>NC_134112.1:12800000-15200000 GCF_040939455.1 Microcebus murinus | reverse complement strand
TTTCAACAGGAGCCCTCACATCCTCAGCAATATACTTTATTCTTCTATGTTTTGTGCTGATAAATCTATCTAGTGCTTTCCTGCACTACAGAGTGGTGTAAGGATGCACAGCCCAGAATCCCCCGCACATGTGGCAAGGTTCCTACGTGCTGCAATAAAGCCACCGATTCTGGCAGCCTAACACCCGCCATTACCCATCACCACTCTTCCCTGATGGAGGAAAGGAGTATGACTGGCCCTCTCTTTATCATCCTGTGATCTTTCAGGTTTATAAATCACTCAGCTCCTTCAAGCTTCCTAAATACCAGCAACACTACTAGCTCTGAGGCAGACAAGAAAGTAGGAAAGACCTGGCAGGGGCACCATCCCGTGGGGAAGTTAGACACCAGGTGTGCTCCTACAGGAAGGCCCGAGAGGCTGGGAGGAGACAACGATTTCCCAGAAAATAACCTCTGCTAGGTCACAGAAGGTGCTAGAGCTCAAGATAAAATAGAGAAATAAAGAAAAGTAAAACCCAGCAAATTAGAGCACGTCATCAAATGCTCTCAGTAAAAGACTGTCTCAGTAAAAATAACAGAGTGTAGGAAGAGGAAGACTTGTCACAAAAAGACTTAAATATCCAAGATCATGTGTGAAATTTAAAAAGTCAAGAAGGCAAGTGAAGAAAACATCAGTGAGTGTGGACTAGACCTGGGATGGGGCAGGCCACTCGGCAGAAGGAGTCTTGAATCTGACACCTGCAAGAGTGATCAGAAACCCGGTGCAGCAGGTAAGTGCCTTTGTCTAGCTTCGTGCTTTGGCTCAGTACCGAAGTTTAATACACACAGCTTTTTTAAACACCAGCAACAGCTTTACTATCTCCAACAAGAGAGAACATAAAACATGTAGGAAGAAAGAGGGAATTTCCCAAATATCCTATTGCTTTAAATTCAGTGGTTATTTTCTAGACAAGTTGTAAGTTATAATCCTACAATCTCCTTCACCTGAATTCAGGGAATTTAACATGTTTAACATAGTAACTGTCACACTAGGAAAAGAAAATCTTTTTCCTTGGGGCCAAGGCATTTTATTATAAAAATAGAACAAAAACTTCAAAAACAAAATGATCCCTTCTAATTTAATGAAAAATTTGTTATTTCTTATTGTTTTCTGTGTGTAAGTTATATGTAATTAAATTGTCAAGATTAATTGTAACAATAAGAACATCAAGTAAGATTTTCAAGAACCAACTGCACGGCTTTGCCCAGGGGCCACCCGTCACACAACATGTATGCTGCAGCATGATTTGCCTGTGCACCACGTGGCTCCCAAGGTAAAGAGACCTGTGAGTTACATATGCTTCACCAGGCCGCAGGCTCAAAACCAGTGTGAGTTAAATACAGCTCACATGGCAGTTAATGTGTTAAATACAGACCAAATGATACTACCACAGAAAATCTCTGTACACAATGATTCCTAGAGCCTACTTGATTGGTCACTTGCTTCCAAGCAATATTTGAGTAAACAAAATTCCAGTGCAACACAGACTCTGGACAAGTCCTTGAAGTTAGTTAATTCTGTGAAAACTATGTAGACAGATCAATGCTTTGAAATTTGGAAAACACTGTATCAACATAAGGTAACAATCAATTTAGCAACCAAGAAATCCAAACCAAATGTTGTATGTGAACAAAAGAAGCTAAATACTAGAGGTGCCATTTAGGACCAGTTTCCTTTATGGTAAAAAATAAAAAAACTAGAGACGGATAGATATAGATCTACCTACCCACCTATGCTGGTTTAGTAATCAATCAATCTCTGCATATGCAAACACATAATTGCAAATGTGATTTCAGAAATGATCAAGACACTTTCTAAATAATTTTACCACTAAAAAAGTCTTCTATATGGATCCCACAGACTTAGTAGAACTGGTTGTTAATGCCAAACATCTTAAGTCTATTTTTCAGTTTGCAACTGTCTAAGGATACATTTCCTGGGGCTGAGCTAAAGGTCAGAACCCCTTAGCAGCAGGGTAGAGAAAACACAAAAGTCATCCACTGGGTGATTAAACTTGAATTAATGTTGTGTGATGAACAAATATCTCTAACTTTAACTACACATAATGTCAATCATTGAGACATAATGAGACATAATCTCAATCAATGAGAGATCCTTGCATGGAGAGTATGTAAAAAAATAAATAAATAACTGTTAAGTCTTGAATAACATAAAAAGTTACCTGAACACACAGGTTTATTTGAACAAGCCCTTCACTCAATTCAAAATAAAGCAAAGGGGGAAAAAATAAAGATCAAGACACTATCTTCAGAAGAATCCAAGTCAAAGGAGCCCAACTTCAAGCACTGTAATCCATTCTCTATCACCTGTAAGAAAAACTGAAGTTCACAGGAAACATTGGTCAGTCACAGACAGCTTCCAAGGAAGTGTCAGAACTGATGGCTTTTGGATAGACTTACATCCACATGATAACATATATTCATCCTCTCTTTAGATATTTCAATGTCTATTCTAAAGTCTCATTTAGACTCCTATAAAATGCCTCCTTGGGAACAAGAATAATTACTCCAGATTTAGCCAAAATTGGAGAAACGGCTGCAGGCTATTCAGTAAGCAGCAATAATTTGTGCTCAAACTGACAATAAATATCAAGTGGACAGTCTTCATTGTCCTGGCTTCTATGGTAATACTAAAAGCTGCCCTGAGCAAAGAATACAATCAGATAAATCACAAAGGAAGATAGAGAACTAGCTAATAAATAAAAATGTTCAAAATCACTAATAATTCAAAGACGCTGCAAAATAGAAAAATGGAATATTTTTCTTTACATACCAGATTGGCAAAGAGGATGTGGCGAAATAGGTACTCACACGCAGCTGGTGTAAATTGGTATAAGTTTTATGGAATACAATTTTACTTGGCAGTGTGTATCAAATGCCTAAAAAAAATCATAACCTTTGATTCAGTAATTCCAATCCTAGGAATCAAGGTTACGAAAATATGCAGAGGAGTAGACAAAAGTTCATGCCCATAGATTTCAAGCTTCATTGCGGCATGATTTAAACAATGGATACAACCTGAGGGTTCCCTAACAGGAGAATGGCTAAGAAAATTAAATAGATTCACAGGATGGAATATAACATAACTTATTAAACAAAATGAACTAAGAATAGTTTTAATAATAGGGAATTTCATGTGATGCGCAATGTTAAGTTAAAACAAGGTCTAAAATAGTTGAGACTATACATTCTTTTACTGTTTTTTGTTATTATAAAAGTAATGCATGTTTACTACAATCAATGCAAAAAAAAAAGCCAATCAAGGCCAAACAGAATACTCATAATCCTGCCCAGACACAAATACTGTTAATAATTTGATGTCTAGCCTATAGTCTTCCATGAACATACCTACATACATGATCATATTTCTGCAAAGAAAATGCCATCAGGCCATGCATACATTTTGGTAAAGTACCTCAACAGAAGCAATCTATCAAATGGTGGGCATTTTATTTGTTCCAAGTGAGAAAGAGAAAAGCTGTTATCCAGAAACTGGCCTCACACTCACAGCTGGGCCTTGATGTTCTCTTGGTGAATATAAATAAATTCATAAAACATCAACATCAGACAAGGCCACTCCATGACCACAAAGGATCAGGATAAAAACAAGACCACACCATAATCATGTCTGAATGCAAACAAGACATGACCATTTTTCAAGCCACAGAAATGACCAAACACCTCCCCTCCTGGCTGCTTCTTTATCAACTACTTTAGCCTTTCCTCCTTCTAGATAAGATTTGTTAAAATTACCAGTTGTATAGAATTACTCTTGCTTCCTGACACCATTCAATCTAGAGCAAAGCCCTGCTGCCTTAAACCTTCTCCAAATCACCTTGAACCAGCTCAAATCCTACAATACCTTTTTTCTAACGTCCTCATCCTAATACCCCATGGGGGTGGCTCCTGGTGATCTTTGGCTGCAGAGCACTGACACAGCTAATTCACTATTGACAGTTAACATCAAATTTTCAGTGTTACAAAAAAGAATACTGGCTAGAATTGAATTAGAAAATTCAAAGAAAGAAACAAACAAGGGGAGGGAGTCAAAGGATTTCAAAATTGTCCCATGGCAATAAATACATACATACATATAAATACACATATTTTTTTCCCTCTAAAAAGATGTAGAGCACTCATTTTCCTACCAAATCATCATTCTGATTATGGTCTTATTAACTACATTCCAGCAACACCATCCCACCTGTACGTTTTTGGAAATCTACCACCATTTTTAAAAATCAAGATCCTATGTATGCATATGCATAGCATCCTAAGTATGTATAGCATACATAGGATCCCGAAGCAAAGTTGTGTTCAAGAAGCAGATTCAAGCCAAATACTCCTATGAAATGACTGTGATTTAGTTTGTACTGGTTACACCAACAAAGACTATCATCATGACCCTTTGCTTTATATGGCCGTATTTCAAAGAAAGAGAGAAAGGGCAAGAGAGAGAGAGAGAGAGAAAGAGAACCTCCCAGTCAACTGGTGTTAAATCCCACAAGAAAACATGATGAGCATCTGTGAACTGGGCAATAATGCTTGCACAGTCATTAACTGCTCAAGATACTTAAGAATAAGCACAGAGCTCTCGATATACACAAAGAGCAAAGGATAGTTTGCTCCAGAAAGAGAAATGGTAGGCTTAACATTAGAGCTCAGGGGGAAGCTACAATCAGTATGGAAACATTACATATGTAAAAGTTAGCCAACCTTACTGAAGAAAAATTCTTGTACTCTTAATGAGTATTTTATGGATGTGAAACAAGGAGACACACAGAAGAAAATGAAGTCGCTATTGACCCATCTCTCCCTTCCTCTCGTGGATACCATTTAAAGACTTTGGGAGTCCTATATATTGACATCAAAAAAGCAACTGATATTTGAGACAAATGAAAAATTTTGAAAGCAATAAAGAACTCCTATTTTTCAGAATTAAAATGATTTCTATTTTAAGCACTAGATTTCTATTTTTAGCCTCAGCCAGCCTAAAAAATCCAGAAAAACTCACCAAAATATACTAAACAATAGAACTATTTTACAACTTGGTTTTCCATACCTAAAAAATGCTTGTGAAAGTTATATTTGTGTTTTACTTCCTATTAATTGGTGGTTTTAAATCAATTTTGGTATATTCAGAGCATGAAATTAATTTCTACGAATGGAACCACAACTGCGTGTTCTCACCACATAACTAGAAGAAATAAAGATATTTATTTACAATGGTTCAACGTGCAACCATTAGGACATAAATTTGGTGGTTGCCTGTGGTTTAATTCTGAATTGACTGGGAAACCTTCAAGCACATATTTTTAATTCTTAAAAATGCTCAGAAGATTCACTTGAAAACTATAATGGTAAATAATGTGTGAGAAAAGCTGGCACATAGAAGATCAACTTGCAGAAATGTTATCCTGGAGATCCAAACGTTGGACAGTAAACAGAGAAGAAAGGACTAATGCTGAAATCCTTCTAACCTCTAAAACTCAGCTCCAGTATGACCAGATGAAAAGCAAACACATAAGAGCGAGCTTTTAATTTTCATGTTTAGTGATCACAGTGGTTAAGGCTTATTGGATTATCTAGATTCTAAAAAGATTTGCAGCTGAGTTGGGTGGGAGGGAAATGGTTAAAGAGTACAGACTTTGCAGTTTTAAGATGAGTAAGTTCTGGGAATCTAATGTACAGTATGGTAATTATAGTTAATAATACTAAACGTTAGAAATTTGTTAGGAGAATCGACTTTAAATGTTCTCATCACACAAAATATGGTAACTGTAAGGTAATGGATGTATTAATTAACTTGATTGTAGCAATCATTTCACAATGTATACACATCAAATCATCACACTGTACATCTTAAATACAGACAATTTTTATTTGTCAATGATACCTCAATACAGCTGGAAAAAATAAAAATAATCTTAATAATTTTTAAAAAGATTTGCATTTTTTTAAAAAGCTGCTCTAATGAATCTGCTTTCAAAAAGCATTGAAAATGCAATTTGTTGTTTGCAGATCACTGCTGGAAGCCTACAGAAGCTAGTTGATGCTACCACCTCCGTCCTTCAGGTAAAATTTGCCATTTCGAATTTTCCTCATTCCAGTCATGCAGGTCCTTTACTCGTTTGCTGACTGACATTTTCCAGCTTACAAAGCAACCTGTCCCTGCAGCCAGGTCCCCTCATTCTATCCCACCATAACGCCAAACAGCTGACTAACTCATTTCTAAAAATGAACTCTACTACAAACAGCATAGTGCCAATTTAATAATTTGTCAAAGCAGTAGAACCAGCTGTTATGAAGTGTGTTTCAGAGTTCAAGTGTAAAGGTCCCATGAAAATAAAGTTTATCTGCTGACAGACAAAGCTGGACAATTAAAAAAAATCCAGACAAGATCCACTTGGCAGATATATTACTAAAATAGAAACCTCATTTACTATGCTCATGTAATTCTTGCTATGCGAGAAAGTTACACTTTAAAACAATCCATTGGTTTGGGTGTTTGAAAGCTCTCTCCAATGGCACTTTCAAGAGATGTGCTTTTTCTTTCCTTTTTTCAACATGGAAACAAAACAGAATTTAGAATAAGCTTTTTATGCTCATGTGTCAAGCAGTGGAGTCCATAAATCCAGCTATGGCATTCAACTACTAAGAAGTTGCCTTGAAAACCTAAAATAAAAGTTTATACCAAACAGACTACAGCTTCCTATTCCTAGTCCCAGGTGAATAAGGAACTACCTCTAAAGACCAAAGAAGCTAGAACCTTAAAGAGGAAATACCAACAAATGTGTCAAACTATACTTCCAGTTTTTTTTTCTGCTCCATTGCTATGTTTTGCAGCACTATTTTGACATATATGTTTCAAATACTTTAAAATTTTTTACAAGAATGAAAAAATTTTAATAACATAAACAACTAAAATATTAAATTAGACAGCTCTCAAATATTCTTATGACATCATGAATATCTCATTGTGGGACTTCCATTTTCTTATTTAGCTCCTCTAGTCCCTGTGCCATTTTAACCCCTTGTTTACAAAAGTTGGTATATAATCTCAATGATTTATTTAGCTGTCAATCTAGAGATCAGTGTTCTTAAGGGTTAAGAATGCCTTCATCCACATTACACCTTCATATGGCTAGTCTTTGCTCCTATTTTTTAAAAGATTAAATTATCTCTTAAAGGCAGAAGGTCAACCTCTCAGTTATCTGATATTTGTCTTTACTCTTTTCCTCCTATATGATCTGCCATCAGCTCTAAAACAAAGAGATCTAGATATCTATGACATATGATTATTGCAAGGTTATCACCATTTGCCAAATATTGGGCTCTCCAAACTTGTTCTGTTTAGCTTATGGCGCTAGTTTAAAATTGCAGTTGAAATGATTAGAGTAGCTATTGGGCCAACATAGTCTGTGTTTTTCTCATTTTTCAAAGATATAAACTCCCATAACTCAGTTATAAAAAGAACAGATCCTCCTAAAAATTTGCTAACACTTTTTTCAAAATGAAAGTAATCATTTCACAATAGTCTCCCTTTTTTAATGTCACCTTCTAAAAGCTTTTTAGTTTTTAAAATCCAAGATATATTTATGAATGAAATTAGAAAAACATTTCCTGAAATATCAACGGAATAAATCTATTTCAAAACAAACAAAACGCACTAATATCAAAACCATGCAGCGTAAGTAATCTTTAAAAAGCGCATACTGTACACATAAAGAAAGAAATTCTCTGGAGATTGGTGCATACCACACACCAAGCTGGCATATATTTTGAAAATCTCTATTTTGCTATATGCAGAGAAGTCAATATAGTTCATCAAATGTACACTCATTTTTACTACTCACTAAAAACAGAGTACATAAAAATTTTAATGGATCCAAAGAAATCAGTCAATAGTTTGTACAAGTTCTTAAATAGAGCACACATTTACATGTTTCTAAAGCCTCTAACATAAGTAGGAGAAATTTATAATGGCTTTTTAAAGAGAAAGAGACCAAAGTCAAAATGTTTTACGAATACAGACGGTCCCAGACTTACGATGATTCAACTTGTAATTTTTCAGCTTTATGATGGTACCCATACAACTATTCTGTTTTTCACTTTCTGTCCAGTATTCAATAAATTACATTAGCCTTCACTTGACAGATGACCTGCCTTGCCACGTGGAAGCCCTGCCGCTGCCCCACAGAAATGCTTTGATTACACACAGTCCTTCATCAGATGAGACCGGTGTCCAGGGTGCTGGTTCCTCATCTCCCTCAGGTTTATGCCAAAGATGTAAAATTTGGTACAGATGCCTGAGCCTTAATGCTTCATGGTGTAGACCTTTTAGCCAATGCTGTAGCCGTTACAATGGGGCCAAAGGGAAGATCAGTGATTACTGAACAGGGTTGGGAAGGTCCCAAAGTATGAAAAATGGTATGACTGTTGCAAAGTCAATTGACTTCAAGGATCAATATAAAATTATTGGAGCCAAATTTGTTCAAGATGTTACTAATAACATAAACAAAAAGGCCAGGGGTGGTACAACCATGATTACCTCTTTTAGCAAGGAAGGCTTTGAGAAGATTAGCAAAGGTGCTAATCAGTGGAAATCAATGTGATGTCAGCTGTTGATGCTATAATTGCTGAACTTAAGAGACACAGACAGTAGGTGGTGTTTGTGGGTAAGAATCAACCACACCCTATATGACTGAGTCAGTAAATGACGCAAAGAGTTATGCAAATTTACCTCCCTGTCAGTAGGTAGTACTTGCCATAAGGAACAAGCTGCAGTATTGTTTTGGGACTGGTGACCAGCTCTAGTCCCTCAGGAGAAGCACTCGAATGCCCCAGGTGGTGTGTGGGGTCCTAGAACTTCCAGGAGAGTCTATATTCTCCACCATAGCAGAGTTGGGTGGGGGAGTGAGGCTGGGCAGGGCGGGGTTGGGTGAGTCTGCCCTTAGGCTCCATAAAATCTGGTAAGGTAGCTGCTTCAGTAGGGGTCAAAGGTCTACTCATAGGCTTCTGAGGAAAGTTACTATGGAGGGACTGAGGTGGCCCCACCTAGTCAAAAAGTCTGCTTGTGGAGGCAGGGGATGTGTAAGAGCCACAATCTGAATGTTTAGAGAGGATTTCACTCTTCTCCTCTCTCCCACCCCTCTCTGCCATCTCTGTCTGGTATCTCCTGGGGCAGGAGCTCAAACTAGCTGAGCTCTCCATAAATGATCCTGCAGGCTGAGGGCTTCCCTGTCCAGGATACTGTCCTAGGCTGAGAGCACGGTGTTCCTTTGTGGGGAGGGGTACTCTGCAAGTGCACTGTGGTTGGGACCCACACTGAACTCTCTCATCAGTTCTGCCCGCGCAGGCTCCCTCACCTCCCAACATTAGTTCACAAATCTCCCCTCTGTGCCCCCAAGCAACTCGGTCAAGTCCTAGGGGCATAGGATCTGACCTGTGGGCCTATCCCCACGTCCCCCCAAATCAATCCCTAACCATACCAGGGAGAAGCATGCTGATCCCAAATTGCCTGTGGGGTACTCAAGTAGGTTTATATTCCTCCACTTTGGGCTGTACCCTATTCTCATGGAGCAGATGGGCAGGCAGTACCAGGGAGGGCTGGTAAGTAGGGAGCTCACAGACCATGCATCCCTTAGTTCTCTGCAGGTCTTTATGAATAAAGGTTTGGGCCCCATTCTCCATGGAAGCCCTAACAAAGGGGAAGCAGCAAATCCAGAGAGCCTCAGCAGAAGTCTCTCTTTGGGCAGCCATGGGTAGGGGAGAGGCAGGGAAGGAAAAGAGTCTGGAAGAAAGCCAGAACTCTGGTTGTCTCTGTTCCTGTCTCCAGAGCAGCCCACTGGCAATGTCCAGACTCTGAGGTCACATATGTCCCCCACGACCCACCAGCCACCTGTGGCTCCCGCTGACTGGGCAGCAGTTTGGAAATATTTGTGTGGGAATGAGCAACATGAAAACTGAGGGGCTGAAGCCTCATGGGGAAGACAAAGGTGCATGGTAGGTGGAGAATCAATAGGGCGCCAGTTTTCTTGGCTCAGGTCTGTGGTGATAGGAAGTACCCCAAGGGGCCTGGCAGCCTTGTGATTTGTCCTCAAGAAGTTCCCAGTTCACTGGGAGCAGAAGATGGCAGCAGCTTTTGGACTTGCCAGCCAATATTTTGATTGCACCCTCCTGACGACCTTCAGCTAAAGCACTCTTAAATTTTCAAACTATGAGATAAAAAATATTTGTTGTCTTAAGCCATTAACACCAAAAAAAAAAGAAAAAAGAAAAAGAAAAAGAAAAAAGCAGTGACCCATTCTTTACCCCACTGAGTTTTAAATAAAAACACATGGGTTCAAATCACAGCTAAGTGAATTTATGCTACATTGAACACAAAATTTCCTAGCCAGAAAAGTGTTCAGTAAAGAAATATGAATAGAATTTTAAAGCTATTCTTTCCTGAGGCTGACCAAATCAAGTAAAGTAGTTATTTTTTTAGGAGTGGATGAGCTGAAGATCTAAGCTAGGGAATGTGAGATTAAGTCTGTAATTCCCATTATTTAGTTCTGTAGACATTTTTACACAAAGTAAATGAGACTAGTGCCTCAAGTAACAGTGGGCTGTGAGGTGGGAGAAGGTGGGGCTCTCTAGCAGCAGTCAGAACTGGTACAATCTTGGCTTCATGCCATGAAATGAAACAACCATTACAAGTGAGGTAATGACCAGATGCTCTCCTCCTTTCAGTCTATGAACTATGAGACCAAGAGAAAACAACAGACAACTATCATAGAACATTTGAAGCCATTCAGTAGCTGGGCCTCAAAGTAGCCACTCCATATCTCTATACTTTTATAGAAATAACCAGAGACTACCTACTTTTCACTAGCTTTAAAATGAATATAAAATAATATTCAAAGGTACAGTATAGTAATAGTAGCTTAAAAAAATACCTCTGGCTAATAAAAATAGAAAAAAATTGGCTTGACTTATTCTATAAGCAGAAAGATTCTTTGATTTGTGGATATACTGTATCTGTAAACAAATGTACAGAAAGGTTTCACTCTTTTTTTTAAAATAGCGCTGAGATAAAATTGCTCTAAAAAGTTCATCAAGGCATTTTCCGCAAGGAGGTAAAATCATTAGTTTAATCGCTCTTGTGTCATTTTTAAATGCTGCCTCTTTTTTTGTGGAAGGGACAATATTTCAAAGCACCAGATGGTAGTTTGAGTAACATCTCTTTTTGTCACCTAGATCTACTTCAAAGGAATGTAGTAAGAAACACGGAGGCCACAACTCTCCCAAGAGATGATGGTCTTATGATTTCATTACATTTGTCTTTCTCAAATTCTCCTAACAAATAGACATTTAAAATATTAAGGATAAATTATAGAGCAAACACAACACCCTTCAAAGGCTACATGTTAAGGTACAGCCACAGAGCACTTACCTTCTTCCCTCCAGTCACAAACTGCTTGCAACTGGATCTCACAAAATGTGGGTGTACAGCAATGATCTACAAAAGAAGGACCCAATGATAGTTTAGGAGTCACAATTAAGCACAGAATTAAAACCCTTTATACGTTATAAGTAGTAGGATCTAAAAATTATCCTGATACCTTGGCAGGAAGTAATATACTCAGGTAATATTCTGCAACCACTGATGACATCTAAGTTTTGCTCTTGTGTAAAAAAAATTCATCTCTGAAGCCAGGTCAAAGCTAAAAGACTAGAACAAATCAGTTCCACTTTCTGGCTGAGTGAGGACCCCTCTGAGTAGAGAACCCCTCTTCTAGAGGCAACAAAAGAAGTCAATCAAGGCACAAAGATTTCTCCACTGTAACTGAATACAATTCATAGAAGAAACCCAGAGAAAAACCCAACGAACTCCTTGTCCAAGATACCTCCCAATGATGGATGGCACTAAGAGGTAACGCAGCCTCCCAGACATTTAGCAAAGTTATATCAAGAGTCTTCCAGTGGAGAGATAACAGAGCTGCAGGACCCAAGATCTATGGAGCAAACTGTTCAGGACTTTCCCTTCTTCCCACAACCTAAGTTCCTGTCCCACAGCTCTCTTCCATTTCGTATTCAGCCAGTGTCCTCCCAGCCCCTTGTTACAGAGGTTTCTCCTAAGGCCACTCCACTACCCTCCTTCTTGTTTACCAAATTTTCCAGAGGCTTTATGATTTTATAACATCATTGACATGGTGGTGGGAGGTGACAGCAAAGGCAATAGTGAAGTTCTAGTGGCTCCACTCAGTGCAACTCAGTCTTCAGGGCTCATCCACTGTGGCTGTAAGGCCTGCATGTACTCTGTCTCTTTCTCTTTTTATCCCAAAACCACCCATGAAATCACCAACAAATCATAACAAATTAGTTTTTTCTAATTTAACAAAGAGAATATTTCTAGGCACACACACACAAACATCCCATACAATTATACTTTTATAAACCTTCAATTAAATACATTTTATATTCTTATTAATTACTTAATACATTTCCCTCTTCCAATGGAATAGATTAAGATTCCTCTTTCTACACCTGTCATTTTTAGGGCTTAGCATATGACCTTTCATTCCTCTACTCATTCCCACATCCCAGGTTAACCCTTCTTCCCTTCAACATTTTCCTAACCCATCCTAAACACCAATATTGAAGCATTTAAACATTCTGTTGTTTCACATTCTTAACATCACGCACAAGAGTCCTTTTAGCTCTCTTGTAATGCGTAACTCTAGATAAGTGACTGTTATTTCACATGTCTCCCCTGCTCCCTAATCATATTACCTCACCTCTTTCTACCCTTCAGGTGTAAGAAATGAAGCCATCAGAGTCACTGCCCTCATCTGCTCCTCCTTCACCACCCGACTTCCCGAGAGTAGGGCTCAGCCTCATCACTTCAGTGCCTGTCTCACAGGTAGTGGGTGTAGGACTCTTTTCCAAGATTATCCTCCCTGGTTAAGCTGTTGATCTCATTGCTCTATTCAGTATTCCCTTTCTTTATTTTCCTCTCTTCTGACTTTCACCATCAACCAAATCATTTGCAAAAATCTTCCCTGGACACTTCTCCTTTCTATCAGATATCTCTCATTTATTACCAAAAGTCTTGAAAGAAGAGTCTTCACTTCCTTGCCTATGATTTACTTCTTGGTAATATGGTGAGCCTCCTCCTCTTGAAACTGTCCTTACCAAGGTCACAAGTACCTTCAAAATTACCAAATAAAATGCCCTTGTTTCAGGCCTCCCCCCGTTTAATCTCCACACTGCCTTTCCCACTGCTGCCCATTCCCTCTTGGAAACCCTCTCTCCCTTTTCTTCCCTGACACCACTTTTCAGGATTTCCTCGAGTTCCTCCAAACGCTTCTTCTTAGACTCCTTCACTGTTTTTATCTTCTACAGTCTAAGTCTTTAGAGTATTCCAGAACATCACCACTATCAGTCATCTTCTCTTCTCACTCTGTAGTCTTAAACTAGATAATATCTTTAAAAATGGCTTCAACTTATGCAACTGTGGTTGTCAATTTTGTGTTTAAGGGCCAATCTCCATCCTGAGGTCCATATTCATGTTTCTAAAACCTCTGTAACATCCCTACCTCATACACTACGGTTACCTAAACTCAGGACCAAACTCGCCTTGTCCTTATTGAAATCATCCTTTACTGCAATTGGTGGCATTCCCACACACCATCCCCAAAACGAGATACTGGACTGACCCTCACCTCTTGCACCTTTCATTACTCTCATCCAAGCCATCACTAATGTAAGTCGGTCTATCTAGTAAAGGTTGTCCAGACAAATTTCTTCCACTATCACTCTTGAGATCCTGTCCCTGCCAAGAGTATTGCATTAGCCTTCTAAATTGTTTCCTGTCCCAATCACTCTCCATTCTGGTAAATTCAGTTTTCTAAAAGACACATCAGATCCTATCTCTCCTTTACCTATTGGCCAATAAACGTTTGAATTAACAGGTGAACAAAATAAATGTCAGCTTCCTATAACAACTAAAAGAGACATCTTACCAAAATTGCTATCTAAAACTGGTCCTACTGACTCTTGCCTATCTGCCCTTCAATCTATACTGTATACAGTTGCCATATTAATTTTCCTAAATCTTAGCTCAGTTTATGTCATTCTGTATACTTAAACATTCAATAATTTCTCCTTATTTACCAGATAGAGTCCGAATTCCTTAGCCTGAATATAAAATCAGCCCCAATCTTGCCAAATCAGTCGTTTATGCACCAAGTAAACTAGACTATTTGCCACTTCCTGAACACAATTTGAACTTTCTATCCTCTCCATTTCTATTATGTTGTCCTTCCACATGGAAAGCCAGCTCCTCCATCAGCTCCTGTCCATGTATTAAAGCCAAGGCAGACATCACTCCATCAACAAAGCCATCATTAACAAGAACAGCTAACAGTGACTCTTCTTAGGTTTGAACTCCTTAAAATTGTTTCTACCTTTTTGAATTTTTAGCCACAGATTGTGTGTGTGTGTGTGTGTGTGTGTGTGTGTGAGATTTCATCCTCTATAACAAAAGCCCCCTGGGGACACACTGAAGACCTCAGTCACAAAATATACATCCTGTCTTTCTTAGGAGCAGCCAAATAGTATCTATTACATCGTAAGTGTTGAATAGATACTTACTGACTAAATTAATACAGGACTGATAGTGCTCAAATTATTGTAATCCTTATTGCCTTAAGAAAAAAAAAACACCTAAAAATTAAAACTTTCTGAATACTTACTTTAATGGGACAGTCAAAAGTCTCATGAAATTCTTCTCCAGAATACAGTCCAAATACCTGCACCTAAAAAGTAAATGGATAGTGTCAGCTCACTGTGACAGGAACAGAGAACGCTGCTGAGTCAGTGAGAACACATACTATTAACAAGAAAAAAAGAAAAACATTTAATAATTCTAAAGCCCCATGACCCCTATTAAATATCCAAATGAAAACAATCCCATCAGGGTGAGAGTACTTTGCTGCAATTAAGCTTTTATTAACCTCCCACGGATAGAGTTCACTTACCACAAATTTATTTTATTAATGCATGCCAACTTTTAAAAACAAAATAGATATGAAATGTTAATAATACTCTTTTATGAACTTGCCACAGACTATCCTTAACAAAACTATTTTTTCATCCCTTACAGGAAAGGGGAGCTTCTTTTTGAGTCACTCTTCATATATAATATATATATATATAATATTTTATATATATATATATAAAACAAATCAACCAGGTAGATCAATGTGGTAGGAGATTAGGTGAACTGCACTTCATTTACAATCTTATGCTGAATCTACCGAGTCTATAAGTGAAAGACTGAAGTCCCTACTTATCAGTACCTCTTTTAGAGTTCATATAGGCTACTTTATTTCTAATTTTTTTCTGACTGCTTTACTTATCAACAACAAAAACAAAACTGAAATACAATATACATACTATAAAGAATATAAGTCATGAGTTTATAGCTTGAAAAACTTTGGTGACACGAATATAACCCTGCAACCACTATCCTGATCAAGAAATAGAAGCCAAATTGCTTCTTCAGGTCCCTTCCCAGTAAAATAACACCTCCAAACCAAACACCATCCTGAAATGTATCACCATGGGTAAGTTGTTCCAGTGTTTGAATGTTACAAAAATGGAATCATATACTATTTCACTAGTTTATTTCATTCAACATTTCTCAACTTTTCGTTGTTTTCCTTATCCACACTGCTACATACAGAAGTAGTTGGTCCTTTGTTGTTGCTCTATAGTATTTCAGTGTATGAATATATCATAATTCATGTATCCACCTTCCACTGATGGAACAACATTGGGTTGTTTCCAGATTGGGGCTATTATGAAAAATGCTAAAATGAACACACTTTACAAATCTTTTGGTGAACTTATATACATATTTGTTTTTTCATGTTGCCAGAATTATTTTGCTGATTTCTTCTCATCTAGACCTCTTCTCTCAGCTCAGGCCAGATAGGTCTGTGCTGCACCTGTTATCCTTTGCTAGGAACTCTCCTACTAAGTGAGAAGGAGGAGAAATCCCTGGATAGCAGTTTTGTGTCCTATTTAAGAGCACTGACCTGGTGGCAGAAGGGTGGAGGCACTGAGAGCCTGTAACTAACTCAGCTGTTCTCCTGCATCCTCTCATTCCCCTATAGTTTTCACAGTGTTAACTGGTGCTAGGGGATATTTGTTCGGATTGGTGGATTGGGCACCAGGCCACTGTTGAAAGCTTGGACAGAAAGCTAAGCAAGTCACTCTCCACACAAGTGGGTAGCATTTCCTTGGAGGATGCCTGGGTGTGTTGGAGGACTTCAGCCAGTGGTGGGGTGGCTCACAGGACCTTGGTGGGTGTTTGGTCATGTTGTGGGGTCTTGGCCAACGTCTGGGCAGGTCATGAGACATTGTGGCTCCTGTAGAGGTTGTGGGTCCTTGGCGTGTACCTAGACCCATTGCAGGACCACAGCTGGCAGTGGAGTCAGTCCCAGGACCTTGGTGGGTGCCTGTGTGGGTCATGGGACCTTGGTGGACACCTGGCCAGGTCACCTTGGCTGGTACCTGGGTGGGTTGTGAGAATGCAGGTGGTGGTGGGGTGCTTCCTTGGGCTGCAGTGGCTGATGGAGCTGGGTTGTCCTGGTGGGTGGAGCTTTCCCTTTGCCTAGGTCCAACTGTGGCAGCTGCTGCAGTGCTATTCAGGTGGCAGTGGCAGTGCTATCGAGATGGCAAGATGGTGGCAGCAGATGCTGAGCTGGTGGGTGCCTGCCCAGCTTGGATCTCTGGGAGGCGACTGGTGTGGGAGGAAAGTTGAGCGGGTGCAGTACATGTTAGAATGCTTGCCCTCCCCACTCCCTCTCTCATTTGGCAGGAGTAATGGGGAGGCGACTGCAGTGGATCCAACCCCTCTGCAGACCAAGCACTCTGGGGCTGGGAATGCAGGCTGGCATCTGTTGCGGTGACCTCAGATCCCACTGTGTCCACTCTTCGGTGCAATGCTGCTTCAGCCTCCAAGCAGCTCCCTGATCGGTGTAGGCCTGCTATTGTGGGGGAGCCTCCTTGCAGCTCAAATTCAGTGTCTTCTGGGGGAGTACAGAGCCCTGGGGATCTCTCCCTTACTCCCCCTTCCCCAGGTGAGGACTTCCCCCAGGTACTTTCTGATCCTGCCAACCAGATCACCCCACCTCTGGTGTCTCTAGTCAGTTCTCTGATGATCCACAATGCTCTCTCCAAGGCGGTCCATGCATGGATGAACCTCTACCCACAACCTTTGATCCTCTCCTTGAGAGTGGCAAGTGCAGGCTGTTACTCGTCTACCATCTTGGCCTCTCCCCCAAGTCTCTACTTTTATATAAGTGTATAAGCATAGGATGTAATGAGCTTTGTATAAAATGGTAGTTAACAAACAGGAATGGAAAGCATTGCATTCAGGGTTATACTTTACCCCCAGGAAATTTATCTTGATGGATCCCAACAAATCCAAGAAAACTGGTGAAAGTAAGGAAGGTCCTATATCATATGAATATTAATGAAGTGAATCAACAAATGATAACCTTAGTGAAGTTACTGTAATATGAATACCTGCTGAATTGGCAAGCTAAAATTCTTATAACATAATCTATTTATTTTTAGTACAATGTCATTTACAACATGGTCTTGTGTCAAATCTTATACTACTACTAGCAACTTACATCTCTAAATGCTTCAACATATTTTACTCCAATGGTTCTCAAACCTGACTGGATAGTTAAAATCCTTGAATACTAGTGGCCAGACTCTGGTCCAGAGAAATCAAACTTTCTGATAGAGTGAAATGATAGTTTTAAAGGTCTACAATTGACAACATGTAGCCAGAATTGAAAGTCACACTCTACACCTCATTTAGTCTTTACACCTGCACTGCTAGGTATGAGAGCAAACAACATATTGTCTATTTAACAGATGATCCTCCTGTAATCCTAGCACTCTGGGAAGCTGAGGCGGGTAGATCGCTCAAGGTCAGGACTTTGACACCAGCCTGAGCGAGACCCCGCCTCTACTAAAAATATAAAGAAACTAATTGACCAACTAAAAATATATATATACAAAAAATTAGCTGGGCATGGTGGCACATGGCTATAGTCCCAGCTACTCGGGAGGCTGAGGCAGTAGGATCACTTGAGCCCAGGAGATTGAGATTGCTGTGAGCTAGGCTGACACCACGGCACTCACTCTAGCCTGAGCAACAAAGTGAGACTCTGTCTCAAAAACAAAAACAAAAAGAAACAGATGATTCTGTAGAAAAATAAATGAGTTGCCAAAGGTCATAAAAAACATAACCAGTATAGTTGGGACCAGAACTCTGGTGTTCCAAATTCTGTTATTCTACATGTTATCTTAATATAGGATTGAAGATGACAAATAAGAAAGATATCTTTTTACATAAAGTGTAAGAAGAGTAGAATAAAATAACAAGAATAAAAAAATGCAAAAGCCTTAAATATCTGCCATGCTAAAAAGAAAGTGAATATCAGACTTTGAATTAAGGCAATGCTATGACAGAAGTTGAAACTCAATGAAGTGACCTCTTCATTCAAATGGATATATTTCCTTCTATCTTACAGATGGGGTAAAGGTGATTTTTCAGAAAAAAATGATGTGTATTGTGAAGAAAAGTATATGAGGAGTAAACAAATAATGTATGAGTCTGTTGAAAAAGACTGATATATCAGTAAATGAGTAGATAAATCCCAGGATTGTGGATATAATTAATGGTAAAGATTAAATTATGAATTGCCAAAGATAAATGTTCCTTTAAAAATTATGAATTCATATTGAAGATAAATTAGTATAGTGATAAGAACAAACAAAAGAGAACAAAACCAAAGAAGTTCTTTGAAAACGGGCACTAATACTTATCACTATCCTTGAGGACTAATCGGAAGCTAAAAATGCCATTATAAGACCCAAAGTAGGGGCTGGAGGAGAAACTGCTGAAGGTGACAAAGCAAGAACTCTTAGGTCAGTTTCTTTCACTGTTTAACCAAATGTTTTCTTCAACTGTTCTCATAGTCTACTTCAGTATGGAAAATACAGTAACTTCATGAGATAAATCTCATAAACGATATCATTATCAGTATAAAGATGATTTGAAAAACCTCCAATATTTTGGTTCATTTCACCACTGGAACATCCCAAACTAGCTGGTCACATGATGTAATACTAAAGCTAATAAAATCCAAAACACTTCCCCCCTCCCCTTACTTATTTTGCCATTTTGTTAGTGAAAATCACAATCATCTGTGAAAGGAATCCCTTAAATGACAGTCTATAGCTGCAGTCCCCAACCCCCATCTGTGGCCTGTTAAAGAAACAGGGCCGCAATCACTACCTGAGCTCTACATCTCTCCCGCCTCCCTCAACACCCCCCTGCCAGTCTGTGCAAAAACTGTCTTCCATGAAAGCATTCCCTGGTGCCAAAAAGTATGGGGACCGATGGCCTAGTGAGTTTTGCCTTATAGGAAGATATTATCTGAGATAAGAATCACATAATTAAAGATTAAAATAGATAGGATCCTTTTGCACATGGAATCCCCTGTAGCCCTTATAAACATCTTCCCCAAACTTGCCATCAAAATAACTAATGAAAATAAAAAGAGAAAATTACATAATAATTAGCCATATAGCTAATCCCTGCCAAGTCTTGGAAGAGTTCTCATTAACTACAAACCCAGAGAGCCATATGATTACCGCAGAAGGTATGTGACACTACCTGAAATAAAGAAAACCTACCCTCATCAAACAGTAAGGTGTGCAACCTTTTGCCACTTTAGCATGGAAATCTATGTACTTGCCAACCAGAAAACTGGACAACAGCCCATCTGGTATAGAGGAACTATGATTGAGGTGGCCAGAGTGCTATATAACCCTTCCAGTTAGTATTTACCTTGAAACAACCTGTCTCAAACCCCAGCTTCCAAATAACAAGTCAAGAATCAGAACAGGGATGGATGTGTGAACTGCATCTCCGGTGGTAGCTAAAGGGACCATAGTAGAGGAGGTGCTGGCTTTCATATTCTCTACCCAGATAGAATATCAGAGACCAGGGAGCAATGACAGCAGAGAGCTGCCCTCACTGAATTCCTCTAGTCAAAGGAAATCGAGCTCATTTTAGAGCCTATACTGTTGATCTAAGAAGCTGATTCTACAACACCCAAAATAATAACAAGCAGGGCCAAAGCAAGTCAGACACTGAATCTGTTAACCCAGGTACACAAAGCACTCTTCTCCCTGTTCAGAGTAAATAAACAAGCAAACAAAAAAATATTCAAGGTCTATTAAAAAAATACTGCAGAATACTATTCCAAAGAATCAGAGGGAGAAAACCATGCCTCTAAAAACATTTTAATAGTAACCAAAACCCAAAGAAAAATTAGAAAACTGCTTGGTAACCTCAGTAAAATGAAGAGACCTCTATGACCCTGGAGCAGAAAAACAGGATGATGATAATGATTATGATGATAGCTTGCAATTACTGTTTCTTCTGTTCTCAGTGCTATTCCAAATAATTTACACGTATTAACTCATTTAATCCTCTGAATTATCAATGAAGTAGGTAGGTACCGGTATTATCCCTATTTTACAGGGGAGGACAGAGACTGAGCCACACAGAGAAGCAGAAATAACTTACTGGACATCACACAGCTAAAAAGTGGCAGGAAATTCCACTCCTAAGCACTAGATCATACTGCCTAACACTCTAAGGCAGCGGTCCCCAACCTTTTTGGCACCAGGGATTTTTCCATGTACCGGGATGGGGAAGGTTTCGGGATGATTCAAACACATTACATTTATTGTGCAATTTATTTCTATTATTATTAAATTGTCATATATAATTAAATAATTATACAACTCACCAGAGGTTGGGGACTCCTGCTCTAAGGCATATAATAAGTTATAATTTATAAAAAGTAAATACATATCAGGCTGATATGAAAATAGAGCTAGAAGAGATAGAAAGATTTCTAAATGTAAAATATAACAAAAATCTTCACAAAGCAGTAAAAAACAACATTGACTTTGTAAGAAAAGCAAATCAGCAAAGGGAGTAAACAAGTAAAGAATCTCTGACTACAAAGAAATGAAAAGATAAAAACAATGAGAAAGCAAAGTATGTATGTGTGGCATCACATAATATGACCAATTTTTCCTACAGCCTATTTATTTTAAAAAGGAGAAGAAGGGTGAATAGTGCTTATTCATTGCTCATTCGCCTCTTACCTTGAAAATTTAGGTACAAGAATGGGGGAGGGGAACAGGTCAGACAGCAATGGGTTAAGAAATGAATGGTTAGTAGCCCACCCACTGAGAATAGGAGGGCACTAAAAGTAGGCAGGCCAAGCAAGTCCCCCCACCTAACACAGACAGTGGGAATGCCAGGCCAGGCAGCTAGAAGAGCCTCTAAGCGATACTGCCTCCAGCTTTATATTATTGAATTTCTTTGAAGAAATGAAAACAAATGGAACTGAAGCAATAATCAAAATTATAACTGAAGTAAACTTTCCTGAAATGAAAACAATACTTCAGTATATGGATCAAAAGGACTTACTGTGTTCCAGACAAAATTAATGAAAAGAGACCAGAACAAGGCATAACTTAGCAAACTGAATTATAAGAACCATTTATTATTGCTGATGTTGTTATAATTATTATTATTAGTCCAAGCTCTAAGGCAGAACAAAAACAAAAACTGAAGAGGTTTTATAAAAGACCAAAAATAGGCTGACCTCAGACATGCCTACAAAAATAAATGTCAGAAAAAAGGGAGCAACATCTCCAAACCTGAGAAAAGATTTCGACCCAGGATTTTATACAAAATTAGAGTCTAGTTTATGTATTAAGGCAATATATGCAAGAGATGAGAAAATAAACCTTGTATGTACTTATCCTGAAAATTACCTAAAAATAGATGACAGTAAACTGAAACTGAACACTCATATACACACAAAACATGTATGTATTTCAAAATTTAAAACTCAAGCATAGAAAAGCCATGGAAAAAAGATTAGAAATGAGCACCAGCTGAATAAAGAATAAATTTTAAACAACTGCTGGAATTATGACTTTGAAACTGAAGTAAAATATCAAAGGTTATTATCCTTAAAATAACCAAATAATTATTTGTCTAGGAACACACTAAAGAAAGAAAGAAAAAATTGCAATGGCTATTTAAACATTCATTAGATCTAGATATTTTGAATTTATTTGTGTGAATGTCTTTATATTGTTATTGTCACTAACCACTTTATCAGGTCACTTCTACACTAGCTTCTCAATTTTCACTATACTAACTCACCCATGTTAAGGGCTAGCTAGGTTACATAAATACATGCACTGAAAGATTTATTTTCAATTCTATAAATGTTAATAAAAATATGAGAAAAACATTTTTCAAAATACATAATGGGTTTATGCCAAAATATGGCAATTACAAATTTTACTAAAATTGGAAAGTAGAGGTGTTTGACAAGGGTACCATGAGATACCTGAGAGTCATCTCATTATCCACCAGAGTACTTAAAATATTCACTTTGATGCATGAAATACTACTTCTTCAACATGTAAAGCTCTGAAAATTCCTACATGAAGTATCTTAATAAAAATTCATTTTCAATTTAAAAAATATTCTTTCACCAAATTAGTTCAATTAAATTGATATCAGCATCAAAAGAATTCCTCACCTTTAAGAAAATAAAATGAAGATTATCTCTCTTTACAAATATACACACACAAAAATGTTCCAATAGTGTGAATAATTCTTCTCAATTCCTATACAAACCAGCTCCTCCCTCATCTCTCTCTGACAATCATGACAATCTCAGAATTTCAGCAAGTAACATAAAATCTGACAATGCTTTTTAAAAAGCACAAGTGTTCAATTACTCTTTCAAAAGACTCTTTGGGCAACATTAGGCTTAGATATATAAAATGCCTTCTTATATGTCAAGGGGACTTCATGTTGCTTTTGTTAACAGATTAAATGGGCATATCTCTTTTATACTGAGTATATTGTTTTTAATTTACCTATCTTAATGGCCCACTAAATTTAGAACATGTAAAAAATACAAAATTAGATTAGGAAATCTGTTCTATTTAGTAAAGAATATGTAAGGATCTATAATGATTCTTAATGCACTCTCTTCTTAAACTGTTATTTTAGAAAAGTAGCTTAAATACACTGTGCATTAGAATTTTATCGTTCCAAACCAACATTAGAAAAGACTTCCATTGACTTAAAAACAAAGAAGACATTCTTATAAGTGGAAAATCAATCACCACAACCACTAAATGTCACAGCTCAACATCAGCAAGAAGCGCTGATAATTGTTAGTTATACACTGCTCAAATGATGTATGTCCTCAGTCGAGGAAGTAGGTGCCAGGTTTTTAGAAAACTGTACATATATTGATTTTACATTTATTTAATGTGGCCATTGTAAGACACTTTATTTTTCTGATAAACTATGATTGCTTATCAAAAGATTCTATAATTCAAGAGAAACATTCATAACTTGTGTGTGAAAATGAAAACCACCAGCCCACAGAAATCATGCCCACAAAATCCAATTTTGTGGATTTATGGCAGAAAGGCATTAAACTACTGTCTTGCAGGAACTGCAGACTAGTCACTGAAGTATAAGTGGCACAGCAGTAATGATTAAGGTGACACGTCACCCTGCCACAGCTGTTAATCAGCTTAATACTAGTAACATTATTGACATTCTTGTAATTACTTTTCCTAAGGCACATTTGTGCAAAATATATTTTCCTTTAATTATGACCAATCGGAAGCAAGTCCAATACTCAAAAAGAATAATCAAGGTTGTCTTAATGCAGGTATACAGTAAGCAGAGTGCTTTTCCAATCACTTGGGGCTGGCTAAAATCACAGTACTCAATACAGGAAAAGAACTTTCAGCATGACCACATCTTTGCCATACCTTGCCATCCTCTGAACACACGCCCATGTGTTCTCCACTTTCATCCAGGCTAATCTGATTTATCTTCACAGGACTCTTAAAAAAGAAAAAAAAAGGACATGTAACATATAAAACTTCAGGAAAATATATATCAACAATCAAATAAATGTCTTTGCTCTTTGTAAAATTTAAGGGATATAAATTATCTGTTAGTTTAGATGCATGAGTCCAAGATATATTTTGTTTTGCAAACAAAAATGGTAAATTACAGCTTTGTTACCATACATATATAGGCCCAGAAACTTAAGATTTCCCCAAGTTTTCTATTGCACATACCTGAGTCCCAGCTAAAATGTACTTCTTACGTGTCATGTGTTTTTTTAAAATCTGTTGTTCTTTTTACTACACACCTCCAAAATTATCTTTCCCTACCAAAATCCATTTAAAATGTCCAAATAAAAATCATTATGTCAACAAATTTTAGTTGGCTGTTCACCAGCCAATCTATATGTTCTTGTCTTATAAATTACTGTCAATTTTTTATTTATATTTTATGTTTAGTACTGTCTAGGGGAAAATCACAGAGTCTAACTGACATTAACTATGCCCCCCCCCCCACTCTTCTGAACAATTTCAAATCAAAAATCTGTGATGACAGGAACCAGGCTTTCTGCTTTGGATGTATTTTCCAAAGAGTAAATGTACAACTGTATTTTAAATATTTTTTACTGCTTTCCAGTTTGCTATGTATCTAATTGTTTACTTACTAAAATATTCATACAAGTGGATTTTCTAATAGAGGTGAAGATCAGTGAATGTTGATAACATTAAAAATAGCAAACTCTTTTTGTTTTCTTCTTAAATAATGACAGTTTCCAACTATCTTACACAAAGCACAGTAGAAACAAAATAACCATGTAAAGAAAATACAATGTGAGCTTGCAAATTAGTTTTTTAAGGCATCTAACTTTAAAATGGTTTGGCTTGTTGATAAGATAAATGGAAATACGCAAAGGTGAATGCTGGATCCTCGACTGGAAAATATCTCAGCTCTACTAAGCAAAGGTCAGGGCAGACCAAGACTCCCAGATCTCAAAAAGGCCACCCACTGATTGATGCTGGTAAGAAACATTCCCGTGTGCAGGGTGAGACCACTGGCCACAGAATCCTTTCTCATCTTGATGCTAAATCACCACACAAGCAACATTCCTGAGACGCAGTCCGTGAAAAATAAGCTTGCTCCTTCTAGGATGTTAGAAGAGGAAAGGTCCTTAAAGACAGGTATTTGATCCATTTTATAGGAGAATAAACTGAAGCCCATGGCAGAGAATAACAACAGAGAAATGAGCAGAGGCAGGGCTCCCTACAACCTCCAGAGGGCTGCAGAGGGAACAATGTGCCGAGCAGCAAGGAATCTTCGAAGAAGACAAAGCAAAAGCTGATCTGGGAAAGCACACAGGCCAGCGTGCCTGGACTTTTGGCTGAGAAATCTGATTGTTCAGCTGCTGCATTCTGCTTGGGATATATACTTTCCTCAAATGGCATATCTTCTATTAACAGTTTCCTTATTCTGGTCTTTGGTTCACCAAACAACATTTTAATATCCATTTAGTCTCGGCAAATATAAACCCCACATACTTCTGATTGTCATTTATTTGGCATCCAGTTATATAATCTGCCTCAAATTATAATTTAATAAGTGTCTGTAGCCTAGGTTTCCTGCCCTAACATATCTACATGTAGTTTTTTTTAATTGAAAGTGAAATTAATTAAAATTAAATAAAATTTCAAAATTCTGTTCCTCAGTTGCACTAACACATGCGAAGTATTCAACAACATGTGACTAGTATTGGAAAGTACACAAACATCGGAAAGATACGGAAAGTATTGGAAAGATCACAGAACAGTATTATCACTGCAGAAAGTTCTCCTGAACAGCACTGTTCTACGCCAACAAAACTGGGACCCAATGACGAATGCAACCAAGAAATCAAGCCTTCTTTACAAGGCCCTTCTTTACTACAATTTACATTCGTAGAGTATATTTTCTTTCCATATACTTGTGAAAATTTATGCAATTTGTCCTTGAACTCTGGTACTCAGAAGCACATGGCCTGTCCTAATACTCTGTGAACCACACTATCATTTCCAAAGACCTAGCATAAACATTACCTGATACTCAATCTCAGAGAAAAGTAGTCAGCCTAGGATGGTTATCTTTATTTTACGAGGAGTAAAATGAAGCTTCAAGAGTTTATGTGAGTTGTCTAAGGCCATCGTGACACAAAGTGGCTAAGTCACACAATGGTATCCCAAGTGCAAATGAAACAAATTTTTCATTATAAAAAGTTTCTCCCTGAATAGAAACCACAGTGCCACCACATTAGTGATATGGGGGGGAAATCATACCTCTTAGATATGAGAATCCTCTTTCCTTCATGTCTCTGTTAGCAAGAAAAGTTTTTCTTTTTTACTTGCTTTTCTGCCAACAATCAATATTCATTGATTCATTTCCCTGACTACTAATAAACTTAAGCATTTTTCTTAAGTCTATTGGTCAATTAATTTACTTTCTGTAAACTGCTTGTTCACATCTCTTACTAATTTTTTTCTACTAACATTTTTGTTGTTTTGTCAATTTATAAGAGCTCTCTTCTATTTTTGAGAGTATGAGGTACAATATTTACCCACTGAATATATATACACATTGTAGATGTAGTCTCTCTCTCTCTTTTTTTTTGCAAGAGCATTATTGTTTTATTTCTTATATTTAAGTCCTTTATCTTTTCAGAATTTATTTTCTTTTCTTCCCAAATGGGTACCTAGTTGGGCTAGCCCCATTTATTAAATAATCCATCCTTCCACTCATGAAGAGAAATGTTCATTATATAATAAATATTTATATAAACTAAGATAACATTGAGTTTTCCATCACAGTCTGTCCATTCCTATATCAATTCAACATTGATTTAATTATACAGCATATAAATGGTATGTTCTGGTAAGATAAGTCCCAGTCACAATTCTTCATATTTTTCTTGGCTTTTCTCAAGTATTTATTTTTCCTTGTGAATTTTAAGATAAAATGACCACAGTGTTGCTGAACATAATGGTTGTTGATCAGTCCTAACTTACTTCACTTACACTGGAGCATGTAACTGCTGATAACTCCTCTGCTTCCAGAGCACCATGCTTGTCTGGTTTTTCTCCTAAATTTCTGGCTGCTCCTTCTCATAGTCTCTTTTGATGGATACTCCTCATCTCCTGATTTCTGTATTTCATGGCTCAGTCCTTGTACCTCTTCTCTTTTACATCTATACTCACAATACTGATATTCTCTTCCAGGCCATGGAATGACTCCTAAATTACTATCTCCAGACTGGACCTCTCCCTATTCTATTCCAGACCAATATATAAGACTATTAAAAAAGAGAAAAAGAAAAAGAAAGAAATCACAGACAGATGGTCAGCCAGTGACTGCCCCTATGATAAGCCTAAAGCCCCAAACATCTCCCTTACCCCAAAAGGCCTGAACTTGTGGAGGAACAAAACAGATGCTAAAGTGGCCTATTTATTCCCTAGACCACAACCTTTCCAAGAAACAAAAAACTAGGCAGTATGATGTACTGAGAAAACTCTGGCCCAGGGATGGCAAACTTGAGTGCCTCTAAGTCAGAGAATGACCAATGCCAGGAGGGAGAAGGAGTGGATGGTGACAAACTGAAACATGTGTCCCATCTATGGGGCTGGCCCTGCCTGCAGAAACATGCCACACAGGTGGCTAGATCTAATCACTGCTCAAGAGAAGCACGATATCCAAGTTTTTATATGAAATATTCCACTTTAATAAATGTTGGCAACCTATTCGATTAAAAACAAAAATCAACAAAAAAGACTATTTATTTCATATCTGTACTTATATACCTCATAAGCATCTCAACTAAAACATATCAAAAACCAAGCTCCTGATATTTCCTCCAGAAGGGGAGTAGGGGTTCTTCTGGATGTCTTCCCTCATCTCAGTGAATGACATCTATACTCTTCTAGTTAGTTGCTCAGGGAAAAAACTCTGGAGCTATTTTTGACTCATATCTTTCTTTCCCACTGTATATCAAATCTGTCAGCAATTCCTATCACCTCTTCAGACAAAATTTATCCAGACTCTGACCACATTTCACCACCCACACAGCTGTCATCCTGGTCCAGGCCACCATCATTCTCGTATGGATTATAGTAATAGTCTCCTAACTAGCTGACTTCCTCCTTGCCCTAACTCAACAAGCCAGCTGAGTGACACTATTAACAGGTTGATAATATGCCACTCCTTTGCTTAAACTCTCTAGTGGCCTCCCATCTCAGGATAAAAGCCAAAGTCTTTACTATGACCTGACAGTCCTAAATGATCTGACTCTAACCCTCCCTCCAACTTCCAACCTCACCTCCTCTCCCCCTGGTTCTCTACTCCAGTCCTGATAACCTACTGCTGCTTCTCCAGCCTTAGGGGTTTTATAGTTGTTTGCCCTGTTCCCAGGATGTTTTTCCACCTGCTCTTCACCGGTAATCATCTTCTCAGTGACACTCTCTGGCCACTGATCTAAAATTTCAACATTTTCCCCAAACATTTCATAACTCCTTCACTCTTTTTTTTTTTTTTCCTCCTCCTTAGCACTTCCCACTATCTTATTATATATTTTACTTTACTTATTTACCTTATTCACTGTCAAACTCACTCACTGGAATGTTAACTTCTTGAGAGGTAGTTCAAAGAATAAAAACTTCAATTATTCACAATTTCTTCTACAGAAAATAATAAAAAGGAAATGGTCCCCAATTCATTTTACTGAGCTAATAAAACCTTACAATAACAAAACTCGACAAAGATGCCATGAGAAAGAAAAAGTACAGGCAAATCTCACTTATGAACATAAATGGAAAACTTCTAAAGAAACTGCTAACAAAGCCAGCATATAGAAAAAAGCCAAGTTTATCCCAACAAATACAACGCTGGTTTAACATAGAGAAATTAATCAGTATCATTTGCTGTATCAATAAAAGAGAAAAATCATAGAGCCATCTCAATGGATACAGAAAGTTTTTGAAACTCAACACCTATTCCTGGTGAAAACTCTTTGCATACTAAGAGAAAAACTCCTCAATCTCATATATCCTCCCAGTGGTTAACAAAATATTGCACTTCATGGGAAAATGCTAAGAGCTTTCCCTTACTTATCTTTACAATACTGATTCTTCTAATCCATAAACATGGAGCATTTTTCTCCATTTATTTAGGTCTACTATAATGTGTCTAAAGTTTTATGCTTTTCCTCTTAGAAGTCTTACAGCTGTTTGAAAGTTTTATTCTAGACGTAGCAATGACAATAAGCATCCTTTCCTCATTTCTGACATGTATAATATGATTCCATTGATACAACATATAAAAATAGGCAAAACTATATTACAGTGTATAGGAAGTGCACATACAGGTTTAAAACGAAAAAGCAAAGAAGTTACTACTACAAAGGTCAGTATAGTGGTTACCTCTCAGGAGAAAAGAGAAAATTTGTGATCAGGAAGGGTCACATGTTCTATTTTTGACAGAGTGGTAGTTACATGATTGCTTTGTGACTATTTGTTTTACTATACATTTTATGTGTTTTTTAAACTTACATTTGACAATAATGATAAACATTAAAAATTTAAGAAAATAAGAATGAACTTGCTCGTGAAAACATCTAGGATCAACATCTTTAATGGGTTATTTCTTAGATTTGGGATTTTGTTTTTTTTTTTTTTTTTCCCTTTCACTTTTCCCTGATGATTGTTAGGCTACTCAAATGTAATTATATTCTGGTCATTTATATTTTCCAAAAAAATAGTGCATTTCAAATTTGTAGAAATTATTTTTTTATTCTTTTAATATTTTAATAATATTAATGATACTAATACTACTAATAATAAATAGTAAAACTATTACTCATAATAAGTTAATATTTACTATATAATCATGTGTCAGGCTCTATTCTAAGAGTTTTATATATATCATTTAATCCTCATGACAATCATATGAGGTAGGTACTATTATTTTTCCTATTTCTTACTTGCAAATAGAAAGATATATACATAACAGTATTGTACATATATATAAATATTTTGTTGCAATTTTTTCTTTGACTATCATTATCCGAAGTTTATTAGTTGTACTGGCCCTTCTTATATACTTCTTATATACTTCCATCAATCAATTTACTTTATTTTAAAGTATTTTCTCTTTTTAATTTCTTATTATTTTCTTCCCTTTTTGCTTTACAAAAATTTTGTTCACCTTCTTCTAATTTTCTGACATTAATATATTGCTTAATAACTATAGTTCCTCATTTGTTAATCACATAATAATTATAAAATGCTTTCCATTTATCATTGGTCACAAATAAAAGATTAAAATATAATACCATAATAATTAATTCCTTTTTGAGAACAGTGATATTTTATTTTATTTCATTTCCAAGGATGGTGATGGTGTATTTGCTTATTTACCAGTTTTTAATAAATTCTAGTGTCACTGCATAGTGGTCAGTGATTGTGGTTCGTATAATATCTATTTTTAGAATTAATGACTTCTCTTTATAACTTATGATATCATAATTTCAAAATAATTCACATTTGAGTCCAAAACAAGGCTCGATATATATATATTTTTTAATTGTGATATTTATATAATTTCTCTATATACTTTGTTGTCTTTTTCATCTATCAAAGACTGATAAAAACACATTTTAAAAACTTACCATTACAGTTGTTCATTTCTCCATGAATTTCAAATGAATTTTGGTATGGGCTTTAGATGCCCTATAATTTGATAATATTAAAGGGTATAACTTTTATACTGTATTGTCCCTTTAATTAGTAAATGTAATCAATATAATATGCCTTCTGCTTGTTAATGCTCTTTTGCCTTAAACTCTACTTTTTATCCATTTCTATTGCCAACACTTAATTTTTCTTTGGCTTTTTTCAGTTTATTTTTGCTCACATATTCTTTTTCACCTCCATCACTTTGTGGAATATATGTCCTTCAAATCTGAGGCTATTTTTCTTTTAATAACAGAATATCTAATCCATTTATCATTGCCTTAGTTACTATATTATTTTATAGTTCTTAGATTATGTTTCCCCATTTCATTTTTACTCTTTTGCTATATCAAATTATTTTCTCTTTTCTACCCAGGAATTACATGTTGTTCATTCTACTTTTATTTTATTAGCAATTATCTTTAAATTATTATAAATTATACTTAAACTATGTCTCCCCCCAAATCAAGGCAATTGCATTAACTGACTCACTTGGTACATGATTATTTACTACATCCTTCCCTTCTCTGTTCTAAAATGAGACTACAAATATTTCCTATTTCTTAGACAACTTTAAATAGAAATGGAAAACAAAAGTTAGTTAATACATCAGTAAAAACTGCAATCTTAAATTATAAGTTCTAAGCATGAATCCAGAGGCAGAGATCATTTCATGATTGGGGTGTCCACAATTTTTCAACTGATTCATAAAAAGTCATTATAGATTAAGGATATTTCCCCCTTGGTATGTAAACTGCAAACAGCTTTGCACTTTATACATCTTAACATTTTCTTTAGAGTGTTTTCTGAAGAAATTTGACTTTTTAATCACCAAAATCAAACCAAGTAAACAGTCAACTCACATAAGAAATATTATAAACTGTAGGTAAACAAGAACAAACATCAACCTCACTAATAACAAATATATGAAAACTAAAACAATGACATATTTTACCTTTGGACTCACCAAAGGTTATTTAAGTAACTAGTTTTGGCAAGAAAGCACAGAAATGGACACTGCTCTTTCACTACTGGTAGTAATTCAAATTTGGGAAAAGTTTCTGGAGGGTATTTGGCAATATGTATTAAAATTCTTTAAAATATGCATTACTTTTTATAACCAAGGAGAAGCAAAAAGATTATTTTACCAAGACCTTTTCACAGCAGGTTTCTTTTGTAAGATACTGAGAAGTGGAAATTATCTAAATTTCTGAAAGCAAGGAATCTAAAGGACAAAAAGAAATTTTTTCATTTTTTTTTTTTAAGTATTATGTATTAATAGTAAAGTATTTGGGTTTATCCAATGAGAGGTCTGGCCTTCGCCCTAGGTATGTGGGAAGTAATCCATAACTGATAGGAATGTCTTGGTTAAATGCAGGGGCCTAACCACACTAAATATAAAGGTGGGCCTGCCATACCCAGTAAATAGTCTCAGAGTGGGAGCTGGCCATACCAAAAAGACCAGCCATGTGATTAGGGTGTAGGCTTTGGGTCAGAGTGGTATCAGTTGATCTGGAAGCTGAGATGGATAACTCATCAATCAATCATGCCTATGTAATAGAGCCTCAATAAAAACCCTGAATACCGAGACTCGGGTGAGTTTCTCATGTTGGCACACATCTGTGCCAGTGGGGTAACATCCCGAGGACAATGGAAGCTTCACATTTGAAACCATCCCAGGCTGTAGCCTATGTGTTCTCTCTTCCTTTGTCTGATTTTTGACCTTTCTCCTTTCCCTGTAATAAACCATTACCATAAGTATGACAGCTCTCAGAGAGTTCTGTGAGTCTTCTATTTAATACCTAACTACCAAAAATGAGGGTGGTTTTGGGAATTCTCAGAACTTGTAGTTGGCATCAGAATTCTTGGGTAGATTTAGTAGTCTGGTGAACCGTGCTCTCAAACCTTGAAGTCTGGCTGACTTCAGGTACATATGCTCCGCTGTTAATAAATATTACTATATTTATAGGTACTTATATATCATATATGTGCCTGGAAGTAGATACTACCAAATATTAGCATTGGTTATATCTGAGTACAAATTATTATTGTTTAGGTTGCCTCTTTCTATGTTTTACTAGATTTCCACAACAAATATTTACTTTGTAATCAGAAGATAAATATTTTAAAAATATGGCTAAGTAGCAAATCCATTAAACTAAAACTAGAAATAAACCAAAATTAATATTAATATTTAAAACTATCATTCTAGGAACCTACAGCACATATTTTCATTTTGAGTGGTAACTGAATAACATCACTGTGCACATTCCATTTCCATAATGGTTCCATAATATTTAATAAAGAATAAACAAGAGGATTTCAATATTACAACTGTCAATGGTGTATACAACTGTCAATGGTATATGCAACTGGCCTGGCATCCATAATCACTCTTCTTATAAATAAGAACAAATGCATTACACATACTCACCATTTATATGTACTGAAAACAAAGAAAAAAAAAACAACAGCAAAAAAACAGGAGAAAGAGAAAGGGTGCAAGATATCCTCAAACTTGAAGGGAAACCTGGTAATGCAAGATTCTGTATTTCTTAAACAACTAATTTTCCTATATCTTTGACCATAACAGCTGATGAGCAGAAAATGTCACATATAAATATACAATTTGTGGTGCGTATTTACAAAGATGGGATACTGAAATAGATATGGAAAATAGAAAGAGACCAGAGAAAAATGGCCTCAGCTGTATTTTCCATTAGCTACAATTTTATTCCTAATGGAGACATGTTTGGAATTCTGGACAATATAAGTGAGTTTGTTCAAAAATCAATAATGTCAAGCTGACACTATAGAACATACAAAAATGTTTCCTTAATGGAATATAAAAAAGAAGTCTGAGTAAGCAGGAGGGGGCAAGGACCAGCACATACCTTCTAAATCCAAGTCCACTACAGGTGGTCTCAAGTTCTTAAATTTAAAGAAAAGGCAAAATTGCCAACACGTACACCTCATGTGATAATCAATTACCTAATGTAAAATGCCTGAAATAAATACACTTAGTATGGATTATGTCAGCTCTTCAATTAGGAATAAATTCACAGTCATTTCAAAAGCTGCTTTTAATGGTGTTCTTTGTGGCAACTTCTTTTCCCGTGACACTCCTCATCATCCCACCTTAAGCTATTGGTCCCCCAACGGAGAACCTAAGAAATCAATCTGCTAATGTATAATTTGTAAGGCTCCTCTGACTAACAAATGGATAATTGATTCCTTCACAAATGCTGCATCCCCACGGACACAGAGTAGAATGAATAAGAATCGCGGAGATCCACTAGTTAGCAATCTCAACATCCACATGGTTGCCTATGTGACTTCATGCTCCTTAGTCACAGTCAGCAAGCAAGCCACACTTACATTCCATGTGTGAAAAGCAAATGTCTGTTCTTTCATACTTGGGAAAAGCCCATTTTACTGCTTATTTTACTCTCCACTGATGATACACCCTGGAGGGAAGAAAGACCTCCAGCTGGGTTTAAGAAGCTTATGAAAAAACCATACCCAAATTGTAGGTTTTCTACCAATCTACAAAACAAAACCAAAAACATACATTTATTTTCTCACTGACTTATTTTAAAACCAGAACAGGGGCTAACCTTTAACTACAAACTCTCACATCTTCTCAGTTGCTCTAAGATTTCATCTCTAGCATTAAGTCCTTCTTTGATTCAGGATGAGGAATAAATTTATCAATAAGCAGTCTTTAAGTTGGAGAACTTTTGTGAAGCTTTCTTGAAAGTCCCCAAATACGGATTCAGGAAAAGCAAAAGAACAGATTTAAGGGCTTCAGCCTGTTCCTCGGGAGCGCCATCCACTCGGTACCCCTTGGCCTCCCATCCCTTTCACTCCTGAGTACCATGGCAACCAGCTGCTGCCCACCCTCTACACTGCCCACTGCTCTCCCTGAGGTTGCCAAGAACTTCCTGAGAATGAAGCCATGAGAATTCTTCCAGCCTTACCTTCCCTGACTGTTTTGTGACAAGTGAGCCTGCTGACCACTGCTTCCTTGCAACCTTCTCTTCTCTTGCAGTGACAACTGCATTCTCTATTGTAGAGCTTACCATGATGGGCTATATAAACAGCTAAGTAAAACAAACAGTAAATAATAAAGATCCTTTTTGTTATTTACAGCCCTGATGACAAAAGCTAACTACATCATTCTTACCTAGTATATCAGTCCTCTCCACCTCAAAATAGGCTATGAAAACATGTAGTGTTGCATATTATTTGGGGGAAAATTAATTAATGACAGTAATTACAATATGCTTCCTCTTAAGAAAATGGGGGGAGAGTACTTTAGATCTCAAGTGAACAAGCATGACAAATATTAGGAAAAGAGACTGAAAAAAAAATCCTACAATAAAAAATGATGGATACACTCCCAGTCTGACTTCAAGGCAATATTAAATTCTGGATATGTTAGAAATGCTAAATAAATGAAGATTTTCAAAATCTTCAACACAAAAAACAGAAACAATATTTACTAAATATACAATAAAAAACTAATTCAGAATTAAAATAATGCAGAGATTAAACACTGAGTTTAAAATGACAGAAACAAAAATTAAGCAGCTGAAAATTTCAGTCACCATTAGCAAATACAAACACCGTATTAATTACCAGAAACCTAGGCTGCTGGCTTTCACTTTCAAGTGAGAAGAGATGACAGCCTTCACTGAAACAGTAAAGCTGTCTAATGTTTTCATACCAGGGACAGATAATGAACAGAAAGTCACCTCTGTTTTGGCAGCAACTCCTCTTCCTTCCCACTTCTGTCCCCATTCAAAGCCAAGATAAGATATTTAAGATTTGAGGGATGTAGATATTTAAATAACTACACTTAGAATTGAATCATGATAACACCTGGGAGGAATCCAGAACTAGACTACAAAATAAAAAGGAATTTTTTTCAGTATTACAAATATTGTTTAAATTTGGTCACAGTCATTCAACCAACAAAGAAGCTGTGTTTGCCTGCCCTCAGGAGTAAGTCTTTTCCATTCCTCACACGTGTGTATGTGGAAAACACACACATGCCTCGCCATGCTTTTGCTCGTTACCATTAATGCCAATTGATGAGAAGAAGGTACTTGCAAGGAATGAATCATCCAAGGTATATAAAGGGATGGCTATTTCCCAAGTCCATTCATTAACACAACACAGGGGTCTTCCTGAATGACACCACCAAAATGGCTCAAGGAAGGGCAGCAACGCCTTCCTAGCTTCAAAGTCAGTGGATGTCCTTTGGTCCTGTCTGCTTTCTGCCACCTCAAACTCTTCTCCATTGGCTTCCATTATACCAATTTCTCCTCATTTCCTTCCTGCCTTTCTAGTCACAACTTCTCAGTCACTTTTCTGGACTGCAATTCCTCAGCCTGCCTCTTAAATAGCAGTATTCATTGCACTACAGCTCAGGCCTCTCTCCAGAGCTCTATCTTCCTATTCAACTGCTACTCTATAGGTCTCTGTCTACTAACCATCTCCAGAACCAGCACCACCTTCTGTATTCTCAATTTCATTCAATGACTCTCAGTCCATGTAGACATCCAAGCCAGCATCCAAAGAGTCATCCCAGATTTATTTTTCTCCCTTACACCCCATACAAGCAGTCAAGAGTCTGCACTTACATAAACCTAGATGGTATAGCAAAGGAAAAAAAGAAAAAAATCAAGAGTCAGTAAGTCCTATTATTCTCTCTCTCTTAATACCTCTCAAATCCATCCTTTTCCCATTGCTATAGCAGATTCCTAATTGCTATCACTTCCCTAAACAAGCCCCATGTACATGTTCCCTGACACACTCTTAACTCCAAACCCCATTCTCCACACTGCTAATCTCAAGGCCAATCTTCTAAAACCAACTTAGACATGTTGTTACCCTGTTTAAAGTACAAACTCCTTAACATGGCTTTCAAATAGAGCAGCCACGCATCCCAGTTTACCCTTGTTGTGTCTGTTTGTGACTGCTGCGTAGGTGTAATTATTAATGGATCCCCTTTCATTTTCAAGACCTGGTTTGAATAATAAAATATATGGTCATCCTATTGATAAGGCCATTCGCCATTCTTCATTGTCTAGCTCCACCTATTCTCTCCAGGTACATTTCCAGCAAGACCCAAAAGATCCAGAAGATTCTAGCCATTCTGTTTTTTTGAAATGTTTTCTTTCACTCTGTATCTTTTACTTAGAATAGCCTATATACAGCTCCCTTCCCCCACTCAGCAAATTCCTATTCTTTCTGTAAGATTCAATGCAAACATCTACTGCCCTGTGAAGGCACCTAATTTCCTTTTTGCAGGATAAGATACCCCTCTTGAGTGTTCCCATATCACTCTCTGGCCATGCACAATTCAGAATAATTCACTTTAAAAAAATTGTATTGATACATAATATTTGTACATATTTATGGGGTACATGTGAGATTGTGTTACATGAAAAGAAGGCAGAGCGATCCATCAGGGTATTTAGGGTATCCATCACCTCCAGCATTTATCATTTCTATGTGCTAGAAATATTTTAAATCCTCTTTTCTAGCTAATTTGAAATATATAATACAATACACTGTCATTAACTATAGTCATCCTTCTCTATCAAACATTAGAACTTATTCCTTCTAACTATATGTTTGTACTCATTAACCAATCTCTCTTCATCCCCCTCCCTTACACACACACCCTTCCCAGCCTTTGCTAACTATCATTCCCCTCTCTACCTCCATGAGATCAACTTTTTTAGTTCTCACATATAAGTAAGAACATACAATATTTGTGTTTCTGTGCTTGGCTTGTTTCATTTAACATAATGACCTCCAGTCCCATCCATGTTGTTACAAAGAAAGATTTCACTCTTTTTTATGGGAGAGTAATATTCCAATGTATATACAGATTACATTTTCTTTATCCATTCATGTTGATGGACATTTAGGCTCCGTATCTTTGGTACTGTGAATAGTGCTGCAATAAACATGGGGTGCAGGTATCCCTTCGATGTACTGATTTCCTTTCCCTTAGGTAAATTTCCAGTAGTAAGATTGCTGGATTATATAGTAGTTCCATTTTTAGTTTTTTGAGAAATCTCCACAGAGGCTGTACTAATTTAGATTCCCACAGTATAAAAGTTCCCTTTTCTCCACATCCTCACCAGCATGTTATTTTTTTGTCTTTTTAATAATAGCCATTCTAACTGGGTTAAGATGAGATCTCATTGTGGTTTTGATTTCCATTTCTTTGATAATTAGTGATATTTAGCATTTTTTCATTTACCTGTTGGTCATTTGTATGTCTTCTGAGACATTTCTATTCATGCCCTTTGCCTACTTTTTAATGAGATTATTTGGTTTTTGCTGTTGAGTTCCTTATGTATTCTTGATCTTGGTCGGTCCCTTGTTGGATGAATAGTTTGCAAATATTTTCTCCCATTCAACAAGTAGTTTCCTCACTCTGTTGATTGTTTCCTTTGCTGTGCAGAAGATTTTTAGTTAAATATTGTCCCTTTTGTCTTTGTTTTTGCTCCCTGTGCTTTTGAGGTCTAGCTGTAAAATCTTTGCCTAGACCAAAGTCCTAGAGTGTTTCCCCCCTATGTATTTTTTTCCCATACTTTTATAATTTCAGATCTTACATTTAGGTCTGTAATCCATTTTGACTCCATTTTTATATGAGAGAGAGGAGTCGAGGTTCATTTTTCTACATATGGCTATCCAGAGCATGTCCTTTCCCCAGTGTATGGTCTTGGCGTCTTTGTTGAAAATCAGTTGACTGTAAATACATGAATTTATTTCTGGTCTCTATTCTGTTCTACTGGTCTGTCTCTTTTTATACCAATAACATGCTGTTTTGGTTGTTATACCCTTTAACATATTTTAAAGTCAGGTAGTATGACGCCTCCAGCTTTGTTCATTATGCTCAGGATTGCTTTGGCTATTTGGGCTCTTTTGTGATTCCATATGAATTTTACAACAGAACAACAACTCATCTTGTTGCCTGTCTCTGGCATTTAATTGTGAATTTCATGAGAACAGAAATCAACTTTAAATTCATCAGCTGGCACAGAAAAGCTCAATGAAGCACCCAAAAGAATGAGAACCACAAGTCATTCAGAGTCTGAGGGACATCTCATGTAACCAGTAAAACAGGTAAATAAACAAAAGCTCTGTAAAAGATAATTAAAGAGCAGAATAGATAAAAAATAGAGAATTTTGTTAGAATGTTATTATCTTAAAAGAAAAAATTTAAAATATGGTAATGACTCAAAGTCAGTTCAATGGAAAGAGTAAACTTCTGACATGCCTTTGCTCTTTTGGGACCCAAGGTTTGCAATACTTATTATCAGGCTTGAATAGCTGATGAAGAGCTGACAGTTCACATGTGGCAATCATATCCCCCTGCTACTAACCATATTTCACAGTTAAAATGAATATGCAAGAAATGTGTCTTCTTACAAGGTTTTAAAGATGATCCTACCTTCCTACGACTGAATAACTACATTAATTTGAGACTCTTGAAGTGATAATTCAGCTTTTATAAGCTGCTGTTTCTGCTGATAGAGAAAAAATGCTTTCTTTATCAGTAACAAATCATTCCAACTTGAGAAATAATTAGGAAATTTAAAAAGCAGCAAAGTCATATACTTTTTATTTTGAATAAAGAAGGGATAAGTGGTAAAATGTGGTATAGTTTAGTATATGTTACATTTAATATTTTGCATAATATGGCTAAAATATCTTTTATTCCAAAACTATTGATCAGTTACTATAAATTTAAACTTTTAAAAGTTCACCTCGATTCTATAAGCAAAGCTGATTTCTAAGTGAAAAGTATTTATTTGACTAAGTTATATGATAGTTAAAAATTGAGCATACCAATATTGCTCTTTTTAATACTACAAAACAATTGCATATCTGCCATTGGAGGTAATGTCTATTGTACTCCTAATACGAGAGCTTACAAATAGTCCCCAAATATCACAACCTACTGAACTATAGATGATTCCCTCCCAGTGATTTCAAACTACCTGGGTGCTTCAAGTTAGCTTTATGGCTTGTCAGAGCTGTCCCCCAATGCTACAAAATCAACGTAATATAAAATTATTACCTTAAGGTGTACAGAGTGCACTGCTTACATGTATCTCCATATAGCCCTAATAAATATTTTCTAACTTCTACAATAAGAATGCTATTTAATTGGAAAAAATACATTAGGTATCTTTAATTAGCTGCTTAAATTTAACTTCCATTCTAATCATTCTAATGATCTAAAACTCAAATTACCCTATTAGAAAATAAATGTCCTTGATTTAAACTCTAATAACCTAAAAATAACCTAAAATAAATAAATACATTTGGGAATGAGAAGAATGAAAAGTTTTGAGGAAGAGTCATCTTGTTTGGAAAGAAAATAATTTTGCCCAGCCATATATCATCACTGTTTTAGGTTAACAACTGAGCTTAAATTTTCTACATTTATGAGAATATGTATAAATCGGTCTTTGCTATTCATTAAAATATTCCTAAATACTTTTCTTAACTTTTAAAAATACCCTCTAATGAAGAATTTTTAACCATTTCCCCCATAAAAGCACACTGTGTTTGATTTAGATGCTGGAAACCTCGGAGACCATAGGTAATGACCATGTGCAGCTTCATTTGACCCCCTAAAACCCTAGGCTGCTGTCCCTACTCAGTGTCCAAAAGCAACAGCTCTGTGTGCAGCTGACTGGTAAAAGGCTCTGACATTCACCCTGCAGCTGTACCCGCCAGCATGGTACAATCTCAGCAGAGGCAGCTGCATGGAATGGCCTTTCCACCTACAGAAGACTTATTAGATAGATGTTCGTTTTCTAAATCCTAATAACCTTTAACAGCACAGGGAGGATTTGGAAGGGACTGCCTCCTAAGAAGCTGGCATACTGCTGATTCCTAGAGCTGTTTCCCTTTTGTTAAACGTCATCTTCTTCCTGTGCCTGTCACATCCCCATGGACAATGGTAGGAGGCTGGCTTGCACATGACACCAGACAGTAACCATGTACTCAAGACAGTTATTCACAATCTAGGCACTGATTAAAGCATTGCATCAATAAAAGGGCTTTTGGTGCACATTCCCTCTTTTATTCACACACCAGGGACTGTGCTGGATACCAGGTACACAGTGGTGAACAAAGTAAATGTGACCTTTGCCCTTATTAAGCTTACAAATCACTGAAATACTGTTCAAGTTTAAGATGTAATGGTTGCCTTCTGGGATACTGCAAACCCTGCAGTTGTCCTGTGCAGTGAAATGGATGAATAGCAAATCTAGAGTTAGAGCTCTTTTTTTCCAGAGCGTGCAATGCCCATATCCTATTGCTACTAAGAGAAAGTTAAATTTCCTTAACAGCTTAGATAAACAACTTGGACAAGTTGCATTCTGGTTTCTCCACAATGCCTTGAATGTTTCTATGATACTAAATTTGGCAGGTAAGAGAGAGAATTAATAGGACCATCTATATAAATCAAAATCAGTCTCAAGACAGCACAAGAGGCCAACAAAACTTCTCTTTCTGGTATTCACACTATCAACAATGAACTGCTAAGCACCTGCCATATACCAAACACAGCACCTGGTTCTGACAGCACTGCCAAACAATCCATTTTACTGGAATATGACTGTTAGAAGGATGTTAAAAGATAAACATTTTTCCATAAATAAATAACATGAAATAAAATACAACTCAGTTTCCAAAATGGTGATGAAATGTGTGAAATATACCAAAAAAATTATTTGTTCTTAAACCAAGTAAATATTTTTATAGCTTATATACATATCCAACAAAGATACAAAAGAAAGGGTGATATAAAAAAGAAAGCAGGGTCACCAAGTCATTGGATTATTGCATGGGAATAATGAAGAAGAACAATTCACTAATAATTTCATTTAACAAAGAGCAACTAATATTACCAAACACCCTACATGATATAAAGAAAATTTAAGAAAAAACGAACAAGCATGGCCTAAATTCAGGGTGTTTGTGTGCACAGTCTGTGATCCCAGCACTTAGAACACACCTCTGTTTTATAATTTAACACATTACATTATAGATCACTGCTAAATGATGAGTTCCACAACTGATCTGACTCAAGAACAAGGCCTGTGTTTTATTAACCTTATTAATCTTCTATCCCTAGCTCATCCTTTGAGACTGTTTGCTGAAGGAATAAGAAGCAATTACTAAATGAATACCAAACACATGCTCTCCCACATGGAGTAATCAAGGACGGTGTCACAGAGAGGATGAGACACTGAGTAGTTCCATAAGCAAAGACAGGAAAGCTCACTCCAACAAGAGCAAAAGGACAAAGTCTGGATTCCATGCAGGCCACGACGTGGGGGAATACTATTTAGTGCAGGCAGCTGAAGGCCTGAGTGCAGCACAGGAGAGCTGCTTCATTCCACAGGCATCAAGGAGTCACTTGAGTATTTTCAGTGAGGGGAGTAACAAAAGCCCAGCACCACTTCGGGAAGATTGCTCAGGCAGCTGTGTGAAGGATGGATTAGGAGATACACAAGGAGATCAGTCGGGTTTTATTGCAATAACCTTGGTGAGATTCAATAAAGACTTTAACAAGGGTGGTGGCAATATGAAAAATGAGCAGAGGATAGAACAAGCTAAAAGAAGCATCAAGAAGATGTACAAGGAATAATGGAGGCAAATGACAGAGAACAAAACATCACAGAGATGGAAGAAAACACTGAGTGGAAGAATAGAACAGGGCCTTCTGAAAAGATGACATTCATCAGGGGCCTGGAAAAACCTAGTCTTAGCAACTAGGCAGAGTGACTTTTTCTTGGGTCCAATATTTAGATTAAGAAAAGGTTAGGAGATTTTACCTTGTCTGGCCCACTAGACCCCAGTGAAAAAGAAACAAGGACTTTAAAAAGATGAGTTATCTAATTAAAAGGCCTGTTCCACTGGCAGGACCTTCTCAGGGGCAGTTTAGTGCTGTCGTTCTGTGGAGCCAGAACTCAGCCGGGAAGGAACAGTGCAGTCTCTTCAGTTCCAACATGATTCACAGCACAGATGTTTTCATACACCATACAACCCAACTGATCTGATGAATTATTTTAAATAATAATTTAGCCTAGAAATAAACATGTTTTAATATCCAAATGGATTTGGTGAAAGGTGGCATGCCCCCATGATTCCTAGTCCATAGGGTGTCAAACACTATAATTCCAGAAAACAAAATTCTTTTTTTTTCACAGAGAACAGTCCCTAGAGAACATAATTCATTTTTCTATAAAAGCAAGGCAACAGAAATGGGATTGGCACCCCGATACTAAATAACTAGAATGGGAATTATAAACATATAAACATATTACTATTTTTTAAAATTAAGTCTTAGAGGGCTACCCCTCAGACTGTCCAAATACTAAGCATCTGCCATGCCACACCTTCAAAGACAAACTTCATTAACAAAAGCACTCAAAAAAGCCAAACATAATGCAAATCCACGATGGCTGCAGAGCTACCTGAACATTTCACCAGAGCCCATAGATATCCCTGTTTAATTTCTCAATATACAAGTTAACGATACTATTAATAATAAAGGAAAAATCTGTTAAGAGTAAAGATGTTCTTACTTATTTTTCTCACTTTTATTTTTGACTCAACAATAGCAGCAGCAAAGCTAATACATTCTATTTATCTTAAGAAAGTAAAGCCCTTGTTTTCCACAGGTTAGTAAAAATTTACTTATCTAAAAAGGGCTATTTTAAATTACTAAGACCAACTAACTTATTAACCAAACTAACTTTTCCAACATATAATGAAGACCAACCACTTAACACTTCACAAATTCAGCTGTACTTTCACCACAGAAGTTATTGTTATAATGCTCTCCAGCATAAAAACACTGCTTTATCAATTCTCTATTGAATCATTTCCCAAGTAGGTTTTCTCTCTCGAAGATTCTCAAAAGCAGCATCTTTGTAAATCAAGTTGCACTGACTACATTAAAAAGAAATTCCTTCTTATAAACCACGTTGCAATGTCTCTACTACATTAAAGAGAAATTCCTGAAGTCAATTCACTAGACCCACACTGGAATCCATTTTACAAACCTAATTACCTAAGCAAGCATGTTCTTAAAACTCTAAAGACTAAAACTGGAACAATATGGAGAAGATTAGCATAGTCCCTGCACAAAGATGACATGCAAATTTGTGAAGTGTTCCATACTTTTAACAAAAATTCCATGTGATAAAAGATACCCACTCCTGTCAAATAAAGGACCTTAATGGAGTAGGCAGCAAAATGGGTATAAGAACAGATGTGTCCCAGAAGCTTGCCTTTCCTTCTTTTTTCCTTCTTTCTTCCCTACCCTCTTTAAGTTTGTATGCCCTATATACAATGAACATTATTAAAGCCAACCATATATGAATACATTAAAAAGTAACAGTTCTCTTTCAGGACATGTAGTAAATTCTGCCCTCTGATAACCACTAACATTTATTGAGCCCTGCACTACATATTTTACATGTATTAGCCCATATAATTCTCAAAATTGTCATATAAAGCAGAGGGGTGACTATAACCCACATTTTATACATGAAGAAAGCAAAAGAGAGGTTAACTAACCTGCCCGAGCCAATGAAAACGGGGCAAGGGCTGGCAGGCACGCATCTGACCCCAAGCCTAGCCTGCACCCAGCACTCCACCACCCACCTCCTGCCTCAGGACCATGAACTGACACTTCCAGAATCCAGTCAACCAGCCTGCCAGACATCACTGCACTTCATCTCTACTCATTCCATCACCCCTTCTCTTTCTATATCCTTTCTGGGATAGTGGATTCCAGTAATGCAATCAAGTCAAGGGCTGAACTGGGGCTAAGGGAAGAAAATGGGAAATTGGTAGGTACATGGGGTTGCAAATTTTTGTGTAATTTATGTTTTCTGGCAAGAGAAGAACTTCATTGTTTGTCATAATATTAAGAAATGAATTCTTCCCCTCATAATACAGTGAGAATATTTCTTAAGGAAAGGTGAAGATGATGTAAAAAGCAAAACTTCACTACTTTTAGCAGGAAATACAGAAGGACATCTTTACAACTTTGTAGGAGCAAAAAACAGTTTTCCCTCAGAAGACACAAAAAACACATACTATAAATGAGAAGAATTATATATATATAATGTATATATATAAATGTAAATGTATAAATAAATGTAATGTAAATGTGTATATATATGTGTATAATGTGTATATATATATATATACATTTACTGCATTAAAATAAAAAGATTTCTGAACTGAAAAGACAATAAATGGGAAATCAAAAGACAAGTCATAAACTAAAAGACTATCGCCACTCTCTAAAGAAGGATCATGGCCAGATTTTCCATGTCTTCCACCCTGCAGGGGCACTCCCAATTCCCTAGGCGAGCACCTATATCTGGTATTGATCAGACTTTAAATGCTTTGCCACACTGATGGATGTAAAATGGTATCTTATTGTTGTTTTACTTCACGTTTCCCCGATTACTCTGTGATTACTACAAAAAATCGAGGATCATTTCATGTGGCTACTAGGTATTTCGTATTCTGAGAACTGCCTGTTCATACTGTTGGCCCATTTTCATTCTGGATTGCTGGGGTTTTCATTATTAATCTGTAAAAGTTCATATAAAGTTCACATTTAAAATATTAAGTTAGTGGGAAGGTGGATGTTTTCCTAAAAGTAAATCAACGGTATTTTAATAGTAGAAAGATTGGCAAGTGTTAAATTTGACTTGCTGGTGACTCACTTCTTCTGATTTTGAGCCTCCCTGATCAATGTTACTTTTTCAATAGTGTTATTTCTGCTTGTAAACAATGAAATTTTTAATTACAAATCAATTTAGAACTTTACACATATGCTAGCAAAGTATATGAACTAGCAATTCTCAAGAATAAACAGCCTCATTAGTAACCAGAAAAATACAAACAAAATCAATAAATTCCCATTTTCTAGAAATCCAAGTGGCAATGAATTTTTGAATAATAACAGCGAATGTTGGTGATGGATAAAGTGATATACTCTCAGACAGTGCTGGTAATATAATTCAATATAACCCAATTACAGGGAAATGTAGCAATCTGTGGAAAAGCCTTAAAAATGTTAGTAGCATCTGACCTTGTGGTTTCACCTCACAGAATTTATTCAAAGAAAATAGTCAATCACCAGATTCCTCATTGCACCCAAGGATATCCTTCTCAGTATTACTCCCAGATTTAGCATCATTCACTGAAAAGTTGGCTCCTGAACAACTTCAAGCAGTAACAGATCTGCTTTTTCCTTTAAGAAACCCCTATAAGATTAAGGTAGTACTCACACACATCTCTGTCACTGAGCAACAAAAAGTACCCAGACTAATATCTTAATTTTTTTCCACTACAGTAAAATGGAAACTGATTTTTAGACTATTTCACAAGGCATTTAATTCTCTTCCTCTGAGATGAAACTCCAGTCAACCACTGAACCTCTTTCTGTCACTATAGATTTATTCACATTTTCTATCATTTTATATAAATGCAATTTTATACTATGTATGTAGCCTTTTGAGTCCACCTTCTTTCACTTAACATGATAGAGATTCAGCCATGCTGTAGCATAAATAGTTCCTTCCTTTATTGATGAGTAGAATAACACTATATAGACATACCACATTTTATCCTTTCACCTGCAAATGGACATATAGATTGTTTCCAGTTTGGGAGTATTATAAATAAAACTGCTATGACTGTTCATGCAGAAGTCTTTGTATGAGAATAAAAAGACTAGAGTATATGGTAGGTGTATGTTTAATGTTTTAAAAACTTGCCAAACTGTTTTCCAAAGTAGTTACACTATTGTACATTTCCACCAGGAGTTCCAGTTCCTCCACATCCTCATCAACACTTGGCATGGTTAGTGTTTGTAATTTTAGTCATTCTAATAAGGTATAGTTAATGGAATTATTTACTTTACTTAGTTTTAAAATTATTTTTTCCTTGATATAAATTAAATGTTAAGTATTAACATTTAATAGCTGCCCCTGGAAGCAATGGATTTTTTCTTACTAGTAGTATAAAATAATGACAGGGCAACCAAATGATAAGGATATTGTGGAAAAATTTCATGTCTTGGATGGATGAAAAATATCCTTTTAAGTGTCCATGTATCCTAATATCTCATGGATTCTATTAAATGAAAAATCGTTGGGAATTACAGCCAAAGGAAATAATTTCTACAGAAGGATAATAAAACAAAGCTATCCAAACAGAAAAAGAAAACTTGTTCAAGAAATAAGTATATACTATTATTTTGAGACACACCCTGTCGTGGATCCCAGAGACTAAAAAGTCTATGATTAACAAAAAAAATTCAAGGTATAAATTATTTGTTAAACTATATGCACAGATATTCATACCTTATCCAGATGATATATAGATAGATATAGATATAGATATAGAGTCCATGCCTTCTGGTCCATGGCATGTGATTTACCATCATCCTTCTGGTTTCATTTAGTTCCCTAACACTCTGAGCTCCAAAGTCACCACAGTGACCACAAAGACACCCCTCCCCTGAAAAGACTTCCTTCTTTTCCAACTCTGGTCCTTTGGCCAGACCTGCCAAATAAGTCTTTCTCATTGCCTCTCACCATCCACTCTTTTCTCTCCAATCCCCTATTCTCAAGTTATTGGAGGATAAACAAAATGTATATATGTAGATTAAAAATTCTAAGATAAATGTTCCTTCCCTTTGGTGACGCCCTGTTTCATAAGAAGAATGCATCACTCTGTCTGGCTCCCCTCCAGCAAGCTGAAAAATGTGCATTCATCTTTCAAGATTCACTGTAAATTTCGCTTTCTCTGGGTTCCCCATCTCCCAATGCAAAGATGGGAGACTCCTCTGAGTCTCCACCTTGCTCATAATCCTTTTAACGTTCTTATTTTGCAATAAACTCTTAAGCCCCAAAGAAAGAACCACCAGCACTGAGAGAATCCTCTACTGCAGAATAAAATCCACAGGCATCAAGAGAGTTAAGCCCCAGGCTACTAGCCGGTTCAGAGTTATGCTCCAAAAAGTTAAAATTACTTCAACCCTGACTTTGAAATATGTGGAGTCCAGGGTAATTTTATTCAGTGAAGACATATTTTCAATTTTAGCTATTTAAGAGATACTTGCCCAAATGCAGTTACCACTAAAGTGTCAGGTACTACAACATTCTGTAAGTATGACACTTTACTCTAAATGAGAGATGCAGCCTTAACTCTGAATGTGTTTTCTTACCCATTTTGGTGCACAGATGCCACCTAAGTTATCAAGCTACCTATAAACACTTAATCCACAAACTTGAGATTATTTTTTAATGCAGAAAATTGGAAATATGACTTTCCTTGGCATCATTTATCAGAAGTTAGAATGATTTCCATTTAAGTAATTCTCAACTCATTTGACACATCTCTTATCACTCAATATACTGAGTCCAAATATAGAAAACAGGTTCTTTAAACACACAAGAATCTGAGACCTGTCAATCAGTCTTAGACAAGTATTACAGGCACTGGCACATTTGCACCAACAATGTACCATTTTGATCATATCAAAAGATACATGCCCTGCTTCCCAATTAATGATGCCACATCTAAAACAGCATGCTACAGATGGTATTTGCTTCAGGTTGACGAGCAAGTACCATTAGACTAATACTAGAAGAGGATTTCTTTGTTCAAGGATACATAGCTTAAGTTTTTAGATCTGCTCCAAAGATTCTTTCAATGGATAGTCATCCTAACATCACACTGGCCACATGAGTAAGCCCCAAATAGCTGGGCTGTTCAGGGGAAAAAAGAATGTATGGTATCTGTATTAACTCCCAAAGAAGCAGTCAGGTCTATACATTTCCCCATAATGTACACAGGATAATCCTGATGTAGGAAACAAAGATATAAAACTCTGATTATCTAGAAAAGTCTAGATATACAGAACTTTTCAGATTTGGAACTTTGTACTAGTTAAGCCAATTTCTATCAATCTTTCACATCTATCAATTCGCCAGCTTTTTAAATGAGCACTGAGGATACAGAGACAAATTACACAAAGAAACTGCCCTCAGAAAGTTAGTATTCTATGGGAAAAATGATACTATGGCAAATAACCTTAACAAATGTACAAGTTCAAGAAGGAGAGGTGACACAAAGAAGGAGATGGTTAAGCCACAAAGGATAAAAGAGGTGTCTGTGAATACTAAATATGCAATTTAAGAAACTTCAAGGAACACCAAATTTTCAGGATTATATTGGCAAAGAGAGAGAAGAGAAGGAAGATGAGCATTTCTTTTGCTGAAACATGAAGATGACTGATCTTCCAAACAACATTTATATATCAACACAAAGGAAAGAGAAAAGAGGAGCTGATTTATATTAGAAATAAATTCTTCTAAGCCAAAAAAAAACAAAAAAACAAAAAGCAACAAAAGGTCAGGAGTGCAGTCTAAAAGATAATTAAGTCCCAAAGTCCATGAAGAAAAATGAAACTGTGATCATTCACAGATGAGGAACCAGTCACAAAAATATCCTTTTAAACTTAGGTTAGGGAAGTGATCTAATAAGAATGTCTACCTACCTCAGGGAGGACTTGAACATACGGTGAGAGGAGGGCAGATGCGTGGGTGGGCAAGGAACACATAACCAGAGCAGTTCGAGCCCAGTTTCCCTCAGACTGCCTTACTTGGCACCTTTTATATCTGTAATGATCTTCTGAAGTTTCCTCAGCTTCTAAATTTTGATGACTTTATAAATTTCCTACAGCAACTAGGAAAAGTCTGAGGGTATATTAAAAACTTAAGTATTGCTGAATAAAAGTGTTACATTCCAAAAGTAGGATTTAAAGCTCAGATTTTATATTAGATAACTTGGACACCCATAACAAAATACCTTAGACTGGGTGACTTAACAGAAATTTAAATTCTCAAAAGTTTTGGAAGCTGGAAGTCCTGGATAACTTGGACACCCATAACAAAATACCTTAGACTGGGTGACTTAACAGAAATTTAAATTCTCAAAAGTTTTGGAAGCTGGAAGTCCTGGATAACTTGGACACCCATAACAAAATACCTTAGACTGGGTGACTTAACAGAAATTTAAATTCTCAAAAGTTTTGGAAGCTGGAAGTCCTAGCCCAGGGTGCCAACATGGTCGGGTTCTGGTGAGGGATCTCTTCCTGGCTTGCAGACAGAAGCCTTCTCACTATTTCCTCACATGGTAAGAGTTGGTTTGAGTTCTCTGGAGTCTCTTCCTATAAGGAAGCTAATCTGAGGACTCCTTTCTCATGGCCTTACCTAAATTTAATTACCCCCACAAAGGCCGTATTTCCAAATACCTAGAAAGATGGAGCTTAATGGAAAAAGTATATTCTAGAGAGAAAAAATGTGATTAAAAGCTTAGAAACAAGTATGCCAAAGGCAATATTTGGAAGGTGGTGAGTGGGTCAATATGACTAGAGAGAGAAGAAACTAAAACTAAGATTGGAAAGGTAGGTTTCAGCCACATGAACAGGGCCTGGAATGCTCAGCTAAAAAGTTAGGACTTTATATGGGAATTAATGAGGAGGCACAGAATGTTCTCAGAGATATGATGGTTAGACTTGGGGGAGGGCAACCAGAAACAGAGAGAACTATTAGGAAGTGTTAAAATTCGACAGTGTGTAGTGGATGAATAAAATGTGGTATATGTATACCATGGAGTACTATTCAGCTATAAGAAACAACAGTGACATAGCATCTCTTCTTTTCCTGGATAGAGCTAGAACCCATTCTACTAAGCGAAGCATCCCAAGAATGGAAAAATAAGCACCACATGTACTCACCAGCAAATTGGTATTAACTGATCAACACCTAAGTAGACATACAGGAATAACATTTATGGGGCGTCTGGCAGATGGGCAGGGGAATGGGTATACACATACATAATGAGTGTGATGCGTACCATCTGGGGGATGGGCACGCTTGAAGCTGACTCGGGGTGGAAGGAGAGAAAGGCAACACACGTAACCTAAACATTTGTACCCCCATAATATGCTGAAATAAAAAAGAAATAAAAAAAAATTCTACGGTATGAGTTAGCAACTAAGGAATACAGTCTGTCAGTTTAATCTCAAATCTAAAAGAGGACTAGAAATACCAATAGATTCTGCTATATAGAGTTCAAGAAGAACCCTCAACCCACCTGTGGTGTTATGATATACATAATGGTTTTCCTCCAGGGTTCCTGGCTCATAACTCCCAAAGCCCTTGCTAAGGTCTTCTGTTACAATGTTGGGTATGTTAGGCCTCAGAAAACAATCTCTCTGACCTTCTCCTGCTCTCCTATCACCTGCCGCAAGCCTGGATTCTAATCTTCTCTACCTTTCTGATTGTGGGTCATAAGACCCAAATTCCAGACAGAGTCCTGTCCCATAACCTGTCTACATGGTTGTCCACAAAAGCCCAAGAGGGCTGGATTTGGAGAGTTTTCGAAGAGCTGAACATATGGAGGCAGACAGGAAGGTGAATGAGAACTCATTCATGTGCTAGAAGGATGCAACACTCCAACTCCATGGGGAAACTCCGGAGCTCACTCTGGACTCTTCTAGACCTCACCCTGTGTATCTCTTCACCAGGCTCCGTGTTTATTTCCTTTAAGATACTCTTTGTAATAAACCAGTAAACATAAGTAGACATTTCCCTGAGTTCTGTGAGCTGCTCTAACAAATTAATCCAATGCAGAGAGGGAGTCAAGGGAATTCTAATTTGAAAACAGCCGGTCAGAATTCTGGAGGCCTAGAATACGGACTGGTAGGAAGGAGTCAGGCTTGGGGACTGAACCCTCAACTTGTGGGACCTGATGCTATCTCCAGGTAGACAGGATTGGAACTGAAACAGAGGATGCCCCACTGGTGTCCACTGCATGGTGTATGCAGAAAACCCCCACAGAAATCCTCGGTGCTGACTGTTGTGATCAGAGAGCAGAGGAAAAACGCAGTTTGAGAATTTTCCCAGAACACCATCTCTGCCTCAAAGATTAATTAAAAATTTAATATTTACCTTAACACAAAATGTCTATTAAACTCCTGTTTTGTTTATCCCTTTCCTTTTGTTAATCGTCTATTTTGTAAGTATTTATCTAACATCTCCTGTCATAGCACCTCACAACAAAGCCTCATTATTTTCTATTTCTAGCAAAGAAAAAAAACCAAAGGTAAACAGTAGAAATTTATGTTTATCAGTGGAGTTCTTTGCTTTCCCACTAGCATACTTAAAGGAATAATATTTAAAACATATGGCATAATGCTCCAAAATATTCAACAGACAGATGGCACAATAATTTGATAATCGCTTCCAAGTAAATACTCTTAATTAGTGAGCTTTAAATTAATATGCTTAAGGAAAGTGGAAGCTATTAAGGAGAAAGTACCTGCAGTCATATGCCGCACAGCAATGTCTCAGTCAAGGAGGAACCACATGTACCATATACCATGGTGGTCCCATCAGTTTATAATGAAGCTGAAAAATTCCTTTTGCCTAGTGACATTGTCACCATTGTGACGTAGCAACACAACATTCACATGTTTGTGGTGATAGTGGTACAAATAAAACTGTGCTGCCAGTCATATAAAAGCATTGGACATACAATTACGTACAGTATACAATACTTGATAATGACAATGAATGTCTGTTACTTGTTTATGTATTTACTAAACTGCACTTTTTATTGTTATTTTAGAGTGTACTCCTACTTATAAAAAAAAGTTACCTGGAAAACAGCCTCACGCAGGTCTTTCAGAAGGTATACCAGAAGAAGGCATTGTTATCATAGGCAATACATGTTATTGCCCCTAAAGACCTTCCAGTGGGATAAGATATGGAGGTGGAAGACAGTGATGTTGATGGTCCTGACCTTCTGTAGGCCTAGGCTAACGTATGTTTACTTTAGTTTTTAATAAAAAATTTTTTAAAGTAAAAAAAAATTTACGAATAGAAAAAAGCTTATTAAATAATGATATAAAGAAAGAAAATATAATACTTTTGCATAGTTGTACAATGTGTTTGTTTTAAGCTATGTTATTAAAAAACTTGAAAAATTAAAAAGTTTATAAAGTAAAAAAAGTTAGAGTAAGCTAAGGATAAATACATTAGTGAAGAAGAAAAAATTTTAATATAAATCTAGTGTAGCCTAACTATACAGTGTTCATAAAGCCCACAGTAGTGTACAGTAGTGTCCTGGGCCTTCACATTCACTCACCACTCACTCACTGACTCACCCAGAGCAACTTCCAGTCCTGCAAGATCCATTCATGGCAAGTCCCCTGTACAGGCACACCATTTTTCATCTCTTATACTGTATTTTATTGTACTTTTTCTGTGTTTAGATATGTTTAAATACACAAATATTTGCCACTGTATTACAACTGCCCATGGTATTCAGTACAGTAACATGAAGTACAGGTTTGTAGACCTGGAGCAGTAGGTTACACCACATAGCCTAGAGGTAGAGTAGGCTCCATCACATTAATTTGTGTAAGTACACGCTGTAACATCTGCAAAAAGGACAAAAATCTCCCAATGAAGCGCTTCTCAGAATGTACTCGTTAAGTGACAGATGACTATACTATGATTCATGGCATCTTATGAGCAAAAATATCATGTGGGAATTCAAAAAGAATCTGAGATCCTCTAAGGACTTTTTAAGTCATGTTATTTTATTCTGTGAGTTAAGTAAAACTGAATTTTATCCATTAGGTTTGAGTTAACATAAAGCAGTATCTAAAAGTAATCTCAAAAAACCATTTGTGGCTAAAGCATTTTAATTAACATATATGCTGAATATTCCATCAAATATACTGAAATCTGGGTATCAACATATAAAGTGTCACCTGAGTAGCTGTCATTCCTGATTAATAGAACAATCACAGACATAGACATAGTATGACACAGGATCCTATTAACCTATTAATGTAAGCACAGAAGAATATATAGCCATGGGAGAAACTTCCATGGCATGATTCACTTACATAAAGATCTCTGACACCAACGTAGGAAATTTGTTGATATTTATAAGTGAGTAGCAGAAAGGGTTGCCTCAACAGACAAGGACAGTTTGAGCTTTGCTCAAGATCAACTAAAGACACATACACATATGTAGGTGTTTGTGCAAGTATGTTACTGAGGTACAAGTCATACAGAATCAAATGGACAAATCTCAAATACATAGTTTAGTGATTTTTACATGTGTGTATACCTGGGAAATCATCAGACAGGATATTTTCAGCACTCCAGAAGATTCCCCTGTGTTCCCTCCAAGGTCAAATCATTATTTGACTCTATTATCATAGTTTAGTTTTACCTTTTCTTGATCATCATATAAAAGTTATCATACACATGTACACATTTGTCTGGCTTCTTTGGCTGAACATTAAGTCTGTGAAATTCATCTATGTTGTTGGATGTATTGATAGTTTGTTCTTATTAATTACTAAGAATGTACCACAATTTATTTATCCATTCATTGGACATTTAAGTTATTTCCAGTTTGAGGCGCTTATGAATTAAGCTACAATTAACATCTTCTATATGTTTTTTGGGGGACATATGCATTGCATGCATTTTTCTTGAGTACATATTCAAGAGTGCAACTGCAATGACAGGCATATGCTTAACTTTAATAGATTCTGCCTAACAGCATTTCTTCTGAAATATTAATGGAAAAAGAAATATCTTTTTGCAACATGCAGAATGATTTGTTTAGTTATTTCTTATTTTATATCACATATATTTAAAGTAAAGTTAGATACCCTCTAGTACAATGATTCCATCCCAACTCAAATACCAGAATCACCTGGGAAATCTTTTAAAAAGAATGATTCCTTGATCATTCTTCAATTCCTTGATTCCTGCCAAACAAATTCCTACCAGTTAGTGAGGATTAGAAACTACCGCTTCATGACTTTTATTACCAGAATCAAAACTTAAATGCAATGAATGGGTGAAAAAGATATTTCATGAGAAAATAAAAAATGTTATATAAATGTAAGGTATGATTTTACTTAATTTTAATTTGTTTAAATTAATTACCTAGAAGTGATAACTAAAGTCAGGGATGTTTATTCATTAATTTTTTAAATGTTTGTTTCTCTGTGTTTCTACTAAAGAGAAAAGTTCTTGACTAACTATGGCAACCATTGCACTCAAAGATAGCAAATCGAAGTCAGAACAATGTTTTTGGAATTGGAAAGAATCCGTTTATAAGAAGAGTGATACAGACCCCTACAAAAGCAACACCATCATCAGAAAGGGGAAAATCTCAGAGGTGAGAACATGAGATTAAGACTCTTCTCAAAACATAACAAAAATCTGAAACTTGTCACTTGAATGCCATATAGCTAATATGATGATGACCATGAAGAAGCCATGGCTTTATGAAAAACTTGTCAACAGAAGACTACCAACTGCCTGAGTAAATACACAGAAATAGCACCAAACCATGTCCTCCCCAATCCACCCCTGCAAAAAAAAACGTGCAAAGCTATAGAGAGCTTAATTTTCAAAGATGTCATATAGGCAAGACTGAAAAACAACTGAAGAAAGATTTGGGTAAATTTATGGGTGATACCACAAATTACCTGAAAGAGGATGGATGTAGGATATACTTGACATAAAACTGACATCAGAGAAGATATAACTGAAAGCTTTTACAGAGTAGATACAAGGACTGACTTTTGGTAATAGAACTAATGGTATATGCCCATGCACCTTGGCAAGCAAGCACTGTCATTTCTATACAATATTAAAAAGACTTACTTAGAAGCAGAGTATCAGAGAATAATTACACTGGAGCAAGAAATTTAAGAGACCATACAGGCAAAGTCTTTTCTAAAGGTGAGGAGGCATGCATGACTCAACAAAAAACAGCCCTAGGCCACCACCAGCTAACATATTTTAATGGATGGCGACTGAAAGACCAAATACTTAGGTCATCAAGATGCACGTCCAGCATCCAGAAGGTAAATAAAGGAGGGTCAAAGTTTATTTCGCTTGTCCTTTGAAAGGGATGCTAAAGTAAAACAAGAAGCCACAATTTGCCTGATGTATCAGTATGATTACAGCACACATTGCCCTTTCTGGGCCGCTCCAAAGAGTCTGTCATCAGTCAGTGGTTCCATTTCTTTTAAGCAAAACAAGGTACCCCTTTTCCTTTCAGCTTCAGAAACTATAGCCTCCTTTAGAAGCTACACAAATACCTTATGATGGATCTTTTGAAAAGCACTCACAGTTTTTTCAAAAAAGTAGCAACTGTCCTCCAAAACAATCATCTTTTTAACCACAAATGTTAATACTCACACAACCACAGAAGCTCTTGATACTTTTAAGGTAGACCTTAAACACCAAAATCAAGCCTCAAATTCAATAGTTCTTTTATCCTCAACGATGCCAAATCACAACTAAAAAAATTAAAAGCCTGATTCTTTGCTTTCAATCAATATAATCCCAAGAGTCCAAGCATCCAAACATTCACATAAAATATTTTAACTTTATGTATTTAGAAGAGATAAGCTGATTCAGTAAGGTGATCAATAAGATTGATCTCAGTAAGATGACAGGGCATGTACTTACAACTGACATTAGTCACCAAATGAAGGGGTTAGTACTTTAGGATGCCACAAACTCCCTGAGTATAAATTAGCACCATTATTCACCAACAAAGCAGCATTTTTTCTTCTAGTAACAGTTCACCTAGATATTCTACATTATTACAATGTAAAAAAAAAAAACCACAAAAGAGTATTCTGAATGCTCAATTTAAAGTCAAATGGATGATTATAATTAAAGAATTATAATTAAACAGATTTATAAAAATGGATTTTTACATGGAGTTTATATTAAATATACAAAAGATACCCAGTCAAAATAAATAATATATATATTTAGACCTCTTTCTTTATAAGTCACCTTTAAAATTTTTAGAATATACAATGAAGTTCAGATTTATATCCTTAGCACTGATTTAATTGATAAAGATGCTCTTTATACTGTCAAAACAAACTGTTAAAACTCATATTCTAAAGCACATATTCTTAGCATAAAGTTTAGCCATACATTATTTTATACCATATACTTACTACATCAAACTTCTGAGTGATGTTCCCTTGGACATCAAGTAAATAAACTTTGCCATAATGTGTGCCCAGTGCCAAAAACTGTAAGAAGAACAAAGAGGTAGATTAATGTACTATTAATACACAATTAGTAATTAAACCATTTTGAAAGTCAAGATGCTTAATGTATAAATGATCTGCAATGTCTCGGAAGATATGCATTCCTTGGAGAAGGCTTGTTTCCAGCTTCAGGGAAATAACAGAACAGGGCCTATTTTATTGTGATAGTGCAAGCTAGCTGTCAGAATGACTCATGAGGACCCTCATCTACTGACAACTAATGGTGTGTATGCAGTCTGTACACAATGCCTGATGGACTGAGGCAGTAAATTAAAAATGCAGCCGTGAAAGCACGACCAACCTACAGCTGAACTCAAAGTCAGCAAGGAATGATTAAGAAACTCCCCCTAATTTATGGCAAATGTGTAAATCTGTGCTATCATTTAAATTGCACACATGCACACAAAAAACAAAATATATTTTAGATTGAAAAATCCAAGCCATATTCAGGTACCAAAAAACCCAGATATATTATGCTTTCAGTTAGCTTTAATATGCCTCAATAAAAGTTAATGTATAATACTGAGTGTAAATGTTTATATTCTAATGCAGAAAAAATCCTTTTCTGTCATAAAATAACTTGAGCAAAATATTCATTTTATGATATAGAACTAGTTCACAACTCCTACTCTTTAATTCTCTGCACTAACACTTAAGCAAACCAGAAGAAACTTTAGGACTACCTAAAATATGACATGAGAGTTTTCCTCCGTTTTATTTCTTTAAGCATTACTCAAATAGTCCAAAATTTTCTGTATTTCATTGCATGTGAACATGCTTCAATGCAACCCATAATGAAATGCTCAAATTTACAGGCACTACTAAGCGTTTCAGTCAAGCAGCACAATCTTTAAAAAATAACCTTACAGAAAGTCAAGATTTAAAAGGATTTATCAAAATGGAATTGCTTAAAATGAAATTTCAGTTCAGGCACTTAAAATATGAAGCTACATTAAAGAGGAGTCACAAAAAGGGAAAGAAGGGGTTCATTAGAAATTCATCCCCTGCAATGCCTTTCACTCCTGCAAGGTTGCCTTTTTTCAGGAAGAAAAAAGTCCCCAGGGTAAAAAAATCAATACTGGTTAATAAAACATCAGGTGTGCAGACATAACTAGGTATGACGATTCCGCTGCACAGGCCTGCCTGAATGCACCAGGTGCCATGACGATTAGTCATCCAGGGCGGACAGCAAGCCTGGTGAAAAGAGGATGCTTGGGCGCTGGAAGGGAAAGGGGAAGAGGTAATTCTGGGGGGAAATTAGTCTGAATATTTAAACCAAACAGGAATGTTTCCTCCAGAGCAAAAGAACATTCTAATCAGAAATAGGGGACTCAAATGGTTGTAATTTTATCTCTACTGTGACATTCTGACAATATTTAAAGGGAGAAACACCACACAAGATATGAACTAACAACAAACAATACTCCATTCTGAGGCTATCTGTGGTAAAAGAATGGGTCTTAAAAGCTCACAGCACCCCAAGTATCTCACAGTATTGATTCTCCTCATAAATACTGTATTTAGTTTGTTAGGAAACCAAGGGAGATTGGATCCTTAAAATACTTTAATACTGTGTCATTCTCTGACACCTCTGTAAAGGCTATTTTTGAACTTCTAATTACATTTTATTTTACGGAAGTTTTAGAGATTCCATACAGGGTACTTTACCCAAATATTAATTCCTTCTCTTCATTTTTTTTCAAAATTACTAGTTTTATTCATTTAACATTTAAGATAGAAAGAAAACATAAAATATTATTTTGATTTAATAGTTTCATCCTAAAACTATAATTATGTTACAATATTTTTGAAAAAGAAATTCAGTGATTTGTTTTTATGACCTCTTGTTTGGGAAAACATTTCACCATTTAGATTAGTTATTCCTACTTTCTTTTAGAAATGAATATGTGCTCTTCAAAAAAAGTTTAATAAGCTGATCACATTTATTTAACTACTAAAATTATGGATGAGTCCTATATTCATTTGCTAATGCTTTTAACTACTTGAAATACAACAAAAAATGCAAAACTGGCCACAAATGTGACAGAATATAAATACAAATGCTTCAAATTTTACTCTCCTTCCAGCCCATTACAAGTCTTGAGCTTCTGTAACTATTGACTTTTGTTTCTAACCTCAAAGCACTTAAAATCCAGGATGGAAAAGGAATAATTTCATTAGTCCATTTCATGTTGAATTATAGAAACTTGATTCACTTTATAAACTATCAGATTGACCATCCCATCCTTTGAAATCCACTAAACACACCTGCTTTTACTTTGAACTTTATGTAAGCAACTAAAGTAATTTGTACATATAAGTCTGTAAAGATTGGACTTTTAGTAAATAAACAAGTAGAAGAGGTGGTAAGCAGTTTTTTGGACATCACAAAAGAGACAAGAAGTAGTACATTTCAAATTTGGTCAGCTGCCTAATATCCTCTACCTTTCTCATAGTGTCTTATAGTATTCACAGCATTAGAGCATAGAGTGCACCTTCAGTTACTCATGAGGAATTAAGTTGGGGAATTGATGAGACTTCCCTGTAAACAGTCAATGAGTGGCTGAGTTAGGGCCAGTATTAAAAGCTGAAATACCCTCAGCTGGATCAGAATCATGGCTCTCAGACAAAGAGTGCATGATCTAAAAGTTAGCATTGACTACCACTTGCAATCACCATGCTCTTTGGCCACATTGGTTTAAGGACAATGTTGATAAAGTTCGACCTCAGAGCAGACAAACTTTGTTCTTCATTTCATTCACTTAGTGGTACACTCAACCAATAGACAAAAAGCACTATAACATGCTTAAAGAGCAAAGGTGACTTAAAAAGGTTATGGAATTATGGCGGAAAATAGATATTAAAAATTAAGTAATTACAATTAAATTCAATGAATATGCTTAAAATAGAAGTGTCTCTAAGACCCTTTGGAACATAATAGGTGTCAACTGTGCTAAACTTTAAAGGAGGAAGTAGAAAATAGACACTGAGGCAGATAAGGTAGGCTTGCGGTAAGGATCTATTTAGGCAGAGTGGATACAACTTGCTCATGGAGTCACATAAAAAGCAGGGGAAAAAATCAAGAAATTATATGCAGTTTTATAATGGATGAAGCATCTAATTCATGCCCAGTGGGAGAAACAGGTGACGAGGTTGAAAAGGTCAGCTAATAAGAGGCATTCAAATATTTATGGAAAGATGAAAGGCAGGAAAAGCAGAGGAAAGCAGGGTGAGCAGGTCCAAATCATTAAGACGTCGGGAAGCCAATAAAAAATTCTAAGAAGGAGAATTACATGATCAGATTGGAATTTCTGGAAGATCTCTTTAGTAGAAGTGTTATGAATGGACTAGAGTGAAAGCATATCTAAAGGAAAATAGATTAGCTCATGATACATATGTGTATTAGTTCCAGGGAAAAATAATGAATGCCTAAATTAACAGAAGGAAAGGGCTCAGGATGGGAGTGGATTTAAGAGGAAGTGGGGTTGTGAGTAAAAACACCCAAGCGTTGCTCCCAGAGCACCACCTTTATGGCAGAAAGTGGTAAGACGTACACCAATCTTAGAGGGGTCTTCAAAAAGTTTATGGAAAATGCATATTACAAAAAAACTATACAAAGATTTCAAAATGTTTTGCACCAAAATAAACTCATACTAACTCATTATAACATGTCCGAACAAGATCTAGTTTGAGGCACTAAGAAGAATAAGACTAGTTTAAAAAAAAAAAAGCCCCAATCACAGCAACATGAATTCTGCTAAAACTGAAACAAGAACACCAAATTTATGGTGACACTTCAGTAGAAGAATGGTAAAATCACTGATTTTTACAAAATGTTTATGGAAACAATACCCCACAGAAATCAGCAGTTTACAAATGGACAACTCATTTTAAGAAGGGAGGAGACAATGTTAAAGATGAAGTCCATTGCGGCAGAACATCCACATCAATTTGTGAAGGAAAAATTCATCTTGTTCATGCCCTAATTGAAAAGGACTGATGATTAATAGCAGAAACAATAGCTAACACCACAGACATCTCAACTGGTTCAACTTACACAATTCTGACTGAAAAATTAAAGTTGAGCAAACTTTCCATTCAATGGGTGCCCAAACCGTTGCACTCAGATCAGCTGCAGATAAGAGCAAAGCTTCCAGGGGAAATTTTAAATAAGTGGGATCAAGATCTGGAAGCAATTCTTCAAAGAATAGTAACAGGAGATGAAACATGGCTTTATCAGTATGATACTAAAGAAAAAGCAAAATCAAAGCAATGGCTACCAAGGCATGGAAGTGGTCCAGTCAAAGCAAAAGTGGACCAGTCAAGAGTAAAGGTCAAGGCACATCAGTTTTTTGTGGGATGCTCCAGGCATTTTGCCTGTGGACTTTCTGGAGGGCCAAAGAACAATAACATCTGCTTATTATGACAGTGTTTTGAGAAAGTCAGCCAAAGCTTTAGCATCAAAGCATCCAAGAAAGCTTGACCTGAGAGTCCTTCACCATAATAATGCCCCTGCTAATTACTCTCATGAGACAAGGGCAATTTTGAGATAGTTTCAGTGGGAAATCATTAGGCATCCACCTTACAGTCCTGATTTGATGACTTCTCACTCCTTTTTGTTTCCTAACGTTTTTTTTTTTTGGCAAGAGTCCTGGTCTTATTGTCCTGTGCTAGAGTGCCATGGCATCATCACAGCTCACTACAACTTCCAACTTTTGGACTCAAACGATCCTCCCACCTCAGCCTCCCAAGTAGCTGGGGCTACAAGCATGTACCACCACACCCACTTAATTTTTCTGTTTTTAGTACAGATGGGGTTTCACTCTTGCTCAGGCTAGTCTCGAACTCCTGAGCTCAAGCGATCCTCCCACCTCAACCTCCCAGAGTGCTAAGATTACAGGTGTGAGCCACCACACCTGGTCTTGTTTCTTAATCTTAAAAAGTCTTTAAAAGAGCACCAATTTTTCTTCAGTTAATAATGTAAAAAATACTGGAATGACACAGTTAAATTCCCAGGACCCTCAGTTCTTTGGAGATGGTGTAAATGATTGGTATCTTCACTTACAAAAGTGTCTGGACCTTGATGGAGCTTATATTGAGAAATACAGTTTATTTTTTAAAATTTTATCTTTTAATCCCATTTTTCCATTAACTTTTTGAAGTCCCCTCATATACAGGGAGCAAGATGGTAGTGGGCCTTACATACCATATTAAAGAGCCCAATTTTAGCAGATGATGAAAATCATACAAGGGTTTTATAATCTGTATTTTCGACAGATCATTCTGGCAACCAACTGACAGATGGGTTTACAGTGGGAAAATCAGAGGCACAAGAGATTCACGTATTTACCTATACAGCAGGAGAAGATGGGGGCCTAAACTAGAACAAGGGTGGTAAGAAAATCACTAGGACTTAAGGAATGGCTAGGTGGAAGGGGAGAAGGAGTCATCTTTAACTTAGGTGACAAAGGAGATAGTGATGTCACCAAATGGAACAGAGAAGAGAAAACAGATGCCAGTTTAGAGGAAAAATAAGATGAATTCATTACGGATATGCTGAGTTTCAGGTAAAAAAAGAAGAAAGGCTGAGATGTTTAGGAGGCACCTAGATAAATAAGCATGTTATTCAGATGAGGGTCATTGCATAGGTAGTCATAGAAATCATGAGATTTAAAACCAAGAGAAAGTACGAATTAAGAAGAAATGTAGATGGATAGCCCAAATCCTGGGAAAATCAACACATAAGGGAAAGGTGGATATAAAGGAAAGTGAAAGAAACAGAAGGGAGTATCATGATGTCATGAGTATCATTGAGAAAATAAGAGAATGGTGTCATGGTAAGTTTTGAGAAGAAAGATGAGATCCACAATTTAAAATCAGCAAAACATCCATAAACAGAATGGATACACAAAATATGGTGTGTCCATACAATGGAATACTATTCAGCAATAAGAAGGAATGAAGTACCAATAGATTCTATGTCACAGATGAACCTCAAAAACATTACACTAAGTGAAAGAAGCCAGACGCAGAGAGTAAATAATGTATGATTGCATTTATATGAAATATCCCAGATAGGCAAATCTATAGAAATAGCAAGTAGATTAGTGGGTACCTGGGGCTGGCATTAGATATGTCCTATGACATAACATATATCTCTGGGAGAAAAGGGAGGAAATAAGATGATGTGAAGAAGAAAGTGGACAAAAAGGGCCTTGAACAGGAGGAAGAAATCCTCCTGTGGGTTAAGATGGGTGTGGATCCAGAGGAGTTGGGAAAGGGGTTGGAAGCTGGGGCTCATCATGCCTGATGGTTTCAATGTTCCTAAATAAAAATGACATTATCTTCTGGGAAGGAAGGGACAGTGGTTGAGAAGGGAGACTGAAGACTAAAGGATCTGATGAAGAACAAATAAATAATAGTATTTTTAGTGACAAATTTACGTAGGCACATAAGTCTGTATGCTGCCCTGGGCATTAGAGCACTCACTATTCAGAGTTGAGAGTTGGCTGGGAGGCACAATGGAAATCAGAGATGTAAGAGGATTCAGATGCTGGTAAAGTAAAGTTAGAATAATTAATCATTTCACAGGCACAGAAAAAAGAAAAAGAATGGATTGGAGATCAGGACTCCACAAAGTCACAGAACAAGGTTTGTGGGAAAGTGAACACAAAAGCTTGAAGGCTAAAAGGGGTCAACAGAGTATGATGGAGACTGGAAATCCTCCTGTTCCAAGTGCTGACACCATCCAGCATGTGGCCTTGGAGATGAAACAGGTAAGCAGTGAAAGTCACTGGAAGTAAATTAGGTTGAAGAACTGCAAAACCAGTCATCAGTGAGTGAGGGACAGTGACAGGAAGTTGGGAGATGGCAGCAGTGAGGAGGGGTCGATGGTGTTATAGCAGGCACCTCAAAGGAGGGGGTTTCTGGCAAAACAAGACTAAACAAAAACACTGTTAAAGTGTTGAGTGAGTACAGGACTCTATTTACAATGGAACAAAATCTGAAGTAAAAAGGAATTAGCACGGCAGGAGCTTGAGCAACACTGCTGGTAACACAGGATATAAAGGCAGGAGAGGTGGGGAGTTCTCCTACTGTGGAAGAACTAAGACTCATAGGCTCACAGGGAGGAAGAAAGGGACAGCACAAACTCCCTGACCTCAATATTCCGACTAAGACACAGACTGTTCAGGTCCAAGAATAGGCTAACCGTGCCACCAGTACTTAGCCTGGACTCAGAAAGTTAGTGGGAGATTTGTTATAGCAAGAACTCAGATATGGAACATACACATTCATTCATATAACATAGAAGCAATAATTTGGGGCATTTCTACTGATTCCTAACACCTGCAATATAATCTCTTCTTCCTCATAAAAGAGAGCTTCACATTTTCTAATCTTTACATGTTCCTAATCTAATCTTTGTAATTTGAGCAATTCAGTGATTGAGTTTCCACATCGATCACTATATAAATTCTACTTAATATACACTTGGAATGTATTGTATGTGTTTGCGTGGGTATTTACACATATACAAAATATTTGGGGTTGTTGTTTTGTTTTTTGTCAGTAGGGAAGAAGGGAATAGTAGCAGGGAGACATGATCACTGTAAGAAAACCACCAACAAAAGTTTCAGGACTGCAAAGTACAAACAAACTTACAACAGAAACGACTTACGGAACAATGCTCTCGCAGTGTTCCCTTACCTTGTCATGGACTGTCATGCAGCTAGCTGCATCTTTCTGAAGAATTTCCGTTACCCCATTGGAAAGCCTTTCATACTTCAGTTTGGGCTCCTCTTCACTCTCTTCCTCCTGCATGAAAAGCAGAGAAAAATGACAGACGTCATGGATTTGTTTTGAAAGACTCTAAACACACTTCTTAGGGGGGAACCACCAATGATTTCCTCAGTGACTGTCAAAAAGTACAACTATAGCTAAAAGTTAAGATCTCTGTGCTTCACTTTGTCAACTGGGTGTATCAATTGCTACAACTTCACCGGTAAAATACATTCAAAAGTTGAAAACAGGAGGACACAGACTTGTATTATTACTAACCTTGTATGTTCAACCTTACAGTTTGGTACAGCTCCATAAAATATTCTTATGCCTTGTAGTTATGGAATACGGTTATTAATCAATATTGACTATAATGACCATAAATTAATAAATCAAAGATAGTTGTAAAAATTATTACAATAATGATTAAGAATAAGATTTTATTTTACATTAGTAAGTAATGAGAAACATAAAAGTTCATATATTTAAAACTGTTATAGCATAAATCTGGCCAAAATAGAAGTTCACAAAAATAATCGACTCATTGGCATTTCCTTTAAAATTAAGTGTATAGGGGAAGGAAGGCCAAGATGGTGGACTAGAAGCAGCCCACAACACGCTGCTTTCAAGGAGACAATTAAAACTTGCAAGTAAATGCCCACCTACAGATGAGCCCTCTTAAAGAGAGCACTGTAAATCATCAGAGAAGCCATGGGAGACACTCAGAGTGAGGGAGACAGGGACAGGGAGACCCACTTGCCAAGATAGGAAGGTACCTGAGAGATACCTACACAACATGGGGAAAGGATAAAGGAGAAAACCCCAGGGCCCCACACTCCCCACAAGAACACTGAGACTTGAACTGTGAGGGGGCCTCCCACCACCACCATGAGCCTCAGTATTGATCAGGGAACTGTCTGGAGACTGTACAGTGATGTTGCATCACACGGCAGGGCCAGCAGGGACCTGCTGGCCTCGGTTCCTGGGTTGCCACAGCTAACACCACTCCAAACTCTTGGGTCCAGAGCACCCGGTCTACACAGGGTTTAGCTTTGCTGCAACTGTGTCTACATCGACCCTTACCAGGCCAGGAGGGGAGTAGGGAGAGCAGACGTTCTCTCATGCCAGTAATTAGGAGCCAAGCGTCCCCTTCCCACCAAGAAATTCAAATGGAGCAGGCACCAATGCCACTCCAGAGGTCTCACAGTAGCAGATGCAAGAGGACCTGTGTGAGACAGCTCCAGCCATCCAGCAGTCCAGCCCCCACAGCCCAGCACACCAACAAGCAGAACAAGACCTCCCTCCACACACACACCCTGCACACACATCCCCGCCCGCACGATACCATGCAGAGGTCCACCCCCCAGAGGACCTATGATCCAGCAGACTGGCACACTGTCAGTATCGTCTTGATACCAAAGCCAGGAAAGGACACAATGAAAAAAGAAAACTAAAAACCAATATCACTCATGAACATTGATGTAAAATCCTCAATAAGATACTAGCAAATCTGGCCGGGCGCGGTGGCTCACGCCTGTAATCCTAGCTCTTGGGAGGCCGAGGCGGGCGGATTGCTCAAGGTCAGGAGTTCAAAACCAGCCTGAGCAAGAGCGAGACCCCGTCTCTACTATAAATAGAAAGAAATTAATTGGCCAACTGATATTTATATAAAAAAATTAGCCGGGCATGGTGGCTCATGCCTGTAGTCCCAGCTACTCGGGAGGCTGAGGCAGAAGGATCGCTCGAGCCCAGGAGTTTGAGGTTGCTGTGAGCTAGGCTGACGCCACGGCACTCACTCTAGCCTGGACAACAAAGCGAGACTCTGTCTCAAAAAAAAAAAAAAAAAAAAAAAAAAAGATACTAGCAAATCAAATTCAGCAGCACATCAAAAAGTTAATTCACCATGATCAAGTGGGTTTCATCCCAGGGATGTAAGGATGGTTCAACATACTCAAATCAATAAATATGATTCACCACATAAACAGAAGCAAAAAAAACCCACATGATTATCTCAATAGATACAAAAAAAGCATTCAATAAAAATCCAATACCGGCCGGGCGCTGTGGCTCACGCCTGTAATCCTAGCTCTTGGGAGGCCGAGGCGGGCGGATTGCTCAAGGCCAGGAGTTCAAAACCAGCTTGAGCAAGAGCGAGACCCCGTCTCTACTATAAATAGAAAGAAATTAATTGGCCAACTGATATATATATAAAAAAAAAAATTAGCCGGGCATGGTGGCACATGCCTGTAGTCCCAGCTACTCGGGAGGCTGAGGCAGAAGGATCACTCAAGCCCAGGAGTTTGAGGTTGCTGTGAGCTAGGCTGACGCCACGGCACTCACTCTAGCCTGGACAACAAAGTGAGACTCTGTCTCAAAAAAAAAAAAAAAAAAAAAAAAAAAAAATCCAATACCCTTTCATGATAAAAACCCTCAACAAAGTAGGAATAGAACGAACATATCTCAAAATTATAAAAGCCATAAATGACAAACCCACAGTCAATATCATATTGAATTTGGAAAAGGTGAAAGCATTCCCCCTAAGAACTGGAACAAGACAAGGGTGCCCACTGTCACCATTATGATTCAACATAGTACCAGGGGTCCTAGCCAGAGCAATCAGGCAAGAGAAGGAAATAAGGGGCATCCAAATCAGAAAAGAGGTCAAACTATCACTGTTTGATGACATAATCTTATATGTAGAAAACCCTAAAGACTCCACCAAAAGACTCCTAGAATTGATAAATTCAGCAGAGTCTCAGGTTACAAAATCTATGTACACAAATCAATAGCATTTCTACATACTAACAATAATTAAGCTGAGAGTCAAATCAAGGACTCAAAACCATTTATAATAGCTATGAAGAAAACAAAATACTTAGGAATATACTCAACCAGGAAGATGAAAGATCTCTACAAGGAAAACTACTGATAAAAGAAATTACAGATGACACAAACAGATGGAAAAACATCTCATGCCCATGGGCCAGTAGAATCAATGTCATTAAAATGTCTACTCTGCCCAAAGTGATTTACAGACTCAATGTGATTCGCATCAAAATATCAATGTCTTATTTCCCCGACCTAGAAAAAAATCATCCTAAGCTTCATTTGGAACCAAAAAAGAGTCCAAATAGTTAAAGCAATCTCAAGCAAAAAGAACAAATCTGAAAGCATCACATTACCTGATTTCAAAGTATACAACAAGACAATAGTAACCAAACTATACAGCACGGTGCTGGTATAAAGGTAGATACATAGATCAACGGAATGGAATAGAGAACTCAGAAATAAAACTATGTAGCTATGACCAACTGATCTTTGACAAGGCAGACAGAAACATACACTGGGGAAAGACGCCCTGTTCAATAAATGGTGCTGAGAAGAAGAATGAAACAGGTGTGGATACAGAGAGGTAGGAACACTCATACACTGCTGGTGGGACTGCAAACAAGTACAACCTCTGTGGAAAGTATCATAGAAATACCTCAAAGAGCTATAACTAGAACTACCATTTGATCCCGCAATCCCATTACTAGGCCTCTACCCAAAGGAGAAAAAGGCATTCTATAAAAAAGACACCTGCACTAGAATGTTCATGGCAGCACAATTCACAATTGCAAAGATGTGGAAACAACCCAAGTGCCCATCAATCAATATATGAGTGGATTAATAAAATGTGATATATGTATACCATGGAGTCCTACCCAGCCACAAAAAACAATGGTAATCTAGCACCTCTTGTGTTAACCTGGATAGAGAGCTGGAGCCCATTCTACTAGGTGAAGTATCACAAGAATGGAAAAGCACCACAAGCACCACATGTACTCATCACCATCATACTGATATGAACTGATCAACACTTATGTACACATATAGTAGTAACATTCATTGGGTGTCAGGCAGGTGGGAGTGGGGAGAAGGGGATGGGTATATTCCCACCTAATGGGTGTAGTGCACACCATCTGGGGGAGGGACACTCTTGAAGCTCTGACTCGGGTGTGACAAAGGCAATATATGTAACCTAAACATTTGTACCCACCCACAAGATGATGAAATAATAATTAATTAATTGAAAAAAGTGGGTAGAAGACATGAACAGAACCTTTTCAAAAGAAGATAGACAAATGGACAACAGACATAAAAAAAAAGTTCAACATCACTAATCATTAGGGAAATGCAAACTAAAACCACAATGAGATATCACTTTTCACCTATCAGAATGGCCATACTTAGAATGTAAAAAAAAAAAAAAAAAAGATGCTTGCATGGATGCAGAGAAAAAGGTATGCTTATATACTATTGGTGGGACTGCATATTTGTACAACCTCTAGAGAAAACAGTATGAAGATTCTTCAAAGAGCTAAAAGTAGACATACCAATCAATCTAGCAATTCTACTACTGGGTAGCTACCCGAAAGAAAAGAAATCATTTTATCAAAAAGACACCTGCATTCAAATGTTTATCACACCACATTTCACAATTGCAGAGATAGGGAATCAACCTAAGTGCCTATCAACATATGAGTGGATAAAGAAAATGAGGTGTGTGTGTGTGTGTGTGTGTGTGTGTGTATACAAACTATACAGCACGGTGCTGGTATAAAGGTAGATACATAGATCAACGGAATGGAATAGAGAACTCAGAAATAAAACTATGTAGCTATGACCAACTGATCTTTGACAAGGCAGACAGAAACATACACTGGGGAAAGACGCCCTGTTCAATAAATGGTGCTGAGAAGAAGAATGAAACAGGTGTTTCACACACACACACGTATCTATAGTATATATTTATACACACACACACACACCCCATAGAGTATTACTCAGTCATAAAAAAAAAAAAATTAAAGAATGTCATTTGCAGCAACTTAGATGGAACTGTAGACCATTAGAACTGGAACTGCAAACTATTATCCTAAGTAATGTATCTCAGGAATAGAAAAACAAATACCACATAATCTCACTAATAAATGGAAGCTAAATGGTCAGTACTCATGGGCACAAAAGACATAAAGGACACTGGAAACTAAAAACAGGGGAGGAGGAAGGGTGCTGAGGGATAAAAACTTACCTACTGGGTATAATGAACATTGTCCTAGTGCCAGGCACACCAATGCCCCTGACTTTAGCATTATAGAGTGTCTCCATATAACATAAATATCTGTAGGCCCTTAACAGTTTGAAATTAAATAAATAATTATTTAGTCTTCACACTCCAGCTAACATTAGAGTAGTGAGGTACATCAATGCTCCCACCCAGAATAACTAGAAAAGCTTGATGAAATATACATCTCTCCAAGACGTCCAAGTGCTGCTGAGGCAACCTGAACTAGAAGGGTCAAGATGCCAGGGTGGTAGGGAAATTGCAGAGAGGTGAACTGGCATTCTATAGCCACCTTCTTCCTGGAGGCATTTACTAATTCTGGGTGTAAGACAAGAGTCTGAAAATCCAAGCTCTGCCTGGGAAGATAGTCATTGCTGGGGGTAGGGAAAGCCACAAATCTTTTGGTGCTTGAGGGGATGGAGTGATAAAATTGGAGACTTGTAGGGATGAGATCCCAGTGGAAGAGAGAGGCAAACAAGTGAGCCTGTTTCACAGTGCAACTTTTTCCAGTTAAGACAATTGTTAGTTTCTAAAGCTGCATAAGGTGTGAGGCTAAAACGATCAACTGAAAGCCTCAAAAATGCAAACCAGCTGCCCTGATGTGCTGAGAAGAAAAGAATTAGAGATCAGGAGCCGTCAGGAAATTCCGTACTGCTGAATACCACAGATTTAGTTGGAACCCTGGTCCCTAGAAGACACAAATACTTATCAAAACTTCAGTAGAGTTTCAACTTAGTTCAATCCCTGATTAAAATATGGAACCCCAACATATCTGTCTAGTGAAGGAAAAGGTGACTCCTTTTTGGAGAAAAAAAAGCTACTGGGGCTTCTACAATTTTTCATACTGAAGACTCAATAAAAAATTACCAGTTATGCCATAATGCAGAATCAAATGACCAAAAATCAAGATGAAAAAAAGACCATAAAAATAAACAGATGCATGACCTAGATATTGGAGTTAGCAGAAAAGGGCTTCAAAATAACTATATATAAAACAAATTAAAAAAAAGAAAATATAGAGAAAATTTATGGAAATATAGAAATTTTCAACACAGAATTATAATCTGTAAAAAAGAATCAAATGAAAAATTTTACACTGAAAAATGTAACTGAAATTAAGAAGTCAATAGACAGTTTAACAGAAGATTGGCCGGGCAAAAATAAGATTAGTGAAATGGAAACCAGGTTAAAAAAAATATTCAAAGGGATATCCAGAGAAGAAAAATAGATAAAAAAAAAACATAGGAACAGCTTTTCCAAAATATTTAAGACATCACCCCACAAATTCAAGAAGCTCTGCTACTCCAGGCAAGATAAAAATGAAGAAAATCACTCCTCAGGTGATTCATAGTTTGAAAAAAAATTAGGTAAATTAGGTGAAAGAAAAATGACTTGTAGAGTAACAAGTGCTCTGCCTATTGAAGATTATAAGACAGACATGAAACACTAGGCAGAAACTGAATTCAAATGCTTATAGAAGTCTTTACCTCTGGGGCAAAGGACTGCATCTTCACATGGAAAGGGACTAATCTGTGAATACATGGAAATGATGGAATATAATAAGCACAGCGTTAAAGATTAAACATCAGATAATCTCATTTCATCCTGGAGTGGGACAGAAACCATGGAAAGTTAAGTATCATTATCCTATTTTACAGATTTCCAGTAAAAAATGATGATCAGAAATTTTAAATAATTTCTTCAAGCACAGTGGGTAGAGGTGAAGCCAAAAATCAAGTTCAGTTATGAATGTGCTAAAGTCAATGCCTATATAACACACTACCCAATCTCCTATGAAAATGACTCAACAAACCATAACAGAAGCTTCTTTTCTGCCTAAAAATAACTATAAACTATGTATTAATAGGAAATGTTTTAAAATGTAGTTAGCAGGTGCATTAGCAATCTATTTAATCTGTTTAACAAATTATGCCCAAACTTATGGATTTTGTTATTATTATTTTTTATAGAGACAAGGTCTCCCTATGTTGCCTAGGCTGGACTCACGAATATTCTGGCCTCTGCCTCTCCGAGTTGTTGGGACTACAGGCACATGCCATCACACCCAGCTACCAAAACTTCCTAATTTAAAACAACAATAAATATGTATTATTTTGCACAGTTTCTGTGGGTAAGCAATTCAGTAGTGGCTTAGCTGGGTAGTTCCCTCAGGATCTCTCACAGGGTTGCAGATAAGATGTCAGCTAGGGCTGCAACCATTGTAAGGCTTGACTATGGTTAGAGCATCTGCTTTCAAGATGGCTCAGTCCAATGGCTGGCAAGTTGGAGCTGGCCTTTGGCAGAAGGCTTCAGTTCCTTGCCTCATGGACCCCTCCATAGGGTTGCCTGAGTATCCTCAGAACATGACAGGTGGCTTTTCCCAGAATGAATGCTCCAAGAGACAGCAAAATGGAAGCCCCATGATTTAAATATCACCTACCCTCAGAGGGTGCACACTGCCATTTCTATGATATTCTATTGATCATACAGGTCTACCACGTGTGCGAGGGGTGAACACAAATGCATAAATAATAGGAGGTAAGGGTCACTGGGGGCCATCATGTCAGCTAGCTAGAAGAATAGTAATAGAACTTGAAGAGCAATAAACCTAGTTTAAAAAAAATAGTATTTCATGTCTACTGGTAAGTTGCCTTAAATTTAATTCCCCAAATATACATAAGCTATTAGCTGTTTATTTAGTAAGAGAGTATTGAAAACAAAGATGGTGTATCTACTATTAACATTCCAAGAATAACTTTAAAAACTAATAGCAATAAAAGGAAAGTACAAGTACAGTTATTCAAAGTTACACATTTCCGTAAAAAGGTAGCTAATAATAATCAACCTAATCTAGGTTGCTTTAACAAGCTCAAGGAGCTTTTGTTATTCCCCAAAACTGACCTGTTTTTAATAGCAATATAAAATATGAAATAACTAATCAACCAAGTCTAAAGTTGAAAAAAGAAAATTACAAAAAGCAACAAATAAACACTTCTACTTATGTATCTACAAGCAAGAAATAGAAATCATTACAAAGTTAACATTAAATGTGGCACAGATGATGTGTGCATTCCGAAGTAAATGTGTTAAATATAAATTGAATCCTGAGTGTTAGTCTTATAATAAGATGCCACATGTTGCTCAAGTCTGGACATCAAATGTGCAGCCAATGTGAAAAGTTAATTCTAGCCTCTTGACTATTTTGCATAAAAGCACTCATCCACGGACCATTAGATAAAGTTACTGCAAATAAGGTTTTCCTGTCTTATTTATAAGTGAAAACTAAATAATTTCTCTCACATAAATATACAAAAATAAATACTTTCACAACACAGTTCACTGAAGCATCCATGCGAGGTTTCAAAAACCATAAATAAAATGAAAACTCCAATATTAGGCATTTGATGTACCATTTCACACTCTTCTGACAGGTATCTTTTATGTTAAGTTAAAAGCAGGCTAAAGGTGAATTTTTAAGGTTTTTTCCTCCTTGCTGTAAACAAAGAAAGTAGAAAGTGATTCAAAAATACAATTCGTGGAGGTTATTCTGCTGCTGCAGACTCTATATCACATTTTAAACAAAAAACATATAAAAAAAATCAAGTAGACTTAATATAGAGTTTCACATCAATTAAAAAAGATTTAAACAGAAAAAAAGGCTTTCATACAGTTTGAACTTCCACGGTAAACAACCCAGTGTTAATAAAAAGTAAATCAATAATTTTTGTTAAATTTTAATAATCCTACAAACCTACAAATAAAACCATCAACAGTCTGAGTTGAGATGACAGTTAACTGTGTTTCTATGACAACCTAGTGGAATAGTACAAGTCCTGACTTGCAGCTAAGCGAAGATATGAACAGAGTGACATTTACCCATACAAGAAAAATTTGCAGCTTTCCTTTAAAAAGAATCAATTCCTCAACTAACATGGATTTTTACTAAGTGTATAGCACTTTTAATTAAACACAAGTCCTTTAAACCATCCTACAGAATTCTAAACACTATCTGAAAATAAATGTCGGTACCATGATCATTCTTACTGAGTTTTGAATTTGAAAGGGGGAAAAATTACTTTGGGGGATAACAAATTAAAGCAATTAAAGATTTCTGCCTGAAAAACTGTTTAGTAATTTGTTATTGTTGTTACTTTGTTACTGTAGGGTAAATTTCCATGGAGCAAGTCCTGTTAACCTAACCTGGACTTGTATACCAACAAGAATACTACACTTTTTACTTGATCATTTAAAATCTGCATACAAGGAATTTTTTTTTTTTGCATGTGTGTTTAAAACCAATGGATTCAACATTTTTCATTCTGTTTTATCAATATCTTCTACACATTAGTACATTTTATATACTACTGTTACTGTCTTAAAGCCTTGAATTTTACTTTTAAAAAATGTGAGTCACATGAATTCTAGGGGTTAACAGAAAGATCATTACATTATCTATTATTATTTATACAGAACTTAAAATTTCATTTCTGGATACCACTTCTTTATTAATATCCAGTTTTGTTTTGTTTTCATAAAATAAAATGACATTAGATACAATGAAGGGGAGAGGTGAGAAATCTTTTAAAGCCCAGGTTAAGCTGGTGGAAAACACCACCAGTTGAGCACTCCTAGACAATTCACAATCTCACTCTGTGGAGATGGCCTTTATCCTACCCAGCTTCACCTAGCGGAAAGACCTCAGCTGAACCTCCAGGAATTTTAATAAGATGAATGGTTTACTTGGTTTCATGTCATCAACTACATTTGACTAGGGGCAAATCCTTTTAATAAATTTGCAATGTTTTAAAGCTAGAGACAATAGGGAACCACTAATATCCTCAAAAGAAATTCTCATTGTTAAGGAAAAATAACAAAAGCTTTTATGCAATTTGAACTTCCACAGTAAAAAACCAACTATTAATAAAAATCAAATCAATAATCAACCAGAGATATGAAGGTATAAAATAAAGGCTTTCTTCCTCCAGAGCATTCTCTCTAGAACTCTAATTACCTTAAGGAGAATTGAAATATTCAAAATTGGCAGTGCACCTTACAAGTTGAACATATAAAAATGCTATCGAAATCCAGTATCAGAAAAAAAAATTGTATTTTTTAAAAATTCTCTCTTTGTAAGTAATTCAGCTCATAGAAGCCCCATGACATATTAAAGTATTTCATTTTGGTTACTATTTATTAGAGAAGATAGAAGAAGAACAGAAAAACAACACAATGCACAACTGGTGCCCAATACAAATAAACATTTTTTTAAAAGCATAAGTAAAATTAATACTATGTCAATCAAAACACATAATTTGCATCTCAAAAACATAAATAACAATATTTTAAAGAACAGATCTCATCACTACCACAGGATATTATCATCAAAGGCAATATAAATAGACAAGAACTATATATTTGGGTAAATATTTATTTTATATTTTGGGTAAACATTTATTTTAAACTATAATGATATCGCTAAATATACATGAATATAGGACATCTCCAAATATGTCACAACAATCATGAACTTTTCCTGAAAAGACAGGAGAGATCTATTAAGAGAAAAAAAAGAAACATAAAAAAGACCCTGAAGGTAAGGTTCAAATTAAGGACTAATGTCTTTAATTACCTGTTACTGCCTATCCCACCCCCAAAATTAATGCTACTTCCTTAAAAGGGTAACTACAACTATTAATTAATGTATGCTATAGTTCTGTTACAGAAAGATCATTTTATTTATACAAAAAGATGACCATCTGGTAGGAAAGATGGCTTTCTAGATCCTTTAAAGTGTCAAAACACATCAAGAAAACTATATAAACAAGCTGAAAGAGTAACTTCTGGTTTCCATTAACAACACAAGGTATTATAGCTGCATCAATGACCAAACTTTTTAAGAAAGTGACATGAAGATAATGGAATTCATCTACAACAAAACAACTGTGGTCAAAGCTCCCAGAATGCCTTTCCATCAGACTGCTGACAGATAAACAATTACATTATATGAATGCAAATAACGTTAAACTTTCAACTTTCAAGCAATACTGCTATTAAAGAAAATATATATTAATTTAAAAAGTAGCTGAAAGTAGGAGCTGATAAATGTAATCTAGATGGCACAGGTCTACTTTTTCAAACAGAAAATTCACCAGGACTCAACTCATATCCATATACTATTTTTAAAAGCACAAAATACATATGGTTAAACAAGTGGTTCTCAATCAGAGATGATTGTGTCCTTCATAGATATTTATTTGGCAATGTCTAGAGTCATTTTTGTCATCACAATTGGGTGGGGGAAAGGTGCTACTGACATCTAACAGGTAGAGACCAGGGATGATGCTAAACAACCTACAATGCACAAGACACTCTCCCAGAACATAAAATTATCCAACCCAAAATGCCAACAGTTCCAAGGTTGAGAAACCCTGATTAAATAAATTTCACAAGATAAAATATTACATAGACATTAAAATTTGTTTTCAAAGGCAATTTAATAACAAAAGGAAATGTTCTCACAATATCTTTTTAGATGAAACTTCTTTGCAAGATAAGAATTTTATTTAAGAAATTTATATGTCTATGTGCAGAGAAAGATTAGAAGAATGTAATCAAAACAGTAACCACCCTAAGTTTCACTTTCTTGAAGAAATCTGTAGAATGGGGGTGATGAAAAAGACTCACATCAAAGGGTAGCTGTGACCTTTAAAAAAGATAGCAAATAAAAATCACTGTTGGGAACTATTGCGAATATTTTCTAAAACAAACATTTACAATATACACTATAAAAATAAATGCTATATTTAAAGCTGTAGTTCAACATCCTCTTCAAAACTTTGTATCTACTGAACTAAGATTCTTATCTCTCAAAGCTGCTTTCCTTACCATAACACTTTGACCAGAAAAGTGAGAAAAAGTTGAGCCTCTAATAATTGAGGAGCTCTACTTAAGATTCACAAGATATGCAGTCTTCATAAACCTTGGTCTCTCCTGTGCTCTGTAGTATTAGAATTTCATGTTCAATTCAAGGAGGAAAAAAATAAGGTGAAGGTTCCCATGCCCTAAGCCACATACCATAAACAGGATCAACTCCCATCATTTATTTTATATTGGGAAAGCGATAAGAATATATAGAGGAGGGGAAAAAAATGAGAAAAGCAAATAAGCTTTTCATTTCCTTCTAGCCATATGGAATAACCTCACCAATCTTCAAGCTATGCCATTCAGGTGGACAATTTCCGCCACTAAAGCCAACATAACCCTCTTTTCCTTTCTTCCCAATATCCCTTAGTGATCACAAGATCCTCAGAAGCAGGGTTTATGCCTTTTCATTGTTCTGAACTTCACCTAACAGAACTGTGGGTACCTAATAAAGACCAGGGAAAACAAACGTACATAGTGACAGCAGACCAGGTTTGGTAAGCAGCTTTTCTGAGACATTCTCATTTAGATTTCAACACGGCAAAATCCAAAGCACAGAATATCAACCAAAAGGACCCAGGGAGATCATCTAAACTATGTGTTATTTTACGGCCACTGGCATGGGGGATAGAGGGGACAGGGAGGTGGAGGCACCAAACAGAAGAAAGGGAATGACAATTCTCAATTATAGAGAAATTTATAGAAATGAAGCTCTATCATCTTCTAGCAGTAGTAGCAAACAGAGGTTCTACAAACTCGATTTTCAGAAACTTACATTTATTTCTAGTTTGTATGTTGTTATATGAAAAAGGAAAATGCTGAAGCTCTGATTAAATATTTCTCAAGCATTTCCAATTTGCACATTCCACATGCCAAGGGCAAAGAAGCACCTTGCCAACCACCCTAACCAAACCCTCTTTCAGTTTCTCAATAATTTCCAAGAAACAGATAAAAATAATAGCAATAATAATTAAAACAATTATCAAAATCAAGAAGAAACTGACACATTTGCTGATTATTGAATTCATGACACACTCATATTTCTTTCAAGAAAACATAAACCACCTAAACAGAAGGTAGGTAGATGCTTTCTAGCTCTTCCACCAATCCTCTGGGCCCATAATTTGAAGCCTACGCCAAGCCCACTGAGCTGACATCCAAGCTACCCCTTAAGGACTACCTTCCAGAAGGAGGCAACCATGCCTGTAGCCACTCCCCACTGTATCTCCACACCCTGCATATTTTAGCCCTGGTGACCATCTTTCTTCCACAGGCAGAGACTCTAACACCCTACCATTAGAGCAGGAGACTAAAAGACAAGGCTGAGACCGAATGCAGGGGCTTGAAGATCAGGTGCAGGTGTTAAAATAAACAACTCTTAAGCAGAAGCTTACAAGAGGGGCCATAACCACAGGCTAGAACTGGCTTCAAAAGCCTTGTCAGCTATCTCTGCCACCTAACAAGAACTTTGGTCAATTATGTTATCACTTCCATTGTGGTTTTAAATTTCTCAACCCTTGAAATCACCATGATAGTTCTGAAATAACCATATAAAGTATGAAAATGGGGGGGGGAACCCAATTCTAAGAACTATTACCCAGATTTTTAGTAAAAGCCATCCTCTGGCCTTCAATATTCCTCCCCTCCATTAGTAAGACTGTAAAAGATCTGAGACTACTTTCTCTCAGTGCAGACGCTCTCTTTCTAGCCTGCCCATCCTCTTTCCTGAGAGTGTACTTTCACTCCCAATAAAACTTTTGCTTTCTTGGCTTATGTGGTACATCCTGAAATTCTTTTCCATTACAAACACCAAGAACTCTTGGAGAAAACCTCCACTCAAAGGCCGATAATACTACCACCTGGGCAGTGTACTAACCATGGTCTGAGAGTCTCAGCCTTAAGGGCTGCAGGACCAAGGAAATCCTGATAGCAGGAAGGTGGGCACTGCAGGGGACCAGAGAAAACTAGTACATGAGAAAGCAAAAATGAATTAATAAACCAGAAAACGAAATCATTAATAAGTCCAAGAGTCAGTACTTTATAAAGACAAATAGAATAAGATAACCAGCAAATACACTGAGAAAATAAAAGTCATAAAAGTACTATCTATCCCCTGCAGAAAGGTATTGGCACAGACTGTTTTAGTGGTAAGTCCTATGAAAAACCTTCACAGAATAGAAAATTCTTAAGTTATTTAAATTGTCCCATAACAGGGAAATATAAAAACTTCCCCATTCATTTTGAAAAGGTGGCACAACTCTAATCTCAAAACTCTCAGAGTACACCAAAGGAAAAAACATATACAGTTCAGTCATCTCATGTAGGAATTTAAATGTAAAAACTATAAACATCATAAATCAAACCCGGCATGTATCAATAAAAAACATTTAAGATCAAATATTGCAAAAATGCAAAGACTGAACATTAAGAAATCTGACTTCACCAATTGACAGGTCAAAGAAGAAAAACCACAAGACCATCTTGACAGATACTGCAGACAGCATTTATAAAGTTCAACATTTGTTTCTGATTAAGAAAAAAAAAAGCTTTCAGTAAATAAAAAGGTTTCTCTCCCAAAGAGCCAAAAATGAAGAGCTGGAAATGATCCTTTAAAATCAGAAGCCAACAATGATACTTAACAATGAAATAAAAGAAACATTCCCATCAACAGGAAACAACCCACAGGTGCCAACTATCACTTATGCTTTTTTCAAAACCAATTTAGAAGTTCTAGCCAAGGCAAAGACAAGAAAATGGAAAACGTAATAAACAGATCATTGCTGGTATGGTCATATTTGAAGGCGATACAACTATGGAAAGAAGAAAACACAGCTTTTGCCAAGACAAGAGAGCTTACCTGGGCTGCTGGCCCCCTTCCTGCAAATCAGCCCTGAAGACCAGATACAAATTACAGGAAAGAGAGATTCCAGAAATTAACATCCCCAAGTGAGAAACTCTGGAGACAACTGAAACTACCCACAAGGGGGAGTGCCCCCCATTCACTACAGAAATGGGCCGCAGCTGCCTCCTGCCCAAGGGTGAAGACTGGCCTGCAGCATTCACTCCACCATCTCCTACCCTCCCCCTGCCAAGTGCAGATGGCCTTGTCCCAGAGCTGCTTCCCCTGTGGATTTGCCTAAATAGTACTTCACAAAAGCTCAGAAGAATCATCCCACAAATTCCCACACTGAAATGTATTTTTCAAGAAACTAGTCAAATAATAGAAAGAAAAAAAAATCCAGGAGATGCTGTAAGAGATATGAGAAGTAAGGATGATCAACTATCTAGCTAAAGTTCACTAATGTCATTGAAAAGAAGAAAAGAGAGTGGGAGAATTATCCGAAATTCTACTGAAATTCATAATCAAGCAGCCAGTCACAAAATAAAACTAAAGTTTTCTTTGCCAGTTCTACACAGCCGGTTTCCACTGGACAAGTCACCTAAAACCTCAGTTACCTCACCTCTTATGAAAGGGAATGATACATACCTAAGAGGATTTCTGTAAGAATTAAATGTAATAAAGGTACATAAGGCACAAAGCATAGTATCTGTTAATATCCAGTGAATGTCAGAAACTAAAAATATTACTATTATGTGTGTGCTAGCCCCAAGTTTAAACTGCAGAAATGCAGAACTCACATCCTCCCTTCTGAGTTTACTTCCTATCACATTACCAGAAGATAAAATTGAACAAACAGTAACATTTCTAATCTAATTACCTCTTTGTTTTAAACTACTTACAAAAAAATGAAGATATATTACCTTTGATTTTATTACATCATTAAAAAAAATGTTTTCAAGTATCTAAGTGTGAATCTTGTTACAAGGAAAGTAAAATGAAACACTCCTGTCTCCTACCCAGGAAGCCAAGAACCTCCCAGATGTTTGTAAAGATTCAAAAGTGGCCCATCACGAGCCACTTACCTCCAAACTGCCCGATCACTGGTGATGGAAATGATGACAACAAACTAAAACCTTAAGCTTTAGCAGAGGTTTCCCCACTCCCACCCTTTCTGATACTACTCTGAGAGACTTATTTGATCCACTGAGATCTGTGTGGGGAGAAAAGTCATATTGTAAAGTAAAGAACAATGGTGACTGGATGCCGGTGAATCTCTATATTTAAAAATGGCTGCACTGGGTCGGGCGCGGTGGCTCACGCCTGTAATCCTAGCACTCTGGGAGGCCAAGGTGGGTGGATCGCTCAAGGTCAGTAGTTCGAAACCAGCTGAGCAAGAGCGAGACCTGTCTCTACTATAAATAGAAAGAAATTAATTGGCCAATTAATATATATAGAAAAAATCAGCCAGGCCTGGTGGCGCATGCCTGTAGTCCCAGCTATGTGGGAGGCTGAGGCAGTAAGATCGTTTAAGTTCAGGAGTTTGAGGTTGCTGTGAGCTAGGCTGACTCATTCTAGCCTAGGCAACAAAGTGAGACTCTGTCTCAAAAAAAAAAATGGCTGCACTGAAACCAAATGGCTCATGGAAGAAAGAAACCTTCATGCTATTAGATTTGTTATAGCATCTCTTGAGCCCACAGAGAAAGGAATGCTTGATAATGTAGAATCAGGCCCTAATTGTCAAGTGAAATGATCATTTAAACAACTTTCCTGAACAATCATCAGAAAAGACACACATTTTTATAAACTTAGCTCTCTGCAGTATTAGCAGTTTCATTACAACTGTTGTTTTTTTTTTTTTTTTTTTTTTATGTTTTCCCTTGCTGGATGTATCTGATTCCCCAAACTCTGAGAATTAAAGCCTAATGAAAAGCACTAAAGGGACAAGGTCATCCAATCAAATTATTTACTGCATCACTTTCCTATCGCTGCTGTAAAAAATGACCACAGACTTAGATGCCTGAAACAACACAAATTTGCTATCTTACAATTCTGTAGGTTTAAGCCCGACACAGACTGCACTGGACTAAAATCAAGATGTCAGCAGTGCTGCTTTCCTCTGGGGCTCTACAGGACAGCCCCTTTCCTTGCCTTTTTCCAGCTCCTGGAGGCCACCTGCATTCCTTGCCTATACAGGCCCTCCCTCCACCTTCAAAGCCAGCAAAAGCAGGTTGAGTCTACCCCACATCACATCACTGACCTTCTCTCCTGGCTCCCGCTTCCCTTTATAAAGGCACTTATGGTTTTACTAGGCCAGCCCGGATAATGTAGGATAATCTCCCTCTCCCAAAGTCAGCTGATTAATAACCTGAATTCCACCTTGCCATTTAACATGACATATTCACAGATTTCAGGGATGAGGATGTAGACATCTTTGAGGGACCACTATTCTGCTCGTTACTGAGAATAACACAAGGATCAGAGAGGCTAGAAATTATGGTAGGCTATGGAGTTGAATGCCCCGAGCCAAACCCAAAGCTAAATAAAAGACAGTTTTCATCTGCTTGTTCCTAAATTAAATCACGATCCCTTTGAGGCTTCAGCCTGGGATAGAACAGTTCTCGGTTTGAGTGAGGAGGCAAGGGTAGTCCTTGTTTCTCTTTGACAAAGGGCTTTCTCAAAGCCCTAGTTTCACCATCTCCAAAATAAAGACACAATGCCAGCTTCACGTAATTGTTGAGAGGGTTAATGAAACCAATGTATTCATCCATTCACAAGCAGTTCTGCTAGGTATTGGAGATAAGGTCCCTGCCCTGATGAAAGTGCCTGGCATAGACCTGGACAAAAAACAATAAAATAGCAACAGCAGCAGCAGTAGGACACCTTCTGAATACCTTCTAATGCCAGGCAAGGCACTAAACACACATTATGTCCTTTAATAGTCACTCAGCAAATGTGTCCCTATGAGCATTCTAGATTCCACTACTTTATAACACATAGTATGAGAATTTCTGAGGGCATCAAAGACATTCTGCAAACTCAGTCTCTCTTGAGCCCATTCCAGTTGGGCTCCACCACCACAAGTCACCATGACTGCTCTTATCAGGGTCACTAATGGCCTACCTTTGCAGATCCAAGAGCGAATCCCTCGACCTCATCTATACCCTTCTTCCTGAGATGCGTTCCTCCACTGGCTTCTGGAACACCACTCTCTCAGTTCTCTTCCTCCCTCACTGGCTACTCCTGCTCAGTCTCCTTTGCTGAGTTCCCTTTACCATGTCTCTTAAATGTGGTAGCATCTCTCGGGAACCAGGCATCAGGCCTCTTCTTGCCTGTCCTCATGACCTAAATGATCTCAACCAATTTAATGTCATCTCAAGGCTGACACGAAAATTCTTACCTCTAGCCCAGACCTGAACTAGTCTTCTTTATCTAACTACCTACTAGACAATTCCACTTGGATGCCTAAATGACATCTCCAAATTAACATATCCAAAATGAAACTTCTGATCTACCTCATCACCACGATCACCTTGCCCTGAGCACCAAAAGCAGCGCAAGCCAGAGTCCTCCCCTATCTCAGATAATGGCAGCTTCATCTTTCCAATTCTTCCCTGATTCATCTCTTTCACTTACATCCTCAAACCCTAGTCAGGAAATCTGTTAGTTATACTTCAAAAAGAAAAATACTCTAAATCCTTTATCACTTCTCACCAGAGTTCTACCAAAGCCTCCTAACTTGTTTCCCTGCTTCCTATTTGCCTCCCTCAGATTTTTTTCAAAACAGTATCCAGAATGATCTTACTGAAACAAAGACCCTCCAATGGCTTTCCAGTTTACTCACAATAAAAAACAAAGCTCAGGACAGGTGCAGTGGTTCATGCCTGTAATCCTAGCACTGTGGAAGGCCAAGGCAGGAGGATCTCTTAGAGTCAGGAGTTCAAGACCAGCCTGAGCAAGAGCAAGACCCTATCTCTACAAAAAATAGGAAAATTCGCCAGGTGTGGTGGCACATGCCTGTAGTCCCAGCTACTCAGAATGCTGAGGCAGGAGGATCGCTTGAGCCCAGGAGTGTGAGGCTGCAGTGAGCTATGATGACATCACTGTACTTTATGCCAGACAACAGAGTGAGATCCTATCTCAAAAAAAACACAAAAAAAACCCCAAAAAACTAAAAAACCAAAGTCCATAAATTGACCAATAGGTTCTACATTCTTAGCTGTCCATTATTTCTCAGACATCATTTACTACCACTCTGCTCCAGCTCCACTAACATTCTCGAAGATACTTAGCATAATACCACGTTCAGGGATTATATGTGCTCTTCTCTTTATATGAGAATCTTACCTCAGATATTTACCTAAATGTCACATTATCAGAGAGGCCTTCCCTAACCACCCATGATAAAACAGCAACTCCTCAGTTTACTCCATATTCCACTTACCCAATGTTATTTTTTAATCAACATTTATAACCATTTCATGTATTATATATTTAGGGGTTTTTATTATCTACCTTCCTCATCAAATATTGGCTATTTGTATAGCATCCAGAACATAATAGCATTCAATTAATATTTGTTAAATGAATAAATGATCAGTCAATTTTGGACTGCCTAAAATATTTTTTATCCTACATAGTGAAATTATAAATTCCATTCAAAAGTATATCATACTGGGGGGGGGGTCATGTTCATCTTTCAATTTCTAACAAATGGTAGAAATACAGATTCAAAAATATGGCATTCAGAAAGTTTTCACTAAGTTTCCAAACATATAATTTTTATAATATATGCATCAAAGGGAATGTTTATCCATGCCTGAATCATGCAATAATCAGCAGAACCTGTTAATATTAATAGCTCATTAAATCAAAGAGCAAGTTTGTAATCCAAGGGCTATCTGGAAGAATATAACATTATAACCCTATATTCCATTTTCCTCAGCAATCAATCTCATAACAGGGTACATTACCATTTTAGTTACTAGTTGCGATAAATTTGTTTATTAAAATTAATACATGTAAAGAATCAATTTAAGTTTCAATAAATGATTCATAATGTTCTTCCCACCAGGTGAGATAAATAAATGATTTTTGTGTGATGCATTTTCTGATTTAAAAAGCTGTCTCTTGCTTTCTCACAATGACTGGTTTCCATTCTAACAAAACTGAAAAAGAACTCTCCTTTTGCACCTAGAAAGTTGATCTGATTTTAAATTAATTACTCATTCAACATAAATAGCAACAATTTTATTTTAAATAGCTTCTATCTGTCAGTCCATTTGGTTTTATTAAAATTTATAAATCTAACATATTCAAGGCCTCCTAACTGGGATATTTGGAAGAACTAAACCAGATCTAAATGGACATCTGTTTGGGAGGCATGTTTATTAATAATGGTAACAAAAATTATAAAATCAGAGGTAACACTAATTAACTGTTCTATTCTGTTATAACATGCCTTCACCTGGGCACTGGGTAATGCAAAGTACATGCAATCTTTGCTTCAATGAAACACAGAGGGCAGAATAAGCCTTCCTTTAGCTATTCAGTTGCATTCAGAAATCACAAAAGGTCACTGGAACCCTCAGCTGGTAGTGCACAGCAGACCTCAATACACTGTAGTTTCAATCTGGTGCTCCTCTCTTTCCTTGCCACTCTTCTTTAGATTGATGTTTTCTCTGGTCTTGTTTTGCTCTTTGTTGTTCTACCGTAATCTTGAAATGTTAGCATAGCAATTTGATGCTTCTACAGCAAAGGTCTTTTTATCACACACTGAACTCTTCTGAGAAAAGTGGGATATACTTCTAAATATATAATATGTCAAGACCCTACTCAGAGTAAGCAAGATTTTAAAAAAATACATATCTCCATGCATCAAGGCTGCTTTAGTTTCCAGTTCTATGACTAATGTATTCCACAGCACATTGTTTGTGTTCCATAAATTGGAAAGACCCTACAGAAAATAATGACATTTCTATATTGTTGATGCCTCAATTTCCTCTCCCTGTCCTACTAATTCTACTCAGAAATATACCTGTGTTGCATTATTACTATTAACACAATTTTGGAACTGTTTGTTACTTCGGCATAACCAGTCTCTCCTTCCTAATATACCACTTGATAGGACTGTGGTCCGTATTAAATGAGATAATCCACCTAAAGCACCTGACACAACACACGGCACATAATAAAGTAATTGACGATGCATGATTTAAATATTGTCTTGTGTTAAAATGTGTATCATAAGAAATGAATCGGAGGTTGGAATTAAAATCCTGACAAGGATTTCAAAGCAGCCATTAGAAAAGACCTTCAACAAACAATTATAAATTCTCTTGAAACAAACAATAGGTCACTTCAGCAAAGAAACAGAATTTATTAAAAATAATTTTTTTGGAACTGGAAAATATAATAACCAAAAGAAATAACTCACTGGATGGACTCAATAGCAGAGTGGAGATAACAAAGGACAGAACAAGTAACCTTGACGATAGATCAATAGAATTTACCCCCTCTGAATATAAGAAAAACTTTAAAAAAAAAAAAAACAGAGTCTCAGGCATCTGCAGAACAATAATAAAAGGGCTATCTTTCTTATATCATGAGTTTCACAAGAAGACAAGAGAGTGGGACTGAAAAAGTATTTAGGGAAATAATGGCTGAAAACTTTCCAAATTTGGGAAAGGACATAAAACTACCAATTCAATAAGCCAAGCAAATCTCAAAGAAATCAAAGAAATCCATGCCAAGAGACATCATAAGGAAATTTGTGAAAACTAAATTTTAAAAAAATTCTTCAAAGTAGCTAGGGAAACACAGCACATTACTCATGGGAGAGCACCAATTCAAATGGCAACAGATTTTTCATTGAAAACAACAGATCAGAAGGAAAGAAAAGAACTGTCAACCACGAATGCCATATCTGGTGAAAATATCCCTCAAGAATGAAGAGGGAAATAAAGACATTCTCAGCTTCAAAAAAGAAACCTAAGAATTTGTCACTTGCAAACCCACCCTTTAAAGAGTAACTAAAGGAAGTGTTTTAAATAGAAAGGAACAGAAGACAGAAGACAACAGAAGGTGGCTTAGAACTTTAAAAAGGAGAGGATAATATAGAAATGAATGCAAAGAGGGATAAATATAACAAATATAATAGATTATTCTTCTTTTCATGGGTTTCTTAAATAATTTTGATAGTTGGAAAAAAGTATAATACAAACTGATGTGGTGCTCAATGTATGTGAAGTCAGTATTTAAACGATTATACTTAAAAGCAACGAGGGTAAAGGGACCTACATGGAAGTAAGGTTTCTACACTTGACTAGGAGTGGCAAAACATCATGGATACCAGTAGACTGTGATAAGTTATGTAATACATATATATTTTAGTACCTAGAGCAACCACTGAGAAAACTATGTATAGTAAATAAAAAATACTATAAATACATCATGTTCAAGTAACTCACAGGAAAGGAAGAAAAGAGAAACAATGGTAATGAAAAATAGGAGAAACAGAAAAGAAAAAAATGGCAAAGTTAGGCTCTAACATATCAATAATTACTTTAGATGTGGATGGTCTAACCACACCAATTAAAAGACTAGCAGAGCAAAAGAAGGCCAACTTAAAAGGTTACACACTGTACGGTTCTGTCCATACAATATGCATAAAATGATAAAATTATAGAGATGGATAACAGATTAGTGCTTGCCAGGGTTTGGAGCTAGGGAAAGGAGTGTCTGTGACCAAGAAGGGGTAGCACGAGGGAATCGTATGTTGAAACTATCCAGTATCTTGACTGCAGTGGTGGTTACATGAATCTTCACATGGGATAAAATTGCACAGAACTAAGTACACACACCGTCACACACACAAATGAGTACATGTAATACTGGTGAAATCCAAACAAGGTCTGTAGATTGTATCAACACCGATTTCTTGGTGTTATAATTGTATAAGAGTTACATAAGATGTTACCTTTTGGGAAGTGGGTGAAGGGAATATGGAATCTCTGTATTATTTCTTACAACTGCATGTTAATCTATAGTTATCTCACACAGAAAGTATAAGGTAGGGCCAAGATATCAACCCAAGGGCACAACCCCAGTCCTTTAGCACTATCCCAAGCAGAGGGCACCACAGCTAGAAGGCAAAATAATAGAAAGAGCACAGAGCTGGAACCCATTTCTCCCACTAATCAGCTTTAGGACACTAAACACTCAGGCCACCCTTTGGGTCCGCTTCCTCAACTTTAAAATAACTAACTACCTTTTCCTTCCATCTCTTTCCTCAGTTTGATCAACTCTCATTCTCTAACTTCCTAGTTTTTTTTTTTTGGTCCATTTCTAGCCTGAGTTTTTGAATTTCTGTTTTAAGGTAGTTTATTACATCTGCAAATGCTTGTTTAAGGATGCTCAACTCTGGCTGGGCACGGTGGCTCATGCCTGTAATCCTAGCTCTCTGGGAGGCTGAGGCGGGCGGATTGCTCAAGGTCAGGAGTTCAAAACCAGCCTGAGCAAGAGCGAGACCCCATCTCTACTATAAATAGAAACAAATTAATTGGCCAACTAATATATATATATATATAGAAAAAATTAGCTGGGCATGGTGGCGCATGCCTGTAGTCCCAGCTACCTGGGAGGCTGAGACAGTAGGATTGCTTGAGCCCAGGAGTTTGAGGTTGCTGTGAGCTAGGCTGATGCCATGGCACTCACTCTAGCCTGGGCAACAAAGTGAGACTCTGTCTAAAAAACAAACAAAAAAAAAGGATGCTCAACTCATGATAGAGTGTTATCATTTTCTGCTGCTGAAAATTTTAATTCTTACTCCCTGTTTTCTTCCTACAGTAGTTGTATATGGATGTTAACCTATTTTTTCAATTCATTTTTAAATGTTGCAGATTTTCCGGAATAGCAACAATATATATTACTATGGATGGGGTGATGTATCTGAGTGGTTTACCAGATTTTTGCATTTTCTAAGTAGCACCTGTTTTGGTGGTGGGAAAGAGGAGTAATTAAGTCTCCTGACCTTATGATTGTCTCTGTTTCTCATCACCCTTTATTTCCTCTGCTTTGTCCTTCCCCTTCACCACCAAGCCTTGAAGGGATGACTCCCCCATCTCTCCCAGAAGCAGCACTATCTAACACTGTCACCTCTGGTCCCATGCACTTTCAAGTCCTTTCCTTTAAATTCCCCCAATCCACCAGGTCTCGGGTGTTTGTACAATCATGAAGGGTGATTTTCACCTTCATCCTGTGGCCGCCACTAGGGCTCAGCTACACGCTCTTCATGTCCCCCTGAGTCTCCACCTGACTCTCAGCTCCAGTGTCAACTCCAGAGCCGGCTCTGCTGGCTTCAGATGTTTATTTCCCCACTTACACTGAAGTTCACTGTACTGTCTCCTAATTATACAGGAGGCCTGGGTTATGTGTGCTTTTATTTGCTCTCCTTATTTATCCATGTAGTATCTGGAGGATGTGTGGAAAGATTTAAATTTAGGTAGCTGCCAACGCCCTCCTCACTTGTAAAATGAAAGTCCTGGACAGAGAGCTCTAACACTACATGATTCTGTACCAATGATTCTGAGAACACCAGGCTCTCAGTTAACTAGAGATTTCCCTAAGTAAGAAAGGTGATCTAAAATGCTTTTCAATACTTTAAAATTAACAAATATTACACCCTATCTATAAGCAAACTCAGAATTGCCTCACAGTAATGGAGGTCCTTGGTAGTGAAAATGTTAGGAACCATGACTACACAATGGCATAATATATAAGATGTTCTCTGAAGGAACATGCCTAAGCCCACTTTTTTCCTGAAAAAGCAAATAAATTCATATAATAACTATATACAATATTCAGCCCAAATTTAATAGACTATCATGGCTGGTCACACTGGTGTGGATTTCCAGCAGGTTCTCACAGATACTTTTCATTCCTCTGAGCTAAATGATATATTAAAAGGAAAAAATGTACTTATTAATCCTTCTATAAAATTGATAAGCTAAGTAATTTGCACAATGGTTAAACTCACTTCTTATGCATACTCTTCAAAAGGAATTTTTTAAAAACTCCCTCCTCATAAATTACTTTATTCTCCTTAAGATACAATCCTCATCCAGAAGCTGATATATTAGTAAAAAAAAAAAAAAAGAAGAAGAAGATACAATCTTCAACACAACTTAATTCCCTAACAACTTTTAAGGTAATTAGTTTCCTTTTTATTTTCAGAAGTAAACTCCAATTTCAATGATTCTGAAATTATACCTATGCCATATTCACTAAAAGAAAGAATAAAGAATAACTATTATAAAAACCTACAGTGGCTATTTAAAAAAAAAAAAGTTTTTAAAGTGTTCAGAGTAGTTTTTAAAACTCTGCATCAATTTTACCACTGCCAACATGCTTAAGGTTAAAATGCTATTCAAGATAAAGAGAAAACTTTTTATTCCTTTTCCTGTTTATTTTTTAATCCATTTAATATTTGTAAAGACAACTGGTATGCTCTTCCCCAAGGCTCAATCACCTATGACCCCACTTTACTGCTCCCCCACCTCTGAGCCCTAGGAATGTTGCATTTAGCCAAGCAGAGCAAGCTCAAGTTAACAACATGGTTAGTTACAAATCCCAAGGCTCCTGAGTGACCACCTTACCTCCGACTCCTCTGTAGATTCTTCAAGAGACCCCGTTTCCTACAAAGCATAGAAGGGAAATGGTCAGAAGAGATGATAAAAGAAGAAAATGCATTTGCAACAGGAAGGCATGTGCCCACTACCAACACCCATTTGCCCTTTTTGGAAAAGAATCTGCAACTACACTTTAGAGGACTCTGCAAGCTCTGCCTCTCACATGCCTCCTACCACTTCACAGGCTGGCAGGCCTGAGACCATGTACTCTGGGGTCACCCAGATCCACGGTTCTGGTGATCTCCCTCAGTGAGTCAGCAGTTAAACAAATGACCCCAGGAACTTGTCATCTGAGGGCCCAGAAGACTCTTCCCCTCGCCAGTAATGGAAATCGGTCTGGCAAAGCAACCTCACTGGTCTCGGAAGGGAAGGGGAAACTGCCGTTTCAAATTATCTACAAGCCAATTTTTATACGGAAAGGCTCTTACACTATTAATTATTACGCTATTAAACTGGTTGCGTCGAAAGGACTGTCTTGCTAAAACAGCTTTTAAAAAGAATCTCTCGCAGTGGTACCTATCAGACCCTGTGCAAATAAACTGTATAATTTACATGCACTCTTTAAACCATTACCACTAAGACAAATTCTGCCATTTAACACAGTCTCCCTCTTGCTCGACAATGAATCTTGCTGCTCTGAAGGAAACAAAGCAAAAAGGGAAAAAATTGACTTGATCCTGCTAATCTCTCACCTGTCCAGTGAAAGAGAGAATCTGCTGATGCCACGTATCCTCAAAGAGGTCAGCAAAATGAAGATTTACTTAACGTACTTATAGATATCAATAGCAATAAAAGGTTACAACTAATATGCTGACACTGAATGTAAGCATTTTACAACAATCCATGAGAAAAAGAACAAAAAAATGGGGCAAGAACATTTTAGATTTAACTAATATTTTTTTAAAATAAAAATGAACATTTTAAAGAAGGTCAGATGCATATATTACTCAATGCAAGTTGGACAGCAGGATAAATGCAAATCTAGTGTTTAAAAACATTTTAATTTCATTCACCAAAAATCATTAAGAGCCTGGTAGGTGGCAGGCACTCTCTGGAGTACAGCCTTGTGAACAACACAGTTCCTGCCCTCCAGGGACATCTGTAAAATGGCGGTAAATATTACTTGCAATTAAGAATTTTATTATAGTTATATCATCAACCATGATGCATATTAGAATTTCCTCTATATCCCAATGCAGCCTGTTTAATTTAATGTTAATCTAAGTCCTAGAAAGTTCTCATTAATTTGGAGCTACAATTATTCACAGTAACTTGTTCTTAGCACCACATAAAAACCCAATTCTTCCACTACTTGACTGCTGTCCACATAATTAACGACATGTATCACGCCCATCCTTCTAAAGTGTTTCTTCTCTGCACTCAACATCCCAATTCCTGGTTTTAGTCCCTTTACTATGCCAATCTTTCTCTTGTGGACACATTCCACGTTAATATTAATAGTTACTATTCAGACCTCATCACTGAACATCTATTATATATTGCTCATTATGCTAAATTCTTCACCCATAGCATCTTGAAATTTCCTAACCACTTTGGGGTCAGAACAGTAAAGTTTAGAGGTTGAACTTAATGACTTTTAACATCCCCTCCATCCCTGAAAGTCCCTGAATACTGAGTTACTAACATTAGGGAAACAAGGCTTTGACAACTGTGCCAATAAACCACACCTAGAGTCCTATTTCCCATATCTAGAATTCTAAAGACACCTGACAACTCTTTTCAGAAGAATTACATTAAACCTAAGAAAATTTTTTTTCTTATTTGGAATACACTCAAATATGCACATGGATTAAATGGGTGAATGCCGGATTTATGTTCTTCATTAAAACAAAAACATAAGTCCCCAGCCAGCAATTTCAATCCCAAAACTCAAAATCAAATTACACTATTGCTTCACACCAGAATTTGACACCTTGAGGCATGCAGATCTGAGAGACCTGAGTCTTCAGGGAAAACCAGGCTCTAAGAACAGCTTCCTTGGCTGCTGGTATCAATGGAGAACAGTTACTCCAAGAAACTCTGAGACTTACCCTCAGCACCAATATGAACCTTCCAGACAGAGAGAGGCCTCAACAAAACTTTATATTTTCTCCACAATCCTATCAAAACAATGCAAGAGTGAGTGACTTCAGGAATTAGCCTGGTCTGTTATTTCTTGGCTTCATTCACTCATCAAGCCCTCCAATCAATGTTCTGCAGACAGAGAGGAGAACACAAGAAGACAAAAGGAAATGTCCCTGGTGAGGAATCTAAGAAAGCCTAACCTGGAGAAAGGCTGGCATTTGAGACACAGTCAGTGGTTTTCAAACTCTTTTTTAGCTTCACACTCTCATTCAAAGAATCTAACTACAGGCCAGATACAGTGGCTCAAGCCTGTTATCCCAGCAACTCAGAGGCTGGGGTGGGAGGATCACTTGAGGCCAGGAGTTTAAGACCAGCCTGGGCAACATAGCAAGACCCTGTCTATACAAAAAATAAGGAAAATTAGCTGGACAGGGTGGTGTGTGCCTGTAGTCCCAGTTACTTGGGAATTTGATGCAGGAGGACTGCCTGAGTCCAGGAGTTCAAGGCTACAGTGAGCTATGATCATGCCATTGTACTCCAGGCTGGGCAACGAGCAAGACCCTGTCTCTAAAAAGAGAAAAAAATGAATCTAACTTCAAATCATGAAAAATGCATGTTAAGAAATTGTGTTCTCTTACGTGAAATAAACCAGACACAAAAAGACAAATATTACATGATTCCATGATTCTACTTATATAAGAGAGAAGTAAAATGGAGGTTACCAAAGGCAGAGGGAGGGGATGATGGAGAGTTATTATTTAGGTTCTCAGTTTGTGAAGATAAAAAGTTCTAGAGATGGACAGTGATTGTCTTAATCCATTTGTGCTGCTACAGAGGAGTATCTGAGGCCGGGTAACTCATAAAGAGGTTTTTTTGGCTCACAGTTCCGCAGGCTGTACAAGAAGCATCATTCAGCATCTGCTTCTGGTGAGGGTCTCAGGCTGCTTCCACTCACACCAGAGGTGAAAGGGAGCCAGCATGTGTGGAGGTCCCATGACAAGAGAGGAAGCAAGAGGGGAGGTGCCAGGCTTTCTGTGACAACCAGCTCTCAAGGGAACTAACAGTGAGAGAATTCACTCATTACCTCAAGGACAGCACCAAGCTATTCATAACAGATCTGCCACCATGATCAAAGGACCCACCTTCAACATTGGGGAACCAATTTCAACATGAGATTTGAAGGGACAAACATCCAAACCATAGCAGTGGTTATGGTTACAAAACAATGTGAATGTATTTAATAACATTAAATCATGCACTTAAAAATCTGTTCACATTTCCACAGAACATCAGCTGGAGTTGAACAGTTATGCCCAGGACAGAACATCCACCAACACGACTCCCAATTTCCTGCACCAAGACACACCCACTCATATGCATTGCCCCCTATTGGCCTTAAGTTTGTGCTGCCTGTTCTGAGCCTGTCCTCGTGTCCTTCTCCCAGCTTACAACGTGTTTGGCCCACTCTGCACTCATCCTGGTGGAATGCTCTACAGCTGTGGTCCCCAACCCCCAGGCTACACCCGGGTATCAGTCCATGGCCTGTTAGAAACCAGGTCGTGCATCACCACCTGAGCTCTGCCTCTATCCCCCACTCAGCCCCGTCTGTGGAAAAACTGTCTTCCATGAAACCAGTCCCTGGTGCCAAAAAGGTTGAGGACCACCTACAGGTTCAGTGGAACCCTCCTAGGCATACCAGGAAGGAAACTGCCAGGCAGGCAGGCTGAGGGCCTTCAGTCTTGCTTCAGTACCGGAGCTTTTTATATTTTCACAATTCCAATCTGAAGTTTGAAAATCACTGGCTATTTCTGAACCCTATTCTTTCTGAATAGCCCAACCTAGGTCTCACCTCCTTCACAAAACTGTTTCTAGCAAGCCCAGGCTATAAGGTCTAGACCTGGCCTCCTGTGGCCTTTGTTTCTCCCCATAACCCTCAGCTAGCACCTAATATCAACTGTCTTGTCCTATTAGTTATCATTGTAAATACACTATGGGTAAACCCAAAGGCTTTGGTCTATTGGTCTCCCTTATCCTACCCAAAGAAATATAATAGCTCAATATGTGATTGCTGGTGATGATGGTAAGAAATAAGCAGCCAATCTAAAACAATATTCTGCCTCCTGTCTATTCCCTTGACATTTGTGAGCAATACCCAGTGTATTTTCTCCAGACAGATGCTTATACTATTGGCTCATGCTATAGTATAGTTACAGAAGGGGAACTGCAGGAAGGCAGCAGCAAACGAGGACAGAGTCATTTCAACAGAATGTCAACCACCCTGCAGGGCCCCTTGGGTTCTTAGAAGACCTCTCTAAAAAAGGCCTTCAACCAACCCTTACCCCCAATCCTCCCATCAGTTCAGGACTATGACAGGGGCCTGGGAGAAGATTCAGAAAGCTGGCCTCAGAGGTCAGGAGGGGTAAAAAGGAAGACTGGCATCCTAGGAGAGAGAAAATCCAGGAACTTCCCAGATTATGAGGTCTTCAGAATTTTAAGACACCCCCAGCACTCCCTATTTCCCACTGCTTGTTGGGAAAGCAAAACAAAAATTAGGAGAGAAATGGTAGAGCCTGAGTAAGGCCAGCTCTAAACTTTGCAGGAGGGCAGACCTGGCTCTATGTTGTAGATAGTAAAGAGCAGAGACTAGGCTCCAAGAAAATCATCTACTTCCATCTATGCCTGGAGAGAGACATGAAACACTCAGTGCAATACTGCCATCTTCTCTTTTTTCCCAACAAACAGCATGCTCCAGCTTAGCTTAATGGGAGAAAAGGTTGCAATAGATCTCAGCATCTGACAAGGGTACAGGAAGGAGAAAATATTTTGTGTGACATGTATTTAATAACTCTCTGTCATAAAGCCTCAATTTCAAAAACCTCAAAGGAGCTGTGGCCAGTTTTAGGTACTCAAGGACTAGGCTGAACAGGAGAGATGAAAGAATACCCAGGGAGTTGGCAAGAATAGACTCAGGTTACCAAGCCCATTCAACCCACTAGGCTCAGCTATTACACTCGTTTCATTCTGCAAATGAAGAAAAATCTTGATGTCTCCCCTAGCATGGAAAAAGGGACAAGTCTGGTAACCCAGTCCCAAATCTGACTTTGCATCAGAATCATCAAAATTCAGTTTGGGAAATTAGCTAACACACTCTATCTTCACAAATCCTGATTCAGTAGGTTTAAAGTAAGAGCCTGGAATCACAGTTGTTAACATCACCACCACCACCACACTAAGGAGGACCAGGCATCAAGAAGCAGCAAAGGCAATGTGAACTGAGCACTGTGAATGAGGAGGGAGCTGCACCAGACGCAGACACCCCTGATCTGATGAGTACCCTCCCTCCAAGGTGGTGATATGGGCACTAGGGAGACTACTAATAATCAGCTAGTGACATCAGCCTCCAGCCAACCAACCCAGATGCAGATTAGTGGAAAAACTTCAAAGCAATAAGCAAGTCCAGCTAAACTAATTTGTGACTGCACTTTAGTTATGTGATGGTAAAGAGTAGGCCCTTTAAAAATGTGTCTGATCCTGTGCTTTTGCAACTTCTTGCTTAGGCTTTGTTTTCCTAAGTTATTGGTAATGATGGCTTTAAAAGATCTGTCTTGGTCAAAATGTAAGAAAAGAGAATTGTGTACACGTAAGCCAAGTCCAGGTTTGGATGATTAATCTTTGTCCTATTTTTAAAACCACCATTTCAATCTATTCACTTTAACATACTTTATTCTCATCTCATACAAGAGTTGTGGGTAGTAAAATTCCCAGTTTACAGGCAAAAAAACTGAAGCACTCAAATATGTGTTGACTTGATTTTTATTGGATACATCATCACATGGAGGTATACATGATCACAAACGTGCCATCAGATAATCCATAAGTGATCTACCATAGGACAGAATCACCCTAACTTCTAAAATGCAGAGAGAGAATTCAAAGCAGAAACTCTCCTATCTCATCAAGGAATAGATGGCCTGATTGTTCAAATACTTAAATGGACCAGGCTCCAAGCCAGTTGGGTAGGCAAGATGAATGGGAACCTGGGAAGCAGGCAGAAGTGAAGAGGATATGGAATGTAATTTACATTATATTTGAATTAACAACTTTCAAAAGGCTCAAATTAAGATGAAATAATTTCACACAAATTCTATTAGTTTACAATTTGACAATTCAGAATGCTATCCTCCCCCTAAAAAATTTATTTAAACATTTTATTAAACACATAGTACCTATAAAGCACTAGCCTTGTGGGAGATACAGACATGAGTAAGCTCTCATTCTTATTCTTGAGGACTCAGCAATCTGTAGGAAAGATAAGACAAATACACAAACAACCAGACTTGACGCAGAATGTTATTCATAAGAGAGATATGGACAAATACTGTTGGGCATCTGTGATTATGAAGGTCAACTATAAATCTCTGGAGCTAAGTAAAACTGCTGGTTAGAAGATTTCCAGGCAGAATGCAGGGTATTAGTTCTTTCTATGAACTATAAAATATATAAGTAACTACTTTTACAAACTACCTTTACCATATTAGGCAAAAGTAAGGATTTCCCAATGACTTATAGAAAAATTTCATTCATATCTAAAAAAGTGATTTTAGTTTTAGACTCTTGTGAACTGTTTTGTACTACATTAACTCACTCAGTACAGATGTCACAATTTTGGTTCTTTCTAAAATTAAGAGAGGAAAAACACAATCATCAAAGAATACAACACTCAGGAAAGTTAATGCAGACAGATTTAGATTTGTGTTGCTCATTTTGGAGAACTGTTTACATTTACAATACACAGAAAAAAGATTATGTCATGATTTTCTGAAAGGTTCAATGCAGCAAAATAGAATTAGCAAATTTATGTACTCCACTTTTAAATACTTTTTAGCCTTCAAAAATTGTATAATAAAGGCATATGGTCTTCATCAGATTCCAATGGATTTCTACTAAAATACAAAATGCACCAATCAGAGAAAAGCCTAAGCATCTTTAATCTATAAAGGACTGATAATATAGGTACAATCACTAGCTTTCTTTAAAAAAATAAACAGAACAATTTGTGAATGTTTGCTTCTTTATGCCATTGACAATAGACCACTGGTCTTTTTAAGAAAGTGGGAGGAGTGTGCCTATTCCAACTGTATTCTGGCTGTTAAAGCATCAAAGGGAGAATAATGACTTGAGGGAAAATCATCAAGTAATAGAACTAATTCTACCTCATGAAGTAAAAAATTATTTAGATCACATTTTATGATCTAAATGATTTAGAGTTAGGTTCTTAAGTATATTTTAAAAGGCCAGGTGTTCTAGTGAGAACCCATGAGCTTTGGAGACAGAAATTTACTATAAAGTCTGAACAAGTTACTCAAGTTGTCTGAATTTCAATTTGTTTATCTATAAAATTCAATCATTTAACACATATTTATTAAGTACCAAGCAATATTCTAGCTATGGGCTATACAGGAGTGAACAAATCCTTATTATGATGGAGCTTACATTCTAATAGTGAGAGTATATGGAAACATACAGAATATACAGGAAAAAAAAACACTACAGAATTTTAAAACACAGTATGCCAAATGGTGATGAACATTATAGAGGAAAAATAATGCAGAAAGGAGGATTCAAAGCATGGTCAGGAAGGTTTCACTCAAAAAGAACACCTGGACAAAGACATGAAGGAAATGAGGAGGAAAGCCCTGTAAATGTCGGGATTCCTAAAAGGAAACAGCATGAGCAAAGGCCCTGAGGTAGGAACATGTCTGGCTCGTTGAAGAGACAGTAAGAAAGCTGACACAGTGACAGAAGGGGAGGAGGAGAGCAGTGGAAAATGAGGTAAGAAAAAGTGGCAAGAGACAGCTGGGATGAGATCCTGCAGGGCAACTAGGCTATTGAAAGGCTTTCGCTTTTCCTCAGAGTGAGATGAGAAACTGTTGGAAGGTTTGAAACATCAGAAGTGTTTGCCTGACTTATACATCAGAACATTTACCTGACAGAATTCTTTTGGGAGGACTAAATACACTGTGACAGCGTTTTTTAAACTGGAAAGTGATAAACAAATGTATAACATTCTTATTACATCCCTTAACTTTCTGTGTGTCTTTTTACATATCAGACAACTTTGCCAAACTCTTCTGAACAAAACAGTGGTAAATACCAAGGGCAACTTTTTCCATTTCTATTACACTAGATCTGAAAACATAAGGAACTTGGTTTTTTGCTTTTAAATCAAACTGTGAAACAACATGAAATGAAGATGAACAATGTGAAAAACAATCTCATCACTAATAAAGCCAAGCAATGACAGTCATGAAATAGTATGTTCTTAACAAGCGCTTTCTTCTGAACTGCCCAGAATGGAAAAGACAGGCTCAAGTATTAGGTAAGAGATTCTTGTTACCACAAAGACCAACCAAACCAATTTTCTACTTAGTCAAATTTCTTAATCATTGGCATATATAAAATGAATACAGGGCAAGTTTTCATTATGAAATGAAAATAAAGTATGTTGCAAATGGTAAAAATGAAATTATTTAACTAGGTAAATGTCTCCATCACTTTTTAGAGTCAGTGACCACAACTGACAGCCCTGTTAATTTGTGAGTAAGAACAAAATCAAACTGAAATGACATCGAAAATGGAAACTTAAATTATCTCCCTGAAGTTCTAGCCTTGATCCGCTTCTCTCTTCTGTTGTCTGGATTTTACTTTGTCATTTCATATAATGTGGGGCTACCATTATCGCTAAATGAAAATAATTCATATTCCCATGACTAACTTCTACCCTACAGTGCCATGTTGCCAGTTGTTGACTGGATATTGCCAACTGATATCCTGCCAGCAACAAATACTCTCATATAACTTTTACTAAGCACTGTAACCTTAGGTACTAACTCTTTCCATCTTAAACCCGCCCTCTGAGGACGGTACTATTATTATCCCCATCTTACACTAGAAAGTTAAATAAGTAGCCCAAAGTCATACATTTAGTTAAAAAGGGAAACAGCACTCGGAGCTTAGGCATTTTTGCTCCAGAACCGGTGCGCTTAATCCCTGCTGCAGTGCAACACTGCTTCAGTTCCGTACCTTAAACTAATCGCTGCAAAAGGAAACTCATCTACTCCCCCCCTAGTTCTCACTGTCCTACTTCGAGTGGAAAGCAACTTAAATTTCAGTCACCTGGCCTCAAAACTCAAGTCATCTCCTCCACTTCCACAGGCAGTCAGTCCCTAAGGATAACCTGGCCTGCTTTCATGTCAAAATGTCACTGGGCACAGGCCACAGGGACTAGGCCCAAGGAAAGGCCATCTATGAACGCGGGGGTGGGTCGGTGCGCTTTCCCCAGGTCCCCTCCCCGGGGATGGCATCCTACCCCTGCTCTCTGCTCCCACAAAGGAACTTTCGCTGCCCCACCTGGCCGTGCCGTGGGCCCGCTGAGCCCCCCAGCAGCTCCGCACCTCCACATGGTCCACTCCATGCCCCCAAACACCTCACCATAGTCTCCCCCTTCCCTTGTGCCCTAAACTAGCAGTTGCAGTCTTTACCTGCTCCTCTGCTTCCGCCATGGTGAGGCCGGAGAGTCACATGACAGACCCGGAAATGAGAGGAAACCAGACGCCGGGCCCGGGGCCTGCTGGGAAGTGTAGTTTGAGCCGCATCTGACTCTGGACGTCTTTTCTAGCTGGCGAACTTACCAGGGCTCATTTCTGCTACTGACTGACTCTCCACGTTCGACAGAGTTCTGCTTTGGAGAATCTGAATATAACTTTGTTAATGCTGTAGTTTAATTTATTGTTGTTCTTGTTTCTGTGATTATTATAGTGTTTATTAATATTTTGTACATATCAGGCCCTGGGTTTGTAGCTTTGCATAATTACCTCATTTAATGCTCCCAACAATTTCTACTATTCACGTTTATAAGGACGAATATTGTGGCTCAGAAGTCACACAGCTAGTAAGAGGCCGAACTAGGATTAGAATTCAGCCCTGTGAGATGCTAAAGACTCTGTGATTACCAAATGCTGCTTACTCTTAAAAAGTGTTCTTGCTCGCCCTTTCTTTTTTAAAGTATATTCAGTGAATGTAAAGCCGTCTTTGCAGAGGACAGAGAAAAATTTGTACTTCAACAAAGGCTATTTAGCTCTTACTGTTTGCTACTTAAAGTTAACGTCATCTTCTGGCATGTGAATGTTGAAAATGTTTTTAAATCTTTGTTGTTTAATTAAATTATTTATTAAAGTTGTGTTTTTATGTTCTACAGGTAAATGTTCAAGATAGAATCTAAACTTGTCCTTGGTAAAATCTGCAAAACCACTGTATTACTTACATCCTTTAGAATGACTGATCCCCTCTCCATGTTTCTGAAAATTATGAACTCTCCTTCCTAATCCTCACGAATCTGCAGTATCTTGTCCAAAGATACCGTGTTTCCCCGAAAATAAAACAGGGTCTTATATTTATTTTTCCTCAAGAAGACACCCTAGGGCTTATTTTCAGAGAATACTTTATTTTCCCCTCTAAGCCTCAGCTTACAGCACGCACAGGATGGCCGGGACCTGACAGGGGGAGCTGACCTTATTGGTGGGGCTGCCCAGACCTTTCTGGTCACCTCTGGGATAGTAGCTGTCATGAAGCGGCAGATGAGAAGAGCTGCTCATCTTCTTTACCACTCCACGACAAAATGCATGGGTTGTGCAGATACACTGTGTAGCCATGCTCATCACTAGGTCTTATTTTCAGGGTAGGACTTATATTGTGCAAATGCTTAGAAATCCTGCTAGGGCTTATTTTATGGGTAGGTCTTATTTTGGGGGAAACACGGTAGGTATTTTTTTCTTTCCATTCACTCCAGTAGCTGGTAACCTGCAGAGGGCATCCTGCATGTGGTGGATGCCACAGTGCCTTTTTTTTTTTTTTTTTTTTTTTTTTGAGACAGAGTCTCACTTTGTTGCCCAGGCTAGAGTGAGTGCCATGGCATCAGCCTAGCTCACAGCAACCTCAAACTCCTGGGCTCAAGCGATCCTTCTGCCTCAGCCTCCTGAGTAGCTGGGACTACAGGCATGCGCCACCATGCCCTGCTAATTTTTTCTATATATATATATTAGTTGGCCAATTAATTTCTTTCTATTTATAGTAAAGATGGGGTCTCGCTCTTGCTCAGGTTGGTTTCGAACTCATGAACTCAAAGGATCCACCCGCCTCGGCCTCCCAGAGAGCTAGGACTACAGGCGTGAGCCACTGCGCCCGGCCACACAGTGCCCTTTTTGACTCCATGTGCTACAGTGACTCTGACCTAGTAGAAAGTCATGGACTCAGCACTCTGTGTCTCTAACTTGCTCAACTCATGACTCCTCAATGGCCCAGAAGCCAGGGTGGCATCATCTCTGAGACACTTATCTTCTCCCCAGAGCCTAAACAGCCTTCACTCTGTCTTCTTTCTCCAAGCCTTGCTGGGATTCCTCTTCCAGTCTGCTAATCACTCCACTGCAAAGGATTAAAGACAGACCAGCTCCAAGGCATTTATAAGCAAACACCCAATGCTCTAAGTATTATATCAACCTGTCCAATCCAAGTGTTTCTAAAATCTCTTGCAAAGCAGCCCAGGACCAAATATTGCTCATGATGGACTCTAAATCCCATAGAGATCTTTACACAGAGGAAAGAATCTATGCAAGACCTCAGTCCAGTCTCCACAGGAAAGAGAAATAAGATGAGCCCTTCTATGTTTCTGACTTCCTCACGAATTCTAACTTTCCCTTTTTCCATTATAAGCTAGACCCACCCATAAACCTCTAGGACTACAGCCTTTCCAAATTGACAATCCCTTTTGCTTTGGTGAAACACGGACATGATTGGGATGAGGAAGGAAAGCAGAGAATCATTACCACTGTCTTACCTCCAAGGGTACTCCTATTTTATTGTTAGATTTATTTTGGTGACAAGTCAAGCAGCACATCTAGAGAAAGAGTCATTAAATACTCTTTCTCTTAGTGGGAAAATACTGAAAGTTACTCTCACTGGGAGAATTATCACTGAAATCCCAAAGAAGATCTTATTCTTTTTCTCCCCAAATTCTATTTTTCTTTCTCAACAGTGTGTGAGCCTTTTAATTGGTACTGACTGATTTAAACTTTGATTTTCAAATGGTGGCAATACCCACCAGAGATTCAGTGGGAGGGGGATCCAATCTTAGGGATGGGACTAACATTTTGGAGGGAGAGGGCATAACTCTAACCCTTCTCAGGGAGAGGCAAAGATATACAATGTAATCAAAATGTTAAAAAAAAAAAACTTTTTAGCAGGTGGTGGGCAGGCAGGAGTGGGGAGGAGGAAAGGGGTGTATGTTTCCATAACGCCTGCGATGCACACCACCAGGGGATTGGACATTTCGGGGGGAGGGAGGAGGCAGGAGCAATATTTGTAACCCTAACAATATTTGTACCTCCATAATATGATGAAATAAAAAAAAAAGAAAAAAATAATCCATGTAATATTGTTATTCCAGAAGGTAATTATATACGGATTTATTAAAATGTGGTGGAAGTGATTTTTTAAAAATATGTTATTATGTTTTCATATGTACAGTACTGGAGTTACCTGATTGTGACAATTATTGTTGGCATATAGATATTTATGATGAACCTCAAAGTTCTCTGATTGCAATAGGAAAGTGAGAGAAGCCAGAATGGTTAACTCACTTCAGGCAAGAGTTTGCTGTTGTTACTGTTTCTTTTATTTATAAAGTCCATAAAAGCACAATAAATGTAAAGGCATAGGGAAAAAAAAATTTCAGGACTTCACAATAGATTGGCTTCTCTCTTTCCTTTTGAGCTGGTAGTCTTTCTCTTACTCCTCCTGTCCTCTGAGGCCAGCTGTGCTATGTCTTCTCCCAGGGCACTGTGACCTGGCCCTGTGTTGATGACAGAATTAGGAGTGGGAGGGGTCACTTGAAAGCTTTATTTATTGAAGAGGTCTTCTGAGAGTCCCAATCAGCCCCTTGCCAGGGCTGCTACTCCCTGATTTCATTGATGAATTTGCTTTTTTTTCTATTTTTGGCAGCTGGAACTCCCTGGGTTTATATGCTGCATAAGTCTTCCTGAATTCATTAAGGGACACATCCCTTTCACCTGCCACATGGGTTCTGCTCTGGGAGACTGCCTGATGGGGAACACACAATGACAGCCTAGGCAAGCCAAGCTGGAGGCTGGCCATCCACTCTGGGCCTTCCTAGCCTTTCTGCTTTTCCGGGATGAAGAATGTTGAGCCTCTTTCTCTTTATCAAAAAGGGTGGTACAGGCCTGATTGAAGATGTAGACAAAGTTTACTGCAGATTTTCCTCTGCTCATTCAACCTCAGAGATTCTGGATTCCCCAGGTTCGTTCCCATTCAGTGTGCTATCCTGATTATAATAAAATGTGATGAGCATTGGTTCTATTACTGTTTCTTTTTGCACAGAATAGAAAGGTGAAGAGACACAAGTATAGAAAGACTAATTAGAAGAATAAACCTGCTATAGGATAGCAGGTTCACTCTGGGCCAGTGGGCAGGAGCAAATTCATGTGACCTCTGAGCCCCAAATTTTCTCCTGTGAAATAAGAGTTTGGGGCTCCCTTATCTAGGAGGTCCTGTAGCCTCTGACTACTCAAAGTGGTCCACAGACCACAGGAAAGCTTGTCAGAAATGAAGAATTTGGGGCCCTTTGAGAGACTTACTGAATCAGAATCTGGATTTTAATGATATTCCCAGCTTATGTGCACATACATTAACATCTGAGAAGTGGTCATGCTAACAGTCACCGATTCTGCATCAAACCATTGACTTGTTTCTTGCATATCATCAGTTTACTCTCTTTCAACTTCAAGCTATGGAGGTAAAGGTAAGATTCAACTCCTCATTCTCAGTCTTTAGGATCTAAAATTGTTAATAAACTTCAGAAACCAGACCTAAAACATTATATTGGTACAAGAGTTCACTGGTTTTAAGGATGTGTCTCATAAGTCTGTTGTATAGGTCTGAAACAGTTTACTAACAATAAATTATAGCCATTTTATTTATAGTAATAACTATTTCATTATTTAAACAATACAAATGGCTTCAATATTTTCCAATATAAAATAGTATTTCTAAATTTAGGAAACTTGAAAAATCATGAAACTTAAAAGATGAAGTTAAAAAAATTCACTTCTGTATCCCTTATGGAGAAAGGATTAGATGATGCTTTATAGATTGCTACCTTTTTCAGTGTAAAGGTCTTTCTTAATAGCTAATGACAAGCAAAATTATACCACATTATACTACTGACTCCAAGCAATAATCTTAGCCTTTATTTAATTAGCTTTATCTCCCAAGTTAGTTAAAATAATATTGATGTTATCTTTAGCAATATTGGAAAGCCTCAGCTTATTTTGCAGTCCAGTTTTGCAAAAACTGTACCCACTGAAACATGTTACCTTCTAATATTCTAATGTCACTTTAAGATACAGCTTATTGGGAAGTTCCCTGAGCAATCACACTAGATTTTTTTAAAAGAACATTTATCTAATTAAAACATGCTACATGTTCATGATAGATAACTGGAAAAACAAACAATATTATAAAATAAAATTCTAAAGCCACTTATAATTCCTCCATTCAGATAATCATTGTAGGATATATTTCTTTCTTCTTTCTTTTCTCTCATTTTTTTCTCTGTCTTCCTCCTTTCCTCCCTCTCCTTCTCTCTCTCTCTCTCTCTCTCTCTCTCTCTCTCTCTCTCTCTCATTCTCTCTGTTTTTTTAAAGTTTTTTCAACAAAGATCATATTATTAGGCCGGGCGCGGTGGCTCACGCCTGTAATCCTAGCACTCTGGGAGGCCAAGGCGGGCGGATTGCTCAAGGTCAGGAGTTCAAAACCAGCCTGAGCGAGACCCCCATCTCTACCATAAAAATAGAAAGAAATTAATTGGCCAACTAATATATATAGAAAAAAAAAACTAGCCGGGCACGGTAGCACATGCCTGTAGTCCCAGCTACTCAGGAGGCTGAGGCAGTAGGATCCCTTGAGCCCAGGAGATTGAGGTTGCTGTGAGCTAGGCTGACGCCACGGCACTCACTCTAGCCTAGGCAAGAAAGCGAGACTCTGTCTCAAAAAAAAAAAAAAAAAGATCATATTATCAAGTTTTGTCATCTGTTTTCTTCACTTAGTCATATTTCAAGATCATTTTCCAATAACATTGTAAAATATTGTTCTAAACATGATTTTAATGGTACACATTATATAATTGTATCCTATAAAAAAGCATAATTTACGTAATGATTCTTTTTGTTGTATGTTTCAGGTATATCTAATTAACAACCTCTGCATCATTTTGGAAGATGCCTTAATTAAAGGTGGTTTCAATTACAGAAATAAAGACTGACTGAATGAGAAAAGCCATTGCGGATTTATTCTAAGCTTGCTATAGCAAGGGAGTCAGGCACCACCACTTGCATTTCAGCAGAGACTCAAAGGCAGGCAGAAGAGTGGGAAAGCTTTATAGTGGAAAACAGGACGGCTTCAGGTGTGTCCTGATCGGAGGCTGTTGGTGTGGGAAAGCTGTAGGTGAGCCAACTAGAAGTGGGGCATTCTATGTGATTGGTTAGAAGTGCATATTTGGTTTTCTCTGGTTGGCTGTAAGTTGGAAGTGGGGACAAAAATTGGGGAGGCTGTCAATTATTAATAAAGACCTGGTCATTTGGGACTGATTGTTAACAGAGGTTAAGCTTCCTGGACTCTTATTAGCGATAGCAGTTTGACTTCCCACAAGTCTAACTTAAAGCAGGCTGGCTCCCTGGTATGTTGATTTTATGTAACGGCTTGTTTTCCTGGGCAGGTTGCTGTATGTTGTTGCAGGTTGTGGAGGCAAGGTTCTATTTTTAGCCATTGTCCATTCATATCTTCAGTTTCTCACAATTTGTACTACTACAAGCTGTATATGAGATCTCTATACCCTCCTAAAATCAAACATTAGAAATTATAATTTTGTAAATTTCATCAATTTATTTGGGGAAAATAGTATTTTATTTTTCATTTTAATTTGCATTTCCTTGATTTATAATGAGCCACTATTTTCCATAAATTCCTGGCCATTTTCAATTCTTCTCCATATTTTCTGCTCTTGTTCTTCATCCATTTTCTATTAGGAAGTTGGTCGTTTCCTTATTGACTTGAAAGAGAAATGTCCAATGATAGTCAGCTATTGGTTTTGAAGCTGAGTCTAGTGATTGAGATAAGTACTCTAAGATCTTCAGCATATAATTGGTATTTGAAGTATTGTATAGCATTACAACCTAAAAGGTAGTCTTTGGGAATAAATAAATTTGAGGGAACATTGTAGAGGTGGAGTTTAGGTTTGCCGTGGTGATTATCTGGCTAGGATCTTGTGAAATTAGTGTAACTGGATTTGCACCAAGGGGTTTTATTGCTAAAAATCAAATAGTCAATGCATTTTCCCAATTTACAGGAAAAAGTTAATGAAACAATGGGGAAAATATTCCATTTAGGGCTTTTTTCATACATGTTTTCTTGTAATCTTTGATTTTGGGTATTGTTTAGCTACAAACAAGCACTGAGACACAAAATATATTTAAAAATAGTAAGTAAATCCCAACAAAAGAATCGGAAAGAAACTCTCACACTTAGTTTGACATCTTCTTACTTTTAAATAAACATGTGCGATCGCCTAGCACAGTGCCTGGCACATAACAGGAGCTATTTAATTATTTGTTGACTGCATCAATTAATCAATTTAGCATATCTCCACTCTTTGTGTCTTCTCAAGACCTAGACTATCTGGTGCCCTACCACCTGAATAAGTTTCAGACCTGCTCTATGAGAAAATAAGAAGATATTGAAGGCGTAGAGCAGTGGAACGATATGACGAAGATAGTACTGGGGAAGTTTAAGTCACCAGTGTGGGGGTTCAAAGGTGGGAGTGATCAAATCGGTTGGAAAGATCAGAAATGATGTCATTGGGGAAGTAGCACATCAAGTGGTTCTTAAAGGATGGGTAAGAGGCTGGTAGTGGAAAGCAGAGGAAAGGGAAAATATCCCACATAAAAGTAGAGAACAGTATAAGAAGAGACAGACATAAGGGTGTGGAACAGAATCCAAAGCATCAGATATAAGACCAATTAGGTCTTATGGTAGGATGGTATTAGAGCTTGTCTATGCCAGGTGTAAAATCATGCATGATTCCACAGGCAGTTGTAACAGAGACTTCGAAATGCCCACTAATATCCATTCACTTCTACTTTGTTAGTAAAAGAACTCCTATGATATAGGGGGCAGCAATTTGTTTAAATAAGAGATTACATTTCCTGGCCTCAGTTAGGTGTGGCTGTGGGATTAAGAGCTGGTCAATGATATATAAAAGGATGTGTTATGTATGCCTTCCAGGAAAGACTCTTAAAGGGAGGCAGACAGCTGGAAATACCCTTTTTACATTTTCTTACTTTCATTTTCTACATTTTGTTTTACTCTTTCTTTCTTTCTTTTTTTTAGACAGGGCCTCACTGTCACCCAGGCTGGAGTGCTGCAGTGCCATCATCATAGCTCACTGCAGCCTCAAACTTCTGGACTGCAGGGATTCTCCTGCTTCTGCCTCCTGAGTACCTGGGATTATGGGAGTGCACTACCTCACCTGGTTAATTTCTTAAAATGTTTTAGAGATGAGGTATCCTTATGTTGCCCACCCTGCCTGGTCTTGAACTCCTGGCCTTAAGTGGTCCTCCTGCCTCAGCCTCCTGAATTGCTGGTATTACAGGAAGGGCTGGGATTACAGGTGTGAGCCACCATGCCCAGCATACCCTTTCTGTTACTAGATTCTCTAGCAATCATTTGGGTCCATGAGGTGACCTTGAGAATGAAAACCAAATTCTAAGGATCTATAATGGCAGACAGATAGAGGGAGCCTGTGTTCCTGATGACTTTGGAGCTACCATGCCTCTCTAAACTGGCTACCTCCAAACTCATTTTGAATGAAAGAATAACCCCTTGCATTACTGTAGGTTGCTTATCACATGCAGCCAGACTTAATCCTGACTGATACAATGATAGGGAGCCATAGAGGATTTTTGAGACTAGAAGTAACTTGGCCAGAAGACATCACCTCCTGCACATGAGCAAATCATCAATTTCCAACTTGCACACCTGAAAAAGGGGAGAGATGGCATGCTCATGTGTGAGAAGAACAAACTTTTCTATTACCAAGTTTAGGATCTGAGAGGACAAATGGAAAGAAGAAGGCCCCCAGAGTGCAAATTTGGCTTTGGCTCTTTGTAGTTCATTGTAATGTTTAAGTGTTTGGGAATCAGATCAGGATTCAAATCCTGTCTGTGTCATTTACAGCACAATCTTGGGCAAGTTAACTTCTCTAAGCTCCAGTATTCTCAACTGTTAACTGACTAAAAGTACCTTCTAATCAGTATGGTAATTCCTCAAAAAACTAAAAGTAGACCTCCCATTTGATCCTGCAATCCCACTACTGGGTATCTACCCAAAGGAAAAAAAATATAATATTAAAAAGATAACTGCACTTGTATGTTTATGGCAGCACAATTCACTATCACAAAGATAAAGAATCAACCTAAGTGCCCATCCACCAATGATTAGATAAAGAAAATGTGGCATATTTATACCATGGAATACTACTCTGCCACAAGGATGAATAAAATAATGTCTTTTGCAGCAACTTGGATGGAAATGGAGGCCATTATTTTAAGTGAAGTAACTCAGGAAGAGAAAAATAAATGTCGTATGTTCTCACTTGTAAGTGGGGACTAAACTATGGCCAGATAAGGGCACACAGACTGGTATAATGGACATTGGAAACTCAAAAGGGGAACGATAGAGTGGGTGAGGGATAAAAATTACCTATGGGGTACAATGCACACTATTTGGGTGATGCTTACAACAACCCAGACTTCACCACTGTACAATATATACATGTAACGAAATTCAACTTGTACCCCCTAAATCTATTAAAATTTAAAAAAGGGGAAAAATGTATAAGAGGGAGGAAATAAGGTAGAGGCAGAGATGGAACAAAACCAGTCCTGAATGGATAATTATTGAAGCTGGGTAATTGGTATGTGACGGTTTATTGTACTATTCTCTATACTTTTGTGCATTTTGAATTTTCTGTAGTTTGAAAATAGAAGTCAAGCTGTCAGAAGTTAAGTGGGAGACGGGGACCAGGAAAAGTGGAAGAAAAAGTACAGATATTGCACTATTATTCTGTCAACGGAAAAGAAGACAAACTCTGTAGAATAATTTAAGGAGGTTTATTCTGAGCCAAATTTGAAGACCACAGCCCGGAGTCATGCCCAAGAAGCCTTGAGCAAGTGGACACACTGTGGTTGGGTTACAGTTTGATTTTTATTCGCTTTCAGGGAGACAGGAATTGGGTAGAATAATAAATCAATATATGGAAGGCATACATTGGTTTGGCCCAAGGGCAGGACATCTACAAGTGGAGGCTTGCAAGTCATAGGTGGATTTAGGGATTCTTTAGTTGACAATTGGCTGAAAGAGTTAGGTCCTGTCCAAAAGAACAGGAATCAGCGAAAAGGAATGTTTAAGAGTCTTCTATCTTTCATGTGATGCTATACCTGAATCAGGTTGGGAAGTAAAGAACATCATAAAAACCTGTTTACTGAGTTTTTATCATTTGTAGGTATGACATACCAAGCTCTTTAGAAAGAATTTTATTTTTTTTTTTAGGCAAAGAAAAAGATCAGAGTTTAGTCCTCAATTCCCATCTCACAGCATGGAAAATCAAGAAATTTTCTTAAAAATTGACAACCAAGAAATAGAGGTCTACCATTTAAAATTGCAATGTAACTAATCAGAGTCATTATTATTTAAAGTTACAATGTAACTAGTAGGAGAAGTAAACAGTAAAATATCTACCAAGCAGTAGGGAAAAAATAAATGAGAAAATGTATATAAATCTCCTAGCAGAAGGCTGGGGCCTAGCTGTGTTTTTAATCAATGTTGTATTGCTTTTGTGTTCCCTGCACTTGAATGTCCATGTAGCAAACACTGCAGCCTCCTCTCCAGGTTCCATTTCTCACGATCCTCACTTACAGGCTTAGGACCACTCTTGAGACTGACTTGTTTTTATAAGAAGAAATGGAATTTGGGGGAATGTACAGAGTTGCCCTTTACCCAGTCACTCAGAGGAAAGTCTATGCAGGGATTATCAGAGGGCTCTTACAGGTAAAGAGAGTGTGAACTAAAATAAAATCTTAAGGCTAACCCCTCCCCACTACGTGACTGAATTGGACCCCCTCTTGTCCAAGGGGATATCCTAAAACTAAATTGCCTGCTAGGAGGAGGGAGGTCAGACCTGCCTCATCATGCCCCCCTCCCTTCTTGGAGATATCCTTAGTAACCTGTTAACAGGATTAAGGCTATGCAAGACAAACCTTCAGGTCCCCAATTTACACAATAAGTGTCTGGTGGCTTATCTCTGATTAATAGACCTCGTTATCTTAAAATATTCCAAGCCTTTAGACAAAGCCTCTTGTCTTTAACCAATTACAAGTCAAGGAATCTTTAAACTCACCTATAACCTGTAAGCCCCTGCTTCAAGATGGCCCACCTTTTGGGCCAAACCAATGTATGCCTTCCACATATTGATTTATGCCTTTAACTGTAATCCCTGTCTCCCTAAAATGTATAAAATCAAACTGTTATCCAACCACAGCGAATCCACTTGTGCAAGGCTTCCTGGTCATGGCTCCAGGTCATGGTCCTCAAATTTGGCTCAGAATAAATCTCTTTAAAATTATTTTACAGAAAGGAGGAGGATCAAGATGGCGGACGAGAAACACTGCCAGAAAGAGTGTCTCTGCAGAAAAGACAGATTCTAGCAGAAATTAGAAAAAAGAAGCAAGAAGGCGAGCATACAGCAGACGAGGGCCGGAAGGAGGGGTACCTGAGACCCCGGGAGACTCCACGGGAGGAGGCTGCGGAGGAGAACTGGAAGCTGAGACCGTGGAGCAGTCCAGAGACCAGCGGGAAGGGAAGGTGGATAAATCACCTTTCCCCTCCCCTGCATTTGGGACTGCTGGTGGGCTCCCCAGCAGGTGGAGAGACCTGCGGACACCAGCCCAGAGACGGCCGCCGCCAGCTAGCGGTGAGCCTGTAGCGGATGCGGCACCAGACTCCCAAATCCCTCTGGGCACCTCTGTGTGCACAGACCCGAGCAGCATGGCAGGCGCCATATTGCCTCCTCCTCCCCTCCGCCGACCCTACCCGCGGCTGCCCAGAGAGACAATACAGCCACCAGCCAGAGGCACCTCCAGGGAATGGGACCTTCCCTTTTGGGACCCTACAGCTGACTAAGGGGAACTCAGACTGTGAGCTCCCTACACGCCAGCCCTCCCAGGTGCTGCTGGCACGGTGTTCCCAGGAGAACGGTGCTGACTCAGAGGCTGAGAGACACAGACACAGCTTGGGCTCCCTGTGGGTGAATTGGGACCGGAACTCCTCTCCCTGGTGGGGATACAGTTTGAACTCTTGGACCCAGAGGTCGGACCTGCAGACCAGATCCCCTGCACCGAGGTCTAGCATTGCCCGGGGCACAGAAGGGATATTTGTGAACAGCCTGCTGAGGTGTGTGTGCCTCCAGGGGCAGATCAGCGTCCTAGAGGGCAACCCTCCCACCAAAGGGAAGCCGTGCGCCCAGCCCAGGCAGCGTTTCTGCGCAGGGAACCTCCCCAAAGGCATCACAATCCGGGGAGGCCTGGTGGCGTGTGGTCTGGCCTGCTGGCAGAGGCCCAGGAGTAGCTGCGGAGTTGGGGAGGGTGGAAAGAAGCGAGACCTGCTCCAGACTGCGGGTCTCAGACATCCCCACTCCCACAAGCAGACTTTCTGGCTGAGCGGGACCATTCCAGCCCCACCCTGACAGCTTTTCCTGGAAGCAGAGAACAGAACTTTGACCCCTGCTAACAGCATTGGTGGTGCCTGAGGGCAGGCTTACCCAACCCAGCTCTGCCCAGAACAAGAGCTGATAACAGGACACAAAAACAACAGCATAGCCTGTTCCTCCAAGCAAGCGCCACCTACTGACAGGGACGGCATCCCGCACAGCCTTTTCACGGCACCCACTGACTCATTATACAGGGAGTGGTCGAATCTCACCCACAGACACCACCTAACGGCTCAGAAACTAAACAAGGCGTGTGAATACCCAAACAAAAACCTAAAGGAAAGAAACAACAACTGATCAACATGGGAAGAAATCAGCGAAGGAACTCAGGAAGTATGAAGAACCAAACGGAAAACACACCCCCAAAGAGGAGCACCAGCCCCCTAGAAACGGACACCAACCAAAATCAGGCAACCAAAATGACAGAAGAGGAATTTCGTCTGTGGATCATAAGAACACTCACCGACCTGCAACAACAACTACGTAACCAACACAAAGAAACCACAAAAAGCCTCCAGGACCTAGAACAAAAGTTCACTAAAGAAATAGACACAATGAAGAAAAGTTTAACCAAACTCCTGGAAATGAAGCATCAATTCAGGGAACTACAAATACAGTGGAAAGTCTCGAGAACAGGGTAGATCAAACAGAAAAAAGAATCTCAGAGATTGAAGATAACACCCTCCAACTAAATAAAACCATCACAGAGATAGAGCAGAGAAACAAGAGAAAAGAGCAAAGCCTACAAGAGCTGTGGGATTATGTGAAGAAACCTAATGTGAGGGTCATAGGGTTACCAGAAGGGGAAGAGGACAACACCCAAGGGTTGGACAAACTATTTGAAGATATAATAGAGGAAAATTTCCCAGACCTTGCTCAAAATCTTGATATACAAGTTCAAGAAGCTCAGAGGACCCCTGGGAGATTCAATGCAAACAGGAAGACGTCACTACATGCAGTCATCAGACTGACCAAAGTATCAACTAAAGAGGTCCTTCTAAGAGCGGTAAGACAAAAGAAGCAAGTGACATACAAGGGAAAGCCAATTCGAATAACACCAGACTTCTCTAATGAGACTTTACAAGCAAGGAGAGACTGGAGCCCCATTCTCACTCTTCTGAAACAAAACAATGCCCACCCTAGAATCTTATTCCCTGCAAAACTAACCTTCATATATGAAGGAGAAATAAAGACATTCTCATATAAGCAAAGTCTCAGAGAATTCACCAAGACAAGACCAGCCCTACAAGAAGTACTCAAAACAGTGTTACGCATGGAACACCATAATAAAAACTCACGAATATAAAAACAACCAAAACCCAAAGATTAAAGGGCAGATAATACAATGGCTCAAGAGAGAAATCAAAGCAACAACATCCAACCCAACAGAATGAACAGTAATCTACCTTACCTATTAGTTCTCTCAATAAATGTGAATGGCTTAAACTCTCCACTCAAGAGACATAGGCTGGCTGAATGGATAAGAAAATACAGGCCAAGTCTATGCTCTCTTCAGGAAACACATCTAACCTGCAAGGATGCATATAGACTAAAAGTAAAAGGGTAGAGATCAGTATTCCAGGCAAGTGGAAGCCAAAAGAAGGCTGGTGTGGCAGTTCTAATTTCAGACGATTTAGTTTTTAAACCAACAAAAGTAGTGAAAGACAAAGAGGGTCATTATATAATGGTGAAGGGCACACTTCAACAAGAAGAGATAACAATTTTAAATATATATGCACCCAACTTAGGTGCACCCAGTTTCATAAAGCAAACCTTACTGGATCTAAGTAAATGGACTAATAGCAACTCCATAATCACTGGAGATTTCAATACCCCACTGACGGCACAAGACAGATCCTCCAAACAGAAAATTAATAAAGAAATAATGGACTTAAACAAAACCTTGGAACAACTGGGTCTGACTGACATCTACAGGACATTCTACCCAAAATCCACTGAATATACGTTCTTCTCATCAGCTCACAGGACATTCTCTAAGATTGACCATATCCTAGGACACAAAGTAAATCTCAAGAAATTTAAAAAAATAGAAATCATACCATGTACCTTCTCAGATCACAGTGGAATAAAAGTAGAAATCAACCCTAACAGAAACTCACATTTCTACACAAAAACGTGGAAATTAAGCAACCTCCTACTAAATGATTACTTCATAAATGAAGAAATCAAGATGGAAATAAAAAAATTCTATACTCCTACACTGCTGGTGGGACTGCAAATTAGTTCAACCTCTGTGGAAAGCAATATGGAGATACCTTAAAGCGATACAAGTGAATCTACCATTTGATCCAGCAATCCCATTGCTGGGCATCTACCCAAAAGATCCAATGACACTCTACAAAAAAGACACCTGCACTTGAATGTTTATAGCAGCACAATTCATAATTGCAAGGCTGTGGAAACAACCCAAGTGCCCATCAATCCAAGATGGATTAATACTATGTGGTATATGTATACCATGGAGTTCTATTAAGCTCTAAGAAACAATGGTGACATAGCACATCTTATATTTTCCTGGTTAGAGCTGGAATCCATACTATTAAGTGAAGTTTCCCAAGAATGGAAGAACAAGCACCACATATACTCACCAGCAAATTGGTATTAACTGAACAGTACCTAAGTGGTCACATAGGTACTACAGTAATAGGGTATTGGGCAGGGGGGAGGGGGGCGGGTATATACATATATAATGAGTGAGATGTGCACCTTCTGGGGGATGGTCATGATGGAGACTCAGACTTGTGGGGGGAGGGGGGGAAATGGGCATTTATTGAAACCTTAAAATCTGTATCCCCATAATATGCCGAAAAAAAAATTATTTTACAGAGATTGGCTTCTTTTCCATTAACAAGAGAGTATAGCCTAAAAAAAGTTATCTTCTGTTTGATTATAGAGAGCATGGGTTTGTGGGACTGTGTCTTACTCGTAGTGAGGTTGTGTTACCTCTCAAACAGAGGGGCTTGTTACTTGGTAGATACAAGGCTAATAGACACAGCCAAGTTGGTTAGAGCAAGGTGGTTTTATTACTCAGCACAAGTAAGAAGCACACTGGGGATAGTTCTCAAGGCAATGAGTCCTCGAACAAGGGGGTTGGGATGGTTTTAGAGCCAGAGGGTAATGAGGTACACCAACAGGATCTTGTGAGGGGATGAAGACAGGAACTGTGCCTAGACAGAATCCTGTGGAGGGGTGACACCAGGGCTTGAGCTGGCTGGATCCTGGATCCTGCCTGGGGTATCTTTTGTTATTCATGAGTCCCCTATGATTATACTAGAGTTTATGCTAATGAGGTAACTTAACTTTTATAGCCTCAGGATGAGACTGATCACCAGAAAGACCAATTCATTATAGGGTTGGAACTTTCAACCCGCCCCTCCCCCCAACCTCCAGGAAGGAGAGCAGAGGGTGGGGAGGGCTGGAGATTAAACTCTATAAAATAAACTCTTTAAATGTGATTTGGTCAGCTTCCAAATTGGTGAACACATCCACATGATGGGAAGACAGAACACCCCATGGAGACAGAAGTTCCCATACTCTGTGCCCTTCCACACCTTGTGCTCTGTATCTCTTTACCTGGGTGTTCATTTGTATCCTTTATATTATAATAAGTTGATAAGGGTAAGTAAAATATCTTCCTGAATTCTGTGAGCCATTCTAGCTAATTAAAGAAACTTAGGAGGGGTTTGTGGAACTGCTGATTTATAGCTGGTTGATCAGAAGTAAAGGAGGCCCAGAACTTGCTAGTGACATTTGAAGTGGAGGAAGTTTTGTTGGACTGAGCCCTTAAGCTGTGAGGTCTGTGTTAACTCTGGGTAGTCAGTGCTAGAAATGATTGGAATCTTTGAACACTCAGACGGTGTCCAGGGACTCAAAGAGTTGATTGTAGGTATTGGAAAACACCCCAGAATATGTTAATACTTCACATCTATGGATTTCTAAAGGGAATGGGGAAGGTTAATCCCTTTGTAAAAAGAAAAAGGCAATATGTAAATGATCTGTTCAATATTACTCAGTAATGAATGAGAGAGAGAAGAGAGCCCAGAAGGATTTTTCCCCTTATGTTCATTGCAGTATTTGGAGGCATTTTTCCCTCTCATATATGCAGGGGACTATGTATATGTGAATTTTAAACATAATGTGGATTATCCTCTACAGTTCTGTGGCACTTTTTTTTTTTTACTTATTAATGCATCAAAAATATAAATCCACATAAATATAGAGCTACATAATTATTTATGTTTGTATAGTCTTCCATTGACTTGATTACCATAATTTCCAGCATCAGTCTCCTACTTTTGAATATTTAGATTGCTTTCAACTTTTCACTGTTATAAGCCATACTGTGATAAACATTGTGCCTTGTGTACCTTGTGCTAATTTCTAAGGAATTATAAATATTTCCTTAGAAAATTGTGTAGAAATGGAATGGCTTGGCCATTGAAGCATTTGAAGTTGTCATATAAGTTCTTTGGAAATATCAGGAAATACCTTTTTAAAAACCTCCTCAATAATCTAATGCAGTAATTTTGAATAATTTAGGAAATCTTTTATTCATTCTTTAGATTTCTATTATATGTTTACTAAAAAATATCTCAAAGATTATCTGTTTGAGTTTTCTCCAGACATACAATGCTTATGTTCAATCCACTTACTGAACTTCTTTCATATTTTTGACAGAAAAGCACAAAACTAATTTTTTAACTTAAGGCATGAATTCAATCTGTTCAGAATCCAGGTGTTTAGCTGTGTCAGGAAAATATTTTCTTTCATAGAGAATCTTTCATTTTCAATCAAAATTTTGAAACAAAATGCTTAAATACATCCTGCTATTGGATCCAAATATCATTTAGTGAAACAAGGTTCATTTTTAAGCAGCAGTCCAATTTCAAGGTATGTTTGTGGAACAAGAGCTTTCTTCAAACATAAAGACATGAAAAGTTTTTTTAAAAAGAGGAAGAAGAGAAGAGAAAAAAGGAGGGAGAAGTATTTGAGGCACTAAGTGAAAGCAATGGCAGTCCCCAATTGAGTTCCAAATTTAACATAACAGTTATGTTAATGAATTGAAACTTAATATTTACTTTTTGATATAATCAGTAATAGAATTCTTTTTAACCAGAAACTATTTAATCCACAATACAGTTGAATCAATATATGATATGAAAAGTAGTAGAAAACATTAATTACTGTTGCAGTACCAGTAATTAAAGAAAATAAATCCTAGCACTCTGGGAGGCCAAGGTAGGAGGATCCCTAGAGCTCAGGAGTTCAAGATCAGCCTGAGCAAGAGTGAGACACTGTCTTTGCAAAACAATAGAAAAATTATCCAGGCATGGTGGCTCAGCTACTGGGGAAACTGAGGCAGGAGGATAGCTTGAACCCGGGGATTTGAGGTCACAGGGAGCTATGATGATGCCACTGCACTCTAGCTGGGGTGACAGAGCAAGACTGTCTTAAAAAAGAAAAAAAACAAAAAAGAAAAGAATGTTACAATGTTGGCTTAATAGTTTTGTACTTGTGTAGAACCTTAGTTTACAAAGAAAACCAAGATTAATTACTATAGAATTTTATTTTTTATGCTCTATTGTGTTTCTGCTGCATTCCAGTCATTCATTGGACTAGCTAGGCTGGAATGGAACAGCCTATCCACCATTCATGGTATTGGTATTATAGGTATAAGCCCTTGCCCCAGAAATAAGGTTTGGGCCTTTTGATTGTTACTTTAAGGAGAAAAGGGCTTTACTGCTAAAGAGGCCTTGTCCCATCATAAAGGGAGCATACCAAAAAAAACACAAGAAAGAAGGAAGTTCCCAAAATGAACAGATAAGATAACATCTCACATGAAAGTAAAGCCAGATCTGTGTCCTTAAGGAATTCTTGTTTGACTACCATGTGGTATTTCTATCTTGTTTGACAGCTACTGGGGAAAAAAATCTTATGTGACAGTATCAGAACCCAAGACCTCACATCTCTAGCTGATATATCACGAACTTCTTCTCTGACATGTACATTTCTGGAAAATGCTGGAGAAACTCCAACTGCCATCTCCTCACTCTCCACACCCCCCCCCCCCCCCACTGCACACTTAAGCACACACACACATGCTTTTCCCTCAGTCTGGTTCCTGCAGATCCTACTTCAAACTGGAGTGTTCTAGCCTTGCCATTCCCACAACCCAGCTCCTACTCCTTTTCTCCTACCCCATTCTAGAGACAGCAATATTGAAGACTTTTCATTGTGCTTCAGTGCCTGTCATTGATACAGGTGTGTGGAAAGGAGGATGCGGAAGGTCTTTTTTATAGGATTGGCCATGGAGAAAGAAAATCATGTTCTATCATCAGTTGATATAGATGATGGGGCTCTCTCTACCAAGGTCCTCCTGGTTTTCCCCCTCCTGGGTCTGTTTGTTGCAGCTGAGAAGCCCTAATGGTACAGAAACCCCGTTTTAAGTATTTGTGATAGATATGTTGTGGTAAGCATCTATGGGATTGTCTGCCCCACACCCTTTTTCTAGAACTTGGCTCCTTATGACCCTCCTGCCCCCTGTTCACTACCTGTGAGGTACCTACAAAGTCTTTCCACTTACCAGATATAATTATTGATCTTTATCCCTTCCCTGGGATTTTTGGAATTAAGATTGAAAGGTGTCCAACTATTTCCTGATGCCTTGGATTCTGTGAGATATCACAGAAATGTTTTGTTGCTGTTGTTGTTGTTGTTGAAACAAGTTCAAATTAGTTTTCTAACTAATGCTAATTAGATGCTAACAGTGAAAGAGCCCTAAGTGATGTATACATACACACACACACACACACACACACACACACACAAGTTGGTTTTCTCCTTGAAGCAATTTTTATGTCATATTTTCCCTGCCCTTTGCTCTAGTAAGTGGGCTTTGGTAACCAGGGAAACGGTCTTGGTTCCCAGCCCTAAGGGATTAAGAAAAGGTATCTCAGAATAGATAGAAACAGGGCTGAATTCACCGCTCTTTGGATGATGCATATAATCTCCACTCCCACCTTTCCTTGATACATTCCCTCACTTGCATGTGGTGCTGGCAAAGTCCAGGACTTTGTCACTCTTCCAATACTAGCTGAATTCTAGCCAGTAACTAATTTTACAATGCCTTCTTTGCTAGATTTTAGATGTGCAAACACAGATCAGCAAGATTCAGGGCTAGGAGCCATTTTGAATGATAGTTTCAAGTTCAGGAAAAACTGTGATACTGAGCTCCTCAAAGATATTGGCTCAATTATGTGGTTCAGGCACTAGGTCAGTAGAGTACTAGCCTTGGCTTCCCATTCCTGGTTGCTCTGAACTACAAAGGAGAGAGTATTCAGGAAAATACTGAGGCCAACTGGGCAACGAGCCAAAAACCCACCTGCAATGCCATTGGGAGTATTCCTACTATAACAGGTATTCTTTGAGTTAAAAGTAATACATCTCCTCTTGCTTACGTGGCATGTGGTTGGGAGAGAAGGCTCTTGCTTTTCAATAGAAAAGAGTAAATCACTGAACAGCCAAGACTTGAATGTAACTTTTTGCAATACGACCCTTCCTAAACAAGATGCAGTTTATTCTCAGAACACTGAATTTCTACTTCTTTGAGTTCCCATCTTATAGTGGTTGGAAATCTTTCCTCTTCTACCAACAAACTGAAATAAATTCCATATTTTTCTCCTTCTAGTGATCTAAAATGTTGCTAAGTTTGCACACTAGTCCACAATTTGCAAATATTATCTAAGACTCTTATGCTAAACTGCAGGATTCAAGAAAATATTCAGGCTTTTATAGTGATAGTCTTTGCTGACCTGGAGTAATTTCAGTCTAATTTCATACCTGGAAAAAGATTTATGGGTAACAGTTGTAAGCTGTGCTTCAAATGCCAGATTGCTGCAAATGGCTGGAAGATCAATATCTTTAGTTCATCTACAAACCCAAAGAGTCATTTCATCCTAAAATAATGGCCCTTTTCTGTGTTTGCATGTGCTACATTTTGTGAATTAGGCCAGAGTGATTCCAAGTCCACTGGTCATGCAAGATTTGTATTACCTTGTGGATACTATGCATTTCAACCAGAAAGCCCTCTCCCAATTTTAAACAAGAAATGGATTTTTGCAAAGCAAAAACTTTTGGCACTTTGCTTAACACCACTGCTACTTAGGTGTCAGGAAGCTATCCTTCACTCCAAGTATGAGTTATTAGCATTGATGTACACTAAACCTGGTGACATATAGTTAATATTATCATAGTAAAGTGTGTTTAAATGCTTTTTTCTCATTATTACAGGAAGGTTTCTGGGAGGATCTTTATCCAGCCTATGCAAAGGATTATATGGGGTGGCAGTTTGTCCTGGAAGTTCCATGAGTTAATTCTCAGGCCCTTTACTAGAATATTAATAATATATTATTACTACAAAATTTGTTTTGAAATCACAAAATTTTTGAAAAGGCATGTTTGCTACTAATTTACAGTATTCATTAATTTAACAATTAGCATGTAGTAAGAGTAAACACATGAATGCAAAGATCAAGAGACAGTTCTGCTAAGCATATAGTGTGACAATATTTAACTAAATTCACAGAGAGTCAAATTGATTGCTATCATTGTTCTATTTTCTCCTTTCTCTTTTGAGGATAGACCTTAAACCGAATCCATGGTCTCTTCTCTGAAATCTCCTCCTGAGTTTACTTTCTCCATCTTCAGCACCTCCTATTCATACATACCCAAGTCCGAAAGCTGGGAGTCAGTCCCGATGCATTTCATTCATTCATACTCTCAGGTCTCATCTTGTCACCAGGTTCTGTTAATTCAACCTGTTAATACCCTGCTCTGTACCTTCTCTCCATTTCCACTGTGTTTTTCCCGGTTCAATTCACTATGAACCCTCCCCTAGATTATTATAACAATGTCCTAACGGTCTCTCTGCCTCCATCCCTATCCCTGTCCACTTCCTTATTCCTGTTGGAGCTGGAGTGATATTTTAGAAAGGATACAGGTGGTAAATCTCCTTTACCTAAAACTGGCTCTCCATCACTCCGGGGATGAAATCCAGTTGATTCATCTTCACCACCTGTCCAGCTTCATATGTCACCACTCACCCTCCCACTCCCTTCTCCAGACACACAGAATAACTTGGAGTGCCCTAAGTGTCTCACCCTCTCTAATCTCTGGGCATTTATCTGTGGAATCTCCCTGTGTTTTGTACCCATCCCACTCCCATAATTGATTGCTAAAGCCTCAGGCTTCATAACTGTTATTTATTATTGCCTTACCAGGAATAAAAATTATCTACTAAACAAACCAAAAATAGACAAATAGGACTATATTAAACTAAAAGTTTCTGCACAGCGAAGGAAGCAATCAACAGAGTCAAGAGGCAATCTGTAGAATGGGAGAAAATATTTGCAAACTATCCAGCTGACAAGGGGCTCATATCCAGGACATATGAGGAACTCAAACAACCCAACAGTAAAAAAATAAATAATCCCATTAAAAAGTAGACAAAGGATCTGCATAGACATTTCTCAAAATAAGACATATAAATGGTCAACAGATATATGAAAAAATGGTCAATATTACTAATCATCAGGAAAATGCAAATCAAAACCACAGTGAAATATCATCTCATCCCAGTTAGAATGGCTATTCTCAAAAAGACAAAAAATAAGTGCTAGCAAGAATGTGGAAATACTAGAACTCTTATACACTGCTGGTTGGAATGTAAATTAGTATAGCCATTATGGAAAATGGAATGGAGGTTCTCAGAAAACTAAAAATAGATCTATCATATGATACAGCAATTTCATTATTGGCTATTTATCCATAGGAAAGGAAATTGGTATACCACAGGGATACCTGCACCCTCATGTTTATTACAGCACTATTCATAATAGCCAAAATGTGAAATCATCCATATCTTATGAATCTAAGTGTCTATCAATGGATAAATGAATAAATAAATATGAATAAATAAAGAATAGTGAAATTTTTTTAAAAAAACACACACAATGGAATACTATTCAGCCATCAAAAAGAATGAACTTCTGTCATTTGCAGCAACATAAATGGAATTAGAGGTCATTATGTTAAGTGAAATAAGCCAAACACAGAACAACAAATATATGTTCTCACTCATATGTGGCAGCTAAAAAACGTTGACCTTATGAAGGTATAGGGTAGAAATGATGGTCATCAGAGGCTGGGAAGGGCAGTGGAGGGGATGAAGAGAGGTTGATTAATGGGTACAAGCATACAGTTATACAGAAGGAAAAAATTATAGTGTTCGGTAGCACAGTAGGGTGACTATAGTCAAGAATTTATTGTATATTTCAAAATAGCTATAAGAGTTGAAATGTTCCCAACACAAAGAAATGATAAATATTTGAGGTGATGGATATCCTAAATACCCAGATTTGATCATTTTACATTGTATACATGTGTTAACATATCAAATATACATATAAATATGTATAATTTTTATGTATCAATTAAAAATGCTTCTTAAGCTCTTCCAAAGGAAGTATACTTTCTATTTCTGGTTTGTATTTGTAGGAAATTTCCTAGGATTTTCAGGCAGTTCAAGCTACTAGTTTATCTATACCTGGTTACAATGAAGCTGTAACATTTTTAGCAAACATAGGATGGTCCTTCTATCTTAGGGAAGGAATTCAGGACCCTGGGAAACTAAAGTTCTTTTAAGTAGCCATAAATGTATGGCTCCTTACTTCAACTCTGAATTGAGCAAGTTTATTTCAGTGTCTAATATTGCCTATAATAACTTTTTCCCCTTTCTAGGCTATCATTTGATGATGAAAGCAACTTATTTGCTATATATTTTACTTACTTTTATATATTTTACTTATTTACTATAATAGTTATAACTTAAAAAATAACTTAGCCCCCAGAACAACTTTGACTCTTGGAATTAGTTTTCTTGAATCTTTGCAAATTGTTTGCCTTTTTCCAGTAAGACATTCGACTCTGATGCTACTTTTAATCCAGCTCTTAGAGACATTTTTTTAGAGATGGGGTCTCACTGTGCTGCCCAGGTTGAAATGCAATGGCTATTCACAGGCATCATCATAATGCACTGGAGCCTTGAAATACTGGGCTCAAGTGATCTCCCACCTCAGCCTTCCAAGTAACTGGGACTACAGGTATGCACCATTGAGCCCAACTTCTTACTGTCATTTGATAAAGTGTGCTATTTACATTGTTCTATAATTAGCTCTGTGAACTGCCTCTGAGGTTCTATTTTCTGAGGTTACAGTGCCAAGCCTAGAACATTCAAACTATATGCACTTATTGTTAGGTCCATAGGAATTTTTTGTTTCATTGTTTTCATGGCCAAAACCTTTAGAAACATATTGACATAAAATAATTAAACATGGAGAGCAAATCTGGGTTCTGAATAAAAACAGTTAATCATTCTAAGGGATGAGTAGAATTCTTAATAATTTTGTCTTCTAAAGAATTAACAGTGTGCTTGAAAGTCTTACTGGTCGTTGGATCAACTCAGTGTATCCTAAAGGTTTCTGTTTGTTTTGTTTTGTATTTTACTTACTGTATCCCACAGTAAGAAACTCAATCTTTGTCATAACCTAGTTATTGATATATGTACTGAGAGTGTGTTTACACACACACAGATAATTCAAACAAAATTTCCAAGAAATAATACTTAGTTTTAGTATAAATGATGCACACTGACATCACCAAGAGTTTTTATTTTATTCTATTCTGTACTATCCTACAGTATTCTAGTCACTCCTCATTAAGTTGATTTCATGATCTGTCAATTGGAGCATGATTTGCAATTTGAAAAGTACTGGGTCATAATTTTTGACAATAAGTAAATAGCAAGGCAAGTGAAATGGAGTGGGGTAACTCTAGTTTTTCACTTTCTACAACATTTTTCCAAACTTTTTACCTTTGATCTCTGGGTGTTTCTGCCTGGGCTCAATCACGGTGTCTCCCTTACCATTTTCGGTCTTCAAGGTGAGCATGTGGGCAAGCTGAGCTCATTGTAATACATCTCTTCTTGGACACAGTAATTATTCTAGGCAAAAATCTTTAACCCAAGGTGTTCTCATCAAAACTTCTCTTTTGGAGTGAGTGTGGAGGACAACCTCTTTCTCCTGGGCTCGCCCAGCTGTGAGGACGTGAGCCTGGACTGTTCACAGCCATCTTCCTCTTGCTTCTGTGGGGAAAACTGACTGTGGAAAGAAGCCAAGCTCTGCTGAGGGATGGCAGGGACAGAGAGAGCCCTGGGAGCCACACTTGGGCAACTGGATCAGGCTGTGAAGAATTCTAAAGGTATCTTGTATTTACCAGGTACATGAGAGAATCTACTTTTCTTTTTCTTTGAACAATTTCGAATTGAGTTCTCTCACTTGCCACGTGGAAGAGTCCGGATAATATGGTAACATAGATGGACACAGAGGGCTTGAGATTGGTGATGTGGGGGGGAAGATAGCATGCCTGTGTCCACATTGGAAATACTAATGAAAGTTATCTTCTGTCTCCCTTCTCTCATCCATGGAAATATAGGCTGTTCAGTGACTTATATAGCAGGATAGTATATTTTTAACATATTTTAAGTATTATTTTACATGTCCTTTCCTTCTTTTGCACCAGTTCTTCTAAACCTTGTCTTCTCCCCCATTCAGTCAGTTTGTCTTTCTTTCTTTCTTTCTTTCTTTCTTTCTTTCTTTCTTTCTTTCTTTCTTTCTTTCTTTCTTTCTTTCTTCCTTCCTTCCTTCCTTCCTTCCTTCCTTCCTTCCTTCCTTCCTTCCTTCCTTCCTTCTTTCTTTCTTTCTTCTTTTTCTTTCTTCTTCTTTCTTTCTTTTTCTTCGTTATTCATTTATCTATTTCCTTGGGCAGAAAAGCAAAGTCTTGGCTTTTCATTTTCAATTGTCTAGGGTTCAGGAGAACATGAAGGAGGTGGGAAGAATAAGAAACAAAAAGCTTTCTAGGCTGAAGACCAGAAGAGAGTCCCTAGGTCGAGGGGTATGAAGGACAGTGGAGACGCAATGTGGGAGAAAGTTGGAAGAAACCATAGGCAAAGCTATCTAGTTCTGCTCCAGCATCTGGTCCCATGAGCAGGGTCCAACATCAACTCCTGTGGGACTTCCTGGCTCCACTCAGGTGAGCACCACACATCCCCTGTGCTGAGGAATTTTTTTAATCGTTCTTGCATTAAGGCTCAGTGAGAACCTCCTTTCAACGGCAGTTACCGCATCTCTTGCCGAGTGTCTGATGGGAAGTTTGCTGCATCGTGTCCTAGCAGTTCCCACTAACCCTGGGGAGACAACACCCACCAGGATACCCCAAAGCGCCCTGAAATAGATTGTTAGGCTCTCAACACAGAGACATCAAAGCCCACTGCATGTGGACTTGAATGATGCAAATAATTTCCAGCCAGAAATCTCTCCAGAGCTAGGCAGTAATAAAAAAAAAACCCAACCTGACCCCAAAGCCCCCCTTCCACTCCCAACATACATTATTACCACTACCACCACCCTCACCCTTGATTATTATGATTGCGCCAAACAGGAATTCAGTCAGTTAGTACTAAACTAATTTACACATTTCTGTTTCATAGCTTCTCAACAAATGTTAACCAATGTCGATTAAGCCCAATGCTAAGCACTGATAAGATAAAGATGACAGCTCAAGATTCCCTACCCTCATGTGGCTTTCACCATGTGGCAGGGGGTGCGGAAATGTGTGTAGCCAATTCCATTATATATGGTAAGTGCTGTCGGGTTCAAAGGGCTGATGGAACAGGGTCAGCCTCGGTGGCCTCCCAAGACCTCTTCTATTCTATCATTTGATACTTTTTCTTTTTTGGTCAATAACTACCCTGCATTATCACAATTGTCATTTTGTTTTAGCCAGAAATATTCTAGCTGTTACAGTTCAATGAAGGAGTTTTCCTATAATATTTTCTGAGGGGTAAAGTTTGGCATCAATTGCAGCTTCAAAGCCCTAGAATAAACAATGCACTGAAGAGCCTCTGATAGATCACCCCATTGCCAAATTCTAACAAAAGTGTGTGGCGAGTCCCATCTGCTGCAAGTGCTTTGCACAGGGTCTGACTGCTCCAATCATGGCCTTGCCAACCAAACAGATGGCTGCTTCCTTCATTACAATTTCCACTCTAGTGCTGGTATCAATTCTCTCCTCTTCATAGAAATAGCCTGCCCTTCCTATTTCCTCTCTTCCTCCCAAGCTCCTTCAATAATTGACGCTAACCCAGAGCCCCAAGGCCCCGACGCTCACCCTTGGGCAGCCCTTGATTATGGAGCTACAGAGTGGCCACGTCAGACATCAAATCCTGATCTCTTCGGTTCAGCTCAATGCCATTAAGTGGTGCTTGAAAGAGACTGCTTAAGTACATGGCTTTGTGGTGGGTTGTTTTTTTTTTTCCCCCTACTTCTTCTCAGTGAGTCTTTGTAAAGAAATACATTTTGAACTAAGAGCCTCTTCCAGGGTGGAGAGTATATTTGCAGGTTTCAAGGAATTAAAAACCAGGCCACCACCTGCCAGGATAGTTAAAATGGAGCCCAAACAGCTCTTCTGGGGGAGGGGCCTGCTCTTATTAGGGAAGTGACTCAGCTTCCTAATCCAGGAGAGAAATGAATTTTTCAGAAACGGAAGACATACTATTTTGAAAGGATTATGTAACATTCCAAGGACATACACTTTTAAGTAGAGAATTCTACTTGGGTGATTGCATTACAGAGTAAGTTAATAATTGAAATGACTGCATCTTATTAACAGGCAGAGCATTTCCCTGAACAATAGTTTTTCTACATTCTTTTCATTCTGTAGACTCAGAGAGGTCTTTTGATGGATCATAGGCCTTTTATAAACCTGTGACCCAGATTTAGAAAAGCTGTAATCACTGCATGCTGACCTTTTATAGTAAGCATGCTTTCTCCTTCCTCGCCCCCAGCCCAAAATGAATGCTAACGGTTAAAATTCAGATATCGGAAACTACATGCCACCACGAATTATAACCAAAGTTTGACATAACTCTGTCGTATTTTGGCAATAAATTAGCTAGTGAGATGGCATATTAAGTGGAGCGTATTCGTGTTGATTGTCAAGGACTAGATATTGAACTTATTTTAGTGCCACCGCTGATTTATATTTGCTTTATAGCAACAATGGATTGGTGCCTCTCCTTTAAGACAACAAAATTAACCTTATCATTCTCTTCACATATCTGGCAGCAACTTTATCACATTGATATATTCCAAGGCTATTGGAGAGAGAATTTTTAGATAGAAAGGATCGGCTGCCCAGCCCTGGCTGCCTCCCTTGGCAGAGGCCATTTTTCCACATCAATGTAGACAGTTCTCAAGCTTTTCTTAGCATGCAGGCCAAAGGACGAGATGATGGAAAACAGGAAAAGTTGACCTGTAGCCACCGATTAAGGCTCAGTTTCCAATTTCTAATTTCCTGTAGGGGAGCAGTCTTACTTTGTCACCATAGGACATCATATTGGAACTCAATTGTCCAACGTCAGAGTAAGAGATACATTGTGTGGGTCTTTTCCTCATATGATCACACATGAGAAATGTGGGCATAATAATTTATACAAATGTATTATATTTATATCTAGTTGCTTCTTAAATTATTTTAACATCCTGGTGAGTTAGTCAAGATTATGCACTGTCCCTACTTAAAATATTCTACTGACTCCCATTTATCTCCCCTTTAGACAAGATAAAGTCTGAACTCTTTACCATGACATTCAGGGCCCTCCAAGGAGTAGAGTGAAAAATAAAGGAGTAAAGTTGGGAAGCACTATGATTTTTTATTTGTGTTCATTTCCCTTGTAGATGTGTGGTCTTCAAGTGCATGACTGTGGTCCAGTCCTGTCTCTGCCATTTTTCATTCATGTGACTTGCAAGAAACAACTCAGTGCTTCCATATAAGGAAACTGACCTTCGGAAACATAACTGTTAATAGTTTCTCCAAGGTTACGCAGATGGAAAATGGCAGAGATGAAATTCAGACCCAGTCTGTTTGACACCAGAGCCAAGCTCCTCCATGTTCCTGTGAGTCAAGTCACTGACATTAATAGCAATTAGGACATAGAAGAAGCTCGATCCTAACTTATTGTTGTTATTATTAGTCTCTCTCTAACAGAGCATTCAGAGTTAAGCACTTGGCAGTGCATTGGTAGGTAGATAATTAGCATTCCATGTATACAGGACTGAAGATCAAGTCAATGAATTTCATTTCTCAGATGAGGAAATTGAAACTCAGGGCAGTTAAATGGCCTCCACAGTGACAGGGATGGAATGTGGCAGAGCCAGCACTGGAATCCAGATCCTTTGATTCCTAGTCTAGTGTTCTTACCATGCCGCCCATTAATCATAGATTTAAAATGTACAATTAGGGAGATATATAATTGAGAATAAAAGCTTCAATATTCAAATTTTCTAAGAGAATACATTTCTTGGAGGAAAATGCATCATATTCTTCTACTGGTCAGCTTGAAGAAACTTCTATTATTTTTTTAAAAACCTACTGTTGTACTTTCTAAACAGGATTTTAAAATAAAATCTATGCGTCCCTGTAGATGAGTAAAGCCAGATTTTAGCAGGTAGGCTAGAAGGGTTAGAAACATAAGACACTTAGGGTAAATGTAAAGGAAATCTATTTTATTGACTCAATCCTTAGGATAGCAAAATGAAAGTATAGGTGTATGCTTATGTATTAGTCTCCTAATCATTTTTCCTCCTGTCAACACCCAGGTCACACTCTTTGAAAATATGGTGGAAAGTCCAAAATTTACAGATCTCTTAGTGCTTGACTTGGGTAGAATAGAGGAAAGGCACAACCTAAAAAGCCAAGTGTGGCCTTAGCAAAAGCAAATATATTTGTTGGGTTTTTCTGCTCACTGTTGTTTTCAGAAACTCTTACTCATCTAACACTGAAAATAAATTTAGCTTTAAGCCTTAAAGGAAGAAAGAAAAAGAAAAGAAAGAGAATTTTTCCCTCCCTGGTGCTTGTAACACCCTATTAAAAGCTTGAGAATAAAACTTCCTTCCCTATCAATGTAGTCCTTTTCCATTAAGCAAATATTGATTTCCCCTCCCCCTCCCCCTTTGGACACAGGAGTCCAAATTACAGTTGGTTCTCTTGGTCACTTCTTTGTGCACTGACAAGGCTGAATGTTTGTGAGTTGCCTGCTGCTAGGCAGCCAACAGGGGGTGCTCACTGCATATTTTGATAAGGGGAAAAAAAAAAAGACCGGATTCAAAATAATCCTCTGGTTTCTTTTACTTTCAATGCAAAAGTCAAGGCTGTAGTTCTTACTCACAAAGGTTTTGCAAATGTGTTCAGAAGTAAAGTGAGGAAAATGTATAGGTCAGTGAAGGAGGCCTTAGGGAGAGCCAGTATTTATACATGAAATGGAGGTTTGAAGTTCCAAGGGACTTGGGTCCCTGAATGATTTGGGTCATTGATCATCAATTACACCTAAATTTTCTGGGCTATAATGACTAAATTTATTGGACAATTTATCAACTTCTCACTTTGTGTGTGTGGAGCCAGAGTAAATAGTCAGAAAATATGTTCTAATTTTGCTTTTCTCCATTACCCTTAGCACATCTCTTAGCTCAGTTTCAACTTCTCCATGGATAGAATACAGAATGGGCTCAGGTATTCCTGCTGACAGCTTCTCCTATGAATAACCTTCTGGGTGTCCAAATGTGGCAAATGAAAATAATAATGACATTTTGATATATAAAATTTTAAGAACAGCCATATGTTATAAAATTAAGGAAAAACTGGGGAGGTGTTTTAGGATTTGAAGTAGCTCTTGCCTATTTAGATTTAGATTCAGTTTGAATTGATCAAATCTCCTAAAAGTAAAATAACATGTGGCATACTCAAATATTGTTCAATTGTAATATTTAAAAGGTCAAGCTTAAACTTGGAAGGAGATTAAAAAGAAGTTGCTTGAGCACCAGACAAATGCTGGCACAAACAAGTTATTTCGAATTATTTGCCTCAAAGAAAGATGGAAAAAAATCAGAAGTAACAAGTTCTCATTAGAAGAAAATACAGCATATGGCAAGCTCTGTACAACTTATCAGGCTATATCATCAAAAAATACCAAAATTCACAGGTGTATATTGAGATATTTTAAAAATAGTTAATATTGCTTATTGTTTACCAGACTAAGAAATAATAAGGTTTCCTGTAGAATTATTAAAGCCTTTATTTTGATTTACACAGCAAAGACTTTGGGAAGAGTGATAACCTTGCTCATTATTCAACAAAAACCACAAGGAAAAATGTGCATCTTAGAGACATATTTTGTTTTCTTTTTCTGAAGCCCAAACAACTTCCAGCTAAAAGACATATTTTGATTAAGATAATATTTTTCCCTAATCAATATTTTTTACCTCTGGGTTATTACTTCCTTGAAGGCTTCTCTGCCTTTTTTTTTTCTTTCTAAATTAGTCCATGTAGTTTATGAGAAATCATCAGCTCTGCCATACGCTGCCGTTTACATTAAATCTTTCCCTTCGTATTTACTGCTGGGTGGCAGGGCTTGTCTCTAGCCTGTATGGTTTGGCATCAAATCTTGAAATGTGTATTTTAGACTTAATTGGAGTGGGGATAGGGGCACAGGAGCAGAATTAACCATTAATGAAATAAGCCTGCTCGCCACCAACATTCACATTTCCAATTTGGTTGGTAATGTGCCTGAGCACTCCTTGGCGTGAAACCACGTCCGGGGTGGTGTGCTTGCTTCAAACGTGTGCCTAGAATCATGTACTACTAAGTCAGTGTGGAACGACTGTCAAAGTATCGGAAGGCTTAGTCTGGATTTCTGCAGTTGTCTCATTGTGGCTGGGTGATAGATCCTCTGGGGACCAGCACTGGTCTGGGGCCCACACTCGGAGGAGCTCTGATGAGCCCGTGGACAGGGAAGGGGGACGCGCATGCCCCAACCCTCTAGTGTCCTTCGTTTCCCCACTCAGTGGCTGCACATCTCCACATACTCCCACTCACCTCACCCCAGCATATGTGTGACACCACACACACACACACACACACACACACACACACACACACACACACACAGAGGGAGGTAGGGCCTAAAATTAAGGTTCAATATTATGTGCTGCCTTGACATCTGGTAAAATTGGGAAGGGCTTGAATGACCCAACCACAAGCTCCTCTCCCCACTGGGAGGATTCCTTAATCACCAATAAGGTGAATAGGAGGCAATCCACCCTCTCCTCGACCCCCAACCCCCACCCTCCACACACACACACACACAGAGGTCCTGAGAAGGAAGAGGTTTAACCTAAGCCTGAAGTCTTAGTACAATATGTAAAATAATAGTCCTGTCCCTGGGCGCCTGTTCCAACTCAGGGTGTTTGGATTTTAAAATGGGGAGCGGGGCAGGGAATTAAGGTGAAGAGGATATGGACCTCCCGGTCTAGAATCAGAAGATCTAAGATGAAAAGGAGTAGCACCAAAAATGCCCTGGCATATTGTTAGCTTTCAAATAAATGTGCATTATTTCCTATGCCTTCCACAGTATCATTATGTGGTCCCATGTGATATTGGATGTGAGCATTTTGGGAAAATGTTATATGTATATTCTTTAAAGAGAGGGTGGTTCTTAAAATTATAGCTAGCTAAGAGTTACTGAGTCTTTCTGTTCCATTTTCCCACTGAAGTATCCATGAAATTAGGTATATTCATATGGTGCAATCAATCCCCAGAACTCTCTTTATCTTGCAAAACTGAAACTCTATACCCATTAGGCAACAACTCCCTATTCCCTTCCTCTTCCCAGCCCCTGGAAACCACCATTCTAATTTCTGTCTTTATGAATTAGACTCCTCTCAGTACCTCATGTAAGTGGAATTGTACAGTATTTATTTGTGACTGGCTAGCATAACATTCTCAGGGTTCACCCATGTTATAGAATGTGTCAGAATTTCCTTCCTTTTTGTGGCTGAATAACATTCCATTGTGTATACATACATACATATTTATATGTATAAAACATTTTCTTTACCCATTCACCCATTGATGGACAGACACCTGTGTTGCCTCTACCTTTTGGCTACTGTGAATAATGCTACTATGAACACGAGTGTACAAATGTCTCTTCAAGACCCCACTTACAATTCTTTTGAGTATATACTCACAAGTGGAATTGGCAATGCTATTTGAAATTGTATTTGCGAAACACCCTGTGTGACTACCAACATACATGGGCCTTTTTTTTTTTTTTCAGTTATTTACTGCTATGTAACAAATTACTCCAAAACTTAGTGGCTTAAAACAATGAACATTCATTTTATGGGTTAGGAATTTGGCTGCCACTTTTCTATGTGCCTTTGCCTCCAAGCCTCTCATGAGATCACAGTTGGGGTGTCAGCCTGAGTTGGGGTCTTATTTGGAGGTTTGAAAGAGAAAGATCCACTTCCGAAGTCACTCACGTGGTTGTTCGCAGGATTCAGTTCCTCCGGGGCTGTTGGGCCGAGGGCTTCAGCTTCATGCGGGCTGCTGTCTGGAAGCCTCCCGCAGGTCCTTGGCATGGGCACTGCTCCATAGCGCAGTCCACATCACGGTAACCGCCTTCCCTCAGCAGCTGGGCACGAGCACACTCAAGATGAAAGTGAGCTTTTTTGTAACCTATTTTATAAACAGTATTCAATCACTTTTGATGAATTCTATTCCCTAGAGGCAAGTCATTGAATCCTTCACATATCCAAAGGGAGGGGATTACACGTGAGTGTGAATCCTGGGAGGCAAAGGTCATTGGGGACCATCTGAGGAGCTCCCTAGCACATAGTGCAAGTATAAAATGGTGTTTCTCAGGGCAAAAGTGACCAAGGGCCACCTAGATTTGGGATAGAGCCAGTCACTCTCCATTCCCTACCCCAGCAATGGTCAAGAGGCACCGAGTGAGGAAAGTTGCACAATCCCTCTTGCCATGTGGAATCATCCATTGTCATTGCTGAGCCAAATTGATAGAAGTCTACAGGAACCCAGCAGGAGCCGGTGGGTCTATTTGAGCCACTTTCTAATTTACTGGTTGGCTGCAAAATTCAGTGTAACTAGTGGAAACACAGCTTTAGTTGAAGACTCGCATTACTCATCCCCTCTCATTCTCCTCTCCTTCTGGGTGCATACAAGGATTATACTTTCACCCTCTCTCTCTCTCCTTGTCGTTTGTGAAGTCTTGTGGCTAGAAAGCAGCAGTGACACAAGTGTGAGACCCACAAGCACACTCACCCACCTTCCATAAAGAAGGCCTAGTGTGCAGAAGGAACTACAGCATGACTGAAGCAGCCTGGGTCCACATCCTAGAGAGAAGGGTTGTCCTCTGCAGTAGACACGTATGAGCAAGAAATAGACTCTTGTTGTGTTAAGCCTTTGAGATTTGCTACAGCAGCACACCTTGGCCCTTGCTGACTAAGTCACTAGGTTTCCTCTGTCACTGTTGGCCTTGGTGGTAACAACAGGGAGCAATGGCAGGTGGGGGAAGGGAAGTCTCTGCTTTCTCACTATCAGTGTTTTCTGAGGCAACAGAGACCAACTAGGGTGAGCATGTTGGTTAGAGAGGACCTCTGTGGCATTACCTGTGGAACCAGTGGGTGGGCTCTGGCCTTCAGAGATGCCTCCAGGTTCCTACTCTTACTGGCAGGTGGAAAGGAGGACCGTGACTACTTCAAAGTCAGGCTCCGGTTGGCCTCAAGCTTTTGTTCTTTGATGCTGAATTTGAGAAGAAATGGATTAACATCTATAGAGTTCTGAGGGGAGAAAGATGCAACGCTAGCATTATATAACCAGCCAATTTTTCCTTTGTGTTGGCAAAAGAAATACATAAATAACAAAATAAATAACAAAAGATAATTCTCTGATCAAAACAACACAAAAGAATAAAACCAAGGATTCAGCATAGATTAAAATAACCACTAACAAAGACTATGGAAAATGTTCTGTGATAAATTTTTACAGAATGTTTGGTTCTCTTGGGGAGAAATGTTTAGAAACTATCACAAATAGGAACTGCAAATGAGTAAATATCTGAATAGAGAAAAATCATTAAAATATTGAATATAATATCAAAAAATAATATTTTAAAAGGCTTCACAACCACTCAGTTTTACTGGAAAATTCCATTGTGCTATAAATGTTCCAGAGCATTGAAGTAAAATGTAGAAAACCATAATTTTATAAAGTTACCTTGACTCCGACACTGAAACCTGACAAAATTAGCACATAAATATTACAGACTAATTTTAATTATTTACATAATTACCTAAATTACAAGTAAAATTTTGTTTTCTCACCTTGACATGAAGATAATAAGACTACCTATATCACAGTTGTGAGCATTATGAGATAATATTATATATGACATTTAGCAGAGTTTTAGCATATAGCAATTGTGCAATAATTGGTGGCTATATTTTTTCTGCAACATTTTCCAAACATAAAATATTTCAATGAATCATATTTGCCATATTCTCATTCTTTTAAAGATATTTGTTTTACTCAAATGAATTTATAGGTTTATGACAATCAAAATACAAAGGAGAGTCCCCTAAGAACCTGAAAAGTGTTTCTAGTTATTCTTGAGAAATAAAAATGGTAATAATAGCAAAAAGGATTTTGAATCGGGAAGGCTGTTGGAGTATTTCCTCTAACAAATATGACAGTATATAACAAATATGACAGTATATAACAAAATGACAATAACTAAAACAATGCATAGATAAAAATTAATGGAATAGAATAAAAATCCTAAAATAAATTCTGCTTATTATTTGATAAAAAACACCACATATACATGGAGAAAGATTTGTTATCCAATGAATGATGTTTAGGATGTCAACTATTTGGAAAAAAAAGCAACAGAGTCTTTACCTCATATCTAGTGCAGTGAAATAAATCACATATGGAGTTAAGTGAAATTTTTAACATTTTAAAAAATAAAAGAAAATACCGCGCAAGTGATTGAATTTATCTAATCTTAGAATGGAAAAAGGCTTTATGATTATACGTGCAAAGAAAAAATAAGAGAAATGATAGATGTGACAAAAAAAATTGTGTACATCAAAACCCTTTATAAAGAAACCACAAATCTATCAGAAAGTGTTAATCTTTAAAGATCACTTGTGAGTTAGTAAGAAACTATTCCAATAGAAAGGGGGCCTCCCATCCAAGTACTAACCAGGGCCGGCCCTGCTTACACTTCCGAGATCAGATGAGATCAGGCACGTTCAGGGTGGTATGGCCGTAGCCCCAATTCAGTCTCTTGCCTCAATCCCCTATCTCCAGAAAGCCAACTCAAAAAAAAAAAAAAAAAAAACAAAGAAAAAAAAGAAAAGAAAAGTTTCATTACAAGAAACTTCAAAAAGCTCAAAGTCTGGGATTATTGGGTAATGTAATACAATTTCTATTCCTGTAATGGGACTAGTTTTGTTTGTTTGAATGCTTCTTTTAGTTACCCTCCTAGGGATAGGGTGAGTATATTTTGCCCAAAGAAGTGAGGTAGAGTCAAATATTTGGTGGCGAGAAGCACAGATGTGATAGTGGCTAGTGCAATTCGTCATATAGTTTCATATCTCTGTTTTATAGGCAAATATCAGTTTTATCTGCCATTTTCTGAGATTAGGAATGACTATGTAACTTATTTTGGTCAACAAACGAGTGGAAGTGATGTGCTCCACACCCAGGGAACTCTAAGGGCTATCTTTTTTTCTGCTACCGTAGTGATCAACAACATTAGAGGGGGTGATTATTCCATCAACCTAGGTCCTAGAATAAGGCAATGCAGAGCCGTCCCTAGATGATGTGCAAGAGACATGTGGTGGAAGAAATAAAGCTCCACTGTTATAATCCATAAAATACAAACAAACAAACAAAACTTTAGTGCACATATGGAAGTAATATTCATCAGGTGTCAGGAGGTGGGTGGGGGAGGAAGGGATGGGTAAATTCACACCTAACAGGTGTGGTGCATGCTGGCTGGGGGATGGGCATGCTTGTAGCTCTAACTCAGGCTGTGCAAAGGCAATCTATGAAACTAAAGCATTTGTACTCCCATAATATTTTGAAATTTAAAAACAATAAAAAAACATAAGATAATTATTTCATTTAATTAAAACCAAAAACAAAAATACAAAACAAAAAATAGAAAGGGGGAAAAGACAATTCACAAAAGAGAACTTTAAATGCCAATAATCCTATGGAAAATGTAACATTCTATATTCAGAGAAACATATAATTAAAACAACAATGAAATAATCATATTTTGCTTGACATAAAGAAAGCTGATTGTTTAAATGTTAACACCTAACACTGGAGAGAATTCAGGGAAACTCTCTAGGGAATGGCTGAGCATTAAATATTGCGTAGACTTTGTTCATACTGCTGGTAGAGAAGACCAGCGGTGGAACTGCATTTTGGGTGAGGAAACATGATATAATAGTTAAGAGTTTGTAAACATCATTAGTGATTTCAGCAGCAAGGTACAGGGAAGTAGCTAAGAACAATATCTCAGCATGCAGCTGGCTGGACATGCCTCACTGTCAGGAGTCTCAAGGCAGAGAATAACTAGCTCCTTTTAAAAAACAAATCTGTTCTATAATTTATTTATCTCAAATGTGTGAGTTATCATAAACTACTGCCTCAGATTATAATGGTATGAGTACCTGTCCATATGAAAAAAGTCAGTGGTACTAAAAAAGTGATCATTCTTTGATCATGAAATGAGATTACAGGTTTTTTTATATATTTATTTTTCTGTTACCTCTGCCAATACAGGCAATTCTCTTTGTATAGTGCTTTGCACAGTATCAGATTTAATTAGATACTAAAATATGCCTTTTAGTGATAAAGAGAAAATTAATGATATTACTTACAAAAACACTAGAACATATACACAAAGGTTTAGAAAACTGTTGTATATGGGAATTTCTGCATTTTACACCAGCTGCTTTAGGACTAAAATGTCTTTTGAAGTCAATTTTAAGATCAGTGGAACAATATTGTATTACCTCAAAATAAAAATCAAGAAGTCTTCTGTTTCCAAAAAGTCTTAGTCTTCTGTTCAGAGACTAAAAATGAAATTAAAACAGCAGTAGAACTGCAGATATGCCAGGCTTCTAACCACTGATTTTCCTGTTTCCATGACATAACTGAAGTTTCTGGCCCATTTGTTTTGTATTTAAGATTTGGCATTGGCATCTTCCCTCCTCCCTGCATAGACATGCTCGTGAGTATAACAAATGTGACTGTTTAGGATTTATGTAGCTGTGAGGAGGGTGCTCTGTGGCTAGCTTGTGCTCCACTGCCGGCTTTGGAAACTGGAAGTAAAGGTGAGTGGCAGCGGGCAGGTGAGACATTCTCTTTATTGTTGGGGGGATAATGCAGTGGTGAAAAGCATGGCCGAGAACATGGCAAGCACTTATCTATGGCTCTGAACAATAGTGGCAACATGCCATGGGAAAGCGTGATCACATGAGTTCACATACGAGATAGCACTTTGGTTACATGAGTATGCTGACTTATGCCTCCCCAGAAGGCCAGCTAACCAGGGGAGCCAGACTGTAAAAAAAACACTGTAGCAGTCATCTTAGTTTGGCCTAAGAAACATGTTGCCTATACAAATGCATTTTCCTCTTACATTCCACCCCCTAGGTAATAGGTTTTGCAGTCGACACATGGGCCCATAGGGAGGCCCTTTGGGCACAAAGGCCATAACAACAATACAGGGAACAACACAGTATTACCAGACCACAGCCAGTAGCTCCTAACACTAAAAGGGTCCAGCACCAGGAGGATGAGAGACATTCCCACGATTGCTGTAGTGGGTCTCCAGGTAACTGTTGGATGGCCTGTACCTCACTATCAACTTCCTTCAATGTGGAGGAAATATCCTCCTGGTGATAAGGTATATATACACAACGTTCAGTGTGTACGACTGCGCATGTGCCTCCTTGAGCTCTAGTGAGATCGAGGGCCATGCGGTTTTGCAAAACTACCTTTCTCATCTGAAGGACCTCATCCGTCAGGAGGGCCAAGGCCTGCTGGGTTTGATTCAGGTCCTGAACAGTAGTTCTGTTAGGGCATTCATTTTTTTTTTTTTTTTTTTTGAGACAGAGTCTTGCTTGTTGATCAGGCTAGAGTGAGTGCCGTGGCGTCCGCCTAGCTCACAGCAACCTCAAACTCCTTGGCTCAAGCAATCCTTCTGCCTCAGCCTCCCGAGTAGCTGGGACTACAGGCATGTGCCACCATGCCCGGCTAATTTTCTATATATATTAGTTGGCCAATTAATTTCTTTCTATTTATAGTATAGACGGGGTCTCGCTCTTGCTCAGGCTGGTTTCGAACTCCTGACCTCGAGCAATCTGCCCGCCTCAGCCTCCCAGAGTGCTAGGATTACAGGCGTGAGCCACCGCGCCCGGCTAGGGCATTCATTTTTATTTCTACCTTAATGGCTGCATCCCCAGGGGAAAAGATAGCTGCCAAGTAGAATCAGCATGGAGTTTGTTTCACCCTGTGCCAGTGGGAGAACACGGCATTATTCCAATTATGTGGCTTCTTGGTAAAGGTGGAGAGGACCTTCTCCGGGACATGCGGCCATCCTCACATGCACCTCAAGTGCACCTTCCCATCAAACAAGCAGGAAGGTAAAGCCACCCATACTGGGTGGTGCCCTAGTAGCCAGCCTTGGGCTTTCCATGTAGGTAACCAGACAGTGTGGCCCTTAAACATGGCCCAGCTATCAATGCAGACACGTAAAGGGGATGGCTCATGCAAAACTACAATCCACATGGCATGGAATTCAGCCCGCTGGCTTCTCTGCCCCTGCCCCGTTTCAAACAAAATTTCATCATGATCCAACTGGACATCCACCTCCATCCATTGGTCTAAAGGGCCATGACTGGACCCAAGAGTATACCATGCCTCCTCTGGAGGGGGACCCCATCCTTCAAGGTATGGGCTCTCTTCCTTAGGTATTACTTGGTCTGAGGGTCAGCTTCAGACACAAATTCAACAGGACCCAATACAGTCTGCAACTCTGCAGTTGAAGGGCTGGAGCTGAACTCTGCTCGTTGCTCCATGTAAGCTTCCCACTTCATCAGAGTGCATGTCTCGGCTACCCCTGATCGTGGGTTGGTTATCCATGACCTCAGCCATCCTGCTGTGGGGTATGTGGTGTGCACAAGCACCTTAGACAGTTATATCTTCATAGACATGAAGGGCGGCATACACAGCTGCCAGCTGCTTCTCCACCAAGGAATAGTGCTCTTGGGGGCCCTTCCAAGTCTGGGACCAAAACCCAATAGGGGCCTGCCACTTATGCTGGTGTTGCCACAAGCCCCAGCCCATCCCGCTTGAATCAACTGTCACATCGAGGTCAAACAGCTGTGAGCGGTCTACTACTTGCAGCATCTGGGCCTGTGCATCAGCCCTCTGGACTCCCATAAAAGAGGCCTCTGTCTCTGGGGACCAGCCCCACCGTGCCTCCGTTTTACACAAGGAATGCAATGGCCACCACAGTTGGGTGAAGTGGGGAATGAATATACACCAATACCCTAAAAGTCCCACAAACACTTGTAACTATTTCACTGTAGTGGGTCAGGGGAAGACTTGAATCTTATCTGTAACTGTCTTGGGGATTGCTTTTGTCTTATGCAACCAGACAACACCCAATAATTTGACCATCAAGCCAAGTCCCTGGACCTTGGAGTCATTTACCACCCAACTCCATTATTCCAACAAGGTTCAAAGATTGGCGGCTGCTGCTTCTAGATCTGTAAGGGAATCAGAGGTTAACATTATATCATCAATATAATGAAACAAAAATACTGAGGATGGCCAACTCCATGTGGCCAAATCCTGTGCCACCGAACCATGACATATGGTTGGGCTGTGGAGGTAACCTTGTGGTAACACCACAAATGTCCACTGTCGTCCTTACCATATGAAGGCAAACTAGTCTTGACTGTCCATAGCCATGTCTATGGAGAAAAAGGCATTGGCCAGGTCCACTACATAGTGGTCCTGTCCAAGCACCAAAGTCAATTGATCCATCAGATCCAGTATAGACGGCACTGCGGCATGCAGTGGTGGGGTCACTTTATTCAGCTCTGGGTAGTCTACTGTCATTCTTCAAGTTTAATACAGTTTCTTAACCATCCAAACAGGAGAGTTGAACAGACTGTGATCTGGGTGCACTATGCCAGCCTTTTCCATCTGCAATATGGTTTGTGAAATTTCTTGGTGCTCCTCGCACAAACGATACTGTCAGGTGCAAACCACATGACAAGGTGTGGGCAAAACCTGTGGTGGGTGATGAGGGTGGCCATGCACCACCAGCTTCCCAACCCTAAGTCGAGGCAGAACTTATGCACGAAGGTGGTTAGGGTTAAGGCACGCAGAATGTCAACCCCCAGCATATGTTCCTTCACTGGGGACACAGTGTAAGGCCTGGGGGCAAAACGCCCTATTGCCAAAGGAGTAGTCATTTGTTTAAGTAGTCACTTTGCCCACTAAAGCCATCTACGTGGGCTGTCTGTCCAGCAAACCGCTCAGGGGTTCCATAGATTAGGGAGCAGTGAGCTCTCGTGTCCACCAAGGCCAAAACCCACTGCACATCTGTAGGGGACCAATGAACAACAAGTTCCCAATGTGACCTCTGGTCATCCAGGGTCCCCTCTAACCGGGTGCTTTGGCCTAACCCCTAGTCTATATCAGAGAGGTGGGTTTCAACCATAAAATCTTGCAGCTGCACATTATGGGTCTCTTTGGTGGGTGTCTCAGTCTCCCACCTCTGAGGTGCTTTCATGAATCACTGGTGAGGAGCCAGCTGATTCCACAGAGCCAGCAGTACCTCATTAGGCTGTTTGTCTATCTTCTCTTTACTGCTAGTACAAGGTGGAGCCAAATCTGAGTTCGAGACACCTTCTGGGCCCCTTGTACTGCCTTTTTCTGCTGAAGTCCCTGAGCTCCAGGGCCCTTCTTGGGTCCTTGTAGCATATGCACTGGTCTCTTCCCTGCTTTCCGCTCTTCGGCATCTCCTGGAACTGCCATGGCAGTGGTGACCTCACGCAGCCACTTCCCCACATGGGGAGTGAGCACAGCTGCCCGGGAGCCAAACGAACCAGCGGGTGCTGTGGCTAAGTCTGGTTCGCGCATGTGTGTAGGGAAGGCTCCTCATAGGCCCTGCCAGTTATCACTGCAAAAATGGCTCGGCACATTCCCAGCTTCCAAAGAACCTGAATGAAGTCCGTGTATGAAGTCTGCTTACTCACGGTTTTGGGTAGTCTCCGGCATCATCCCGTACCGTGTGGGCGGCAGCCATAAGCCATTCAAGCAAGGAGTGGCCGTCCTGGCGACCTGGCGACCACTTGTCTGTAGCCTCTGCCTCAGGGAAGGACGTACAGTTACAGATGCCAGTTGCTCCACCTCCCTTGAGGAGCACAGGACTGTAGGCGCGCCCTGCGCCACCCCCACCCCCAGCCCACCCCCAGCCCCATGGGCTGTGCAACACCATTTTCTGTTTTAGGACTGGGCGGGCTCTCAGCAGAGGGGACCCCCACCCTCAGTCTCCTCCATACTTGCAGTTTCATCAGCGTCCGAGGTCAGACCACTCATTAACTCTTTCTTCAACTCCTACAGGCAGGCTTCCAAATTTTCCTCTGTCTCTTGTAACTCCGTTACCTGGGCTTCCCGCCACAGGGCATCCCTGTGCTGCTCCCAGGGTGCCGTGTGTGGAAGAGCCGGCCCACCCGACCCGCCGCTGCTCGCTCCCTAGGCGGCAGTGACTCCTCGGAGGCCTTCAAGGCCTTTTCCAGGGCGGCAGACATGCATTCCACCTGCTCCCACCCAGTGGCAGGCCCACGACGTGAGGACCACTGCCACTGGCTGCCACAAGCCGGTAGGAGGCCACCTGTCCTCCCCTGCTGGGGTGGAGGGGACAGTTACCGCTCCGGATCCTGCCGGACTATGCCAAATGTGAGGAGGGTGCTCTGTGGCTAGCACGGGCTCCCGCACAGTCTTTGGAAATTGGAAGAAAAGGCAAGTGGCAGCAGGCAGGTGAGACATGCTCTTTATTGTCGGATTGGGGGGATACAGCAGCGGCAAAAAACATGGCTGAGAACATGGTGAGTGCTTATCTATGGCTCTGAACAATAGTGGCAACGTGCCATGGGAAAGCGCAGTCACATGGCTTCACACAGGAGATAACACCTTGGTTACATGAGTATGCTGACTCGCCTCCAGGAAGGCCAGCTAACTGGGGGTGGGGGGGTGCTGGGCTGGTAAAACCGCTATGGCAGTCATCTTAGTTTGGCCTAAGAAACATGTTGCCCATACGATAGCTCTAATTTGTCTATCAAGGCTCATTTACATTGTCTTTGCAGAAACCTATCAGACCAGTCTTGGTTTCTGTGACAGGTATTTTAAGATGAATTATGCAAACAAAGGACCATATTAGCCCAAGAGACTGGATATCTTCTCCATCCAGGGCTGATTCTTCAGAGAACTGGGAATTTTTGTGAGATGGAAGGGACTTTCTGAGAAAAGAGAGCCTTTTGGGAGACGTGTCTATAAAGTCACCTCTTTTTTTCTCTTCTATAATTTTTTTCCTCAAAGGAATTCTCTTACTGCAGTATTTACAAACTCAAATACCTGAAAGGGCCAGGCAGTTGAGAAAAACTTGTTCAGAGTCAGCCACAGTGAAAATTGGAGAGGGCTTGCCTTGCCGAAGCTGCCTATAAGCTACGTGTTCGGATGCTGTCCTCACTGGTTACAGACCCAGTGTGGCCACACAGTATTTTTATGAGAAATGTCCTGTTATGTAGTGTGGACAGCTACAAAAGTAAACAACAGAAACAAAGACTGTGGGACCTTATTGTGTCCTTATCCAAATGTCTACATGACATGCTAACATGACAAAATGAACAAATAGGATCCATCTTCTCATTCTTCTCTCTAGTTACGCATTCATTCACCACTTAGTAAGCATGCACTGTATGTCCAACCCCATGCGATGTGCCGTGGGAGTGGATGTTGATCCGTCACGGTCGAGCTCTGGCTACCAGAGGGTTTTCAACTCCTCTGAATCCGTTTAGCTGTGCACCCCTACTAGGTTCTTTTTGGTAGATATTGATATTCACTGAGATCAAAGCTCCTACTGTTAGCTAATCCTCCATGATCTATTTTTAAAGAAATCAGGGTCTCAGAACAAATTCTGCCATACATACAAACATTCATTAGATAAACATTTTAGTAAGCAGGCATATAAACCATCCCATAACTCATTCTGTGGGCTCCAGGAAAGCCTAGTTCTCAGGGGGTTTTTTGTTTTTTTTTTTTATGTCCTCTGCAAACATCTTGAGTGGAGGGTGCACTGCAAGCCAGTATAGCAACAGTTCAATGAAAGAATTCAGTTTACCTGGTAATTGGCAACCCACAACCATTAGCCTTTAAAATCGGGACTGGGATCATGCTCTAGGTCCCATTGCAGAGGCTTGCAGGTGCATGTGGGATAGGCTATAGCTAAAGTAAGTTACTCAATCCACATATCTCGAGTGCCCCTTGTTTAACTAGCATAACCACTTCTAACATTCTTTACAGCAATTATCAAGCCAGTAATTTCATGAACACAAATCTGTTTCAGTACTCAATATGTAAATGAGCAAAGTTTCTAGTTTTGACTGAAGATAACCATAGCTGTAGCCTCTGGATAGATGTGGCCTCCTGATTAAATGCTAGCTGATCCCTCTTTGAGTATAAATTTCTTGTTAGAATAAGTGACAGCCCCAAGGGTATAGATTAAAATTAACACCCACATTCATTTACATCATGCTGTCTGTGCTGAAGTATTTTAAAGTGAATTATAGTTATCATAACAGAGGGCTATAAGATATATACAGTTTGAATAACATTTCAGTTTTTTCCAAATAGTATTCAAGCTCAGGAAGAACTTCAGAAGAATGGACTTTTGGCCCTTTCTCTGGAATTGTCTGTGTTAAATACAGTCCTTAATGATAACACTACCGAGAAAGGGAAAAATACTATTTAAATTAATTTATTTAATTTTTGGTTTTTACTCTTTTTCATTTCAAGCTGTCAGGTCTAGGAAAGGTAAAATTCCTTTTAGTGTAAAAACTTCTCTTTTCTATAGTGAATAATCTATTTGGCACTAAAAGTCTATAGGGTATACCCTGAAAAGTTAAGATCCAGGCAAATAAAGAAGTGAATTCCTTTGCATTCATTGCAAAGTACCTGGAATTGTTTTCCCTTGGATAAAAGGAGTCCTCAGGAGAATCTAAGCTTAGAGAGGGGTCTGGGGACAGAGAGGGAGGGATGGAAAAGACATGTCATGGCCTAAGGAAGGAACCCAGGGGAATGGAAGCAAATGGAGTCTGGAGGGAAGATGGACCCACACAAAAAAATTATCTGCAGCAGAGATGACCTTTGGATCTTAGCACGGTGATGTCTAATACTCAATTTTATGTGGTTGCCAATTCTAACCTGGCTGTACGTAATTCACTTCTGTTAGCCTAAGCCTTTAATAAAATGTCCACTGCACAGAAGAACTGTGGTTAGTGGTCCTTTGAGAAAATGAAGGAAGAGAGATGGGTGGAGCATTGGCAAGGAAGTTCAGAGAGAGGACAGCAGCCCAGGTATTGGCCACTAAGTGTAGTGATTGAGAATTCAGAAGGAGAATAAATCCAGAATGGGAGGTGCCCATGAACTGGTAAGATCCCTCTGGGAATCGTTCTAAAATCTTGGGGAAGGCTTGGACTTCCTATAAAACCTGTCAGATAGGCTGGTGTCATCTTATTTCACATATTAAATGAAAGAGTGGCCCCAGGAGACTGGAAAACTTAGGGACTTCTAGACCTAGAAGCTGGTATTAAATAAAAGCAGATCCAAACCTAGAATGCCTCTCTTGACATTTATTTGATCCACTTGTTACATTTTGTCTTAGACAACTAAGCAAGTTCAAATTATAGTAAAATACTGGGGAAACATTCACCCAATACTGTCTGTCCCCAAGTGCTGCATGTGTATTCAAGGACTTTTTGTTTAACTGAGAAAGTGAATTGCTTTCTCACATTGGAAATCTGCTTTTTTAAAACAGGGCAACATTCTATGATTAAAAATATGTTCCCTTTATAAAAATTTTTTGATGTTAGAATAACTTGATGTTTGAAACAACATCATAAACACAAACCACAGCAGCTGAGTCTCAATGACCTGCCCAGTACCTTGGGTCTGGTAACTGTTAAAGACACACAGAGAAAAAAACAGTTGCTGCCAGATTTAAGCTCCTGCTAGCAGAAAGGTAAATACTATTGAATTTAATAGAATCTGATTACTCTTTATTCAACATGGGCATCTTTCCAAAACTTACTATGATGGCTTTGAGATCATAAAATATACATTCCTCTAAGATGTATCTCAATAAGCTTCTTTATGCTGTGGATATTCTGAGGAGGTCCAACCTTAGTTTCCAATTCCGAGGATGCTATATTTGCCTTTGAGACTAAAGTTTATTCATAAGCCATTTTTAGGCATCCACCTTGAGGCATTATGATTGTTCTCTAGGTCATTGATCCTTTAGGGGTCTCTATCGATCTTATTTATTTGGGTTTGACATGTCTAAAACCACTAGATTGTGTTTCCATATTTGTTTGTAAGGTTTGATTGTTTCATTTTTTTTTTTTTTTTTTTGAGATAGACTCACTTTGTTGCCCAGGTTAGAGTGAGTGCCATGGCGTCAGCCTAGCTCACAGCAACCTCAAACTCCTGGGCTCAAGCAATCCTTCTGCCTCAGCCTCCCAAGTAGCTGGGACTACAGGCATGCACCACCACGCCCGGCTAATTTTTTTCTATATATATTAGTTGGCCAATTAATTTCTTTCTACTTATAGTAGAGGCAGAGTCTCGCTCTTGCTCAGGGTGGTTTCGAACTCCTGGCCTTGAGCAATCCGCCCTCCTCTGCCTCCCAGAGTGCTAGAATTACAGGCGTGAGCCACCAAGCCGGGCCCTGATTGTTTCATCTTGAAGGTATACTCCACCTTTGTTTCTACACATTCAACTTCCAGACAACATTAAAAAGGAGGAAATTGGAAGCTTAGTTGTGTTTCTCAGCTGTGAATGATATAATCTAAATAATGTCAAGGAAAATTATGGTTATGGTGTTGGGGTGCACTGAATGGGATAGGTGTTCGTTACAAGGAGGAGGACAATTTAATATATCAAGTCTGAGTATTTAGAGTTGTGGCTTTTAGAACAGAAATGGGAAGACTGGAAATGATGAAAGAAATAGGATACTGTGGTTGGATAAGTTTGTGGATGTGTTGGGGTAGAGGGTGCAGGTGAAGAGGTTGCAAAGATTTCTGGGCAAAGATGTGAAGTGGATGCTTAGTGTCTGTTTTTTTACCTACAGTTTGGTGTCTACATCATCCTTTGATGGCCTATTTTCTTTTCACACCATCTGACCACCCTGGATGACTACCATTATGATAAATAATGGGTTTAAAAGTCAGCTATCAAGTTCAAGATCTATTACTACCTACCTAATCTGTGTGAAAAATGTTATATCCCTTTTAGCCTTGGTTCCTCCATCAGTACAATTATAATATCAAATTGAAGATTTTGATCATAATTAATATGTTTCATGGAATCTAAGATGTGATCGATTATAAGACACACGAGATTGTATGCACAACTGAGGAAAGATAAAACACTGCCAGTTAGACTAGAACACCATCAACTATAAAATCTATCCTGATGTTGGAGATGCTAAAATGTGAAATCTTGGAGTCTATGAGACAGAACAAATGAAATATTTAATGTTACAGAGTCTTGAAGCCTTAAAGCACTATACAAATATTACTTATTATTATTTATATATTGAAATGTATAATAAATGAACCTGATGGATACACAGAAATGATTGACTTTTATCAAATTCTGGCACATGAAAATGAGGAGCTATCCTTTGAAACTCAAGAGGCCAGCAAGCTTATGAAACATCACATTAAGGTTTGCCTCATAAAAGTGAAAATAGATTCAAAAGATAAACCTATTCTTACAGAGCCATTATTTACCACAAGGAAAATTATATATGCTTTAGAACATAAATATCTGAGGTCTATTACATATAAAATCGGGCCATTCCTTTATAGCTCTCCTCTGGAGGAAATGAAGAGGTCAGATTCAGAGCACCAGGTTTTGTTATCTTCACCTTGAAAATTCATCCTGAAATGGATGGTGAAATTAGTAAACTAGCACTCAATCTTTGGGAGTGCTAAGTAAAATCCTAAGTTATTTTTCATGTCCTGGATTATTGATACAGTTCATGTGGGAAATAGTTCACATCATTTGTTTTATTAAGGGAAAGGGAAAACAAACTTTAGCAATAAAACTAGAGAATATAAGTGGTAAATGACTTTAGGGCACTATCTAAGGATGGTGTTTTTAATGGTGATTAACTGTCATGCAAAGACTTCTCTTGGTCAAAATATGGAGAGGAAAATAGCATAAATAGAATTTTAAAAAAGAAGTAGAGAACAGAATACTCACTGAACAGTCCTCTAATCCTTTAAATTTATGAATACATTTCTACTCCTTGAACATTGGAAAGATACTGATTCTATTGATAGAATATCCAGATCTAGGTTATATTTGCTAATAGAGTGTAATAGAATGTGATATGAAGTGGTTTTTAATTAAAAACTCATGTATATTTGCCTTTCATATGTGCCAGCCAGGGTATTTCACTGGGCCTGCACATCACCAAATGGCTAAAGCAGGTTCTGAAAACTGGTCTCCACAAGATTGAGGATTACTCTAGGTTCTTTGCTCTCACCTTAACTATTACAAAGTTCCTCTTTACAACCTGTTCATGGTGAGGGGCATAGAAAACGACCACTTTCAACATCAGACAAGACACACAGCTCAGTCTCAAACTTCCCCCAGGTCCAAAGTATGGCTTGATGGTGGGAGTTTTAGAAAGCTTTTTTAAAGCCTGGATTTTTCATCAAAATGTTAATGGCATTACATCTGAGTAGGAAAAGTGGAGGAGGGTGAGGATGTTGAAGGTAGGGAGGCTTTGACATTTTGCTCTGTGTTTTTAAAAAATTCTTCATATTGAGAAAATGCTACTTATATAGTTTTTTTTGTTTTTGTTTTTTTTTTTTTTTGAGACAGAGTCTCGCTTTGTTGTCCAGGCTAGAGTGAGTGCCATGGCGTCAGCCTAGCTCACAGCAACCTCAAACTCCTGGGCTCGAGCGATCCTTCTGCCTCAGCCTCCCGAGTAGCTGGGACTACAGGCATGTGCCACCATGCCCGGCTAATTTTTTATATATATATCAGTTGGCCAATTAATTTCTTTCTATTTATAGTAGAGACGGGGTCTCGCTCTTGCTGAGGCTGGTTTTGAACTCCTGACCTTGAGCAATCCGCCCACCTCGGCCTCCCAGAGAGCTAGGATTAAGGCGTGAGCCACCGCGCCGGCCTATATAGTTTTTTTTAAAAAAAACGAACATTCCCTGAAAAGTGTGTATGGAGCAAAATTAGAAAAAAAATGTTTGTTGATATAATAAACCCAGATGTGTATACACTTAATGGAACTTCAAAATGCACAAAGTAAAAATGGACAGAACTGACAAATTCACAATTGCTGATGGTGATTTTAACAATCTTTTCTTGAAAGTGTAAGTAGACAAAAAATCAGAAAGGATAACAGATTTGAACAATAATTTCAACCAACTTAACCTAATTGGCATTTAAAGAACACTGCGCTCAACAACTACAGAGTACAGTTGGCTTTTGAACAAAACAGATTTGAACTGATCAGGTCCACTTAGACACGGAATTTTTTCCCTGTCTTTTCTGCCTCCCCTCTGACTCAGCAAGACCAACCCTTCCTCTTCTTCCTCCTCCTCAGCCTACTCTGTGTGAAGATGATGAGGATGAAGAGCTTTATGATCACTTCCACTTAATGAATAGTAAATATATTTTCTCTTCCTTATGATTTTCTTAATAACTTTACTTTATTGTAAGAACACAGTTATAATACTTATATATAAAATATGTGTTAATTGACTATTTTATAGGTAAGGATTTGGGTAAACAGTAGGCTCTTAGTTAAGTTCTAGGGGGCACGTCAAAAGTTATATGCAGATTTTCTACTGTGCGAGTGGTTGGCACACATAGCCCTTATGTTGTTCAAGGTTCAACTGTACATGTTATTTTCAAAGGCAAATGGAATGCTCTTCAAGATAGACTATATGCTGAGCTATAGAACAAGTCTGAATACATTAAAGGATTGAAATCATATAAGATATGTTTAACCACATAATTTAACCAAAGTTAAATTATAACGGAATAAAAAAGATACCTGGAAAATCTTTAAATATTAGGAAAGTAAGCAACACATTTCAAATATCCCACGGGCCAAGGAAGAAATACAAGGGAAATTAGAAAAAATTTTGTATGAAATTAAAAACACAAGATATCAAATTTTGTGAGAAACACATAAAGCAGTCCTTAGAAAGTTTATCTCTTTAAATGCTTATATTGAAAAAGAAGAAGGTTGAAATCAATGATCTAAACTCCCATTTTAAGAAGTTGCAATAGAAGAGAAAATTAGCCCCCCAAATAAGCAGAAAAAGTGAAAATAAAGATAATAATAGAATTTTCAATTAAATGAAAAATGAATGAACAATGGAAAATCAGTGAAACCAAAAGTTAGTCCTTTGAAAGGATCAAAAGTTGATAAATTTCTAAATAGACTGATAAGGAAAGAAAGAGAAAAACCACAAATTATCGGTACCAGGATTGAAAGAGGGACATGATTACAGATCCTACTGACATTAAAAAGATAATAAGAAAATAGTATGAATATGTGAACAAATTTGATAACTTAGATAAAATGGACAAAGGCCCTTAAAGACAAGATAGCAAAACTGACACAAGATAAAGTAAATGCCAATACATTCAATCACTTGAGAGATACACATATTGAACTTAATATAATACCGTTACCTATTCTTCAGAAGTCAGCTTATCTCCTCAGAGAGATCTTATTACTCACATAATTTAAATTAGTAACACATAAAACAGTTATAAATATGTTCATAGGTATATTAGTCTGTTCAGATTACCATAACAAAATACCACAGACTGAGTGGCTTAAACAACAGGCATTTATTTTCTTAGTTCTGGAGGCTAGAAGTCCATGATCAAGGTACCAGCAAATTCAGTTTCTGGTGAGGGCTCTCTTTCTGGCTTGTGGACAGCCACCTTCTCATTTTGTTCTCACTTGACTTTTCCTCTGTGCTTATGGAGAGAGAGAAAGAGAGAGATCAATCTAGCATATCTTCCTTTTCTTATAAGGATACCACTTCTATATGATTAGGATCCCACCCTTATAACTTCATTTAACCTTAATTACCTCCATAAAAGCCCTGTCTCCAAATGTAGTGGCATGAGAGTTGGGACTTCAATATATGAATTTTGTGGGGACACAATTCTGTTCATAACAGCAGGGTATAAAGAAAAACAATATAATGAGCACCTAGATACCACTCACCAAGTTTATGAAGGAAAGCATTATCTACCTTACCTTTGAAAATCTGTCCTTGCCCTTTCATAATCTAATTCCTTTTTATCCTCAGAGTTAGCCATTATCTTGAATTTTGAGTTTATCATCGTCTTGCTGTTATTTATAGTACTACCACATGTTTGTGCATCTAAATAACAAAATGCCACAATAAATTTTATGTAAATGGAAACATACTATAATTTTACTATGACTTATTTGTATTGCTTAATATTATGCTCCTGAGATTCATCATTTAGTTGTGTGAAAATGTAGTTATTAATTCAGGTTTTTATTCTGAATTATTTACTATTGATGAACATTTGGGTTGCTTCCAGTTTTATGCTGCTAAAAATAGTGCTGCCATAAACATTCTTATACATGTCTTTTGGTGGACAAATGCAAGAATTTCTTTAGGTCAAGTTGGGGACCTAAGGCAAACTTTTTCTATTAAGGGCCAAATAGTCTTTGAGGGCCCTATGATCTCTGTTGCAACTACTTGACTTTGCCTGTATACTGGGAAAGCAGCTGTAGACAATACATAAACAAATGGACATGTCGATATTGCCATAAAATAAGAGTTGGGCTGAATTGGGCACTCAGGGCATAGCTTGGTGACCCCAGCACCAGGTTACTAACTAAGAGTGAGAATGCTGAGTCATATGTAGTGTATATCTACTTTTAACTTGACTAAATAATGCCAAGTCGTTTTTCAAAGTGATTGTATCTATTTATACTCTCATCTGCTTTTAAGAAGAGTTTTAGGTACCCTGCATTCTTACCAAGACTTGATAGAGTTAGCTATCAAGTTAGCTATTTGTTAGCTTATTTGCTCTTTGCTAATGTATTTACAGTGCATTTTCTTAATTACTAAGATTGAACACCTTTTCATATGTTTTCTCTTCTGTGAATTCTTTTTTGACATGATATAACCATTTCCTAGTGGGCTGTTTGTCTTATTGTCATTAATGTTACACATTTTAATTCTCTTCCAGCTATAGTTTTGAAACATAGATTTTCCCATTCTTCTTCTTCTTCTTTCTTTCTTTTTTTTTGACACAGGGTCTTGCTCTGTGCCCCAGCTAGGGTGCAGTGGCATGATCATAGCTCACTATACCCTCGAACTCTTAGGCTTAAGCAATCCTCTTACCTCAGCCTTCTGAGTAGCTAGGACCACAGGTGCACACTACCATCCCCAGCTAATTTTAAAACATTTTTTTCAGAGACAGGGTTTTATTATATTGCCCAGATTGGTCTCAACCTCCTGGCCTCAAGTGATTCTCTTGCTTTGGCCTCCCAAAGTACTGGGATTATAAGTATACACCATCATGCCTGGCTCATTACACTTTCTTAATGGGGAATTTTGAGAAATGGAATATCATAATTTGGATATTATAGAATTTATCAATCATAAAGATTGGTTTTTATCCTTTGTTTTAAAACTCTTTTTGATCTGATATTAATAGATACTCCAATTTACTTTTGATTTAAATTGCATAGGTTATTTTTGTCTGTGTTTTTATTTTCAAACATATGTTTCTTGTAAATAACACAGAGCTAGAATTTGATCTTCTTAGCCAATCTGAAAATATTCCTGCTTGCTGGATGATTTAGTCTATTTTACATTGATAGTTGTTTACTTATATGGATATATTTCTATGGTATTGTGTTATAATATTTTTTTCTGTCCTATGTATTTTTCTTTTCTTCTTTTAAATTGTTAATCTTTTTTCACTCCATTGTTTTTCCTCCATTATGTTGGATGAGATACAATCTTATTCCTGTTCTTTTAGTGGTTACACTAAAATTATACATGTATCTTTAATAAGATTTGAAGTTAACCAACAGGTCACTTCCGCATCTGGTCAACAGCAGGGATGGTATTACCTGCACAGACAAAAACCAGACAACCAGACAAGAAAACATATAATAATGTCTCTGAGACATTGGGCAACAGGCAACAGAGAATAATGATCTCTGAGAGAAGCAAAATATGAGTTGATCCCTATGAGTGCCCCAGCTCTCAACTAGAGAGAGTTTGCAGCCCACAGCATGGAGTGGGGAGGAATAGGGCAGAGCCCAGCAGTCTTGTTGCACTTGAAGAAACAGAGCTCAGAGAAGAAAAGCAACTGTAGGAGAAAGAAACAGAGAGAGGGAGAGAAAGAGAGTATGCACGCAGAGGAAGTTTGGGCTAACTACCCATCTGTGAATTTGTCTGAGGAAATTATTGAGCTTGGGAAAAGATATCCTGGTAAGAGGTAGGAAGAATAATTTTGAATGTTGAATGCTCACAGAGAGTGAGGAGTAGATTGTGTTTTCATTACCCAGAATGGAAAGACCTCCTAACGTGTGGGGTATCAAGTAGAGTTCTCAGAGGTATATTTGTCAGTGGTGGGGCCAAAGTAGATGTGGACTAAATGCTGTTCTGTACTCACAAAGTATAAAAATGATCCTCAAAAGGATCAAATTGATTCCAAGTAACTAAACTGTGTTTCAGAACAAAAGCCGAAATTATTTAAAGAAATAATAATAATAAATCACTCAATGATGTAAGATTCACAATGACTGGTAGCCAATAAAAAATTACCAGGAATGTGAAGAAACAGGAAAATACAATCCATAACTAACAAAAAGTATTTAAAAATAGAAACATTTACAGAAATAACTCAGATGATAGATTTAGTAAACAAGGACATTAAAATAACTATTATAAATATACAACACATGTTCAAGAGCATAAATGAAAGCTAAGCAAAAAATACCCAAATCAAACTTTTAGATTTAATAAAGTATTCTACCTGAAAATTAAAAACCAATAGGTGGGATTAACAACAATTTAAGCACAACAGAAAAAAATATTAGTGAACTGGAAGACATAGCAATAGAAACTATCAAAAATAAAGTACACAGATTAAAAGGACTGGGAAAAAAATGTGAACTGTGAGATAATATCAAGTGCTCCGACATACATGTAACTGAAGTCCCAGATAATGAGAAGAGAGAAGACGAGACATAAAAAAATTTGAAAAAATGATCTTAAAGTAGAAGAAATATGAAGAAGATTATACTAACACACATTGTAATAAATGTATAAAGAGAAAATCTTAAAAGCAGCCATAGAAAAAGGATAGATCATAAAAAGATAAGAATGAACAGAAGACTTTTCATTGAAAACAATAATACAAAAAACAAATAAAAGAGGACAAAAAGCAACATTTTTAGAGTACTGGAAAATAAACAGACTGTAAACCTAGAATTCTATACTGGCAAAATATATCTTTCAAAAAGTAAGACCTTTTCAAACATACAAAGCAGTCTAGTACCCTAATAAGTACTGAAGGAAGCCCTTTAGGGAAAACAAAATTAGACCATATGGAAATTTGGACTCACTTAAAAGAACAAAGAGTGAGAAATGGTAAATAAGTAGTAAAAAGAAAAATGTAAAAAGTTAAATGTTTATGTTGTTATTTTTAACCTCTATAAACTTAAGGTAGGCGGCATATCTCTTTTGATTATTGTACTTAGTACCCATTAAGTATTTTATAAATGTTATTGAATGACTTAAATGCTCATGTAAATAAAGGAATCCATATATGCACTATGAAATAAAAATACAGAATGCTATGAAGGAAGAGAGAGCCTAGTTTGATAGTTTCTTACTCTTTGGAGAAGAGACATTTAAGCTGAGGCCTCCAGAATAGTAAGGAGCTAGCCAGGCAAAGCTGGGGAGACACCATCCAGGAAGAGGGAACAGTGTTTGCAAAGGTCTTCCAGAAAAGATCTCAGCATATCTTAGTTATAGAGAGGAGGCCAGCATGCCTGGAGATTCGTGAGCAAAAGGGAGAGTTACAGGGGAGGAGTCCTTAAAATTAGTCAGAGTTTTATTGTCTTCAAGTAATCATGTCCATATTCAGATATGAGTGTCAAACAAATTTTGGGGGAGTTTATAGCACATGAATAAACCACTGGCAGACCGGACAAAGTGGTTCTTTAATCCTCAAATCCTAGAGAAATACCATGATGAAGGGTATTGCCCTCTGCCTGCATCATGGATGCGATTGGTAAGAAAAATATGCCTCTGTGGCATTTAACCTCCTATTCCCTGGGCTGTTTAAAGTATATTTCACTAAACAACAGTAGTTGGTAAAGTTAGAGTATCAGGTGTTATATTGGGTGGCTAAGTTCCTAGTTGATATCCCTGGGCTGGTTTCTGTCCACAGCATTGACTTGCTCTCATATTGAGAAAGGCATCCTTGGATCATATCTATCCAGTCTCTTTTGGAGGAGTTGGGCTGGGTGGCCTGAAAGGTTTTTTTCAAACTTAATTTTAGGGGATTCTGCTGTTTCTCAATCTGGTGGTTTCCCATGTTCAATATTAAGGCTACAGGATACTTGAAATTGCAAATATTTTCTCATGTAGGAATATTAACCTTCGGATGTTTATATGCAGTTATAGACAAATGCTATTGTCCCTGTTTTAGCTGTTGCAAAACTAAGATTTCTTGACATCCAGTTCACTGCATTGGACTGTTAAAATAGTCCTTCTCTATGATGCACTCTCTCCTGCTGTTCAGTGAGACATAATTATGTCGATAGAGGAAGATGTGTTGGAAATAGTCATGGCAGAATATACTTAAAGTAACCTAAGTTGAATGCAATTACATTATTCAAACTAAAACCCCAGTGCAAAATTTGTTCCAGAGTTCCTTAACAAGTTACATGTCTTATTTGGAGGAACATGATAATGATTTACCATTTATCATGAAGTGAGCCTTTTATATCAATAAATGAATAAGATAGATAGCAAGAGATGTATCAGAGTTTTTCAGAATAGCATCAGCAACTTCAAACACAATGCTAATCATTTCCTCTGGCTGGAACGCAAGAAATAACAAAAAATATAGAAAGCTTTATTTTGATATATGGTTTCTAGCTAGGTACTGAGCAAGCAGTAGATATTCAGAGTTCAGGAGGAGAGAATCAAAAGACGAAGTTAAGAACAAGGTAAACAGCCTTAGTGTTGAAGCATTCAGAAGAGTGCAATGCAGACAAAAGATCAAGATTTACATATCTCAAAAAAGATCCTAGTCACAATAAGAAACAAAAAACAAAAGCGGCCCAGCAATAACTTCAGCAAGAGTTGTGAGGAAGTTATGAGAAGAAAATCACAACATTTCAAAGAAACTTAAAGAAAAGTGAATAATTTGTGGATCTTAAATGGGTGACTGAATGCAGTAAAGATGTCAATTATTTGCAAATTAATGTAATTCTAATAGAAATGTTAATGAGGGTGTTCTGAGATTTCTATTCCCTTGGTTATGCTTTTCTGAAGATAAATTTTATAAAGGGAACATGTAATTTTTTAATTTGGAAAAAGTTATTAAAATTACAGTGTGTTTATTTTGAGTGCTGCAAATACCTTTGAGTGCTGAGAAGCAGGATACCCCTGGTCATCTGGGAGTCTGTTGTCTTTGCTTGAGACTGCAGGACCACTATATTGCATGTCTCTGGGAATTCCATTCTCATTAGAATCTGTGTGACTAGCACTCTCTGGAGTTGTGCAGTCACAGCTTAAGCTGTTGTACAAGGTGACCCCGCATATTGAGAGATTTCATTCTTTCTTTTCCCTCAGCTCCAAGAAAGTCTGCTATTTTTTAAAAAAAATTATTTATTTTAAATAAGTTATACTTTGCCCAATGGTCACATCTTACAAAACTTACCTGAGAGGTCAAATTACCAGGTTGTCAAAACATCACCAGACTGAAATCAGGGTTGTCTTAAAGCTCTGGAAGTGTTTCAAAGATTTCTACTGCATTAATGAAAAAACAGTACACCCTATCAAGAAGTGTCTGGACCCAGTCAAAACTCTTTATCTAAAAGTGAATTTTAGGGTTGGTGTGTTGGAAAGCCAGTCACTAGCTGCCTATCACTCGCTGACTGGGAGTAACAATGGTGCCAACATTGATTACAGATCGTGCGGTCAAAAGGACAGATTTTAGTTTTACGAAACTCATCAAACTATTAACTTTTGTGAATGAATATGTAGTTCCATATTCTGTTGCAAGAGTATCTAAGTATGTAATAAATATGTAATAAAGTATAAAATAGGTAATATAAAATGTATCTAAATCTGTATTTGAATAGGGAAAGTGTAAAACATGTAATCTAAAAGTATCTAAATATGCAATTAATATATAATAAAGTACAAATTTTTTGTCTTTATCTTATTAAAGCCTAAACCAGGGGTCCTCAAACTTTTTAAACAGGGGGCCAGTTCACTGTCCCTCAGACTGTTGGAGGGACGGACTGTAGTTTAAAAAAACTATGAACAAATTCCTATGCCCACTGCACATATCTTATTTTGAAGTACAAAAACAAACAGGCAAAAACACCCACATGTGGCCCACGGGCCTTAGTTTGAGGATACCTGGTCTAAACAATGTTTCATATTTTCTTCAAATAACAATGATGCAATTCCTATCCACATTGAGCATACCACATAGAGTTCAATGCAGGCTGCACATGTGTTTTCTTAGGATCAGTGCTTTAACGTAGCCAACACGGTATTTTCTTTCATGTTCTTAACTCTGTTGAAGGCACAGAAATGGCTTAGGAAGCATGTATTGCCCAGCAATGTGTTTCAGTAATGTCATCATTAGAAAAATGAAAGCCTGAGTAAAATGTTGCATATTAAGGGTGTGTGGGGGGGGGACTAGAGAGAGAGACAGAGAGAGAAGAGAGCGAGAGAGAGATTGAGAGATTTTAATTTTCCCTCCCAATTTTTACTATTGGACATTTAGATTTAAAAACGAAGACAAGATTATTTTTATGAATAAGATCTTTTGATTTTGTTGATCAATTTGCCGATGTAAATGATCAATTTTCAAATTAATTTTTAATTTTTATCACAATAAATAGGCGTATAGTTAAAAAGTCAATAGCAATAAAGTGACTATGATGAGAAACAGCTATCCCTTCCTACTGTGCTCCCCAGAAGCAACAGATTTCAAGCTCTTGGTTTTTTCTCTTGCTATATAGCTGATATTTTCTCTTATCTTCCCCAAATAGTTATAAACCACAATTTCTGACTTAGTCTGTCTTCAGGGTTTTATTAGTATGACTGTATCAGGTTCCATCAGAAAAGCACCCACTTGAGATAGCTACACACTTGGAGCAACCACAGTGTCTTCTCTTTTTAGGTGCTCTATTCTAAGTGAGCAACTTTTCAGATCATCTGGTTAGTGGGTAAGAGTTGCACATTAAAATCAATATCTAATATCTCAAGATGCCCATCAAGTATTTGGTCCCTTCTTGTGGGTAGGAGATGAAAGTGACAGTAGTTTGTTCTTTGGAGGAAAGATTCTGACATGCCTCAGAATACTGAACACTCAGAAACTTCAGGTCACCCACAAGATCGTGCATTTCCTTGATATGTACCCACACCTGCTGGCATGCCTGTGTCATCAAAGTATCTAGTGTTCCTGATCCTCCCAACTCCCCAGGCCCCTTCAGCAAGATGTCGTTGAGTTGGTGAATCAGTCTGATATCTTGTCTTGCAGGATTAAACTTGTATTTCTCTACTAATGTGAAGCACAAATATATGCATCTCCCACTTGACAAAATGTTGTCAAATTTTTCTCCAAATTATATTCTTATGGGAATGTAAAGAGTTCCAATTTCCTCCCATCCTTGCCAAACATTTGACAATTTATAGTTGTGAAATGGTATGTTAGAGTATTTTAATTTGTGGTCTCAGATTGCTGATATGATTAAACATTTTTCATAAGTTTAGTAGCCCACCACGAGTCCTCTTATGTGAATTGCCCATTTGTATATATTAATACTTTAACCATCTTAAAGGTTGGGTTAACTGATTTTTTTTTATTTCGGCATATTATGGGGGTACAGATTTTAAAGTTTCAATAAATGCCCATTACCCCCCCTCCCCCCAAAAGTCTGAGTCTCCATCACGACCATCCCCCAGATGGTGCACATCTCACTCATTATGTGTGTATACACCCACCCCCCTCCCCCCCTCCCACCTGCCCTATACCCTATTACTGTAGTACCTATGTGTCCACTTAGGTGCTACTCATTAACTGATTTTTTTTATCGACTCATAGGAGTTCTTTATGTCCTCTGGATATCAATCCTTCATTGGCTTAATGGCTTTTCTTTTTCTTTTAAATAGATTTTTGTTAGAGATAAGTTTTAAATTTTAAAATGTATCAAATTTACCAGTTATGGTTTGTAGTTTTGTGTCATAAGAAACTGTTTTGCTTTCATGTAATAAATATAATCTCATGAATTCTCTTTTAAAAGTTTAAACTTTTCTCTTTTCATATTTAGGTCTAAACGTTTTTTAAAAATCATGAATGAGTATTGCATTTTAATAAATGCCATTTTTACACCTATTGTGATGGTCAACTGGCTTTTCTCCTTATTAATTTGTTTACATAATTAAACACATGAATAGATTTTCCAATTTATTGGGAATGCAAACCTCTAGCATTTCACAGAAAATACTTTATGATGTATACTATTTAATACTATGGGAAAAGAAAGTAAGCCCCAAATAACTTTTATTCACAAGTATTGATCTGAATTAATGAGATAGCCTGGAAGGTTCCTGTGAAGTAAGGAAGCTGTCCTTACAGAAGTAATTTTGTAAATAAAATAAATTCCCAATTAACTTTCCAAATTAACTGTAAAAAAACTGCAAAATTACCTCATATTTCTGTAATGCATTGATACATTTGTTTCTTCAAATATTTTTAGGACTTTGTTATTTTGGTTTTATGTCAAATTGACCTACCATTTTCTTTTCTGGTGAGTGTTTATTCAGCTTTGTTATCAAGATTCTAATGGGTTACAAGTAAGTTATATAAGTTAGAGATATTTATTCCTTGAATTTAAACTGCTGGCCCTGATATTTATTTTGGATAGATTTTAAACTATTAATTTTAAGTGAATTTTGATAATTTACATTTTTATACAACATTGTTCCTTTCAACTAGCATAAAGTATCATAAAGTGTATGTTTCTAAAGTCTCTTTTGCATCTCTATCTTCACAGTTTTATCTCTAATATTTTTTAATTTCAATATATTATGCTGGTACGAATGTTTCGGTTGCATATATTGCTTTTGCCCCACCCGAATCAGAGCTTCAAGGATGTTCATCCCCCAGACGGTGTGCAATGCACTTATTAGGTGTGAACATACCCATCCCTTCCCCCTCAGCTACCCGACACCCGATGAATGTTACTACTATATGTACACATAAGTGTTGATTAGTTAATACCAGTTTGATGGTGAATATATGTGGTAGATCACTTTGGATGGTGTAGATATTTTAACAATGGTGATTCCATTGAACCATGAGCATGGTATGGTTTTTCACCTACCTGTTTATGTCCTCTGCTATTTCCTTCCTCAGTGTTTCACAGTTCTCCCTGTAGAGGTCTTTTACCTCCTTAGTTAAATATATTCCTAGGTATTTTATTTTCTTTGTTGTTATTGTAAAGGGCATTGAGTCTTTGTTTGGTTCTCAGTTTGACTGTGGTTGGTATATAGGAATGCTACTAATTTCTGTATATTGATTTTATAACCCAAGACTTTGCTGAATTTGTTTATCAATTCCAGTAGCTGAATCATTGGGTTTTTCTAGATATAAGATCATATTGTCAGAAAGAGTGAGAGTTTGACCTCTTCTGTCCCCATTTGGATGCCCTTGATTTCCTGCTTTTGTCTGATTGCTCTGGCTAGGACTTCCAGCACTATGTTGAATAGAAGGTGTGTTAGAGGGCAAACTTGTCTGGTTCCAGTTCTAAGTGGGAATGCTTTCAGTCTTTCCCCATTCAGTATAATGTTGGCTGTGGGTTTGTCATATATGACCTTTATCATTTTTAGGTAAGTCCTATTTATACCTAATTGGTTAAGGGTTCTTTTCATAAAAGGGTCCTGGATTTTGTCAAATGATTTTTCTGCATCTATTGAGAGGATCATATGATCTTTATTTTTACTTTTATTTATGTGGTGAATTACATTTATAGATCTGTATACGTTGAACCATTCCTGCATCTCTGGGATGAAGCCCACTGGGTCGTGATGGATTATTTTCTCAATAAGCACCTGAATTCGGTTTGCTAGGATTTTGTTAAGAATTTTTGCATCTATATTTATAAGGGATATTGGTTTGTAGTTTTCATTTTTTGCTGTGTCCTTTCCTGGTTTTGGTATCAGGGTGATGTTGGCTTCATAACACGTGTTGGGGAGGATTCCTTCCTTCTCTATGTTGTGGAATAATTTCTGCTACATAGGTACCACTTTTTCTTTGTAGATCTAGTAAAATCAGGGTGTGAAACCATCTGGTCTGGGACTTTTCTTTTGGGAAGGTTTTTACTGCTGCATCAGTTTCGGTACTTGATATTGATCTGCTCAGGAATTCTGTTTCCTCCTGATTGAGCCTAGGGAGGCTGTGTTTCTAAGAATTGTCCATTTTCTCCACATTTTCAAGTTTATGTGGATAGAGGTTTTTATAGTATTCATAGATAATATTTTGTATTTCCATGGTATCAGTTGTAATTTCTCCTTTTTCATTCCTGACTGAGCTTATTAGAGTCCTTTCTTTATGCTTCTCATTAATCTAGCAAGAGGCATGCCAATTTTATTTTTTTGAAGAACTAAATTTTTGTTTTATTAATCTTCCATATAGTATTTTTGTTATCAATGTCATTTAGTTCTGCTCTGATCTTTGTTATTTCTTTTCTTCTGCTGGGTTTGGGGTTGGTTTGCGAATCCTTTTCCAGTTCTTTGAGATGATTCATTAAATGGTTGATTTGTGATCTTCCTGTCTTTTGGATGTAGGCATTTATTGATATGAATTTTCCTTTCAGGACTGCTTTAGCTATGTCCAAGAGATTTTGATAACTTGTGTCTCCTTTATCATTTAATTCAAAGAGTCCTTTGATTTCCATATTAATTTCCTTCTTAATGTAATGATCATTCAGGAGAAGGTTATGTAGTTTCCATGAGTTTCTGTAGAGATAAATGTTTCTGTTGGGGGTGATTTCTAATTTTACTCCACTGTGGTCTGAGAAGATGCTTAGTATAATTTTATTTTTAAAAATTTTTTGAGACATTTTTTGTGGCCTAGGATATGGTCAATCTTAGAGAATGTTCCATGAGCTGATGAGAAAAATGTATATTCAGTGGTTTTGGGGTAGAATGTTCTGTAGATGTCTGTTGGGCCTATTTGTTCTAGAGTTCTGTTTAAGTTCATTGTTTCTTTGTTTATTTTCTGTTTGGAAGATTGGTGCTGTTCTGTCAGGGGGGTGTTGAAGTCCCCAGCTATTACCGTTCTGCTGTTTATCATTTTGTTTAGATCAAGCAGGATTTGCTTTATGAATCTGGGTACACCTGAGTTAGGTGCATAAATACTTAGAATTGTTATGTATTGTTGAACTTCACCATTATATAGTGACCCTCTTCGTCTTTCATTACTTTTGTTGATTTGAAGACTAAGTTATCTGAAATCAGAACTGCCATGCCAGCTTTCTTTTGACTTCTGTTTCTTGAAATTTTGTTTTCCATCCTTTCACCTTGAGTCTGAATGTATTCTTGTGGGTTAGATGTGTTTCCTGAAGACAGCAGATACTTGGCTTGTGTATATTTATCCATTCATCCAGAATTGATAAGTGGGGCATATTTCCATTCATCTCATTGAGTTGAACTTTGTTGCTTTGTCTTCTCTCTTGAGCCATTGTAGTATCTGCCCTTTGACCTTCAGCTTTTGGATGAGTTTACACTGGTGAGTGATTATTGTGTTGATCCATGTGTAACAGTGTTCTGAGTACTTCCTGGAGAGCAAGTGTTATCTTGATGAATTCCCTCAGTCTTTGCTTGTCTGAGGAGGTCTTTATTTCTCCTTTGTATAAGAAACTTAGTTTTGCAGGATACAAGATTCTAGGCTGGACATTATTATGTTTGAGAAGAGTTTGCATGGGGCCCCAGTCTCTTCTGGCTTGTAAGGTCTCCGTGGAGAAGTCTGCAGCTGGTCTGATAGGTTTTCCCTTGTAGGTTACCTGCTTCTTTCACCTTATAGCTCAGAGGAGGGCATCTTTCATCTTTATTTTGACCAGTCTGATGACTATATGTCGTGGTGTCTTCCTATTTGCAATGAATCTCCCAGGAGTCCTTTGAGCTTCTTGTATCTGTATATCTAGATTTCTAACAAGGTCAGGGAAATTTTCATCTATTATATCCTCAAATAATTTATCCAACCCTTGTGTATTTTTTTCTTCACCTTAGGGATGTCTATAATTCTATTAGGCCTCATCACAGAATCCCACATTTTGTGTAGGCTTTGCTCTTTTCTCTTATTTTTCTGCTCTATCTCTGTGACTGACTTTTTTAATCGAAAGGTGTTATCTTCTATCCCTGAGATTATTTCTTCTGTTTTATCTACCCTGTTCTTGATGCTTTCCACTGTGTTTTGTGATATCTTGAATAAATTATTCATTTTCAGAAGTTCTGTTTGATTTTTCTTTACTATTTCAATTTTTTTAGTGAACTTTTCTTCCCAGTCTTGGATTTTTTTGTGGTTTCCTTGTGTTGGGTATCCATTTTCTCTTGCATATCATTGAGTTTTCTTACAATCCTGTTTGAAATTCTTCTTGTATCAGTTTAGTGTTCTGAATGTTGATAACCGTTGCTAGAGAGCTGGTGTTCCCCTTTGGGGTGTCCTTTCAGTTTGATTCTTCATACTTTCAGAGTTCTTTCACTGATTGCTTCCCATCTGGAGCAGCTGTTGCTTCTTACCTTTGGATTTTCATTTAGATAATGACATGCCCAGTTAGTCTCTGAGCCAATAGGTGGTGCCTGTGTGTGAGAGTCAACCATGCCTTGTGTGATGAGTCAGTAAATGCACCAAAAGAGCATGCAAATTGACCTTCCTGTCAGTAGGTGGCACTTGTTGGGAGGAGCTAGCTGTGATGTTTTTGGGTCCTGTAACCAGCTGTCATTCCTCTGGAGAGGCACTTTAGTGCCTCAGGTGGTTGGTGGGGCCCTGAGACTTCCACGTGTGTCCTTATTCTCCACCTCAGCAGGAGCAGGTAGGGGAGTGAGGCTGTGTGGGGCTGGGTTGGGTGACCCTGCCCTCTAGCTCCATAAATGCTCTTAGTAGGGGTGAAAGGTCTGTTTTCTGTTTCTGGGCAAAGCTTCCAGAGAGGGGCTGAAATGGCCCCACTCAGCCAAAAAGTCTGCCATGTGGGGGTGGGGTTGTCTGAGACCTGCAGTCTAGAGCCGGCCTCGCCCCTTCTGCCCTACTGTATTCTGGAGTTTCTCCTGGGCCTCTGCCACCAGGCAGGACCTCAAGCCAGTGGAGTTCCTCTGACTGTGATGCTAGCTGGGAGCCTCCTTGCCCAGGATCATGGCCTCAGTTGGGAGAGTGGCCCTCCTGTGGGGGAAGGGTTGCCTCTTGAGCACATTCCAGCTAGGACCTACTCTGATCTACCCCTGAAGGCAAACGCACCTCAGTGGAGTAGTTCACAATATTTCTTTTGTGCCCCTAGGCAATGTGATCAAGACCCAGGTATACGGGATCTGGCCAGCAGGCCTGTCCCCTGGGTCCTGGAGTTCAATCCCTGACCCTGCCAGGGAGAGGGGTGCCCAAGCTGGATCAATGTCTCTCTGCCTTGAGATTTGCTCTGCTCTGCTGGAGTCACCAGGCAAGTGGCACCAGGGAGGGTGAGGAGGTGGGGAGCTCACAGTCTGAGTACTCCTCAGTCTCCTGCAGGGCCCTAAAATGAAAGGTCCCATTCCCTGTGGATGCCTTCAGGTGGTGGCTAAATTGGCTGTCTCAGCTGCCTCTGGTGGGGGAGGGGAAGGGGAGGATGAGGAAATATGGCACCTGCCTATCAGCTCCAGTCTGTAGGGTGGGATGTGCCTCGAGGGAGCTGGGAGCCCAGTGCCCTATCTGCAAAAGGCTCACCACTCACTGGCAGCTACCATCTCTGGGCTGCTGTCAGCAGGTCTCTCCAGCAGCTTGGGAGCCCACCAGCAGTCTGAGATGCAAGGGAGAGGAAATTTAACCATTCCACCCACCTTTGTTGCTGGTCTCCAAGCCTCTTGGGGTTTAGACCCTGCCGATGGATGCCTTTTTCCTTCTAGTTGTGCTCTGCAGCCTCTTCCCATGGAGTCTCCTGTAGGTTCAAGCACCCTTACTTCTGACCCTCATCCAATCTATGTTTGTCTGCCTGTTTGGTTTTTTCCGCCTTCTTGCAGAGACACTCTGGCTGGGGGTGTTTCTCGTCCGACATCTTCTTTCTTACCGGGTATCCCTAACAGTGTTTATTTGTGCTTTCTCAGTTTTGATGTAATCATTACTACTCAATATTTACTCCATTTTATTAGTTTCATCAAGACAGCAAAACAGCTCTTATATGGCAGGAAATGGATAGCTCTTCCTTAGAAAAGGATTACAACTAATATGTACTGAAAGAATGATAGAATAGAAAATCACCATTTGGCAAGCATCACAGTGAAAAATTACAGGCAAGAATTATTAATCAATGCTAACATTAAAGGATGAAAGTATGAAAATAGAATATTTGAACAATCTTTAGTACTTACCTATAAGATAGTTGTTACTTACAAGGAGAAAAATAGTAACCTTACATTAGAGAAACCTGGCAGATATCACCTTAACCAAATAAACAAAATTAACATCATTAGTAATGAAATGTATTGACATGATGCATTTCCTGTCATAACGCAGTAACAAAAGCCTATTTTGTTTTTTGTTGAATTTTTGTCAAAAAATGCATAATTAAATTTAAATGGGAAAAACATCACATAAGTACAAATTGAAGACATTCCACAATATAACTGAGCAGTACTCTTCAAAATTGTCAAGTTTATGAAAGACAAAGCATGACAACTGTCCTAGACTAGAAGATGCCAATGAAACAGAACAACTAAATTCACTATGGAATCCTGGGTTGAATCCTGAGCTAGAAACAGAAGAATGAGACAATTGGTAAAATTCAAATAATGCCTGCAGATTAGTTGATAGTATCGTATCAATGTTAATTTTGTAGTTTCAATAATTTTACTATAGCTTACAGATGTTAACATTAGGCAAAAGCTGGGTGAAGGGTATATAGAAACTCCCTGTGATATTTTTGCAAACTTTTTATGAGTCTGAAAAATAAAAACTTAACCCCCCAAATCTAGTTATTTGATTTTGTTTGTTTTCCATAATGTCTAATATCTTTACTATTTTATTCTTTTTACTATCTTTTGGTTTACTCTCTTCTTTCCATTTTCATTTTTAACCTCTTCAATTGGACACTTAGCTTAAAATTTTTAATTCTTTTGTCATTTCCAATAAATGTATTTGTGTTATCTATTGCTACATAACAAATTACCCCCAAACTTATTGGCATAAAATGACATAATACCTTCTCAATTTCTATGGGTCAGGCATCTGGGCTAGGTTTAGCTTGATCCTCAGTCTCTGTGGCTCTCAAAAAGCTGTAATCAAAGTGCCAACGGGAGCTGCAGACATATCAAGTCTTGGCTGGGGAAGGATCCACTTCCACGCTCACTCACATGGTTGTTGGTAGATTTCAGTTCTTCATGGGCTGTTGATTTGAAGGCCTCACGATTCCTTGCTGTGTCTTGGCTGGAGGCTGCCCTCAATTTCTTACAACATTGGCTTTTACATAGGGCATCTCACCACATGGCAGCTTCGACAGAATAAGCAAGTAAGAAGAGCCATAGAGAGTGCCAGAGAGACAGAAGTCAACATGTTTTATAGCCTGATTTCTGTGACATCCCATCATGTTTGCCGTATTCTATTAATTACAAACACGACATTAGGTCCAGCTCACACTCAAGGAGAGAAGACCCAAACACTAGGATATAGGAGTTACAGGCTACCATTTTAGAAGCTGCCTACCACAATATTCAAGGTTATAAATCTTTACCTCTAAGTAATTTATATTAGTTACATTTTCACACACTGATCTTATGGTCAATTATATCATTGTTAATTTCAAATATTTTATAATTTCGAGAATAATTTTATATTTGACTCAATTGTTTGATTTGTATTTTAAACTTTCCGATATATATTTATTTCTACTGTCACATGTTTTGCTTTATACCTACAATGCATTTCTTTCTTGCCTCGTGTTAAATGCATTACACTTTCTTTATTTCCTTTTATCTCTCCACTAGCTCAGAAGTCATATTACTTTTTACTAGTGATTACCTATAAAATTATAACATGCATACTTGATTTCTGGAGATTATCAATATTTATACCTTCCTTCTGAATAATAAAAGAACTTTAAATTTTTTAATCCCAAAGTTCATACTACCATTTTATAATTATTGTTATTTAGTAATTTAATTCCACCTTATTTTTATATATCATCCCCATTAATATTTTTTTACCTTCCCCTTCCCTCAGTTTCCACTTATTTAGATTTATCCACGTTTGTCAATTTTATTTTAGTTTAAGTTTCTTAAAATTTTTGTTTTCTTTTGTTTTGCTTATCATTGGTTCTTGAATCCTTCAGTCTGGGTTCAACATTCTTCTTCCTAAAGTAGACCCTTTAGTAGCTCTTTCATCAAGACTTCTCATGTTTTGGACATATGTTAGATCTTTTTTGTTGTGCTCCATGTTTCTTAAACCCTTCATGTAATTTCCACCCCTTTGTCTCTTTGAGGTTTATTCTGGTCAATGTCCCTGAGATCTCTCCTTCAGTTCAACCATCTCTCTTCATGGTAGTTTCTTTACATAAATCCTCCTATTTAGCCATCCATTGTGTTTTGATTTTATGTTTTTCACTATGAGAAAATCTATTTGATTCTTTGACACTTTTCTCTTTCACTGGTTTTCTTCTTCCTTTAAGGTTTAGTATTGTCTTTCATTTGTTTATTATAATCATGCCCATTTTATAATCTTTTTTATCTAAAGAATGTGAAATATTTATACACCTGCTTATTATTCTCCATAACTATTCCTGTCAGTGGATTGTTTTCTCAAATATTTTTAGTTTGTTTGTTGTTTGTTTATTTATTTTATCAAAGCTCAACTTCAGTGATTTTTTTCCCTATGGGAATTCCACAGTGTATAAATTATGATAGTTTTTCATTTGCTTCTATCAAATGCCACAGGTAAGTCATGAGCCTTAGATCAATTTTCATTATACAGTGTTACTGAAATTTAAATAAACAAACAAAAAAGTAAATTCACACTAAAAACCTATGGTAAATTCACACTAAAAACCTATGGTAAGACTAGGTCTGGGTTTCTACCAACTGGGGGTATAAGTATTATAAAGGAGCTCGGTTCCAATTTATATCTATTATTGCCTGGAAGCCTCCATTCCTGTCCTCACTGGGCATTAAAATCAGAGCCCCTCTTAATTATCAGATCTGAAGGTTTATCTCCCATGTTTTTGTATTACTCTCTTGGCTTTTCATTTTCTTTTTATTTCTGTTTCCTGAATGTTCTCTTTTCTTTCTGATCAGACCAGGTTTGCCTATAAAATGTCTTGTTAAATAATGTTATATTTCACGTGACTGTACTTTCCTATATACTTGGAAGTGGGAATGAGCTGTCAGAATTATCTGTTCAATGAAAGATCCACACGTTTGCTAGGACTGGTACTTCTCCCTGGAAGAAGGTGCACCAAAACTCAACTCATCTGCATGAGGACTCCCAAGTTTCTCAGGTACTGACATCTGAACTTGTCTGTTTTGCACCAAAGCCCTTTTTTAAATCCCTAAACTTTACAAGATCACTTGTGCTTACATACACACTAACCATCACAATGGGAAGGGGGCTCTCTCCGGAAACATAGCCTCGTAAGTTGTTCAGCTGGGCCTAGCCCAAGCATGCAGAAAATCAAATAGAGGAAAAGGACTAAGAGGTTTAAAATATTATATAATAGATATTAAATATGTATAGCTGAGAAGGTTAAAATAATATGCAATTTTTAATAAATGGAATAAAAAAACCTCAAAGATAAAAAGTTTAAACTTTCTGCAAATGAAAGAAAGTCATCCAAATGACTTATCTTGTTTTTTATTGATAAATAAGTAAATGGATATAGAATGACTAAGAATGGTTCATTTCCTGAACCATTTAATATGTAATCTAGGATAAGACAAGCACACAATTATATTATTGTTATCCTGAAACAAAATGATAATCATAAGAGATAATAGATACAAAAACTAGAAGCATAAAATTAGTAAGTCAAGAAAAACCAGTACTTAAATTTTGAATTGGAAATACCAGTGTCAACTCCTGATTTTTCTCTCTTTAAAAAAAGTATATATTTTCTAACTTTGACCACTGAAATGACATATTATCAGCAGTCCTAAATACCATTTTTTCTCTAAAAAGAACCTAGGATTGGTGTAGGAAATGAACAAAGATTCTGGAACATCTTGTTGGCACAGAGAGCAAGGAAGCTATCAGAGAGGCTAATGGGATCATGTCAAAGTACACACCGCCAGCTCGATGGGCTCCCATGGCAAAAGATGTGACAATCTGAGCATCAATGAGAATAATGATTGCAATTGTTTAAAACTCACTGAAAATATAAAAATCTATGAGTTATCAGTGATATTAAAAAAGGAATAAAAAAGAAATAAAACGTAACTCATTGTTACAATATTGGAGGTTGCTAGGGCACAAACTCATTACTCTGAAAATTGATAATGAAAGGAAAAGAACTGAGCATTTATCCTGCCTTTGCAAGCGTGAACTGTGTTTCAGAGGAACAAAATATCCTTAGTGAGTGAGTTTCTCTATACAAAAACTGCTAATAAAAGCAGAAGGAATTATGAAATATCACCATTTTGCAACTTCTGAAATATAACTTCAGACAATAGTCATCGATGGGCCATAAAACTCTTCGATGAAATCTTGAGGGATATTTATGCAATGAGGGGAAGGAACAGGTTGTTAGCACCTGAACTCTGACCTTTCTTATCTCTGTAAGTGAGACAACCAGGAAACAGATGCCTCTTAAAGTAACGGGGTGTGAAACTATGGCATCATCCACAAATGGAAATTTTACTCCATTTAAGCAAGCCTGTAGATCTAATTCCCAGTATACAGAAATACAAGAGATAGAAAAACAAGTTAAATCCTATTAAGAGAAAACAATTAACTAAAGCAAGTGCATGGAATGAACTCTATTGCTTCAATATTTAATGCATAATAAACTAATTGAAGAGTGGATATTTTTTACTCAGTGTTTTATACAAACTTAAGAAATATAAGCAAATACAAACAATAAACCTTATTTGAATCTTAATTCAACCAAACAGAAAAAGACATTTTTTGACAAGATGTCAATTTTGAAAGTTTCAATATGAACAAAACATTGTAATATTATTTGATAAGATTAGAATTATTTTTAATATTAAGTAATAATAATTATTAATTTTTATATTGATCTGTGGTCAGGTAAAAAATTTCCTTTATTTTTTGAAATTCATATTGAAATGTCTGAGTAAGAGAATATAGCATCTGGGATCTGTTTTAGAATAATATCCAAGAAAGCAGAGGGGGTAATAAAACAAGTATGATAGTATGGATGTGGTTAAGGCTAGATGGAGTTAGAAGTCTGTTATACTCTCTATTTTTGTATATTGTTGGCATTTTTCCTAATAAAAAGTAATAAAAAAGAATGGTTTATCTCTTAGTGAAGTTACCAAATTTCAAGACTGAAGATTAAAACTTTTCAAATATTTAAACATTTGAAGCAGTTTGCCCACAAAAGACTTTTCCTCTGAAACATTAAATGGCAGGAGATCATGGGAAAATGCCTTTGATGTTGAAGAAAATCTAAAGTAACCCAAGAATACTTTACTCAATTAGTAGTTGTTTTATAGTTAAGGCAACAGAGAACACACTTTTAAATATACCATAACTCGGAAATTGTAATATCCTGAAACTCTTATTTAAAAAAATAATCCAGCCTAATTAAAGATTAATCAAAAGCAGGAATCCATGAATGGGGAATTTGTTATTGAACTGGTGAGGAGCATGTATCCATTTAATCATGGAAAATTCTCAATAATTGTGCTAATAATTTTGATAAAATATAATGAACCTTTAAAATGAATGCATGAAAAGTCTGATATTCTCCCATACCTCCCTGCCTATTTTCCTTTATAGTATTTATCACAGTCAATAATTTAGACATTTATTTGCAGGCTAATTTGTTTAAAGTCTGATTCCACTGTGAGTCTTCAAGCTTGTTGAGAGCAGGGGCCATTTTTTTTATCTTCCTCACAGTATGCACTCAATGTTTAACATAGTGCCCACCCCATAATAGGCATATTAGAATTCGTTTTTTAATAAATAAGCAAGTAATAATTTACAATTATTTGTTAAGGTAAACTCCTCAATGGTGACCATAATAACTCAGGATTAGGAAACTTTTAGTTTTTGACAGCTTTATTGAGGTATAATTGAAACACAACAGACCGACATGTTTATGTTTTTATTTTTATTTATTTATTCATTCTTTTTTATAGAGATGAGTTCTTGCCATGTTATCCAGCTGGTCTCAAACTTCTAGGTTAAGAGATCTTTCTACCTACTCAGCCTACTGAGCAGCTGGGACTACAGGTGCACACCATCATGCTCAGCTCAGGCTGCCATATTTAGAGTGTATGATTTGATGTTTTAACATACATATCTTATGAAACAATCACTATGATGAATATAGCAAACATATCTGTTACCTCCAAAAATTTTCTTGTAACTTTTTAAATCTGTCCTTGCCCTTCCTCACCCCATACTCTGCCCATACATATATCAAAAGTTATTACATAGTAAATTTTAATTATGGCAGTTTGTTGTGTATCAATAATATCCTGATGTATTTTCTGTTGCAGTTAATTAGATTGCATTTTCTAGAATTTTATATGAATGGACTCATATAGTATGTACTCTTTTATTATCTAGCTTCTCTTACTCAGGATAATTATTTTGAGACTTTCATGTTGTAGTGTGTATCAAGAATTCAATTGCTTTTATTGCTGATTAGTATTCCATTATATGGATATACACAATTTAGTCTCCTATTGATGAGCATTTAGGTTGTTTTCAGTTTGAGGCTACTACAAATAAAGAAGCTATGAACATCTGTGTACAAGTCTTTTTATGAATATATGCTTTCATTTTCATGGGCAAATATCTAGGATGTAACAGTGGCATCATATAGTAGGTGTACATTTAACGTTTTAGGATGTCCAAACTGTTTCACAAAAGGGTTGTACCATTTACACTCTTGCCAGCAAGGTAGGAGAATTTCGGTTCCTCCACGTCTTTGCCAATACTTGATATGTTCAGTCTTTTTAGTTTTAGCCGTTTGAATGGAAATATATTGGTATCTCTTTGTGGTGTCAGTTTGTATTTCCTTAATGAATAATGGACATTTTCCACGCATTTACCTGCCATCTGTATATCTTTGGTGGAGTGTCTGTTCTAATCTTGTGTCCATTTAATTATTGAGTTTTATTGAGTTTTGAGAGTTATTCACATAACCTGGATATAAATCCTTTATCAGATAAGTCATTTGCAAATATTCTGTCCCATTTTATAGTTTGTTTTTTCATTCTCTTAATGGTATCTTTTGAAGAACAGGGTTTTTAATTTTTGATGAAATCCAGTTTGTCACTTTAATCTGTTTTAAATGGTGCTTTAGGTATCATATTAAGAAAGAAATCTTTGCCTAAATCAAGATCACAAAATTTTTCTCCTAGACATTTTATTGTTTTAGGTTATAAATTTAGGTCACTGATCCCTTTTTAGTTAATTTTTGTGTATTGTGTAAGGTAAGGATCAAAATTTATTTGTGTTTTTGCATAGGGCTATCTCCACTTGTTTCAGCACCATTTGTTGAAATTATCCAATGAATTGCTTTTGCACTTTAGTGAAAAATCAGTTGTCCATATATGTGTGTTTCTATTTCTGGACTCTCTTCTGTTCCATCTATCTGTCTATCTTGATGCCAATACACGATGCACTGTCTTGATTGCTATAGCTTTATACTATGCCTTAAAGTCAGCTAGTATTAATTTTCAAGCCTTTTCTTGCTTTTAAAAGTTGTTTTGGTTCTTTGCCATTTCACATACATTTTAGAATCAGTTTGCCAATTTCTACAAAAAATGCTGATATGATTTTGGTTGGTGTTACATTGAATCTGTTGGTCAATTTTGAAAGAATTGACATCTTAACAATATTGAGTTTTCCAATCTATGAATCTGGAATATCTCTCATTTATTTAGGTCTTCTTTAATTTTTCTCAGCTGTGTTTTCTAGTTTTCACTATATAGGTCTTTCACATATTTTGTCAGATGTATCCCTAAAGAATTTCATATATGTATGCTATTTTAAATAAGATTTTTTATTTCAGTGTCTGGGTTTCTGTTGCTAGTATATAGAAATACAATTGATTATTATATATTGCTCTTGAATCTGGCAACTTTTTGAACCTCATTTATTAGTTTTAGTGGCTTTTTGTAGATTCCATTAGATTTTCTATATAAAATTTTAATAGAATTGTTTTAATAGAAAAATAGCATAAGAATACTACTTTCCCTTGTCTTTCATGGGATAGGGAGGAGATAGCACCTACAGTCTATCTGTAGAAATTCTAAGGAGTTTCTTTGTTTTGTTTCTTTTTAATAAAATAAAGCAGGGAAATGGGGTGATAGTTGAAAGAAGTTCTGGAACATGTACTTTTAAAGATAATCTAGTATGTTCTTTATGCTGAGGGGAATAATCTAAAGATGGAAATTTTGCTGATGTGGAAGAAAGAGGGGAAGATTTTTAAGAACAAAAATCATAGAGTAATTGAGAGGGAATGAGATCTTGTGCACAAGTGGCAGGGTTCTTATTGAGAAGTAAGAACATTTTATCCATTTTGACATAAGAGAAGGAAGAGCATTGGGTATAAATGCACACAGGTGGGCAGATTTGGTGGTGGTAGTGGGTGGAAGTTCTCTGCTTCTGTATTTTGGGGAGAAGCAGAAGGCAGGTCATCACTGAGAGGAGGGAGGGTAGAGGGCTTGCTGCAGGTTGAGGAGGAAGTGTAGAATTGTGCACTTGGTGAGTAGGAAGTAATTTGACCAGGAACATGGACTTGAATTGCAGGGCAGCACTAAGGGCCCCTTTGAGGTTAATGCTTTTAAGGTAATACCAGTGGGATGATTTGGGTTTGTCTCCCCTGCATTCCTCTGCTTGGATGCAGAAACAGCGGGAAGCATTGTATTTAATCTGGGCAGGATGTTGCTAGTAGTACAGCAGGTGAAGAAAAGGTGAGGCTGTATACACGTGCAATTTCCTCTCTATTCACTAGCAGCAGGGATCTGGGCTTCAGCTGGATGAGCAAACTCTTGAGACTCTAAGGGCTTCAAGTATACTTAGGTGTGAGAAATAATAAACAGTAGGCGCCACAGTATGCAGAGTAATGGCATCAAGGAGGTCTGCGACTTCTAAGGCAGAGTGCTTGATTTCCCAGCCATTCTGCATGTGGGATGTACATAGTCAGCAAGCCATCAGCTCAGGGAAGCCACAAGCTCAGAATTTCTTTGGTTTTTATGCCTAGCGAGTCATGTATCTCCCTCGGGAGCAAGTTCTCAACTCACAACCCACATATGCTAGGTCTGGTACCTCATTCTCAGCTAGATTTTCATCTATTGATCTGGTGTATGTAGACTCCTAACAATTCTTTGTGTTAAAGTTGCAAGAGAGGTTCAACTACCAGTCAAATTCTCAAGTGTCCCTGGGGCTAGAAGAAGGTTCCCAGAATGAGTATAAGTATAAACCATGAAATTTAAGCTTGTTAAGGAGGGCAAGGTAATAAGATTGAGGATGATAAAGGTCAGTGGTTTGGGACCCCAGTGAGATAGAAAAACAAAAAAAAGATAGAATTGGGGTAAATTCTATATACATGGAAGCATGACAGGAGAATGAGATGCTTGGAATTGAGATCATGGAGGTGGTGCGGTTGTTGGTAGGATCTAGATGTGACTTCGGGAGTGAGTGGCTAAGACAAGGTGGGTGTCAAGAACACTGAGTACAAGAAGGTCAAGGGCTAAGGTATGGGAAGGGTCATCTATTGGGTATTAAACAATATAGATGAAAATACATTAAAATGCTGAGTTTTTGACTACTCAGATTTGGGTGTTGCTTCTAGAAGCCACCCCAAAGACTTCTAGTACTGTGGATATTTAATGAGATTTATAGTTTCGTTTTGTTGCATTTGTCCTAATCCAATCTTTAAGTATGATTATTGAGTTTTAGGCTACATTCTCATCTTGTCACCAGATAAACTTTCCTCTTCACTGTCAAAGAGGCCAATCTTTACTAGTCCTATCATTGTGCTCTCTTTTGCCATCAGCATCCTTTCTTTGGATAAATCCCACCATCTGTGACTCCTTTGGTGTTCATACCAATACCATGTGTAGATCTGAATGCATTCGCTAATGCTATGTGTGAAACAAGACAAGGACTTTGCAGAGTTTTACTGCCATTCTTATCACCTCTATTTGTAAGTAAGGCCCTACATTTCTAAATGCCAAAGTAAATACAACTTCTTAGGTATTTCTCCACCAATGTGGCCACTCATTTTTTCATATTGTTGTGTAATTTATAAATCTTCTTTCTCATTTAAGAGCACAGTGTTTAGAAAAATCAACACTACTGTTTAAACTCTAAATTTTATACACTATGTTCTGTAGAGGGAAAGAAAAAAGAAAGTAGAAGAAGAAGGAAATTACAATTTATCAGAACCTACTGTATTCTGAGCACTGTGATAGGTATTCATGAACATTTTCTCTTTTAATACTCAAATCAACCATCAGGTCAGCTAAAGTTATCCTGTCCTTTGAGATTTAATTAAAATTAACTCAAGCATCTTTTATTGTGCATCATGCATGGATTTGCAAACATCTCAAGGGTTGTTGTAGTAAACTATTTTTTGCCCTTCTTTCCATGCAGTATTTACTCTTCCTTTCCTAAAAGCCCCTGATTGCTGCCTGTGGCTTTCCAGGGATCTTGATTCTTCCTCCAGCTCTTGCAGTAGATCACACCACTGAAGCTAAGCCACCCAGCATATTCTATCCCTTTGACTACAGAGGTTGAGGGCTGGGCGTGTGACGTAATCTGGTCTAATCAAAGAGAATCTCTGGACTTTTTCTGGCAATTTGAAACAAAATGTCTTCTGTTCTGGAGGTGGTATGCAGTAAAGTCTGGAGCTGCTACAGCCATTTGCTACCATGAGTGGAGCCAAAACCAATGCTCAGATTTAAACAGAGCCAAGGGACTGATGGAGAGATATAGCTAGAGTGCTACTGACATTATAAACCTCTAGATCAAGCTGACCTGAAGCCTGTTACAAACCTCTGTACTTTTTAGTTTGGTGAGCCAAAAATTCTCTTTGTTGTCCAAGAAAGTCTGAGTTTGGTTTTACATTTCTTCCATGATAACAGACACTACTTTACATTCTGTGTCACTTCCTCAGGCTCTGCTGAATATTCGAACTCATTGCATCTCACTTTCCATAGCTCTTCTCTTGGCTTGTTGCTATTGACTCAGATGTGGAATTCAGCACTTCCTTTTCCCAAAAAAATGTCCCTCACATGAGAATTTATGTGTGTAGCAGATTTCACTGAAGATTTAGAAATCAAAGCATATGTACAATGCAGGAAAAAAGAAATAACAATAATAACAACATATTTATATAACATTGAATATTAGCTATTCCTATTTTTAGCTCTCACTATCCTCATAGGATATGGTGGGAAATTTCTCACCCACACTCGCACTCTCAGGCTCCAGCTGCATGATCTCTCTTGCTCCCTTCTCGCTTTTCTTCCTCCCTGCTCTCGCTATCTATAACTTTATTTTGTTTAGCTGTATCTTTGTTATTTTTTCTTCTTCCACCTTGCCTTGGGACCTTCCTGGCTAGTCAGTGTATCAGATATTTTCCTGAAGAAATAAAAGTCCCTCCCCAAGAGGATAATCTTGAATGGTATGTCTAGATAATTATGAAATTATACACATTCCGTTCTGTTTCATGAATGTCATTTTTGGGGGGTCCAGTGCCTTAACTATAGCTTTACGGTCAAATGAATGTTTATGAATTATACATTTCAATTTTTTACAATCCATGTAGATCTGTTTGCTAACATAAGGATTTGGCATTTATGAAGCATCATAACTAGAAAGGGCATTAAATGTCCAACACCTTCATTCAGGCCCAATGTTATGAGTGAGTTAGCAGTAGAGATGGGAGTAGAAGCAAGACGGCCCTTATCCTTTTGATTCTACTTTGAGGGATGTGACAGTTACTGGGGAAACTTAAATTACTGGGACACAGGTTTTATGCTGATCACAGATGAGTATTCTTTAAAAACTTTTACAAAATGATTTTTTGCAACATTTCCATCTAGGAGGTATTGCATATCTCAGTTTACTCAGATATAAAAATATTGTTTTGGACATTAATATCTAACAAACTTTGCATTTATAATATTCAATATAACACTGTCCTCAGTGTCCTCATCTGTAAAATCCAGATGAAAAATATCTATTTCCTAGGGCCAGCATGAGGTTTAAACATGTTAACATAAGTGAGATGCTTAGGACAGTGCATGACAAATAGTAAATACTCTATGATGTCTACAATTCCCAGACTTTTTGGTCTTAGGGCTTCTTTGCACTACTATAAAATTACTTAGGAATCCCCAAAGCTTTTGGTTTTATGGATTCTGTTTATGAGTATTTACTACATTAGAAATTAAAACCAAGAAATTAAAAATTATTAATTTACTAATTCATTGAAAATAATGACATAATATGAATATTTTATGAGAAATAACTATATTTTCCCCAAAACAAAATAACCAGCAAGAAGAGTGGCATTATTTAACATTTTTGCAAATCTTGTAAGTTTCAGCTTACTGGAAAGACACTCAGAGTCTCATTCCTACTTCTGCATTCAATCTGCTATGAAACCACACATCACGCAACCTCAGGAAAACTCCACTGTATGTTCTTCAAAAAATGAGAGTGAAAAAGCAAAATCTCATTTTAGTATTGTTTTGAAAAAGTTTTGTCCTCACAGATCCTCTGAAAGGACCCCAGGAACCCACAGGGGTCCTCAAACTATACCTTGGAAACCACTGCTATGTTTTCAATTATTATCATTGGTGTTATTGTTTTTAATGATGACAATGCAGGTTACTGAGAGAGCCAGAATAGCAATGGGTTTTCCAAAGTAAGAACTGTGAGTTTTGAAGTTCTCTTGAAGAAGCTGGGTCATCAAAATGCATAATCATAACCAAAGTATTTCACGAAAAGGGCAAGTGGAAATTAAGGGACAACTGGCTCCCTGTGCTGGCTTTTTCTTTTTCTGTTTTTATCCTGGTAGAAAGGATGACAAAGTTGGAGGTCTGATGATGCATTAGTATATTCACAGGTCTTTCTTGCTCAGAGTCAACAGGCTCTTGAACTTCTCAGTTGTTCATTTAAAAGCCAATATCTTGTCACCGTTTCTCAGGGGAAAACCAGAGCTTTCAAATTATGCTGTAGAAGAAAACTGTAAATCTTAGGTCATCACGACCAATGGTGCCTTGGCTCAGTGCTGTCAAGCCACTCTCAGTTCTGTAGTCCCTGGGTCTTGGTGTGCCAGGGTTTCCCTCCTCCTCTCATTCTCTTTTAAAAATAATCATTCTGCTTTGGGTATTTTTCCTGTCCATACATTTCCTGGAAATATGAAAATAACAATAACAAAACATCCTAAGGTACAGATTAATTTTACTGGTCAATGTCCTGTGGCAGTAAAAACCATCTGATGATGGCTAAGGAAACTGATGATAGTTGAAAAGAACATTCTAGAGAGGTGCTCTACAAAACTTGAAAGTATAGGCAAAAATACAATGTTAGGAGGGTGAAAATAGAGAAAACAATAGGTCATTCCAGGGGCTGATGGTACCAAATGAAATTCTGAGAAAACTGATCTTGAGAAAGAGGGCAGAAGTGAAGGGAAGTCAACTAAAAGACTTTAGAAAGGAAAATCAACCCAGAGTCTTGATTGCGTATACCTCCTTCTGCTATGTTGTCTCTTGTCCACCTGTCATCTGGTTCCCATATCAGCCTCAAAGATGGTGTGATGCCAGAGAGCTACACGGTGAACAATATTGTAGAGACTGCTCTACAATGATGCATAATCTAGTAAGAAGGCTAAATGAAGACTAGTGCATGGGGTTAGAAAGAAGGGGGAGATCTGGAAAGAAAACAAAACAACTAGTTGGATGAATGGTAAGATTAATCTTTTAGAGATCAGGCGACATAAGCATAAAAAAGCAAGGATTAGCAGAAAAAGGAAAAACAGAGTAAAAATATAAACAAAGAAAGGAACAAACAACCACAGCAGAGAAAAAGAACAGGTCTCAACAGAGAGAAAGGCAGGTCATAGACAATTGAAGTAAACATACATGTTATGATAGAGAAAATATAGTAAGTCTTATAGGAGGGGACTCTTCTTAGGGATTGAAACATCTATCCACTTTTTTCTTCTTTTGGTCTTTGCAGTAAAAAAGTCTTTAGCTATGCTATGTCTTCTCACTCCTAAACATTGCAAAGTCTTCATTAGGTACAAACAGAGATGATCCACATCTCCATTTTATCTTGGTTTCCAGTGCAGCATTTATCTATGTCCTTTGGGGTTTAATGTTAAGAAATCAAGGATATTCCATCCCGAAAAACCTAGAGACTGGGGTTTTGGGAAATGGTGAGGCCTCTTCTGGTCTGATTTATGGTGACTTTGTTGCTGTTATGGATGTCTCATATACAAGATGATCTGGGTTGGGAAAAGGGCATGTCTAGCTGCTTCGTGATCAAGGAGGGGCCTTAGAGAGTCAGAAAATGCACGATTTTATGGAAATGTGATGGAGAGATGAGAAAGCAAAGAGGTGATGGAGAATATTTCGCTTAAGGAATCTCCTCTCCTAAATGCTGTTATGGGAGTGGGAGTGAACACTGGTTGACATGTTCCCTGTTCTCTCCCATTTGTTTTCCATTGCTCAAACCTTAAAAGGGTCTGCCGCCCACACTGATAGAGGAACAGATGGTTTTGCTCATGCTGTTCCCCTTGCCCTGAACAGAAGCTGTCTTCTGTTTATATCACAACCCAGTCCTTCCACCGTCTGCATGAGTCCTCTTCAGTTCCCCTGCAGAATTCATCTTTCCCACCTCTCTATAGTCCTCCCATACGGGAAAATAACTCACATTTGTTGGGTATATATACAGAATACAGTTCAATAAGCTTTCACAAAACCTTGTTTCCCCAAATCCTTACAGTACCCTTGAGGGATTATTCTCTCCTGTATAAGAGGTGAAACTCATGACTCAGAGCAGTCACCACTTTCCCAAAGCCACACTCAGTCAGAGAGCAGGCATGGGGCACACCCTGACCCAAGCTTGCACATTATGGTGCCTAAAAAATGCAAGCATCTTCCACCAGCTAGTATCAAACAATTCTCCAGATAAATCTTTCACACATTTGGTTTATTTTTTATTATGTTTTTAAAGCAACGTGTGCTATTTTGCTGTATCTCTAGCGCTTAATACAGTAGTTGGCACCTAGTTCATGCTCCATAAATACTTGTTGAAGGAGTTGGTGCTTCATAAATGGCAGCCATTATTCTGAATGCTGTCTGACTCTCCAGTTTAATACGAAAAGTTTCATCTTTGGATTCAGAGCAGGTTCAGATCATGTCCCTGCTAATTTTGAGCAGTTACCATTCTTTTGGAAACTCATCTGTAAAATGGGAATAATCACGCCTACCTCACTAATTAATTTAATTAATGTAATGTGAAGTGTCTAGCACACTGCCTGGCTCAGGCCCCCATCAATGCTGGCTAGTCACAGTTATTAATTAATATAGGCCAGATGGTCACGTAAACAACCAGAATGTAAGCCAGCACTCCTGTCCCTAGGCCAATCTGAACCTCCATAATTTGGGGGGACAGAGCGTCAAAGGGGGGGTCTTCCTAGGCACCCCCTCTTCCCCAGCCACATTGGGAGGCTCGTAGGCAGCTTAGACCCCAGGGGCACGTTGAGCCTCCAGCGGGGTGGCGGCGTGCGGGAAACCCGGGCCGTGCCGCTGGGCGTGCGGGCAGCAGGCGCTCCACTCCTGCCCGAGCGGCTGCAGGCGGCGGCGCGGGGCTCGCGGGCGCCCGGGGGGCGGCGCCGCTGGGGCGCGCTCCTGGCTTGGCCGCGGGTCCCCAAGAGTCAGAATCGTGGGGGCGGCTGCTCCGCTGGGCTGAGGCAGGGGAGCCCAGCTCGCCCCTCCTCCGCAGCCTCCCAGTGGTGGCATCACACTGCGCGTGTGTCCGGTGTCTGCCGGAGGAGCAGGGCCCCAGGAAGGCGACGCCGTGGCGGTCGCGCCCCACCTGCCCTCTGCGAGCCCGCAGGTTTCGGCAAGTTTGGCTCAGTCCTCGCAGGTTCCCACGGCGGCCCGAGTCCCTGGGTTCCTGGCTTGGCTGCCCCTGCCTCCTCCCCCTCCCCGGCCAGAGGGGGCGATCGACGTGCGAGGTCCTGATCTGGGGTGACTGCAGAGACACCCCGCTGTGTCTGTCTCCAGGGGCATGGACCGACTGGGCTTCAGCGCGGATGGTGCATTTTAATGATGTTTAGCAGGACCTTTCCAGTCCTCAGTTCCCAGGAGGCTCCCCAGTTTGTGCAGTTTCTTTTTGTTTGGGGATGCTGACTTAAGAGTATGTGTGTGTCTGTTTGTATCATGGGGCAGTTATTAATGAGAAATCTATGGGATTTCAGCCCTTCGTTCTTTCCTCTTAAAGTTTTCCTTAAAAATGTCGACAATTGTACTTTTCTTCTTACTTGAAGTTCTTTTTAATTAATTTTCAAGAAATGATATTACACAATACCCTAATATATTTAATAATATATGTTCTGTATTAACTGTTTCTCATAACTTCCCCACCTCTCAAGCTTAATACCAAGTGTGAGCCCTGAAAAAATAGCTCCATTCTAATAACACAAAGTTTTCTTTTAAAATGCTTTTGGAAAAGTTAGGAAAAATACACTGACTAATGGATTTTGGCTTAAAAAGTGGACAAATGCAAAAGTTAGTAACTCCACAAAGCCACCAAATGAATGGATACTATTTATGGTTTGGGGTTTTCGGGGAGCGATTTTTCAATATCTGTAGGGTTATCTTGAAAGTTGGGTTCTGACCTTAATCCTGAAAAGGTTAAAAAGCTACTAGGCTATATTCATGTCACCCTTTACAATAACTAACCTATAAAACATCTAGAGTGTGTAGAATCAAATAGTTTAAATTAAATGGAGAAAAAGGTAAAATATTTGTCATCCCATTACATCAGTTTAGATGAGATGCAGGTAAATCATTCCCTAACCTTTTAGAAGATGAAAAGTTTAGTGACTACTATTTACACACTTTGAATATTTTATATTTGAGTGGTCATCACAGTTTACGCAATGATTGTATATATCCATTTCCAATCAACATCAGGCTATGTGTGTTATGTGATGGTTAACATTTCAGGCTTTTCTGTAAAGTGACTATATAAAACTGCAGAGATTACTGCATATTGTCAAAAGGTCATTTAAAGATTTTGAAAATAAAATCATTAGGTACAGCTTAAGAGAAGTAGGGTAATGAATTATAATTTTAAAAATTTATATGGTGGGGCAAAAATCATAGTCTCAGTCATCGCTCACATCAAATAGTTCATTTTGTTTTGGTTTTGTTATAAACGTAGGTTTCTAGAGCATTAAAACAATCCTCATAGGTTTGTTAAACCTTTAGCAGAAGATTACAGCCAATGTTTTGTCTTTGGTGAATAGCTGTTTGTCTCACTTTATTTACTAGGTATTGGATATTTGTCAATGTCATTTCATATCTACAGAAAATTCTTACGCTCTGTGGAGGTAGTGAATGTGTGTGTGCGTGTCTGCCGGAGGTCACATGACGGTTTCATCCTATTTGGTGGAGCAGCTTGACTTTTTTTCCCCTTGCTTTTGGTGATGGTTGTGAGTGCAGAAGTTGATTGACAGATGCATGCCAGAAACCCCCATTCTCCTTTTCAAAGACAACATATGATGGATTGCGATCTCTCAGCGCAGCAGGACACGGGGACCATGCAAGCTGTAATTGGTCAGGTATGGAGTCAGCCATTTCTCAACTCCCCTTTTTTCCACAAGGGTCTCACCATATGATTCACATAATTCATATTTACAGTACCATCTTTCTATCTGTATCTTCAGCTACCTGCCAGCGTAGTGCTGAAAGTGCGAAAGGCAAAAAGGCACCCATTAAATCTGGCCAGGAAACCTCAGCTTAAAACTTCAATATGATGCCTTTACACAAAAACTAAGACAACAACAAAAACATCGAAGAACAAATCTAATTTATAAATTGGTCTGACTGTTTAAAAAAAATCTATTTTAGGAATCTATTTTCCTGTTTGGATTGTGATCTCTGAAAGAAATAAAGTGTGAGAAGAGAATAAAGTGTTATGTTTCCTAGGTAGTAGTTAAGATTTTTCTAATGCTGTTCTAGTATTTTTTATGTTGACTGTATTCTTTTCTCTCTCTTTCTCCATATGGGAAATATAAATAAATAAATACATGTGCCTTGACTTCTAACCCAGATAATGTGTGATTGAGCCTGGTAAATGTAGTAGTAGTCTTGGCTGCTGCAGAGGGGGCAGGCTGCAAATTAAACACTGCCACAATCTGAAAGGTCCAGGTGGTCTGCTCGCGCTTCCTAATGCAATCCAGCACAACAGCTTTAATAAACAGCTCTATTTAGTTCCTCCTCCCTGTATCCAAGGAGGTGAGCTGGTCTGGGGCTGCTGTGATGAAATGCCAGAAGAATATCTCTCAGAGGCCTCACAAGCTGATTTTTAGAGCTTTCCTGTTCTGTCGTCTTTGTCTTCCAAATGGGTCAGTGAGTCTTGCTCTTTCTGTTTGGTGCTTTCTGTTGTCAGTAGTTTATGTTTGTGTTGCAATGTTTGTGTTGTAAGCTAAATTAGCAGACAGAAAGGATCATTGTATTTTCATTTGCCTTCAAATAACTAAAGTGGTGAAAGGAATGATAGTTCCCTGCTGCAGAGGGAGGGTGATTTTTCTGACTCTGATGGGGGTGGGGAGAGGAAAAAGGGAATATATATGGTTTCTTTTTTTTTTTTTTGTAATGTATTTTTGACTAAATTTTTCTAAGTTATGTATGATTACTTATGAATTGTTAACTCATAAATAAGAATATGGTTACGAATATTTATAAACTCCTGAAAGTTTTTTTTTTTTTTTGCACACTTTCCAATCTAGACAAGCTGGCAAGGTGATGACATAAAATTTGTTTGCTGTATGTTAATAACATGGTGGAGAATATACCATCTTACTCTGTTTTCAACAAAATTATAGCAGAGCACTTCGGGGTTCTGAAAGCACATAGTTTATTAATACCAGCATGCTTCATAATGTATTTTTAGATGGAAAATGTCAAATACATAATACCATGTTTCCACAGGCTCACACTATTTTAAAAGAAGTAGATATTTGCTTCGACAGAAAAAATATTTTTTAAAACTTTCAGGTTGGTTTTTGTTCTACACATATATAAAGTGAAGTCTCTGGGCATATATTTGTCAGGAGAAAATATACACACTAATTTTATATACTGTTAATACCTGTTCAGTGTAAATATTCACTGATGAGCAAATATATCAAATGTAGCTAAAATAATTGTGGTGTAGGGAATTAAATAAGTATCTGTTAAAATAGATGACCTTTTCTCATGTAAATAAATCTTGAGCTCCTCATAACTGCCTTATTCTGTTAAATAAAACTTTTCTTAGGTTGCATGTTCTCTTCCATATGGCATAGTTATGGTACTTAATACTGTGCAAAATTATTGTGTTTCAGTCCCAAGTAAGAAGTAGGATTTCTTTTGTATGTATTTCTGGTGAAAGATCAGGAGAGACAGTTTTAGTTTGTTATTAAATATTATTTATTGGAAATCAATTGTAAAGGCATATACTTTTAAAACGTTCAGGTATATACTTCTAAAAAGGAATCAGTGTATATTTTACAGAGACCAGGCTTAAATTCTAGTTTGTCAGGATTTAAAATTAGTTGTTTTTATTACATAGCTCCGTATTTTGTGTGTAGTTGTAAGTAATGTTTAAAGGTTCCACATATCCAGGAACTGTACATGTTAATAACTTGTTATGAATACTTTGTAAATAGTTACATCAACATAGTCACATGTTTTCTGAAGATGTTATTTCTCATAAATTATTTGTTAAAAAACTCAAAATATCAAGTTAGTAATTGTAAAAGAAGTTGTTCTGAAGACTGTAGACATTTCTGTGCTAAAAATGTACAAACTAGAATGCTTATTTTTATTTGAAATTGAAGCAATAAGTATTCAAAAGGAAAGAAAAACAGCATACTGTCCTATATGTATCCCATAAAAGTCAGAAAATCTAAATTGAACCCATATCTATAAATATAAAATAAAAGGTGGCATACATATTTGAAATGAATTCATTTTAATTGTTATATCACAGATAAGCATATTTATGCAAATGATTAGTTCTAACAATAAGGGAAAGAACATGAAAATAATTTTTATTGCTTTGCACTCACTTGTAACCAGAAAGAAATGGTTTATTTTTTGATAAAATAAACTCTTGATTTAAATATCATCTTATACCTACTCAGCATGTATGAGTAGTTCCATTTTAATAAAGCAAATGTTTGTTTTTTCTCAGTACACATTGGAATAATAATTATTTTTGTCCTTCCCCCCTTCCCCTGTTTTGAGTCCTGTTCCTAAATGGCTTTGGGTTGGAGGAGGAAATGACCAGTTTTCAGTGATGTTTTCCATTCAGAATACTGAAAGATTCCTATGAAATATGAGCTTTAGGTTTTTTCATTCACCCCTAGGATCAAATATCCACAGTTGCTTCCACTGGAGGGAAAAGTAGACTTTTCTGTGTTGCTGGCCATGATCCAGCTCAGGGGAGAGGACTGGCTTCAGAGAGTAGATATTGCTCATATATGCCTATCCCTCAGGACTTTCCCTCCCTTAAGCAAGCAATTAAGCAGTCTAGTACTTGGAAGAACAAACTCCCTGCCTAGTATACCAAGATCAGGAAACTTGGTTCATTCATACAGTTTTTGGAAATCAAACTGGATTTTTGATAACAGTTATCTGTAGCAAGCTTCCTAATCTCTTGCACCATAGGATGGATTGTTGTCCTTCAGATGATTTTCAAATCAATTAAACTGAACAGTTCTTAAGCAGGTTCTGAACCATGGGTTTGAGTGTCATTTAAAAATGAAGACTTACATTTCTACCTCTCATGGTCATTAAATGTTTACTGCATCTTTTCTTTTTTGTAGACCGGAGCTTGTGAGTGACAGATTAGTTCATCAGTATTGCAGACCTCCTGTTTTTGTTTTCTCTCATCTCATGCAGACGGGTCGCTGTGTCCAGTGCTCCTTCTGGCACTGCTGTTCCCAGAGGACCTGGCCAGCCTGCCATCCTGATGTGCAGGCCTGAGGGTCCGGGATGGCTGCACATGTCTATAGACTGACTTTTGCAAATATTACAGAACAGCAAATATTATATTAGTTGTTAATAAAAACAGATGGAGCAAATTCAATGAAAATAGTTACCAAGCATATCTAAGAGTTGGCTAGCAATGGGAGAGACACAGCTGCATAAAGTCATCATAGATACACTTCCAGTTGACTTTTCTAAAGTACGAGCAAAAGAAAGAAGAGACCATGCACCCTATATTCTAATAGCATTAGAAATACAGTCAAAACTTTTTGCAATTTTCCTTATTGGTAAAACGGGTCTGTTTTTTTCAAGGCGTATTCAGACAATTTGAAGTGTTGTGAAGTTGTACATTAGAAAACTAACACAGGTGTCTGAGGCAGTATTTAGTATGTGTATATGTATTTGCCCTAACAGTATTTCAGTCATGTTTGCATACATGGAGATTATAAAACACAAATATCTCATTGTTATAGCATCAGTACAGTTAATTTTATATGGAGATTTGTTTATACCATCCCTTGTTCCAAAAAGTATTTAACGTAGCTTTAAGAATAATCTGCTTACCTAAAACATACTCAAGCTAATGTGAGATTGAGGTTGTCTAGGGAGAGGGGACCCTGGCAGTGTGTAAAAACCATACTTATGGATCATTCTCAGTCCAATTAGACTGATTTTTATGCTCTCTCTATAAAAAATTAAACGTTGGGGCTAACCTAACCCTGTTTTACACATGCCAAGTATAACTCCCATAAACTTTTTAAAAAGTCATTTTTTGTGGATGTGAATGCCTATTAATATTATTATTTTTTTGAAACTGATGAATTGCTTCAACAACTTTATATATTTTGGGGCTGTGAAATTATTACTGCTTGAATTTTATTGAGAAGGCCTTCCTCCCTGCACCAAGGAATTATAGGTGAATAGTGTAGTAGACAAATACAAATTAAGGATTATTCTTTCTGAATACAAAATGGTGCTGATATTCTTTTGATAAGTGCCAGACTTACCACAGTTGAATTTGCACCATGTATTTTTTATTAACCTTAAACACTTAATATAATACTCCCGATTCAGACTTAGAGGAAAGTCTAATGTTAGCATTTTATATTTTATCAGATGTACTCAATTTTTATTACCTTTAGAATTTTTTAAATTAGAGCAGCCATTTAAATGGTTAAGCCAAGTTTGTCCATGAAAGTAAAATTTATCAATATAGTAATGATACTAAACAATAATGTTAATAATAATACTAAATAACCATTACATAAAATTGGGTCTTGAAACTAAATTTTCTTTTCTATTTCTAAGGCCAATTAATGAAACTCTTTATATATCTTATTCAAGTATCATTTTCAATGCTTAAGAATTTAAAGCTTTTTGATTCCTATCTCAAACATATGCAGAGAGGTTTCTGCAATTTTTTAAATACAAATGCTTGTGAAATAAAGTTTGTATGTGATAAGTTTCCTATGTGTAAAATCTATAGTACTCATTCCAGAGGTCAGCAAAAGAAGGTGTTTCTTCACTGACCTTTTCTTTGCTATATAAACTGCATGTTACTAAATAGTTTAAGAACAGGCTAAAGTATTTTTCTCTTTTCATCTTTATTATTGACTAAACCTAGAATTTAATTAACATATCTGAAGATATTGAAAACTCGACTTTTCAACTGCATTGTGATATTGTATAAGCTGTTGCTTTTCTCTAACATTTAATTGAATAGAAAATAAAGTGAAATAAAATGCAAATATAAAAGGATCAGATTTGAAGAAACGATGTACAAAAAGATAAATATTGACCATAATTTGAACATTAAAAGAAATCCAAATTACATAACTTTTAAATTAATTTGTATTTTGTGGCCAAACCTTTACTTGGGAGATGATAGCTGCTCTAAATATAATCTCACACTTGCATTTACAGTCTTTTTCACCCTCCCTTCTCCTTTCTTCCTTCCTTTCTTTGTTCCTCCCTTCTTTTCTTTTCTTTTTTTTTTTTTGTAAGTGAAATGTGTGTCTAATAAAGCCAATTACCGAGTCAGGCTTGTTCTGTGAGCACATGTAAATTGCTCTGTTGAGCCATATTGTCTTAAACTGATCCAAAATTGTAATCAAGATTTGTACCAGTTTTGCTTTTTACACATTTCTTCTGAATCTCAATTTGAAGAGGTTATAAGACACCATCATTTCAGTAAAGATTCATTTTTCTTTCTATTATTTTCTTGTTCTTCCCAATTCTGCAATGTGAGCCAATTATGTAGAAAATTGCTTAATTTTTATTTAAAAATTTTTTTCCTGGTTTGCCCTATGCTTGTGTTATTTTCTTCACCCCATCTACGAATGACTATATTATTGTTATCACAGGGCTATCACTTCTTATAAATAAATTTAAAAAAACATTGTATGTAAGTAACAGCAAAATAATTGTAAACATTTTTGATTATATTAAAGGAAATTCTGCAGGTTTTAAAACACTTTATTTTTCAAGTTGTCTGGTCTTTAGAAAATAGCCTTTTGTTTTATCACTAGCTTTAAAACCCCCATGGTAAGCAGGACTCTTTCTTCAAAAGACAGATTAGCTGTTGATACTGATTCTGGGTGAAGAGTGCAACCCTTTTCTCTTTAGCAGCATTTTTCTAACATAAGATTAAAAAAAAAAATTAAAGATCAACTGAATATTCTAACTTTTACCTAATTTCAGTTTTTCCCCCGTAGGGTGGTGGATTATTCCCATGGAAAGAGGTACTCATACAAGTTCCAGCTCTCCCCTCCTAGAGTCAAAAATGCAAATAAATGTGTTGACACCTTTAATGAAAAGGATCTAGCCACTCAAATGCATTGCTCTGGCATTTTGCTCTCTTCCTTCCCTGTCATTTCTCCATCAGCTTTTCTTGTCTTTCCACTGTAATCCAGAGTCAGTTTGATGAGTAATAAGTGAAAAGTGAATCTTTGTGGGCTTCCCAGGCAGGGAAGGGCACTGAAAAGAGAGACCAGACCTCAAGCAAAACAAAGCAAAACGGTAGCAGAAAACTCATCAACATACTTGCTTCTTTGGTTAGTATTTCTGTTGAGTTATTCTGCGAGTTTACTTCATCCCACCTAGCAATTTGGACTACACAAACAAGCAGGGAAACAATACTTTAGGACAGGAAAAATAGAATTAAAAAACAAAACCGAAAGGAAAGAGAGGGCTTCACAGTGCTTGTGTGATAGGTGAATTTCAAAATTAAGGAACACTTTAAAAAAAATCTTTGGAGCTTTTTATGAGAGTTTTAACCAGCACCCTGAGGCTGTGAAATAGTACCTTATTATGATAGATATTTCTGGGGCTTAATAGAATGTTGACTGCATATTTTATAACTTTAATTTTTGATGAATAATGAAAAGCTATTTTAAGAACAAAATATCTCTTACACCTAAAGGCTTGGGGAAACAGGTATAGTTTTAAAAAGATTAAATATCTGTGAAATGATGTTTTAGCTTTGCTCAGAAGAACTCAGGCAAAGTCTTTAAAAGAACAAAGTGTATCATTTATAGACAGCTTAGTTTTCAGTGCAGAATTCATAGGCAGGTTTTTTTTTTAAATGAAATACTTAAATGCTTTTTTTTGAGAGTGATAGACAAGTATTATGCCAACCCAGTAGCATGGATACCAGAAGCCCTAATTGGTATTGAAGATATATGGGGGAAAAAAGAATATATTTCTTAAATCTTAGTTCTATTCCTCCAAAATCGAAGGCTAGCATGAGTAAGAGTGGAGCTGGACTCACCGCAGGCCAAACTTGCATCAGACAGAGCTAGTTAATTTTGTAATCCCTAAATAGTACTAGAAAACAAGGCTCTTTCAACTTTTTTTCCAGAAGGTTGAGAGTTGGGACAAATGTAAAATGCTGCTTATTGTGCACGAATAAAGGCTAGAACATCAAACTCATTTCACTTACTGTCAGCCCTGATGATTCATCATTATGATCAGGGCAAACTGTGGTCTCTGGGCTGAAACAATTTTATCCTTTTTTTCTTTTTTGTTAAAAACCAGAATGTTCCAGCTTGGATCTTATATCCTTAGGGTTACAATATTGAATTCGGAATTGGGAAACTTAATCTTGCAGCCAGATTTGACAAGATACTGGTTGAATGGTAGGCAGAAGTGATGATTGCAGGATGAAATGCCCCAGGTCAGAATTTGGGAAAAATAAGAGATTTTGTGGAAATTTGGCTGTGATATAAGAACCCCAAGTTTGAAAATTTCTCTCTCTTCATATCAGCAGATGGTGTTCAAGGGTCTTAAAAGTAGATCTTTGCTGTATTCATTTTCTCTGTTTCAAATCTTTTTTTTAACAGAGTTAAGTTTTTACACATTCTGAGGTGTATTTTTTGGTGTATTTCTAATGTTGCTAATATAAAAGGTGTTTGTAGTAATATTCAAAAGGTTTCTGGGAAGAAAGAATAACATGATAGCTCAAATCCAAAACGCTCATACTTTGTTCCTTGGTAAAATGTTAATACTAAATTCAAAAACTAAAGTTGTGGTTTCTTTTTTCAAATTTTTCCATTTGCAAACAAACCTATGTCTAGATTTCCAGAGGCTAAAGAATTTAGAGTAAGAATGAAAATGAGGCAATCTAGCAATCTAATTAGTTAACATATACACCCATACGCACACTCACATTTAAACATTTTAGGAATACTTGATTAACTTCCAATAATCTAAAAAGATTTTAAGTCTCTTTTTAATTTTATAATAATACATGAAAAAATTATGGCAGATGTTTACTTAAAATACTCCTATCCTCCAAATTGTTCAAGAACATGGAAAAATACTTTGTAACTTTTAAGCATGGAGATTATTGTAAGAATTAGAGTACATAGTTGATCATTATACTGCAAAGGATGGTTATTTCTTTCCCAAAACAGAAGCTGTTTGGTTTGTAATGTACTTCTATTTCATAGCTACTCTGTACAAGTGCTGAAATGTATCAGCTGGAATCGTTTCCTCCCTTTCTACCATTAGTCATCAAACAGAATTGAAGCAGCCAGTTCAGGCAGGGAGTGGAGCATCTGAGGAAAGCCTACAGAACATGAACACAATTCTTATATGCATATTATTGAGGTGAGTTACAGGATAGAATCCTGCGAGGTTTTTTTTTTGAATAATTTTTATTAAAAATATTCTAAAAATAATGCATGCTTATGCAAACAATTTCAACAGCACAGAAGAGTATAAAGTGGAAAGCAAAATACCCCAATCATTCCACTCCCCACAAATCCCACAAATAACGATTGTTAACAATTTCTTATATATCTTTTCAGAAATCTTCTGTGTGTCTATAAGCATAGAAAATCTTTATACAACCGAAGTAGATCTATACTATACATAGAGTTCTGCAAGTTACTTTTACACATAAAAAACATCTTGAACATCTTCTCATGTTACTATGAATAGATCTGCATTCTTTTCTGTAGTGTTCCCTTTTATGGATGTACAATGACTTACTTAACCAATTCTCCCTTGATCTAGCTTTTTAAAATAAGTTAGTCTCTCAGTATAGAGATGTTTCATTTCTCTTAGCATAAAAGATTCTAGAATCTTCCAAATGGGGTTTGCTTGACCAAAAGAACTCATAAATAGTGTCTTATAAATAGAGAAGGTTAAGTGTAATGTTAAAAGTGGAAGGTAGACTTATGCCACAAGAAGCGATATTTATCATTTATGTATTGAACACTCAAATCAATGAAAATAGCAATAAGGATCACAAGATTGCATTTAGTAACAAAGGAAGAAGAATGAGTGAGAATGTCATAGGAGCCAACTCTTAGACACACTATGACTTTAAAAACTCTATGTTTGTTCCGAGCTACCAAACTCAGCTGAACAAAATGCGTAAGTTATTTTCTTTCATGGGCCTCCATGCTATTTATTAAGATAATTGACATAGATGTATGTTTCCCATGCATGATTCAGTTAGTATACCTAGATTAGTGAAAAAGAGACCAGAAGAAATTCATGGTAATTAACGTCAGTTAAATTTCTGTTTTCCATATTTCATATTGTCAGACTAATCCTTCAACTCTGATTCATAGGTTAAATAATGCAGTCAGGAGAAGGGCTGAGTCAAAACTAATGAGACTTAGCTCTTGAATTCTACTAATTTGGGGTTTTTGATAAGATGGACAAAATGTATACTAAATTTTAAGACAATGTAAGAAGTTATGTTTTATGTTTCTTTTAGGATATGTCTGCTCACTCATGTTAATCACATTACCTCACATATACTAAGAAGAAAGTGAAGAGGGTGGTAGTGAAATCTTATATTTGAATAAGAGATGGGAGTGTGAGCTGACTCTGGCATCTTTCCCTGCATGGATATCCAGAATTGATCCTATGCAACTGCTTTTTCCTTATCTATTCTTCCCTCTAGATGCTAGGACAAGAGTTCCAGATAGGAAATGGTCATGCTTCATCTATAGGTTTAAAAGTTGCCAGCTTCTTCACATGGAGCTCAAAGCAGGCTTTCCAGAACAAATTGTAGAGCATGCCTTTGATACTAAGGATCTTACTTGAAACCCATGACTCTAGAAGTGGGCACAAATCATTCCCATTTTATAGAAGTGGAAGCTGGCTCTGAAGGGTTCTATGTCCTGTTTGGAGCCATATTGCTAATGGGTGGAAGATGTGAGATTTGAAACTTGGTATTCTTTCTAAAGTTTCACTATTTTCCTCCACCTCAGTTCTTAACTATGGTTGCCTTTTAGAACCACCAAAGGCAACCTTTAAAAATATACTGATGTGCATGGCCCATCCACAGAAATCCTGATTCAGTTTATCTGGATGGAGCCTGGATATTGGTATTTTTAAAAAGCTTTACAAATGATTCTAATATATTTGATCACAGTTCCTCTTAAACTAGATGAATGTTAATTTAAATAATACAAAATGAGGGCCGGGCGCTGTGGCTCACGCCTGTAATCCTAGCTCTTGGGAGGCCGAGGCGGGCGGATTGCTCAAGGTCAGGAGTTCAAAACCAGCCTGAGCAAGAGCGAGACCCCGTCTCTACTATAAATAGAAAGAAATTAATTGGCCAACTGATATATATATAAAAAATTAGCCGGGCATGGTGGCACATGCCTGTAGTCCCAGCTACTCGGGAGGCTGAGGCAGAAGGATCGCTCGAGCCCAGGAGTTTGAGGTTGCTGTGAGCTAGGCTGACGCCATGGCACTCACTCTAGCCTGGACAACAAAGCGAGACTCTGTCTCAAAAAAAAAAAAAAAAAAATACAAAATGAGGCAATGAAAATGGAACAATATACCCTCCTCAATCATAAATCAACAGCAGAAGAGGAATGGAGAGAATGTAGTCTGGTATTCATTTTGTGTGTGAGTGTTTCTGTGGGGATCTCGTCAACTCTGTTGAATATCTGAAATAATGTTTAATAATGTTTTTCATCCAGAAAAGGGCTCAATATTTAGCATCTCAGAAACAACCACATTAATAATAATCTACCAATGAATGAGCACTTATTAGGTGCCAAGCACCTTGCAAGCATAATTTAAGCCTCACGACAGGTTTGCAAGGTAGGTACTGTTCTTACCTCCATTTTACTACTAGTTAGGAAGCTGAGGCTAAGCAAGTGGCTTAAGGTCATATGGACAGTAAGTAGCAAAGCTGGAATTTGACCTAAGGGTACTGGAGGCCAGGCGTAAATCCTTAATCATACACAAACTCACAGAACTGAAACATGGCTCTAAACAACATTATCTGTGGAAAGTGTCATCTCTGTACAAAAGCAGATTTTATTATAGAAATGTCACTTGTTTGTTTTCCCCCTGCCTCCTTCTCTCCTTTCCTCACTCTTTTTCTCTCTCTCTCTCTCTTTATTTTTTCTCCTCCTTTTTGAGCTCTTCCCCCTAAGAATCCATGATTCATTTATTTCTTATATACAAGAAACTTATTGTTGCCACCAACATCTATTATGATTGGGCTCCATGTGGTGGCCTGGAAGATGAGTCTTTTGTAAAATATTTTTTTTTTTTTTTTTTTTATTTTTTTAATTATTTTTTTTTATTTTGGCATATTATGGGGGTACAGATTTTAAGGTTTCAATAAATGCCCATTTCCCCCCCTCCCCCCAAAAGTCTGAGTCTCCATCATGACCATCCCCCAGATGGTGCACATCTCACTCACTATGTATGTATATACCCGCCCCCCTCCCCCCTCCCACCTGCCCAATACCCTATTACTGTAGCACCTATGTGTCCACTTAGGTGCTACTCAGTTAATACCAGTTTGCTGGAGAATATATCTGGTGCTTGTTTTTCCATTCTTGGGATACTTCACTTAGTAGTATGGGTTCCAGCTCTAACCAGGAAAATATAAGGTGTGCTATATCACCATTGTTTCTTAGAGCTGAATAGTACTCCATGGTGTACATATACCACATTTTATTAATCCATTCTTTGATTGATGGGCACTTGGGCTGTTTCCACAGCCTTGCAATTATGAATTGTGCTGCTATAAACATTCGAGTGCAGGTGTCTTTTTTGTAGAGTGTCACTGGATCATTTGGGTAGATGCCCAGCAATGGGATTGCTGGATCAAATGGTAGATTCACTTGTATCGCTTTAAGGTATCTCCATATTGCTTTCCACAGAGGTTGAACTAGTTTGCAGTCCCACCAGCAGTGTAGGAGTGTTCCTCTCTCTCCGCAACCACGCCAGCATTTATTGTTTGGAGATTTTTTGATAAAGGCCATTCTCACTGGGGTTAAGTGATATCTCATTGTGGTTTTGATTTGCATTTCCCTGATGATTAGAGATGTTGAGCATTTCTTCATATGTTTGTTGGCCATTCTTCTGTCTTCTTTAGAAAAATTTCTGTTCAAGTCCTTTGCCCACTTTTTAATGGGGTTATTTGATTTTTTCTTCCTAATTTTCGTGAGTTCTAAGTATATTCTAGTTATCAGTCCCTTATCGGATGCATAGGATGCAAAAATTTTCTCCCATTCTGTAGGTTGTCTGTTTACTTTCATGACTATTTCTTTGGCTGTGCAGAAGCTTTGTAGTTTGATCATGTCCCATTTATTTATTTTTGTTGCTGCTGTGATTGCCTTTGGGGACTTCTTCATAAAGTCTTTGCCCAGGCCGATGTCTAGGAGAGTGTTTCCAACTTTTTCCTCTAGAGTTCTAATAGTTTCATATCTTAGGTTTAAGTCTGTTATCCAGCGTGAGTTGGTTTTTGTGAGAGGTGAAAGGTGTGGGTCCTGTTTTAGCCTTCTACAGGTGGCTATCCAGTTTTCCCAGCACCATTTATTGAAGAGGGATTCTTTTCCCCAGCGTATGTTTTTGTCTGCTTTGTCAAAGATGAGACGGCTATATGAGGATGGTTTTATATCAGGATTCTCACATCTGTTCCACTGGTCAATATTCCTGTTTTTGTGCCAATACCATATTGTTTTAATTACTACAGCTTTGTAGTATAGTTTAATATCTGGCATATTAATGCCTCCCATTTTGTTTTTGTTGCCTAGAATTGCTCTTGATATTCGGGGTCTTCTTTGGTTCCATACGAAGCGTAAAATTATTTTTTCTATATCTGTGAGGAATGCTGATGGGATTTTAATAGGTATTGCATTGAATCTGTAGATCAGTTTGGGTAGTATAGACATTTTGACGATATTGAGTCTGCCGATCCACGAGCATGGTATGGATTTCCATCTGTTTACATCCTCTGCTATTTCCTTCCTCAGTGTTTCATAGTTCTCCCTGTAGAGGTCTTTTACCTCTTTGGTTAAATATATTCCTAGGTACTTTAATTTCTTTGTTGCTATTGTGAAGGGAATTGAGTCTTTGATTTGGTTCTCAATTAGATTGTTGTTGGCGTATATGAATGCCTCTGATTTCTGTGTATTAATTTTGTATCCTGAGACTTTACTAAATTCATTTATCAGTTCCAGGAGTTTCTTGGTTGAATCCTTGGGGTTTTCTAGATACAATATCATATCATCAGCAAACAGTGAAAGTTTGATCTCTTCTGCCCCTATTTGGATACCTTTGATTCCATTTTCCTGTCTGATTGCTGTAGCCAAGACTTCCAGCACTATGTTGAATAGAAGTGGAGATAGTGGGCAGCCTTGTCTGGTTCCAGTTCTAAGTGGGAATGATTTCAGTCTTTCCCCATTCAGTATGATGTTGGCTACGGGTCTGTCATATATGGCTTGTATCATTTTTAGGTATGTCCCTTCTATGCCTATTTTCTTAAGTGTTCGTATCATGAAAGGGTGTTGAATTTTGTCAAAAGCTTTTTCTGCATCTATTGAAAGAATCATGTGGTCTTTGTTTTTGCTTCTGTTTATGTGGTGAATTGCATTTATAGATTTACGTATGTTGAACCATCCCTGCATCCCTGGGATGAAGCCCACTTGGTCGTGGTGGATTATTTTTTTGATAAGTGTCTGGATTCGGTTAGCTAAGATTTTGTTGAAAATTTTTGCATCTATATTCATTAGGGATATTGGTCTGTAGTTTTCTTTTTTTGTTGCATCCTTTCCTGGTTTTGGTATCAGAGTAATATTCGCTTCATAAAAGGTGTCGGGGAGGTTTCCGTTCTTCTCGATGTTGTGGAATAGTTTCTGCAAGATAGGTACTAGTTCTTCTTTGTAAGTATGGTAAAATTCAGGTGTGAAGCCATCTGGACCGGGACTTTTCTTTTTAGGGAGATTTTTAATTGCTGTTTCTATTTCAGCTGTTGAGATTGGTCTGTTCAGGGAATCTATTTCTTCCTGGTTGAGCCTAGGGAGGCTGTGTGTTTCTAGAAATTTGTCCATTTCCTCCACATTTTCCAGTTTGTGTGCATAAAGATTTTTGTAGTATTCATAAATTGTATCTTGTATCTCTTTGGGATCAGTTGTGATATCTCCTTTTTCATTCCTGATGGAGCTTATTAGAGATTTCTCTTTTCTGCTTTTCGTTAGCTTAGCCAATGGCGTGTCAATTTTGTTTATTTTTTCAAAGAACCAACTTTTTGTTTTATTAATCTCCTGAATAGCTTTCCTGTTTTCAATTTCGTTTAGTTCTGATTTGATCTTGTTGATTTCACTTCTTCTGCTGGGTTTGGGGTTGGTCTGTTCTTCTTTTTCCAGCTCTTTGAGTAGTTTCATTAGATTGTCTATTTGTGATCTTCTTGCCTTTTGGTTATAGGCATTTATGGAGATAAACTTTCCTCTCAGAACTGCTTTAGCTGTGTCCCAGAGGAGTTGATAACTTGTCTCTCCATTGTCGTTTTCTTCATAGAAGTTTTTTATTTCCGTCTTGATTTCTTCATTTACGAAGTAATCATTTAGTAGGAGGTTGTTTAATTTCCACGTTTTTGTGTAGAAATGTGAGTTTCTGTTAGGGTTGATTTCTAGTTTTATTCCACTGTGATCTGAGAAAGTACATGGTATGATTTCTATTTTTTTAAATTTCTTGAGATTTTCTTTGTGTCCTAGGATATGGTCAATCTTAGAGAATGTCCCGTGAGCTGATGAGAAGAACGTATATTCAGTGGATTTTGGGTAGAATGTTCTGTAGATGTCTGTCAGACCCAATTGTTCTAGAGTTTTGTTTAAGTCCATTATTTCTTTATTAATTTTCTGTTTGGAGGATCTGTCTCGTGCCGTCAGTGGGGTGTTGAAATCTCCGGCGATTATGGAGTTGCTATTAATCCATTTGCTTAGCTCCAGTAAGGTTTGCTTTATGAATCTGGGTGCACCTAAGTTGGGTGCATATATATTTAAAATTGTTATCTCCTCTTGTTGGACTGTGCCCTTCACCATTATATAATGACCCTCTTTGTCTTTTACTACTTTTGTTGGTTTAAAAACTAAATCGTCTGAAATTAGAACTGCCACACCAGCCTTCTTTTGGTTTCTATTTGCTTGGAATATTGATCTCCACCCTTTTATTTTTAGTCTATGTGCATCCTTGCAGGTTAAATGTGTTTCCTGAAGACAGCATATACTTGGCCTGTATTTTCTTATCCATTCAGCCAGCCTATGTCTCTTGAGTGGAGAGTTTAAGCCATTCACATTTATTGAGAGAACTGATAGGTAAGGTAGATTACTGATCATTCTGTTGGGTTGGATGTTGTTGCTATGATTTCTGTCTTGAGCCATTGTAATATCTGGCCTTTAATATCTTTGGGTTTTGGTTGTTTTTATATCCGTGGATTATTATTATGATGTTCCGTGCGTAACGCTGTTTTAAGTACTTCTTGTAGGGCTGGTCTTGTCTTGGTGAATTCTCTGAGCCTTTGCTTGTCTGAGAATGTTTTTATTTCTCCTTCATATATGAAGCTTAGTTTTGCAGGGAATAATATTCTAGGCTGGGCATTGTTTTGTTTCAAAAGAGTGAGAATGGGGCCCCAGTCTCTCCTTGCTTGTAAAGTCTCATTAGAGAAGTCTGATGTTATTCGAATTGGCTTTCCCTTGTATGTCACTTGCTTCTTTTGTCTTATAGCTCTTAGAAGGGCCTCTTTAGTTGATACTTTGGTCAGTCTGATGACTGCATGACGTGACGTCTTCCTGTTTGCATTGAATCTCCCAGGGGTCCTCTGGGCTTCTTGAACTTGTATATCGAGATTTTGAGCAAGGCCTGGGAAATTTTCCTCTATTATATCTTCAAAAAGCTTGTCCAGCCCTTGAGTGTTGTCTTCCTCCCCTTCAGCTAAACCTATGACCCTCACGTTAGGTTTTTTCACATAATCCCACAGCTCTTGTAGGCTTTGGTCTTTTCTCTTGTTTCTCTGCTGTATTTCTGTGACTGATTTATTTAATTGGAGGGTGTTATCTTCAAGCTCTGAGATTCTTTCTTCTGCTTGATCTACCCTGTTCTTGAGACTTTCCACAGTATTTTGTAGTTCTCTGAGTTGATTCTTCATCTCCAGGACTTCGGTTAAAGTTTTCTTCACTGTGTCAATCTCTTTGTTGAACCTTTGTTCCATTTCTTGGAGGTTTTTTGTGTTTTCTTGGTGTTGGTTATTGAGTTGTTGTTGCAGCTGAGTGAGTGTTCTTATGATCCACATACGAAATTCCTTTTCTGTCATATTGGTTGCCTGATTTTGGTCGGTGTCCGTTTCTAGGGGGCTGGTGCTCCTCCTTGGGGGTGTGTTTTCCGTTTGGTTCTTCATATTTCCTGAGTTCTTTCGCTGACTTCTTCCCATGTCGATCAGTTGTTGTTTCTTTCCTTAGGTTATTGTTTGGGTATTCACACACCTTGTTTAGTTTCTGAGGCGTTAGGTGGTGCCTGTGGGTGAAATTGGACCACTCCCTGTATATTGAGTCAGTGGATGCCGTGGAAAGGCTGTGCAAGATGCCGCCCCTGTCAGTAGGTGGCGTTTGCTTGGAGGAACAGGCAATGGTGTTGATTTTGAGTCCTGTTATCAGCTCTCGGAGCTGGGTTGGGTAAGCCTGCCCTCAGGCCGTTAGCAGGGGTCAAAGTTCTGTTCTCAGCTTACAGGGAAAGCTGTCAGGGCAGGGCTGGAATGGTCCCGCTCAGCCAGAAAGTCTGGAGGTGGGGGTGGGGCTGTCTGAGACCCGCAGTCTGCAGCAGGCCTCGCTTCTTTCCACCCTCCCCAACTCTGCAGGTACTCCTGGGCCTCTGCCAGCAGGCCAGACCACAAGCCACCAGGCCTCCCCGGACTGTGGTGCCGGCGGGGAGGTTCCCTGCACAGGAACGCCACCTGGGTTGGGCGCACGGCCTCCTCCTGGGAGGAGGGTTGCCCTCTAGGACGCCGATCCGCCCCTGGAGGCACACAGCCCTCAGTAGGCTGTTCGCGTATAATCCTTCTGTGCCCGGGGCAATGCTAGCCCTTGGTGCAGGGGATCTGGTCTGCAGGTCCGACCTCTGGGTCCCAGAGTTCAAACTGTATTCCCACCAGGGAGAGGGTTTCCGGTCCTAATTCACCCACAGGGAGCCCAAGCTGGATCTATGTCTCTCAGCCTCTGAGTCGGCACCGTTTTCCTGGGAACACGGTGCCAGCAGCACCTGGGAGGGTGGGCGGGGTCCCAAACGGGAAGGTCCCGTTCCCTGGAGGTGCCTCCGGCTGGTGGCTGTATTGTCTCTCTGGGCAGCCGCGGGTAGGGTCGGCGGAGGGGGGGAGGAGGCAATATGGCGCCTGCTGCGCGGCTCGGGTCCGTGCACACGGAGGTGCCCGGAGGAAGTTGGGAACCTGGTGCCACGTCTGCTACAGGCTCACCGTTGGCAAGCGGCGGCAGTCTCTGGGCTGATGTCCGCAGGTCTCTCCACCCACTGGGGAGCCCACCAGCAGTCCCGAATGCAGGGGAGGGGAAACAGCAATTCCACCTACCCTTGCCGCTGGTCTCCGGGCTGCTCCGGTGGTCTCAGCCTCCAGTTGTCCTCCGCAGCCTCCTCCCGTGGAGTCTCCCGGGGTCTCAGGTACCCCTCCTTCCGGCCCTTGTCCGCTGTATGCTCGTCTTCTTGCTTCTTTCCTCTAGTTTCTGCTAGAATTGGTCTTTTCTGTAGAGACCCTCTGTCTGGCGGTGTTATTCGTCCGCCATCTTCTTTTGTAAAATATTAATAGAAAATAATAGACTAGGTGAGTGGGAGAATGGAGGGGTACGTGGGTGCTCATTGGTAGGCAGCCTTCCGTCAAAGAGCTGCTCCTCGTAAACAAGGGGCCACTCTGGCCTCAAAGAGTTGATTTCCAAATCCTCCATGAGATATTCCTTTAGACACAACAGACCTTAAATAGGGTGACCAGTGGGCACTGTTCTGTGTATAAGAAGAGCAAGGTTCCCATACATAATTCCAGGGAACGTTTTTACAACAGGTTTATATTTTATAATGCTGATGGAGTCCTCAGTATTTGAGATTAATAGCCTCAGAAACTCTTTTGTCCTTTTATGGATTAATCATTTTAACTATCAATCATCTATCATCAATCTATCTTTTAACTGATTAACATTCTTGTCCGAATTTGAAATTTGCAGGATAAATTTGCTTTCTCTATCCATTCTTCACAAAATCAACTAAATTCCAGTCATATGTATACTGGGCACTTCGGAACTCATTTTTATGAAATAATTATTTTGTATCATTAAGGATGACGGTGATGGGAAGTCAGGGATTCTACCAAAGAAGTATGTCTTAACTCATATTTTGGAAAACTTTTTAATAATATTGTGGCATTTCTCCTATTTCAATTCCATTTTTTGGAAACTGAGTTAAATAAAAGGTATCTTTTATCCTGTGTAACTATTTTCAACTAAATGTCTTCCTGTCAAATGGCATTTAAAGCATTTGTGGCCTTGGGGCCACTAGCGTGGGGCTGAAAAACAGAAATTGCTTCTCTACCTAGATGTTTGAAATCTTCACAAAACAATAATCGTGTTTGCGTTTGTGTGTTATGAATGTAGGACCAATTAGAGTTTGCTCCTAAATATCTCCTTTAATTTTTACAAAAGATTCCATCATGTCAGACCTCATGGATATATGGGTAGTAAACAATATGAGGATTTGGTGAGATGAATCACCATGATCTTCAACAAAGGACTTATTGCTTTGGAACATCAGAAGGCAACATAATACTTGGTAAAGACAGTTTTTTTTTTTGTTGTTGTTGTTTTGTTTTTTGCCTAAAGCCTGTAATTCACTGCAGTATAATGTATCTTAAGTCTTGTATTCCCACCTCTTCACACCTACATCCCTCCTCTCAATGGCCACTCTGAATCAAAGGGAGGAGACATGGTCATTGTTCAGACAGATGAGCTGAGTCTTGATACCATCTCCTGCAAGAGCCCAGCAGTGTAGGGAATGGGATTGAACCTGTTGAGAGGAAGTAAACATGAGTAGTGTGTAGAATCCAAGACAGTAGATGAGAAAATGAGTTAGAGATTTTGTGCATTAAGATTTTGAGGGTTTTCTATTCACACCTCTCTTCCTTCAATATTTCTTGGTGGCTTTCTTTATTTCCAGTTGGACAAAATCCTTATCAGAAAGAGTTTTAAGGGAAATGTTGAAGGTAAGGGATCATGCTGCCTTCTGATTATTTGCTTAAAGTCAGCACATTAAATTGATACCACATTACAATACAGGGCTTCAAATTAAGTTTATAATCACATGAATAGAAGACTATGCCCGACTCACTGGCTATTACTTAAGTTTAGAAAAAATTAGTATCATACATTAATAAAAAGATAAATAGGTGCCTCATGGACTCATTTTATTCTATCAGAGTTTCAAGAGAAATAAACAGGACACTTTCCTTAATTCTTGAGTTTGTTTTTATTTCATTACTTATAAAGCTCATTGAAAACTCTAACTTTAGATCTGCAGTGAAATGGGTTTGCTAAAGTCTTGTGCCTCCACATTGTGACCTTGGGACCATCTCCCAGAGGAAAGTTGGGGACTGACAAAGAGACCCATTTCCTCAGGGGTTCTGCCTCCTCCTGGAGTGGAGCAAAGATGGAAAAGAGCAAATTCCTATATGGAAGTGGGGGCCATAGATGTTAGACTCTTGTCACACAGCAATGTAATACACAATTTCTCCTTTCTTCACCTTCATGTGAGAAGACCATTCACGTGAAAGCCTGAGGCCAGAGGAATGGAGCTCTTCCCACCACCCTTTATCTGGGCAATTCTTTCCAGTCAATTTTTGCAGGAAAGGGGTGAAATTGGTATCATATTGGAGCACTGTCACACTGAGAATCCAAAGAAAGGCACTTGAGTAAAATAAGGTCCTGAGCTTTTTGCATCTTCAGTTTAGATGGGTATAGAGATGTTACTTTTCCTTCCACTTCTTCTCTCCTTCTCTCTCTCCCCTTCTCCTCCCTCCCTCCCTCAATTTCTTCCTTCCCTCCAGTGAAATTGGCCCATAATCATCTTAGAATAGGTGGAGAGTTGAAAGAGTTCCTAGAAACTATACAGGTGGTTTTTTTCTCTTTATACTCAGCATCTTACACTCCCTCCTTATCTCCTACTTTCCCAGACCAACCCTCCAGTCTCTCTAGAGTTGCATTTGTCTTGTAGTGGGAGCTTGATAATTGCTATGGAATGACTGCTTCATTACAACTGTCACTCTCCTCATTTACATCTTGGTAGAATGCTCTTCTCAAGTGATTTTGAGGTTTTGAGTTACCTTTGCTCCATTTTGTTCCTTCTCAACATTCCTTGTCTGAGAATTTGGGTTTTGTTGTTGTTGTTATTGTTTGTTTGTTTTTTGTTGTTTTTGTTTGTTTGTTTTTCAGAGTGTGTTCTGCTCCTAGTTTCATTTCAGAATGTGTAAATGAGGCTGTCCTTGAATATGGTCATTTTCTATTTTCATATTGATGTCTAAAAGGAAAGGGGCTTCCTCAGTCATGGTTCCTTATTCAGACCACATAACGCATTTCATTTAAGCAGCCACCACCATGGTACCCAGTGGCTGCTTATTTTTAGCATGTCATAATGTTGAATCTTAAAACATGAAGTAGGAACACAAGGTCCTATTTAACAGACCTTAAAAGGCAAAGGGGAGTGAAGAGTGAGGACACAGAATTTGTGTTTCGGAAGTTTACATCGACTAGATGTTAAGTTGTACGTAAACAAAACATGATCAAATAATCACGAAAGACAGCTTATAAATCCCATGCCATCGTCTTCAAGGAATTCATGAAAATATTCTTATATTTGTGTGGTAGTGAAAGCAAATCTGCACTAACACTTTGCCACCTTTAATACATACTTCTTAAAATGTTACTCTGGGTGAAAATATTGTATTACTAGTCACTTTAGCAATGTTTTGTGCAATACAAGTGACTGAATAATTTTAATTTTTCTATAGTCTGGGAAATGGATTATTCAAATCATGTTTTAAAACTTTTAATACAAAAGACCTTAGAATAGTATGTTAATTGGTAGTTTCATGTGTACTAACAAATTAACAAAGTTACTGAACAATAAATTATGATGATTAAAGAGATAATTTTGGTAGTACTTGGAAAACAATGGCATGAGTTACTATTATACGTTATCTTAAGATATACTCTAGTTGACTTTTGAATAAAATCTTCTTAGAGTAATGTCTAAATAAAGTTATGTTAATGAACTATTTTTTCATGTTAACATAAAAAATAGTGGTTTTTTATGTTAGTGAACATTTGAAATTTAATTTTTTCTTGGTTTTCCAGCCCAATTTTAAACATATATACATATATCTTTATTTTAATGAAATAAGTATTGCTTTTCTGTGTAACAAATTGAAGAAAGAATGTAGGCACAGGTTTAAAAAAAGGGATTTTAGACTAGATCAGTAAAACATAAAGTGTCAATTGTTTCATTTATTTGAATGAGTGTTATGCATTACAGATATCATTTTCAAGTTTCAAATTAGTATTCTGTAATGTTATAAAAAATGGTATCTAACATGAAAAATGTCAGGGATAATATCTGAGAGTCAAATCAGGGTTTTTCAGGGATTGCAGGGTTAGGTTTAAGATTCCAGAAACAACCTAAAGGAGAGTCAGTCTAGCATCTGAACTGAAACTGAGCAACACCGAATTTCAGAATATTACACACACACACACACACACACACACACACACACACACACACACACACACGAATCAATGGTTCATATTTGATTTTTTTTTAACACAACATGGAAACCTATATATATTTTTTTCTTCTCGCAAGAGGTCAAAGCTTGTGCAACTTCTAAAGTACATCAGGTTTGATCCATTCACATGGTGTTCTCTGGACCAGGAGCGTGTCTGGGGTTCCGAGAGCATGTTTCAGGGCATTGGGCCTCTTGGTAGACAAAAGGAGCAGCATGTTCTCAGAGGCTTGTGCTCTCTCTCTCTGGAGGCAAAACTTAGCTCCAATGATTCCTTAGTGCCTTTTACTGCTCTGGGTAATATTCATTTTCTTGTCTCTCCTAGAAGTGATTTTTCCACTTGGTTGAACAAACCTTTTGTCCACCTAGAATCTGATGTGTCTGAGGCCAATAAAAAGGCAAAACCTTTCATTTTGTTCATACCAAGTCTTTTTTGTTATTCTCAATTTCCCTATATTAATTGGGATTTGGATAAATATAATGTCAACCCTTCCTAAAAGAATGGGAGTTCTGAGCTGCAGGAGAGCTGCATGGATGAGGCCGAGTGAAGAGAGCACCAACCCGGAAACAGGAGACAGGTGCCAGCTTAGGATGGGGGTGGGCGTGGGGAGTCACAAAGCCAGGTAGGAGAGATAAAGGTTCCACAAAATACAGTGTCCTGTCTCAGGTCCCAGAGAGGGTAAGAAGAGTAGGAGGGAGAGGTAGAAAAGGGGGTGGTGTTGATTCAGCAAGGCCCAGAGGAGGAAGGGAAGGATAATTCTGCCTGGAAGAGCAAGGAAAATCCAGTGCCAGGACAAGAGTGCAAAGTGAGGGTTTGGGCACAGAAACAAGCTGGCTGCCCGTTTGTTGAACCCAGGGCACAGGACCAGAAGGCTGGCATACATGAATGCTGTGGACAGTGCCTGTGACAGGGCTGTCAAACAGAGCTTGGGACAGGGCTGAGTCTGGAGGTGCTGGCCAGGGGCCCCTGAATCAAGAAGGGTTGTGTGGTGAGAGGAACTAGCTGACTCTGTCTTGTTTTCCCCATTTCCCAATTTCCTCTACCATTTCCATCCCCTCCCTGGCTCAGCCCCTCCTCACTTCCCCCCTATACTCTGCTCCAGCTCCTTCAGTTCCCATTCCCATTTGTAACCCCTTATTCTCCGGATAAAAGCTCACAACCTGCCACTGTGATCTTGTCACTCCCCTGCTCACACCTCCCCTCCTGCTGTGCTCTCCGTGTTTCATTTCAGCGTCCAATTTAAACCCTCGACAACCCGGCACCATCTTACTTCCCTCTCCTTGCCTTCCAACAGTCACCTATTGACAGACGGATCTACTCAGAACTTCTTATTGAAATTTTCAAATGGATTCCCCAGAGGAAATTCCCAGAAAGTAATGAAACAGTAGATATTACATGAACCACAGAATCTGAAGCTCTATGCACAATTCCTGAGGTTCCTTCTACATAGCGCACCGTCTAGCATTTCGATGCCTTGGTGCCTCTGTTACTTGTGTTTAAAAAGGGATCAGAAGCACTAAGTTGTCTCCCAGAGATTCCTTGGGAATTCATGAACCTCTATGTATTCTGTGTCTATGACTATAACTATACAAACCAGGACAATTTAATTAGAAAACTGACAAGACATTAAGCCTCAAGTGATTTATTTCCTCCATGCTCAAAATGTTAAAATATTGTTAAGGAAGATGAATTTGGCTTCTGAAACTTGTCTCTTTCATTGGCCTACTCTCTGGCATTTGTTTCTCCTGCATCCTCAAGGCAGCCTTGCTAAATAGTTAAGAGCGAGGGCTGGAATATCAGAATGAAAACTTTTAAATACCAGACCCATCACCATTTACAGCTTTTATACCTTGCATAACTTATGTAGCTTCTCTGTGCCTCAGTTTCTTGAACAGTGTAGTAGGAGTGATAAAAATGGCTACCTGAGAGGGTTGCTGTGAGAATGAAATCAGATCATTCATCTAAAGAATGAAGCACAGTGCCTGCATGAGCCAGTTATGTTATTGTCACCCATTCACTTCTGGTATCTTCCCTCCCATTCTTGCTCCCTTTCTACTTAAACTTTCCTTCTAGAATAAATGGAAGTTCTCCGCATTTGGCTTTGTGTGGGATATTGCTGACCATGCTACTTGAAGCTCCTTAGTGCTTTGGCTTTCTTGACCTTAATGTTCTACTTCCTACTTCTAGTTTTCTTACATATATATATATCTATATATATAGATATATAGATATTTTTTGAGACAGAGTCTTAACTCTATTGTGCTGGCTAGAGTGCAGTGGCATCGTCATAGCTCAACTGCAACTTCAAACTTCTGGGCTCAAGTGGTCCTCCTGCCTCAGCCGCCTGAATAGTTGGGACTACAAGCTTAACCACGTTTGGCTAATTTTTTTCTTATTTTCAGGAGACATGGGGTCTTGCTCCTGCTCAGGCTGGTCTCAAACTTCTGAGCTCAAGTGATCTAGTTTTCTTACCCCTCTTCTAGCCATTTGACTTACTGCTGCTTCTTTTTCCTCTCCAGAAGCTAGTCATTCCCCAAGGTTCGATCCCAGGTTCTCTTCTATACTCCCAGCAACTTCAGTAACTTCAGCATTTCTCTACATATCTATTTTTAAATCCACTTCCAGCCTTGCCCACCTGGGAAAGCCAGGTAAGATACATGGTTCTCCCTGTACAAGCATCATCTTGGACCCTGAAGGCATCTTTCCCACATCTAATCCAACTAAAATAATAATAGCCCTTACTTTGTGCCAGAAAGTATCTGCATATCCATCTCAACCTGAAGAAGTGGCAGAGTTGGGATTCAAATTCAGGCAGTCTGAGTCTCTGTTTATACCTCTTGACTTTCTGATTTCTGCAAAGGGTGTCATAGCCTTCCATTCATCATGTGTGGAACCTCAGTCATCTTGACTCCACCATCCCCCCCTACCCCCCCCCCCCATTTAAAGACTGCACAGAGCCCGTGGAATCTACCTGGGTTGAAAGTCTCTTTGTCCAGTCTTGCTATCATCCTCCCTTTCAGTCTTCTGTTCCTCTTGCCTGGCCTATTGAAGTAACTCCCTCCTAGTCTTCCTGATCCTGTGTTTTATGTACATTAATGCTCTTCAAACATTTCTATTTTCAGAAAAATTTAACACAAGAAGTCCCAAATACAGAGCAGACAAAAGCAGTGGGGCTCTGACCTCTGACTGAAGTTGCCGGGTGGGAGCCCAGATTCCCACCTGCTCTGTGTTGACTTTGTCCACTGTTGAACCAGGTGCTGGAAACTTCCCTTAACACAAAGCTTTGAGTGGATTCTTCCCTGTTCTGAAATATTCAGTGGTTCACAGACACGATGATGAGGTCATGCACAGACCCAACCTGTCTCCCCCAGGTTTATGTTCCTTCATTTCTTCCATTCAAACTCTAAACTCTAGTCAAGTTGAACTAGATTACTCAATTTTCTCAAACATCTACAGTTTGTCTCCTCCCTTTGAATTTCCTTTGAATCTCCTCCTACCTTTGAATTTCCATCATAACTTCTGTTTACTTAAATTTTGTCCATTCAGCTCCAGCAATCTTCTACCTGCCTGCCTGAACCAGTCTGGCCTCACCTGAATCCTCAGAGCATGTTGTGCCTCTCTTTGGCATCCACATTCTGCTTTGCATTAGGGTCATTATAAGTCTGTGTTCTATTTCCCCTTGATGATGATATCTGGGGAGTTATTCCCTATATACACCTTTGGTGCCAGATATCCTTTATGCTTAACCTAAGACTGGTTAAGCACATGGCCTTGAACCTAAGCTCACTGAACACAAACGTGTTGCAAATAGTGGAAATAATTCATTTGTTTAACAAATATTTATTGAGTATTTGTTAAGCAAATTTCTAGGTCCTAGAGATAGAAGATTCCAGCTTGTGTTATGGAACTGACAGCAGGTATGGATATATGTAAGCAGACATGGTGGGGTGCTCCTTCTATGAAGAAGTATGGATTTCATAGAATGTAGAAGTTTTATAGGCAAGAGATCAAGTCCAACTGATCCAAGACCCTTGTTTTAACTCCAGTAGGTCAACTGATCTGACCAAAGTCAGCAGTCAAACCTGGGTGAACTCTAAGCCCTTGTTCTCTTGTCACTTACATCTCAGCCCTTGGGCCACTTCTGATTGAACGGTAAGCAAAAGAACTTGTTGGTTTAGAAATCTGACTCAGGTGGGGCAAAGGCAACATTTTAACCTAAACATTTGTACCCCCACAATATGCTGAAATAAAAATAACTAAATAAATAAAATTTTAAAAAAGATTTAAAGTGGAAAAAAAGAAAATGACACAATGAGATTCTTTGCAAAATTATTTTTATATGTATATTTATTTTCTATGACCATTTGAGAAATGATTGTCTTTTCTTTTTCCCTTATTCCATTTTCACCCACCCTAACCCTCTCCCAACAATCACGTGAACAATATATGTGGTTATATATTGCTTTACTACTCATTCCAGTTAATAAATTACCTGAGACATAAACCTTGAAACTTCTTGAGGTTAGGGGTGGTGGAGGGAATCTTCTCCCACGTTCCTTATCAGGTACATTCCAGCTTGAGCTGCCTTAAGTGATTAAAATGGACTTGAGGGAACTTTAAGGAATATGGGGCTCCAGTGCCCAGGAGAGTTTATACTGTATTCAATATGACCTTGTTTTTAAAAAGCATACCTATATCTAGACATACATATATTTTGATATTTATTGAGATGTCATGGGATATCTAGATGCCAATAGGATAGCTAAACATATATAAATAAGTATAGACATGTTCTGTAGAGCATTTTTAATGCAAGGGGCATTTTAGGAAAATTTAAGCAGTAAAGTTTTTATTTTGGTGTGAATTGCATTAGTTGCTTGCTGTAAGGGTGAGTTGGATGGGGCAAGGGAAGAAAGGGTAAACCCACATATTAAGCTTAATGACCCAGCAGTGGGGAACACAGCAACCAGAGACAGATGCTGGAGTTAAGTAGTGGATCTTTGGAGGTAGATTTTAATAGCATTTCCACTTTAGAAGCTTCTCCACAGGACACCTGAAAAAATGTGGAATCTGCCGTTTGGCCACAGAGGGAGGAATTGCCCCATTCCTAGTAGAATCGTAAGGTCCCAGTAGGTGTATTTTTTCATTAGCTACTTGAGGCAGAGGCCATATTTCCCCACAGCCTCTAGCACAATTCTTTACACATAGTAGGCACTCAATAAAGATTTGTCAAGTGGACGAATACCCAGGGTCTCCATAAAGGTGTGATCCAAGACTGCTCAGGTGGTTCCTACTCCATTTTTATTGCCATTCAGAACTTACAGCTCCCAAAGCAACAATAACTTGTACCCCTCAAGCATATGTAGTATTTAGTATTTCTGTATGTGGTGTCAACTTTCATGTCATAATATATACTATATATGTAACTGGTTAAGTTACTGTTGCTGTGGGAACCATAGGCTTTTTTCCCCCCATCTAAACTAAGCCCTTGCTAGCCATCTTAGACTAGGCAGAGATAACACCATACAACCTTTTCATGCCTAACCCCATCCCCCAATCCTGGGCCCCCAGTTTGGTTGGCACATCTAATTACAAGCTTATGTGCTGATTATACTGACAATTCTGTAATTAATAGTTTTGGGGGTTTTTTTTTAGCTAATAACACTATGACATTAATATTTCTAAGCCAACTTTTATATTTGCTATTGCTTTGTTGGGGGCACTTTCATATTATACGTACATTTTGAAAAGGAGGATCGACTCTAGAGTCAGTCCGGTTATGTGAGATGTTCCTATGGACAATGGCATAGAACGAATAAATGTCCTCATCCTTTCCTGTGCAACCAAAGGTGAAATGTAATTGCTTTGTTTCCCTAAAGTAGGCACTGTAGCTTTTCCTTTTCTATTCCTAATGAGAGCTTTTAAAAAGGGAGTTTCTTAAAACTTGGAAAAAGAGATAAACCTCATTTCAGTCCATCTTATAATTCAGCTTTGTGAATGGAAAGCCAAGGAAAGGGGACAGTGTGCAGGTGAGGGGGTCAGGGAGGGGAAGTCAAGTGAAATTAAATACTTCTCTTCTCCAGGTGCCAGCAAGCACGTTTGGAGGATATTAGATCACACTGTTTAAGCTGATTGGCCTCGAGACAGCAGATATTTCTGTTTTTGAAATTTGAAGCGTATAGATATACTTTCTAAGGGGAATCCTCAGAATATCTATGCCTTTCTAAATTGGGAGTTCCTTACTATAGGAAGGAACACTGATTGACTGATTGACCTATAAGGCTTGTACTTCTTCTAGTGCACTTGTACTGTCTAGTGAAGCAAGTGCAATATGCTACAAATGCCTATTATATGGCAGCCTCTAGTACCAGACTCCTCCCCGCTGCATTTCTTCTGCTAAATGTTCTCTTCATTCCTCCTATATCTCCCACCATCTACATTCTCTCAACACACACACACACACACGCACACACAGAAACACACCTCCCAACTTATAACTAGATTTTAATCTCCCTCTTATGTGCTTTATAGCCCTGGCCTCAAGTCTGATCACTTCTGATTTTTGTTTCTCCCCAGGTTATAAATTAGTTTCACACAAATATTGAAATGGACTAAAATCACTCCCAAGTTTTGCTTATAGAAAATCTAGAAGAGATAGGGGCTAAAGGAGATATCTTCCCACTCTCATCCTTTTGGTGTCTTCTCTGCCCCCAGGCACGGTGTCTCCTGTGCAGTGTCTGGTCCTTGTTGTCAGCAATGTGGCTTTTCCTTATACCTGGCAACACCTCAGTCCTTGGAAGCCAAAACTGGCCTCTCCAGTGTTCTGTCTTCAAATAACCTGTACATAAATTCATACCTGGGAATTCATACATGTGAATTATCATGGAGTAGTTATATTTTAAAATGAGTTCCATGGCATTACAGTACATTGGTCTTAAAGGTTAGATTACTTGAATGGTAGAGATTTCATGTTGGGCAGTTGAAAGAGATGTTTCTGAGTGAATAGTTTCTTACCCCTCAACCCATACTACCCATCAGGTCACTTTCTCTGCTTTTTTGCAATGACCATTCTTGATAGCGCTTGTATGGTTTGTAGAAAGTTTATTAATTACTTCCTATGGGCATAGTGACCAGCACTAAATCCACACCGAGATAAAATGTGCTAGAGGGATCATTCTTTGTCACAGACAATTTTGATTTTTTTTTCTGCATTCATTTATAACCAAAGAGTTGATGGTAGGTGATAGATTAATTAATTCATGTGATTTTTATTAAGGACTTGCTATGGGCCAGCACTATAAAATGTACTGGGGATAGAATGATGACTGAGATAGTTGTAGTCCCTGTCCTCACCAGGATTGCAGTGTAGACAAGGAAACAGATGAGAAACAAGTAGAAGCAAAGAACATCCCCAAACTGTGAATACCAGAAAGGAAATGAAAGTTATTACTAACATGGTGAATTATGATTGAGGGTGGGGAACATACTTTAGATGGGAGATGTTGGAAGGCCATGTTGGAACTGTGTCCTGAAGGTTGAATGGTCAGCTTGTGAAGAATGGGACTGGTGATGGGGCAGGAGAGATTATGATGGTGGTGATGGTGATGTGATGGTGATGTGATGGAGATGGTGATGGTGATGTGATGGTGATGGTGATGGTGATGATGATAGTGATGTGATGTCGATGGTGATGTGATGGTGATGATGATGGTGATGTGATAGTGATGAGATGTTGATGGTGATGTGATGATGATGGTGACAGTGATGTGATGTGATGTGATGGTGACAGTGATGTGATGGTGATGTAAGGTTGATGGTGATAAGACATGATGGTGATGGTGATGGTGATGGTTATAGTGATGGTGATGGTTATAGTGATGGTGATGTAATGGTGATGGTGATGTTGATTATGATAGTGATGGTGATGGTGATAGTGATGGTGATGTGATGGGGATACGATAGTGATGGTGACAGTGATGTGATGGTGATGGTGATGTGATGGTGATGGTTATGTGATGGTGATGGTGATGTGATGGTGATGGTGATGGTGATGTGATGGTGATGGTGATGGTGATAGTGATGGTGATGTGATAGTAATGGTGATGGTGATAGTGATGGTGATGGTGATGGTGATAGTGATGTGATGGGGATACGATAGTGATGGTGACAGTGATGTGATGGTGATGGTGATGTGATGGTGATGGTTATGTGATGGTGATGGTGATGTAAGGTTGATGGTGATATGACATGATGGTGATGGCGATAGTGATGGTGATGTAATGGTGATGGTGATGTGATAGTAATGGTGATGGTGATGGTGATGGTGATGGTGATGTGATGGTGATAGTGATGGTGACGGTGATAGTGATGGTGACAGTAATAGTAATGGTGACAGTGATAGTAATGGTGATGGTGACAGTGATAGTGATGGTGACGGTGATAGTGATGGTGATGGTGATGGTGACGGTGATAGTGATGGTGACGGTGATAGTGATGGTGACGGTGATAGTAATGGTGATGGTGATGGTGATAGTGATGGTGACGGTGATAGTGATGGTGATGGTGATAGTAATGGTGATGGTGATGGTGATATGATAGTAATGGTGATGATGATGGTGATGGTGATGGTGATGTGATGGTGATGTGATGGTGATAGTGATGGTGATGGTGATGGTGATGGTGATGTGATGGTGATAGTGATGGTGACGGTGATAGTGATGGTGACAGTGATAGTAATGGTGACAGTGATAGTGATGGTGATGGTGATGGTGACAGTGATAGTGATGGTGATAGTGATGGTGATGGTGACGGTGATAGTGATGGTGACAGTGATAGTGATGGTGACGGTGATAGTAATGGTGATGGTGATGGTGACGGTGATAGTGATGGTGACGGTGATAGTGATGGTGATGGTGATGGTGATATGATAGTAATGGTGATGGTGATGGTGATGGTGATGGTGATGGTGATGGTGATGGTGATGGTGATAGTGATGGTGACGGTGATAGTAATGGTGATGGTGATGGTGATATGATAGTAATGGTGATGGTGATGGTGATGGTGACAGTGATGGTGATGGTAATGTGATGGGGATATCACAGTGATGTGACAGTGATGGTGCTGTTGGTGTGATGGTGATTATAAAGTCACAATGAAGTTTAAAGGCAATCTATGGTAAAAATAACAGAATCATGTCAAATGTTATTCCTTACCATTTTATCTGAGAACACTTAGAAATAATATCAAACAGGAGGACATTAAATAAGTTGTTTAATTTTACCTTTGCCTTTGAATGTATATATACCGTGTAGCAAAGAACAAGCAGTACTTCTAGAGTTTATGTATTTTCTTTGATAGATAATGAATTCTAGAAAAAAAATGGTTTTACCCTGTTCTTCTTTAGGCAAAATCCAGGGGTTTTGAAACCTGTTTCTTATTATTGTACTGGTTTTGCCTTAAGGTTTCTGATTTATAAATATCCGGGAGAAAAATAATATTTTAGGGTAGTAAACTGATTACTGACCTGCTGCTTTGGTAATTTATTGATTTGATCATTTTTTAAAGCACTACAGGTTATTATCTCTTCAAGGGGATTTAAAAATATTTCCTCATGTGTATCTCCTCCTTCCCTGCCTTGCCCCTCCCTGTCTTCCTTTTCCTCCCTCTCTTGCCAAAACATCCTCCTCTTAGAGATATGAAGGGTTCATTAAAGATCAGGTTTTAATGTTAGGTAATGAAAAGAGATAGCATTTCAAAATTTACTGAGTTGCTGTTAATCATATTCAGCTTCATTCATAATCTGTGATAGAACACTGTGGAAAACCAACACGATTTAGAGATCTTTGTTTTTGAATTTGAAAAACTTAATGACATGGAAAGAATCTCAGTTATTTAGTTAACCAGAAAAAGCAGGTTGTAACACAGTATGTACTACATGCTTCAGTTTTATAAATAATACAAAAATATGAATGTATATCTGAATATTTATGCATGTACACAAAAAACCATCAAGGAAATACTAAAATGTTAATCTCTTACTTGTGAGATGTTTTGAAATTTTTTTTCTTTTTTCCTCCATTTTCTAAATGCTACAATTTCAGTAATAAAAAGAGGATTTTTGGTAAAAGATAAAAACAATAAACCATAAAAACTGACTTGTTTTGGCCTTTTACCTAGTAATTCTACTTTTAGGAAATACTCAGATCTGGATGAAGAAATTATATTAGCACTCACACACAAGCAGGAAGCATCTGATATCTTAAAAGAGGAGAGTGATTAAATATATTAAGATAAATACATAGATCAAGTGACATTAAAATTGTTTTCAAAGAAGTTGAATGTGTAATGCTAGGTGAAAAAAATTATTTTATGTAGTAAGGTACTAATTATGTAACAAAAAAGTATGTAGAGAAAAAAAACACCATAAATAAGTAAGTAACCAAACTTTAGGGAGTGATATTTCAGTGATAGTCATGTTTCTTAACTTTTCAACAAATAGACATTCCGTTTAAAATTTTATATATATATATATATATATACACATATATATAAAGATTTGTCTAATTTGTAAAGAAGAATCAGAATAAAATATCTCAGATAACAATTGATTTAGATGTTTTGGTAATAATTGGGCAGGCCTAGAACATACTACTGTTCACCATGTTCATCCAGTGGCTTAAGTAAATAGATGACAAATAATAGCTTTGAATGTCTTCAACATTTCTTATATACTGTCTAAACTGTAGAGACATACAAAGAAATCTCAAGCTTTAGGGTTGGACTATTAGGCTGTGTAAGCAGTTATAGCTCGGACATATTATCATCAATATGATTATTAGTCATTGTCAACTTTGCTCAATTGGTCAGGGCAGTTCAATCAGATTAATATGCAACAGTGGAGTTTCCTAAGTATTTTCTTGTATCCTGCCCATTTGGAATGAGAATTGGCTCATGCTAAACTTGGTGGCCCTGTTAAGCTCCAGGACAAACTCTGCATGGGCTGACCCAATCGCTTAGGAGTCTTTGGGCCTCTAGGTCATGGGAAGAAGACTATGGACTAGTGGGGCCTGTGTCCTCAATAAATAAATGATGGGCATCTAAGGCACATTTGCTCCTGTCCACATTTCATCCCGCAATTTTAACCTGGAAAGCTGGTACTTTGTGTATATTATTTACATGAATGATACTTGTCTGGGGTGCAGAAGTAAAACAGGAGGTGTAGTTAACAGTAATAGTAATAAAAATACACCAAAAATCATGGCTGCCAATTATTGTGTACCTGCTACACTCCAGGCCCTGCAGGAGGTGCTGGCATTTGTCTTCTTGTTAATCAGTGATGCCACCCCTGATTTGCTATGGGACTTGCTCTTTCCTGATGATTCTAACATGTAGAGGGACACAACGCCAGGCTCTCAGCACGCACAGTGTCTAATGCCCTTCACCCCCTCGCCACCTCTCATTTTTTGGTCTGTGTCTGAGGGAGATGAGATTCAAGGTGAGAGAAAGAACAAACCGTGTAAGGTAATTCTGTCACTCACCTCATCTTCATAATCTTCCCTGAGCTTCCTCTGCTGCTCACCCTGGTATTGATCGTGTCACTGGCTATAGCAGACCGAGGCAGGGGGCTGCAAACCTTTCCGCACAACCCTCACCAGTGCGCCTGTTTCAGCTCCAAGAAGAAAAGCCTGCTGTGAAAACAATCAGTGCATTTGCTTTAGATCTAAGTGATTCCAACTAGGTCGATGCTTCATGCTGATGTGTTGAAAACATTTAAAAAATTTCTCAGAGTTTGATTTCCACGGGAACATTGTGGCATGTGTCTCAGTGTCTGCAGTTGTTATTTTTCACTAACACAGGCGACAACTGCTTCCTGCCACAGCACACAAAAGCAGTCGGAAAGCGGAGGCTTTTGTCTGGATGGATATTTACTATAAATGCTTTTGGGGGAAAGGGAGGAACATGTGTGTGCAGGCTGGGTGGATAGTCACATGCTACCTTGACCTGCAGTGGTAGGAGTTTGGGGTTTTTGTTTTTGTTTTATTTCTACAGCGATCATGATCCAACGTTGATAGGATATAAATGCAAAAAGACTGCACTACTCTCTGGTTTGGTTTTGAGTTTTGAGATTTTCTTTGTTTTGGCAGAGTCTTTACTAAGGCAAATCATTCATAATAATGCCGAGAGTTGCTTTATCTTCTAAAGGATCTATCAGATCTCTGCAAGTTTATGTTTATATTCAGAAAGAATGTGACTTCTTCATCACATCTTGGCATCAAGTGGTAGAATGGGCATTACGAAAAGGAGCTATCCTCACACAAATTAATAGTTATTTAATCCCTGGCAGGGACCCAGGATGATATTTAATTGTAGAATCTAAGATAATGAGCTTTCCACCAGAAAAGTAATCTCCCTAAAGGAAGAGAATGCTGTGCCAGCATTTATGTGATACATCGTGGTGTTGAGGGGACATGATGAAGGGTGTGGGGGGTCCAGTCTAAATATGTGGGGGTCAGGGGTATGCATAAGTGTATTACACCTGATCATATTGCTAAGTCCCCATTCTGGCTGTTAATAGTAGAGTCTAGCATTTGTAAAAACAAAACAAAACAAAACAAAACAAGAAACTGATCTACAAGCCATGCCTTCAAAATTACTTCTCCGTTATTTAGAGATGAAGTTAGAGGAATGACATTAGGGCTTTTGATTTTGCTGTGTAGCTCCAAGGAAGATCTGTGGCTAAGTCAGAGTTAGAACCCAGTTGTTCAGTGTTCTATCTGCCAAGTGGTATAAAAAGTATGTGTGTCAGTTCAGCTGAGTTTCCTTTGCAATGACATCATTTCAATAAAATGTTGGGGTTTTCTTCTAGGCATGAACTCTCTTGGGTTGTGTTACCCTGTTTGCTGTTTACTGTCAAGATGCTGAAAGAATGTTCTTATAATGAGCCAAGAGGAAGTGGCAAATGAGTGCTCTTCTTCAGGTATTTTGTTGATTTTTCAGAATGACTACCAATAGGAAATTTCCACAAAACTATGACCTGTGATGTATTGTATGAAATCTGAGGGAAAACATTGTCATGTTTTCTGTAGTCAAATGAGTGAGATACCCCTTTGCTCTGTTCTTCTGCTTCTCCAAAATGTTAGGTTTATTTTATGCCAGAATTATTCCTTAATTCATAAGCTCTTCTCACCTCTGGTTAGTTCTGTGCCCATAAGTGATATTATGGTTTGTTTTACTAAACACCTACATTGCGTATACATTTCTACCCACTGTTTATGTTCTTGACCATGAGAGCTTATGTTCTAAATACGAACTATATATAAATGACTTTTGATGGAATTTTTATTTGCTATCTTTGTATCTAATTTTTTGGAAATATAAATAAAATAGATGTGGCTATTATGGGAAAAGACACTCTAGAATGATCTTTGATTATTACTTTATACTTGTATTTTGATATATTTGTTTTTAGGAAGCTCAGTGTATTTTGGGGGTGTTAGGTCAGTACTACTCAATGGTTTCCTTATGAAAAGGTGGGAAGAAAGTTTCAATTGAATGTACTCTGTCTTAAAGGCACAAAGGACTGAAAGGGGGACTGAGGTCATTGCTGATGGATCTAGGAACAGAATTTATCTCCAGCTTTCTAATCATTATATTCTCTTTATATTAGTTATATGCTTTATATTAGTTATATGATTTTTATAAAATGGGACAACCCTTCAGTATATCTTGATCTAAAGAGTTTTAGAGCCCAAGGGATAACTGATTTTGTCATGATAATAGTATTTGGCAGTGCTATGTTAAATAAAGAAGGTAGTATTTATGTTAAACATGGTCTCTTTCTTCCCAATAACAGCGTTTGTCTAAAAACACTCAGAGAGTAGAAGTGCTGTAAGTCAACAAGTGGGGAAAATAGCTCTAAAATGTCATCTTTCCAGCATCATTTCATTCATTTAAAAAATGAACTCCTTGGGTGTTTTATAGAACTACTATTTGTACTTTAAATGTATTATCAAGAGCCCTGTTTGTAAAGAATTCATGCACTTAATTTATGTACTCAGCTTATCAGATTACTTTGTTTCTGGATTTTTCCCCCTCAGAACAATGGGAGAATCCTCATGAGTTGCAAAAAGCAAAACCATAGGCTTTCAATAAGCTTATACTGGCTCATGCATGAAGCTTAGCTTACTATAGATTTTCCAGAAAATCAAATATGGATGTGGCGGACATATCTTTTCTGGCTAGGAGAAGTGACTCATTATGGGACAGTTAGCTGTACATCTCTTGGGAGTGTCTTTAAGCAGTTTCTTAGAAGCCAGTGTTTAGCAGAACCTTCGGAGAAGCATAACCCAATACAGGCAGTTCAGAAAAGCTGCTTTAAATGAACATTTGCCAAAAAAAAAAAAAAAAAAAAAAAAAATGAACATTTGCCCACAGCAGATTATTCCAGATGGAGTGTGGAAATGGCAGGTGAATGGAGTTGTTTTCCACCTAACTGGAAAAGCTTGTTTTCAGGAGGGTAGATGCTATAACTATAAAATTGAAGGTGAACACACTGAAAAAGAAGTGGATAAAACTAATTTTATAGAAATGATAAAATTTTAGACATTGTTTAGCAACTTTTAATGTTAAATCTTTCACCTATGCCTTGGATGATATGAAGACAACATTGTTGAGTGGTTTTATGAGACGTCTAGGTGCAAGGCAAGTCTTAATTCACCTGATGAATCCCAGAAAAATATTATGTGTGGAATCTTCTGGATTCAGATAAAACTGAATATTTATAGAGTTTAATACTCTGGCAATTTATCTTTATTCTTTTGTCTCTCTCTCTCTGTGTTGCTATTGCTTAGACCTGGAAAGGAACTCTGCGGGCTTTTTTTTTCTCTTTTCCCTGACTTCCTCCTAACTTCAAGGGTCATGCAGAAGTGTTTTCTCACAAAGGTTGAAGAGCTCTTTTTCACAGTAGGCAATAAAAATACATTTGTGGTTTAATAAATGATGGGCCCGCCCTACTTCTTAGTTTCCTTTTGGCAAAAGCTGAACTGTTTCTATAAAGCTGTTGCTTCCTTCTTTCTACTGCTATTGACTCTTCTTTCCTATTTGTGGGCTTCCAGAGCCTTCGGGGAACGGATGGTACATGAGGATAAATTACTGTCTCCCTCCTTGTGGTTTCCATTCAGATGACCACTGAGAATATTTTAGCATTTTACTTATGGATTTAAGGAAAAAAAATACGGAATTTGTAAAAATCATGTTAGCAACTGTCAAAATACTGTTCCGTGCACAAGAATTTTAAAAATATGTGGATGCCTAATAATTTCTTGTTCTTAGAATTTATTTCCTCCTTCTGTTTTTAAAAAATATTATGATAACTATTAATCACATTTATAGGTCTGATTTTGTATATATATATATATGCATATAATCCCTTTTCTCATGACATAAAGTAGAAAGAGATTTAATTCACAAGTAGAAGTTGGTTTTAGGAAAAAGATTAATTTGTTTACTCATTTGCTCATTTATTTCATGCATCCATTTATTCATTTACCAATTGGTCAACAGATATTTGTTCAGCCTTTATGTGGTAGGCATTTTGTTGAAAGCAGAAGATAGAAGTAAAAACATATATCGTTTCTGCCCTCAAGGAGCTTACGGTTTAATGTAACAAAAAGACAACACATAATCTTAATGTAAAGATAACTGCCTTGACTCATCCAACTAACAAATATTTATTGAATCTCTACTGTAAGCCAAGCATGCTTTCAGGAATTTGGCATATGATAAGGGACAAAAACAATATGGTCCTGCCTTCTTACAGTCTGGTAGAAAAGACTCCAGCTAATCAAATAATCACATAAATAAATATAAAATCATTTTAAGTGTTACCCTGGGGAGGTGAATGGTATGAAACACATGACAGAGGGGCTCCGACCTAATCAGGAAGGTGGAGGAAGGCATCAGTGAGTAAACGAGGGAGCAGAGACTGGAGGAGGAGCAGGAGTTCGGTAGATCAAGATGGTGCTAAGTAAGAGTGTTCTCAGCAGATTTAACAGCACATGCATAGTCCCTGAGGTTGAAAGGAATGTGACATACCCAGTTCAGGGGACTTGAAGAAGGCTAATAGCCACCAAGACAAAGCACAGAGATCAAGAGAGCTTAATGGTGAAAGTGAGCCAGGCCATGCAGGCCTTGCTGAAGATTTTAGTTTGAACCTAAGGAATAGTAGGGAGCCATTGAATGCCATAAACACCTTAGGGGTGTGGAATGCTGTAGATGTAGCTCTGAGGTGCTTCTGTGCTTACATGGATTTACAAGTTTTATTTTACTATGTTGTTTTCTCCCCCTCATGTGACTGTAAGCTTCTTGGGGGGAACTGAGTCTTCCTCTCTGTCCCAGGGCTTAGCTTTGGGCCTAATTCCTCCTGGCTACCTCTCTAACCTCACCTACTACACAACCCCTCATCCACTCTGGGGAAGCCACACTGGGTATGCCTCTGCTGCTCTCACCTGAGAGGCTTGGAATTTTCTCTTCTCTCTGCCTGTTTGGCCTTGTGCTAAATATTTGCATGACTCCTTATTTACATAAGAATATTTTTTTTATTAAGCTTATTCCTAGATTGTGTGTGTGTGTGTATGTGTGTGTGAAAAAGAGATATGAATGGATTTTAAAGAATTATCCTATTAGTTCTCTTGATTTATTGATTCTCCTGTATTTTCATTGTATTATCTGCAAATAACATTAATCTCTATTCTTTTTTCTAATTGTTATACTGCATTTCTTTTCCTGGCTTTTCAAGTCAAACTCATGTTGATGAAAGGCATCTTTGTTTTCCTTCTGGCCTATTGAGAAGTCCTTATCACTTGTGTTAAATATAGGATTTATCTGAACTCTTTCGGTTGCAAATGACAGAAACCCAAATCAAGCAGTGTTAAGTGAGAGAGGGTAACTGGCTCACCTAACATAAGTCCAGGGATGGAACTGGCTGCAGGCAGATGTGGTCTTTGAGGTTTAAAAATTCTCTCAGGGCTATGTCTCTCTGCCTCCATCTCTCACCATTATTTTCCTTTGTATTCACTTATTCTCAGAAAAGCCCTCTCCAGGAAGTAGGAAATATGGGATGATTCTGATTGGTTTGCTGAGGTTACAAGCCCACCCTTTCATTTAGTTTCTGTGCCGGGTGCCAGGATTGGTTGTGCTTGAGGCAATGACCTGAACATATTTGGTCACAGAAGCTGACCTGAACTGATATGAACTCAAATATTTACACTGTTTTTTTTTTCTGCAGAAATATTAATCAGCATAATATTTCAGAATGTGCTGGGAGTGTTACTTAATATATAACTAAGAATTGTGTTAATGTAAAATTTCTAAAATTCTGAATTCTGATTCATATCTTGCTCCAATGGATTCAAAGAGGAAATTGTGAACCTGTATAGTCAAATTTTCCATGTGTATCTATTATTTGAAACTAAAAAATCCACAATTTAATTTTTTTTAATTAAAAAAAATTTTTTTTTTTTTTTGAGACAAGAGTCTCACTCTGTTGCCTTGGCTAGAGTGCCATGTTGTCAGCCTAGCTCACAGCAACCTCAAACTCCTGGGCTTAAGTGATCTTCCTGCCTCAGCCTCCCGAGTAGCTGGGACTACATGTATGCACCACCATGCCCAGCTAATTTTTTTCTATTTTTGGTAGAGATGGGGTCTCGCTCTTGCTCAGGCTGGTCTCAAACTCCTGAGCTCAAACCATCCTCATGCCTCGGCCTCCCAAAGTGCTTGGATTACAGGTGTGAGCCACCCCGCCTGGCCTAGAATTTAAAATAATCACTGTGAAACAAAATATAGCAACTTTTAGTTAAGACATATACTCTTGTATCATTAAAACAGTACCACTAAAAGTAGAAATACAATTAATAAAAAGTTAGTTAATAAAAAATTAACAAAAAGTTGAAAGTGGAGTGGGAATGGAGCAGAGTATTCTTAAATATTTTAATATGCCTTTACCTTTTCATCAAGAAGATTCATGTACCAGATTCCCTTGTTTTAAAAAAAAAAAAAAAAAAAAAAAAAGGAGATTCAGTTCCTCCACCTAGAAATTTATTCCTTAGAATTAATTTGCTTCTTGGAAACATTCCTTTCAGAGCTCTGTGACTCCATGTTCTATTGCAGTCCTGGTTTTCTGGGACCACTGTACACCATCTTCTTGGAATTTCCTTTAATTTTGTGGCCTTATTTGGTCCATGGTTTCTTAAATCTCATACTTTCTTGACTCTTGAAGTCTATTTTTGTTTTTGTTGTTGTTGTTGGAGGACATTTTCAAGTATTTTTTCAGAACATATTAATAGATGTTAAATTTTATGAGTCACTCCTTGTCTGAACTTGACTTTATTTTGTATTTATTCTTGATCAATAGCTAGAATTCTAGGTTCAAAATAATTTTTACTCAGAACTTTTCAAGGCATTGTTCTGCTGTTTTCTGGCATCCAGCATTGCTTATGAAATGTCTGAAACCAATTTGGTCTTTCTTCCTTTGAAGATAAACATTGTAATCTCTTTGAAAGCTTTTAGGATCTTCTTTAGAATCTTTGTATTCTGAAATTTTGAAAGAATGTCTTCAGATATCTCTCCCCCCACCCTCCTGCCCATTCTTTCTGCTCAGCACCATCTGGAATCTTTGGGAAGGAAGAGTTAACATTCTATTTGCAGGTTTGTTTAAGCTTTGGGTGATTTCATTCGATTACTCCTTTGATAAATTGCTCACATTCCTTTTCTTAGCTACCTCTTGTTGGAACTACTAGGAGACAGATGTTGGTCCTGCTGGATGGATTGTGCTGGAATCTTTTACGTTTTCTATTTATTTGTTATTTTTTCCAGATTCTGGAACATTTCCTTGACTTTTTCATTTGGTAGTCTATCTAGCTTTCAAATGCCAACATTTTGAATTTTCACAAACTTTGTGTTCCTTCTAGCATTGCAATTTGTTCTTGTTTTGTGGATAAAATAATATGTCAAACCTCCCTTCTAAAACAAATTAAATTATTTTAAGATGTCCTTATATCCCTTGAATTATTTCTGTCTCCTCCAGTATCAGAGGATCAGTTTGTTCTTTCTGATTCTTGTGGTTTTTTGCTCCGATTTTCCTCAGTTATCTGGTAGCCATTGGTTGTCCATTTAGACTTATAAATGAAGAAGAAGGATAATTATTATATTAAATGTTGCTGTCATGAGTTTCTTTTCCAGTTTACCTATGTTAGGCTTCATTCTAAGAAGTGTGGAGCCAGGAGCAGGTGAGCAGGTTTGGTGTGCTCTCCTAGACTCCAAAAAGAAAGTTGGCTTCCCTCTGGGGTCTTACCCGCCACTCTGGAAGCCAGCCACTCTGTATTGAGAAAATATTGACGAGGATCAGAGGAGACTCCCTCAGTCAGGCCCTGAATTAATAATGATGTCTTTCTTATAAGGCCATGGGATAAAATATTTAGAATGGTCGGAAGGGATAAATCATTTTTATCTACTCAAGATACTCAAATATCTACTTCAAGAGATTGTTATGCAACAATCATATTACTCATATTGCTTTCTCAGCCCACCATGGATGTGATTTCTTTCATTTCCAAAGTCCATGTAAAAGTATTAATTTCCAGAATTATGGCATTGAGGACAAAGTGTGGGCTAACTGGAGTTTCTTCTTTGGGAGATTTGTTGAGATGGTCTTTATAGTCTCATCCATGATTCCTTTTCATTATTGTTACATGAAAATTTGAAAAGAATATGTGTTTTACATTTGTGAGATGCAGTGTTTTCTCTCTTATTCTTTCTCCTCAATAAATCAAACTCCTTAATTGTGTCATTCAAGTACTCTCTCTGTTTTTTATCTACTTGATATGTCACGTTCTGAAAGAGGTATGTTATTGCCCTTAAAATTGCAGTTTCTGCCAATTTCTCATTGTGTTTCTGAAAGTTCTTTGCCTAATGTATTTTGAGGTTAGATTTTTTCAATGTACAAAGTTTTTGACATATTTGTTCGGCAGAATGTACTTTTTATAAATATGAAGTAACCTATTTAATGCATTTTGCTTAAACTGTACTTTGATGGTAATATTGCCACCTGCTTTCCTTTTGTTTCTATTTGCCCATCATGTCTCAACTGTCTATTTTCAATCTTTCCTCATCATTTTATTTAAAATGCTTTTTGAAACAGCCTCTGGTTGTGTTTTGCTTTGCTTCTGTAACCTCAATTTTAGACACTTTGTCTTTTAATAGAGAAATTTAAGTCATTCCATTTATTATGTTAATTGATTTGCTCTTGGTCTTACTAACTTTTAAAATAAATTTATTTATAATTGACAAATAAAAATTGAATATATTATATTGGTGGCATACAATATGATATTTGATATATGTCTACATTGTGGGATATTAAATTCCTACCTGTATCATTTATGTTTTCGTATTTTCTTTCTTTTGCTGTCTTTCTTTGGATTGATCAATTTTTTTTCTTACTAATTTGAAAGGTCTACATCTTATTTCTCTTCTATAGAAGAATAATATTAATTTTTATAACAAATATACTGACCAAATATTATTTTTTCTCAATAGCAAGAAATTCTATTTGTAGCCTGTTTCCATAATCCCAGGATAAAATAAGAATTTAACATTTATTCCGCCCCAGTTTGCCATATTTTATTAAAAGTATTTGAAATTTTAGTTCCAGAATTTATTAAAAAACAAATTTATTTTTTTTTCTTTCAAGTATTCTTTCTTAATAATTGATCTAAGTTTTAAAACCACATTGCTAACAATTTCTTGGGCTTACTATTTATTTTACTAGTTTTATTCCTAAAATGTTTCCTGTATACTAAAAATTCCCTTCATTCTATTAAATTTATTTGTTGATTCATATCTTCCTTCAATAATTTTTGCAAAGGGTACATAGATGTCATATTATTTAAATCTTTTCATTTTCAAAATAGCAAAAATGATGATTTATATAGGAATAGAACTTTAGGAAATTAGTTCATTTTCCTCAAGATTTCTAGAAATTGTATTCCATTCCTTATTTGTTTGAGGATTCATGAACTGCATAAAAAATTGTGAATTATCTGTAGAGAAATGAGGAAATAAGAAAAATATATGTATTTGGGTGTGTATATGTATGTATATCCTGTCATTTTTGAAGAATGTTTGCCTATAATTTTGACATATCCTTCCTATTTTCTTGTGGTGATATTTGATGATAATATTTTAAATTTTTACTTGCAAAAAAAATTTGGCAACCATTTAAAAAAATTTGTGTTCGTTCCTAAAATCCAGTTCTGGAACACACAGTTTTACCATTTTTCTTTGAAGGTAATCTTTTTCTTTCTTTCTTTCTTTTTCCATACATATTCAGGATTTTATCTTTATCCTTGAAATTCAGAAATTTGTCAGGGTATGCCAAGAAATGGGCCTTAAGAAATAATCCTGTCTGGCTCTTAGGAATACCTTAGGATATAAAGACTGTGACATTCTTCAGCTCAGGGAAAATTTCTTTTAGTATATCTCTGATATACTTTCACCTTCTCTGTTCTCACATTTCCTCTTTTCTTTCATGATAGCCACTATTTTTTATGTTCTGCATTCTCTCTGGCCTTCTAGGGCTCTGATCTGTCTTATTTCTCATCTGTCAATTGCTCATTTTTCATGTTTAGTTGCTTTTTTTTTTCTGGTACAATATGTTCTTAAAATTCACTGCACTATATATGCATATTTTAATTTTCTTTAGTTTCCTACATTCACTTTTTTTTCTGTAGGTGTTATTAGCATTAATTCTGATTGCTCAGCCTGATTATCCCTCAGGTCTCATTACTTTTTGCAATAAAACACACATATGGTACACTTCAATTAGTTTTGACATGTGTGCACCTGTGTACCCACTGCCCCTGCTAAGACATCGGCACAGAAAGCTCTTTAGTGCCTCAGAGGCACCCACTTTTCTGATTTTGTCATCAGAATTTATATTTTTCTGTTCAAGAGCTTCTGGAAGTAGAATCATACAGTGTGTACTCTTTCACGTCTTTATTCTTTCACTCAGTATAATGTCTGAAATTCATCATGTTTTGGCATGTATCAGGACGTTTTTCTTCTCTCTTTTGTTTTTCTTTCTTTCTCTTTTTGCTGGAGGGATATCATCTCTTGGACATTTGGATTGTTTCCAGTTCTGAGTTTTTATGAATAAGTTGCTATTAACATTCTTGTTCATATATTCGCATGGACGTATGTTTTCCTTTCTTTTGGGTAAATACCAAGAGTAGAATTGCTTAAGTGAGAGAGTAGGTATATCTCTAACATTATAAGAAACGGTCAACTTTCCAAGTGGTTGTACCCTTTTACAACTCAAACAGCAGTGTATGAGAGTCCAGTGGCTCGGTGTCCTCACCAGCACTTGGTATAGTCAGTTTTTTTAGTAGGTGTGTAGCCATTCTAATAGATATATATTGGTATATCATTACAGCTTTACGTTGCATTTCCTTGATTACTAATGATGTGGAGCACTTTTTCATACATTCATAGACCATTTATATATTTGTATTTTAAAGATATTTGCTTAAGTCTTTTGCCTAGTTTTTAAAATTAGTTTTAAAAAAATGATTGTTTTGCAGGAGTTTCATAATGTATATGCTAGACTTTATTGGATATATATGTATTATGAATATTTTTGTCAGTCTATAGCTTGCCTTTTCATTTTCTAAACAAAGATTTTTAAGAAAATTAATTTTAATTTTGGTAATATTTATTTGCTACATTTTTCTTTTGTGGTTTGTGCTTTTGGTATCTTGCTTAAGATGTTCCCTCCAGCCTCAGTGAACATGTGGTAATACCTGCAATGTCCAAAGACAGTTTTGTTTGCCACAACTCTGGGAGAGGAGCAACTGCTAGCTTCTAGTGGGTAGAGGCCAGGGCTGCTGCTGAGCATCCTATAACGTACAGGACAGGCTTCTCTCAACATAGAATTATCCAGCCCTAAATGTCATTAGAGTTGTAGTTGAGAATCATTGGTTTCAAAAATGCACAAATGTCCAAATGAGTTTTTCATCTTTCTCTTTGAAGGGTCATTACTAGAAAGACTTTTCCATCTAATTTATAAAATTATAAAATCTTATATTCTCGTATCTCATACTGTAGCTACTGACACAGGCTTCACTGTATGTATTTCATATATGATTTCACGTAAGCCTGAGAAGTAGGTATTCTTTCCACTTTACAAATGGAGAAACTTAAGCCAGGAAGGAAAAAGGCCCAACGGTCTGTGAAAGGGCCAAGATTTCCCTTTAGGTCAGTGTGAGAGTTTATTCCAAGACTCTTAACAGTTCTTTTGTATTTATTTTAATATAAAACTTTTGAATTACCATTTAAATTACTTAATTTTACTTTTAACATTATAATAAATTGATAGTCCCCACAAAGATGTGCTCTATTTCCTCTATGATGAAAGAGTACTCTAGGTTGAAATATAGGGCAGTGTGGAGATGGATATTTTCATTTCTACTTTAGAGATTGCCAAACTAAGTAACAGAGGTCAAGTGCCTCATCTGATACCCAGGGATGAATTTAGGCAATTGGCTGCTTTTCCCTCTATTTTTGTTTTTGTTTTCCATTTGATTGTCCAACTTTCTGATGATTGAAAGTGGTATTGAGTAGGTTTTGCTTAGGATTAATAAAAGACATAAGCAATTTTTCCTGACAGCGCAGAAAACAATGTAAGTAAACTACTTATGAAGATTATAGTGTACTTCCAGAGTGTTTTGAGCAATCTGAATGAGTAATAGGAAATATATTTGTATGCCTGAGACCTTTGAAGCTTCTTTCAAGCACATTGGGTACCTTTGATATTACAACTGGATATCTTTCCAGTATTCCTCCCCATTACTGTATATTGAGCGGGTGTTTTTTAAAAACTAGGCTTACTGCCATCATCCAATCGCACTGATGTTGTGTGATGTTTCTGTAATGCAAATTAGATTGTGGTACTGCAGCGCTCAAAACCCTATTGTCCACAAGGGCTTTTTTCCACCCTGTGCCCAAGTACTAGGAGCACTGTTCTGTGTTCTCAGGGAGTCCCATGGAGAGGAAGGAGGGGCTGTGCCCTCCTGGTCTGAGGTCCTACAATTCCAATCAGAGCAGCTCTCCTGCTCTGTCCTTTTACATTTTTGACTTTCAATTTCAAGGAGTTCTGTGATGAAAATGCTTGAAAATTTTTGGCACGTAGGACAAACTACAAATTCCCTAACATGCGGAAACAGCCTACCCTAAGTTGGCCATTTGCCAATGTTGCTGATCAAATCTCCTTTCCTTACCCCCTAAACATACACCCTGTGCTCCATCCATGGAAATGTGCACAGCTCTCTGAAATATTCTGAAGGTATCTGATTATTTCATGCCTCCATCTTTTTGTACATGCTGGATGTTTTTTGTTTTATTTTTGTATTCTGTGACATTCTCTTCTACCTGCGGTACAAGCATGCTCAAATTTAAAAGAGAATATCAGTTTGTATTTCAAATGCATTTGCCAATTTATATTCTTAGAAAGCAGTACGTAAGAGTCTCCATTGATCCACATCCTCTCCAATACTTGGTATAATTAAATTATTAATTTTTCCCAATATAAGTGATATAAACTTGTTTCTCATGGTTCTCCAATGTCATTTCCTTGATTATTGAGGTTAAGCATCTATGTTTGATATTCCTATTTTATCTTCTGTGAAAAGCCTGGTGATATCTCTTGACCATATTCTCTACTGGTTTTAGCATATTATATATTCTGAATACCAATCCTTTGTCAGTTATATTAATTCTAAAATATTCTTCCTATTTGTGCCTTATATTTTTAAAACTTTATCATGGCTTTTAATGGGCAGGTATTTTTAATTTTGATGCAGATGAAGTGAATTTTAAAACTATTTTATGTTGTTTCTTTTAGTATCTTGCTTATGGAATCTTAACCCACTTCAACATTTTAAGAACACATACTCTTTTATATTTTTTAATCATTTAAAAATTTTACTCTGCTGTTTTAATTACTACTGTTTCATAAAGGTTCTGATAAGTGGGAGGACAAGTAACCCCAAAATCTTGTTGAAATTTTGTTTTTAATGTCTTTATATCTTTTTGAAATTTATTATGCATTTATTTATTTTTATCAATACATATTGAATGTATCTTTATAGGTTTTTAATCAATTTGTGACAAATTAACCTCTATATGCTATTGAGCTTTCTAATCCATGATCATGGTATATCTTCTCATTTTTATGGGTTTTCTTTAGTATTTTTTTATAATAGTTTATATATATCCATAGAAAATTTGTAATGTTGTTTTTGTACAGGTCTTTTTCAGATTTATTCCTAGGTAACTTGTAGTTTTATAAATTTTCTTTTTAACAGAAATTTACCAATGTTCTATAGCCTTTTTAGTATAGTTTTTCTAATTACTGTTGCTAGTATATAGAGTTGATATTTGTATATTGATCATAACCTGTCATCTTGCCAAGCTCTTTATTTCTAATGTTTTTTTTATGTTTTTTGGGGTTTTCTAGGGATACAATTATGTAATCTAAAACATGACATTTTGGTTTTTTTCTTTCCTATCTTTTATATCTTTAATACTGTCTCCTATTACATTGGCTAAGATATCAACCCCAATATTTAATAAAAATAGCAATAGGAAGCGTGTTTGACTTCTTCCTCATTTTAAAGGTATTTTGCATTTTTCACCGTCAAAAATATGTTGCCATAAATTTGCTGTAGAATTCTTTCAAAATAGTGAGGATACTCCATTACTAGTTTGTTAAAAATTTTATCTTATATTTTATATTTGTAGTGGAATTTCTATCAAATGCTTTTTCTGAATACATTAAAATGATCATGCAATTGTTCACCTTTCAATGTAATATATTTTATGGCATTTATAGATTTTAAAATATAGAATCATTCTTGAATTTCTGGGATAAATGTGATGCGATCACGATGTAATACCATTTATATATGCACTACTAGATTCTGTTTGCTAATATTTTTTATAGAATTGTTAGCATTTTTGTTCATAAATGGGATTAGCCTAAAGATATCTCTTGTCCTATGTCCTAATCTGGTTTGGTATTAAGGTTTTACTGAGTTCATAGATTGGAGGAAGTATTTCTTCTTTCATTATTCTTTAAAAGAGTTTATGCAAATTAGAATGACATTTTAAAAATGCGCCCTGTAGAATCCTCTGAGCCAGTGTGTGTGTGTGTGTGTGTGTGTGTGAAGACTTAAAATATGGATTCAATTTATTTAATAACGAAGGGATATTTTCATGTTTTCCATTTCTTTCTGAGTTTTTTGGAGAAGTTTTATTTTCTAGAAAATTGCCTATTTTGATTAAGATTTTACAGCATATATTTTTCATTGAATTCTCTTATCCTTTTGATATGTTTTATTTTTAGTTATATTCCCATTTTAATTCCTAATATGGTTTACTTGTACAGTATCTCTTTTTGTCTAGGTCAGTTTTGTCTGAGAGCTGAGTATTTATCAGCTGTTCCAAAGGAGCAAATTTTGCTGATCTCCTGTATTGAATCATTTACTATTTAACTATACTTTCTTATATTTATTAGCTCTTTCCTATTGTCTATGAGTTCATTCTGTTATTTTTTTCACTAACTGTTGAGATGGATGTTTAGCTCATTAATATTTGGCATTTATTCTTTTCTAATATATGCATTTAAGTCTATAACATTCTCTAGAAGGACTGCTTTCTCTGAATCCCACAAGTTTTAGTATATAATATATTCATCATAATTCAGGTCTGTGTATTTTAAATTTTCATTGTGCTTTCTTCTTTGACCCATGAGTTATTTACTAGATGTGTAAATATTACCAAATATATAGAGATTTAAAAATATATATATTTTGATATGGATTTCTAAATTAATCATGTTTTGTGGTACACTTGATCTTGATTCTTTGAAATTTTTTGAGATTTACTTTATAACCTAGTTAGTTTGCATAACTTTTTCTTATTTTTCAGAAGAATATTTATTTTCTTATTACTAAGTACAGAATTCTGTACAGGTTCATTAGCTCAAGTTTGTTAATTATCTTATTCACATTTTCTATATTTTTACTAAATTTTGTATGTTTGCCCTAGCAAAAATATAGAGATGTGAAAACTTCCTACTCTGGTGAAGGATTTTAAAAAAGTCTTTCTATAGTTCTATTTCTTTATATATTTTAAGGCTATTTTGACTAGGTATACATAAGTTTAGTATGGCTTTAGTTTCCAGATGAATCAAATGCTTTACCAATATCTAATAATCATCTCTGTCTTTGATAATAATTTTTGTCTTAAAGGTTATTTGTCTGAATTAATTTGGTTTGCTTTTATTTCTTTTGATTCATACATGTCTAGTATATATTTTTTGAAACTTTATATTAACCTTCCTATATTTTATTTCCTTATGATTTATATGTATTTTGTATAAACAAATATAGCTGATTCTGAAAATGCCTGACAATATCTTCAAACAAAGGTACATGAGAAATACTAGACTGACTAAAATCTTGATGCAGTAGCTGCACATAAACATGTGGGTGAAATGTTCATTTTGACATGGTTGGCACTTTCCTTTGTTTAATAATCATGGACCAATCTAATCGTATTTATCTCCTGATGCTGTCTCAGAAGTTAGATACCTTTGGCCAAAACCAAATTTTAGAAAAATTATCCTTAAGCCATTTTGTTACAAGTTTGGTAAAGGACAATGATTAGAATCAGCAAAATAAAGTTTTTAGACTAATATAATGCTTTTCAAATTTAGAATGTAAATTGAAACAGTATCAGAGAAAACATTCCATTTTAAGGTTCTGTGCTAACGGTGAACATGTAACAAAACATCTACTCCATACCTCCATTTATCAGTATTTTATTTACTAAGCAGCCCTTATTTCTCTTTTGAAAAGGGGCTGACCTCATTCCCTCCTATCATTTAGCTTTCTTAGAATTGCACCTGTCATGTGATGGGTAAGACTCAGAACTTCATGCTATTATAAGCTCTGACTTGGATGAATCTGAATTTTCATATTGCCATAGTTATGTCCCACTGAATCTGACTTGTGAATCAGAAAAGATGCTACTCATTATTTCTAAAGCAATGCTCCATTTTGGATGCTTAAAAGAAGGCACCAAAATGTTTACAAATAGCAAGAGTTTCTTTTACTGCCCCACTGACTTTCCTGTTGCATTTTGTTTACTAGTGGTCATTGGATGTTGGATTTTATGTAGAATCTTGGTTTCTTAGGACTCTTATCCTCTCTGGTCAGAACACATCACTAAAGCCAAATGTGGGGAGAGACTATTACCATTGTGAGTCCTTCATGCCGAAAGAAATTATAGCACTCTCTTTTGTACCTGAACGAGTACAAAATTCATTGCATGAGTGCATTATTAGTGCATTATTAGCATGATTCAATTAAAAATGGGGAAAGGAGGCATTTTATAAAAACTTTGGCATGCATGTGCAATCCCTGAAAAGATACTAACGGGTTTAGTTCCTAAAATATACATGGACATTTAGTTGGACAAAATTTGCATACATGCATCATACCTGTTTGCTACTATTTAACAGGCCAATTCTCTTTCTTCCTTCTTTGTCCAAGGATGCTATACATTAAAGCGGTGCATCTTATGGAAGAGTTTTCCTTCCTAAAGGAGCTATCCTAATGTTAGTTTTGACATAACTTGCATAAATACAGAGGAATTCAGATTCCAGCCTGCCATGCTGAGACTTTGCTTTGTTTTATCTGATGCTCTGAGGCCCCTGAAATACCTCGCTACCACACAGGCTATATTTTTTAATAACCACTTTAACACAGAGCAGGGGAAATCTCAGCCACACACAGCTCGAGATGCTATAACCAGAGAGCCTCCTGGGAGCAGTCGGTCCACTCCTAGACTTGTTTTCTCGTGACACACATCTTCTGTCTAAATCCTTTAGCGAGGATTCTCGGGCCTCTGCACAGTGAGGAGTGTGGACTCCCCAGTTATGAAACAAATGGCAAATGTGTTAGTGGGGAAGGGCTGGTAGTTACACCGGTTCAGTGTCATCGACTATATGTGATAAAACTGGTGTCTGGGGTTTCCTTGGTCTTTGCTGGGGGGGGAGAAAGAAATATTTCTGGAAGGACTATTGACATCACATGATTCTAAGCATATCACACCCCAGGTGGTTTTAGGCAGCAAGAGAATATGCAGTATATATTGATGAACAGTTACCTAAAAACAACACAGATATATTTGGCAGAGGTGTGGCAAGAACACATCATGTGGCTTCCTGGCAAACTGACATAGTTAGAAACATACATGTGTGTACAGCTATAATGACATTTCCTTGTATCCCATCTATCAGGTTACAAGCGGCTAATAATTTTCTTTTTCTAGTCACAGCCAAACATTATAATAGCACATACCATAAATCAGCATCAACACGCAACATTGCTTAGCAAATATAAATGTATGTGCATTGCAGAATGATCTGAGATTACAAAAATATATCAGAAGTCAAAAGTACCTGGTGGAGAAATGCTATGTCTTTAGTTTATTGAGATTGTTTGGAGGATCCTAATGTACTGTCACTGAAAGAATAATTTTTCCTTTACAATCTACTTAGCAAAGATTTATTGATCCTTTCCCCCTTCATAGAGAATTACTGATCCATTTTAGAAAATCAGATTTTCACACCTTTCATGAGAATGTGCCCAGTGCAGTCCTCAGGGGACTGCCTGGGAAGTTGACTTTGACACGCAGTCCCTTGGAACTTGCACACCACAGCCTAGCGTCTCGTCGCTGATTTGTTGCACCAGGCAGTAAAATACTTTCATACATTTATAGAGAAATGATTGTACTGCAAGGACTTATTTTTCCATGCTAGCGGATGTATTCAGGGTACTGCTGTTTGTGTAAACAGCATTTTTCAGATGTGGCGTTTTTTTTTTTTTTCTTATTCTTTTTTCCCCTGTCTTCTCAGCTGTAATGTTACGAACAGCAAGGTAAGATAAAAGTTTAAATTCATGCTGCAAAGCCATGGGATGCTGTAGACTCCTTCAGTGTGTGTAAATAACTTCTTCCGAGACGCACATGTCTGCTGCTCTTCCCTCATTATGGGAGTTAACTGAGGTAGCTAAGCAGCTGACATGCTGTATTGAAGTATGCATCATAACGAAGGTGATTTATTATAATTAAAACGGTGTGGAGGGGAGCTTTGCATTAGACATATTGTTTCACAGAAGAACTTAATAGAGAGCATTACTATTAGTTATGGATTTGGGTGAAGGATGCCGTTTGCTAGGAGTTATGTTAGTATTAGTCAAATTCTGAAGTTGCTTTTTGAGTTCTTCTGTACTGGGAGGGAAGAAGCATTCAGTAAATGAAGAATTCTTATACTGGCAGGAGGCTAGTGTGTATGTGTTCGTGTGCAAGAGTAGGAGACAGGGAGAAAGAGAGAGGAAAATGACGTGCGCCTGAAGTGTTCTCGGCAGGAGCAGTTCTAGAATACTTTATTACATATCTATGGAGACAGTGGCATGGACTGTAAGTAGCTTCTGTCTCTTGATATAATAATGCACATAAAGTCGGGGTCAGATTGGGTTCGCTCTGGGCTTTGATGCTGCGGAAGGTCACTAGGGGAATCGATGGACCAAAATGAGCCCTGAGTTTCATGCAATCAATGCGATTTTTCTATTTAAAGTGGACACTGCTGGGTGTGAGTCTCAAGCTTCAAATGTGGTTTGGCTCAGCTTTTCAGATCAAGAGTAGATTGCATTGCAAATAGGTTGTTTATTATCATAACCGGGATGACACGGTGAATGCAGAGTAGGAGAGGCAGTCTGCAAATGCTGCTTTCAAGTTTGGCGCCCTGTATTGTGGCGACCAAATCCGTAGCCGCTTGATTGCCAGGGCATACCTTGTTCTCTGTTTATTTTACTATTTTTAATGAATCAAAAGTAAGGGAAGCTTTTTAAAATGAGAAGCAAATCATTATTAAAAACGGAAATATTTCTAAATCTTTTCTGTATTTTGTTTGTCCCTTCACCTACCTATCATCAGGCTTTGCTGGTAGAAGGATTCTCTAATGTACTTATTTTTTATATCAATATCATTTATACAATCATTTTTTAAAAAGCTTTCTCTGGAAAGTGAATGGAAGATTTTTTTGATCATCTGCAAAGCTAGTAGAGTTCTGATCTTGTGTTGACTCTTCAAGCTCTTACTCTCTGCAGTGGCAAACAGACCCCTACTCAGAAAGGACAAATTATAAATGCAGTTTCTCCACTGGAATAAAAGTTCTAGAACTGCTGAAGGATCTTCTATGGGTTTCTCTTCACCATGTCACATTGCCACTGAGATATGCTGTGTGTCATTTAGGACAACAGATTACAGAAGGAAGGCACTTCTGCTTTCTGTTTGGGGGAGAAGGTAAGTGAGAAAAGACTGGGGTTTATTAAAATATTCTAAGGAAGTCTGTGAAGGACGCCTCTTCTGTTGTGTGTCACCCAGGGGCCTAGCAGCGACAAAGACAATAAGTAACTGGCAGGTTCTGCATTTTACTTAGGGCAAAACTTCCTTCTTCCTGTGAATCAGGCTCCTAACCTACTGAGGAAGATGGGTGAAGGAGACTTCCAGTTATTAAATGGCCAGCAATCTGGAGAAATTAAAAAGAATATGAATATTAACCTTCCATTAAGTTGAAACACATTTGCCAGTGAATTGCTACTTGATGCTTTTTTTCCCCTCCACTCTAAAAGATAACATTGCTGCCTAGCTTTTAATTTAACCTTAATTTAATTTGAACTTCCAGGGTTTTAATTTAGTAAAAGAAGGCAAGAAGAAATGAGTTGACATCACTGTGGACTGATGGCAGAAAGCCATGTTCACCCTCCCTCCCACAGGCCCTGGCAGCCTTTGCATTCAAGTAAACATTAAAAAAAAAAAAAGAGCTAATTGAATATATTAGTAATATTAATAATGTAAGTCACAAGTAAAGGTATAAAGAGGTATAAGTTTCTTTGCTGAAACTGGAAAATTGCCACTCAGAGAGCCAGGTGTGTGGGGGGAGAGGTGTGCTGAGAACAGGTGCAGCCTCTGAGTACAGGGTGTTGTTAGCAGAGCGTTTGCAATGGGCACAGGCTGTTTCTCTGCCCGAGAGGATGGGCCTTTGTATGTAGGGCCCATTCGTAGCATTTTGGTTTGCATTGCTGTCCTTAGCCCCTCAGAGTCTTCTTTCATCATCTCTAGACTTTTGTGCAGCAGGAATGATTAGGGTTCTTCTTAGCCAAATCGTTTTGAGTTTGTTTATGTAATAATATTAGTCCCTAAACAACTCGGAAATAAGCTACAAAAACATAACATTTTTAGAGTTGTGTTTCCATCGGGCCGAACCTTAAATCTCAGGAATCTGAAATCCTATGTTAAACGCCTGCAAAGGATGGAAAGAATGGTTTAATTATAATTAATCATCATGAATGGTGCCATTTACAGTTATTTTACATAAGACTAAATACAAAATTTGGCTTTAGGGGTGGCAGGGATTTTTTTCCTTTGCTTTACCAATGACTGTATAAGTCATGTGTCATATAAAAATGAGAGGAAGAGGGGACTTTCAAATTTATGATTGTGCTTCTTACCTTCCAGAATAAGTTTATTTGTGAAAAGAATAGGATGCTTAAGTTTTCTTTGACATAGATTTTTTAAAAAAATTATATGCCTTATATTCCAAGAAGGCACACCTGATGAATAGAAAAACATATTATATATTTTGCAAAAATGAATTTCCAATATATGTCATTTTATATTTTGCAATATTTTATATGAAATTTGAGCCTCTTATATTTATTATTCCATTTAACTCCTAGTGTTTCCATATTTTAACCTGTAGGATGGTAAAATGAAAGAGTACCCCTTACTGATTATGATTTTGAAATCCTTTGTACATAATCCTCATTTGAAAAATGAATTTGGGAGACTCAGTTGCTGTTTAAGAACCCCGAGGCCTTTTGGGGAGGGTGAATTAAGACTTCTCGTGAGATGCTTCTTCCTACAAAATCACTTTTCCCTCAGATGAGGATACTGAGGTAATGGAAAAATCCTTAATCTCAAAAGCATCCCTGAATGTGCCACCCTGAAAATTAACCTCATTCATCCCTTTCCCCCACCTTCATTTTTTTCCTTTTTTGAGACCTCAGAAAAATTGAGCACATAAATTAAAGTGTCCCCTTCGCCGCCCTAACTTATGCAACCAGCACTTACTCACCAGCGCCCCGGTCCCGGAGACCTTGGCAACAACACCGGGGTCATATTTTCACCCAGACAAACTGCTCACGAGCAATTTTCTCAACATCTTGGACCCAAACTGGCTTTTCTTTGATTTCAGAAATGAAGGCAGTCTTCTTTTTTTCTGTCTTAATTTTTTTTTTTTTGAAAAGCCATTTATTGTGGCTATTTCTGGGGGGAAAAAAATCCCACTTTCTGGTAATGTTTGTCTTCTCCTTTCTGTCTCTAGCAACGTAGTAGGCAAATAAAGAGGTATAGCATCTGATTCTGCAATTACATATTTTCACTTTTACTTGGAGGCACCCATCCATGTTTCTAGTACAGACCAATGAGTCACTTTTTTTTTTTTTTTTTTACCTTTTTCAAAAACTGGACTGGTTCTGAGGAAAGGTTTTGGGTGATTATACTCTCTTGGAGAGGTCCTTCGCCCTATCGCCCCGAGTGTTTAGGAGTAAAGGTTATGACATCTTTCTAGTTTTCTGAAGTCCAGGAGTCAGTAAAACATCCTCCCACCATTTATCACTCCAAATTAGTTCAGGCAAACGAGAAGTGTGCAATGAGCCATTTTCCATAAATCTCCCCCAAATTCACATACATAGTGGGTTTATGCTGATGGTGTGGAAGAGGGGTGCCCTCCTGTAATTGAAGTGTTTGGTAGGTTTATGGTAATGGCCTTGAGAAGAGGAACCCTTGTTGGAACGTTTTGTTCTCCCAGGTAATCTACTGAAGGAACACATTGAATGAATGTGTATTTTTCACAGACCTGTAGGAGCCGTAGCTAACCTGGCATTCAAAATTTAATGAATAAAATGGCGTACGGTCTCTGGAATCCCTCTCTTGTGGCTTAGTCTTATTCCCTCCACTATCTGGAGGACTTACTCTGTCTCGCCAAGATGAGGTACGGTTCACATTTATCAGGCATGTCCTTTTCTGTTGTATAGTGTGCTTTTCCATCGTTTAGGTCATCTAGTTCTTGCTGGAAATTAAAATTTGCATTTGTTTCAGGGAAAAAATTAAGCTATTTCTAAGGAATTTGAATATTCCTAAGAACACTTTAAGGCCTCTTTTTTTTTTTTTTTTACAGAAAATGGTAACTTTATTTTGCCAAGAATAAATGTATTTAAATCCCAAAAGGTTTAAGTTCATTTTAAAGAAGATAACCAATAACAACCCCACCCTCCCTAAACAACACTCTAAAAATTTAGCCTTAAGGCAATGTGAATCTTGGAGAAATGTCTTCCCATTTTCAATATGGCTTGACTTTATTATAACCCCGGAATTAAGTGTAGTGTTTTATTCTTTCTTATGGATTCCTTAAAAAATCTCTTTAGTGATGCTTCTAAACTGCTAAAAAAACCTTGCCTTGTTATCTATACTCATTTTAGTTTTTCTTGTTACCTTAATTAATTCTTTCAGTCCTCTACTGTTGTAGAGTACGCCCCATTGAAAATCACACCACTGTGGGCTGACCTTAGTTGAGTCCTGTGATTTGACTTATGCAAATAGAATGCTACCTCTTACCCCTGTCTCTCCTTCTGTTGATGGGGAGTATTAGGTCACCACAGAAATAGAAGAAGGGAAAACTGAACACTTAAAAAGGATGGAAAACAAAACTGCTTATAAAATGCTTTTAGTTCCTTGGGAAGAGGTGATATATAAATACATGGATTAAGGGCATGGATTCAAGCCAGTTTGAATTCACATAAGTTTTGTTGGACAATTGTATCACAATATTGACTCAAGTCCAGATTATGGCCTCTGGGGCGTCCCTTTCTCTACTGATTTGCAGTTTATTGTTTTCACGATTCCATTACTCTCTATCTGATTTCCTCAACATTTTTCTTGCTATTTTACCATGGTCAAAAGTTCTGTTTGGCAATGGCAGATACAAGAGGTTATAGAAGACTGGCATCACATCTAATTTCCTTTATTCTTGGAGACTCACTTTGTTCTCCATAATTTATTAAAAGAAAAAGAATCAATAGTTGAGAAGCCTTATTAGTTAATTTCCATTGAAATCTAACATTTCTTTTTGGTCATCTATGTCCTCTGATGTCTACATCTTTAATTTTATGAAGTACAGATGAACCCCTTTATGGATGCATCAACTAATTACATTCACTTAAAGAAAAAAAGAAGAGATTATTTTTTTCTTTACTCACTATAGACATTCTCCATAATTTCAAAAAGAAAAGAAAGGTACAATAGTGATCCCAAGTAATCCTAATTAGTTCAATGGATACGGGGGCTCTATCAATTACTTAAATGACAGGAGTAGGGGTATGTTGGGTGAAGAGTCATCAGTGTGTGAGTTGATAGCCCCAAGTAAAACAAATGGTTTGAAACACAGATAATGTCTCAGACTCTGGGCTTGAGATACCTCCAGATATATAGTACTCCATGAAAGACATGTCTAAAAATTTGTGTTTCCAGTTTTTGAGCAATGGACGAGGGTTAGATGCAGAATGCATTTAGAAATTAGACCGCAAAACCAGAAGTTTGATTGGGGCTCGACTTGGTGAGATATGGGATTAGGGACAGAGCTCGAAGCAATGACTGCAAATCCCTGGTGAATGCAGGTGTCTGGAATCGTGGGCTTAAGTGGGTTGTGCTGAATTCCCTCACCTGCTTTTTATCAGCAGCTGTATTGACAAGGTTTTCATTACTTCCTGAATGTCTGCACTGGCTTGTTTTATTTTTCTTGTTAAATTTTGATATTTATATATATATATGAAAGCCATTAGTACCTCTGCCATTTTAGTCACAACCAATCTCATCCTTTCCATTTATCAACAGTCCTGCTTTCTCTCTAATACCTCTTCTTTTCCTGACATATCTGTGAAACCCTTCTTATTCTCAAATGCCTCTATCTGGAGTTAATTCTGTCAGCTTCCACTGCCTTTTGTTTCTGTTACAAGCTTCATAGGGCCATGGGTTTTCTCACATGTAAACTAATACATATGTAGTAAAATGTACAACAAATTTATTAACAGTCATTTCTTTACCTCTACAGCCATTAAAAACCTACCTACATTTTTTTAGTAACTCTAAGACATAAAATCTGGTTTCATAGTATTACCCTGAATTGTATTTAATATCATCTAGTTATCCTTTCTTTAAGACATGTTTAGTATTCTTAGCTTTAATCAATAATTAACACCACTTCTAAGATAATAAACAACATTATTTCCTGAGGAAATAATCAGAAACGGAGTGAAAATTTATGTACAATTAACAAATTACTCATAAAATGTAAACTTGGTTTTGAAAAAAGCCCAAAGCTGTGTTTTCCTAGGGAAAACACCTGGAAGAAAATGCTCCAAAGTAGTAAACAGTGATTATCCTGAAATAGAAGAATTATGGGGGGGGGGTTATTTTCTCCCTTTTCTTCTTTTATATTTTATAATTTTTTATAATAATAATATATTTAAATCTTAATTTAAGAAAGCTATTGAAGCAATAGTGCTCAGGGAAACAAATTCAAATACCCAAGTACGATAATTACAACATGTTATTTGCATCTTGTCCCACTATGGTCCTAATCTAGCTGCCGTTTACCTTTCCTGACATTTTTTTGGTGCTTCTAAACTCACATCCAAACACACACACTTTCTCATACTTACATACTCATACACACACACACACAAGCACACTTTTTAACAAATGAAAATAGGCCTATGCAGTGGTTGGTGTAATTTTTCAAGCCCATCATTAAAGGGTTGGTAGCTTGACTGCAGCCATGGTAAAGTGTTTACCTTGTGGAGATCAGCAAACATGCATCAAGGTTCCCTTTTTCATGAGGGCCGGATTTGCAGCACACCACTGGCCTATGCTACATATTTTAGTCTGCAACTTGCTTTTCACTTAGCCATGTACTGTAGGCTTTGTCCCAAGTCCAGGATGTATAGCTCTTATCTGATTCTGAGACCCAGAGCACTGAAATGATCTCTTTCCTGCTTTTTTACTTTTCTCATGGAAAGAGGAATGGCTAATTTGACTGGCAAGATGCACAAGCATTTACTGAGCCAGATTTACGGATGTGCGGCCAGAGTGTTGAAAGTGATAGCTTCCTATAGCACAGCCTCCTGGCTTCTTGGACACCTCTCTGAAAGGGTGAGCAGGGGAAGGCATGGGATGAACAGAGGGGACAGTTGTTCTCCCTGCATTCATTTTCAGAGTTCCTTTTCAGTGTTTGCTAAGACTAAGTAAATGAGACATTAAAGGAAACAGAAGAAAATAGGGAATAAAAGTGTGAGTGGTCACACCACAAGATATGTAGAGAGAAAGTTACATGGATGGTGACTTCTATAGTGCCCTCCTCATTGTGGCATATATTCCTAGTGTTTACAGTTTCCTGGTTCATGATAGGATTGCAATTCTCTGTCCTTTTGAAATTAAGAAGAGCTGTTTGATGAATCCTGGCCAGTAGATTGTAGGGTGAAGTGGTGCGTGTTGCTGTCCAGCCAGAACATGCAACAGGTGCTGTGAGACCTTCAGCTGCACTGATCATGGAAGCAGGTGTTGAGAAGAAGCCTCTGCCAGCAGGTCTCTGAGTGACTGCAGTGGACAGAGTCCCCTGCCAACCTATGTTTGATGTGTAGCATGAGCAAGAAAAACATGCTGTTGTAAGACCCCCAGATTTTGAATTTGTTACTGTGGCCTACCCAGCCTGCGCTGAGTGTCACATTCATCAAGCGGTGGTGTGGACTCACCCCGGGCTTATTCCCTTCAATATCAGCCTCTCTACCGGGGCTTGCCTTGCATTTCCAATCTCCTAGTGGTAAACAGATTTTTATCAGAGCCTACTGGAGGCCCAGTGAGATGCCTCTTTTTCTGTTTTAGCTTTTCAGTTCTATGTGGATGGCTAAGTCATGCCTTCAGTGCATGCTGACTTGTTTTTAATTGGGGCAGGAAGAATAGAAAATTTCTCATTTCAGGCTGTTTCTTATGCCACATCTTCTAATCAGAGGCCCTGCCTTTGGGGCATATGGAGACACCTACCAGGACATGAATAAAACTAGCAATTTGATCCTCATTGGACAAGTGATTCTTGAGCTTGTGTACCTACTCTGTAAGTTGGAACCCAGAGGGGATAATGGGAGAGGGTTAGGCTTCCTAATATCCCACAAAAGACGTCATCCTTAATTTATTCTTGCAGAAGTTTAATGTTTATATCAAAGGAGTAAAGTTTTGAAAAGTTATGCTTTGCACATTAATTGTGTTTAACATCACATTTAATTCAGGAATGTAATTTTCAACCTCACCAACTTTTTGTGTAAAAATGGTAAGAAAACACATTGGGAAAAAAATGGAACTCTTGGAAATTTCCCTATATGGCCTATGAATGGGCACCAATACTGAAAAATAGCAAGGCCTATTTGTGATAGCAATTTATGTGACATTATTCTGCTGTCTATAAATATGTCCTCGATGCAGGAAGACCAAGGAGGGAGCAACTCCCCTGTGATACTCATTTAGGGAAGTGAAGGACTGCTTTCCAAACCAAGGCGAGAGCTGTTGCAGTAATGGGGCATCAAACAGGCAAAATTGTATGTGTTGTCAATGGCTACAATGTAATTTTATTGATTTACAATGTTTAAAGTGAAGACATGATTTCTAGCTTATATAAGGTGTCACATTGGAGTAATTGCACACCAACCACTTTTTATGACCAGAAAAGAATGTGGTAATGCCCACACAGATTCCACAGGCTGTCTAACACTTAACGGTTGTTCAGTAATCAGGGGGTGATTATTAGCAATTGTCCTGCTTGAATACTCATAGAAGGCACAGATGTTACCTGGCTTAGGTTCTATTTTAGCACACTTATTTGAATCACCCAAAGGAAAACATCTTCAAGTTGCATGCTTAGTTTAGTCTAGATCCACTCTGCCTCCTCAGTCCTCAATGGTCCAGGCTTTCACGAATCCCTGTAATGCTCTCTGTTGCATGAATTTTAATACACCCCAGGCCCAAGTACAAGGGCATTGGGAAATACATCTCTCTTTAAGCAGTTCAGCAGGGTCTGTAGCAATGATTCTCACACCTGTGTCAGAATCACCAGGTTCCTAGGCCCTGGCTCAGAATCTCCAGGGGGTAGGGACTTGAAGAGTGCATTGTGAACAAGCATCCTGGTGGATTCTTGTGCACAGTAGAGTCTGGGAACCTGGAAGTAAAGAAAAGAATGGACTGTGCCCCATATGAAATTTTTAAAGAATATGTGAGGTTTATTTCTATTTTTATTTTGTTTTCCATTTATGAAGTACCTTTATTCAGAGAAACTAAAAAAATCCAAATTTGCATCAGCTTCCAAATGCTTTTCATGCTGCTTTAAGGCACACTATATTCAAAATTTGTTGTGCATGAGAATACATGACCATACATTTATACTTATACAGGGATTATAGATACATTTTATGTAAAGACTATGTCTGAAGCTCAACCCCTTCCATTTGTGACAATGAAATGCTTTGAGATATTTTGAGAAAATTGTGTTTAATGAAGGAGCAGACTGTAGTATTTTGATTTAAAATTAAAAGATGTTAGTTTTTCTGAGACTGTTACAAATTTATAAAGCGATTTTCAAAAATCTTGTCACCTCCATCATGAAATAATCAATGTTTTCTGAGCTTGACCAATACTGTGACTTGATTAAATTAGAAATCCATTTCTGTTCTTACAAGTTGTTGTGGTCAACATAGGATGTCATTTCTCACAGGCTAAAATTTGCTGACTGAGCCCATAAATAAGTCGATAAATATGAGCATTTTTCTGAAGAAAAAATATCCTCAAGTTAGCATTCAGAGGGGAGGAAAGATATTTTTCCATATGATGTTTGATATGAAGGCTGTGATATTTTCTGTAATTGTGATTGGTTTAGCTGGGAAATGTACGAGCCAATGTATTACCATCATCCCTCTTTGAAGGCACAGAAGGTGAACTCCTACCTGCGATCATTCCAGCAGCATCATTTGACCCTTTCTGAACCCTCACCAGATGTGACTCTTATTTGATCTATTTTGCAATGCTTCATGTAGAGACAGACTGGCACGATGAGTAAATGGCCTTCTTTCTAGTGAGTTCTCTGGGTACACATGTACCTCCCTCATTACAATGATGTCCCTTGAGTCTCTTTAAGGTTGTGAACCCTATAGTTATGAACTTGTACACCCTTCTATCAGTTTCAATTCATCATAACAATAATGAATGAATTCATACCCTATACCTACATCTTGAGTTGAAAATTTTTCAGCACCTTGGTCAGCTCCTGGACCCACTAGGTGGGAGCCAGAGGAGGGGTCTTGGGATTCCCACTCCCACTGTAAAGTGTTCCAGTGCATTAGGGCTTCCTATTCACAAACCTGTATCAAACTCAGCCTTACAAATACCAGGAACATGGAAGGAGGAGTTTCCAGGCAAAGTTATATCTCTTTATGCTCCCTCCCTGCCAAGATTCTAGCTAGGCCCATTGCGATTAATAGACTTTATGGCATTTTCTAATATCTCTATTTATTTGCCTTAAAACTTATTGCTCTCATCTGACTTCCCTTCCATTATTACCTGTAGTCTTACATTGAGACTGATTTAAAAAAAAAAAAAAAAAAAACTTCATTGAGGCAGAATTTACATGCCATACATTCACTTGCTGTAAATGTGTAATTTGATGAGTTTTGTTAAATTTACAGAGTTGCACAACTATCACCACAGACCAGTTTTAGAACACTTCATTCCAAAGTGTTTCTTTATGTCCATGTCAAGCTGGTCTCTATTCCTACCCCTAACTCCAGGCAACCAAAGATCTGCTTTCTGTCACCACAAATTTGCCTTTTCTAGACATTTTACTTATCTATTTTTATTTTTCATTTTACTTTAATTTTTATCACTTTTTATTTAACCATTCATAATTGACAGGCAATTAGAGTATTTCTAGTCTTTTTCTATCATGAGTAATGTTATGATGACCGTTCACATACAAGTGTTTGTGTGGACATATGTTTTTATTAATACTTCTCTTATGTAGATTCATAAGAGTGGGACTTGTGAGTGATATTGACAAATTTATGGTTCAGTTTTTAGGAAGCTGATAAAAGACTTTCCAAAATGGCTTTCCCACTTTACATTACCACCAGCAATGTATGAGGGGTCCAGTTTCTTCATATTCTTGCCAAAAATTGGTGTTGTCCATATTGTTTATTATATCCCTTTTAGTGGATGTCTAGTAGTATCTCATCTTGGTTTAATTAGCATTTCCCTAGTGATCACAGAAGTTAATCAGCTTTTCATGTGTGTTTTAGCTACCTGTATGTATGTCTGCTTTGGTGAAAGTATATTTAAATATTTTGTCCATTTTTAAATTGAGCTATCTTATTATTTTGTTGAAGAGTTCATGGATACAAGTACTTTGTCAGAAATATAACTTTCAAATTTTCCTCCTAGTCTATGGCTTCTCTTTTTACTTTCTTAATGGTGTAATTTGAAGTACGCAAGGAATTCATTTTAATAAATCTTTTATTTCTTTTAAAAATGGATTATGCTTTTGGTGTCATATCTAAAAACTCCTTATATAACCCAAATAACAGAGGTTTTCTTCTATGCTTTCTTTTAGAACAGGATTTTGCAATAGCAGCATTCTTGATATTTTGGCCTAGATAATTCTTTGCTGTGGGAGGCTGTCCTTTTACTTGTAGAAGGCATCATAGCTTCTGTGGCCTTTATGGACCAGATGCCATTAATTTCCCGTAGTTCTTTGATCATGTATGTAACACTGAGTTGAAGTTGTTGTCTGCTAAATTTGACATCTGAGGACACTCAGAGCAATTTGTATTAACTGCTTTTTCTCCCCTTCAGTATGGGTGGTAGCACTTTCCTGTTTCTTTGGATAGCTCATAATTTTTTGTTGAATATGGCATATTTTTGGATATGATATCATAGCAACTCTGGATTCTCATTTTTTCTCCTATCATAGGGTTAGTGCCATTGCTTTTTTTTAAAAAAAAAAATTGTTTATATCTTCTTTTAGTAACATGTTTGGAATAAATTTTTGAAATTCATTTCCTCCTAAAGTGCGTGGATACTACTCTATGCTCAGTCCCCCTCTCCCCTGACCCTGTTCATAGTTTTGAGGCTGACGTCTCAGGAGTCCTATTTCTTCATAACCTAATGGTCAGCCAATGATTGGCCACAGGTGGGGCTCAAACATCTCAAGCCAGTAAATCTTCTACCCTCAGGTGATGGATCTATATGTGGCTTCAGGAACACATTTACAGTTCAGGCAGTTTGTAAGTCTGCTCTTTCTTTTACTGCCCACCAGACATTCTGGTATCTCCTCTGCAAAGCACAGAGGCTTCTGGCAAGACAGGGATGAGCGAATAGTTTGGGCCTCCTCCAGTCTCCCCTGTACATACACATCACCTCCAGTCCGCCAAGAATATCAAGTGTCTCTATGACTGTCTCGTTTCCCCCATCTCCCAGTTAAACTCTGGCTGGCCCACCATGGGTGTCCCCACCAGGACTGCAACCTCATGCTAACAAAATTTGTTGTCCCAACTCAATTGTCCTTGAGATTGTTGCTTATGATAATACTAGCATTTTGCTGAGGTGGGGAACCGGCAGCCTTCTGATGTCAAGATCGTTCTTTTATTAAGCACCAAAGGAGGCAAGAAAAGCTTTCTCTGCTGCACCCTTTTAATAAGAGGATTTGTTCTGTAAAATTTGGATTTAGTCAAAAGGCCACACTTAAGGACCTAGAAGGCCACTTGTGGACTTCAGGCCGTGGGTTCTCCACACCTGCCAGATTGTCCAACTACTGCTCCAAGTCAAATCCTCTTCCTCCTACAGCTAAGCGCTGGGCAAGGGTAGTGTCCTACCCTGTTAGAGCCACTGTGAAGAAAGAGCTGGGGAAAGAGGAAGGGAGCAGCCCCGTGGGAATACCGGGGATTCCTGCTGTTCTCACCCAAGTTCGGCAGTTTTTCATTAAGTGCTTATCAGTTTGTTCTAAGTATTTATTTGGTCATTTTCCAGGGCACTGAAATAATTGTTTTTGATAGATTTATCCTGTGTTATAGTTGCTGTTTGAAGAAAATATTTGGTGACCTGTTCATTTCACCACTTTTCTAGCTTTGACTTCTGTTTCCCCATAAGCTGCACCATCTTGCAGTACTCGCTTGGGGCATTTGTTGGCTGCCCTCCTCTCCAGGAAAAGGAAGGTTGTTCTATGAAAACAGTTACTAGGGCGTGTTCCCAGAAACAATATGGATCTAGTGGATGGAGGAGTAGACGGGAAAAGGGTTTGACTCTAGCTGTTTATGCAAACTTAGTGCATCCGTGAGTGTTTTTCTCTGTGGTTCATTTATTTTGTTTGATGAAGCTGAGGGTTTGTGCAGTCCCCTGCGCCCAGCCTAAGCTATAGGGCACTTCGTATAGGCCAGCCTACTCATTTGTGATGGGTCTCAGATGTCTAGGGGAAGAAAGAATTAAATCTGTTCTTATTCTTCTGTCTTTTAATGCAAATGAGCTTCAGAGTTTCTGAAGGCAAAAGTTCTACAGGCAAAGGAGGATACCAGGGAGGCAGAGGGCACCGATCTACAACAGTGATGTCACCGAACACCAGCAACCCACTTCCCATTTTTGCTTAAGATCAAGCTGTGGAGCTGGCTAGTTTTCAAGTTGTCTTGCATGTTATATTAATAGTGTATGTTTGAAAAGATTTGGGTAGAAAATGCTGGTGAAGGCTAATGCTCAAGAGTCTTCGTGTTACTTTCTACGTACATAATATTCAGGGCACTGAGGTATCTGATAGGAAAACATCAGAGCATTTGAGGAATGATCACATTTCTCTACTTATGCTTTTCAGAGATACTGTACAGAAATATTAATCTTGAGTGTGGAAAGCCAGAGCTCTTAGTGTATGAATACAACAATGTTTGAATAAGGCATTTAGTAATCCTTGAGATTATTTTATAGGAGAGGAATTTTTCCCACTGAGGTGTAGCTATTCCTCTCCTTTTTATTGCCGTCCCCTCCAGGAAAAGGAAGATTATTCTTTTAAAATAGTTACTAGGGCATGTTCACAGAAGCAATCTGGATATGATGGGTGGAGAAGTGGACAGGGAGTTAGACTCTAGCTTCTTATTCAAACTTAGTGTATCCCTGAGTGCTTTTATTTCTCTGTGGTTCACTTATTCTCTGTTTGATGAAGCTGGGGGTATCTTTTGATGCACTATAATGTGATGTGTGGGGAGGTGTGTAAATTAACTATATACTTGCCATTTGCATGACTGTTTTACCTCTCATGTACTCATGAACCCTGAACTGAGCAGTCTCTGTCCTACCAATAGCTGTGGCAGGCATTGGGTGGCTGACTGCTGATTATTTGGGTGTCAGATGATCCAGTCATGGATCTTTCCAGAACATCCCTAGGATGAAGAGTGAGTTACTTAACATAAGCACATTGGCTGTCAGGTAGCATATGTAACTTGTGGGAGCCTTGGAACAACAGCAGAAAACAAGCGTCACAAAGTGTGTCTTTTCAATATGACAGGTGCTGTACTAGGCTAATTTCATGGCCAATATTTTTAGTGTTCAGAACAACTCCAAAAGGTAGATATCGAAAAAAAGTTAGGCCCAGGGAAAATTAATGGTAGTAAAATGTCACAAAGCCAGTAAGTGAGGAAATGAGATTCGAACCTTAATGTATCTGATAAAACCCGTGCTCCTGGACACTGTGGAGTTCTGCTTCCTGGGGCCATCCATAGAATCTTTAGCAAAAGACAATGTCACTCTCATTCATTCATTTGTATGTGTGGGGTGTCCACTGTGTGCCAGAACCCTTCTAGATCTCAGCTATTTTAAATCGTGACTCTGCTTCTAAGATCTTCTGTCCTTGCTATAGGCTTTATAGCTTTCTAAAGGTCAGGAGCCCCAGACCAGAAGCATCAGCGTCATTTGGGATCTTGTTAGAAAGCAAATTCTCAGGCCCACCCTAATTCTACTGAATTAGAAACTCTGGGAATAGATTGAAGAGGATCAGTATGTCACACTCTTTGAAAGGCCTTAGTAGGACTAATCAGTAATGAAAGTCTCTTTAGGATGATGAGGGGAAAAGGACTCAGTGCTCCCTTTAGAGAAATGCTCCCAAAATGAAGAAGAAAAATTGAAGAGATTTTGCATCACAACTTTATCATATGGGCCCTAAAAGTTTTCTTCCAGAAAATAAGCATTCATTGGGGAAGTTTACTGAGTGTTAACTATGTTAAATTGCCCTTTCTACGATTGCTCCCAGGTAAATTTGTCCATTAAGGGAATTTCTAGTACAGAATCCTGATAATTCTTTTCTTTTTCCTTCTTCCTTTCCTTCTTGTCTGTCCTTCTCTCATTTTTTTTTACATCTTTCTCCCTACTTTTCTCTTTCTTTCATGGATATCTTAAATATATATACACATTTAACAACACTATCACCCTTTTCTTCCCAGAAGATCTGTAGAGTAAAGAGTGAATTACTTAAAATATAAAACTTTCTTTTTTCCTGACATATAAAATGGGCATTTCATTTCTGTGTTCACATGTACATTGGTATGTATGATCTGCAAGCTTATGTTATATAGATAATTTCCCATTTTTTCAGTTCTTTACTATAAGTTTTACCACTCTTCTGAGGGTTTTAGAAACTTTTTCTCAGGCTGACATGCTATATAAATAGTTCTGAAATACTCCATGCCCTTGGCCTAAAAGAAATCAGCACTGACATATAAAATGACAAAATGAAATTTAAAAAAAAATCCCTAAAGACTTTTAAAAGTTTATATTTTTTCTTAGTATCAAAACTACTCCAAGGCACTTTTCTTTATCTTACATTCAGATATATGACTAGACAAATGATGCATTTTGCAAATAATAATAAGTACTCTGTCAATTAGGATTATACTATTCTTTATAAAAAGTTATAACATTTCTTATCAACGCTGACCTGCACAATATTCATGGACAGTGTGATTGCACTGATTTTATAGATGAGACTAACAAACCACTGGATGTTTATGCAACCTCCTCGAACCTACCACGTTGTGATGATGTTAACTAAAATGCAGTAAATGGAAATCTAAAGGGGGTAGGTGTATCCTGGGTCTCTGATGCCTTCAAAAGAACCATATTTTATTTCATTTTTTTTCTGGGATTGAGAGATAGAAGGTAAACATGAATGAATACAGTTGATGGTCTTCCAAGCACATGGATAGAGTTGGAAAAAGCAAATACAGAGGGGAAAGGGGAGCAACAACTGAGGAAAGGCTTCTCTGAGGAAAGGATGTTTAAACAGAGACCCAAAAGTCAAGTGGGAGAGAGGTGCAAACTGTGGTGGAGGTGGGGAAGAAGGAGGAGGAGAAGGAATGCTTCCAGCAGAGCACCGGGAAAGACGAGGGCTTTCTGGAGGAACTGAAAAAACCAGCTGTGTGAGCACATGGAAAACATCGGAGAAGTTGAAGATGAAATAGGGGTGAGGCCATGTCATGTAACAATCACTCATCATCCTCAGGAGAATAGAAAGCCTCTGACGAGCTTTAAGGGAGGGTGGAATCTGTTGGTGGGGGAGGATGATGACATGATCATGTTTGCTATTTGGAAAGATCACTTTGGGTCTAGAAAGAATAGCCCGAAAGGAGCAAAAATGGTTACGTAAAAGTGACTTGGACTAGGAGTGGTGGATTTGGGGACAAATAGAAGACAGAGTCAAAAGATAGGAAAATGAATTGATTAGACTTGGGGATTAAGCGTAGGTGGTAAGCAAGGGAAACAGTATTTCAAGGTGTGCATCTTAGAGTATTTTTTTCAAAATGCTGTTAATTAATAAAAGAACTATGTGATGCTGTGATTTATGTGTCTTTCACAGCTTTCTCTTTGGATATGAGAAAAGATGCAATGGTCAGCTTTCTGCTTTCAAAGCAGATAGTTTATTATAGTATTTGGAGATAGTTCCACATTGTATTCCAGGAATTCGCTAGATTAAGAACACTGCCAAACTTGAATCTTACTTTTGACAGCAAATCCTGTTGTCCTGAACCCTAATAGGCAGACTCATAGTTTAAAAAACTTTTGGCCTTTATGAGTGAGAATCTTAAACAAATAATGTTATTGAGGTTACTCTCTTTGTTAAAGATGTTTATCCTTAAGCCCTTCAAGCAGAAGCAAGTGGGAATTTTTTTTCTTCCTTCACACCACGACTTCTATCCTTTTTCCCTTCTTTGTTAAGTCTTGTTTCTTCCATTTTGTGGTCAGATTCTATGTCTGAGCAAAAACAAAAGTACAAAAACAAAAGTACAAATAATATTCTAGACATTGGTAGAAAAAATGCTCTTGGAATTGGAAATGGTAGATTCCATCTAGATCCATACATATACAGCACAGAGGTTTTTTTGGTCTAATGACATGACTGTATCTTAATGTTGACCATTTTTTATCAACTTCTCCTCAGGTGAGGTGGGCCTTTTAAACTCTGGATTCAAATCTTCTTTTATTTCTAAAAAATTTTATTCAAATATACTTTATTTTTTCCCTAATTTTTTGATTCTCTTCACTTTGATTTTTTTTTGTCTAGATTCCTTATCTATTAATATCTCTTTAATCCTTTTTAAAAACTTTTGGTTTTTGCTTTGTTTTGTTTGCATTTGATTTTGCTTGACTTTTCTCAATCCTGCTCTGTTCATTTTCAGCAATGTTTATTTTCCCAGGTACTGTTTCAATTTTGTTCTTATTTTTTATTTTTGTGATAATTTATTTTTCTTTTTTCCTCAGCTCTGTGAACCCCCATTTTATCTCTGTGGTCTTCCTGTTTTCCATGAGATATTGAATTTCTGCTTTGTATTCTTGTTTTATAGAGGTTATCTTTTTATTAAGTTAAAAAATATATAACAATATGGTTGGGCATGGTTCTTTAAACTCCCTCATTGCAAAAGTTTTCTGATGAGTGTTATTTTCCTGATGTCTTTTTAAATTGTTTCCTTCCCCATCTTTCTTATAATATTATTTTCATATGGATAAAGTATTGGCTCCTTTTTAAAAATTATTTACTCTAAAAACTCAAGACTTTCTGGAACTGAGGACTAAAACGCAACAGAAGCTGTGTGTGTGTGTGAATGTGTGTGTGTAGATGGTAGTGGTGGGGATTGCCAATGCTATGTCCTATGCCAGTAGAACATTTTTTAATAATAGAATTGTACATATGAGGGTATTTATGTAGACTTTACTTCTCCCAAGTCAACTGAGATTAGCACTGCAAGGTAGCTCATAAGCTGACAATATAGAATTTATCTTCTCTATGCTATCTTACAAATAGAATGCTTCTTGAAAATAAGACTTGTCTGTGCGATCCTTTCTCTTCCTTTCACTGAAATCAAACAAGATTCAGAGAAAATTCATTTCTCTATAAGCTTCTGCCCCCAGTTCCATTGTTAAAAAGTAATATTTGTCAGTTTTGGCCTCAGAATGTGACTCTTCTTAAGAAGAGTGCATGGGTAGCATTTTCTGAATTCTGCAGATATGTCTTCGTCTCTTAAGTCTTCCCTAGCTCCATTGTGCCTTCATTCCTTTCAGGTTCAAGGTTTCAGATGTCCTGTTTCACTGAAGATCAAGTTTATGCTTCTGTTTCTCTTTTTCCTTATTACTTTCACATGCTTTTAAAAGAGGAAATTGGAGAAAAGCCACATTTACACCACCATCCTAAAACAAAAAATAACACATTTTTAAAAATCTCTTTTAAATTTGAAAAGAAAAATAGAACACAGTTTTAGTTTGTTCAGGGGACTTGACTATACATGAGTATAAAGAAAAGAAAAAGGAAAAGAACAGAAAAGGAAAGGAAAGAAATAATTTGCATGTCCTTTAATACCAGTCAGTTGACCACTTTATCTTTTTCTATTTCTTATCTTTACACATTTTATTGAGTGTATTTCTTTTTTCAATTTTCAAAATAACATCAAACCATTGTCCATCCAGTTTGTTGTAGTTATTAGTGCCAGCTTTTCATTTGCCTCCTAAATGTTGATAGTGTATTTGACACATAGAAGTTAAATAGTTTTGTATAAATTGATATTTTCCTTTGTAATCTCTTTCATTGCTCTATGCTTAGGAAATAGTTTCTTATTCCAAGAATATTTAATTTTCATAATTTAATTCTTTTTTTTTTTTTAGTAGTTTTACTTCCTATGTTTAGCTCTTTAGTCTACCTGAATTTATTTTGTTGTTTAATGTAAGGTGAAACTTCTCTTGGTAGTTCCCGAGTAATCATTTTTGCCAACATCATTCATTGGAAAATTCCTTCCTTTTCCAATGATTTGTGATGTTTCTAAATAAGTGTTTTTCACTAGTCAGCTCCTCACATAGTGAGGCCTTATGCTGGGTGTTGGCTTATTCTTTTGGAGGAAATAAATATTTCCTCCAGTTCTTCTGCATACCAGGCTCCTGGTTGACCAGTGAGGTTAATGAATAGAACCTGCCCATCTCAGATGCCCAGGAGGTACCCAGTCGGTTAAGATATAATAGACTCAAGATAATGTCTCTCCTGTTCCAACTCTTAGAGTTTCTCAGCATTCCATAAAGCTAGAAATGCATCTATTCCTCCCTTCCCTATTTAAATGTACTACCTTCATGAAGACAACATACTTCAGCTTGTATGCTCTTCTCCAAGCTACCTGCAATTCTTTCAGTGACTTGACTTTCCAGAGGGTGATACGCAAACATCCCAATGAGTTTTGTACTAGGAGCCAGCCAATGTCTCCAGATGAATTCGGAGAGTGAGAGGGCCCTGATGGGGGTTGGATTAAGATAGAAGAAGGGAGAGATTCTAGGTGATGAACCTTGTATATCAGGAGTAGGTTTAGGCAGAGGCAGGAGCCAACCTATCTCCTACACAGTGTAGAGGTCCCCATTTTGGGAATGCATTTCTGTAGTGATCCTAATTCATTGCCAATCACTGATACTGCAGTTGTTCTATATTTCCCCTGAAATCTGGGAAATCACTTTTTACTATCATTCTGCCTTCTTGCTTCTAGTGTTTGGTTTGAACAAATTCAGATGATCCTAATATTTTCAAAGTATTAGAAGAAAACTTTATTGTTTACATGATTAGATGTACAAATGGAAGGTTACTTATCAATTTTGCATTGGAAATGTTAACATTTTTCTGTAATTCAAATGATGGAGGGAACATCTATAAAATATGAATTGTGGGTGATTTATACTTGGGCAAGGAGTTTTAGTAATTTGTATAGTCATAGCTTCTGACTGGAAACCAACACCAGAATCTTCATTTTTTAAAAAAATCATTTTTATGAAAATAATCTATATTGCATGAAGATCAAGTGTTTAATTTCTTGACAAGGTGAGAAATAGTCTCAAAGACTTGGGAAAATAAAACTGTAAAAATACACACCTTTTAGAAAGATGCTGTCACAGCAAATAAAGGTTCTTGGAATGTTTTTGTACAGTAAGGTTTTGGAAAGCTGACAAGACAGTATTGAAATAATGAAACAACATAGTCATTTTCATAATTTTTTAGAGAATGTACCATATCAGCCTCAAGTGTTCATAGGGAACTCAATCATAAGCTTCAAGAAGAGAATTTTAAAATGTTATATTTATAGATAAGATAACACTTTTATTAGGAAACAAATTTGCGAGATCTTTTAGATTAAGTTCTTAGATAAATGCATATGTACTTCTAGGAGACTCAAGAGAACAAAGAAAGGAAGAAAGGGGAAAGGATTGATTGAAATGATTTAGAAACTTATGTGTAATATTTAAACTGAGTAATCAGACCTCATTCATAAATGTAATATTTAAAACATGCTCTATTTCCCAACCCCACAATATGATACCACTTCACATGCACTGAAATGCCTACAATAAAAAAGTGAAAAATAACAAGTGTTAGCAAGGATGTGGAGCAATTAGAACCTTCATATATTGCTGGTGGGAATATAAAATGGTGCAGCTACTGTGGGAAAGAGTTTGACAGTTCCTCAAAAAGTTAAACATATAATTACCATATGACCCAGAAATTATACTCCGAAGTCTATTTCCAAGAGAATTGAAAACATATGTTCATACAAAAACTTATACATAAATTTTCACAGAAGCATTATTCATAATAGCCCCAAAATGGAAACAACCTAAATCTCCATCCATTGATGAATGGATAAACAAAATGTGATATATATCCATAAAACGAAATATTATTCAGCCATAAGAAGAATGAAGTATTGATCTATGCTACAACATGGATGAACCTTGAAAACATTGATCTAAGTTCAAGAAGCCAGACAAAGTCATATATTGTATGAGTGTATTTATATGAGATATCCAAAAAGAGGTCAATCTGTATAGACAGAAGGAAAATTAGTGATTTCTTAGGCTGAGGAGATGAGGAGACAGGGGAGTTATAGCTAAAGGTATTTTGAGGTATTGAATGTTGACTGTGATGATGGTTGCACACTTTGTGAATATAATAAAAACCACTGAATTATATACTTTAAAATGGTGAATTTTATGATCTGTGAATAATATCTCAATTTAAAAAAAAGAAAAAAATTTTCAATTTTTCACTATGATATGAGAAAGAACTGAAGACATGAAAATTTACAAAGTCCCCAAATAAAACAAATAGTCCACCTGTTTATTGTCCAAATATGAGAGGAAATTTCACTAACTTCAAGATGGATAACACATGAATGTAAAATGCAGTTGGTTTTCCAACAGTGCTATCTAGTTAGATACAAAAGTAGAAAGTTGTTCCTTTCTATTGCTGGTCCATACAAAATAGAGCAGTAGTTCTCAAAGTTTTTGATCTCAGATACCCATCACAGTCTTAAAATGAATTGAAAACTGCAGGGCATGGTGGTGTATGCCCATAGTCCCAGCTACCAGAAAGGCTGAGACAGGAGGACCACTTGAGGCCAGGAGTTCAAGGCTGCATGTGCTACGATTATGCTTGTCAATAGCTGGTGCACTCTAGCCACTCTCTAAAAAAAGAAAAATTATTGAAGATTGAAAGAGCTTTTATTTATGTGGGTGGGTAATATCTATTGATATTTATCAAATTATAAATACAAATTGAGAAAATTTTGACATTTACATGTTAATATATTTTAAAATAACAATAAACTCATACATTAACACAGATTAAAAATTATTTTATTTATTTATTTATTTTCCAAATAAAATAATTTAGAATAGTGGCATAATTTTACATTTTGACAAAGATCTATAATAGAAATTTCACAGAGGAAGACAGCTAGAGTCTCATATCTACTTCTTCACTTATTCTGTTATGATATAGTCTTTTGGTCGATTTTTATGAAGAAATTGAGAATCATGCAGATATGTAGCTGGAAAAAGGTACGAGTATTTTAATAATCTTTTAGGATAATTGTGATTATTCTTGGATACCACACCAAAATTTGATAAGTGATAATTTTGTCAAGCTTAGTTGCAATGTAGAATTGAAAACCATATTAATAAACTCTTAGAAGTCGTTTACTCAATGGATAAAGTCCATTGATCTGTCTTAACACTTTGAATGAATCTTTTAACATGCATTGGTCATTTAGAAAATATTAGTTCACTGTGTTATGTAGTTCTTCTAAATGTTGACACATTTTATTATACAATATTAAAAATCATGTTTATTGATATCACCACTAAATATTTCACCAGAAAATCTCAATATATTAGGAAATTGTTAAACTTTTGGTGGCAGATATAGGGTATCAAAATTCTATTTTTTTAATTTTGATAGCTTGAATTTTATTATTGGCAAGAAATATTTTCGGTTGTTTTCTCTAAAGTGGCAGGCTTGCTTCATTCATTTTCTAAAAAAAAAAAAAGTCTGTCAAATACCAAAAGACTGAAAAACATAGTTTGTCTCCCTTTTTTCAAGTATGCAACTTAAACAAATGCACACGTGCTTTTCTTTGAAATAGTTATTATATTTTGGTATGTAGTCAAGGTGTTTTATATGCACTTTCCAGTTCATCACACAGAATATTAAAAAAGGATGCAATTTTTAAAAAAATTAATATTTTTGCCATTGTATCAAGGACTTTTTAAAGTGAAGCTGACTTCTTTTTTTAATTTTTGTGTGAGTTCATGGATACTACAAGTGTAGTTCGATGCCACTGATATGATTTATACCAAGATACCAGCAATTTGATCCATCATTGCTTTTGCATCATGAGTGCAAATGTTAACACAGTGAAAAGGCAAATATTGTCTCAGTACTATCATGAAACACTTAGCACTTTAAGATTATAGTATTGCTATGAAAATAATTTTGACCCTGCAGACCCCCTAAGAGGATCTTAGGTTCCTCAAGGACTTGCAAACTCATGCTTTGAGAACTGTTGAATGAGAGAACTGTAAGGTATCCCTTTTCTTATTAGGCACTTTGAACATGATCTACATTCTACTGCCCTTTTTCACCTTTTATATACAATCAGACTTTGTTACTGTCCAAAGCAACTACATAGAATGCAGACAGTAGAAGGCAATTGCCCATTCTGTCCTGAAATATGTATGAGGTTTGCCCTGGAAGCCCCTGGGTGGAGGAGTTACAACTAGAGTCCTAGGAGGAATGCATGCAAGTGACTGCACTTTGTCATGTGCTATATCAGATTCAGCAAGTCAGGCAGAGTGGGGAGGAGAAGATCCAATTTCAGTCCAACAAAGTCCAACAAAGTCATACTAGATAAAACTTTAAAAGATACATAATCTTTAGTGTTACAATGATCATTGTCTATGTCTTGTCCGTACTATGAGTGAAACACTCATAGTAGGGACAAGGAAAAAAAGTTAGAAGACACTGGGAATGGGACCAGGAGTCAGTTATAGCAAACTCCTGGTCATTGCAGATCTGAGAAAGAGATTTGGTGATCCACTTTTAAATGGGCTTCTGAAAACAGGGCCAAAGTCACCTATTAACCAAGTAGGTGGTCTGAATAGCTTTCTTCTGGTGGACAGATACACAGAAAAAAATATTAGACTTATATAAAGGTGCTATAGTACAAAGAAAAAGAAACATTATTATGAACGCTCTATAATAGCAACCCTCTAGATATGATTTATGGTAAGAATTAGAAGATAGTTTTAGAAAGTTCCTTGACATCCTTAAAAGTATATAAGGACTCATAGCCTCCAGTCATAGGATCAGAAAATTTTAGCAGGAAAAGGGGCTAAGAGCAAAGACAGCAGAGTGAGATGCAAAGGTGTGTTTTTTTGAGGTAAGAAAGCATTCGATTGACAAGTCAGAATGAACATTAGAGGATGAAACGGTAGGCTTTACACTGGCAGTGTATAACGAAACTCACAAAACTCTTGCAAAACAGAGCCAGAGGAAGTTAAAATGATGAGAGATAAAATAGATATGAAGGACAGAGGTTGGAGAACAATCCAAGACTTCTTGAAGACTAGATGAAAATAACTTAAATAAAGCAATGATTAAGTAGAGCTGAGGAATCCCTGAGAAATTCAGATTGAGAGGGTTCTCTCAGTTCCAAGAAAATCAATGAAAAGAGACCTACCCTAGAGAAATCTTGGATTTTTTAAATAACAAAAAGAAATAACAATTTTATAAGCATGCAGTATGAAACAAAAAAATGTTATTTACAAAGGAGTAAATATCAGTTGGTTTCAAAACATCCTTATTCAGAAACAAATTTCAGTAGACATTTAAATAACCTCTATAGGATTTCCAGCCAAAAGTAGCAATATGAGAAATTTAGTCAGTCAAGAAGTCTTTAATGTGGGAAGGCAACAGAAATACATTATCAGATAAACAAGGGCTCAGACAATGCACCACCCACAGAATCTTCTTTTAAAAATTGCTAAAAGGCAAATGAGATAAATCAAATGAGGATCTAGGGAAAGAGACATCATGAAAGGAGTGAATTGCTGCTGCACTTTGAAGCCAATTAAATATAAAGTGGACTGAACAATGCTTTAAAATTGAATTAAAAAATTGCATGCAAATATAAAATAATATTAAAAGAAAAGATTTTAGAGTATAAAATATTTTTATAATATAGTAAATTTCATATAAAATTCAAAATTTTACTTAGAATATGCGTTGTATTGTTGATTTTATAAAACTAGATAATCCCATTATTTTTTTAAAAAGTTCATAGCGAAGGGGTGCTTTAATGACATTATTATATTCTCAACTATGATAGTTAAAAATTAAAAGCTAATATATATATATATATATATATATATATATATTAAAGTAGTAGTTACCAGTTGAAGAACTAAAAGCCGTATATAAAACTTTTAAATTTCTGGCAAAGATCAATATAAACACACACAAATGAAAAAGAAAACCCAACAAGACAAATATCAAACAAAAGCTCTAAATAACAAAGGAAGCACAGTAACTGAAAATAAACATTAAAATAAAACTGAAAATAATAATAAAACTACAAATAACAACTGAGGTAACCAAAATAAGATCAAATATATTGATTATGACAATAAACATAAATGTTTTAAATTTCTCTGTAAGATAGGAACAATGTTGCATTTAAAAAATCCAGACATCTTAGTAAGAAGAGATACACCTAAAATAAGAAGATATAAAACTGGCAAAAATTAAAAAAGAAGCAAATATTTATCAGTAAAACTTGAACAAACAAAAAACCTCAAAGTTGAACTCAAGTCAAAAAGCACTAAATGATAAAAAGTTCATTTATATTGATGGGAAAATGCAATTGACAACTCATTGAAACATTACATATTAAACAACAAAATTTAAAAATACATAAAGCAGAAATCCTTAGAATTTCAATGTGAAATTGATTAAAATCAGATTGTGAGAAATATTATCACATTGGTCAACTTTAGCTAGACCAAGGAAACACAAAGTAAATAATGACATAAAGAATTAAAACCACAATTTTAAATGTTTAATTTATGTATCAAGTTGCCTTACAAACTTAGAAGACACTTTGATCTTATACATTTGTAGAATATTTACAAAAGCTGATTATAAAATAGGCCACAAAAAACTCCTAAGAAAAGAATTCAAAACCACATTTTCTGCCATGATATGTTAAAACTAAAAATTAATAAGGGAGCACAATTAAAAAAACTCCTCCAGTAAATTTAAAACATCTCCAAAGTAATTGCTAGGTCAAATAATAAAATAAAATCACAGAATGAGCTATTTATTAATTAACATAATTTAAACAATGAACATGAGAATTCACAGGATATAAAAACTCACAACCTTACATTCTCTCATTACTTTTTAAAAGGATACATAAATTAAGTAAGTATGAAACATAAGGATATTGGACAGACAGATACAATAAAGACAAAGGAAGAAATCAAATAAATTTTTAAAAAGTTGATAAATGCAAGTGTTAGTTTTTGGAAAAAAACAAGCCAATTAAATAAACATTTGATAAATCTAAAGAATGTAAAATGGGAAAAACCTAGCAACATGAGTGAGGAAAAGATTTAACAATAGATGTGAAGGACGTTAAAATAAAAAAAGAGTATTATGTAAAATTCCATTCAAATATACTCAAAAATCTTGATAAAATGGGTGAATTTACAAGGAAATATGAATTGTCCAAATTTACTAAGAAATAAGTAGGATACTACTATAGTAAAATTTAAAGTTATTTTCAAATCTCTCTAAAAGGGGCAGGGGAAAGAAAAGAAAAATGACTCCTAGTGCAGATAATTTCATGGTAAATAAATTTCAAATTTTCAAGGGACAGATATTCCATTGCTACATAAATTATTCCAGAGAGAAAAATACGAAAAATGACCAGAATCATTTTATAATCGTTATATTTTGATACTCATATAAAAGAAAACAAATGAAAAAAACTTGTAAACTAGTTTTATTTATAATAGATATCAATGCAAAACATTCAATAAAATCCTCTGAAACTAAAATTCAGCTTGACAGTTGAATTAAAGAACTCAGAATATTCTGGATCCAACGATGCTTTACTATTTGGAAATTTATCTGCATGGTACTTTATGTCAATAGGTTAGCTGAAAGAAAAAAAGAAACATCTGACAAAATGCAATAGCCATATCTGATTTTAAAAATTTTAATGAATTGGAAGTTTCTTACATTATAAAGTTGATCTCTCCTAAACCAATACTAAATATCCTCCAAATATCTTACTTGAGTGAATTACCAGAGCATTCTAATTAAAATCAAGGCTAAGATAAGAATGCTTCATATCAGTATTCTTATGTACTATTTTACTTACAGTGTTATGATACAGCTATAAATTGAGTGATGCGTATTTTTATTTGATATAAATATATAGATATGAATATGTATGTATACTCGTAATAGAATCAGCTGGAAACTCAATAGCTTTTCTACATAAGAGCAAAAACCATATATAACTTGATTATAGAAAGTGAAATTGATTTCATTTCCAATAAGAACAAAAAATAAAATATTTGGAGATTTTAAAACAAAAATGTCTTTAATAGATATGAAGAAAATTACCACATCTCACTAAAAATAACATAAGAAAATTTAAATAAATGGAGAGAAGCAGCAAGTTTCTCCATGGTGGCACAATATTATAAAGATGATATTTATGCCTACCCCTTTTTTATTTCAGAATTTGACAAAATGATTCTAAAGTTCATCTGGAAAATAAAGAGCTCAGAATATCTATGAATTTTTGACAAAAAGGAGTAGAATATAGAGAGGATTGTTATCCTATTACATATATTACATTATTCAGGGGTCCTCAAACTACTGCCCACGGGCCACATGCAGCCCGCTGAGGACATTTTTCTGATCCGCAGGGTGTTTTTGCCACTTGCTGCCTGTCCTGCTTAGTAGCACTCTCCAATGGACCTCCAACAGTCTGAGGGACAGTGAACTGGCCCTCTGATTAAAAAGCTTATGGACCCCTGCATTATATATAGCATATATTAATATAGTGTGTATAATATATAATTACACATTATATAATATATAACATATAGATCATTATATAATACATAATTTTTATACCTAGATTATATTTTGTAATGATATAAAATACAAAATTTATACATTATATACTTTTTGTATACATATATACCTATATATAGCATATACATGTACTTAACACATATATATCACATTATATCATCACACATATATATGGTTCAAAAACATATCTGGGATTTCATTAGAACCTAATTTTCATTTTAAAAAAAGCATAATATGCCAATGGGTTATTCAACCAATTATGCTCTAAAATTTGACCATTTAGGGAAATGTGAGATTTTCAGTGAATACCATACACCCACATGAATTCCAGTAGATTATAGAATTACTTTAAAAATAAAATCATAGAAAATTTAAAAACCTGGTGAATACTTACATCTTTTCATGGATGGGGATGTGATTTCTCAACATAAAAACAATACAATAAAACATAAAGGTTAAATATGAGTGGATAAAATTTTAATAATCTTAAAAAACAACATTAATAAAAGTCAAAGGAAATAACAAATTCTAGAAAACATATCTGGGATGCATACAGTTGGGAATCAGAAAGACTCTGCCAAATTACATTTTATTTAACTTCATTAATCTTAATTTTGTCATCAATGAAATGGGAAAAACAACAATACCATTCTTAGTTGTTGAGACATTTAGAAATAAAGTGCATATTTATAACACAGTCCAGTGCTCAGCACAATAAATGTCAGCTATTTCTAATAATTATTACTTCTATATATCTGTACAAAGTTCAATGAGAAAAAATACTTAGATCCCAATGGAAACACAGGCAAAAGTTGTGGGCAATTTATAAAAGAAACCTAATTAGCTAATAAACTTGAAAAATTTAACCTTGCTAATGAGATGCAAATTAAAACATTAATAAAATGTCACTTTCCATCTAATAAGTTAGAAAAAAATTTAAATATAATATGAAAGAGAGGCTTTCTCATACAATGGGAACATAAATTTTCCACCACCTGATCTGGAAGACAATTTGGCAATGGTCCACACTCTTTTAACCTGTAATTTCACTCCTGAGAATGTATTTTAAACTGTCAAAATTTTATTTTTGTGTGAATAATTGGACACATCTTAAATCAAGAGACTGTATGGCTTTTTGATAACCCAGCCTTATGATGAAAATAATTTTTACCGTGTCCTTTTAATATACATATATTTATTTACAGTCCTTTTTATACCATACATTTTTACCACTAAGAAAACACCCAAAATAGAACTTAAAAAATGGAAATAAAAGTAGAAGTTCTAATACTTTCTCACTGCATCTCAATGCATTGTCTTGCAATACCCCATCGTGTACACATACCTCATTTCAAAGGCCACTCTGGAGAACGCTCTGCAGTTAGAAAACAATTAGATAAATCATGCCACGTCCATCAGAGCAAATGTTATACAACTGTTTGAAATCACGATTTTGGATAATATTTAATCTTGAGAACATGGTAACAATATATTATAATTTAATAATATCTATGAGGGCAAACATAGTGTCTAGCCAGCTCCCATTATAACCCCAGGACCTGAGAGCACATGTTAAGTATTTAATAAATATCTATTGAATGAAAAGGTAAATTAACAAAGCAGGATGCTAACATATATATGCGATGTGATTCCAAAAACATTAAGATAACAAAGATTGTATATATTCCTACTATATACTTATACATATAATTTCCAAAATTTCTATAATGAGTTCCATAATGTTAAACTGAAATTCTAGGCAGATATGGATGAAAATAATCAAGCTTAAAATGTAATGTGACTGTCAAATTGAATGGCAATTTTGAAAGGATAAAAGATAAAGTTTGAAATATAGAGAATAGGAAATGAATAGTTCAAGACTCCAAATTTTGTAACTCTCAGGGCAGAATAAGAGGATGTTGTAAAAGATTTTCTCGTATTTAAAGGTTATTATAAATCAGTGTGTTGCTCTGAGCTGCTTTCTTCGGAAGTGCTGGGAGACTTTATAACCCTTCCTTTCTGATTCCTCAGAATATACCTTTATGATAGGGATACCCACTTTTCAGTGTTCGTAAGAATTTTCTGAGGAACTTGTTAAAAGTATAGATTCTGGGGTTCCACCCTCTGAGATTCTGATTTAGCAGGATTGAGGAAGGGTCTAGAAATCTGTATCTAACCCCCCCCCCACCCCTCTGTGGTTCTAATACACAGGACTGGAGGATCACAGATAGACACTGTGGGGAGTAGGACCAAGCTCCTGCCCCGAATCACAAAGAAGATAGAACCTCTGTGGCATTGCCCACTGTGGGCTTGAGTGGCTCAGGATGACAAAGGATGGGGGAGGATTGAAGTTGGGACTTAAAAAGCACGTGTTCTTTGCCAGTGTCACCACAGAGCCAAAGCTGCATTAAGACGAGGGCTGTTAAAAACAGCAGTCCCTAAGCTGAGGTCAGTACATTGCCATCAGCAGTTGAAAAGGGGCTTTTTATCATGTGGGACTAGGTGGAAAAGTCCAGAATGCAGGTGACCACGTGCTGGAGAAGAGACCTGCTTGGAAAGGCTGAGCAGAGGCCCCTTCCAGAACGATGCCCGGGCTGCAAGGAAGGGAGAGTCCTGCAGGTGGTATTCATTTTCTGACAGGCTCAAGACTGTGCATGATTCTTAAGCCCCACTAGGAAGTGACAGATACTATTCTAGCTGAAGGAAATACAGCTGACCCTTGAACAATGCAAGAGTTACGGGCGCTGACCCCTATGTCGTGGAAAATCCACATACAACTTTTAATTCCCCCAAAACTTAACTACTATTAAATAATAGCCTACTGTTGACCGGAAGCCTTGCTGATAACAGAAACAGTAGATGAACACATATTTTGTATGTTGTATGTATTACATGCCGTATTCTTACAACAAAGTAAGCTAGAGGAAAAATTATTAAGAAAATTATAAGGAAGGGAAAATATGTTTACTATTCATTAAGTGGAAGTGAATCATCATAAAGGCCTTCATCCTCCTCATCTTCACATTGAGAAGGCTGGGGAAGAGGAGGATGAGGAGGTGTTGATCTTGCCTTCTCAGGGGTGGCAGAGGTGGAAGAAAATCTAGGTGTCAGTGGACCCGTGCAGTTCCAATCTGTGTGGTTGGAGGATCAACTGTATTCAGAAACGTGAAAGTGACTTTTCTAAGACTGCACTGTCAAGTGTCAAGAAGGATGGACTTCAGTGACGTTAGGGACTTGCTCCCTTCCTCACCTGGCTGCACGTGCCGGGGGCAGGAGGGAGGGCTTTGGAAATGCTACAATTAAGCCCAACAGGCAAGAAGGAAGCAGTCAGTGCTGGTTCTTGCAAAGGTAGGAAAAACTGAGAGATGATTCATTTGAATCTCAAGAGAAATTTAAGCCAGGTGGGCACCATGGTGCTCCTGTAGCCCCAGCTACTCAGGAGGCTGAGGCAGGAGGAGGATCTCTTTAGCCTAGGAGTTTGAGATTGGCCTGGGCAACATAGTAACATGGAAGGAAGGAAGGAAGGAAGGAAGGAAGGAAGGAAGGAAGGAAGGAAGGAAGGAAGGAAGGAAGGAAGGAAGGAAGGAAGGAAGGAAGGAAAGAAAGAAAGAAAATTTAGTTAATAGTCTGACTTAAATTTGATTTTTTTGTAAGATTTGAGTTTTTGAAATATTTTTTAGTGGTCCTTTAAGAATAACACTTTTTATATGGCCCAGTAAACCTTCACAGTCTTTTAATTTTAGTTAAAAATGTATCTAGTGACCAAACTACCAGGCATTTCCCTCCACACTCCCACTCTCACCCTGCCATGGAGCGGCCTTGAAGGCAAGTCAGACCCCGCCACGCCTTGCTCAGAACTCTCAAGTGGTCTCCTCTCATGCTCACACTCGGAATTAAATTCCAAGTCCCAGGAGGCCCCACTTGATCTCTATGTTGGCCACTTCTCTGGCACCCACACCCACTCACTCCTCATCCCCACAGGCGAGAGCACCAACCAGGCCCCAGTGCTGGGCCTTTTCCTCCACATTCCCTTGTCGGGCTCTCTGGTCACCTGTGGAAGTTACACACCCACACCTCTCTGCATCACCCCGTACCCTGCTTTATAGTTCTTGGTACTCGTCACTGCTCAGCATCATACTTCATTGTTTATCTGGCTTTTGTCTGTGTCTCCCACTGTAATTTTAGCTGCAGGAGGGCCCTGCACATGACCTGTCTCCTTCAGTGACACGTTCCCCTCACCTAGAAGAGTGAGTGGCATACACTACTCACTCACGTATTTGTTGGGTAAATAAATAAATATCGTTGAAACCACTACCAATATTCAAGTTAAGTGAAGAGAAAATATTTTCAATAATCCCTGTGCAACAACAAAATCAAACTGTTTTCCACTGGATTTTAAAAAGTTTATCCGATGTTTAAAAATTCATTGTAATTGGCTATATCTATAGTCATCAAAACTTGGGCATTCCTTTCTTAGTTTATCTCAATGCTCATTTGAATTTATTTTATGCTTGTTTTAAGCCAAAAGATGATTTCTTGCTGTTTTTTTTTAAAAAAAACCTAAGTATTCTGCAGATTTGATTAGAGTTTTGCTTGACATACTAAGGAAACGAGTGCCCACAGGTGCCCCCCCAATATCCGAAAGCCAAGGGCAAGCCTTGCAGACAGAGCATGAATCCCACAGGGCATCCCAGCAGGAACCATCTGCTCACAGGCATGGAGGAAGGCAGACAGGAGGGTCCTAGTAAGCACAGTAGGGAGGGAGTAAGAGAACTCAGCAATATTTCATTCTCATTTGTTTTGTGCAGAAAAGAGAAAACTTTTCAGGCAGAATGCACGTGCACGTGGAGCTAGAGTGTAGACACTCGATGGGGTAGCATGGAAGAGCATTGTATAATGAGGCTAAATCCCAACCCTAGGTGATTGAGCCTTCTTGGGGCACTGGTACAGTAGTGTCATTAGAATAGACCTTACTTATATATTTAGATTTGGGATAATTCAGCCAGCACTGAATTGCAGTTGTCTGTTTTTAATCTACGAAGCATTCATGTAAGCAAATTAATGGTATCTGGGTGGAAGTGGGATAGATGGAGCCTTCCAAACCCACTTAACAGAGCCAATTGTTCCTAAAGACTTTGGCCCCTCTGTTTTTACATGATTGTGTGAGTGTGCCTTACTGATTTGTTAAGACAGGTCTGTTTTCCTCTTGACCACATATCAGCCATTCTAGTTATAGTAGGTACTTGAGGATATTAAGCCAGAAATTCTTCCCAAATACTCAGTGGCAAACAGCAGTGACTCAGGCCCTTCATCTGCTCTGTCTAGCAGTGTGGCTCTTGCTTGCCAGTAACCCACAAATGGCCCCGTGGATACCTTGCTTCAGTGTGTGAGTTTCAGAGTGTGAGACAGTGAGTCACCAGTTGCCAATTACCTCCCTACAATGAGATATGAAGCCTAGAGAACCCCTGTTTAAAACTCCCTGGGTGGAACGTGTTCATCACTAGCAACCAGAATGAGGTCAAAAAAGTCTTTCGAATAGAGAGTGCTGTATTTGTGTGTGTATGTGCCTAATCCACATGCTTAGAACAAATGACATCAACATTTTACAGAAAAAGATCAGAGTGCCAAGAAAATCTTATAACTATGCAAGAAAGTAGACTTGGGCACAGAAAAGGTGCTGAACACAAAGGTGAACTTTTTGACGGTGAGTGAATGTTTTTTGATCTGTACGTTCCCCATTGTGCCTCGCCCAACCCCTTGTACATGATGCACTGTCAATAAATAATTGTTGAATTACATCAGTTTTGCCTTCAGTAGACCTGATGCAGAGCTGTCCTCAATCCATGCAAAACAAAGAGGATGTAAGTAAATATTAATAAAGGCTGGCCTGGTTTTAAAATCGCCCTCAATTTCAAAGGCTAGAGATTTAAAGAAATATTTACTTAAGCCTCTGTTTATGCTTTGGGTTGGAGACAAATCTGCAAAATATTTTTTAATAGGGGTTAATAAAGGCAGCTGATAGAGTGGAGAGAACCCATAAAAAACAAACCTCCCAGTTCATGTTTTTGTGAGTGGCCAAATCCCCAGGAATGAGAAGATTTAGCTAATCTTTCCAATCACATTCTCTCTCCCTCCCCACCCCCATTTCCTTGGAATTATGTTATCTCTGCTCCGTCTTAAAAGCTCAGAAGCCTTTTGAATTGGAGCGGCATTCAAAGGACAGTCAAGGGTCACCTTTGGAATATTAAAGGAGAGTGGATTACAGGAGAGGGAGGGAAGGGAGCAGCTGGTGCTGGACGCAGGCATGTACAGACCCAAGACAGAGAACGAGAGGGAAACTCCATAGGAGCTGGTATTGGCCAAGAGAAAGCCGCCCAGATTGCTAGCAAAGACAGAAAGCCACACGGAGCAGCCCACGTTAACACGGTTCCAGGGCATGCTCTTGCAGTTTGGGAATGGAGGGAATGAAAATACGTATCAGTGAAATCAATTAGGCAATGGCCTTTTGAACAGGGGTAGAATGGCTCCTTTAGAGACCATGGAGACGTGAACCGTGTAAAATTAAAAGCCAGGTACTGTTTTAGTTCAGAGATAAAATTCTTCGGAATTTACAGCCCCCTGACAGTTACTTATTTCTTAAAATCACAAGGCTTTAGGATTTATAGAGCAAATTCCTTCTCAAAAGACTTCCGAGTAATTTAGTTTTTAAAAAATCTAACGGTGTTTTGACTTTTCTTCCATCTTTTATAGATACCATTCTTGTTTTTGTTTTTCAAATAAAATCAATGTATATTTAACGAGGGCTTATTATGAGCCAGGCAGTCTCCTAACATTTGGAGAATACAAAGGCAGGCCCTCACTCCTTAGCAGTGGTTACTTACTGATTTATTTTTTGTGGGGTGTGGGTGGAGCGGATAGAGAAGTGGATCAAGACTCTCTTTAAAATCCGACAAAGCCTAAGGAGCTTCTCCACAATAAAATACACGAGCATTCACACCTTGTCGGAAAAGTCACGAACGTAGAGCAGGGAAAGCAAGCCATACAGAAACCGCTTGTTATTACTATGCGGTCAGCCTGTTCTAAGCACTATTTGTGAATTATTTATTCAATCTGCAAACCTCTCCCATGAGACATACGCTATTATTACCCCCATTTTCCTCTCAGGGAAATGGAGGCTCAGAGAGATGTGGCCTTCAGCCAGGGGAAGGCAAAGCCAGGCCTGAGCACAGGCTCTCGGGCTCCATGGTGCCCACACGCTCGCCCTGGCACCGTGGGCCTGGGGTGTGGGGGGGGAGGGGCGTGCAAGGTCCTGGAAGCGCTGGCCACAGTCAGCCTGCTGTGGCCCAAAGGGCACCTGTGGGAAGTTAGACCCGGCAGCCCCCGGATACTTCATCGTCACATGCCAGAAAATTGTCTTAGCGATCTCGCAATCACTCCAATGTGACCAGCACATTCTGCCGTCGTGCAGTGCCCGGCTGCACGTCACGGCCCGAGGACGGCCAGACCCGGGCCTGAATGTGCGGGTTAGGCAGGAGTCTGGACCCGACTCAGAAGGCACTGCGGACACAGGCAAGTCTTGAACTGGATTTTTAGGAATATTGGTCTGTCAGCAGGGGGCAGGATGGATTTTCCTATTCATTTATGGAAATCTGAACTACAAGGAACTGGCTATTTTTGGAAGAAAGAGTTTTTCTTCTCAACTTTGTCATCAGAATGGAAGGATAGAGTTAGATCCATACACATATTTAATGTAATATTCATTTACATAAACATTTTCTTCTAAGAAAAATGATCTAATTAGAGCCTTTGTAGTAAAATTCTATTTCTAATATGTTGCGTGTGTTTGATACTACGGCCCCTGAAGGAGCAGGCGTGAGGAGGCCGGGCTGACAGTCGCGTATGGGCAGTGCCAGGCTGCCCTCCAGAGACGAGCTTCTTCTGGGCTGAGCCCACGGGAGCCGGCCCTCTCCTAGCTCTGCTGTCTGCGCTTTGTTGTGCTCCTCCCCTCAACTAGCTGGTAACGGCTGTCCTCCCATTCAACTTCAGTCCTGGGGTGGGGGGGAATAAGACTTTCCTTTCCACTGTTGCCGTTACATTCTTCCACTTTGTCCTGTGGTCAAACAAAGCAAAACCACCACACAAACTGAACTCACTTCCATTTCTGGAAGCAGGTTATGGGTCAGTGTGTACGTGTACACAGAGCAGGAGAAGTAAGGTAGCCAGGGTTAGCTTCATTGTATGTAACTTCAGATGCAGTTAAATGCAGGTTAATACCATTAAAGATTAGCAACCAAAGGCAGTCCCTGCCTTTAACTTTCTTCCTTCCCTTCCTTTCTTCCTCACTATCAGTCAATCTATCAGAACATATTTACTGAGAGTCTATTTTGTATCCGACATGGTGTCAGTATTGGGAATTCTGAGACATGTCTGCCTGCCAAGATCTCAGACATCTCAGCTGTAGGGTCTAACACCTAAGGGTTTTGCAAAAGCAAATGATTAACCAATAGAAAAACTGTCATTTTAGTGCATCTGTGATGTATTGCAAATATGCAATATGGGCACACCTGTGAAACCCTTTCTTTGAGGATACTGAAAATGCCATGTAAAATAGAGGAGAGGGACCAATATGGCTTTAAAAACTGGGGAGGGGATACTTTGGTCCTCCCCTGCCTCCGGAGGCATCCCCCTAAAAACCTTAAGGCTTCTCAGAGCTCAGTTTAAAAACCCTGGGACTAGAGACCAGGTCTTTCCATTCTGGGAATTGATTGTGTATTTCACTTTTGCAAAAGGTTACAAATGTTGAGGTATACACACAGTATACATATATATATACACACAGTATCCTTACTTTTAGGACGGAGATTGGATGTTCTCTCTTTGTAACTCCTAGACAACTGTGCATTCAAATCGCTAAGTGTAAATTCACTTTAATCTGAGTCATATTCCAGTTAAATCCTCATACCTTTTTGAAGCCATCAGATTACAAAGAATGTATGAATATAGGGTATGTGTAAGCAATGTCGATACTGCTGTATAACCCCATTACCAAAAGACCAGATCTAGATGAGCCTGGATTGAACTCTTATTGATGCTTTTTCACAAAGGCCGCAGAAATTGAATTGATGGTGCTATTAGGTTGTCAATACCGGTGTCTCCCTTTCTTCCCAGATAAGTATACTTGAAGCATCATCCATGGAGTCATTTTAAACTCCTGAGGGCAAAGGAGCTATAGAGGTTCAAGGTGATGATCCAGATGAGGTGTTCCCAACTGCGTGTTAGATGCTTTGGAGAAGTCCAGAACTGGCAGACTCCTGTCTGACTGATTGTCATGTTGTTATTGCAACCTACAGGTTTGTGTTGATGAGCTGTTTGGCTTGTTTATTTTGCTTGTTTATGTTTAAATACAACTGCAGCCATTTTCATCTTTAATTGGAGTTGCCTCTAGAGGATAAGCCTAGTTAAATGGACGTAGCACTCATGGTGCAACTTGGAGAGGGATAGAGACCCTAGGTGGACACTGACGGGGGGCGGGGAAGGAAATCGCACAAAAAGACAAGAGACTTTTAAATTCTGCCCATATGTGTGCACTTGTTGTTGGTAAATAAAATACCGTCCTCTGACACCAAAGGAAATCAGATATTTTGTGTCTTATTTTTTCCTTTCAAGATGATTTTGGACATTCACCTTAACCAAATGTTCCCTAGATAAAGTGTGGAGGATTGGTGGGGGCCGTAAACAGTGTAATTTGCCCAAGGCATGATCTGAACAGAAGCTCTAAACCCTATTTCATATGTAATGAACTTTCCTGCCTCCAACACAGGGTTCATCTAACTGGGGATCATCACCCTACATAGTGGGTTGTGTTGCATATGTCCTAAGCCAGAATTTATCTGCACAACTATTAGGTTCTTTTTGGTAGATAATGGTAGTCTGTGATGGTTAGAGATGAGTGAGAGTTTGTGACATCCTCTATACCCTTCAATCTGGTTATAATGAGAAAAAGCTCTCAGACTGAGTTTCCATGCATTTAGTTATTTATTAAACACAACTTTATTACAAACCATTTCTAAATAGTTTTGTCAACCTGTCTATAAACTTGATGAAGTCATAGTTCTCCCATTTTAAGTGACTTTAGCCTATCTTGCATGAAAGGTTCATTTAGGCAGATATGGCAAGGTTCTAGAAGCAAGATCCGTTTCTCTCAGAGTCATCATCAGGCAACTAATAAACTCAGACCCAAAGGCTGGATATGGGACAGTTTTGGGATCAAGTCTTACTTAGGATAGACACCAGGATTTACTAAATCGAAATCCTGAATATTCTCTGGTTCCATGCAAGGGTAGGGAATGTTTCCAAAATATTTTGGCTAATACACATATTTTGAATATGATTAACTTAACCAAAGGAGAACCTATTTATAACCTCCATTAACCCTGATCAATAAGGCATTAATTCTATGCAAATTAATGTTAATAAATTATACTAAACAGCAAAATGCAAGGGTAGAGAATGGTAGATGATGAACAGAACTGAGGGTACTGAAGAGTTCATGGTGGCCAAGGCTGGAATGTGGCCTTTCTGAGTAAATGCTAGCGCTGGGACAAAAATATTGATTAAGGCAACTGATTGAACCCAGGGTGGAGCTTAGGGGTTGGCAAACTTTTTCTGTAAAGGGCAGATAGTGTTTTAGGCTTTAAAGGCCATAATGCAAAATCCAGGCTGCCCCCTGAGGAAGGGACATGACCTTGAGAGAGGCAGCTCCATCCAGGCAAGGGCAATTCCTGAGAAAGGACTCCTCTGCTGTGTGTCTTTAAAGGCCAACATTCCTGGTCTCTGGGCAATGAGTAACTTGGTCCTACAGGGAGGATCTGGGCAGTGCCCCACCATGTCCACTATGGTATATATTTGAGTCTTCTGCAACTTCAAGGGTTTAGTGACTCCTGCTCCAGACTGAAGGCGTGGAGAGAAAAATAATCCACAGTCAGTTACCTTAATGCGGGAAGTGGCATTGTAGAAAATGGTCTACTGTGTAATACTTTCTATCTTTCAAAACATATTCATATACATTATCTGTACATTATCTTGGTCGAGTCTCACAATATCCCCTGTGAGCTATAGAAAGCCATGTTGGTATGGAAACCAAGATGGAAGAGACAGGAATTCACTCATGGTCCTGGAGGTAATTAGTGCTAAATCAGAGGACATCACGAGGCAAGAGGATGTCCATGAGGTACATGTCCCCTGTGAGTCTCTTTAGTACTTCACCATCTAAACTCAGCATTAGTTTGGAATTTTGAACCCCCTGCTTGATTTTCACAGAGTATTCATCTCATTTATTTTGGGATAGAATTAAACAAAAGATCCAGCCACATGAATTGTGAAGTGAGGAGACAGGGGGTAAAGAGAGAGCAGCTGGGAATGTTGGGTTGAGGAAGGAAGTCCAGTTGTGATCAACGTTTTGCAGTGAAAATCTACTGTGAGACAATCAAGGGTATGTATGCATCAGCTTTGTAATTAAATACATTGTAATGCAAATTTGCATCTGTTGAATATTTGCTCCCAATGTGGGATTTGCTGCTTTTCTCAAAACAATTTTTGCTTGCAGGTTAAAAAGTGACTTTTAAAATAATCCGTTGTGGGTGAATTTATGGTATGCTTTTAGTGCCCTTTGATCTTCCAAAATTTTCAAAATTTAAAAAATTTTCTACCATAAATATATATACTTACATAAATAGAAAAGGGCTTATAAAAATACAGTGTGGTCTTATTTCTGAAAGTCAAATCAAAGGTCTTTTTAAAAATTACTGAAAAAAGGAGGAAATATTGAATGGTAAAAATATTAGAAATATTTTATAACATTTGGGAGAAAATAGTTTCAGTATATTAAGTACCATATCAAGAACTACACTAATTAATAAAATTTGGTAATTGGTAAAAGACAGAGAAAAATTGCTTTTCTCCATGACCAAGGGTAACAATATTCACACTTGAAGTTTCCTTTTCCCCAAAACCCACCAGGCTCTATTGTCTTCCTCTTAATCCTTTGTGATTTTGATTTTTTACCTCTTCTCAGTGGGGGAAATTAAACACAAAATATGATGTTGTGTTTGTGTCTTAAATTAGCTGTAGGTTACTTGTTTCTACCTTTTTCCCCTAAGTTGAAATGTGGCATTGGGGGGCAGAGGGAATTTAGTACATTTTTCTCTTTATAGTGAATATAATTTTTCTATCGAATTCTAGAAATACATCTGTTGTGTGTAACTCTAGCATACCCAGGTGCTTCCCAACTAAATGAATGTTTCCTTGGTTTTTTGAAGCCTGCCTATCCTATTTACATGTTCCTGAAAGCTGCTCTCATTGCTTGTTTCATAGTTGGCTTGTATGTACATAAAAATATGCTGGACGTAGTTCAAGCTCGGTTTAGAGAGGTGTGGGTATTTCCATCGCCTGGCTGCGGCTGGGCATGGATGGTTTGCTGAGTTAAGGATCTCACCAGCTTTAGTTTCTCTGACTATAAAATGAGAATGACTATGCTTACAAAAACTCTGCTGGTTAAATTATTGAAAGTCTTTAGCTGAATTTTACTTTTGTTTATCTGGTATTATTTTTAGCAGCCTGGTAAAACAAACAAACAAACCCAAGTTTAATTTTCCTCCTTAGTACAGTGCCCTGTATCTACTCTTCAAATAATGGTTTTACAACAGAAATATACCAGGATACCTCTATTTAAAAATTACATGAAAGGATATCAGAAATTAGTATGTGATGAGAGTGCATACAGTTATTATATAATAAATCTTACATAATTGTATGCTTACTGCACATAAATTAACTTTAAGGAATATCAATTAGGTCAAAGTTGTTAGAATGTGAGAAGCACTGGGCAGATATGTACTTATAGAAATCTTCTGGCCTATTATTGTAGAATCGCTGAAAATTTGCATTGTAATTTACAGATAATCTAAACTGGCACATTCTAGATATATCAGATAATATAAGGGTTATAAGGAAAAGGCCTCCCATGATCAGGTAATTTTGGCAAGTGCTAGGATAAGCAAAATTAGCTGGGTCTCTTTCCGGGTAGACTTCCCTGCTGTGTTTGTCATGTGGGTGCAACTGCAGAACTCTTTCATTCTGGAATAAGTTTGGGGACAAGTGTTTTGTAGAATACACTCTGGAAATATTGTTCTATTCCAGGCTTTTCATGTTCCAGATGAGGCCACCAGCAGTTATGTGGCTTGCTATGGTTATCTGGAGGGTGAAGCTGAGTACAAGCCTAGGTATTGGACACTGTCTGATGTCCTACCTACCTGACCATTTATTGTCCCCCAGACGGCACCCAAGCAGTGTCAGCCAGAGAAGTGTTTTGCTCCTACATTCTGTAGGGAAGAAGATACCACACATAGCATGCCCTGGGAATCCGTCATCCAGGCTTTAGCACCCTTCATGGCCTCACTGGCTCTATGGTCCATAAATCAAATGCTGGGATACCCCGTGAATTACTAAGTCCATGAACCTTGAGTTTTTCACCCAGTGCTTACTGTGCAGTATAAAAAGATGATGATTTTTGGAGATGATCTACTAGGGTTCAAAATGCATCTTTATCACTTAGCTGTATGCCTTTGGTGCAAATCACTTAGCCTCTTTGAGCCTACGTCCCTTACCCATAAAATGAGGCTAATACCTTACACAGTTTGGGTAACACTAGATGTATCTGAAGAGCCTGTCTGGTAAAGACAGTCAATAAATGGGACCTATTTTTATTTTTTTAACAATGCTTGAAGGAGACAAATAATCACTGTGTAGTTTTGATGTTGATCGCAGTCCTTTCATTGTAGGACATGCTAAAAAAAATTTTTTTTTTTTGCAATTTTGCTAATAGAAACTACCTCTCCTGCTTCTTCTTTTTTTACTCTCCGGTCCTTGGGTCTCTGGTGACCTTGGTGCATGTCCTGTATTGGCACATCCTGTGTCCTATTCTTGCACACACTTGACACTGTTCCATATTGGACCAGTTACTTTCTTCCATCGGGGTTGATGCATGACTTGCCAAGAAGTCTCAACTTCTGCTGTAGTAGGAGAAAGAAGTCTTCATCAACTCTATTTTATTTCTCACCTGCACTAGCTATTTCTGTTTCTGTTTGCTGCTGCAGGGATCCTTGTACAGGTTGAAATCGCAGCTCTCTTATATTTCCACAAGCACCTATGTAGGTGCATGTCGGAAAATCCTTTCTTCACTTCAGCAGAAAGGATTTCACAGAGTACCATGGCTCCTGGCAAGGAGAGAATGACTTCCAAGCCAAGTGCTACTTGAAAGAGGCACTCCCCCATCACTTAGAAGACTGTACTCAGTGGTTACTGCTTCTGACACATTTTCAAATGGACCCCCCAGTGGCTGCAGCTGTGATTAAAAGCTGTCTGCTCACTGCCTCACTGGGGGTTTGCTGTTTAACCATGTCATGCATGCATGTATATATATACTACAGCTGCATCATGGAAAACGTAAAGTGTTTTGTAAGAAGAAAAAAAAATCAAATGAGTACTTGAATGACAAACTCCTGAATTTTCTAAGCTTAAGACAGTGAGAGGCACTAGTCAGGAACCTAGCCATGTAGGAGGTACATAAACGTAATTTAAGGAAGAAGAGCCGGTGGTCAGTGAATATATACCTTCTGCGAGTACATGCTTTGCACACATCAGCCAGACAGAACATCTTAGAGATTTAAGTGCACTTGAACTCAGCAGCTGCATTTCAGCTCCTCTCTGTGATTCAGAATTCAGTTTGACCCTTCACAAATAAAGCATGAGTAGAATATCCTTTTTTAAGTTTACCCAGATATTCACTGACACCTTCATAATCATGTTTGGCTTATCATAAGAATGCTGTTCTCGACATAAATTTATCATTAATATTACCTTAAAAAAGGCTCGCACGGGCAGTGCAGCCACAGAGACTGGGTGTCTCAAAGGCACAAGTCACACCCCTTCCTTTAGATCAGAGAGATTGAGTGTTTAAGCTTTTATAAAGTAAAAAGAGTATACTAGGATGTAAACCTGGGCTCTTCACATCATGAGATGAGTATCCTTACAAACACCAGGAGGTAAGGTGGGGAGTGTGGTTCCTTCTCCTACCCCACCCCGCCTGTCAAATGGATCAGAAGAACTCAAACACACATTCGTTCTTAGATATACAGGAAAGAAATTTGGAAAAATTTTGAGAATTATGTCTCCTTTCCCCTCTGCCTGCCTCCTCCCTGTCCCCCAAGTTGCAAGTACTCCAGATCCCAGCAGCCAGACCCGGTAAACAAAATGCCAATCTATCACCAGCAAATTTAGGCTGACAATACTGTGAATCGACCGCATTGATTACATTGATTATATTTCAGATATTTACAATACGGCGAGACAAGCCGTATTTATTTTCTAAAGAGTTCAAGGTAGGTCTCACCATTTCAGAGGGGGAAAAACAATGGGAAAATGTTTGTGGTTGCTATCTGCAATCATCTGATGCTGACAGAGAGTAGTATTTTATTTAGTAATTAACAGTGTAAAGGGGAGAGGAGCTGTCATGTTGGTTCTTAAGCTGGGGAATGTGATGAAAGATGATATCTGCGATCTCATCCTTTCCACTTGTTTAGGATTGTCAGGATGAGAAATGTCAGCATTATGAAAGCTCGGCTCTGCTCTTGATATGATAAAACCCTTCAAAAGCCAGTCTTTCTCTCTCCCTCGTCCCCCTCCTTTTTCGCTCTCTCTCTCTGCACTTGCTTTTTTATTTATCCTGTTTTGTTAGATGGCAGAAATATAATTCTTTTCTTTCTTCCTATTATAAGCCACCATTTTTGTTTTATTATATGTTTCACAACCCCTAATGCCCCACTGAAAATTACCTTGTTAAATGACAGTGTTTCAAAGCCATGAATCCTTTCCACCATTCCCTCAGAGGTTTGAAACAGTCAACAGACTGTAAAGAATAAATAATAAAAAAGTATTGATTATTTTGATGACTGTGAGATTCAATTAAGTATTAATTTTGCCCTCCAGTGGACCTATCAAGGTATTCAAAAGGGAGGATTCGGCTCAGCTAAATGCGTGCTGAGTGCTTCAGCCTTAAATAGGGAGAAAATGTGTTTACCTACAGTATTTGAAGAAGAAGTGCATTGATGCACAGGGTCCAATATTTAAGTGCTGTGCAAATTAAGCCCTGGTGACAGTGACATTGTTTTCAGTGGTATGAGTATTGACTAAAGAAGTGCATTTGATGACAGCTTAAACTATTTGTATTGATTAACATTTTCATAGATTATCATGTGTCATATCAAATTCACTTTTCAGGCATGAATACATTAAAAAAAAAAAACCCACAGGCATACCGCAACCAATGTAATGATGGGACCCGGGAGCAGGCTGCCCCACCTGCTCCTGTGCTGGTCACCTGTTTCCTGCTCTGGAACCATTTAGGCATGAACTTGGCAATAAATAGCTCCTAGATCACGCAAAAAGGGCACTTCTTGCTTTTCCTTTCCTTCTGCATCCGATATTTGTGTCCAACCAATATTGTGCTGCTTAGTTTGCAAATGGAATAAAAGGCTACACTTGGAAAATATTTCTGATCCTAAAATGCCCTCCTAAATGAGCTGAAGATAAGACAGATCTAAATTATCAGGGGGGAAAGTTTGCCCTCTTTTGGAGGTGATTTTTTTGTTTTCTCTTTCTTTAATGCTCTGGGCGTAGAATGCTCTAGGTATCCGAATTATTGAACACAGTTTGTAAGTATTTTCCCAATTCCTTTAAAAAATTTTTTAAACCAATCTTTGTATGTTTTTGTTGTGTATTATTTGCTTTAAAATGTTCATTTGATTTGGGGTCAGCTTTGGTCCACAATCTGGGACCAGTGGAGTCAACTTCTAAGGGTGCTTATAGAATTTACATAAGAAATATCTTTTATTCCGTTGAAAGCGTTTTGAGGTCTCTTTTCTCCCTATCTCTTTTCTCTGCTCTTGGGATAGGGTTTAATTGCTTCTCCCCTGGGGAGAAGGCTTCTTAAAATAGCCTGTGGTTCCTCCATAGGGTGCTCCTTCCTTTTTAGTATGTTGCTGAAGTACAAACCCAGCACTTTCTTTTTTTCTTAGTGCATTAAAGACAGAACAAGGTGTAAAAACATTCACACAAAAGCACATCCCACAATTAAAGCTGTGTTGGTTAGGTTGCTTTCAAAGAAGTTTTTTTTTTTTCCTTCCCTCCGAAGCCTCCTGAATCTCTCACATGCTAGTTGAGCTTTAATAGGGTGGGGAGTAATGGAGAACTCATCGGATCTGTAATAGCTCTTCACTTGACTGCAGCCAGCAATAACAGCGGGAGCAGTCAGAGATAAGAGAGAGAGGAGAGAGGGAGAGTGTGTGTGTAGAAGAGAGAGAGAGGAGAGAGGGAGAGGGAGAGAGAGGACACGCACTCTAAAGCTGCCACTTTTTTTTTTTTCCTCCCCTTCACTCTTTTCGCCCATCCTAGGATCCAATGATAGCTGGACAAGTCAGTAAGCCCTTGCTGTCAGTGCGGAGTGAAATGAATGCCGAGTTGAGAGGTGAGGAAAAGGCTGCTACTTCAGACAGCGAGCTGAATGAGCCCCTGCTTGCGCCTGTGGAATCAAATGACAGCGAGGACACTCCCAGCAAGCTCTTCGGTAAGTCTGTCTAGGTATTTCATTTCAGCCCTTCCATGTTGTCCGGAAGAGCAATCCACCCCCCACGCCCCCCCACCCCGCTTTTTTTTTTTTTTTTTTTTGCTGTTGTTCATTCAATTTTCTTGTAAGTACTGAAAAAGGAGCTTCGCATCTTGGAGGTGCTAAGCCACCGAAGCTGATTCCAGCTGGCTAGGAGGATGTCCTCCAAACTTTTACCAACAAGGAACTTATTCGCTGCCTATTTTGACTTGTCAAATATTGCTGGAGTCCCCAGGCTGGAAATTATTTGAAAAAAAAAGAAAAAGAAAAGAAAAGAAAGAAAGTGGTAATAATAATCAGGAAATCAGTTCCATTGTGAGAATTGGTTAACATTTATTGAATAAATATCGACTCAGTTTCGGGTTGCTTCGCAGCCTTTTGTTAAGGGGAAGGTGAGTAAAGAGTTATTATCTGTCGTCTAAAGACGGGAGAGGAGAAACTGAAAAATATCAATACAAGTCGTGCTATGCCAGGTAAACAAAAGTGGCTACGGGGATTGCTCAGAGAAATAACATTTTGTCATCACAATCAGAATGAATATTTCTTCTTTTAAAAGGGTGATGAGGAAAGAGAACAGGTCCTTTGATTCTCTCCCCTGTCCCAACCCCTCTCCCCTGCAATGTTGTGTTTATAGCTTCATGCTAAAAGTGGAGGCAGCCCAGGACCTTTCAGGAATCTTTGTTTCATAAACAAAACAAGAACAAGCAGAGTGCCACTCCAGCAAAGACATCTGTCATTCAAACAGATGACGCTCTGTAAGCCAACTCAAGCAACTGTGATCTCTAATCAGAAGGGGGAGGGGGTTGTTGAGGCTGGTGCCTGCGTGATGGATGTTGATAGATGTCTCTGCTGGAGAAGCACTTTATGGTTTGGAGTGACATTAGGTTTTCAGAACAATCGTTCCTGAAACATTTGCGTTTAATTATTTTCAAGTGTGTGTGCGTGCGCGCGCGCCCCTGTGCGTACACACGAACACACACGCATATACATATATGTGTATACTAACTTGATGTATATATGTATCAGGCAGAGAACTGCTTAGTCTCAGGCAAAAAAAAAAAAAATAGTCATGCGCCTGAACTTCAAAGAAAGACGTCATTGCATAGACTACTTTGTATAAAAAGTCATTAATTCAGTTTAAAACTTAGGCTTTCTTCATTTATTTGTTTTAACCTATAGAAAGAAAGCCTGGAGAGTTTGGTAACTCTAGGCCAGCTTCAACAGAAGAGCTCTCCCCTAATGCTTACTCAGTCAGACATTGGAGGGGTGTTGCTGAGAAACTTTGCTTTTCAGATTTTATGTTGGCAAAATACTGTGCTATACTTAAGAGATTCCAGTTTCAAGAAATTCTGTGATGTTACCCTTTCTTTGAAAAGCTGCAATTCCACCTCAGTCATTAATTTTCCAAACCTATGCATTGAGGATTTAGCATTTTCACACTAAAGAAATATTTTGTTATAGTCCAAGTTTTTATCCATAATAGGAGGAGTTATGTCCTAAAATAGTCTTTTCATTTTAGGAGGTTAGTGGGAGAAATCAGATAAAATTATAAATTACAGGAAGGCAAAAACCATGCTCAAGCCCCTCTGATGTTGAAAGTACTAAGTAAACACTCTGACTTTTAAAAAGTCATCAATTTTGAATTCAATAGATAGTAAATTATCATTTGAGCTACAGATAATAAATTATTTGTTTCTAAATTTTGCATACATTTATAAGAAAATAAATATATTTTGTAGACTTGAGCTTGGAGCTCCAACTTGTTTTCTTTCCAATAATCCAATGGAGGGGTGATTAATTTGGCTTTTCAACATTTGTTTAGGTTTCCCAATGTTGAATTCTGTTGTAGATTTGTTATGTCACCTCTCACCAATTTGCATGTATTAGAGAAATAAGCTTCAAGACATCCAAGAGAGTCCAAGATATTTGAATTAAAAGTTTATTAAAAATATATTTGAAGTGAAATCTTTACTAAGTGAAATCTTAATAAATGGGTTGCTATTTACTAAGGAATCATAGTTTAATTTAAAAATCATAGTGGATTTTAGAAGGCACCCAGCCACCTTTGTGTTGAAATTCTCAACTCCTCACTTCATGAGAATGAACACAGCAAAATCTGCATCTTATACCTCATATTCCTTTTGTACTCACTCAATTGTCTTCGATTTCTAGACTGCTTTTCAAACACAATGTGAATATTTCACAGTTTCCAATTAGTAAAGAAGAAACCAGTGGATTAACAGTTTTGGAAACTTGAGGAAAAAATTGGAGACAATTGAGAAAAAGACTAGAAAGCAGCTCAAGAGGAAAGAACCCTGATTTTCTTGTATGGTTTTCTTAGCTTTTGCTTCTTTTATGCTCTTACTTTTTAATATTACTAGGGGCCAGCCTTAGGAATTCTAGTTTATGTAACTAACTAAAACTTTCCAGTATAATTCATTCTTATAATGTTAAGCAACTCTGGCAACACAGTTTAAGGAACCATTATTTTATTTGACATGCATATATGTTCAAGTCTTTGTTTTTGTTTTTCATATAGTTCTAATTATACTCTTCACTTGATGATGAAGAATTGCATTCTTCCTGAATAGTTGAGAGCATCCATGTTTTTCTCTAAATAATGATTTTCTAATATTCTCTCTCTCTCAAACTGCCATTCTTGTATCTATACATTGCATTATTGAAAACTATGCTTCTCTAATGAAATGGGTAGATCAAGACAAATCATGTGCATCTTGATATGTTTAGTGTCATGGGGAGACATTAACCGACAACAGGAGACAAGAGGAGCTCCGTTTTTTATTGTTCCTGAAATTTCAGTGTAAATAGATGTCTTTGAAGCCTATTCCCCTGTCTGAGTCTTGTTCAAATTAGCAGTCCAGAGGACAAGTCTGTTTCTCTCACAGTATGGCACCTTCAGCCCAAAACTGCAGGAGAAAGGCTAATACGGATGCCCTCTATGGATAAACAAAGGAAATTCCAGGAACCATTGGGCCTTTTATGCCTCTCCTTAAATTGCACCTCTGCACTTAACAGCATCCAAAGGGAAACATACTGTGCAGAATGTTTCAGTGCTCTGAGCAGCTCAGAATACCAGAAGGAGAAACAAGAAGCCATATGCCAGCCTAAGTAGAAAGTTCAGAAAAAGGCCCTGGTGTTTTATAAAGTAATTACATCAGAGGTAACATTTTGGTTAACTTGAACAGTCATGGAAACTAAAGTACACTTAGGAGAGATGGATCCGCATTTCATTGAGAAACATGTGGTTAGGTAGTTCTCTTGTGATGTCATTAGGTGGTGCATTATTTATTCTTGTAAAGTCTTTAGAATAACTTATCTCCTTTTTCAGCTCATGACTGTATTATGCTAAGCTCTGAGCCATAAGACACAGTATGGATGAGAACAGCTTGCGTGTTGGGAGCACTCGCAGAGAAACTGGCGTTGTGTCTTATTACCGTGCTGTAGCTGTGTGATCAGATGAGTGATGCCATACAGGGCCAGTCATTTAATATGTGACTAGTGATGTACATACTGGAAACCACTCTCAAAACTGGCCTTTGGCAAACAATCTCCAAAGGAAGAGGTTGCTGTGTTTCTCCAGTGACATTTATACTACTCGTGTCAATGTGGTGCTTCACTTTTAGTTATGCCCATCAAGAATTCAGTGTTCCACATTCATTCAAGTTGGATGCTAAAATTCAAATGGTAGCATCAACAACTTGGTCAGGAAAATGGCCTCAGAAAGGATAAAAATAATATATATCCCTGGGAAAAAAATATCTGTACTAAAGTTTTCCTATGCACTCTCAGCAGAAGAAGTGAGATCTCATAAAACGTGCCCTAAATATTTTCTCCCATATATATTTGAGATTTCAAAGATGATTTATTAACAGTGTTTCTCCTGGGAAAATTTTTATTGTTTCAAGTTAAACCTCATGATTGCTGTTCTTGAAGTCCCAGCCACTTTGGGTGGCTGTGTTAGTCTCCATGGCTTACAGTATAGCTATGCTATACTATATGTGAATTGAGCATACAGCTCAGAGACTTGAGCTGAGGTGGATCACAAAACGGTTTATAAGTATTGCATCCGAAATAAAAAATTTGTGGTTGGTTTTCTCTTATAATACTGTATTTTTCTAGACTGAAAGAAATTGCATGCAATGATACTTGTAAGAGTGGATATTTTCAATGTCATTTATCCGTGAACTGTTGGAAAAGGACTGAAAGTTGGCTCAGTGATTTCTCCGTTGCTAGCGAATGTACCACCTATCCTGTTTTTCTTTTCCTTCCTGTGATCTTTCTCACGGAAACATGCATTATAAGATTTTTTTTTTTCTTTCAAATTGCCACCCAGTTTGACTTGATTAGAATTTATGGCAGTGGAGTCATTTTCAATGACAAAAGGATAAAGGACTAAATTGTCTGTCACCCCTTGAGACGGTGGTCTCTGCAGGTCAGCGTGGAGGTCATTGCAGGGCATTCTGGGGACTGCACTTCAGGGTGATGCTGCCTCTCGCCTGTGCATAAGTAAAGGCCGCCTTTATGGGATCACTGTCTTCATTACTTTATTTAAACGTCTCTCTCAAGGTTACAATACCTTGGGTATTTATAATGTTCTGATTAAATATGCTGGAGCCAGTAATCAGTACATAGGGCTTAAGCCCAAGAGGGATTTAGTTGGGAGTTGATGAGGAAAATTCTCTAGAGAAATATATTTATTTAAAATATATATTATGCTTCTATATTTTTAAAAGTTTCTATATCATATCAATTGAAAATTCATACTGAATTCACTGAAGAAAGTGTGTTTTGCTAGGGAGACACTAAAACAGCATGCTTTTTTTTAAAAAAATCAACTAAATAATTTAAGTAACAGATTTATGCAAAAACAGTTATTTAAAAGAAATCAGTAGAAACCTGCATTTGTGTAAGTAAATAGGACACATGATAAAGTATTTGTCAAAAATCAGTTATGGTTTAATAGTCAAACAAGCCCTTCTCATGCTGCTATCTGACTACTGGAGGGGAAGAGTGCACATTTAGAGACATTTCTTACATTTAAGAAAATCTAATGCACTGGGGTATTTCTTCAAAAAAATCAGTGAGAGGCTGTGTGCGTTTCAACAAATTTAGTTTAGAGGTTCCCCCCACCCCCCGAAAACCATTGTAATACTGCATTGATAAATAAATCCACTTTAAATAGCATAAATGTGTAAGCTTTGAAGTAAAAATAAATCCATATAGAGAGGCACTGATGTTCAAACTTTTCACCATATCTGTTTGTGGAGCTATCCTCAATTCTAAGTGGCGCTTCAATGGAGGACCGTGCAAAATGTGTGACAGAGGAGTCAGTGGGGAGTTTCCTAGTGCCTTCCTTTCCTGTTTCTTTGCCATGCCTGGGGTGCTCAGTTCAGGCTCTGTTTAAAGAATAAAGTTCAATATTACAGTGCCGAAGGATACTACGTGGTAATGCATTATTAGCAAGTGGTTTTACTTTTTTTTCCCTCTTATTTTGATTGCTGTGATTCTTACACTTCGTTGTTAAATAGTCCTCTCTACACAATTGGAAATAAGACACAGTATTAAAAAATTAGATTAATCTGCACACCATCACACCTCTAAATGATCCCATTTTAGTCTTTTGAATGACTTGGATGTCTTAAAGGTTACATGGCATCATAGTGTTTTTGTAGTCCACCCAGTCCAGTTTATGTCATAATTAATAAATAGAGGTGCATTCCGGATGCAAGCTCCCCAAGGCTCAGCTCTTGCATAGATTGCCTTCACTCCTAATTACCTGCTTTAATTATATAGTTAGCATTATTCTTTTCAAGAATTGACCAAATGCATTTTTTCTCCCACTTCATAAATGAGATTTGAGTTGACTGTTTCAAGTGGACTTTGTTTGTTGTTGACAGTAAACAGATTATTTGTGAGAGAACTGGTACTTTCTTTGATTGACGACCTTGCTGGTTTATATTTAGGGATTAATAATACATCAGACATTCACACATTAAAAAGAAAGTGATGTGAAGAGGAAGGGGAGAGGGCTCAGTTCTGCTATTGGGCGGCTCCTGATTATTCAGGCCTTCCCTGGGAACGCAAGGCAATCAGAGGAGCGGGTACATTTGCCCAAATACGCACCTGGCTCCACTTAACATGTTTCTTGATTTTTTTTTTTTATGCTAAAGAAAAAGATAGCAAAGTGTTTATACCAAACTGGCACCCTGTCAGGGGGCAATCTGTATAAAGTTTCCTGCTGTCAGGTTAATAAATTTTTAAAAAATATCCAAAGGCAGAGGTAGCTAGAGAAAGCTCATAGTAACCGTTGCCATTCTCCAGCGGATGAGTTTCCCTTTAATATCCAACCTGGCTCTGGAATTTTCTCGTTTGTTGTCTTCCTGGGTTCTGTGCTTAGCTGGTGTTTCTGTTCAGCTTTTCTTTTATTCATGCGATTTCAGTCCTACTTTTAAAATGTTTATCCTTTTAAATTTCAAATGTCTTTTCTTTGAAGAGAGAAGTGAGCATAATTTGTTTTAATTTTTTATATGGTATTTTACAGTTGAACATATACTTTAGCATGCTGTGACTCTGAATGAGGTTACAAATCTATTGACATTGGGCTTTTGGGGGGGAATACCTTTAGGTAATATTTATATTAAAAATTCATTCATTTGGTTGTCTGATAATGTCTGATTATTAGACATGTTGACCTGGCTCTTAATCTTTTAAATGTAAACTCTCACCTTCTGATTGTCAAAGTCATATTTCATAAAAATGTGAAACAAGGGCAGACTTGTTTGGTGACATGTCTTATTTTATGTTGTGACTCTAGTATGAGCTCTCAGAAATGGATTAAGACTTTTTACTGTGAGAAGTCAGAAAGAATAACATTAATTGAATCACTTTTGGTTAAAGAAAGTTTGTCATTTTCAGAGAAATGGAAATTAACTGTTTTAAAAGTATTAAAAGATAATTTTTAAAAACCATCTAATCAAGATACATGGCTCCTTAGCTCTCTTTGTAATAGCTACCTGCTACTTTTTTTATTCCTAGTATGTTATATGAATATCTATATTTTATTTGAGAATTTAAAAGAAAATCTATGCTCAAACTTCTCTTAGAGTTTTTTCCTCTTTAAGTGCTTTCAAGATCTTATATGTGACTAGAATATACTATAACTTTTTAAAATTACTAAATCAGCTACCTGGAACAATATAACTAATACAGTCTAAGTCACTTTTATTAGAGGACTGCACTGCCATTTAAAACTATTTGAAAATATGAGGAAAAAATGATCTGATTATATAATTAGAGAAACTAAGTAATATCCTTATACATAGACTAAATGCTTAAGAGATTTGCTATACTGAATACCATTTGAAGATGGGGTTCTATAATAAAACTTGCATTCATTAAGATGGTTAAAAATCTTCTTAGTAAATAACCAAAATAAAACCTATTAGTTTAGCCTGAGAATGAAGTGGAGCATGAAGGTATTTTTAGGACACTTATAATGTACTAATGATAGGCAACATGAAACAATTAAAAAATTTAATGAATTGTTTGCCATATATTGTGTCCTGCCATATTTTGTTTGGCATTAGCAGTTTTCTTAGTGTTTCATCTTTTCCTGTAAAATAATCAGTGTTTCTTGGCACTGATGCACTTTCCAAATATCTTGTATTACTTTAATTTCATCCTATTAATGAAAAAACAACCCCAATTGTGACAAAAGTTTGTGAAAGCCAAGAAATCTATATTTAAAGACTAATATTAATACCTTATTTTAAAATAACAATGCCCATTTATACATTTTTTAAAATCACTTCTGTACTTTATTTTTGTATCCCCATATTTTCTTTCTCAGGCACTGCTAATACACAGTGAAAACATGTAATGCTATCTGTATAGAACCTTTGTGTATCTATGTTCTGTTTTTCTCCATATTTTCGCCTATATTCATATGATGCTTCAAATTGTCTTACAAAATTTGTAGCATGTATTTTCTGTGTAATAAAATTTTAAAAGGCTAATTTATAATAATAAGCTTTCTTTAGTTTGTGCTATCTATGCATCACTTAAATGTACTTCTTCTTTGCTTATATATATATTTAAAAAACAGTTCTCTGATAAATTTATCAAAATTAACAGTTTGCCAAAAAAGGGCAACTAATTATACTACAGTATTGCTTCAGGCATACTTGGGCTAGAATCCAAGTTCCAGTGTCTTGTTCAATGCTGCTAGTCTCTGAGCAGAGGAGACAACAGGATTCCTCAGAATTTGTGCAGTTTAATTCAGTAAAGAAATGTGAGTGTTTCTACACATTTTTTGACTTACAGAAAATACAGGTATTTTTAAAGCATAGAAAATTAACCCAAGCTAAGGAGGACTCTTGGCATCTCAATTATCAGGAACCTAAATACTGGTCTATTTGTAGGATATACATATATTACAATATAAAATATTTATCCTTTTCTCTTTTTAAGTCAAAGACATTTGCTCAATAGGTATTTTTGAACATGTTCCTGTAAGAATTCTATGTGCCTAAATATGCATTGACATGTATGTTTATCAACATAGAGTGAGTGGTTGGTACACAATAAACAAGTCACACTTGAAACATTTACTATTAAAATAGTGTGGTATAATTAATCTCCTTTTACAGTTCTTGATAGGCACATATGTGGTGACTTCTCTTTCAATACTGATATGGAAAGATTTATTTTTACAAATTAATGGTTTGGGTGCCTTATTGCAGGAGAGAATCATCACTGTTAGAGTAGAAGAGAGGCTAAGGGGCTAATACGATTTAAAAATGCAAACATTTGAAGCTGTTTAAAAAGCATGAAAAATTATTATTGCAGAGTGACTTTTTGCCAAAATCAACCGAGGGTAGACAAGAATAAAAATTCAAATGGAAAAACACATTATCCTCTATTTAAAAATGTATAGATGTGGAAGTGGTGTGTGGCGTGAGCTGCACTTTATCAAAACTGGCCTTTTTTTCCCTTTAATATATCTATTTCGTTTACCAAAATACTGCAAAATAGAAACATGTCAAAGAGGAAGCACACAATTTGCAAAAGGAGAACCGAAAGAAAGGTTGCATAAAGCTAACATCTTAATAGACCTCTTTAATGAAATCTATATATTGCACTGAATCTATGGATGGGCAAATATCCAGAATAGAAATCATCTCAATTCTTAGGACCTCCTTTCACAAAGTTTTGGAAGGAAACATACATCACCATTTTAGGTGTTGATTGGCTCATTTTATCCTGATTCCTAAGATTAAGGCAGGCTTCAGTCTTGAACCTTACCTAAGAATTTCTTCAAATTTTTAGGTAGACTGGTATAGTCTTTGCTCTAGTTGGGAATCCACTTTTCCCATTATATTCTGTTATTCATAGTGATTTCCTAACAAGCCAATTGGAATCTGCAGGCCATCAGAAAAGTGTTAACAATTATGCATCGTGCTTTAAAAGGGATTAATGTCTACAGCTGCCTGCTTACAGAAAAAAAGAGCTGGTCATGTTGGAGATTGCTGATGGCATTGAGGTAGTTGCAGGAGCCTAGAATGGCAGCTACACGTCTTGTCATCTGTAGTGTATCAATATGTTTTTATAATGATACAATAACCTGAACCCTGTAACGGTTTATGGTCCTTTTGAGAATTCTTACGGATTCTTAGAGTGACGGAGGTCTGAGAAAAGATCTTGAAAGCTTTCACAAAATCTGGCTGGGTGACAGAAAACTAGCAGGACTGTGATTTAGCTGCTAAGGACTCCTATTGACCGGGAACATCATTAAACTTTTAAGTTAAAACAAAACCACAAAACAAATGGTAGATGCCAAGGGTAAAGTGTGCCCAAAACGACAGTGGAAATTAAAAATTGCTGAAGGTTCTGAGATCAGAGGCAAAAATGCAGCAAGCCCATTGTTGATCTTGGTTCCTACTTAGAAATAGGAATTTGTTTATATACTATTGTGAATGTTGCAATGTGCGTTGGAAATCTGTATTCGTGCGTTTCCTTCTTGCAATCTGTCAGAAGGGATAGTTGCTCTTTCATTTTCCCCGGCTGTTTTTAGTCAATGATAAATAAAGAGCTTGAATTTTGAATATGGCACGAGTGAGAAATAAAACCAGAAACAGCAGGAAATTACCATGATGAGTAACTTCCCATCAGTATATGCACGGAGATCTCGGTCCTCTTAACATTTGTAATACTGCTAATTTCTATGGGCTTTTTAAAATACTTCCACATGAGCTCTCAAAACCCATAAAAGTGTGGCATGTAAAGTAAATTGTTTGTCACTTGCCGACGACCTGCCATATTTATTGTCAGAAGAAATGGACATTAGTTGGAAAAGCAGTTGTTAAAGGCCAAACAATTTTTAAAGATGGCAAAGATGCGCGAGGGTTTTCCTTTTTCTAACAATGAGCCACCCCTTCAGACATCAAAAGACAAGATAATAAGACACTTCAAGCACAATTCAAGATTATATTCAACATCTAAAGGCTCATCTCTTGTCAGTTTGCATTTACTCTCCCAGGGATGTGATGCTTCTATCATCTTTCTGTCAAGAGGAGTCTGGCAGAAGAAGCGAGGGCTCTTATTTCACACACTTAGGGTTTTTTATCAAATAGCCCACACTCGTTCTGATTCAGCCCAAATGGGGGGATAATTTGAAGAAGGTCATGCACAAGTACAAAAATCTCATATTGATTTGTGTGATTAGAAGGCATTAAAATTGCACGTTTATGTTAGTTGCTGAGATGTTTTGTCAGTTTATTTGGTAATACACTTTTGCAGCCTAGAAAAAAAAAAGATGACTTAAAATTTAAAAATAGATGGCTGAAAGCCGAACCTGTTTGTTTTAATGTGGCCATCTTTGAACACTGAACAAGTGAACATAAAAATAATCTAAAAGCTCTTAGTTTAATAATATTTGAAATTAGCGTATATGATGAAATACTTACTGCAATGTGAAAGTTAAATAGTGCAACTGTGCCTATCAGGTGAAATAAATATATATATGTGAAATTATTTTTTAAATACTTTAAAAATTGATTTCATATATTTAATATATAGATCAAAGGTGATGGCATTTCCAATATAAATTTAATTATGAGGCTATTTTACAGTGGTTATCAAGTTTTTAACATTTTGCACTGTTTGGAATTACAATGTCATTATATTTGTCATTTTATGCCATTCTTAGTATATATGCCCTTTTCCAGAGAGGGTACTAAAGAATAAATAAAGGTGTTTTTATTATTATTATTCTCTGTCAAAATTTATCACATTTCCTCCTTTGCTCTCTGACAGTCACAAAGCCATACAAAGAAACATTCGATTTTTGGAGGGTGATGGGGGTGTGTTTATTTTATAGAAGTTAGAAGAACAATCTTTTCCTTTCAAAACAAAACAGTTGATGAAAATAAAACTATGATATCCTAGGATCATTTCTATATTGAATCTTTGAAATTACTTTTCCTGGGAATTTTCATCAACTCTCCGTGCCTCTACTTCTTATATTTCCCTTCTTTGCTGTGAAGTGTCTTAAAACTGGTTTTTTTACTTTTGTGCCACTTTCACGTATCCAGGCAAAGGAGGTGTACATATATACAGTGTAGTATAGTGTGTAATGGAAGTGAAAACCCATAATTTGTCCTATTTACTGTGTGGGTCTATTCCATACTGCACAGTTTATGCAATCAACATCAACAGTGAATTAATCCATTCAACAAATATTTTTCAAGCACCTGCTCTGTGTTCTGGGGACTCAGTGGCAAATACAGCAGATAGTGCTGATCACCCACCTCTCCCATTATGATGGGTGCTAAAGATGCAGAAATGAACAAGACAGGGCCCACAGCCAGTATTCTACACTGACATTCCACTTTACTTCATCATTTCAGGCACCTTTTCAGGAAATCTTAAATCTTCAAAATTATGCTTTTCAGAAGTTGTTTGTTGGTTAGAAGCCTCAAAATTTGAGAAAAAACTATATCTCCCCGAAAATGGGGAAGAAGAAAGGATTATTAAATGATTCGTGACAGATGACACCCACAATGTTTTTATCATAGCTTTTGGTGCATATGCTATGAAACACAAACGCTATTCTTAGGAACTGTTTCTTAATCATGTCCGAAGGGAGAATGGATTAGATTTATTTTTTTCTCCCTGCCTTTTCTGCCTCCATTCTCCACTCAAAATTCTTGTTTGTTGGCTTATAGTATAATGTAGTGCTCCAGGGCTCTGGAGTCAGGCCATTTGGATTTGAGTCTGGCTCTTCCACTTGTTAGCTGGCAGGGCAAGGTACACAACAGACTTAAGCCCCAGCTTCCCTCTCTCTAAATGGAAGGACTGATGGCACTTCATAGGGCAGTCTTGAGGTTGAAATGAGTGACACATGGAGAGCCCCATAGAGAGCCTGGAATCGAACCAGTGCTCAATGAATTCCAGCTATACTACATTTTATTAAGACTTGAAGATGAACTTGCCATTTTTAGAAAGAATCTGATTAATTTTTAGCAATGGCTACCAGAAAACCAACAGGAATTCTTAGACCTGCAGAATTCACCATACTTCTTACTTCTCTCTAAGAAAACATCAGCCCCCAGGGCTCCTACTGGCCAAAGAAAAGTTCTGCAGATCTTTCCCTCCTGATGGCAACACTTCTTCCTTCTTCAGGTACATTAATCACTGCTTTCTCTCAGAGTCCATTCAGAAAACGATTCAGACTTATAAGTGGATCACAAGCAGGTTCTAAGGGGACAATAATTCACTATCTTCATTTGGAGGGGCAGTTGCACTCACACTTCAAATTTAAAATGTTGAAGTGTGACATTCTTTCAAATAATAGAGATTTTAAAAATAATCTTGGCCTTGAGAAGTGATATGAAGCCAGATGTCCGTGGGCGGCAGCAAATGCGTCTCTAACTCTCGGTCGGGTACCCGGCGGCAGCCTCTGCGCAGAGTCCCTCCTAAGCGTGTTGGCCGCCTCGCCAAGGGCATCTGCCAGCTCCCAGGCCGGGCACTTATTTCTCTCTACCTTGACCACACTGTTGCCCAAATTAGGAACATGGATAGCATTTGCCTCCAGTTTAATGCTCAGAGATCTTTTTATAGGATGCTTTTGTGACCGTATCAAGGTGAACTACAGAAAATTTTAGAGAGAGAGAGAGATCCCATTGAAGTCGTGATGGTTTCAGAACGGTGCAGCAGAAGGATCCTAACCAGGGTTCGAATCACTGCCCTTGGCCTAGGCAGAGGAGTATAAGCTCTTATGCCTCAGTTTCCTGTTCTGTAACATGAAAGCTACAATCTGCTGTTGAGGATTATGCGAAGGAAGGCAAGTAGGGTGCCTGTACTTGGGGGTGTTTAATAAATGTCACCTTCTTCATCCCGCTTCTTAGCCCAATGTGTATCTTTCTAAGGTCTGAGAAGTGACTGTCACTCTGTTGGAGGTTCTCTAGGGAGTATAGGTCAGATATTAATGATCAGTAGGGGTTCTGAGTGATAAAATCTGCGTTCTCAACCTAGCTTTCTCTATAAAAGCCCAAACTCAGGCTAGATAAGAATAATCTTTGCTTCACAAGTAGAGAGAATTTGATTAGTGTGTTGGTCTTCTCTGTCCCAGCAGGGAGCTCCTTGTGTGTGAGGTGTTAGAACATGGTCACAACTAGAAATCCATAGAGTCCTCATTCCTCAGGGAATTTTTTAAGCTGATATTTAAGTGGAACTTTCTAATCTTTAAGAATGATAGCCAGGTGTGGTGGCTCACGCCTGTAAGCCTGTAATCCTAGCACTCTGGTAGGCTGAGGGGGGAGGATTGCTCAAGGTGAGGAGTTTGAAACCAGCCTGAGCCAGAGCAAGACCCAGCCTCTACTAAAAATAGGAAGAAATTAATTGGCCAACTAAAAATATATAGAAAAAATGAGCTGGGCATGGTGGCACATGCCTGTAGTCCCAGCTACTCAGGAGGCTGAGGCAGGAGGATTGCTTGAGCCCAGGAGTTAGAGGTTGCTGTGAGCTAGGCTGATGCTAGGGCAACAGAGGGAGACTCTGTCCAAAAAAAAAAAAAAGAATGGACCTTTATGATATATATATTTTTTAAAGGAACAAACCAAAAATAAGATGGCAACCTCAAAAAATCCATTAGCACAACATTTCCAAGAATTGAATATTCTGTGAACATTTAAGTAGATTAAATGGACATTTGAAGCCATATTTGAGAGGAAGGTGTTAAGACCTTTATTGGAGATATTTAAAGATTTTGGTTAAGATTACTAAAACCTCATTCGTTTTATATGTGCCAAAGTAGTCAGAATCACTAAGGGAACATCTTTATGTTGTTGTTGCTACCATGGCAACCCTACACATTTTTAATTATGTATTTATGCCCCATGCACATTTCTCAGAAGTTATTGGTACTTCTTAAACCACTTAACATCTGTCAATCAATGTAGATAAATATATTGTGATATTAAAAAATATTAAATCATGCTTTCAGATTGAATTAATGTACATGTTTGTGTTAATATTAAGTAGAAGAGACAAATTCTCCTTTAAGCAGTGGCAATGACCATCCCCTTCATATAATGTGACAGTTTTGACTTCCTTCACTGAATTCATAGGCTGTTGTATCCCTTAGACATCCCAGATATAATTGCCATTTCCTCTGTGGTTTTATGACTGGGTAGCCAACCTTTGATATATATGTCTCTACTTGGCTGCACCACTGGGTAGTGTCAGCATAGAAAGGATAATGTTGGGAAAACTAATACAAAGTTAGGCTGTATTGTACAGAGGAAAGAAAACCCACATCTATGGTATGGAGTGGGTCTAGACTTCTTTACTGAGCCTGTCACCCAGCTCTGAAGTGTCATTCCCACATTCCCTTCCAGCCACCACCTAGAGTGAACTCTGCAGCTGAATCTTCCAATTTTTCATGTTTTTATAAAAAGTTAGGTGTGTTCTTAATTTTCCTGACTGAAAGCACTTAAGAGAGAAATTGCTTTTTCTAAGCAAGTGGGTTTTTTTTGTTGTTTTTTTTTTAAAACCAGATTTCTTTGCTTTTATGTTCCATGGTTGTTCAAAAATCTTAAGTCCTCAAGGTCTTTGAAGTTTTCACAGTCTCTGACACCCTTAAAGAATTTTTAGGCTGGGGGATTGGGATGAAGAAAGGGTCGAGATGTGGGTTAAATGGTAGAAAGTTTCTGTTAGACAGAAAGAATATGTTTTAGTGACAATAGTTGATGATAATGTATTGTATATTTCAAAATTGCCAAAAGAGTAGACTTTAAAAGTTTGCATCACACACACAAAAATAAATATGTGGTATGATAGATGTGGCAATTACCTTGATTTAATCATTTGACAATGTATCCATTATTATTTCTCAATTAAAAATAAAATTTAAAAACAAATTTGTAACCTTCCTTCTTTATTTAAAATATTAAAATAATCTTGCTTGCTAAGGCTTTCCTGAAGATGATCTGCCCATGAACACCTTGGTTCTTGGTGTTCTTATTCTTCAGAGATGCATTTTTCCTATCAGCTATCAGCCTTTCCAAAAAAATCTATAGAATCTATATACATGGTTAGCTAATATCACTTCATTTCAATTAGGTGAAAAGATCAGGTGCAAATAACCATTTAATATCTTAATGTGTTCTCTAAGTTGCTTATAATGAACTTATTGAGAACTTAATTTATTCAAAAATTAATACTTATTGAGTGTGTCCCGGTCTGCCCTCCTGCCTCTTCTTGTGGTCAAGATATTTTGGCTAAGCTTTCTGATTTCCCACATCATGATGAATCTTGCCTTCCCCTGCTTTCCAACTATTCTCTCATTTTTTTAAACTTCTTTTGCAGTCATTTCCAGTGTTTGCCTAGTATTATCATGACTTGTGCATTTGTCTGGCTCCCTTGCTGGACAGCCAGCCCCTAGAGGACAGATAATAGATCTTGCATATATTAAGGGCCAGATAAATGTTTTTTGGATTGAACTGCTTCTGAATTGGATGTTTCTGGACATCATCCACACTTGGTAAATACTTACTGAATATTAAGGGAAAATAGACTCTACCCACAGGAGTCTACTATCCTACCTAAGGACAGAAGTAAAAAAAAAAAAAAAGTATGTGTGTATGCATGTGTGTCTATGTATATATATATACACACACATATATATAGACACACATAGATATTCATTACTTAATGACAAGGATATAGTCTAATTAATGCATCATTATGCAGTTTTGTTGTTGTGTGAACATCATAAGTTCTGTACTTACACAGACTTAGATGGTAGAGCCTACCACACACCTAGAATATGGTACAACATATTGCTCCTAGGCTACAAACCTGTACAGCATGTTACTGGACTGAGTACTATAGGTAATTGTAACACAATAAGAAGCATTTATATATCTAAACATAGAAAAGGTATAGTAAAAATACAGCATTATAATCTTATTGGACCGCTGTTGTATTTGTGATTCATCATTGACCAAAACATCATTATGCTGTGCAAACTGTGTATATCAGCAAATATCAATAACAAAACAAAGGTAAAGAAATGCTTGTTCATGCCTTCAACAAATATTTATTGAGCACCTTTGTGCTAAGTATTGTACTAGGTGCTGAGAATATGGTAATAAATTAGAATCATTCCCTCTTTCGTGGACTTTGTAGCTGGTAGGGAACTCAAATACTAAGCAATGATTCTCCAGAAATTTTTTGGGAAGTTTTCTGAAAGAGAAGTGCCAGAAGATACAGGAATGAATAATGGGGGCATGTGACTTAGTTGGTAGGATCAGCTATTGTGGTGGACAATATGTGGATATGACTTTGGCAAATGACTCCTCTCCTATTGGATGCAGTCCTGGTGGGACTATCAAACAAAATGTTCCATCTTCTCCTGGACAAAGAGAGATTATATGGTCCAAAGTAGACAATTAGGTGCTCTCTCCTGGGAAGCTAATTCTCGAACTGAGTGGTCTGAGGACTTAACAGCAGCTAGAGTGTGTCTAGGTGGTGGTGTTCCTAGAGAGTGTTCACTAGCTTTACAATCCTGAGGCCTGAAACAGTCTTGGTTCCTATCTTTTCAGGGAACTAGATCTTTAGCTTTTCTCTTGAACTCTGCAAACCACCTCAAACTCTTGCAACAAATTCTTTTCTCTCTTTCTCTTGTTGGCTTAAGCCAAAGTAGGTTCATGTTACTTGGGGCTGTAGAACCCCTGTGCTGGTTTGTTCATGCTCTCCAGGCTGCATTTTGGCAAGATGTTTTTCTAAAATTTATATTTGAAGTTAGAATGGAGAAGGCATTCGAGATTGAGCAAATAGCCTGGGAAAAGAAGAAAAGAAAAAAAAAAGAGGAAGGGAGGAGAGAGAGAGAGAGAGAGAGAGAAATAGAGAGAGAGAGAAAGGAAGAAGAGAAGAAAGAAAGAAAGATACAGAAAAAAAATAGTGAAAAGAACTTTTTCTGGCTACAACTTCCTCTAATGGATAGCAAAGAATTAGGCCTTCCTGGTAGAAAAGGCGGTAGGACCAGAAAGAGTGTTAACGACAAACACTGAAATCTGCCTTTGGAATTAGCAAAGCTGGGAAATCTGGAGAGGAACTACCATGTTTCCCCGAAAATAAGACCTACCCATAAAATAAGCCCTAGCAGGATTTCTAAGCATTTGCACAATATAAACCCTACCCTGAAAATAAGACCTAGTGATGGGCGTGGCTATGCAGCATATCTGCACAACCCATGCATTTTGTCCAGTCGCAGAGTGGTAAAGAAGACGAACAGTCCTTCTCATCTTCCCCATGAGAACTCTATTGCTTGACATGAGAGATTGGGGCCAATAGTTCTAAAGGAAATAGAGTCACAAGAAATTCAGGATGGATTCGGGGTTTGGAGAGTTACTATGATGCTCCAGAAGAAGATGACTTAACTATATTTGAATAAATGTAGATTGTTGTATTGTACTTAAAAAAAATAACACATCCCCTGAAAATAAGCCCTAAGGTGTCTTCTTGAGGAAAAATAAATGTAAGACCCTGTCTTATTTTCGGGGAAACACGGTACATAGGCTCAAAATTCTAGAGCTGCCTCTCATTCCTTCTGCTTAGGTTCAGATCCCTGTCCTCTTCTAAAGTGTCATTTGAAGTACAGCTGATTCTTAATACTCCAGTTACAATTACATGGTTGCTCCCATTACCTATTGCTGCATTAAACCCACTCCAGAACTTAGAGGCTTACACAATGACAACATTTATTTTGCTCACAAATCTTCAATTTAGGTAGGCTTGGTAGAGATAGTGCATTTCTATTCCACTTGGTGTCTGCTTTGGCAGGTCAAAAGCAGAGGGCAGGAATCAACTGAAGGCTTTTTCTCTCACACATCTTGATGGTTGACCTCACTGTTGGCTGGAACCATAGTTGGGGTGTTGGCCAGAGTACTTACATGTGCTTCCCCACATCACCTGGACTTCCTTACAGTGTGGTGGCTGAGTGCCAAGGGCAAGCACTGAGAGAGAGAGAGAAACCCACCAGGTAGAATCTGGCTTTCATGAACTTGACTTTTCTAACCTAGCCTGGAAGTCAACAGCATCCAATAGAGTCACTAAGACAGTCCCATATTCCAGAAGAGGGGAATTAAACTCTACTTTTTGATGAGAAGAGTGTCAACACATTCATGGACAAGTTTAAGACCACTGCAAAGGTAATATTACTTCTACATGTCCATTCCTTTTCTCTTTCATAAATTAAAATAAGTAAGTGCACTTTATAGGCAATGTCCTGTTATTAGTGAATAGATGTCTGGATGGATCAGAAGAACTTATTTGAGGCAAAGTTAAATGAAGGGTAACATCTATGACATTTCGTGAGCATAGCTCAATATCTTCTAGATGGTTGTGTGTTTAGTTCTCCTGAAGGTTACCTTTCCTTTATCACTTTCATTTCCTCACAGAGATTAAGAGGTTTCGTTTAGATTTTGGAAACCGGGTCTGTACTCAATAAACATGAAAAAAAGAAAGTCTCATCTTAGGGTGTCAGGGGCAGATGGAAGATAAAATCTAGAAGTCCACCATGTCCACGCTTATGACAGACCATTGGTTATATCAAATGAAAATAGATTTCCCAAGCCTAACATATTAAGTTCAATACATTTCTCTTTGGTAATAACAGGCTGAAATTTCAGTTATAATAAACCATTTCTGAGCCTTTATGTCTGCCACTAGACATTCTAAAGGATAGGCTGGTAAAAGAAAGTTGGTATGTTTGAAGGTGTTTCAAGTAATTTTTGTTGTTTATAAGAGAATCATTTATACCACAATTTTCCAAAAATATTTTAAAATTAAATACATTTTACATTTAAGCATTTTTTAAACTTAGAATTTTTTTCCTGGTTGTGTCTAGGAGACTCTTTCCAGCATATTGAATGCTTATAAAAGTTGATGCCACATTTTCTAATGTGTGATAATTTTTCTAAAGAAGAGACATCACAGGCAAGAATAAGTATTCTTGGTGCTTTAGATAGAGGGATGTACCAATAATGTATATAGTTCTTTCTGGCTGTAAGAGGAAGGTGGAGGAACAAAAGATCCCGTTAAAATTTGGAACTATCTATGATTATTCTAAGTATGGACTCAGCAAATTAAAATATGCTCAGTTGCTATGTGGTGTTCAAATAATGGCCAGACTAAGAGGTTTTTATTCACTGAAAAAGTCATGAACTGAGTTCTGAATTCTTTTCACTATTATGAGAATTCTAGCCCAGAATCCTGTTCTCCTGCACCAATACCCTCCCCCTCCGGTCCCCATGTCCCCCAGGGACTCCATGGGAAGCTGGGATAGAACCCTGTTGGGTGCCAGCCTTCACACATGGTGCTGTCAGGGGTGTGCCCAAGCAGGAAGGGGAGGAGGACACCAGAAAGTGTTGAGCTCAGTGCAGTCATTCTCTGTGGGTCACGGGGTGTGACACACAGATGCAATATGAAATGCCAGTCTGCAGAACTCTTCACAAAAGCTCTTTCTTTAAATGCAAGAAGAGTTTCATAGTAGATACCCCAGTGTGTCTACAAGCTCAGGCTTTACTATTTCCAGACTTTCTTTAATAGTGATGATAATGATGATGATGATTGCATAGACTAGCATTTTCAAAGTATTGTTATAGAAAACTCCATGAAGTAGATGTTTACCAGGATTTGGCTGTTGGACCTTAGGAATATAGAGCTTACAGAGTTATGAACATTGTTTTTCCCCACTACTTAAAGCCTTATGAGAGCTTCCTGTTGATCTCAGAATAAATTTCAAACTCCCACAACATGGCTCCCATGTTCCAGATGATACTTAATAACCTAATGTTATAACTATGCTGTAATAATGTATAGCCATGTTGTGATAAAATGGTTTTGTAGCTTGCTTTGTCCATGTTTACCATATTTGCATGGAAACTGTATATAGCAAACATTTTTTATGCAAACAAACATATTTTATAACAAGAGCATAATTGGCTATGAAGTATTTTATTATATGGTCGTGCCATCATCTATTTAATTAATTCCTTATCATTGGACAGTTAGATTGTTTCCAATTTTTAAATTGAACGTTTTTGTATATAAAACTTTGTCTACATTCTTACTCATTTCCTTCGGATAAATTAATAGAAGTAGAATTACCAGATGAATAGATATGCACATTTTAAGGCCCTTCAAAAAGGATAAACAAATTTATTCAACCATGAACAGTGTTTTGAGTGTGGGCAGTATTTTAAGCTCTCTGTTTTCATATTCCTTCACTAAATCTGAATTTTATTATTATTTTTGGTCATGGAAAATTTGGTAGGTGAGAAATAGTATCTCTTTTTACTTTGTTTATCTTTGATGACTTAGGCTTGAATAATCTTTTTGTGATTTTCGGCTATTGGTAATTCTTCTGTGAATTACCTATTCGTGACTTCTTTTATTAGGAAATCCATCTTTTTGTTTTACATGAGCTCCTTTTGCACAAAAGATACTAGTATTACTTTTTCTCATATTTTATAAACTTTTGTAGACTGTTAGGTAAGAGCAAATAAATAAAACGTGTTAACAATAGAATGGCGGGAAAATATTTTCTTTTGAATTGGCTAGTTATCTACAGACCAACAATTTGGTCTCTAGACCAAATAACCTAATATGGAAGAATAGTATAGTATTGTTTTAGACTGTATCCTGGCATAAAAGAGATGGCAGGCTCCAATTGAGTAAATTGAAGAAAGTTTAATAATAGTACTATTTACAAAAGTTTGGATAGAGTATGGGGAAACACAGAGAACAGTGGAATCCCCACTCCCAAATATTAGTAACACAGTGTCCTTATCACCCATGGACCCTTGCCCTCTCCCTTTACCTGGAAGGGAAAAGGGGAGGGCAGACACCAAAATTCAGAAGGAGAGAGACACTTGGAAAGACCACTTCTATTGAGGGAGGCAGCCACCCCCAAAAAGACCCCACAGGAAGGAAGACAAAGGAATAAATGTCCCCATTTTTATTCTCTTCCTCCCTCTACTGACAAAGCCCAGCTGGAAATGGGCGGGCAGGGCAAGTCTTCCATATGGTCCGCATAGGTCGGCCTCCAGGAACACTGAGCAGGGTAGAAAAATGTAGAAAGTGATCTGTAGGGACAGAGGGTTTTAGCATAATGGAGCATAACTATGATTCTGCAGTTGGTCTCAGTTCCCCAGCCTTGCCATTTGACTGTCGTTTAATGTCTGTGATTCTCTTCTGGAACGTGAGGATAACCGCAGAAACCACCTCATATGGTTATGTTGACAAATGAAGCAGTAAGAGCACTTGGAATAGTCTCAGCATATAGTGCATACGCAGTTGAGGGAGGGAGGGGGCACATAAGGAAGCTGGGATGTTTCTTTTTGTTGTTTTCTTTCCCTTTCCCCCTGTCCTTTAGTAAGCTGCACTTCTGTCCTAGCCTGGTTGCTGCTAGAGATTTGGTTGGGCACCTGCAGTGTAAATGACTAGGGGCCAGCCCTATTCCTTTCCTCAGACCTCAGCTGGACAGCCCAGGGCAATGGCTCTTACCTTGCAAGTAGGCAGACCTGTGCATCTCCCCATGGGTCTGCTACCTCTGACCACTGAGCCAAGCGAGGCTCTGGGGTACCCTGTGCCACGTCCCCAGATACATGACCACATTCCCCAAGCTTAGGCTGGAGACACACACCCAGTGAGTCTTTCCCAGAGATATCTTCATTTGCTCAGAGAAATCAGGTGAAATGAATGCATCCCCCAAAAGGAAGCTTTTCCTTTTTCTCACAACAAGCATATGAGATGGGTCTTGAATATCTATTTATAGAGTTTAGTTTCCATGTTTTCTTTTTAGACAAAGACAAAACAAAATTATCAACCCAAGAAAATAAATATGTGGAGAGGTTTCTGTATGGAGTTTGCAATCACACATAGATTTATATGTTCTCTGCAGACTGTTTGGGTAATAATTTGCAACAAAAAGTATATTTTCTTTTGGAGCATTGGTAGAAGAATTTCAAAACTACAAGACAACTTCAAGCATACATTCGTAAGCAAAAATTACTTCCTGGGAGTCTTTAGTTGTCTCTGCATTGGGTTCCTAATTTTTCTGTTAATTATTACTTTCTGAATGAAATAAGAATAATTCCATATACATTTATTACCATTTTAATACCGATTAATAGATATAAAATTACCACATTTGTTTTTGTTGGTGTTGATCCAAGACACTGATATCTAGCCTGAGTTGGTGTTTGGAAAGGAATAAATTCTGTCTGATCAATATTAGCATAATGTGGCCATACATACAATGAAGCATTCCTTCCATCCCCTTGTTGGGGATTTTAGCTTATTCTATGAAGTTAGTTCTCATGTATGAGCTTATAACATTTTTATAGGATTTTATAGGAAACATTATAAGCTCATGTATGAGCTTATAACATTTTATAGAAAAAAGAAATGTTTAGTTTGATAGAGTAATTTATATGGTATTTTAATGATTTAAAATAAATATTTGAGATATAGGTCTAGCATATTTATGATATAATAAATATATGATGATATAATATCATATATAATAAATATATGATGGTATGTATCATATCTGTGATATAATAAATATATATGAAAATCTATTATTTTATTTTATTTTTTGAGAGAGGGTCTCACTGAGTCACCCAGGCTGTAATGCAGTAGCACAATCATAGCTCATTGCAACTTGGAATGCCTGGGCTCAGGCAATCCTTCTACCTCAGCCTCCTGTGTAGCTGGGACTACAGGTATGCCTGGATAACTTTTTTTTTTTTTTGGTAGAGACAGGGTCTTTGCTGCTCAAGCTGGTCTTAAACTCCTAGCCTCAAGAGATCCTCCTGCCTTGGCCTCCCAAAGCATTGAGATTTCAGGTGTGAGCCACTATATCTGGCCTATATGTCTAATATATCTATTGCACAGTAGGAAATGTAGATTATATAGGTTGCATTACTGATGAAGTTATTTTGACTTTAAATTTAGAGGAACATTTCTAATGTGAATGAATAATTCCAGAACTCAGAGAAAAGTGTAGCAGATCAAGGTAGATCTTGAAAAATTAAATATCTATCTAGGTCTATTACCAGTGGCGTACTAGAGCCAGCTCGTGCTGGCTTGTGAGAGACAATTGCTATATTTTCAGGAATTTTGTGAGCCGGTTGTTGAACATAGCCGCTATTAAGAATTAAATGATATAATACTACAATTATATAAATTATATTAATAACAGAGACAATAAATACTGAAAACTCATCACTTTCTAAATATTTTACTATATTTTATTGTCATCTGTGCATTTACACTTATTGTACTTTCATGATAGAAATACCGTATAATGATGTGCTATTGTGTGTCATTTCCCAGCTCTGCATCCAGTGATATGTCAGTAGCTTGAAGTCAGCCATGGAAAAAGTATTTACATCATGGAAATAGGCAAATGCTTCATATGTTGTCCTGTTGCTTATCTAAACTTAAGAATGTGATGGAGAAAACACTAAATGTAGATTAAATTTGAAAGTTCATTGTCTCTATAGATATTATATTACTAATTGCACAAAGAAATGAGGGAATAGTTTTCCAATATTCAAAAAATCTTATATGATTCTGAGAGAAATCATTTATATCATTAATAAATGAGTGAAGTTCCAATATATATCTTTGTTATTTCACTTTCATCGTACTTGTTAACATAAATGAAAATACCAACCAACATTCAGTCAGAATGTTTGTCAATGGCGTGAGGGACAATCAGATAGTAATCAAACATTCGTAGTCTGATTTTGTAACACTTTTGTTGGTGATAGAATTATAAATACTGGTTGTGGATTTTGTAAGAAATAGTAAGTCATGGAATTATGGATGTACAGAATTTTAAATAGTATTGTATATTTCATTATTATTTGTAAACCGTGTTACACATTCTTTCTACTAATTTATGATAAATATATGAATGGATATATATGTATACTTTTATCTTCAGGGGCTAGCTGTTAAGCACAATTCACTGGATGTTATTAGTTGTAAAAACAAGTCTGGGAACCTCTGCTATCTTGTTCCCAACATATCAGTTTTAGGTTTCTGAGGACCCACAAAGAAATTAAGAATTTTACTAAGAATTGTTAATATTTGAACCCAGAAATATCATGAAGAATATTTAGGAAGGATTATTGTGGCAGCAGTTTGGCTCTAACACCAATTTATTTTTTCTTAAGAGAAGAAGTTGTTCATGAACTATTCTTAGTATTTAGATTTCTGTAGATAGTAAAATGAAAGTGAAGGGTTTTATCTTTATTGAGATTAAGACAAATATAACATTTCTGACCAACCATTTAGGTTTTTTAGGTTAACGTTTTTCTGCATAATGAATTCAAAAAATATTACAATCATGGATTTTTACACTCTATAGCTGTATCATAATTGTATATATACTTAAATACAGTAGATATAGGTACAGATATAAATATAGATGTAAAAACATATGCATAGGTCAAAATGACATTATTTGCTCCTAAAAGTAAAGAGAATTCAGTTTAGATAGTGAAGACCTGCAGCACATTCAGACGAGAGAGCCTTGGAAGGTAAAGGGATTCATAACCATGTCACACAAAGACTGAATAATGAAACAAAATGGTCGGCCTGCAGAAATGATCACTTAGAAGGCCATGAAAGAGTTCTGAAAACATCATAAAGTTTTTTTTTGTTTTTTTTAAGACTGGACTTATTTTGGGAGGTTTCAGAGGGTTTAACAAACCCCAGTGGATGGAAGTTGTAATGAGTTGGCTGGGACATAATACAAGAAGAATTATATAATAACTAGAACTGTCCCAAATTAAATGTGGCCTGTAGAGGAGGCATTGATTTCTTCAACATTAGAAGTCCTCATGCAGGGCTGTGAGTTGTGATAGGTGGGATTCAGATGACCTTTGTGGTCACTTCCAGTTCTACATTTCTGTGAGCACCTTGTTTCCCATTGGTGTATTAAACCCAAAGCAGTGTCCGGCCCTTGTAAAGGTGTCTGCCCATTTGAAAACTGGCTGAACATGTTGGTTCAGAAATTTAAGGACCGAAATTAGTCTTTCAAATGTGATGCAGGCAACTGAAAAGTACACAAGGTCATATACTACTTTTAAGCGACAAATTCATCTTTGTGCTCTTCAGATTAAAAATAAATCAACGGTGAATTTAGGTAAAATCCCATTGGAACCCTTACAAAAAAGTGCTTACAGACACCCTTACAAAAAAGTGCTCTGTATAACAACAATGCTTCTATATACTGGAGGTAGCACATAGCACAAAAACCCTGTGATCTATTAACAGTAGATAATATAGTATTATTATATGCTTATACTATTGCCATATGATTGATCACAAATTCCCCTTTTTGTCCACTCTTTTTCTCAATAGCTATTTGACAGCAAAAAATAAAAGGTAGGGTAGAGAGGTAACATTCAAAAATGCTGTCTAAACTGAGTTGCCGCTGGCAAGCTATTTTGGTAAGTATCCACATGAAATTGCTTAGAACGTAAGAATTGAGTGAGGTTTTTTTTTTTTTTTCTTCTACTTTTTAAAATACATTATTGCCTCTAGGGGCCAATTATACCCCCCAAATCAGTGTTGTACTTGAAAAAGTTCATAGATCAAATGAACAAAAATGAAACTTGACTGGCACTCTGGAATATTAATTAGACTTGGCTACGTAGCTATATGATAGCGGTGTGCCAAAAGGATTTGTGTTGATTAGCAATGCTAATCAGATTTCTAAAGTTTCTGTTCCCCAGAGAAAAGATACTGCCATCTTAAGCTAGTATGGATTAGATGTTTATATTTTAACCCCCCCAATTAACTATTCTTGATTTTTATAAGACAGCTGAAAATTTTGAATTTTAATTTTATTCTTACGGAACAAAAATTATTTCCAGGGATAAGAAAATGCATATAGATACCCTGGTTTTATCCTTGAGTCAGCTAAGAATATAAATTACAAAGAAACACAAGAAATAAAAAGAGACATGGGAAAAACTTTTGAAGTATATCATCATTGTCTTGAATTTATATTCAGAAAGTATGCTCAAGAAAGGGCCTCTTGGTATTTTATGAAAATAAAATCACCATTGTTTGCAAAAGCCCAGGGAGAAAGTGCTCTGGTTTTGTATTGTTATAGATTTTACTTTATTTATTGTTTAAGCATCAGGAATAGAAAAAAGAAACACTCTGAGTGAAATGAACGGGTAAAATTTGCTAGAACTTTAAAACACCACCGTCAATCTTATCCTGGGGTAAGTGTCACTGGGTTCATGGCTGCAGTGAAAAGGGCTACATGGCTGCAGTGAACAGGGCTACAACTTGGAGCAGCTCACCAAAGGAAAAACAAACTTCATGTTTTCTCCTCAAATCAAAAAAGAAAGGAGGAGACTTTACCAGGAGAGGGATATGGAGAGGAATATTCAAGGGATTAGAACATTTTTCTCTAAGTTATGTAGAGGAAACAAGAGCTGAAATGAGCAAAGATAAAATCAGGACTCCTAAAGATCTAGCCACCAATCCAGTCAACTCACAAAAGATCTAGAAACTTGAGCAAGGGCTAGGCATGATATTATTACATCTTTCTTCCTAGATATGTTTCTTTTTATTGCAAATTGGCTCTTCAGGGACTGGGCCCCAGAAATAGTTTATCTCTAGCTTCCATAAACTGGAAAGTGCTTCATTTCCACAAAATCCGCCCTAGACCAAAATAATTTGTGAACACATGGAGTTACTTTATAATGGAGATTCAGCAGGATGCATTTGTTTCCAACATGATATGTTGCTGTTGGTCACAAGGGGTGACTGAAGGTAAGTTGGTGTGCAGAAAGGAACACAAATACACTGCCATTATTGGGCAAGAAATTCAGGGAAACACCTTTCTGGCTAGGTCGAAGAATATTTCTAATATGTAGAGGTCAGCAGGGTGTACCTCTTAAAAAACGGTTTAACTGAACACTAATTTTGGGGTCCATCAGGATGCTAGGCTATATAGTTTATAAAAAATATGTGAATGCATCAGTGTACATATAGGTAAACTTATATTGAATATGGACATGTCGTTGTGTAGTGCCTGGATTACACACATACAAATGAACATTACAAAGGAAGTTATTGGGTGAACCCAAATTTCTTTGTCATTTTTGTCATTGTTAACAGCCATGTGCTGGTGCTGGTGATGGTGGTCATGATCATCACCTTTCAACTGATGGTAAAAATCTTACCCATCTTCCAGTAATTTAAATAAGAGTCAAGCTCATTCATCTCTTCTGCAGGGTTAGAATGAATATTTGACTATGGGAATTTAGCATTTGCCCTTCATGGGTCAATGGATATGTGAGTCTTAAAACCTCTTTAGGTGGAGATTATTCTAATAGAGACTTCCTCCATCCCCCTGCCTTTCAAAGGCCCAAAGCAATATTCCACATTTCTTACAAGAAATAAGGTCACATGTGGGGAAAGTACAGATAAACAATATCATTCACATGGAAATCATCACCTCAAGTTAATGAAAAGGTGATTTCTCTGGAAAAAAAGAGATGGAACTGATGTTTGATGGGATAAAAGGCAAGAAATTTTACTTAAAAATACTGTCATTGGTAAGGTGCTGAATTACAGTTTTTATGCCCTAAAAATGAAATTGTTAAACCTCACATCAAAAGAAGATTATTGTCTTTTAATGTTTAATAATATTTTTGTGTGTTGTGAGCACTGTGCTGCTAATTGGAGAAATTACCATGTGTATCTTAGCTGAAGAGGAATTTTAAATTTTATAAAAGATGGATTATGCGGTTAATTATCCACATAAATATGTAAGTACATTTGCACATAGATGGATAGCTAGATAGACATGTCTGTGTTTGTGTGTTTGCATTATATTCCTTTGACTTACACAGGTAAAAATCATAGTGGTTTAGGTAACTAAAAATGCATATTTATAGTTAAACTATGCATACTTAGTGGTTTCTGTTCCCAGTTGTGAAAAGACAGAAGAGATATCCCCAACGCCAGGCAGGCATGGAAAGCAAACCTCTGCCATTATTGGCCTTACTCTTCATTCAGCAGATGAGAAATACGAGTCCTAGTTTGGTGGTGTGATCATAGAGCAACTGAGGACAGAGCCAGACCCAGCCAAGGTCTCCTGAGCCTCCATTCAATAATCCTCATCCCTCTCTCAGTTATTACCCGTTGAAGTGTCAGAGGTGTGATATGAAGTCATATCTTTCTTCTTAAGAAACTTGAGGTTTTTTTACCTTCATATTAAATCTCAGCTCTGCTGAAAACTTTCAAAGTTTTTTTTGTAGGTACCTTGAAATTTACATTTCTTCTCACTCCTGCTCTGCTCCTTGTTTTCTGGTACATCAAGCTCCAAACAAGGTCAACTTCAATCCCTGTTGTCTTACTGGCACTATCCCCTGGGCCTTGCAGAGCCTCCTACTCTACCTCGCATGGAGAACTTCTTTATGGCTTTAAAAGCTAGCCCAGGACTTGCGTAATCCATAAAGACTTATTTGATTCCATGAAAATCTTAAAAGGGAGACCAGAAACTGTATTTACTGAGATATTAACCAACGTAGAAACCATAGGAACCCCCGGCTTGGGCTGGTGTGTTGTTTTGATGGGAAAGATGGGAGTTCGCCGAGTCAGAGCTTCCAAAGCTCAGCTGTCAAGCCTGGTCTGTTTTTGGATGCTGCCATTTTCATCAGGGGAAAGAAGTGGAGCATTTGACAAAAATAAAATGAAAAAAAAATTTTTTTTTTTAAGACACTTTCTCTTTGTATAATGTAGATACGTGGCTCTGACAGCAGCTGCCCTTTTACCTGGATTATAGAAATATTTATTTGATTGCAGATCAAATTCAACTGAGTGCTTGTTGTCATTCACAGATGAGAGATGAGAGATTGTTCAGAGGTTAAGTAATTCATTCACTGACCTACAGTGGATTTGGGCAGAGTGCGCTCGGCAGACTTACATATCCACCCGGGCATTATCTTTTTAGACTAACACACTCAGGGCCAGCTCTAGTTAAAATCATGAAGCAAGTTATAACTGTCGTTAACTACCATTTATTGAGTTTTTATGAGGTGCCAGGCACTCTGCTAAGCACTTTTCATATATAACCTCATTTAATCCTTACAACATTTTGAAATAGGTATTATCTTCCCATTTTGCAAATGGAAGAAAATGAAGAGAGAGGATAACTGTTTAATATTACACAGCCAATAAGTGAGGAAAGTGGGATTGGAACTCAGGTCTTTCTTGCCCACCAAACTCTTCTCTTAACCACTAAACTGCTGACTTGCGTGTCAACCCTGCTTGGGTGTGTGGTGTCTTCCACTCTCTTTCCAACCTCCTTCCTCTTCCCCATGACTTCTTTCTCTCTTCCCTCCAGTGTCATGTACCCTGGTGATCTCCCTCCTTCCAAATAAAACTCTTTAGCCTTTTATTTTTTTTTAATTTACACTAAGATTTATATGTGTTAACACCTCCCAAGAGTACTTGCACATCAAGGAGAAAAACTCTTAAGCAAAAGAAATTTTAAAACCAAAAGTAGAATTTTAGGCACTAAGTCAGACAGGTATTGGAGAGGTTCAGGGCCTATTTTGATTTTTCTGAAATGACATTATGTAGTGGGCAGCTTTTTGTTTGTATGGTGGGCCTTAGAGAGCTCCTTTTTGGAAGTGAATTATAGCCTGGAGGCCCGTGTGTTCAGTTGCATATCAATTGTGTACATTTTGAAAGATAGGTAAGTTTCAAGAGAATTCAGCAGCATGTACCCAGAAGATTACTTAATAGCCAATGAATTATTGCTTCACTTGTTACATAGTAAATCATTATGATAATAAATCTTTAGTGCGGTTGCTGAAAGCTTGGGCTTGGGGGTGTGGAGTGAGGGAAAAGTAAACATAAATGCCTAGCAAAGAAGTACAAACTTGAGTTACAAAATTACCTTCCTTGGGAAACTAATTCCCATATTGATACCATCAGGGGCTAGATAAGCTAACAAACAAACTAAATACAAAAACACTACAACAGACTTTGGGTTAAACATGGAGGATTGAACACATGCATTTCTTATCACTCCCTGCTGAAACTCAATAAATCTGACGGTGAAGGAATCTGAAAAGGTATAAACCTACAAGGACTAAGGGGAGCAGGAAGGAAATGGCCCTGAACAAGACAGGTCCACAAACTTTCGGAAGAGGGAAAATGGATAAGTAATAACTGGCATGGCTGAGCAGAGAAAGGTGAGCCCTTACTGTGTGAGGGAGGAGAAGCCAACAAGAGGGAAGCCCATCCACGCAGCAGAACCTCTGGTCCTCTCAGGAATTGGGGCACCTAGTACATCTGCACAGGGAGTGTTTGGGGACAGTGAAAAGCAAGAGGATGGGTTGAAAACCTGTAAAGGGCAGTTGGAGCACCAAGACCTCTTCTGCTTCTCTCCTAGAAGGTGAGTGATTCTCCCCCACCCAGCAGAGAAGGGAGCCTTACTCTCCAGGGAAACTGAAACAGAGAGGTTCTAGTCTCAGGGACACCCAACCAGCAAAGGGGAAACCCAGAGGACTGAAAACAAAGGCACTAAGTGGTTGTTGAACATACGGAAGTTGGACCTTCAGTTTTCTTTCCCTGCTCACCTTCTAGAATGCTGATCATCATTCTTGCACTCTAAAAGCACTCCCCCCTTGCCCCATGTCCTCCATTACTAGGGGATTAGAGAATTCTCTGGATAAATGGGATGGTTTAATAGAAAAGGCCCCCAAGGTTTGACATTGAGTGTTCTTCAGTAAAATAATGACTCCTTCTCAGCCCAATAAATCCTAAGTCAATAGCCCCCACCTATGCATACAGAGTATCCAATCAGCTTTTTAGTGCCCTTCTTTTAAATAACAACTGATAGCCAAAGATTACAAAGGTATCTGAGGAAAGCCTTCAATATGAAAGACAGATAATAAAGAAACAGAACTGGGAGGAGGAACTCTGAAAAAGTAGAAGCAATCCATATAGCAAAATAAAACCTGGAACTAAGAATAATCCCCTCAGCCACCTAAAATACTACATTAATGAAATAAGAAAGGAATGCTGCAAAGAAGAGGCATTTAGAGATCAAGAAAGGGCTCTTAGAAATTAAAAAATATGATGGCAGAAATAAAAATTTTAATAGAAGGTGTAGAAGAGATAGTCTAAGTCTACTAGTAGTTTTTAGGCAATACACAGAGATCAAACATAGGATGGAAAAGATAGAAAAGAAAATTAGAGGTAGAACCTGGAGATTCACTATCTGGTTAACAGGCAAAGCGGAAGAAGAATGAACAAAAGGGAAAGAAGGAAATTATCAAAGAAATAATACATAACCAGTTTCTCATAAACAAAGGATATGAAGGAACTTCAGATTGAAAGGGCCCACTAAGTGCTTCACCCACAATGAATGAAAAAAGATCACACCAAGGTAAATCATCAGGAAATTTTAGAAGAGTCTAAAGGTTCTCAGAAACAATAAAAGGTCGTGTATTAGGAAATTGAGGTGTCTCAGTTTTCTCAATAGTAACTTGAGAAGTTAGAGGACAGTAGAGCAATGCTTAGAATTCCAAGTCCAACCAATCTATAGAGCAAGTGTTAGTTTTCATTGACTCATGTTCAACTTTCAGAAATTACGTCTCCTATTTCTCGTGAAGCTTACTGAAGGATGTGCTCCACCAAAGTGAGAGCGTAAGCCAAGAAAGAAGACTTGAGGGCCGTAACAGGACATGCGACTCAGAGAGAGGTAGAGCGAATTCCCCGAGCTTGGTGGAAGTGAGTTCTGGAAAGCAGCCAGTCTTGTTTGGAACAGAACACTGCAATGTCTCCAAGGGGTGCTAAGGCTAAGAAGGGCACAGTTAGATGCCTGATGTGTTCAACACTGTTGATGACAATTGGCAAAGAATTTGAAAGAAGAAATAATGACTTACAGGTAGACAATGACCTAAAAACTGTAAGAAACAATTAAATATAATCATTGTATATACCAAGTGCCTCAACTGTAAACAATAAGTACATAATGATAATAATGCAAACATTGCAAATTGATTTATTCAAAGATAGTGATATAAGTATTCTGGGAGAGGTCAAAAGGAAGGATGGATGGAAGAAGAAAAGAGAAAACAGGGTAGAGAGAACTAAGTTCTCATCCTCCCAGAAAGAAAGCTATAAATAATGGCTGAAATATAAAAATCAAGAAATAGCATGGTGAGCCTATTATTTAGAAATATTGGTATGAAAGGGAACTAAGGAACAAGAAAGGATAGGACAAGGTATGCAGTTTTCCCTGTGAGCTTTGTACTATTTGATTTTAAAAATGTGTTATATTACTTTAGTAAAAATTAAAAATGAGTTTTAAAACCTGAAAAACTGACCAAAAGAAAAAATATTCTTGCAAAAGACCCAAAATATATTAATATTAGATTTGGTTCCTTTTGGCACAATTTCTCCAGGTTAATAAGAATATATGTCATAAATGGTTCAAGCACAAGGGAATGTGTTAAAACTAAGGGCTTGAAATTTACCAAAAAGGACAAGTCTATGATGAATTGATATTCTTAGAATAGGGGACTACAAGACCCTCATTTGATGCTGTTTGAAATGGCATGAAATACAATCAAGTCAAGTTAAGGTGCCACATGGTAGTACGAAATTATAAATCAGCATCTGTCTGTAAGAGTTTGACAAATATTACATCAGACATTTACTAACTAGAAATCCATGAATTCCATGGGTACCATAATATTGTATCAGACAAATACAGTTTAATATTATACTTCATATATCTGATTATGATGCCATGTATACTTAAAATAATTATTTATAACACAGGAATAGGGCACCAATCAATGTAATATACTATTACCTCTCTCATGCAAATTTATACCTTTAATAAAAAGCAACATAACTTATGCATAATATATTTCTGAGGACTATGTCAACCTGTTGAGCAATGAAATATACTGCTTTTTCATAGCAATCCATGATAGAAAAAGCTTAAGAGAAAACTCAAATCTTCTAATATATTGACAACTCAACAAGGTGACCTTTATATTAAAAATGTTTCTATTCCATTCTTCTCTACTTCACTTTTTTAAATGTTGATTTCCATCCAGTGTCATGAAATCAATATAGTATGTTAATGACAGTGTTTACTTTTTCAAAAATAGAATAAAAATTGTGAAATGGAATGGAGTATTTGTGGCCCATAATTTGTAAAATACTGCACAATTCTATGTTGCTTTCTTACTAGAAACCCTATCCTTTTGTACTTTTGTAAGACCTCAGTCCTCATTGGAATTTGGTACAGGAATGCCAGAATTGGTGAGAATAATATAAACTGGAGAAATTGGTAAACCAGCTGTTTTGGTGCTCTGACTGCCTTTCTAGCAAATTTGCAAAATTCTGCTAGTCCACTTAGCTAGGTTTTCAATAATTTAAAAATAGATGTACCATGACTTGCAGTAAAAAAAAAAAAAAAAAACAACTGTTAGCATGCATAGAATATATATTCTGTAAAACTTTTACTTTAGTTGTATATAACTGAGATGGAGGGGGAGATGTTGCTTAACACAAAGGTTAAAAAGTCAACAAGAGTATCTGTTAAGACCATGACTTTGACCCAGGAATCCCAGCTGCAACAATTACCAGTTGTGTAAACTCTGGCAAGTTGCTTATTCTTTGTGAACCTCAATTTCCTCATCTATTAAGTGGGAATGATAATATCTTCCTCATCTGATTCTTTCCAGGATTAAATGCAGCAATCCATGCTACACGGTTTTCCCAGCTCCTGGCAGAGAAAGGTCTCCATAGCTGTGGCTTTCATTACCTAATGTATTCTCCCGTCAGACTTGTCTCTCACCAGAATCCTTTGCTAAGTGACATAATTAAGACCGGCAATTTATAAATGATTTTCCCAACTGGTTAAAAAAGACTAGTCAGTATTCTCTGTTAAATCATGTGCTTCTCTCTCTTCTTCCTCATTCATTACCGTGTCACAGGTACATAACATGTTTGCTCTTTTGTTTTTTGACTTATGCTTTGGCCAGCATATCTTTGTTCAGAGTTTTGTATAGGAAGGAAAAGATTAATGTGCACTGACAGTATATATAGTGTCATGTACAGATATTAATAATTAGATGTAGGTAATCATGGTGATCATTGATAATATATCAATGTAAGTAAGGGATTTGATTCCATTTCCATTTTCATGCCTAATTTGTAATGTAATCTTAAACCTATCATTTGAGCCTTTTGGCAAATAGCGTTTTATGAAATGTGTATATATATTTTGCAGAAGGATTCTGCACTTCCTGAATGTTGAACTGCAACTTGCCTTTAAGCTATGAACTTCCCTTGTGCGTTTAGAATGTGGCTAATTCATAAGAGTCACATGATTCGCGGGCACTGGGATTTGGGCCCAGCACAAGGAGCATCATGATCGAGTGGAAAGAGCGCATGCTATGGTGCAGCCAGACCAGCTCTCAAAAGCCAGCCTCTCTGCCCTCCATGGGGCAAGCTAAACTCTAACCCTTTGCACTCACTTGCTTTTTTCTCGATTCCTTTATTCTACTAGGGATTTAATTTTTTAAATACACCAGATTTTACAAAGCACGGCAGTAGAATAAAAAACTGGAGTTTCTTTTCAAACTTATTTATTTGTATTTTTTTATATTTCAAATTATTGATACATTCAAAGAGTAATTTTAACCTCTATAATTTTTGCTAACCGTGTCGAGTCACACTCGGCATCCGAGTGCAAAGGGCTAAAGCGACTCAATTGTCTCATTAGTAGGAGGGGCATATTCATAGACCACTGTGTGAAATAAAGTTTTTAAAGTATTTAGCACAGAGCCTCATGCAAAATAATCTGTCAAAAATGTCTTTAAAGAGAACTCGAAGGGTGCATATAACTGCAGGAGGGAAGCGAGTCCAAGGAAGCAGGAATATTGCCCTTTCCCCATTCTCCATTTTCTGTTTTTTCTTTATTTTAAACTGACTGCTTCTATCTTAACCTGTTGCTAATTAAGAGACTAAATTGGGAGGTCACTGATATACATATCTCTTAATATTCCACCAGTTATGAGCTGAGTGATCTGGGCAAGTTACTTCTCTGAGCCTCAGTTTCCTTATAGGCAAATACTGAGCCGTGTTTAGTTACTGAGAGGACTAGAGATGATGTGTATAACTCAGCTGTCATGATGACTGACAAAAATAGTAGGTCCTCAATTGATGCTAATGTTACACAAGTGAATTATCTAGGCCATAGAAGCCATTGTTTCATGTGCTGTATATAATGTGCACCTGCTCTGTGTTTGTCATACTGCCAGCCTATGGCAGTGAATACGTATTCTCCAGTCCCTGGAGACAAGTGAAAGGTTAGTTGCTTCTTCAGAGAAATATGAAAATCCAAAACACAGACCCAAGTTAATAACCAAGGAATCAAGCATTCAGAAAGTTTGTAAGAAATAGTACATTTGTTTGATTAGATACTTGTGCAAATAATATCTTCAATTTTCTTTGATTTGGGCTTGAATTAAAACATCTACTCCTAAAATATAGTTCCTTATAGTTAAACATGATTTCTCAGATATCAGAGAATCAATCACTTGCTAATCTGGGGCATTTTCAAAACTATTCTGGATCTTATTCTATTGTCCTTTATGGCTTGGCCAGGATTTAAAATACAGTAATGGCACTTCTATTAGCTCTTGCTCATTTTCACAATGTCTTGGGTATTTTTAAGGCTTCTATTATGATTGTACTGCCTCATAGCAATGACTCCTCAGTTTCTTGGAGAGAGTTTTACTTTCCTTTGATCTGACCTTTGTTCTATTTTTCTTCTTTATTCACAGTTATATATACTGACATTTTAACAACTTCATATATATCAAGAAGAGAAATAGTGTAACTAGCTTTAAAATCTGTAAATTAATGATAAAATGTTTGTATACATATATAGAATATGAATTGCATATTTTCATATCCACAGTGACTGCATATGACTAATTTTCTCATCTATAGAATGGACTATTCTTGATGCATGTCCATGGGGATCTGGTGCAGATTAATGAGTTAACACCACTAGAATGTTTTACTCAACACTTTGGGAAACAAAGGCAGTGGAAATGAAGAACACTTTGATTCCTGGTTAGTTTGCTACAAAATTCAACTTGCTACTAAATTTCCACTGATATGGAAATTCTATTTATCTTTGCACATTTTCAGAAATGAAATTGCACCAAGCAAAAGTAGTATTTGGTGATCTACAGCTATACTTTTTATGAAATAGCCAATTGTGTTTTGAAATAAATAAGAATAACTTCCCAGGCTGTACGAAGACTTGCTATTGTCAGTAGAGCTCTTGGCACTCAGGTGACAATAGTGGCTTCTAAGACATGTTGAAGAGTTTAATTCTCTGGATGTTCTCTTGCTACTAGGGGCTCCTACACTACTAGGAGCTCATACTGAGCTCTCATTTCATAGAAACAGATTAACAATACATAAAACTAACAATAACAGCAACCAAAATTCATTGGTGAAGACTGAATATTATAGCAAAACAACCAGTTCCATGAATACAGCTCATGTACCTCAAAGAACAACTCTCTTAGTGGCTACGGACAGTCATACAGGTTTTCCTATCTCTGTAAAGCCAGGTATTTTCAGAAGTTTGCCTTCACTTTGCCAGGGGCAGTTAGCTGAGGTACAGATAGATCCTTCAGCTTATGGTCATGCTTTATTTTTCTTTTCTTCCCTTCTTTATATTTCCTTTGCGTGTGTCTGTGTGGAAGGAGGCAAAGTTTATGTTGGCTACAGAAACATCGATACATTTGCCAAAATAACTAAAGTGTGTGTAAGGCCCCTAATGTTAGACATCTGTTAATATGTCTATGTATTATGTAACTTATGAAATATATAAGATTATAGATCCTGGGCCCTTATATAAAAATACTTATCACAATCCTTTTTATTTTTCCTTTCCTTCTTTTTCATTGCACATTAACTTCCATAGAAAATACTTTTATTCACTTTAAAAATGAGAAAATTCCACGCTGTTAGGCTCGACTTCATGTACTAGCCTGGTACCTATCTTGAAACTTTGAACCATGTATGTGTGAGGTAGGTATTTATGCATCTGGGGCAGTGTGTTAGCTGAAAGATTCCTATACATCTATACAGCTGGAATTCAATGTTAGATGGTATTTTTAAAGCTGAAATTAGATTCTCTGCTTTGATTATTCCATTGTGGGTCCCCAGTTATATTTTAGTGTCCTTCACCCTTTCCTCCTTTATTATTTATAACCCGTACTCTTTGAGCAATGACCAGTACTAATCTGTAACCTTCTGTCCTTCTGCCTGATTCGCTGCCTTTTTTGAAACTCCAAGATTGAAGCATATATTCTGAGACTTTCTGTTAAAAAATATATTACATTTTTTTCATATTTCTGAGCCTGAAATAAGAGTCAGTCCTGGGTTTGCTAGTCTCATTCATTTTCAGCAGGCCAGCTTCAAAAACTAAAAATAAAAAAATAAAAAGAGAGAGAGAGAGAGAGTGGGAGCAATAGAGGGAAAGAGAAAGTATAAAGTAATCACATTTTTAAAATAATTACATTATCTCTCACCTGAACACACAAATGTACTTTTGCATGGACATTAGTTGAAAATGTTTTGTTTTGCTAGAAATGCATTGGGTCTTTCTTTCCTTGTCTTGCTTCCACCAATCCCTCCATGCACACAGTAGCTGGACCTAAATAATAATAAAAACAAAGAATAGCAATTCATTTGTTCTTGGTGTGCACTAAAAAGAAGTGGGGCATAAAGCAGCATTAGTAGCAAATTCCCTGAGGACCAAAGACTCCCACTGGCTCCAGTCTCCTGAATGGTGCCTGTCCCTCCCACACAGCTAATGACTGAAATGGGATCCATTGCCACCGGGAGCTTTTAATTTCTTTACATTGTTCAGGCCACTGTGATGCGATGCAAAGTGACAGCTTCCATTCCAGTCTGGCTCATTATCAGCTCTTACATGAGAGAGCAAGGGCAGATGTTTTTATCTGCATGTTGGACCTAACCTTTGCTGCCATGTAAACTGAATTAGGTCTTGGCTAAGGTGTAAAGTATGCAGTAATGTGGGCATGTGTGCAAACCATCTCATATCCAGAGGGATCAGGGAAAAGAAAAGTAGAGGCAAGGCATGTACTCTTCAGGATTCACAAACAGAAAGACTTCAGGTTGGTTAAAAGCTACCACTTGGAAGGAAGGAAAACTTCCAAGGAAGGTCCAACTGTGAGAAGGTGCGGGCAATTTTAAGACGTGGATCTGGAAATGGATGCATGGGGCCACGTTTGGTTTTGGTGTCTACTGTCAGCTGTCATATGTGACCATGAGCACTCTGTTAAGAAAGACGTTGGGTCAGTCCATGCTAGTTAAGGATGTGTTGTGAGTTTCTTTTCTTCTCCTAGAATTGTCAACACGAACTGCAGCATGGTCTGCTCTATATTTAGACATGAAATGCTCAAATCCAGTGTACGATTTTCCTAAGCAAGCTTCAGTTAACAGTTCAAAGATGGTCCAAATTCTCAGTATATTGATGATTCAGAACCCTTTACCTGAAAGCTAACACTCTCTAATGCTGCATATGAGAAAGCTAAAACCAATTGTTTTTTTAATTTTTCTTCAGTGCACACAGAGATCAGAGATACACATAGATATTTACAATCTATACTAACACATGCTTATCTGCAAGGTGCTTATTGGAATCAAGTAGGGTAATTTGTTAGACCAGTGGGTTAAAGAAATAGATTAAAGACTTTAAAAACAGTGAAATATGCCTTGGACCATCACTGTCCAGTAGAAATTAATAAATAATTTAAAATTTCCTAATAGCCACATTAAAGAAACTAAAAAGAAAAAAAAAACAATTAATTTAAACAATATATGTTATTTAACCTCATATAAAAATGTTACCATTTCAACATGCAAGTTAAAATTATTTATTAGATAAAAATTAAAAACTGTTAATGGAATAGTTTACATTAATTTTTTGTACTGAGTCTTTGGAATCCAGTATGTAGTTTATACTGACAGCACATCATTATTGGTCTCGGCACGTTTTAAATGTTCAATAGCCAAGTGTGAGTTTTGACTGCTATCATAGCACAATGTAAGGCAGACACAGTGTCTCATAAGAAGCTCTGGTTCCTTACTAAACATATGTCTATTTTAGAAATAATGAAGAGGGATCTTGATAGTATCTTGGCTTGGGGAAGCAACATTCATTCATTCATTTATTCATTCAAGCAGTATTCAGTGCTTGTAATGTACTAGGCACTGTAGAAAAGAATGGGGACCACGCATACAGGTGAAAAAGACAAACAAGGTCTCTTGTCATGGAACTGACATTCTAGTGGGGGAGACAGGAAGAAAGAGACAAATAAATATTCTACTCCATCAGATGGAGACAAGGGCTGTGAAGGAAAATACAGCAGGGTGAGTAACTGGAGCGTGGTGAGGGTGCCATGCTAAATTGCAGGGGGCTGCCCAGGTGTCTCATGACGGGACATTTGAGCTGAGCTCTGAGTAAAGAGAAAGATTGAGTTATGTGAATATCTGGGGAAAGTTTGTTTCAGGAAGTGGCTCCAAAGGGCCTGAGGCAGGAAGGTCAATTCCATACCGTCCTGTAAGCCACTGTAAAGACTTTAATTTACTCTAAGATGGAAAGCCCTTAGAAAGGTTTGAACCCATGTGTGACAAGATCTATCTGGATGCTGTATGGAGAAGAAGTGGTTTAGACAATATCATTTATATTTTTATGCATATATATTTTTGTTGATTTATTTCCCTTTTAACCATATTATCTCCCCAAGATTAAATTCGACATTCAATTCCATGAAATTTCTGAACTCCATTCGAACAATGCTATTATTAACTGAGAAATTAATGGTGAGACCTACCTCCTACATACAGAGGAGCTGAATCCTAGATACAAATTGTATGTTAAGGCTTATGTAGAGAATAGGCAGCTAACCTGAACATTAGCAAAATTGGCATATGTGGATTATTACATATAAATGGGTTACAGTAGATGTATATCTTAATTTGATGAGTATCCGTGGGAAATATTCTGCATAAGGGCTATTTTTTTGGACTTTTTGGTATGTAAAGGCAGAATTCTAGTCTACTGTCAGTCTCTGCAGAAAATTCTGATTATCATCAGTGACAAATGTGCACAGGATGAAATTGGTGATATTTTATTCTTATTCAATGTGCGTATCGCTAGGAAACAAGAAAGAAAACCAAAGATATCCAGTTGCTTGGATCTATGATCGCCATGTGTTCTCCGGCAGGCTGGCAGCCAGATATAAACCATTTCTTATCTCCTATTAGAATCACAAGTTATTCCTGGTCTCTGATTTAAGTTTTCTGCAGAGTGAAAAAAGTACATTTACCTCTGAAAAGGAATTCAACTGAAATTCTCTGGGAGTATATTGGACTCAAGAACAAATCTCTTGCTAGCATCCTTATTTAGTAAAAGACTCTCCAAATGCAGTTAGGATGAAATTCAGGATCAGGATAAGAGTGGCTATTGCTTTTCGAATATCATGGTGAAAATAAACATATCTGAAACGACATGAATGCCCCTCAGGAGTTCAGACTGAATAAAAAGCTGGCGAAGGATTCAAAGGGGAGGCTCTTTATCTTGGTAATTGGTCATTTCTTAGTGTGGTCAGAAAAATTGTGTTTGAGTTGTATCTGGCCATCATTTCTCCGCTTTTTTAAGAGAATGGTTTTCTTCTTGGGAATCTCAAAGTTTAGTAACACCAAAGAGGTCAGTTAGAATCCCAAGCTCATGAGAGAAGAATCTATGCCTATCTTGTTTGCCATTGTGTCCTTATTGTCTAGAGAGTGCTTAGCATACAGTAAATGCCCTATAAATACCAGTGAAATGAAATTTGACCTGAATTGACTTAAATACAAATTATTATTTAGGAAAACCTTAAGAAGTACAACAGATTCCTCCCCCTGCCACACCTCACCCTCAGTTTAGGTGTCAGTGGATTTACATAATTTGATTTTGTGTTAAGGGACATTCTTTGGCATTAAACCCTAATGGCTGTTTGGCAATTGTACTATCATAGTCAAACTAGTAACAAATTTTTTTTCATGTGTCCAGATGGCTGATGAAAAACTGATAGGTAGATATGAAGATAGTCAAAATTCTGGCTCCTTACACATTATTTTTAACACAATTTAAGGAATTTATTTTTCATCTGGCAACAATTCAAACTTCAAAGAGCATTATCATATTTATTTTAAAATTTTTTCACAGCATGGACTTAAATAAAACATCATTTAGAAAAAAGTAAAGAAAGGCTTGTGTGTGGGTTTTAAGATATTTTCTTTTTTTTTTTTTTTGAGACAGAGTCTCACTCTGTTGCCCAGGCTAGAGTGCTGTGGCATCAGCCTAGCTGACAGCAACCTCAAACTCCTGGGCTCAAGCGACCTTCTGCCTCAGACTCCCAAGTAGCTGGGACTAAAGGCATGTGCCATCATGCCATCATGCCTGGCTAATTTTTTCTATATATATTTTTAGTTGTCCAAATAATTTCTTTCTATTTTTAGTAGAGATGGGGTCTTGCTCTTGCTCAGGCTGATCTTGAACTCCTGAGCTCAAATGATCCACCCGCCTCGGCCTCCCAGAGTGCTAGGATTACAGGCATGAGCCACTGCACTTGGCCTAAGATCTTTTCTTTAGGATCTTGTGTGTTAACTCTGGGAAAAATTGTATTTCACATTGGATGAGACAAAATGAATGGTTACCAAATCCACATAACTTCCCACCACCTGAAGGCAGGGAAACCTTCCTCCTATGGAATTACAGACTTGCATTTTTTCTTGTGGACTTTAATTCTTTAAAAATAGCATACCTGATTTAGACACACTCGAGCCATCCAGTCGACTTTGTTGACAATGCATGGAACTGCATCACAGCAGTAAAAAAATTCACTCGAGAGAAGTTATGTCGGTATAACCAACATGCTGAGCTAAGCGTGCTATGGCTTGGAATTTTCCGATTTAAAGTGTTTCCTTATCTCCCTACACAAAAGTATTATGAAATGAAACTGCCTACAGCAAATTAGGGAATCTTCCATAGATAGCATTTTTTTAAAAGTTCCAAAAATGTATGTGGAAAAGTCAATCACAATGAATTGTATTACTCAGAAGAACAACTAAAAACAAAAGGAGTGTGTGTGTGTGTGTGTGTGTGTGTGTGTGTATTTTAAATAGGAAGAAAATAACTTGTTTAAAAAATGTCTCTTCTGGACCATGTCCTAAAACGCTTCTGCATTTTTAGATGCTAAGTAGAGTCTGGGCGGGGTTGTCAGTCACCCCAAATGAACAAGTGCTATCTGGAAAGGCACCGTTTAATGAAAAGGGCACACTCGGGGTTTCGCTGCGTTGGTGTCGAGGAGGAATCCAGCCCTCCGGCGTTCCCACCTGCTGCCCAGCGCGCGCGAGCCTCGTGGCTGCGTCTCACGGCTGCAGGTGAACCCGGCGCTGAACCACTTTCACAGTCCAGAAAGCATGACATTCCTTGTTACCAGTGGGAGGAAAGGCTAATTGAGAAGTGTGTATAAAGGCTGTAATGAGTAGCATTTACATGTATTGATTAGAAGTAGGGCCACCGTTTCTCATTTATCACCACCAGCAGCTGTGAAATTTTCCCCACGTCGATTGGCACGGCTCATATTCCCGCTCCTCTGGTCCTTTATTGCTTTTCTCCCCCTTCCCCTCCTGCACCAGAGTGCTGATCCACCAGCTGGAATGGCCTGGTAATTACTCCAGCTCCTCCACCAGCTGCCACAATTGCCAAACCGCTGGAGTGAAAAATTCCATCCCGCATTTCCGATTTTTTACATTACCATTGCATAATCATATTTGACGAATAATTAACCTGGGTTAATACTTCAGGGAGCCATTTGCAAGTAAATTGATAAGCTGAGTGCTGTAACGGCTCACGAGGGCTGAGAACTTTGGCGGTGGCGCACTGCTGCTAGGGCCTGGCTGGCTGGCGTCCGGGGAGGGTTCTTTCTGACCACCTAAACGGACCGAGGCTGCCAGCGTTTCACAAGAGCCCTTGACTGTGACTCAGTTGAGTCAGAGGGGCAAAGACTAACTCTAAGGTCACCTTGAATGGCTGGGATCTCCTCTTCCTCGAACAGCTAGCCTCATTGTCCATATTCTGGTGCAAAATGGGTATTCTGGGTGCCATAAGTCCGTTTTAAGAAATTTACTGACTCAGGAGGTTGTAGGTTGGTAACTGGGAAATTAGGAAAGTTATTTTATCTTCTGGTCTTTTGTCCACACAATGGAGAGGCCCCTCTGGCGGCTGGAGAGTCATTTGGTCCCTTTCCTGCGAGTGGCAGCCATTTTGGAAGCTAAGAATGTGTGGACACCGGACAGAGAGAACGGGGAAAATACTGAACAATGACCATATTTCCAAGTCAGATAGAATTTGGATATCCATTTAAGAAAACTGTGAGACTAAAGCAATAGAAGGGCATCACAGTCTAACTGTCTGAATTCAAATTTATTCATAATTCTTTTTATTTTTTTATGACCAGCTAGAATATTGAATTTTTTTTCAGTTGCTTACTTCTAATACTTCCTGATTTCTTATCTCCTCACCCATTCATCTTGGGCCATGATCTCTTTCAGGGCTAATCAGAGGGCCAAAGGATGACTCTGTGGTTTCAGAGATAATCTTTGTATTATTTGCGGTTGGGCCTTGGCCTGTGAGCGGAGTGTTCCTAAAGTGGAATCGGTGTGTACAAGCCAGGCGGGGAGTCAGCACTCAGCGTTTGTCACCGTGTGAAGTATGGCAAGGAGGAGCAGTTCCTTTCAGACTCAACTGTAGCACTAAGTGAAATCAATGGCCAAACAATCTAACACAATTGGTCACATATTGATAGAATTAAACACCGCTGTTAACGTGGCTTGTCATTGATCTGACAAAAATGGAGCTCAGGGTAAAAGTAGCCTGAAGCCTTTAGACTGTGCTTATGGAAAAGAGGTTTGGGGTGAAGATGAGGAAGGGGAAAGGGAAATGAGAATTGTTTTGCTCTATCGACTTAAAGCATGATTTTTGTTTTCTCCATTGACTGTACTTCATTCCAGAACACATTTCCAGGACCTTGACTTTTTCCCCCCTCCGTGGTGAAATGGAAGAGGGAACTAGAGGTAGCTCATTTAAAAGTTAAGATATGATGCTAAGCCAGCGTCTATCTCTAGTAAGAACATCTTCTCAACGGCTGTGAGATTACCTCTTTGACAGAAGTCCTATAGATTCTTAAGGACAATGAAACGAGTCAATCCAGCTCATAAACATCACATTCTAGTATATCCCACAGCTCTGCCTATGAGCCAAGACCTGCTTGTCAAATATAAATTCTGAAAGCGTTTCCCATTATTTGCATGCAATCAGATAATATTGCAAACTACCGGGGCCAAGAGAGCCTGGCTGTGTCATACCTCATGATGCCTCTGAGCATTGCAGTCAGCTCTTTCTGGGGCTCCGTCTGCCACAGGCATGCATGTGACTAATAAGAGAACGTCCCCCTGTCAGAGAAAGTCAGCTGCTGTGTGTAGCCCGCGTGTTGTGGTTTGAGTCCAGAGCACCCACATCAATCGCTGTGATTTCTGAACTGCTGTATGGGAGGGAGCAAGGCTGTGTCAGTGCCTTGTCTCTGCGATGAACAGGCAAGAGAGAGGACGTGTTTGAAAGGTTGGGTTTCGAAATGACTGTGGGTATTTTGGTGAATATGCTCAAGGATTTGGGCACAAAATATTTTTCTTTATGGTGTGGCCTTTTAGTTTCTTCAAAGCACTCTCACACTCTATAGTTACTATATACATTTAATTGTTTGCCAGTTTAATATATGCCTCCTCCAATAGGAAGTATACTCTGTGAATACAATGCCACCGTCTTGTTCTCCATAGTATCTATGTAATGCCTACCCAGGGTCCGAGCCACAGTCTTTGGCTTACTAGATTTGGTACTGCACAACTCCAAGAGTTGATAGTCACATAGACCACAATGTACAACCTGGGTAAGCTCTGCATGGCCAGCTCAGAGGGGCTGGAACACAGTAGACACTCAATAGCTATCATTGAAATAAATGAATGATTTTTTTTTCTTGTGTTACAATGGGCAGAAAATCCCACTTTACTGCTAAATGATGAATAAATATAAGGCAGTGGTTCTTTAGCATGCATAAGAATCATCTTGCAGGCTTTAAAAAACATGAATTGTTGAGTTCTACCCACAAGTCCCTGATTCAGTAGATCTGGAGTGGGGCCCAAGAATTTTCATTTTAATACCTTTCCAGGTGCTGCTGCTGGCCTGGGAGCACACTTTGAGGACCCCTGCTCTAAGGCCCGCAGACCATGATAATGACAATGGTGATGAAAGATCATGCCGATGACTGTCCCTCTCCTTATCCATTCTGTCTGTCACATTCAAGCTCCAGAGTGACTGTCTTAAAAGTCTGATCTAAACTTTAACCATGCTACTAATTTTTGATGACTCCTTGTGTCTACAGCACGAAGTCCTAATCCTTTCATGGAGTGCTTAAGGCCATCTGCCATCTTTGAGAGTCACTAGTCGTACCCATCTATCCTACCCCAAACCATGTGTGTGAGCTCCTGGCACACTTAGATCCAAGTCCCTCAATTCCAGCTGTGTATCAGAATCACCTCTGGAGCTCTCAAAAAGTACATATGCCTGGACCCTGTTCCAGAGATTTTGATTCAGTAGGTCCCAAGGGAGTCCTACATTTTTTAAAAGCTTCACAATTGCACTAAACTACAGATACAGTCAAAGGCAAGTTCATAATTTCACAATCTTTCCTAATAAAAGAAGAATGGATAAAAATAAATGAAATAGGCAATAACCTTAAAAAGTTATGAAGAGAACATAAAAGAAAACTTACAGACTGAAATAAAAAATAAAGACAAGGAAAAATTCAGTAACTTAGAGAATTAAAAATAAACAGAAAGGAAAATTAAATCCAGGAATAAACTTTGAAGAAACTAATAAGACACAAGCTTCTGGTAAATATATAAATTAATACACAGCAATAAATTTAAAAATTTGGATGAAATAGATAATTTATGGAAAAGCAATTAGGAGCACTGACTCAAAAACTTTTAAATATATACCAAATATATTCTATTACCCCAGGAAATGTTTATCAAGTACTTAGCATATACCAGGCACTGTCCTAGGCAAAGCATCTAGCAGGGAACAAAATAGACAAAATTCCCAACCATCATGGAGTTTTACTTTCTATAAACTAGACCATCAGACTCTGATAGTCCACATGAAGAGGGTAATAAGCCAATAACATATAAAATTAACATGGAAAAATATAAGTACAAGACCAGGAAACTTTATTCAACAGTACATTAAAGAATTATTCATCCACACTCATTCCAGAATTATGATGGTTTACTATTAGAAACTACATTAATATAATGCATCTAATCAATAAGCCTACTGATTTTTAAAATGTTGATCTCAGTAGATGCTGAAAGGCTATTCAATAACATTAAATATCTATTCCTGATAAAAATTTCCTAGAATACTTGGAATAAGAAGACATCTCCTTAACCCAATAAAAGATGTCAGCAACCAAGTGCTAACATAGCATACTTTGTTGTGAGACAGTAGAGGCATTCCTATTTAAACCAGACACAAAAGATGAATTTTCACTGTCACTGTTGTTATTTAGCATTGTCTAAAAGTTCAGGCAAAGACAATAAACCACAGAAATCAGAATAACTACAGAAAGGGGAGGTAAAATTATGGTCCTATGATGACAGTATGATTAGACACACCTTGGAAATACAGGGCAACAACCAAATAATGTTTTGAATTAATTAGCAAGTTTATCAAAAGTGAATGGCTGGAGGATAAATTTGCAAGAATCAATGAAATTTCTATCTAATAGCAATAAATATGTTAGAAGATATAATAGCAACCAAAACTATGAATTATCAAGGAATGTGTGACACCTACGTGAAGAAAACTACTAAATTTTATTGAACACTATAAAAGATTTTAATATATAGAAATGCATATTGCATTCTTGGATGGGAGTGCCATAAAATAAAATGATGTTACTTTCCCCCAAATTAACAGTTTCAACAGAATTCCAGTCAAGTCCATATGGGACTACCTGGTTGGCTTAACAAAACCTGAATATAAAAGAATAAAAAATTTAAAATACCATGTAGAAATTTAAAAGTAAGTTATTAGGGGTAGACGTGGAGTACAAATTACCCAGCTAGATACAAAAATATATTATCATGGTATAAACACTGGAACAGCAAGCAGTGGTCCCAAGAACTAAAGGTAAAATCAAAAAACAGTTACAGACACTGAAACTGTTACAGATTCTGAAACAGATGCTCTGATATGTGATTAGAACAGCATGTGCCAAAGTCCTGGGGTAGAAAGTATGGGCATGTTGAAGAACTGAAGACTGATATAGCTGGGATGTAAATAAGTTTAGTACTCATTGGTATGAACTTTTAAGAAAGCAATTTCAATATGTTTATAAAATAGACAATTTTAAATATATGATAAAAGAGTCCCTTTCGATCCAATTATCCTTCTTCAAAGAATCTTAGAAGGGGGTAATCAGAGTTGCAGATCAGTTTATTAACAGTGGAAATGTTCCTTACAACATTGTTAATAGTAGCATTGAAACTCAAAACAACTTAAATGTTAACTATAATCCATTGCATACTTTCAAAAAGCTGAAAGAGAGAACTTTATTCACTACACAAAGAAATGACAAATGTTTGAGTTGATGAATATGCTAATTACCCTGATTTGATCATTACACATTATATACAATACATTCTGTATTCCATAAATATGTACAATTATTATATATCAACAAAAAAGGGGAAAAAAGCTAGACACATACACATAAAACACCTTAAATGCTAAGCAACAGGGGCATGTCAAATAAGTTATGGCACTTCCATAAATTAGAATATTTTGAAATTATTAAAAAGTATGATTTGAATGACCCAAATATACAGTTAAGTGAAAAAGCAGGATTCAAAACTATATTTACTGTACAGACCCATCATGCAAAATATTATAGAGAGTAATATATCAAATTATTAGCAGTGATTACTTCTGGGATGGTGAATTTATAGATTTTTTAATAGTTAAAAAACTTAATTTTCAAATTTTCTGATTATCACAAAAAATAAACTTTAAAAAGCATAACATAAAAATAAACATTAAAGACTCCTTATGTCATTTCCTGCCCAGCTCAACTGTCATCACATCTTCTGTAATTTTTTCGTGAATTCCCCAATCAGCATTAATCTTTATAAATGACACATGTCTCTTTATAATCCCGTATGTAACACCCCTGGGTGAGTTACAGTTAAAAATATGCATACTGATCTCACCACTTACTTCTAAGGCTCTCCAGGGTGCAGGCCTTGACTAAGACGTTCTTGTGAGAAATATCACAAAACCCTGGAGAGAGATGTCTAAGCATATGGTCACGTGAAGAGATGCAGCACTTAAACATGCGGGCTGAGGAATGCGAGTGCAAAGTCGGTGGATGTCCTCACATGTATTACAGAATTTGGGCATCTGTTACGTTTTGCTATTAATTTAGGTGCTGGTACTTTTCTGCATGCTTGTTGAATGTAAGGAAACAGTAGTCATTAGAAACAAGGCATTTGGACATTAGACCTTGGAAAAATTAACCCCTATGAACCTCAGTTTTCTCATCTATAAAATGAGGAGAGCAGTATCACTTATGGTGGGCAGTGGTGAGAATTAAATGAGGTAAGGTAAGTTTGCAGGCAAAATGCCTGGCTCCTGATGGCTCTGTTACATACCATGAATGCCACTAAGAGAATTTTATTATTTACAGTAGTGTGACCGTCACACTCACTTATCTTTCTTTTTCATGTCGTAGGGTCATAGTTTGAGAGTCTCCCCTCCCTCACCTCCTCTTGCTTCAACCTAGTAAACCATAATTTATCATGTGTCGGGAAGGGGAGCTATCATTCATTGCAGGGTCGGCTTCCCAGGCGTGGGACATGCAGTCACACAGCCTGTGCACAGAAGGGCTTGCGCTTGGCTGAATGCTCTGTTGTCACCATCTTGAACTTTTTAATAATTTTTGAACAAGAGGTCCTGCAATTTCATTTTGCACTGAGCACTGCAAATTACGTAGCCAGCACTGCTCAGTAAGCTATGCCATCTTACTGATCCCCTCGCAGTTGCGGAAAGGTTATGCTCACTGGTAGGACTGTGATAGTTCCTAGATTATTGCGGCATTAGGGGTGTTTGACTTGTCTAACTTCGCTCGTGTATAGCAGGAGAAGCAGCCTTTGCCCCAGAGATGCAGCATCTCGGGAGACGGGGCTGAGGGGATCATTTCAGTGTTGATAGGCTGACGTTTTGCCGCTGATTTTATGAGTCCTGGTTTAGATCCCCTCTGTTCTGCCTGCACTGTCTGTTACCTGAGCTATTTATAGGAACAACCACTACTCTTTTGCCTCAGAAGCTAACTGCTATTTGTTTTGTCTTGGTTTTTATAAATAAATTGCTAAATGCCACATTCTCCTGCTTTTGGTGGCCTTTGTTGTTTTCTAATCCCGACACTCTGGATGCTGCTCTGCAAGCTTGGAAACAGCTTCTTGCCATCATCTGTGCTCAGATTCACCTTCTCACGAGACATCTGGTTTAGAAGCTTAGGCTAGGAAGCATTTCTGAGAGAGCGCTTTAATTGCAAACAGCAGAGAATTTCTTAGAATCAGAGCAGATTTCAGAGCGGTTCTACGTGGCCTCTGAATCCAGAGAGAATGGACAGGAGGGACGTGGCCCATGTTCCTGGCTTGGACTACAAGTCGTCACTTCTTGATTTACAGGTTGACCCTCCTGGAAAGACATTTAAATCTGGCTTGCACTTCACAGCTGTCCTGTACCAAGGAAAGACTCAAGAACAACCAGTAGCCAGATGATTACAACTAGGGTTGAAAATCAGATGCCAATGCCATTTTTATAGGACATTGAAGGAGGCAGAAATTCACAGAAGAAAAAGCGCTGGAGACAGAGTCAGGAAACCAACGTTGCCATTAACTCGCTGCCATGAGATTCACTCTCTGGGCCTCAGTTTTTCACACATAAAGGGTGATATTGCTACCTATCCATCGCTACATTGTAGGGTTGCTGTGAAGACCAAACAGGCTGAAGAAGAGCCCTTTGTAAACTGTAGAGCACTGCAGATGTATCAGAGCTATACCCTGTGATGCCTACTTGTATTAATCTAGGCACAGGATCAAAGTTTATGTCCATTTTCCACTTTGGCATCCCTCTCCCTCCCAACGTTAGGTTGACAGCATCTTTTGATGGAGGGAATGGTATGTGCTAAGGGCTAGAGGCTACATTGGCACCATATCTTTGGATGACTACACATTAGTCCAGAATGGCTGGGGCATGGAGAAGGTGGGAGGGAAGTGTATTAGTTTCTGCTAAGAAACTACCACAAACTGGTTGATTTAAAACAACATAAATTTATCCTCTCATAGTTTTAGAGGCCAGAAGTCTGAAATTGAGGTGTCAGCAAGGTTGATTCCTTCTGTGGATCTGGGGGAAAATCTGTTTCTTGCTTCTTTCAGTTTCTGGTGGCTGCCAGCATTCTTTTGCTTGTGGCTGCATCGCTCCAGTCTCTCCTTCTGTGACCTATTTCCTCCTGCTCTGAGTGTGGTCAAATCTCCCTCTGCCTCTCTCTTTTTAGGACCCACCCAGGATAATCCCCCGAGCTCAGGAGCCTTAACTGTAGCACATCTGCAAAGAGCCTTTTTTTTTTTTTTGCCATAACATTCCCAGGTTCCAGGAATTAGAAAGCAGATATCTTTGTGGGGTAGGGGGCAATTCTTCTGCCTACCATGGGGAGAGAGATGGAAAGATCTTGAAAGATTGTTTAAGCCTGGCTCAGGTGTTTGGAACTTATTCTGACTGCAGTGGGGAGTCATTGGGGGTTTTAAGGGTCTCTGGAGTTTGGCTGGAGGGTCAGCGGCAAAGGCAGGAAGCTCAGGTAGGGCCCTGCTGGGGTGCATGCCCCACACCCCTCCTCAGACTGGAGAGAGTATGTGGCCTTTGGCTAATCTAAAAGTCAGAAGTTCTCTCCAGGCCCCCAGGGTGCCCTGACATAATCCACACCAGGGCCTCTAAATCCCAATGTCAAACATCTGCGGGGATGCTCTTGCTTGCAAGAGATGTACCTGGCCTTGTGTCCTCTTCCTTTCATTTGGAAAGGATTGAGAGCAAATAAAGGTTGAACTGATCATTAATGCAAAATCTCAACTTTCTCCAGAATATTTCTGATTTAATGAGTAACAAAGGTCTTGGGAAAGCAACTTGGTTGGAATTTCAGGCATCAGGGAGCAGTTGGATGGAATTTTGGGAAAATGGATTTTTCTTCCCTCTATGGGCAAAGTCCGTCCGGCTCTTAGGATTTTTCCAAATCCCAGCTCACACCAGATATCTGATGCTCCTCCTCGCACTTTGGGATGTAGGATGAGGAAAGACAAAGAGGCCAAAGCCTAATGCACCATGATTTATTTATTCTTCAAGATACCAATGGGCTCATTTTACTAAAATCTTATTGTATTCTTTATATGTCTTAAACATAATTCCAGAGATCTATGGTGCTTTCTAGTTCTTCCTTTAATGTTTATTGCACAGTCTTGTGCAATAATACTGAAAGTAAAAATGAAATGCTATGGTCTTAAAATTCCCTTTCTCAGTCCCACGATAAATTATCAATAATAATCATAATGACTATTTCATTGTTAAAAAAAGATGTTTACAGATGTAACTTTGGTAATTCTGTGAAAGAAGACTGAAAAAATTATTAAAAACGTCATACCAAAGTAAACCTTGCTCTCCTAATAAAACTCCAAAGTGTCTTCTAATGGATAGCTTAAAGCTATTGGCTATAGGTCTACTCATCCTTTTCAGAACATTATATGATGAGCTGGTAGAAAACGTTCATGTGGTTTGTTGTCCTGTTATGTTTATACCTTCTGTAGGGAAGGAAAGGTGGGCAATGAACTGCTTAAAATTATCTCCAAGCTTGTAGATGTTCCTGTGCATTTAGCTGCAAATCTGTTTTAAAGGAAGAGAAAGAGTATTCACTCTGGCAACTAGTGGGGAAAAAAAGAAAAAGATAAGAACTGGCTTTGATAAACAAATAAAAATATTAATAAAGTTCAGTCCACAATGAAATTAGGTTTTCCATGAAACTTCACTTACCCTTGATTTTGTTTCCTTATTGATGCTTTCTATTGAACTGTGGACTCTCTTGTCTATCAGAAATATATTGAGCCAACTAGTCATGGTGCTAGAAGAACTTAGTTAAAATCCTCTTTTGCCTTATACAGTATAAAAGAAAAAAATTGTAGCACCTCGAACCTCCTTTCCTCTAATTCATTCCCCTGAGCTAATGAATGTTAGCAGTTTTGTATGTTTTCTTCCATATGTCATATGCTTTTGGAGACATTTTAAAGGCATATATAATGGTATATATATCTATAAAAGCATATATACATGTATTTAATATAAATGTAGTTAAAGTAATAATTTACTAATTGAATAAATTTTCGTGAACTTGTATTTGTTAGCTCTGTTCTAGATGCTGAGATACATCATAGGACAAAACACGTATAAACCCCTACCCTCATTTACATTGTCATGGATTGTTTTTTTTCTGAAGAAAATCTTAAGATCTGAAATAGTTTTGGCTTGGAGGAGTACATGCAGGGAAGATATTATGCATCCAAACCACTGTAGGAAGATCTCTTACCTCCGGTAGTCTCCATGTTGGTTGTTTCAGTGGTTAAGTTAGTTTAGAATAAGAAGAGGCTGCCAGAGGGCCTATGTCGATTAATAAAATAAAATTTTATTTAACCCTGGTGTATTAAGCACTATTCTCTTTGTGGGCAAGGTGGGAGAGCTGAGAGTGTCCAGAGCTCACCTGCACAGGATCTGGTCTAATTGAGGAGGTGACATTCTTCTGGGTAACCTCCTGAGAACTGCTGAAGGAGTGTGCAGAGGGACTGGCTGAAGTCAGGTCTGGTTGTTCGACAAAGGTTTTGTGGGAAGCTCCCTGTTCCTTACAAACTTCAAAGCAGATGGAGGATTTAAAAAGTAATAAAAAGCATTCTGTGCAAAAAAAACGGTAATATTTATCCAAACTGTGTCTGCTTTATAAGCAAGATGGTTTGACTGACCAGAGGTGGGCATGGGGTGAGTGACAGCCACTGAAAGGATGAGGGATCTGGGGACTTTGGGGGCTGAGGTTTCTGTGTCGGCCACTGGATTCCCAGGACGGAGCTGGGGTGAGTTTAGGCACATTGCAGGCACTCAGACCATTGTTAAAATAAAGAGAAATGGGCTGGGGAGGAGTAAAAGGAGTAACTTTATTGAGGATCTGGACTATTAGACTAAAGACACAAACTTGAGTTAATTCTTTTATTCTGTGTGGAAGGATTATTGAACAACTACATCAAGAGGAAACTGAGTTCCTGAGAATCTTCAAAATATTTCAAAAGGTGAATCAAGAGGCTGTGGACAGGTGGCAAAAGAGGCTGACATGTTTAGGGAGGTCTCAGTGGGAGGATTCCCACCACAAGGCAGACAACTTGTAGCATCTCAATAGCTCTTCCTTATTTTTGCCCTTCCTCTCTCCCTTCCTTCCTTCTTCAAATATTTATAAAGTACCCACTAGGTGCCAGGCACTGAGAACACAGAACTGAACACAACTTGGACTCTGCCTTTAAACAATTCACCTTTTTTAAAAAAGAAAACTGTCCCCATTAGGTATGAATATACCCATCCCCTCCCGCCACCACCACCTGCCTGACACCCAGTGAATGTTACTTCCATATGTTCACGTAAGTGTTGATCAGTTAGTACCAATATGATGGTGAGTACATATGGTGCTTGTTTTTCCATTCTTGTGATACTTCACTTGGAAGAATTAGCTCTATCCAGGATAACACAAGAGGTGTTACCTCACCATTGTTTTTTACATTGTTATTTCACCATTGCTGAGTAGTATTCCATGGTATACATATACCACATTCTATAAATCCACTCATGGTATGTTCACACCTAATGGGTAGAGTGTGCACTATCTGGGGGAGGGCATGCTTGAAGTTCTGACTTGGGTGGTGCAAAGGCAATATATGTAACCTAAATAAATGTTTGTACCCTGTATTATTCTGAAATAAAAAACCTAAAAATTAAAAAAAAAGAAAAAAGGAAACTATATTCTCCTTGTTTCTGAACAAAATCATAAGATAAATAATATTCAAAAACCCACTTGTGATAGGGAGCATCTAGATCTTACTATCACTTTACTGGAAATAAAACCACATTGGGCTGGAAGAGTCTATTTTTAAAAGTTTCTTATATTGCATAATTGGTTAATCTGAAAAACTGTGGGTAAATCTAATAATTTCAAGATAATGTCGTCTTTCCTATGATTTGCATTATAATTTCTTTGGAGCTTTATTTTCATTGTTGATGGCCTTTGAGTCAGCTATGGCTTCTATCAGTTTTTTTACGTAGATTCTACCACCACTTCCATCACTATGAGTAAATAAACAGGTTATTTGAGAAATTGCTATTTAAAAAAATATCTGTAAGTTGAAGTAGCCTTTGAAGTATGAATAATGTCCCATAATTTACCTATGAGTAGGCAATACTTTTGTGACTTTCTCTCATGGTTTGAATGGTCTCTAATGCTTTCTGATATCCCCATGGAAATTACAGCTATTTTTCTAAATGCTTACTGTTTACGTACTGTCATTTGGTGTAACTGTTATAACAAATCTTTGAGAATGGCCCAGGGACATATTATTCTTAGACACATTGCAGAGACACAACTCTGAAGACTTGGAAAGTCCTCCTTGCTCCTCCTCCTGGAGTCTTTGGTCTGCCACAGCCTCCCTTCTCCAACGGAGCTCCAGTGGTCTGGTGGGCCATTATTCACCCATGCAGAACGTACAGCTTACAGGCACGACATCGATGCCTTTATGTAATGAAGGCTTTGATTCTCTCACATAGCAGTACATTCCAGGCCAGTTTCTCAGTGGCACCTTCTTCAGAGTTCTCTCTCCCCTTAAACCTGATATTTCAGGGGAAAAGAAAAAGAAAGCCATTTTTTTTTTTTTGCTATTTTACATCGTCTTCTTTAAAAATGTACTAAATATCAAAATAATTTAGTCCTTCCACAAGTTGATATTCAATATTTTCATTGAAAAATCTACAATGAGACAAGGTATTATACTTACATAAAAATCTAGTTTGCAAACACTTACATCACCATTTTAGATCATGCTTGCAATTGGTGGGCAACGACATATGAGAGAGAGAGAGAAAGAGAAAAAGAGGGGAGAGAGAGAGAGAGAGAGGGCGAGAGAGAGAGAGAGAGAACACTATATCACAGTTTTTACCAGTGTATGCCATTTATTACAAGCAGTCAAATAAAACCTGCCCAAGCAGAGAGAAGTTACTCCTTGGTGCATGTGTTGAGCCCATTTGCAAATGTGTAGAGTTGACAGATCGGAATTCTAGCCTTCTTGCTTCTGTCGGGCAATAGTTTTTAACAGGTCCTAATGAAAGTTGGATGACTTGCAAAGGTTTTCTATGTGTTTTTATTAGCTCTGAAAGATTCTCACCTTTTGACTGCAGTTAGGTATGTGGGTCTGAGGCAGTTTTATTTTCTCGGTCAATTTGTAGGGGAAGGAACAGCTCTGGTGGAAAGTTGGTACCTTGGGCCCCTTGCCCCTTTTTCAGAAGCTGCTTTGTATATTTTGAAGGGAGTGGGATTGAGGGAGATTCTTACTTTATTTTCTAATATTTTTTTAAGAGAGAGAAAGAACATAACCCTCCCTCCTTGTTTTTCTTGATTTGTTTTTCTCCTGGATCCAGAAAGGATGGGAGGAAACTTACTTTCACAGAGATAAAAATGCAATTTCAAATATTTAGAGGAGGAAATAGCAAAGAGAAAATTCTTTCATTTTTTAACAAATATTTATTGAGTGCCTACTGAGTGCTCAGAATTGGACTAGACAATAAAGATACAATGATAAACCAAACAGTTCTCTTGTAGGGAGCTTAGAGTCTAAAGGGAAAAACAAAATACTTATCAAATAACCACACAAATACACTGTGCTAAGTGCTATTGGAGGGAGAACATAAGAAACTATAATCTAATTTAGTTCAGGGGAGGGAGGATGCATACGATTAGCTTTCCCTGAAGACTAAGGGTGGACTCCTTTTGGAAGGTGGAGAGAGTGGTGACTGGAATGGTTACGGTGGCTGTAGCAGGCTGGTGGAATGGTGGGTGCCAAGCCAGGCCAGGACTTGATGTCTCTGAGGACCAGACAGGTGCCTGAGAAAGCAAAAAGAAGACTGAGGCTGGAGGGTGGATGGGAGCCAGCTCAGGCAGCCTCTTAGTAAGAGCCATCACGAGGCCATCGAAGGACATGAACAGGAGAGTGATGTGATTAGATTTGTTTTGACAATGAAAGCAGAAAAGGTAAAATGAAGTTGGGGTAAGGTGTGTATACCAAATGCAAACTGTATAGTTTCATGCATTTGATAGCAGGTGTCAGAATTTAGAAAAGCGGCATGGTGTCTCGCAGTGGCCTAGGGGAAAGGAAGTAGCTCAGCCTGGGTTAGGAGGCCCCCCGAGTGCTCCCCGAGGGCCTCTGGAGAGCTAAGGCTTCAAGTTGTGGGTTTCTTCAGTGCAGGTGATGTTAGTGCTTTGACAGACATGATTTTATTCCGAATTTACAGTCAAGGCACAAGGAAACTGAGATTCAGAGAAGCAGAGTGAATTGTCCAAGGTCACACAGCATCTGCATGGTGGAGGAGATGCTTTTATCCCCAGGCAAGGTCCCTTTCCACCAGGCTGCTTTCTATCCCCCAAATTAGTGGTGCATACCACTAAAGTAATTTCACAGAGGACTTAATGGTTTGAATATTTAAAAAAAATATATAATATTATGTGAGAAAATTAAGTTATAAAACACTGGTTGCAAAAAAGAGTTTATGTGAATACATTTCCATCTATTCCTATGTGCTTACATATATACATAGAAAAAGGTGTGAAGAATATGTATTAAAACATTATTTTATCTGAGTGGTGGGATTATAAATAGGTTTTATTAACTTCTTTATTTTCTTTTACATTTTCTAAATTTTCAACAATAAGAATATATTACTTGGCCGGGCGCGGTGGCTCACGCCTGTAATCCTGGCACTTTGGGAGGCCGAGGCGGCCGGATTGCTCAAGGTCAGGAGTTCGAAACCAGCCTGAGCGAGACCCCGTCTCTACCAAAAATAGAAAGAAATTAATTGGCCAACTAAAAATATATATACAAAAAAAAATTAGCCGGGCATGGTGGCGCATGCCTGTAGTCCCAGCTACTCGGGAGGCTGAGGCAGAAGGATCGCTGAGCCCCGGAGATTGAGGTTGCTGTGAGCCAGGCTGACGCCACGGCACTCACTCTAGCCTGGGCAACAAAGTGAGACTCTGTCTCAAAAAAAAAAAAAAAAAAAAAAAAGAATATATTACTTTTAAAATTATTAAATTTAATTTTAGACTGTAGACATTTTCCTGTCTGATAAAATTTTCAGGAAAACTAAATATAGCAGAACCAAGGAAATCCTACTGCAAGTACAACACACATTTATTTGTGTTTAATTGTAGGAGACAGTTTGTGAGCTGTTTGGATATGAGTGTACAAAACAAAAAGACTCTGGAAAATACAAATTTAAGTTATGTAGGAGCTGAGGTTGCTTGTAAACTAATAAGGAATGAACGAAGAAACGAGTTCTCATTTGTAAACATTGATTTTATGAAACATACTTTGAAATGAACGAGAGAAAGTCCCAGACCAGGGTAGTTCTCTCCAGTCTCTTTCCCTCTTCTCTCTCGCATTGAAAAAATGCTTTTGCATTTTTTGCAAAAAAAAATGTTTTTGCATTTCTCTTTCCCTTTCAGCCTTTCACACAGCAACTCAGAGAGATAGGAAGGGTTGGGTTATTGGGGGAACTTGGAATGCTCTGGAAATTTCAGAGGGAAATGAACTTCTCTCCAACCAGAACACAAACAGGTGACCAGGGGCCACAGCTAGTCTCAGATTGCCTGATTTTGCCTGATCTCTTCCCTACCACACCAACCCTACATACCTAGAAGAGATGGAGATGTGTATCCTGCACTCACTTTATGCAGTAAATAACACATATTCGCACACACCCTCCAAATCTTCAAAAACAGTTTTTAAATAATTCCAATATTTTCCAAAGAAATCATCTTTCCTTCCCACCCCCAGGGACTCCCCACAGCCATATCCTGTTTAGTCACTTTCACTCTACCATGAGTATGGCAACGTGGCAGGGGCCCTCTCAGGGACAGAGGACACCATTTCACAACTGGGACTGGTCCCTCTGCCCATCAGCAGAAAGGTTGGCCCAGAAGAGAGAGGAATTTTCACCATGATTAGGGCACAGGTAGCCTCTTTGACAATGGGCACAGGTGGCTTCACAAGCTTAGGGTGGACCTCCTGAGAATATAGGATGGGACCAGGGGCCAAGCCTGGGGCATTTAGGTTCAGAAGCTAGTTCACCTCCTGACGACGTTCTGATCTCTGGTTGCCCTTTATGTCCTACTCACTTCCTGTGTATGGGGTCCCACCTATGGTCCACACTGGTCTTGGATAGCCTCCTCAGGACCAGCGTTCACTACCAAGAGGATGACGATGATGATGATGATGTTGATAACTATCACATCTTGAGTGCTTTCTATGAACACATCATTAAATCATCCGATCCTCACAGCAACTCTATTAGGAAATATACTCTTACCATCCTGTTTGCAGAAGAGAAACAGTGAAAGAGGGTAAGTAACTTGCCTAAACTAACACAGCGAGTGAAATGCACGTCTGGCATTCCAGGCGTGTGTCTGACTCCAGGGATCCTGCTTCATCAAAGTGGTTATGGGGAACCTTGAATGGCTGAGTGGTAACCCAACGGATGCTGTGGATACCGACAGCCAAGAATTCTGACAGTAAAGAGTGGAAGGGGCAAAACAGGGTTTCCTTGGGAAGCACCGAGGGCTTGTGTTTTGATGGTAGATCCTTGGGCATATTTGTTTGCTGGGGAGCAAACACTGGTAGGGAAGATGTGGAAAATCCAGGAGAGAGAGGAGATTGTTGAAGGACTCTAAGAAAGCCGCAGACAAGCAGGCTAGGAGGAATCAGACTTGCTGAGGCTTTCCTGGGTCGCCGTTCTGGATGATGTGGGACATTTGCTTGCTCCATCCCTTACTGTCTCTCTCAGATCCTCAGGTGAGTCATTCCATCTCTGGACAAGCCGTGGGCTTAGCCATGTGCTATTGTTACAGAACCTCCGATAATTAGCCGTGTGCAGGTTGTGTCTGTATTCGGCCACATACTTAACTTGCAGGGATCTCATCAGAATACTTTTTTTTTGGCACAGATATTCAGTGTTTTATTTGTTTATTTTAAAAATAAATTTTATTGTGTATATTATTTGAGGTTTACAACATGATGTTGTTATAGGATACATATTATTAGATAGTAAAAATGGTTACTATAGTTGAGCAAATTAACATACCTGTTATCTCACATATTAATAGTTACCTTTTTTGTAACAAGAGCACCTAAAATCCACTTATTTAACAAAAGTCTTTAATACAATTTTACTAACTTTAATTTTCACGTTGTGTATTAGGTCTCTAAACTTGTTCATCCTACATATCTGCCATTTGGTGCCCTTTGATTACATCTCCCCATTTTCTCTCCCCACCCCAGTCTATGGTAACCACTGTTTTATTCTCTATAGCTGTGTATTTGGGCCCTTTTAATATATATATATATATATATATATATATTCCACATATAAGTGAGATCATGCAATAGTTTTATTTCTGTGTCTGGCCTGTTTCACTTAGCGTAATGTCCTTCACATCCACCCATGTTGTGGAAAATGGCAGGATCTCCTTTTTTTAAGGCTGAATAATATTCCATTTATCTATCTATCTATCTATCTATCTATCTATCTATCTATCTATCTCACATATTTTTTATCCAGTCATCCATTAATGGACATTTAGGTTGTGTCCATATCTTGGCTATTGTGAATAATGCTGCAATGAACATGGGAATGCAGACATATTTATGAGGTGGTGCTTTCATCTCCTTCAGGTATATATGCAGAAGATGGATTACTATTTTTAACTTCTATAGGAATCTCCATACTGTTTTCCAGAATGGCTGTGCCAACCTACATTCCCACCAACAGTGTACTAAGGTTCTCTTTTCTCCATACCCTTTTCAACATTTGTTATTTCTTATCTTTTTGATAATAGCCATCCTTATGGATGTGAGGTGATATCTCATAGTGATTTTAATTTGCATTTTCCTGATAATTAGTGATGTTGAGCACCTTTATATGAGGTAATATATAGAATTGAGGGAAGAATCCTCATTCATAAAAAGTGCATTTTCTGATAATACAACTTACTCTTCGGGAACTATGTGAAACTGTCTCTTTCTACCCCTTATTGTCATAGAAATTGTCATCCTATAAGAAGTGGGGACCTTTGCCCTCTAAGTTTTCATCCTGATCCCAAATGTACTGCTGAAGTGGCATTGCTTTCTTTGCTGTTAAACATGGGTTGTCTGACTCTTCTAGAGGGTTCTTTTCCTGATGGAGGTCAACAAACTGCAAGGTTTAGCAATGATTGATCCCAGTCTTACACGGCACTTTACAAAGCTGAAGTAACAGCAGCCTGAGCCATCGCACAGTAAAAGTGGTTTTATGTTTCCAATGCCTGTCCTAAAGTACTTTTAGAGGTCAGCATTGATCAATAAATCATTCTGATCACATATATCCTCTCTGGGGGCCCATTAGCTGGTGGTGATGACTTAGTCATCTCACCATCAGCTTCATTAGTCCAGAAGTCCCTGGGACCACAAGTTCAAATCCCTGTTGAGCTGATGTAGCTCTTGGTCCTTCTGAAGTAGATAAATTGAGCTTCACATAGTTTGTTGTGTAGAGATTTGTATGAGGCATCATCTGCTATCCAATGGCAGTACAATGCTATGACCTCCTTTATTTAAAAAAAAAACAAAAAAGGAAGACAAGCCTAGTCCTATCCTTGCAACTTCTTTTTTCATCTAGCTCTTGAATAAGGCAGATATATGGCTTCTGGAATGGCTGGATTCATTTAATTCCTTAAGATGCAATGTCACGGCAATGATGGCCTTTTGTCAATAATCCCACAGATTTACCTGTGTGCATATTGTGAGGGCATGGAAGAAGGAAGGTTTCAAATCCAGTGCTACCCAAACGACAGCAGAGGATTAGAGTTGGGACAAAACAAAGGGTGGGACTGCTGGTAACTGTCTTGAAAGGCAGTAACAAGATTCCTGTATTTTTTCTCCTTGTGTCTTGTGACTAGTAAGATTATCAGGATGAGAGAGTAACCTCAGGGTGCCTTGTTTTCTTTTAGTAGCCAGGAAGGCATGTGATGGAGAAAGAGGTGATCTTCGGGTGCAAGGACATTGTTCACACTGCATTCTTACATATGTGTATTTGTGCAATGTTAAAAAGTACAGCTAACTGTGGGTTTCAGTTGGGTAAGATCCTGTCCAAAACTGGAGTCCAAAATATTAGAGATATTCATACAACTGAGATGCTCAGAATCCTTACGAATAGTCCTCAACTATCAGTACCTGATTAATCTTCCCCAGAGACTCCCTAAGAAGTCAACCAAGAGGCAATATTATTTTCTGGGCTTGTGGGTGGGTGAGTGACCCCTAGCTGCTTGTTAAGGTCTGGTCATACAGCAGTTTATTTTACTGGGCTGGGGAAGGTGGAAGGATCTTTCTGTCCCCAAAGGCTTCCGCCTCTCCTTATGGTCGCTGGAGAGAGGTGAGAAAAGTGTGGTGTTGCAGTTCTCTCCAGGGTCCACGCCTCTTCTTTTTTTTGGTCCCTGTATGAAGTGGTTTCCCCACCTCAAGAGGTGGCTGGTGAACAAAACAGCGAGGGCTGCAAAACCCAGGAAGCTCTGGTCTTCTCTCCATGGCCGGGCAAGCTGAGATTCCCAAGGTCACTCAGCGATTCGCAGCCAGAGTAGAAATCACTCCCTAGGTCCCCTGCCTTGGCTCTCCATCCATTAGACCACGCAGACTCTTACCGCCAGCGAGACACACTCAGGACACTTTAATTTCAGAGTTTGATTCTATGTCTATTTTTCAGCTATTTGCTGCAACATTCTGGGAAAGTAAGGTTTAAATTTCCTACAATCCAAATCATTTTCTAGTTTACTTATAAGTGATTCTGAAACAGTTGGCCCTGGAAAGCTGACAACTTGATAAAATGTATCTTTCAAATCAACCCAGTGCTGCCTTTATATATAGTTAAATCATCCAAATCCAGGGTGCCGAGTTAAGAAACGGAGATCTTCTGTTCTCAGGCTGCTGTCACTTTGGGTAAGAAAACACACAGAGTTATATGCTCGCTTACGCTTACTCAAGTGTGGTCTCTTGGGAAAGAAATAAGCACTGGCTTTTGGCAGGTTTATCTGCTTTTAGCCAATAAGAAATGGTTTCTGCAGTGATGTGCATTGGACAAAGGTGGTTTGGGGAGACTTAGTGTCAAAACCAGCAGCCAATATAATGTTGATGGAGAAAAGATTTTATATATATATTATTATGAAAGTTGGAGGGTTGAAGAGCAATACTGAGCATTCGACACCAATGATGGCAGTTTCTATTGCTTTAAAAAAATAGATTGATCTGTATTTGAACTGATGTGGCATTTATTCATGACACCAAGCTGGGATTGATGTGACACACCTCGCTCCTTCCTTCACCAATCCAGGCTCCCAGACATGGTGGCTTCTCTGATTTTGCTACAATATGGTTGTATACCACCCTTTAGGAAAAAAAAAGAAGTCAAGAGCATGAAAAAAAATAGGGAATCATTTCAAAACATCTACATTTATATTCAGAGATTCTAGATGTCAACAAAAGGGTTTTGATGTATTTCTATTTCAGAATAAATCAGTGAAATGAAATCAATGTATTCTCATACTATTACTGTAGTTGACCATTAAAGGATTAGTTAAAAGAAACAAACAGATACGGTGATTAAACTGATGAGTTGTTTATTTCTTTTTAATTTCAACAGCCTAAGTAAAGTGGTAGTGCTACTTGTTCAGTGTTTTCCCTTTGTCTTTGTGTGATGCTTGTTTTTATAAAGAGTAGGAATATCAATCAATACTGTGGTCGAGTCCCTTAACATCCTGGCAAGAAAGTGCAGTACCATGACCACCCTTTGGGGGGCGTGGGGAAGGGCTCACATGAACAAACAACCAGGCAGCTGGGAGGGCAAGAGATTAGATGGGTACCCTTGCCACTGGCAGTTAGGGTGACCGCTAATTTAATATACTCTGCCACGTACGATGTTCACAGGTAAGTGGTAAGTACACATAAACATCAATAATAGCCATTAGAAATCTGGCTATAATTGGCGATAATTGGCTTTAAGACTTGGAAGCAGATTATTTAGATTTTGAGAAATTGTATTGTAAACACAATGAATACCACATGTTATTTGTGGGCTCCTTAGCCAAAGATTTCAGAGTACAAACATTAATCTGGTGAAATCATTTAAAATCAAGTTTAAAAGCCTGTGTTTCCTACTCTCCCCAGTTGTTCCAATATTGTATTCTCTCCTTGGCCACAAGCTGTGCAGGGCATGTAAGTTAGTGGTTAGCATGTGGGCTTGGGAGTAAGGTAGACCTGCATTTGCATTCTGCTTCCACTTTACCTTATGACCTTGGTGTATAAGCTCTCTTGGTCCTAGAATAATAATACCCACATAAGGATTGTTTGTTTGTTTTTTAGTACATTTTATTTATTTATTTATTTATTTTTATTTCAGCATATTATGGGGGTACAGATTTTAAGGTTTCAATAAATGCCCTTTCCCCCCCTCACCCCACAAGTCTGAGTTTTTGTAGACCACAATGAGTAAAAATATATACAGCTCTTTGCTTTGTAATTAGCACTCTAAGTGCTCACTTAATGGCACTGTCACTGTCATGTGCTCTTTATGTGTCTGAACATTATGTCTAAATTCATTAACACATAAGATTCTAAGGACCAGGCTTATGCCTTGGTCTTCTCTATAGTATTTTGCACACTGCTAATAGTTGATACATTTTATTGAGATTAATTGGATTAGAAATAGCAGCCACAGGTAGAACCATTCCCCAGTTTTGATGACCCTGAGTGAAATATGAATTCATGTCTTTCTTTTGTATAAAGGCTCTGTGGGTGAGGGTGGGGCCGTCTGACCAAGTTGAAAAGAAGATGATGACTGAGGAAGAGAATAATAGCTCTACTGCAATGGCTGTACTGATGAGTGGCCTGGTTCAAGGCACAGTAATCTTTCCATCTGTTGTGAATCTAGGGAGAGCCAGCACAATGGAGAAGCTGGCTCTGTTTCTATAGTAATCTCAGGGCACAGAAATAGTAAAATGGTTCAACATGCTCCATTCAGTTGATACTATGTGCTGATTCATGCTTTCAGGCTGTGGTACAGTTGGAATTTGTGCAAGAGAGGTGGACCTGTGGGATAAAATGACCCCAGTACACAGCTTCTCCCCTCCGTCCCCGAAAAGAACCACACCTGAAGGTGAAAGTTGAATGGTGACTTTCCTAAATGACCGATGCAGGCAATGAGTCATAAAGCAATCTTGTACCCACGCAGGCAAAACAAGATCGGATTAAAGATAAAGTATTTGGGGGTTTGAAAGGAACTGAGGAACTTTTGAAAAGAAATGATAATTCCAAAGCAATATTTCTCTTGCTGTTATTGATTTTTTTTTGAGGAGTTCAGTACTAAACACTTTTTTTTTCTAGTGGGAGAGAGCAACTTTTTGTGAGAGGAAAGAGATGAAGAGGGTGAGATGGAAAGGACATTAAAAATCTTTTGCACTATAGCCAGAATTCCTTGCTTTTGAAAGTTCTGTGAAAATGGTGAAAAGTGATTTTCATTTGTGGGAAAAGAGGGAGGACAATAGGGAATGATTTGTTGAAGACCATTCTGGGAGAGTGTCATTTCCATTTAGGAAAATCAACTTGCAAATTGTAAGTTCTGAAGTTGTGAATATCTTTGAAAAACTTTGCTAGTAAATCTACATCAAGTATATTCTATAGTATTTGCCTTAAACTGGTTTCATGTGTATTGTCATGTTTTACTTTTGGGGGAACTATATGCTATAAGAAGATGCATTAAATAAAGGACAGATACCCAGTTTTAAAATTTGCATTATTATTCAGTGATCTGAAGACAGACTTGAGAGAGAAAAGTTTATTTTAAGTTAACCTATTAGTTAATTTTTGGTATGAAAATTTAATTTTATAATTCAAATAAAAAGTATAAATAACAATATGGCAAGCACTATTCTACCAACCCCTGTATTAAGCAACATAATATTACCCATAGTTGAAAACTCTGAGGAAAAAATAGAATAAAAAAGAAACAAATTTTCTTTCCTACTTTCAAAATGCAACATCTAGCCTGAATTTGATAGGTCACATTGTTTTTCATATTAAAGAGCTATTAGACACTTTTCCAAAAATACATATTAAGTACACATTTTTTGGCTGATAGGAGCACAATGACCTGAGGAAATGTTTGTATCTTGCTCTAAAACACCAAGTAAAATCCAGATTGTGAGTTTCTTGCCTATAGCAGGCATGCACCACAAATAACATGGGAATGTATATGCTGTGTCTATGATCACCGGATTATGATAGTAAACGTGCATTTTGCAAAACACCATCTTAACTTCAGACGCCCATTAGATCCCATTTAGCGGAGTGATCATAAAAGAATTGGGTGAGTGCTCATTGACTTTTGAGGTTTTTCCGTCATTGAGTAGTTATTTTGCAATTTCATGTGATTTTGCCCTTTTAGACCTGTCTCTAGTCTTCATCATGGCTACGTAGTTTATGTCCAGCACTGTGCTTTAGATTAATTGAGATAATATATAAAAAGAGTTTTAGGAAACTGTACTGCCTGAAATGAATGCTCTTATAATTGCTCTGTTACTGAGAAAGGTGCCAGAAATTTAAGAGGCACTGGTTAAAGGATGATGGAAAAAAATCTCCAAGCAGGCTTTGCAAACTAGTTGTTACACATAAAGGACTTAGTTCTAGATTTTTAGAGTTCTACAGCTAGAAGGAATTTTCAAGACAGTTTGATTCATCCTGTTTATTTAAAGATGTACAGTTTAAGGTGCAGGGAAGTTAAATAAACTGCTCAAAATCATGCAAGATCATTCAGGAAGATTCCGCATGAACCAGCATTTCAGCCCCTCATCATTGCTCTTCCTCTTCCCTGCTTTCCTCTCCCAGAAAGGGAAGCCGGGGTGGGATATCTAGATTTTGACCATGGCCCATGTAGGTGCAAACACCTTCACCTGTTGTTAAAGGAATGGTTTTGTGTCCCTTGGCCAGGCAGCACCAAACAAAACAGCTTCCTTCATTATCAAAACTTTAAGGACCTTCACATTTTCCAAGTTGAGTTTTCTTTTGTTTCTACTTCAAACAAAATAGTCTGTCTTATCCTAGTACCACCAAGTATGTCCTTAGAACTTCTTTGTATTTATTGTAATCTGTGAATATTGTGTTTTACAGCTTGTAAATTAGATATAGAATTGAATACCCAGGCAGAGCACAGAGTGTTAAAAATGTTCAACTCCAGTGGGGAACCAGCGAGCGGTTAAGGCCTGGTGCATATAATGTTAATATTACATTAAGTATGGTGTTATTGCACGAGATGCTTATTGTTAATGTCTGTGGGGAGGATCCATCCCAAAGATTTCAATTTCAATAAACAGATTACGCAGTTCCACCATATACAATTAGGGAGGTGGTAATGAAATGGTTATAAAGTCCCTTGTGGGTCTGTCATCTTTTTTTTAATTTCGTAAATAACATCAGAAGCATTCTAGAGGGAAGTGCTTATGCATTTATTTATTATTGATTTTTTAAAAATACATTTAACATTACTAGTTATTGCAAATCCAGTCTCAGTGAGTTAAAGAAGATAAGCTGTTTCTAGATTATTAAATGCCGAACGTATAGGGAATTGTGAAGTGGTATCCTTCATATAAATATATTAAATATTAATGAACGGTGATTGTAAGAAATTAATTTACAGCTACATTTACTTGGCAAATAAAACCATTTTAAGGTTTTGCCTTTCTGTTGCACACAATACATGTTTTAAATACATTCCTGTAGCTAATGGTTTGGATGACTACGAGTGCTTCTGTCTTACAGCTGAATCATGTACACCCGCAAAGAATCAAGTGGGTTTAACATACACTCTTTCAATAGGCAAATTATTGTTGGAGGAATGACTTCAATAAGCTGCTGAAGTTTTGAGGGACCCTTAAACGGTTAACTGTCATTCCTTCCGTGAACTATAATAAAGCAGTAAAAATGAATGCTGGATGGTGAGCAGCAAATACATCTCCTTGGAGTAAGGTGCTTAATATAGTAGACAAAAATTTGGGGTGCTAGCCATTCATTCAGGAAGCCGTACTGCAGTGGGACGGGCAGGGGTTTGAGGCAGGCTGTCTGGATTCCATTTATTCCAACCTTTAGTTTCTTCACCTGTAGAAATGGGAGTAATAATAATATATTCGTTCTAAGGTGTTATAGGGATTAAAGGAATAGCACACATTAAGCACAAAACACAGTATGTTGATCATAGTGCTCAATAATTGTTAGCAATTTTTAGAAAGCATTCTTCATTCACTCATGCATTCAGTAAGTAATTATGAAATATTCTATTTGGCAGGTCTGAGGATATACACTGGTGAATAGCAGTCCTCAAGTTTCATAGATTTTGCCAAATTTTTAGACACGATTGAGGAATATCAAGGAATTTAGATACTGTAGTAGTCAGATTTTTCAGAGAGGCAGAACCAACAGAGAGGTAGATAAGTGAGAGTGGACTTATTAGGGGAGTCAGCTTACATGATTATGGAGGCTGAGAAGTCACACTCTGGGTCGTCTACAAGCTGAAGAACCAGGGAGAGTGGGAGCACGGCTCAGCTCACATCCAAATGTTTCAGAACCAGGGAAGCCAGTGGTGTAGCTCTCAGTCTGAGGCTGAAGGCTCAGTGCAATCTCCAGAGTCCAAAGGCCAGAGAACTCAGAATTCTGATGTCCAAGGACAAGAGAAGAAGGGTGTCTCATCTCCAGAAGGCAGAGAGAGCAAATTCACCTTTTCTCTGTCTTTTTTTTTTCTACCTGGACCCTCAGCCATTTAGATGGTTCTGACCCAAGTTGGGTGAGGACAGGTCTTCCTTACTCAGGAGGTCCACTGATTCAAATACCAATCTCTTCTAGAAACACCCACACAAACATCCCCAGAAATAGAGCTTTTCCAGCTATTTGGGTATCCCTTTATCCAACCAAGTTGACACCTGAAATTAACCATCACAGATACTCTCCTCTAGTGTCACATTGTTACTCTTATTGGGTTATATTCTTGTCTTCTGTTCTCTATTTTATCTTTTACTGGCACTTTATAATTACCTGAAGATACGACAAGTGCTTTTTCTTTGTCTTCCCTAATCCATTCTTCAACACTCATCCAAGAAGAGGTATTTCACAGAAATCTCCCCCAAATCTAAGCACTGTGGAGCACCTGAATATAATTAACCCATTCACAATTTATTGTCCAAAGATTTACACTTTTATAGCTTTGACTACCATCTTTAATTTCTACGTGGTCTTATTTAAGGGTTGAAATGTATGTACCTCTCTGTTTGGTAAACACATAAGCGCATAAGCACATCTAGCTCAATCCCGATAATTATTGCATACCTAATCTATGCAAGACACTGCAAGAAAATGATGTATATAACAGATACTAAAGACTAATGGGCAAAAAACATATGAAAAAATGTTCAGCATCTCTAATCATCAGAGAAATGCAAATCAAAACCACAATGAGATATCACTTAACTCCAGCGAGAATGGCTTTTATCAAAAAGTCTCCAAAACAACAAATGTTGTCATGGATGCCAAGACATAGGAAGACTCATACACTGCTGATGGGACTACAGGCTAGTACAGGCTCTCTGGAAAGTAATATGGAGACACTTCAAAGACCTACAAATAGAACTACCATTTGATCCAGCAATCCCTTTACTGGGCATCTACCCAAAAGAACAAAAGACATTTTGTAAAAAAGACATCTGCCCTAGAATGTTTATAGAAGCACAATTCACAATTCCAAAGGTGTGGAAACAACCCAAGTGCCCATCAATACATGAATGGATTAATAAAATGTGATATATGTATACCACAGATATGTATACTACTTAGCCACAAAAAAACAATAGTGATCTAGCACCTCTTATATTATCCTGGATAGAGCTAGAGCCCTTATACTGAGTGAAGTATCACAAGAATGGAAAAACAAGCACCACATGTACTCACCATCAAATTGATATTAATTGATCAACACTTATATGCACATATAGTAATAACATTTATCGAGTGTCAGACAGATGGGAGGGGGAGGTGGGGATGGGTATACACACACCTAATGGGTGTGGTGCTCACTGTCTGGGGAATGGACATGCTTGGGCATGGGCAGGGCAAAGACAATATATGTAACCTAAACATTTATACCCCCATAATATGCTAAATTAAAAAAAACATAAATAAAATGGTTGTTACACTAGGCACTGTAGTGGGAAGAGATAACAAAAAGATAGGTGATGATAATAGGAGGAAGGAAGGAGGGAGAGAGGGAAGGAAAGAGGTGGAGAAAGGAAGTGAAGAAATAAAGGCAAAATGTGCTTTTGAAACTGGGAGTTTGGCAATGAGAGGGAGAGGAGAGGAAGGGAGAAAAGAGGAGAAGAGAGGAGGGGAGGAGAGAGGAGAAGAATGAGGTGAGAAGAGGAATGGGGAGGGGAGGGAAGAATGCAAAACATTTACTTAAACCTGTCAGAAAGGAGAGGGTAGACCAGTGGTTCTCCACCAGAAAGACTTCCAGAATCTTTGGATGACACGGGCAATTTAAACAAGCCAGTCCGCACTCCTGAGGTTCTAGCATGAGAGGCCTGCCGCGCCAATTCTCGGTGTCTCTGAGTGGAATGGTGGAGGAAGACTGGAAAGTAGGAGTAAAGGAAGTATTGGAAAACACAGGAGAGGACAATGTCCCAAGGGCTGAGGGAGAGAGGGTTTCTGAGGAAAGCTGTGGCTGGCGTGGGGCACGCAGCACAGTTCCTAGCACATGGTCAACACTTCATAAATGCTAGTTATCAAAATATTCATAAATTCTGTATGGAGCTTCCAAGAAGACAAAGACTGAGGAAAGGCAAGTGGACTCTAATTTTAGTGAACTGGTGGTGGAAGGCTTCTTCCAGAGCTCAGGTGGGAGCAGTTTACTGGAAATGTCCCTCTAGTCCTTCCTGCACTTTTCTGTCCCACCAGCACTTTCCTGGTGCCTTCTCACACGGTGGCTCCTGATGGCTTCTCTACGTGCAGTCTCTGCCCAAGCGCACAACTCCCATCCCCGGTTGCCTCTCACCTATGGCAAACACTTCAGCTCGCTGAAGAGAGGGCATTGTGTACCCTGCCTCAGGGGACACTGCTTCTTCACTGGTACCTCGTATTCATCCAAAACTGCCCGCACATCTTCCTGCTTCCAGACTTTACTTCCAGCCCATTCCATGTCCCTTAGTTGAAACCCTGCCTCTACCACAAGCCCTCTTTGAAAATCAGCATATTTCATGAAGACCTTGTTGATTAATTCTGCAGAATTGGTTTCTTCCTCTAACTTGCCTCTATGTTCTTAAAACACTTATAGTATTCTAACTTGTTTGATAGTTGTGAACTTTTAAATCTCCTTGCTAGATTCAGGCCCCGTAAGGGGAGTGCCTGATGTAAGTAACCAGAGGATATTTTTTGTCAGAGAATTGGTGAGAACATTACCTTTTTGTTGTGCCTTCTTTGGTGCCTAACACAGTGTTTCGCACATATTAGCTGCTTGTTAAATAGATGTTGAATTGAAGTCGTGGCGGTCATTGATATCTCTTGTTAACCTTTTAGTGTCCATACTTTGTGCACAAAGCAGTAATGAATTCTAATGAAAGCTCTGCGTCAGACTCTCAGAGCTGTGAGAGCCCAGAAGAAACAAATGCAAAAGGATAGGTACCACAGAGAAGATTCACTACATCCTAGTTATCTATCCCAGTCTATCACCTATTCCAAGCACCACCTTTTCCTAACTACAATCTCTTAGACTCTTCCTTTCTCTTTTATTCCATTTTTTTCTCTGCTGGGTTATATTTTCACAAATCTTTTGATAGGGAGATGAGTTAATGCCTTACACTTCATGCAGTGCTTTGTCTTTTCAGGAGAACATTCACATGCATCTCATTGAAACTGATATGCTGCTTGAGTCACTTTGGTCTGCCTTCAGTATATTTCTTTGTTCTAACTCAGTCTTGTGTCTGCAAAGGTCAGTAGAATTGCAGTGCTAAAATTTGGTATTTCCCAGTTTTCAATCTGCCAAAGACAGCTGTATGACAGATATGTTGGTACAGGTATTAACCCTGCCAGACAGATGCATGTTGGTGTCTTTGTTTTATAGATGAGAAAATGGGAGCCCAGAGAGGTCAAGCGATTTGCTCAAAGTAGCTGACTTCAGAATGGGCCCAGTAGACTGATGAGGCATCTTTCAAATCCGCAGAACAAAGCCATGTGGGTATTGCTTGGCTGACGCCCCCATTGGTCAGCGACAGGTGCCTGTCCCCCCACAATTCCAGGATACCAAAGCAGTGCTATGGAAACCAGGGAAGAACATCAGGGGGCAAAATGATGAGGAATATGAGAAGAAATAAATAGATAGGAGGTAGACTGCAAGATAGGAGGTAGACTGCTCTACACCTGCTTAAGTCCATTTTGCCATATTTAGGGACTAAGAATTTGGATGTCTTCTTATGTGATAGCATCCTCTCAGGTGTACTGGTTATCTTCTTCAATGTTCATTTAACCTGCATGGCGTAGTAATGCTATCCTTCGAACAGAAAATAATGCACTTGACCCACCATTCATCATGACACATGCTTTGGATGGTTTTTTCTATTTGTGTGGATGCCTTTCTGCTGATCCATCTATACCCTCTCATGGAGTTTCCATGGTGACCAGGAGGCATTTTATAAGACACGTGGTCAGGGTTGTGGATACAGTCTGTGGCTGTGGAGTATCGAGAAGCTAAGTGCATATAGCAAGAGAAAAACGTGGTAAATGAAACCATGTATATTATGAAAAGAGCTCAAGGAGGAGAGATAGGAAGCAAGCAAATAAGACTTAGTGAGGAGTGTTTAAAGTAGTCAGGACTTTTTTTGCATTTTAATTTCTAACAATGGTTACTCTTTAGAAGAGTGGTACACGTTCACTTAGCAGGCCTATTGCTTGCCAACTTGATAAGGTTTTATTACAGGTAGTCCTAATTGTTCTATGTCAATAAACACAATAAAATTCTCCTTCTTCCAAATAATCCAGTTTCACGGGAATAGTTCTTAAATTCTGTTTCCTTCACACAGTGAGGTCTTGTTGTACCTGAATTTTGTTTTCTTTCCAAGATAAGATAGTCTCCATTTAGCAAGTCAGATACATTGTCAGAATGCAAATTCGATATCACTCCTATGGAGCCATGTTGTCCAAAGTGTGTCCATGGAGCACCACTGCAGTGGGGTGTTCATAAGTAACATGCAAAACTAGAGTTCTGTGGTCAAACAAGTTTGGTGTAAATAAAGTTAAACAATCTGGCTTTCTCAGAGCTACTATGCCATTGTACTGGTAAATTTTAATATGCCGTTATGCCGGTAAATTGCTAAAGGGGGATAGTATTCAGTGTTTTCCAGACTTTTTAATAAATAAAACATTTTCCCTAGAACATACCTTAATATCACTCAGAAAATGAAGGCATTGGGTGAATGCTCTTTCAGGGCCTGAGTTTTCTAGGCACGTATGGCGTCATTTGTCATTTGTTGTGTCATTAGAGGGAAGACTGGGGCAGGAAGCAAAGTAGCACCTTGTAACCGTGTGTCTCTCCTATTTCCCCACACACTGTAGAATCACTATAGTACTGTGACAGCACCTTGCTTAGCTGCCTGAAATCTTGCTTTTACCCACTGCCAGTGTGTGTTTAACCCCTTTTTCTCAATCAGAGACAATTATAAATGCAATGTGTCAGAGAGGGTATGATCAAAGAGAACCTGACAGAGGTGAAGTGAATATCAAGCCCTGATCTACTTAAGGAAGTTGACTGGACAATTAATTAGACAGTTTCTAAAAACCTCCCAAGAATCACGTCTACACCGTTAGTATTGACTCAGAGGATCTGCTTTAATTCCTGCGTTTGAATCTCTAATGGAGATAAAACAAAACAACAACAATAACAAAAAGCACTACCCATTGGAGCTAACTAAAAATGTGGAGGAGAAGTTTCTGGGAGCCTGTGGAAGTGACAGCACAGAGAAAGAGGCATTATGAGGCACTGTCTGTAGTGGGAAATGTTCTGGATACAGACTCAGCCTTGGGGGCTGGTCCCTGCTTTGCCATATTTGACATGACTTTGACCAAGTCCCTTAAAACCTCTTTTGGTTTCAGTTTTATCTTTAAAATATAATAGTTAAAGCAATCCCACTACTGGATTTATTTCTAGTGGAAATGAAGTCAGTTTTTCAAAGAGATACCTGCACTCCCATGTTCATGGCCGCATTATTCACAATAACCAAATAATGAAAGCAAACCAAGTGTCCATCAGCAGAGGAATGGGTAAAGAAAACGTGGCACATATGCACAATGGAATATTATTCAGCCTTTTAAACAGAAATTCTGTCATTTGTAACAACAGATGAACCAGGAGGGCATTATATTAAGCAAAATAAGCCAAACACAGGTTACCAGAGGCTGGGGTAAGGGTGAGAGGTAGGGTTTGGGGAGATGTTGTCCAAAGGATACAAAATTTCAGTTAGATAGGAGAAATAAGTTCAAAAGATCTATTTTACAACATAGTGACCATAGCTAATAACAATGTATTGTATACTTGAAAATTGCTAAGAGAGTAAATTTTAAGTGCTCTCATCACAGAGAAATGATTACTATGTGAAGCAAGGCAGATGTTAATTAGCTTGATTTAGCTATTCCACCATGTGTACATATTTCAAAATATCATGTTGTACACTATAAATAATACAATTTTATTTGTCAGTTAAAAAAATAAATTAAATGGGCTGAGGGCAGTGGCTGACGTCTGTAATCCCAGCACTTTGAGAGGCCAAGACGGAAGGATCCCTTGGGGCCAGAAATTCAAGACCAGCCTGGGCAACATAGAGAGAGACACCGTCTCTATATTAAAAAAAAAAAAAAAAAAAAAATTAGTGTGTATGGTGGCATGTGCCTGTAGTCCCAGCTACTTGGGAGGCTAAAGTGGAAAAATCACTTGAGCCCAGGAGTTTGAGGTTGCAGTGAGCTATGATGACACAACTAAACTCCAGCCTGGGCAACAGAGTGAGACTCTGTCTCTAAAATAATTAACCAATTAGTGAATCAGTTAAAATAATTTTCAAGTATAGTGATTAAACCACTGATTTTTTTCAATATTTTTTCCTTCCAACATCCATGCGTTTTCAAATGGAATTGTTTCTATAAAGCAGATAAAGGCATACTTTCTAGAATTTAGGTGGGGCTCAGACTTCCCCCTACTTTGCTGCCCTGTCTCTCACTGTGACCTCCAAGCAGGACTCTGTGGAGCAGGGTATGAATCCATTGCTCCCCAAGGTCCCTGTTAGCAATAAGACTCTGTGCTTGCTAAGTCCTGATTTGTGATGGTTTGCAATGTCAGATGGGAAGGGACACCATGGAAATATTCACCATCCACAGCTGCTAGCGGCCATCAGTGCTGGCACTGAATCAAAGCAGAGCTCACGAAAAGGGTTGTGCGTAAGCATAGTCCAGCGTAGGGGAAGCCAGAGACAGGGCATGTTGGCCTGACAAGTGTATACCAAGGAGGGAATGCAGATGAGAAGGAAAAGCTAAAATCAACTACTCCTGAAGTTAAAGGTGGATGTCTAGCAACAATTTTGTGTCTGAAAGTTACTTCTTTATGGAAGGCTCTTCACAGAGATGTTGATCCTCTTGTAAACCAGCTAAGTCTTTTTCACCCTAGCTCACTCCCTTCCCAAGTCCACATTTAGGAACGGCCCCACTCTTCCTTCCCGTTAATATTAACTGCTGGGCCACCCATTATTTCTATTTCTTTGAAGTCATCCTTGGCCTATTTATTTAAATTATGCAAAGGGTTTGTGTTTTCTAAGATTACAACTTCACTAGGATCGATGTTACGTCGCACTTCCCGGGGAATTACAGCCCGCCCTGACTGGCAGCACACTCAGTGTTTTCCTAAAGGCTTTTCCATGCTGACTATAATCTAATGTCCTTGATTAAAAGGCAGCCACGCTCCACCCGCCCCTCATAAAGTGGTGTCCCAGATGGGACTCACCCCTCCTTCATTTGTTAACCCTTTTAAGCCAGGCTGTGGCTGTGTGTTTGACAGAATGAAAACTCATTGAACTTGAGGACCTGAGAAGAAGATCTTCGGGATTATACAATCTACCCTATTCCATCCCATTTTGTATGAGTGAATAGAGAACAGGGACATTTGCCTGCAGAGGCAGAGGTGAGAAAAGTGACAATGCCAACATTTATAAGCTGTTGTAAGCCCTTGTGGTGTGCCAAGCTCAGTGGGCATATGCGATAGTGCTTTGTATAATATCATGTTTAACTTCCTAATAACACTGCCGGGAGGGAATTGGTAGCCTTACTTTATGAATGAGAAAGATGAGGGCCCCAGAGCTTAGATAACTTGTCCAAGTTTGCAAGTTTACACGACCAGTTATGAGGAGTAGCTGCACTGGACTGAAGCCCCTCTGTCCGACTAGGAGCATATTCCTCCTCACGCCTACCTGTGGCCATTCTATTACCTATGGCTGTGCTACTTAGCCTTTTTTTTTCACATTCTGGGAATTTTCTAGTTACTGTCATTCTTAGTGGCTCATCAGTCTTAAAAATGCAATGTCCATTAAAACATCAACAACAAACAAACAACCTTTCTATAGCAATGGCTCTATTCCCCTGGCAAGGTGTGTTGCTATCTCACAGGGCTGCCCCATGCCCAAATGATGCTCTCTCTTATGGATGCAAACAGTTCCTACACACCCTATTAAACAGGAATTCTGATTTCACATTTTATCTGCTACCTCCTACTCACAGTTATCCCATTTTACTTTAAATCCTTGAACTTCTCTGCTCAAAGTTCTAACAGACTATATCATAGTCAATGTCTCTTCAGTTGTAAGGCAAGTAAATGACACATTAATAAAAACTTGGCAGCCCACCCTGCAAAGGTTTGCAGTGTAGTCATAGACCACAGTATACCTATTGAGGACTAATATGGATTCAATCCCAAGTTAATGAACTCTGCTTGAGCATCCCTCATACCATACCTTTAGCAGAATTCACAAGCCTTAATAGTTTTATATCTCCTCTGTATCAGACAGACTAGTTCTTTCCATTTCTTCTTGTACCTCTGGCACTAAGACCATGTCCCTGCATTATTTATTGATTTTAAAATGACTTTTATTTATTTATTTTTTTATTTCGGCATATTATGGGGGTACAGATTTTAAGGTTTCAATAAATGCCCATTTCCCCGCCTCCCCCTGAAATGACTTTTATTTATTAGTAACAGTATTTGTGTTCCAGTCACCAAGAAACAATTACTAAATTGCTTTTTGGCTGTTTCAAAAATTTATTTAATTTAAATAAGTATTTCTCAAGCACCTGAAATATCTCTAGGACTATGCTAAGCATTATGGAAGAGGGCAAAGGAGTATAATGTGTGATCTTTGCTCTCAAGTAGATTATCATCTCCATAAAAATGCAGAATCGATTCCCATGAAACAGTTTAACAAACTGACTGCACAAATAATCATATGGACTGTAAATGTTCAAAGTTGTTAATAGGAAAAAAGATCCATGGGTTATAGGGACTTGACTTGAACCTCAAATGTTGGGTTAGATTCTGATGAATGAAAAAAGGGCATTTCGGGTCTGGAGATGGCAGGGACAGAGAGAGGAAACAAGTAGGGGACATTGGAGCAAAGGGAGTGGAGAGCCAGCAGGAAGAGCAATTAGGACCCTATCATGGTAATGCAGGCACAATGTAGAGAAAATCTGCAAGGACAGTAACTGTGCAAATAGAATGGGAAGGATGTGAGCGACTTTGCTAAAAGAAGTAAAACAGGTCCCATTTATTTATTTTTGCTGTTGCTGTGATTACTTTTAGGGTCATCTTCATAAATTCTATAATCTATAATAAAGCCATCTGCACTCAAATGTTTATAGCAGCGTAATTCACCATCGCAAAGACGTAGAAACAACCCAAGTGCCCAACAAATACATGAGTGGATTAATAAAATGTGGTATATGTATACCACGGAGTTCCACTCAGCCACAAAAAACAATGGTGATCTAGCAGCTCTTACATTATCCTGGATAGAGCTGGAACCCATTCTACTAAGTGAGGCATCACAAGAATGGAAAAACAAACAAAAAAAAAAAACAAAAAAAAAAAGAATGGAAAAACAAGCACCACATGTACTCACCAGCAAATTGGTATTAATTGATCAACACTTAAGGGCACATATAGTAATAACATTCATCAGGTGTTGGGGAGGGATGGGTAAGTTTACACCTAACAGGTGTGGTGCGCACTGTCTGGGGGATGGTCACACTTGTAGTTCTGACTCAGGTGGGGCAAAGGAAATATATGTAACTGAAGCATTTTTACCCCCATAATATTCCAAAATTAAAAAAAAGAAAAAGAAAACAGATTTATTAAGCAAAAGAAAAAAAAAAACAAGAGGAAGAAGAAGTAAAAGAAGTGCAGATGTTTAGTTAGTTATAAGATGAAAGGCATGAATTGTTAACTGGCTGCAAGGTTTCAAACTTTGGGAAGAATCCTGATTTTGGGGGAGAAATCCAGTTTTTATTGTGTGTCCAGGTGATATCCCATGCTGTAATAAAAGCTTTACATTCATTAATACACTCATTCCACAGGTTGCCTTGAAAGTCAGATATGAATGTAAAATCTACACTGTATATAGGAGCATTTCCAGGCTTCTTTAGGTTCACACAGGTGCCAGAGCTGAGACCCAGCGAAGAAGCCTCTAGCTCCAAAGTGCACCCTTACCAATCTTGACCGTAATCACCACATTGGGTTACTCTGAAATGACCCTCTTGTTGCCCAATCCAATGGACCCGACTCAGTCTTCATTGTTTCAACTCTGCCATGGCAGGCTCTCTTGACCATTTCCATCTCTTCACCCTTGCAACATCATTCTGTTGTTGTCCCCCTCCTCCTTCTTCATAGTTGTTTGTGTTTCCACTGGTTTCCAGCTTCCTCCACCAGACACTTAAATGCTGGTACTCCCTGGGGTTCCGTCCCCATACCCTCCCTAGGCTGTTACTATATCCTCTAGTTCCAAAGTTCCATTAGTATATACGCTGATGACTCCAGTGTTAATTTTTCTGTCTTGGATCTCTTTCTGGAGTGCAGGGATCATGTGTATCTACTCTTCTCCAGTCTCTTTGCCCCTGAATATCCCATAGATACCTGAAACTCAACAGTGGGCACGTTATCTTTTCCTCCTGCTGATTTTGTTGCTGCTGTGATTCCTGCTGTTGTGTCTCTGAGTGATACCATCATGTGCCCAGTAACCCGAACTCAAAGGACAACTAGTTTGACCCATCTTCTTAAAGATGAGAAACGTCTCCTACCCATTTTCTTAAGTCTTCTCCCGTTGTAGCCTCAAGAATTTGGAGAGGTGAAGCCTGCGCTCCAACTCAACCACAGGCAGAAACTGCTTTAAATCAGAAGCTTCTAATTAACTTCATTTACCATTTTTTGTATTAAAAAGAAATGAGAGCCAGGTAGGCCAGACAGTTGATGAGTATAAAAGTGAGAGCTCTGAGAGGATATAAACAGTGACGTTGGTGTTTCCCAGCCTGGGATGAGAGGATGATGGAGATGATTAGATGGAAATGATTCTTAAACTGCCCCTATTTATTTGTATCTTTTGCCTATTTTTCTATTAGATTATCTTTTTTATTGCTATACAGACGAGGTTAAGGTTTATGAATGTTAATGCTATATTTATGTTATATAATATATAATGTTAATATATATAATATATATAAAAAATATCTCATACCAATTCTTCATTGCCTTCAAAATTCATTTGTACCTCATGAAAGTTATATATTTTTGTACAGTCACATGTTATATTTTTTCTTTTTGGTTTTTAAGTTTTGTGTCATGCCAAGTAAGACCTTTTCTAACTCAGGCCTATAAAACCATTCCCATATTTTCTTTTGATACTTTCTCAAATTTATTATTTTTAGCAAATAGACATTTAATCTATGTGAAATTTGTTTTTTTGTGGATGATATACCTAGGAATTTTTAAATTGAGAAGGATACCACAGAAAACATATCTACAATGGTAATGAAACTTATTATATATTATAAAGGATTTTTGTAAAGTCTTGGGAAAAACAAAATTAGGAATTTTGGCCAAGCATCATTTACAGCCCATGTTTGTTTTCTCAAGAGTCATATATGACAAAGTGCTTTATATTAAAAATTATCCAAACATTTTTGTTTGTGGGTTCTCTTTTTCAGCATCATAATCTGTTTTAAATGACTTGTCTAAGGTCTCTAAGATAATTAATGGCTGTATTGATTCTAGAAACAGCTCTCTTTCCATTCCAGTATTCTTTCTACTCTTACAATAGCCATAACATTCACACCAGGCATTATTGTGTATGCAGACAAATCCAAAGGCAGAACGTCTTGACTACAATGAAAGTGAAAGACTTAAATAAGTTAAGCAATACAGATTTGTTAAAATCATTGGTCACAAGCCCTTTCTCCCCATCTCTGGCCTAACATAAATGGTCATGACTGAGCCACAAACCTGCTGGAAATGGGTCTGGGGTGGGTGCCTGGTGCAGGCTTAACTGGAGAGGTGCAAATTGTGCCGGTATAATTCCTAATACGAGACAGTGGAAAATTGCTAGCACAATTGAGAGTTGTTAACACAATAGAAAGGACACGGAAGGAAAACCTGATGTGTCTCTCCTGCTTTTTTTTTTTTTTTTTTTGTCCCCACTGCCATTTTCTGAGAGGATAAAATGAGATGACATTGGGAAGAAAACTACCACACCAGAGCCAGCCTGATTGCTGCTTTGAATGCCGCGCAGCTGCGCCGTGTGGCCAGATTGATCCATTTCAAAGCAGTGGTCATTATATTGCGTTTTACTCTGAAAGTGCAGCGCCTTCTGTTTCCTGAGCCTTCTGTTGTGATGGATGGCAGGATGCCCCACCTCGGTACATTATTTTATGTTTAACAATCCTGCAACGTGGAATTAACTGAGTTGTACATTCCAGCAGTATCCGAAACAAAGTCTGGACTACGTAAAGAATGTAAATTACGGGACAGGAAGTTTGCACAGTAGGAAAGAGTCTTATTTTGTTCAAACAACTCTCCTGACAATCTGACTCCATCCAGCATCTAATTTTTACACCTTTATTTTAATGCCTGCTGATTTTTATTCACAGAAGAAAACTAGTCGTAAAAGAGTTAACTTAAAACCCCCTTTAATTTCTCTCATTTATTACTTTAATACTTTAAATCTATTATACTTTGAGAATGAAAGTCTTTGGGAGAAGAATTGTTATCCTTGTTAAGCACATGCACGAGACGCGCCCAGAAAGCCTCAGCGCTCTCTCCCCTCCCCAAAAAAGTAACAAATATACAAACAACAAATGAACAAAACATGTCTAAAGAGAATAGAGAGTTTAAAACTTTTAATTGTAAAAATATAATTTCTGTGTTCTTGGGCCTGGCATAAATGCATGGTCAGATTGTGAGTAAATACACCTAGAACTTCTACCATACTTACTTAATATTTAACCTGTAATAGTATATAGAACAATCAATGTCCAGCATGGAATAACAAATATTTGTTGAATGACTGGATAAATTAATGAAATAAAGGTGAGTTCTTAGAATAAGATATCTATTTTACAATAAAATTGTTTTTCATAAAATATTATGTCATATTTTGTGAATATAAAATTGAATCAAAAGGTAAAATATTCTATTGGTTGCTGTTTTTGTTTAGTCTCTGCATACTTCTAATGCTTACTATACTTTGAACTTCGCATAGTGGAGAGTTAGATTGGTAAAAATGCATATTCTTATATTTTGTCCATATTTTTTAAAGGGAAAAATGAAGTAAAAGAATTAGGAAATACCCAGAATCCCTTGCAAACTACATGCTATATCTAGACTATAACAATACTGCAGATGAATTCATATGGCTAGGAGAACTAAAAAGTTCCAAACTTCCTGGCTTAGAACAGCATAACTAGGCAATTTTACAATATCATTATATGTATTTAATCATAAACTAGAAACAATAGATACAGAAGAAAAACGAAGACCTACCAATCCTCATTTAACTAATCCAATAATATGTATGTTCCTAAAAAATTATTAACCATTTTAAGTGACAGCAAATATACAACAAAAATATGAATTGATTTGAAAATGCAGTAGAGAAATTATAGTTAATAATTTATTGTATATTTTTAAATAGTTAGAAGAGAAGAATTCTAATGTTCCCAACACAAAGAAAATGTAAATGTTCGAGGTGACAATCATTGCACATTGTATGCATGTATCAAAATACCACATGTACCCCAAAATATGTACAACTATGAAGTATCAATAAAAAAATCAGAATTGAAATGGAATTCACATATATCTTAGAGGTATTTTGAAGTATATATTTATCCTATAAGTTCTGCTATAAAATACTGCTGTAAGTTCTACTATAAAATTACTAACTAAAAATGAAACAATTTTCCTTAGTGGAAATGTTTTAGTAGTGTTTCTAAAGACAGGATATCCAACTTTTAAATGTTGGGGCACATTTTAATTTGGGAAACAAATAATCTGTAAATTATGCCTATCATTTGGATTTAGATTTTTCTTAGGCATTTTTAGCAAACACCTCTCAATATTGTCCGTGTTCCCAAAATATTGAGTCAAAAAGGGAGAAAAAGAGGCTGTTGGATAAATAGAAAAAAAACGATGTTCAACTATAAAACAAAAATAATCCTTCAATTGGTTAATGGCCATTCTTAACAGACTCCAGCAAGAGATCCGAATTTCAGAGTATTTAGCCCCAGGGTACCCACCACTGTCCCTTTTCCTGCAGACCTGGACGGGAAGGATGTGACTCTGTCCTTTGCCCTGTGGAGGCAGCAACACCATTTACTCAATCTTCTCTTGGAAAATTACTTCTGTCTTTTAGCACGTGCGGGTGTTAAAAACTTTTAAAGTCAAGAGAGACTTGCGTATATTGAAGTTACATCTTCGATGCTGAACAGTTTCATGACTGTTAAAGAGTAGGGCCATCAGGCAGTTTTTGCAATTGCTTTTTTGTTTGTTCTTATTGGAGTGGGGGAGAACAGAGGAAGCCTGGAAAAGGAAAGGGTTAGGGTTAGGCTTTGCTGCAGCATCATTTTAATAAAAGAAACACTCGCTCCTTTTGGAGAGAGCAGAAAAATCAGAAATGTGTAAAGACATTAGTTTATAAAAACAATCACCCCAGGTCTCATTTTCCCCAAGAGATAGTCATTTTTAACATTTTGATGTACTGTCTTCCAGTTTTTCTTTGAACATTTGTGTTCACATACTTAAGATAATACTGTATATTTAACATTAGATCACATTTTCCTGTGTCATTGTGAACTCTTCAGAAGTACCATTTTTAACATTTTACTTAACATTCCCTCTCTTTTATAGCTAATAATTTGCATCGTCATTCCCTATTGTTGGACATTTAGGCTGTTACCTTTTGTCCATGAAACGTCTTTTTAGACCTGAACTTCTACATCAGTTTAATTCCTTGGCCACATAAGGCCACTATAGGATTTATCAGATTACTCTATAGAACCTAACATAGCGAAGGTAAATTCCTATCTAGAATATTATTATTTTTCAAGACATTTGTAACCCAGGAAGCATAGGAAGATTACACTTGAGGATCAATTACTACCCACCCCACTCCCACCTCTATGTTTCAGAAAATTGAAGATAGAAATTACCAGAGGCCTGTCTCTTCAGGGTTCTTTGTGATACTGTATAGAAGTGCCATCCAATAGAAATATGATATGGGCCACAAAGGCAAGCCCAGATGTAATTTAAAATTTTCTTGTAGCCACATTTAAAAAGTAAAAAAAAAAAAAAGTAAGTAAATTTTAATAATATACTTAATCCAATATACCCCAAATATGATCATTTCCCACCAATCAATATAAAAAATTACTAATGAGATATTTTAAAGATTTTTTTTTTCATACTAAATGTTGGAAATCGGTGTGTACATTTTATACTTAAAGCACATCTCTATTCATTCTAGCTACATTTTAAGGGCTTGGTAGCTAATTATAGCCAGTAGCTACCATATTGGAGAGTGCAGCTGTAGAGAGATAGCACAGGCAATAGATAGGAAGGCAGATTTCATCTGGAGTTTGAGCTAGCTCTGTCGCTTACTGGCTAACCTCAAGCAAGTTGCTTAACTTCTCTAGGCTTCAGTTTGCCTATCTTTAAAATGGGAATATTAAGAGTATAATAACTACTCTGTAGAGCTGACGTAGGGATTGATGAGATAATCTATGGAGTAAGTGCCCAATAAATGTCCTGTGTAGGCACCTTGGAAAAGTGATCCTATTTTGACTTAACCAATTACTTTCGGTATCCTATAATCTTCCCCTTTTATCTTTTTCCCTAAGAATGAATTATTTAGAAGATAATTATTGTTACACTCTGGAGGGGAAAGGGACTAGCACTTCACCCAAAGCCTGGTGCCCAAAGCAACACAGAATTATATGCCTCTTTGTTATTTTTTATCTGTATTGGTGATGGCTCATTTGGGCCCTGCTCTAACATAAATGCGCTATTTCCTCTTGGCCTGTTGGATGACATGGTCCAGGCTCCTCCAAGTGGTAGATGGGAACATAGAGGGAAACACAGGTTCTTAGCACGGTGACATATTCTGCCTGGTGGCTGTTAACGGTAGTTTGCATGAGTTACTTAGTGGAGACTTAGGCTTATTCTGCCTGACTTCTCAACTTCTGATACTCTAGCCTCCGCGTGGAGCTGAGACAGAGATGACTGAAAAGAGCCTGGCACAGATTTCTGAGCCACAGAGTTCCTTTTCATGCTGATTCAAGAGTACGTGTGTCGGTGCTTCTGCCAGATAGAGGGAGAGACCTGCATGTGGGAAGCATGAATGGAGAAGCCCCCTTCTGTTGTCCCTGGAGGTGAGCTGGATTCCTTCCAGCAGAAGGACCCTGGCTGTGGTCATGAACCCTTTGCACTCAGAGACTGGGATGGATAATGCTATGTTCAAGGACTCTTGCTGACCAACAGGCAGGCCCTTTCCAGGCAGAATGAAGTTAAAAAAATAAAACTGGAACCCCTTGTTGAATTTGGAGATCACTGAGAAGTGTGAATTTTTGTTGGTTGCCACTTCTCCGTATCAGCCCTTGAGTTAGTTAAATCATAGAAAATTAGTTAAATCATAATATTTTTAAATTGTGGATGTAATCTGAACTGTTTGTAAGGGTGAGCTTAAAAAACTATGACAAGCTAGACCTGATTTTCATTGTATTCATATATTCCCGTGATCTCTTTATTTTCATTTTATTTAGTGCTCGAAACATCTACAAACTTATCTACAGTCACTTGTGTCTTTTCTTTCTGTCCAAGTGGAAGGGGGTCCTATTCTGGTCAGTCCCCCATCCGTCTCATGTCCACCATTCCTCCTTCCTTCACCCGACCGGTTGTCCTCTCCATCCTTAGTCTTCAACCCAGTGGCTCATGATGGGCTCTGACATCAACTCAAGTCCTTCACATCTTCCCGGACCCTGCGTCCTCTCAGTTACTGCCCGATCTCTCTCTTCCCTGTCACAGCCTGGCACTCATCAGAACTGGTCTTACTTGCACCATCCCTTCCGCCACCCCAACGTGCTCCACAAGTCCCTGTGATCTGATTCTGCCCACTGCTGGGGTGACACTACTCTCACCTAGGTCAGCGATGCACTCCTTGTAATGCCAGTCCAGACACTTTTTGTCCCTCTTATGTGATCTCTCTGCAGTGTTTGATGCTGTCGTCTATTCCCTCCATCATCCAATTACTTTTTCTCTTGGTTTGTGATGCTACACTATCTTGTGTGTGTGTGTGTGTGTGTGTGTGTGTGTGTGTGTGTGTGTGTGTGTGTGTGCGCGTGTTTTCTGCTACCTCCATGGTTTATTAGGTCCTCTTCCTGTCGATCCCTTGAATAGGAGCTCTCGTTAGTCTTCTATTTTTCTCATAAGTTCACTCCCATGGCTTTACTGGCATTAAACACCGATAACTCTACACTCTGTATTTTGACTCCAAATCTTTCTTCTGTCTTCCAGAACATGCTTCCAGTTTTCTACTAGATGTCTTCACGCAAATGTCCCAACAGGCACCTCAAACTAAGCATGTCCAAAACTTAGTGCGTCAGTGTAGAGTGACCATATATTTTATTGTCAAACCAGGTCATTTTTGAAAAAGGTTCATTACTAGTAATTAAGGCATAAACAGCAACTGTCCCAGGAAAATTCGGACACATGTGTAGGGTCAGCTTATCCCATGGGCATAGCAAACACAGTGCTCAGAGACCAGGATACATTTAGGGGCCTATGAAAATATTTTAATTTTGTTTAAAATCAGAAGAAAAACAAATATAATAATAATAAATATAATAATGAATCCAGCTTGAATTATCTCTGTTTTTATACCAATGCAGTCATAAGTATAATTTTGAATTTCCTTTTTTTTTAAGGGAAGAAGGGGCCCAGAAGGGCAAATGTGTCTGGGGGACCACAGAAATCCTAATGTGGCCTTGTATGTGGCCACCCTTAACCCCCACCTCTCCAGACATGCTTCCTGTCTTGATTTCTTTGTCTCACGGGCTAGTATCCTCATCATCCACTCAAAGACCCCACACTGGAAACCTGGGCATCATCTTTGACTTCCTTCCATCCTGTCTCTTCTGCACTCACACCACTTAGCAGAGGGATTACCTGTCACTTAACAGTCCCCTAAGCTTCTGTTTCTATCTAGGCAGTCCTATGGCTGCCTTTATCTAGCAAGTCAAAGAAGCAGACTTTTGCCAAATGTTTTCTCATTTTTCTTCTTGCTTTCTTCATTGATTGTGTTCTTTTCTTCTTCCTTAATTTTTGGTATCCTTTTATTGGCTAGCAACAAAGTATTTATTTCTGCCAAAGAGCCACCACTGGCCTACAGGGCCTTCCGCATGCAGGACTCAGTCTCCTTTCTCACCTGCCGTGGGTTTATCTGTGAGTGTGACAAGGAGCATCGCTCACCATTTCAACATTCAGCGATGGCATTTCTCTCTTTGTCAGAGACGATGAGCGTGGCTTAACTGTCAAGGCAGCCCCACGTTTTTCTAGATTATTCTTAGTGTTTGATTTTGAGAGAAATTGCAGCTGTAAGTAACATTAATTTTATCTTTAATGTTACAAGTAATGAGAAAGAGAATTCAGGATGGTGCCTGGATGCTGTCTGCATGCATGTCGCTCAATGCCCTCATGAAGTCCCCTCTGTCACCACATTTCATCTGGTGAATTTCCGTCTGCTCCCTAGATTGGACCAATGAGGTAGCTCCAAGGGAAGCAGGAGGAGAGGGAAAGCCTTTCCCTTCTGCTATGGTTTGGGTATGGTTTGTGTGGCCCCACCAAGTCTCACGTTGAAATTTGATCCCCGGTGTTGGAGATGGGACCCGGTGGGAGATGTTTGGGCCGGCATGGGGGTGGATCCCTCATGAACTGCTTTGTACCATTCTCCTAGTAATGAGTGAGTTCTCACTCTGGGTTCCCAAGAGAACTGGTTGTTGAAAAGATCCTGGCACCTCCCCAACCCCTGCCACCTTGCTTCCTCTCTTGTCATCCGATCTGCACACACCAGCTTCCCTTCACCTTCCGCCATGAGTAGAAGCTTCCTGAGGCCTTCACCAGATACAGGTGCTGGCACCATGCTTCTTGTACAGCCTGCAGAAACTGGAACCAAACAAACCTCTTTCCTTTATAAATTACCCATCCTCAGATGTTCCTTTATAGCAACACAGAGGGACTAAGACAGCTTCTAGAAGTGTGGTTCCACAATCATCACTGCTCTGCAGATGTCTAATTGATTGTAACTTTTATCAAAGTTTGAAATGCTTTTCATTCATAAATGAGCACAGAAAAAAAATTAAAAAGAAAATGCATACATACAAACAAATACCCTACATCTTGTGTTAGCAACAAATAATACAGATTTGGATTCTAGAACATTGAAGTTTTCCAAATACCGTTGAAAACATAATAATAAAAGAGCTCATAACATTAAGTATAAGGAATAAATCAGTATGCCCTTAGTCTGTTAAAAACCAGAAACACATTGATCAATAAGCATAATTAAAACACCAATTTCATCAACATTGGAAGGAATGGACTTTTCTTTAGAAAAAAATGACCATAGAAAGCCACAGAATTCCTCTGAAGCTTCATGGCTTACTCATTAACCAGCTTATTCTCTCTATACCATGGCTCACTCAGTTTTAAACATATTTTCCATTCTTCAAATACAATGCACACTTAACTGCATTTGCTCATAAAATAGTTTATTTTTAGAATGAGGATTGGGTCAGTATGGGGGAATCCATCTGCATAAGTCCCTGTCCGCCATTCAATGTATCGGCCCTGGCATGCTAATCTTTCATCTCCCTCCCCCCACTATTTAGATGATTCAGAAACTCAGGACTCCCCATGTCCTGCGTGCACACAGAGCTCAAGGCAGGGATATCAAATCTCTTTCAGCCCTCATGACAACCGTGATCAAACAGGAGCACCTGTGTCAGAAGAATTCCGAGGGCAACCATCAGGATAGACCCCCAGTCTGCCATGGGCTGTCACAGGGGAGGGGAAGCCCAAGTGTGGCTGAGTTACAGTCTCTGAAATCAGAATGCCTGGGTGAGACAATCCAAGGATTTGGAAAGAAGAGAAAGAAGAATGCTTCTTTGTGTTGAGTTTCATCTATTTGGATGAAACAGAGGTCCTGGCTTAATCAGAAGTTGGCAGTGTCCTTCCAAACCCTATATGTAAGAGGGGTTGGTGTGGCCTGAGAACTTGAGCTGTAGGTTCCCGCCGTTCTCTGTAAGCTTGGACTCTGATAGTCTGACACCATCAACTATGAAGTCTGCAGTTTTTCTTTCTTCTAAGATTTTTTATCATTCTCAAGTTAGGTGTCTCATAGTCAGTCATACTTTTGATATATCATTATAACCCAAGAAGTTATTATGTCAATGCTACAATTTAAAATTAATGATTTATCTGAACAGAAAGTATTTAATATGCATTCTACTCCTCCTGCTGTAAATCTGTGTCTACAAACATAAATTTATAATTGTAAATTGTATTCCATGTAGCTCTACCTATATCAGTCTTTTCTTAAGTTTTAAAACTCTATCTTTCTCTAAATATAATAAGTTTGCCATTCCCCATTTTTATATGCCTTACTCTCCCTTAAATATCCTACAAGAGTTTCTGTTCTATGTACCCCTACTGAATAAAAAGTACTTATTGAGTTTGACATTCTATAGCAGTGGTTCCTAACCTTTTTGGCATCAGGGACCAGTTTTATGAAAGACAATTTTTCCATGGGCTGGAAGTGGGGACAGAGGGGATGGTTTGGGGATGATTCAAGCACATTACATTTCTTGTGCAGACAAACGTCTCTGCTAATGATAATCTGCATTGGTAGCTGCTCGCCAGAGCTAGCATCTGCCTCAGCTCCATCTCAGCTCATCAGGCCTTAGATTCTCATACAGATCACACAACTTAGATCCCTCATTTACAGTAGGGTTCTCACTCCTATGAGAATGTAATGCCACTGCTGATCTGACAGGAGCTGGAGTTTATGCAGTGACATGAGCAATGCGGAGTGGCTGTAAATACAGATGAAACTTCACTTCCCTTGCTCACAGCTCACCTCCTGCTGTGCAGCCCAGTTCCTAACGGGCCACAGACCAGTAGCAGTAGGCAGCCTGGGGGTTGGGGAATCACAGTGCTATAGTTTGATTATAACAGTAGTCTTTATTTTCTAAATATTATAAAATTATATAAGTATAATTCAAATCGTGTTAAAAATTATAATACTAAATAGATTTTTAAAACTACCTCTGCAGAAACTCTCTCAATTAGAAAGCATAGCCTGGCCGGGCGCTGTGGCTCACGCCTGTAATCCTAGCTCTTGGGAGGCCGAGGCGGGCGGATTGCTCAAGGTCAGGAGTTCAAAACCAGCCTGAGCAAGAGCGAGACCCCGTCTCTACTATAAATAGAAAGAAATTAATTGGCCAACTGATATATATATAAAAAAAATTAGCCGGGCATGGTGGCGCATGCCTGTAGTCCCAGCTACTCGGGAGGCTGAGGCAGAAGGATCACTCAAGCCCAGGAGTTTGAGGTTGCTGTGAGCTAGGCTGACGCCACGGCACTCACTCTAGCCTGGACAATAAAGTGAGACTCTGTCTCAAAAAAAAAAAAAAAAAAAGAAAGCATAGCCTACCCCAAAAAGAATGTATTGCCTCAAAATTTAATGAGTTGTCATTTTGGCGTCTACAAACCTTGTGATCTTGGTAAATGTGATTCTCTCCATTAATAAAAGCTCCATCCTGTGACCCAACAGAATCATTCTAATCAAGTTCAGAGAAAGTAAAGCTGAAAAACAGACCCTAGCCTATCTTGGCTTCACCAAAAATAGGGCCCCTTAAAGTACTGCATGGTGGGAACCAACCTGCCTCCTTTCTAGAGTCCTGGCCTCCACACAGGCCCTCTGGCCTCTCAGTCATACTTGTCTGTGTCTTCTATCGACTGCCAGTGTCCCTTGTGCTTGTTGGCCATGGTGAAGAAGGCCAGCCCTTTCACAGATATCTCCCTCCCTTCAGAGCGTTTCTTTCTGTGCTCAAAGCAGGCAGATCAGCCATGTGTCTGGGGGCAGGGCATTCTCAGCTGAGTTTTGTAGGTGAGTAAAAGCCACTTTTTCATAATTAAAAAGACATGGTGGTTTTTAAAGCAGCTATAAAGTCTGCTCTGGAGCTCTTCTAGAAACCTGTCTCCAGGATGCTGAGCTCCAGATAGCTGGAGTTATGGTTGCATTGTGATTACATGGTTGTATTCCACTTTATTATAACATTATCAATCAGTGAATAAAACTTAAGTCACTGCTACTGTGTTGAGACTATTGTCTTAAGTGCCATGGAATGATCCCAAAAGACTGGAGAGGATACTCCTTCACTTCATCCATGAGGTGGAATAGCTCAATGGTTAAGAATACACATGTTGGTTCTATACTGCCTGGGTTCAAGTCCCAATTCTGCCACTTTTGCTACCTTGAGCTAAGTTATGTAAACTGCCAGGGCCTTGCTTTAGCTGTTTCCAAGATGCAGGTTATAGTGGTATCCCCCGCGCCCCTGGGTAGGGTTGTCAGGGACTAATTGAGTTAGTGCATGTCAGGTGTATGGAAAAGTCTGACACCTGATAAGCCCACTGTATTTGCCATTGTCATCATTATTATGTGTGGGACTCAGAGAGACCACACACACACACACACACATACGCGCACACACAGCAGCAGCACTGATTCTCAATCTCTAATACAGAAGGCCCGTGGGGACTGCAAAACACAGATCCTGACCCCTGGATTAGGAGTGCTCTGAGGTCCTGTGGTTGCTGCTGGCCTAGAGACCACACTTAGAGTGGCGGAGGGAGAGCAGATGGAGAACGGTGTCTACAGAAAATATTATCAATCGTGAAAAACTTCATGTGGCCCTGGTTACAACCACTCCTTGTCTACTGGAAAGTTCCCAGAGCCGGTGGGGAGTGGGGTGGATTCAGTTCCGGTCCTGACTAGCTGCGTGTCACTTCACTTAAGGCCCGCCACTTAAGCGTGCCGTATTTCATTTCTCCCATCTTCCAAATGGGGATAATAATACTTGCTCTACCTACTTCACAGGAGTGTTGTAAGGGTCAAATGAGAAAATGTATGTGAAAGCTCTTTGAAAAATTAAAAGTGCTGCCCAATTGCAAAGGGATCAATAGCAGAGAAGGAGGGGTGGGCCGGGGGATGTTTGGCTGGGAATGGAGAGCTCCTTGGAAAAGTGGATTCTGAGCTGAGGTTTGAAGGAGGCTGGAGCGGCGGATTGGCTGTTATTCCAACACAGAGGTAACTGCTAATGGAGGCAACGGCACAAGGACAGAAGCAAATAAGCCCAGGTGCGTGTCCACGCACACAGAAAGCCAACCTAACTAACAGGCTTTCTCAGCGGAGGGTCCAGCCAGAAGAATTAATGAGATGTTAGATATTTTTATTAAAGTGGAGAAAAAGAGTGAAGGAACACTCCACCTGAAATCTGCAGAAACAATAGAGGAACTATTTTACAAAGTACTTCCTATGTCCCTGTTTTAGCAAATGTCGCCATCCACTTGCCAGGCACACGGTACAGATGAAGCCTCCACACAGCCACTAACTGCTGTCTCCACCAGGCCTTGTGGCCTCTAGGGATTAGCCTGGGCTCCAACGGCTGGATCCCAGGGCTGTATGGGAAACTCCAGCCTCGTGTCTCTGCTGCTCCTGGACATTTGCCTTCTTGGGTCAGAGTTGGTTTCGTGGTCGTATGATCAGGGCAGGTGTTCGGGTCCTGAGCTCAGCCGGGCTCTGTGTTTAGTTTAACTCTCTGCTGTCACTATCTTGAAATGCTTGATAATTGTTGAACAAGGGACCCAGCATGTTCATTTTGCACTGGGCCCCAGTACTGGCTTTGTTTTCCCTCCTATCCTTACCAACTTACCCACAGCTGGCCCTCTGCCAACATTCCCCTTTGCCTTCCAGAACACCTTTTCATAAGAACCATTCCATCCATGGCTCTCATTGACTGTGCATCCGTGTCACCTGAGCACTTCAAATAATCCTAATGTCTAAATCCCATCCCAGACAATTAGGATAGAATTACTGGAACTGAGTCCACAGCAGGTGTATTTATGCAAAGATGTGAGTGTGATTCTAAAGTGCATCCATTCCAGGGTTGAGAAAAACTGTCCTGTTTACAGAAAGTATCTTCCACCTCCTTCCTGGCTTTAGCCACAACTTGGCTATTGTCTGTAGACATGGCTTTCTTTGCAGTCCTTTCAAGTGGAGATCACTTATTTGTGTCCACCCTACATGCCACAGCATCAGAACGAGGTCAGGCTTGTCTTGTGCCCCACATGTTGCTAGCATACCAAAACTTCTCCTTTGTATTCGTTTGAGAGCCTTGCTCTTCTGTGATGTACCACACTCTTGCCTCATTTCTGTCCCTGAAGGCAATATTCTTTGGCCACCTCAACTCTGATGATCTCTACCTTCTCTGTGGACAAGATGCTCATACCTAAGCCTGCTATCACTCAGAACTCCTCCACCTCAAAAAGCATATGCTGAGTCCAGATTCTGAATCGTCTCTCAGCCCTATCTTTGTTCCTACCACACCTATCCTCCCACCACAAATAAGCTAACTTTCGCTTGTTCTGGAGAATAGGATGTGAATACATCTTTTGGGGGAGCCATCACTCAACTTGCTACATGAACTCATGCAACTTTGCAGGTTGGAGCTACAGAAAATTCATGGTCTCCAACTTCTTCAACTAGCACTGTTACTTGTTCACAGAGAGCTAATGTTTCAACTACTTTCTGTGTCTGTCTAAAACATCACCAACCACCCCTCTCAAACTCAAGCCATTCCCACCTCTCTCACTGCAGATGAGCTGGTCGCCTTTTCCCCTTAGAAAACTCAAGTCATTAGCTAGCTTCTCCATCAGCTTCCTCTATACACACGCATTCTCTTTTCTTCGGGTGTTTCTTCCATTCTCTTTTCTTTATCTTCTTCCTCCAGAAGGATGATGTTTCCTTCTTCGTGCTCAAAACCAACTTCTTATGTGAGCTCTGAGTCCACCCCTCCTACCTCTTTGGGGAACCTTATTCCATTAGGAATACCAACTTTCTAGTACTTTTAACCTTGCCCTCTTAAATATCTCCTTCTACTCAGATTATAACAGGCTCTAGTATCTACCTCCTTAAAAACAACAAGCATTTTACTCCATGCTATCCTTTTCTGTTTTATAAAACAGAGGATTTCAAACTCTTTGAATTCATCTTATAGCGCAAAGCACAGTTCACATTGTTTATGATATTGACATTATAAATGTCACATTGTAAATAATATTTATCCTTGATATGTGCTAAACACTCAGTTATTTCCTGTCTTATTCTATTCCGTTCTATTATATATTAATACTTTACTGCTCTGTTTTTTTATTAAATGCTGGTTGCCACTCACAAAAGTTGTTTCACATCCCACTGATATACTATAACCCACAGTTTGAAAATCATTCATCTAATTCATCCTGCCTTGTGTAAACAGACAGTGTAAACACATAGTGTCTCCACTTCCTATGTATTCACCACTCACTGAAATGTGGTTTCCATCCCCATTACTCCAATGAAACTGCTCATACTAGGGTTTATTCATGCAAATAATACTTTAAGTCCCTAGTGTGTTAACATATTTGTGTTATCAAATATGTGTTAACATATTTGTTAACATATTAACAAATCTGGTGGGTATCATTCTCTTCTCTTGATCCCTCTAAAGCAGGGGTCCTCAAACTTTTTAAACAGGGAGCCAGTTCACTGTCCCTCAAACCGTTGGAGAGTGCACACTGTGAGCCCTGGACAAGTCAGCTGCTAAACAGGACAGGCAGTGGCGGCAAAAATACCCAGCGGGCCGGATAAATGTCCTAGGTGGGCGTGGCATGTGGCCCGTGGGCTGTAGTTTGAGGACGCCTGCTCTAAAGCATTTGGGATGACGAGCTACGCTGTCCTCCTGCAGAATCTCTGCTTCCACAGCCACTAGGTGATGTGAACTCTCTGGGCCTTATCTCATCTCATTGAGTGTTTTCCTCAGTTTAGCTCCTGGGCCCCTCTTTTCTGCTGCAATTGTAAAGTGTTGGTATTCCCCAGAATTACATCCTTAAGTTATTGTTCTTCTAACCCACTTTTCCTCAGCGTTCATTCACTCTGTGGTGTTAAATACCACCCATTTGTTGATTGTTCCTGAGTCTGTCTCCACTTGCCCTTAGTCCTTGAACATCTAGTGGTATCGACATCTCTATTGGAGTCCCTTAGGCAGGTCATACTTATTATGTCCAACCTGAACTTTTTATTCCAGCAAAAATGCAGTGAGAAAAAATGATGTTTTCTGGAACCTGGGTTGGTGGCAATTGACATATGCTCTAGACAAATAATTCTCACATTTTCTTAGCCCTGATGATACCAAGAGTTCTTACAGATCACCCCCTCCTATAGCTACCATTTACCAAACAGTGATGTTTGAATTGGCATTGTTATTCATGATCCACAATAATGAATATAATTCCTTATTACTATAGAATGGAATCTGCCTTGCAAATCTGAATTATTATGTCATGCTCCAAACCAAGATACAAACATTGTCATATTCTTAACATAAAACCACTAAGAATTAGCATTCCAACCACCTGATTACGGTCCATAAGTCTAGGCTGACACCTGCATTTCCCGAGTCTTGCAAATGCCAGGGGCCTCTTTTTCCAAGAGGCCCCATTCTGTAGATAATAAAGGACAAAATCATGTATCTAGTCCACGGGAGAGGACAAGCTGGTCTATGCAAATGGGCCAATAAATTGTGAACTTATTTGCACAGCAATAGAAAAATTATGAAGATTAGAGTGACCCAACTGGTTAATTTTTTTTCTTTTTCTCTATTTTTGTTATCTGTCCCCCCTCAGGTGCAGAGAAATTTGGATTGATGCCAATATGTTTAATTAGATTTTTTAAATAAGCACAAAAAATATCAAGTAGTTCTATTAAGCTTTTTGAGTGAGCTCAACAAGGGCCAAATCAATTAAGCAAATTGCTTTAAAAAAAAATAACCTACCAACTCCAAACAAACCTCTTTCCTGTTTCAGAGATGGTATATGCCAAGGTTTAGGCAGAGCACATTTTTCCAGCTGAATTACCAGCTTTCCAACACTGGGGATTTAAAAGGGAAATGCTGACACAATCTCAGCTGTGGTAGCAAGATGGTGCAGGTCTAATCCAGGAGGGCTGTTTTAACCACAGCTATGGGACAATGCAACACTGATCTGGAGCTCACCAGGATTTGCCCGAGCCTTGGATGGGGCACTCATCCTAAAAACATCCCTACTCTGACTTATAAAATAAGACATTTTTCTCTCCTCTTTGGTTTTCTTAAATAAATGTGCGTGAAATCTGAAACACCAAAGGGGTGGAAGGTTTTCTTTTTCCCTTTGTTTGCACCTCTCCCCTCGCCTACCATTTAACACACAGTGGCACAAAAGCTGTATTTTCTTCTAAGCTATAATATGTAACCAGAACAAACAGAGGACATAGGAAAGGTGGAGAAAAGTTAGATATATAAGCAAGAAAAAGTGAGTTATTGATTTTATTGACTGGTCTGTTAACTTCTGACATTGCAATAAAGTCTTATTTATTTGTATACAGAAGACTCAATTACATAGATACATATCATTTTAACAACTGGGTTATTTACAGGAGAATTGCAGCTTCATAAATAATATAGACCTGGAATTTCTCAAGCTGATGTTTATCCATTGTTACCTAAGGAAGTTGTGATGGCTGCAAGCACACTTCACTGCAGTCATTAGAACAGCATTACAATAGGATGGGGAGAAGGGAGAAGGAGGGCAAAGGACAACAACGTAGTAAGGACAGGAGCGCTCAGCCCAGCCAAGATATACAGCAAATAATACTGGGCTAATCAGACCCAGGGCATCGCTGCGGAATTGTTCTCTACCCTGCCATTGCATGATAGCCAGGAAAGCTGTCAATGGAAACAGCTTCATGATCCAGGTCTTTGAACTTCTATTTTAATTGTGTGAGCCATTAGGATTATATTTCAGGGTTTGTTTTTTAAATGTGAAGGATATTTCTCAAAAGATGTTTTTATAAGAATAGGATCAGGTGTTCCAAGCATCTTCTTTCAACGGGGCAACTGGTGGCAGTGGAGGGAGAGATCCTAGTGCTGCCCGGGTTCCCTAGAGTTGCCTAGAGCCTTGTTTGGTGAGCTCCTGAGATAATTCTTTGTTTAACTATTAGTTTAATAGGTAGCTTCCTTGCTAGTCTGTAAGCCCCTGAGGCCCAGGGAACAAATTTGGTCATTATTCAGTAAATATTTGTTGAGAATGAGTAAATTAAGTAATGAGAGGTGTGACAGCATAGTATAACTTTTATGTGTCCCTAACATCTTGCAAAATACCCTCCATCTGGCAAGAACTTAATAAATATCATGTTAAATGAATGAAAAATTTTCCGATGAGATGGGCAGATCTCATTGTCAGTAGCGAACTTGGAACTCAGACCCAGGATTTAGGATTCAGAATCCCCAAACATAGAAAGGACTAGAAAGATCCTGGCAGTCAAGTGCAGATAAAAGAAACTGCAAGAAAATTTAATACAAACAGAATTGAGGCCTGTACTCTGAGCAAGCTTTTGCTACTTGGTTAACCATGAGGGCTTTCACCACCTCCTTGGCTGTTGTCTACCTGGCCCTCATTTATTTATCTGGCCCTTATTTACATATGTGCCTGTGCTCCACTTAGGACCTGAGTTCTTTTTTGGACTCACGTTCAGATGCCATCTCAGCCCATGGATAGATTCCCAGATACCAATTGAGCCATTTTTGTCCAAACCCACCACTGCCAGACATTGCTCTGAAAATGATACCTTCTACACCATAAATGTAATTCCTTTCTTTCTTTTTCCTCTACCACTAACACACAACTGCATGGATTTCTGTCCTTGGCTCTATGTCCCTGTGTCTGAGCCATGAGCAGAGCCTCTCATCCCCCCACTGGTAGAGACTTTGCAAATCACCACTGGAGATGCTATCAAGGTCTGCTCCATTCCTGGCTCTGTGTCCCTCTCCTGACACACCTGTGGGCTCTACCTTGCCCCAGGAATTGACAGTGCTTTGGGCTCATGCTCAGAATCTTGTCAGATCAAATAGCTGTGACTTGGTTTCCCAGGCATGCTGTCTGCTCTGTGTTCTGGAGCCCTGCTGAGGGGTGACATGCCTGCTAATGTGGTCACCAGGGTGGTCCTTGTCTCCCTCCAAACAGAAGTAACAGATAACAATAAGAAAGCTCACATTTATTTAGTGTTTGCTACGTGCCAGAAACTGTGATTATGCAATTTATTTATGTGGATTAGTATATTTAATCCTCACTCTATGAGAGAGAAATCCTTTTTATTTCCATTGTACAGGTGACATAGCTGAGCCCAGAAAGATTAGGCAACTTGTCGGATGGCCCACATCGGGTAAGTGATGGGGACAGGTGATCTGACTTCAGAGCCCCTGCTCTTCATACCGAGGCTTTAAGCTCTGGCTAGATTCCTTCCCTGGGGCTGGCATTTGCCAGGTGTCCTGATGGAGGCTGTGTCCTTGCTTGCCCGCTTCACCCCAAACCCTCACCACTCCATCTCCCAACTCAGCTTTCTGTCTCACAGTATGGGCCAAAGGTGGGGGCATCTGGGGGACTCCTCTCGGTGGCAGCGTTGGCAGGTCTGTACTGCCATCAGAGCCTAGGGTGGACGGGAGACAGGACAGAGCAGAGGCATGAGCTGTGCTTGTGGTCTGAGTGCCAGGGAGGGCCGCTGAAGGGGCCCAGGGGGACAGCTCCCTGCAGCTCCACGGTGGAAGATTTGGGATTTGAGGGCTGCTGCCTCTGGGGTGAGGCAGAGAAACCAGGCAAAGGCAATTGAGAGATCTGCTTTTTGAGCATATGCAGTTAGAAGGATGAATGTGAATGGAAATGTGAAGTTAGGAGGAACTGGAGCTTTTGAGGTGGGGAATGCTGGTTTTGTGGGAGCCTATGGGAGATGCACTGTGTCAAAATACTGGACACAAGCTCAGAGGAGTTGTTAGATGTAGGCGTCTAGATTTAGAAATTATCCTCATCCTGCAGTCTTCCCACCATTTTTTCATATGCCCGAATTCATGCTTAAGTATTGATCCCGGGTCTTTGATTTTACCGGTTCCTCTAAAGCATCCTCCGTGTCCAGAGTGATTTCTTTAATACTTCCTTCTTTCTTTCTTTATCATGATTATTTGTAATTGGACAATTGTATGTCATTGTCATTTGTAATAATAATGGATAACAATGGCCAATATTTATTGAGCATTTATTATGTGCCTGGCACAGAGCTGGGCTCTTTCTTATTCAGTAATCTGTTTAAATCTCACAACTATGATGCAGGTGCTGTTTTTACAGTTGAAGAAATCAACTGATCAGAGAGGTTAAGTAACTTATCCAAAGTCACGCAGGTAGTGCATGTGAACCAAAGACAGAAACATAAGTCAGTCTGACTCCAAATTGTCATCAGAATATGATTTTTTTTTTGAGACAGAGTCTCACTCTGTTGCCCAGGCTAGAGTGAGTGCCGTGATGTCAGCCTAGCTCACAGCAACCTCAAACTCCTGTGCTCAAGCAATCCTTCTGCCTCAGCCTCCCGAGTAGCTGGGACTACAGGCATGTGCCACCATGCCCGGCTAAATTTTTTTCTATATATGTTAGTTGGCCAATTAATTTCTTTCTATTTATAGTAGAGATGGGGTCTCACTCTCGCTCAGGCTGTTTTTGAACTCCTGACCTCTAGCAATCCGCCCGCCTCGGCCTCCCAGAGTGCTAGGATTACAGGTGTGAGCCACCGCGCCTGGCCCAGAATATGATTTTTAAAAAGACTCCTGTTCTCTTCTTTTTATGGATTCTGGTTATGGTATCATGTGGATGATTTTCCTAAATTTTTCAGAATCTGATTTTCTAAAGTCTTAGGCATGTCTGACTCTGCCTCACATTCCGTTTCTTGATCAATAAGCCATCTAGGAATAAATGGTCACATTATCCCAAGGATATTGTTACAACAACATGGCCCAATTGATCAGAATTAAATCTGGACTAAGAGTACCACTTTGCTTCCTAAACTCCTGAGGGATGAAACTGTCAGATAGGCCAACCAGAAATTTATCAGATGTTCTGCTTTTAGCCAACACTCCCAGGAGAAATTCTTAATTACCAAACATGTCTTCCAGTACAAAAATTGTATAATTAGCATATGATAATATCATCCATATCTCCCATCTGATTAGGGGTTCATCATATGCCCTCAAATGAAACTTGTGCTCTAACTGAGGAAGAGAAAAGCAGCCCCGACACCCAGGAGCTGGCCTGGTGCTCACAACCAGGCCTTGGTGTTGTCCTGCTGAACACAATTTCACAGGACATCAGACAAGGTCACCCTGACCGTAATGGATCAGGCAAAATTGGGAGCATTTCATAATCGTTCCTGAAGGCAGACCAAAAAAATAAATAAATAACATTGTCAGAGCCACAAATGGACCAAATAGTCACCCATCCTGGCTGATATGAGTGAATACTGTTCTTTTACCAATTGCAGCTTTAGCCTGGCTTCATTTTTCCTACCTACAGAAGAACTATTAAAATATTCAGTCATAAACTTGTCCCACTTCCAGATAGCATCCAATCCAGAATAAAGATGCACTTCCTGGAACCCTTTCCAAAGTCACCTAACGCTAGCTCAAATCCTACAAATCATCCCTCTAACATCTTACCAGATGCTTCCAGTTCCCCATAGTGTGCGTTCTCCCTCCTTTCATGAGTCTATAAATCAAAATTTATTCAGCTACATGGTGGTCCGCGGCTGAAATACACTGATACCTACATACTCATTATGCACATTCATAGATCTGCATATAATCCATAGATTTGCATACAATGAAGTTTGAAATTGAAAGAGCACAAGAATTTCATCAGACTAAGATTTGAATCTAAACTCTTCCTCCTCCTTTCCTTAAAAAAAAAAAAAAAGTTGTGGATTTGGGTGGGTTACTTAAATTTTCTGAACTTTAATTCTAATACCGTAGGGTTGGTGTGAAGATGCAATAAGATCACAGGTGTAAGTTTTCTAGTATGTTGCCAGACTCTCCGCTGATGCTCAATGATTGTTACTTTCTTTCCTTGACCCCTTCTTGATTGAGTCTATTTCTTTTAAATAAGGCATTTGACTTAACTACCATATTCTAGTCATAAATTCTAACTTACCAAATCTTAAAGAATTTTAGAAATTGCATGTAAAGTCTCCAGTTTATCCTGTTGCCTGTACCCTGTGCCATAACTTACTGATCTATAAAGGCCAATGAGTAGTGAATACCGTATATTTTATTCATTCTAAGATAGAAAGCCTTTTCCCCCACATTTTAATGTGACATCTTAAAGGGAAGATTTGGGGATGAAAAATTGGGATGTGTCTTATAACCAGTGGCATGTCATGGTTTAATTGGCAGCTTTTTTTTTTCTTACTTAGTGGAACATAAAATATTCATGAAGTTTTACATCGATACCATCTTAGATTTGATAAAATGTTATATATTTTTAAATCATTGGACACTTCTCCTATTTCACATTTTCACCATTGTGTTTAGGAATTTGGTCTGTTTCTTATTTCAATTCTGACCCCAAAATTCTAAAGTCAAGTGTAAAATCAAAAAGTAGATTTCTAAAATATGTGGACTTAAATAAAACCTATGAGTTATAATAAAATCCAAGTCATGTTTAGTAGGCATATTTATGTAACATGAGCTCTGACACAAACCCCAAAATAAGTTATTATCATAAATGAGAATTGCTATCCAACTGATACTATCATGTAATGGAGTTAAAATAATGATAAAAAATAATCTGAACAAGTTCTGTGAAGCTTTTGTTCTATTTGACTTTAAGTGGAACAAAATCTTCAGAACAAGAGGACAACAAAATAATGCTTTGCTAAAAGGATAAAAGAATCTGACCTAAGTCTATTAGTGATATAACACTCTATGAATGCACTCAACTTAATAGCATCTTTTAGCAATAGATACTTTTTCAATTACGGTAATGCTAAGAAATAAATAGACTAAGTGAGAGAAAAATGGTCAGAAACATATGAATTAGACTAGTTGTTTAGCTGTTTGGTTTTTTTTATAGCCAACTCTTGGGGAGGAAAAAAGAATCTAACCAACAATCTATTGATGGAACATTAATTTGAGTTTCCGTATTCTAGACCCACTTAATCTTAATAAGGATGCAATATTTTGTTACCCCATCTCCAAAGAAGGTTTTGCAGCTCTTGGTAATTTGTCTGTAGTGAGTTGCGAAGCATCTTTCTCTTCCTGAACAATTTTGTGTTGTTGTGCTGTTACAGAAACTCCATTCCTGTAAGGGGTTGCTAACTAGGTGTGATGCTACAATTTCATGCAATGTAATTCCTCTGGGGGTATTTCCTTTCTGTCCTTTGCTGAGTTCTAAATGACCCTACTTTCACCAATTTTGAGTTGCACGCAAGAGTGATTGCAAACGCTACCGTTTTAGAGTATCTGTGTAGACATGCTTTTTTATTTCCTCTTTAAGGGACTTAAAATTTTTATTCCCCTTATTTAAAAGTGGTGCTTTTGCTACTTTTGCAAAGTATGTGGTGTTCTGAGAGCAAATAACTGAAATGGATAGGCCAGACTCATCCTCGTGGATCTTCACAAATGGAAAAGTAAAGATACGGATGTGGAAGGAGAAAGTGTTCAGGAAAATTGCCATAAATCACAGAGCAATGATATCGGGCTACGTTTGGCGTCAGTTTTGTCGTGTTTTAAAAAAGGATAAATATGCTTCCCTTTAAGAATGTGGGACCAGCTCTCCCTGCTGTGAACCTCTTCACTGGGAGTCCTTCTGCCAGTTTGTAGGGGTGTCAAGTGGCGCAGGGCTATTACTGTGATTGAGAGCACACCCCTTCCCCCCCAACACTTTCCTTTCCTTCTTGCAGTCTCATGCCTCCCCCGACTTTTGCAGGGTAGGGTTCAGAGTCTATTGCAAACATCTGGTAAAAGTGAGGAGTTTCAGGCACATTTATGCTTTTAGTACTACCCAAATAATAAAAGGAAGGAAGGAAGAAAAGAAAGGAAGAAAGAGAGAGAGAGAGAAAGGAAATAACAAAGAAATGAGAGAAGGAGAGAGGGATGGAGGAAGGAAGAGAAGAAGGAAGGGAAGGAGTTATATACTCAAACCCAGTGTTTCTCATGCTGGGCATTTTGTTACAGTGAAGATTCTGGTCATCTGGGTGGATTGGGACCGGAGAGGCTGCCTTTCTAACAAGGCCCCAGGTGATGCCAATGCTGCTGGCTCAGGGAGCACACCTGGACTATGGAGACCATAAACTAAGAATGCAGTTGTTGTTTGGTTCATTTTTAACGGTACTTTAAAGACAGTGAGGGTATTTATTTCTTAGGAATTTGGCTAAGTCTGTCTGGGAAAAAATGGGGCTTGGGAAAAGGGTGTCTCTGGTGGGAATCACCCTTCTCCATCCTCCCCTGCTCTTCCATTTCCCTTTCTCCAACATCTGCTTTCCCAGACTGGGAACCTAGAGTGCTCTGGAGCCAGGTTCCATTAGGCACGGAAGAAAATAGCTGAAACACTATTTCTCTCATGGTGTTGGCGATTTATTGTGGCCTGTCTCCCTGAAATATTTGCATTTGATGTAGATCATAGTGTAATTTTGGAGTCAAATAGAACTGGATTCAGATCCTGACTATTACTCAGTAACTGGGTGGCCATAGGTGAGTTATTTAACCCATCTAAACCTCAGTTTCCACATCTGTAAAATGGGAATGATAATCCTGATAAACCTGGGCTTCTCTGAAGATTTAGTGAGAAAATGTATATAAAGTACTGAGCACAGTGGCTGGCACATACTATTAATAAGTATTTGGTAAATGGTAGCTATTATAAAATATTTGAGCTATAGTAGCCCAGTGGGGTGAAGATGTGTACCTTCCATCAATCAGAAAGCCCACAGCACAGTCATCTCTCTGTCACGTCCTCATTGTATGTGACACAGAGTGACTTAACCTTTTCTCTTTATTTATACAGTTTATACGGTCTAGTTGCCTGTATAAATGGATGTAATAATCAGAAACACCTAATAGGGCTCTTGTAAGGGTTGATAAAATAATATATATAATATATAATTAATGTATGGCCTGGAACATAGGAATTTATGTATATTAAGGGAATTATATTGTCTCTTAAAAAAAGATTGAGGGAAAGAGGAATTATTTATTCAAAAGTCAAACCATTTTAGGAGCGTTTAGTCAGACACTTCCCGTACGTAGAGGAATAAAAGGAAGGAGCATGCTGGGATTCCTGAAATCCTACCCCGTTGATGGGAAACTCCCAAATGCTCTGGGACAGACCAGTGTTGATCTATAACAAAACAGTCACCAGCCAAATGCAAAGGGAAAAAGAAAGAAACAGTAAGCACAATGCAGCAAGTTTTTCTTGAATTTCTTCCACTTAGAGGCTCCTCTTTAGGTTGAGAGCAAGTCGCTTGAGGGTGGGGGAAGGGCATGAAAATGCCTCTGTAATATGATAATGATAGTGCACCGAAGTTGAGAAAAAGTATTTTTACTTGGCAAGATTAAATGTTGAGACTCTTCTTTCTATTCACCCAATTATTAATGTTCTTTTTTTTTTATTTTAGCATATTATGGGAGTACAAGTGTTAAGGTTACGTATATTGCCCATGCCCCCTCTCCAATTATTAATGTTCTTTAATTCGTCTGCCCTGTGAACTCGCGAAGTCGAGGGAAGTCAGTGGTCTGTGGTGACCCAAAGCACCTGCCCTTCAGAGGTCCTGGCGCAGCCACTGCAGACGGAGAACCACACGCTTCCTGTGCCAAGATCTTGTACTGTTTGTATTGCCAGAAGCGGCTATATCCAGAAGTCTTCATTTTCAACTGAAATAATGATTTATCCTGTTGTAGCTCGTGGTTAAATCATATTCTGGACATCAGATGATTGGCCTCCTTGCCGCTGAAGAGTTGCGTGGAGTTCAGACCTCTGGGAGGCGTCTGAGGTCCTGGAAGAGAAGAGAGCAATGACACAGCACCATAGTTTCCACCACAACTTTGGTCTGAGCCAGCAGTTTGGGCTCATGTCACCATGACAGACTATCTCTATTCAACCTCCATCTCCTTTTCAGGCTTCGGTTTCCAGATGTCTGCGTGGGGCTGCTCAGCTAAGAGTCTCAATAACCTGAAAAGAGTTTAAAAACTCATAATGGGACTTTCGATGGGGCATCCCCGTAGGTCTGTAGGGCTGCAAAGAGCCTTGCAGGTATTAGAAAACAAACCAGAGTGTTGCTGGAAGAGGCCTGGAGGGTGGGTTATTGCAGAAGAACCACAACGTCCCTGACTCCACCACTTGCACACCACGGTTCTATAAGGCAGGTGCTGGGTAAGAAGAAACAGACTGGCTTCCCTCTCTTCAGCCTCCTTCCCAGCCCAAAACTTTCTCTCTCTTCCCCTAAGCTAGCACCAAAACTTCAAAGATTATTTGACAGCTTTGACCATTCTTCAAGCACGTTCAAAGCCAGTTCTTAGTAACTCTTGCCTGTTTTACTATGGATGGGGAACCTGGGAACATTTTATAACTAGGCCAGTCATGCTGCCTTGAAGTGTCTGGATCACGGCCCCTTGTTGCCAAGCTTGGTGAGGACTTGGCGGCCGGTTAGCAGAGAAAATCTGTGCTGTTAGTGAAACACAACACTGTGAGAAAGGGGGATCTACAGCTGGGGAAAGGCCTGTGACATCTTTCACAGGCTGCCTCGTGTGAAGAATCCGTGCCCTGTCTCTCTGTTATCGGGATAGATAATGAGAGCTGGTAGAAAACAAAATAATATTTTATCTTAATTTCCCACCAGATGATATATTTATGTGGCCATTCATAATGACATAAAATAGATGTGTGGATGATTTGTAGGTTTGATTTTTTATAATCTGCACTGATTTAGAAAAGCCACTTTGTGAAGCCGTTGTAAGTTTAGGCACAATTTGAAGATCCTTGATGAGAGGTCTTTTGTGGGAAAATTAGTGACCCAAAACTGCAGGGGAACTGAGGCGATGGAAGCTAACAGGAGTTAGTTAGAAGTGGGCAGATGACCACCATGGTCTCAGAGAGCCTGCACCCAGCAGAGCCCCACACCTGGGATTTAATGCTCTGAGGTCACCGTCTCGAAATTTGGCCTAATTTATCTTTGAATTTGTGTTTTGTGAGCAAAGTCCAATGGGGCAACTGAGCATGTCGGAGGACAAAGGAGGATTGGAGCCACTTCGCCACTCCAGGTCAGGACGGGCTCCAGCCACTCCCTGCTCCTGACACTCCTGGATGCTTGAGTGTGGCTGTCACATGCTCCCTTATGCCTTTCTCAGGGAGCCTAGGTTCAGGTGAGGGGAAGCTCCGCATGCAACTCTCGGGGTCTTCCTGCCCACCCCGAGCCAAGTCTCAAACACGCCCCAGCTGGGAGGTTGCAATCCACTGGGTTCACCCATCTTCAGTGGGTTGAGTTGGTGGCCCTGAGGAAGGGGAGACTGACTTCCCAGCCCCAGGCCAGGACCTACATTTCCCTTTGGTACTGAGCCCCAAGAATTATATAACCCCATGGGCACAGGGCTGACTGAGCAAGGATGAGGTGTGAAAGGAGGCTCCGTAGATGGGCATGAGAGAATGGGATAGATACAAGCACATCATCCATGGAGCACTCAAGCCCCATCATTCAGTTAAGAGGAAAGAAAGACTTCATCCAGGGACGGAATGTAATGATGAGGATGGCCCCTAGCAATGAGCTTGTCAAAGGAAATGTTCATTTCCTGGGAGAAGTACTGAAATGACCGATGTTTTTCAGAACCAAAAAAGTATTTTAAAAATTAGACCCTTAAAATCTATGTCTAAGTTGTTTCAGCTTACTTTGGTAGATAATGCCATCATTTTAAGAATGCCAACTCACTACAGTGTAATAAACACCACCATACACACATACACACTTGTGTGTATTTACATACCAAGGCAGAGCTGGCCTGCAGGAGACATGAAGTGAGTTTGAGTCTTTGCCCTGAAAAAACTTATACTCTTTTAGAGATAGCAATACTCAAGGGAGGGTGCCTAACCCACAGCTGTCTGACTGCCAGCAGTATGTCATGGAATTTTGCTGAAGTATGTTTGATGATGCTGTCTTTCTTTCCTCTCTGAGAAGTAGTTCCAAACTTGAGATCTTTATTGGCCTGAATATCACAAGAATGTAGTTCTGCTTTCATTGGATGGATGTGGAAGCAAATAACAAAAAAAATTGTTGGAGGAAGACTGAAAGGAGACTTAGTAAATTTTGAGAAAAAAATGTCTTTAAAGTCTTGGATAGCACAGACTAAATCTACATGTAGAACTGAAGCAATTATTAAGTCATTTTTGTGGATAGTACAAAAACATCCTCAGATTTATAAAATTTCTTTTTGTGTTTTACCTAAATGTTTCAAATCTCCCTGTTACTTTTCATGTATAGATGCAGCCTTAAAACAAAGATTTAGAACCACTGAGGACCTAGACTCCTCACTCAAAGAGAACTGGACTTCCCTCTATTGAAGGCCAAATAGGTCACTCACTAGAAGAATAAAGGAATTTATTTTTCACATTAATGTCATTGAACATTCTCTGTTTTCTAGGCCTCAGTGGGTGAAATTACAAGTACCTGACAAAGTAATTTATAAGAACACACATACCCTTATGTGAATTAATGACTGTTTGATTTTCAAGCATGGCTTATAGAATCAGCCTTATTACTTTAGAGTCTCAAATGCTCCTGGGGGTCTGTATAGTGTTCCACACATAAGTATGTGTGGCCAATATCATGAAGAAATCCTAACTGGCAATAAAATATGGCAAACAGTGTCAGTGGTTCTGAAGAAATTTTTATAGACACCTCCCACACCCTCTCTTGGCATTTAGTAATCTTGAAGAAATTGAAAGAAAGGGAAGTTTAATTTAGAGGGGCCTTCTGCCCTGCTTAGCTGGAGTTCACATGCCCAACATGAAATAATAATGCATTCAACTGCCCATCTTATAATAAGTAACCTTTGCATCTCCCCCCTCACTGGTGAAAACTGTAAACAGTGGGTAAGCAAGGGATGAATACCAGAAAAAGCTGATGGAGCTCTGTGACCTTCATGTGATTATGTTTGAGCTAATGCATAGAGGACAGAAACCCAAACTCTGTCTGAAGAACCCACGATTCATTAAAAATGCATTGGTCATTAACAAGGAAATCTTAAGCACTGTACATTGGAGGGAAGTGGAATTGGTATATCTGAGAGAAGTGATTCCTATTTGCAATTCTGTTTTCTTAATCTGCTGCGATCATCATAACCTCTTGTGCAAGTAAGGCTCAGGAAAGGAGGATATTCTCTCAGGATTAAAAATGTTATATTTGTTTCTTAAAATGACTTACTTGGTAGAGTCACTCCCAAAAGAGGGGGAAATTCGAAACTGTACTGGAGGGCACATCTGTTTTACTTTTAGAGCAGCAAAGAGGTGCTGAGCCTGGTTTGCCTTAGTTAATGAAAACCCGTTATACCAAAATGAAAAAAAAAAAAATTTGCCAAACAAGAAAGAATTTGCTATAAGGAGCACAGTGATGGTCATCAGTGATGGTCATTCAGGAACTCTGCGCTTGAGCTGGGTGGAGCGGTTAGGGCTTGGGAGGCTCGAGCCCCAGGAAGGCACTGCAGGGAAGAGAATCAGGCTTGGGCTGTCACCCCTCTCAGCTCTGTGGGTAACCTGTCCCTCCAGAGCAGAGGGATCTGTAGGCAGCTCTGGGTTTTTCAGATGTGAGATCAATCTGGGAAGATGGTGTTGAGTAGATGAATGGCCTCTGACAACCAGACCTTTTAACAATTAAAAATAAGGTTTATCCAAGTGTACCATGCAAACTCCTAATCAGTCTTTCAATGTCTTCACCATTTATGACCTGTCCTTTCCATAATAGATTCATATCAGTGTTCCTTGTATTTGCAAAGAATTAACTCCTACTATATAGCTATTTTGAATTGCATATTATGATCTCTTTAAAAGCAGTTTTTACAGCTGGGCACCATGGCTTTATAATCCCAGCACTTTGGGAGGCAGAGATAGAGGGATCACTTGAGCATTGCTTGAGCCCAGGAGTTTGAGACAAGCCTGGGCAACATAGTAAGTAAGAACCCAACTCTACAAAATTTAAACAATTAGCCTGTGTGGTGGCATTCTTCTGTAGTCCTAGCTACTGGGAGGCTGAGGTGGGAGGATTGCTTAAACCCAAGAGTTGGATGCTACGATGAGCTGCAGTGATGCCACTGCACTCCAGCTCGGTGATAAGCAAGATCTCATCTCTTTAAAAAAAATCAGTTTTTACATTTAAGAACTACCTGTGAATAAATCATAATTACAAAATGGATGTATCTGAGATGGTGCTTCCCTTTGCTAAGCTAGAAGTTATCAGGATTATGATGGAAGAATGTTCCAGGTGTGAAGAAACTTGGCAACAAGGGGTAATGCCAGCTGGCAACCCATCTGCTGCCCCTAACGCTGACTGTATGTGGCACCCTCAGCGTGAAGGAGAGTCAGACACACCTGGGCAGCTTCTGAGCCACTGTGGGCTCCCTGTGGCCTTATGTCACCGGTGCAGTTGTATCAAACGTACATGTGAACTAACCCTTAGATGCTCTGTCAGTGGCGCTTGAGGGATGTGGACCTCTGTGTGTTCCAGAAGGCCCACACGTGATTCACAGGCCAAATGAGGAACGCTGGTCTAAGCCGTGGTCTGTGTGAGAATTCGGACACTATTTGCCAGTATCTCTGTGTCACATCTCCTGATTATGCTACCGTGGACCAAAGGAAGCACCATATAATAATTAAACATCTCACTTTGCAGGCTCTTAAAGACCTGACTGTTTTGTTCAGCTCCAAACACTCATCTCATGGTGGCCAGCACACGGTTAGGGTCTGCGCACAGTGGCCAGCCAAGGCTGGGGTGTCAGGGAGTGTGCACTGCACACAGAGGGACATGGGGACCAGAGTATGTATTGAGTTGACTTGGGGCAGCTGACTATTATGGACATATTAAATAATGTTAAATGTTTTTAGGTTAAAATACAAATGAAATCTTATTAAATAATAATCAAAAGAAACAGCACTTATGTGGCAAGCATGTACTGTTTCGGGAAATTTACGTATGTATTAGCTCATTTAATCCACGCAACAGCAACTCTGTGAGGGGGTACTATTGTTACCCATGACTTTTACAAGAGGATGCACAAATAAGTTGGAAAACAAGCCCAAGTTCACATACTTGGTTAAGGAGTGGCTCTAAATTTAAACCCAGGTACTTTATTTATTTATTTATTTTGGCACAGAGTCTTATTTTATTTTATTGTTTTTATTTTGGCATATTATGGGGGTACAGATTTTAAGGTTTCAATAAATGCCCTTTCCCTCCCCCCAAGTCTGAGTCTCCAGCATGACCATCACCCAGATGTGTGGTATATGTATACCATGGAGTACTATTCAGCTCTAAGAAACAATGGTGATATAGCACATCTTATATTTTCCTGGCTAGAGCTGGAACCCATACTACTAAGTGAAGTATCCCAAGAATGGAAAAACAAGCACCACATATACTCACCAGCAAACTGGTATTAACTGAGCAGCACCTAAGTGGACACATAGGTACTACAGTAATAGGGTATTGGGCAGGTGGGAGGGGGGCGGGTATATACAAACCCAGGCACTTTAAAATTTAAAAGAGTCCCTTGCGTTTAACCCTCACACCAAACTACTTTTAATATCTAAATTGGAATTGATGTCGAATTTGCCAATGAACTAATCATTTAAAGATATTTTCAAGGTTTATTTTAAATAATAGTAAGCAGACAAGTGGATGCCAATACCTACGTTAAAGGAATTATATACCGCCACCGAATTAAAAGCCAAACCTCTATTTCTACTCAGCGACTATTCAAACAATGTGAATGAAATGCCCACATAAGGAGGCGAACCAGCAACACGGCCCCGTACCCACAGAGCTTACAGTTGCTGTCTAGAGAGCACAGGCTGGTAACCCTGCAGCACAGGCCTCAGGGAGCTCTCCTGGAGTTCCTTGGCTCCAGAGATGTAAAGTTTCCTGGGCTCCTGGTCAGGAGAAACCCACCCAACCCATTCAAGTTTGTGTTTTCATATCTGAGCCCATGAAAATAGCTAACCTCAAAATCTCCGCTAACCTACAGCTAAGTGTTGCTTCCAGTCTCCCTGAAACCCTTAGCTGATGTCATTCATTCATTCTGATGGCTGGATTCCCCCGCTAGCTCTGAGAAGGCCCCTGACTCAGGGGCCGCCTTCCGACCAGACAGATCAGTTTATGGTCCTCCAAGGTTATGCGTGATGCTTGTGTTTGGGGAAAATGGAGATGCACATTAAGAAGAAACATTACTTTGTGATCCAGGCAGGAGAGCATACATAATCTCCTCCAGAGCCTGTGAAAGACTTCATTTTACACATCAAATTGTGTGGAATTGCCCTGGACTGAACTGAATGTGGTTTTTGAGAATAACCAGCCTCGGAACAAGCTGCTCGCTTGCTGAGCCCCAGTTAGGGCCTCAGAACGACAAAGAATAAACGTAAGCAAATGTAATCTGTGTAAAGCGGAGGGCACGGTGCACAATCTTGTTGACACAGTGCCTGTATGGCGCTGATCCTAAACATTGCAACAGCTTGCAATAGGGACAGAGAGTAGGCATGAAAAAAATATGAGACAGAAGAGCATGGAATGGTATAGAAAGATTTTAAATTAAGAGATTAATTTTGTAATTGTTTAGAAGGTCTTTTCTATTTTTCTGTGCATCATAAAACACTCTTTTCACAGTCTGGCATGAAAACCTCGTGCCTGGCACATATGGGAAAGTAACCAAATTTTTTAAAACAGTGAATTTTGAGCCATTTAACAATTTACCTAATCTGAAAATTTGACCAAAACGCATCATTTTAGGACCTTGTAAGCTCTTTGAAGTACGTAAAGCTCTGCAAAATAGGAGTTGGGAATGTAAGAAGAGAGACAGTGAGATTTACTCTGCACGGTTTGAAATGCCCTGCTTTTCAAGCATAATGAGTAAATCACATATAAAAAATTTAGAAGAAAGGTCTTCTGCACATTATGGGGAAATTGTTGGCATCTCATGATGGGTCATCTTACTCTTGTTATTAAATGACAGCAATCATTAAAATGCCAAACATATTTTGACAGAATTCACTTTATAAAATGTCAGCAAGTCTGTGTTTTTATTAGTTTGCTCCAAATCAATTTAGAAATTTCAATAGAATGCTTGTAAGTATTCCCCAAGCAATGTCCATTCCTGACTTTCTGCACCAAAAAAATATTACAAATTAATCAGATTTTCAGATTTCTGCATAATGGCTTTGCACGTTTATTACTTAATCCTATTATAAAATGCTGTTATGATTGACACATCTCGGTGGAGATAGAAGTCAATTGAATAATATGTAGCAGTCAATTTTATTTGTAGCTTAATGCGCTGAAGTATTTTTTCCACATTTCCATTATTTATAAGTCTGTCCCTTTGGAGAATATATAGAAGAATTTGTTTTAAATGAGCCAATAATACCTTCTTTAAAATTTATAAGTGTGACAGAATCATCTTTTTTTCTTGGTTGTCCATGGCATGCCAGTAAACAGGGTTTGAATTGTCTTCTTACTTGTTATTCATAGGACAGACATCAGGAAAGAGGATCTTGTTAAGGTTTGCTTGGAATTAAATTCCAACCACTCCATTAGAAAACACCAAGAAAACAAAAGCTACCAACTAGAAACCCTCAAAAATTGCCACTGGTTTTGTTTGTTTGTTTGTTATTTATGTATTTATTGTTTCTGCCACTATCTTACCTGCTATGATTTGTCCTGAAATAAAGCACATAAGCCCACACAGAGAAACTCTAATGTTAAAAGGGTTTGAAAGATTTGGTGTTTGGGTGAAATTTCATTTTTCCTGCTTTGGTGTCCACCAGGATTCTAGCAAAGGTAGTAAATCATGTTCTGTGCTTGGGCTTCCTACTATTTCAGTTAGCACCCAGGGAGATCCATATTCTTTGGAGGACATTGTGTAAGGTGACATTGGAAAAAAAGGCTTTGTTTTTAAGGAAAGCACATTCACAATTAATCATAAGATTCTGTGTCCAAAGGATGTATGGAGAAAGGGCTGAGGGTATGAAGGAGGTGGGGGAAGCTATATTAAGGGATAACGTAGATGGACTTGGTCATGTCTGAGATCACACTTTCTTTGACTTCGGGAAATTAGATTAGCTGCTGCCCACCTGTGCATAAAGTTCACGGTTTCCCACCCATAGGCCGTTCTGGCATAGTCTACGCAAACTGATGTCCAATGCAAGTCTATTAGTGCAACTGATGATCATGCTACTTTTCCTGCTGTTGTAGCCTTCTATCTCAACGACTTGGATCATCCTCGGTGTCCCTTGGCATCATTTATACAGTTGATAAGTGATGCAAGCACTGTAGCTATTGATAAACCACTCTGCCGTATCATCTGTGCCTTAATGTTATGTGACATCACGGGTAAATGGGGTCGTGTGCAGTTCCCAGGCTGGATCTCACATTAAGGGAGCAATTCTCTTTTGAATTCCAGGGGCCAGAGGAAACCCGGCACTCTCAGACCCAGGCACTCCTGACCAACACCAGGCCAGTCAGACACACCCCCCATTTCCAGTTGGGCCACAGGTCAGTATCTCTCAACTGCTTTCCTTTGGGCTGCATTTGGGATGGTTGAACCATATAAATAACCAAATAAATAATAATGAGTTAAATCTAATTAACTCCAACAGAGAAAAGACGTTGATAAATTTTTGTAGGAAAAACTGTATGACTACATTATTTATTAAATACCATCAAGAAAATATGTATTTGCAAAACTCTTCTCTCTTCTTAAAGGTTTTAATCATCTGGAAACAAAATTATTTTTCTTAAAACCCACTACAACTGTGCCGTTGGTTACTATGCAGTTTTCTGGAAAGTGAAACTTTAATGACTTGAGTGTGAAGAAAATTAAGTTATTTCAACCTTACTATAGCCATTTTTGAAATACAAGATGTGATTTAATATAAAAAAGTTAATGCAATTTTAATGCAAGTTCAGCTTATTGGGTTTGACAATACTGTACATCACACATAGCTCCTGCATTAATAAAGAAATACATTCATTATTTTTTAAAGTCCAATATTTGTTTTTTGCAGCCTGGTGTGGGTTATATGGAGATGTAGAACACAATTATAAAAGGCTGGGTGTTTTTTTCTTTTTCTTTTTTTTTTTTTACCCCTGTCTGTTAGTATGAAGCTTTCAGAGTTCATCCTGCTTTTATGGAAAGAGAAGCTGATATTCAGGCTTTTCTCTTCCTTTTGTTGTCATTGTTGCTGCTGGAAATTAATCACTTCCAGCACATTGAGGGCTCACCCAGGTTCAGAGCTGGGGCTGCTCTTGACGCTCTTATTCCAGTCTCCATCAAGTCTCCTCTGGCCTCAGATCCCATGGTCCATCCCGGAGCACGGACAACTGTGCCCGTGCACACAACCCTGGGGAGCTGGCTGCTGGCTTATGGGAGCCTAGAGAGAGTTTGCTCAGGAATCTCAGGAACAGGCTTCTTTGTGTCATACTCTTTATAATTTTACACTTGTGATGTTGAGTGTGTGTGTGTGTGTGTGTGTGTGTGTCAGGGTGTGTTTGTGTGTCTGCATGTGTGGCGTGTGCATGCGCCTGTGCACACCGGGGCAATATGCTCACGCCTTCCAGTTGGGTAAGTCGCATGACAGACCCGGGCTGTGAGGAGACTGGAGAATGCATGCCCTGCTTTGAGCCCATAAATCCAATTTTAACAATGCTACAGGCCAAAACCCCCAAATCTGTGACCCGTGTGGCCTGAGGACTGCTCATTTGCGTCTCCTCTCACTATAATGTTACTATTGGCAGGGACATCACACCAGGAGTCTGAGGGCCAGCTTATAATTTTGCACTTATTCCCAAGTATGTTTATTTTGCTTTTTAGAGTAACTTCATATCTTTTAAATAGGGAAGTTACTTGGTGTGAATTTAGTAAAATGTACAAATGCATTAGGAGCCAGGCCTCTGAGGTCTAGAGCAGCAGTTCTAAAACTAGGCTGTGAGGAGTTCTAGGGAACTTCAGAGTCCCCTGGAAGGAACCTGGAGGGGACACTGTAGGGATTGGCCAAAGAGGGAGCTCAGGCCTCTCCACCCCTCCCCTCACTCTTTAAATAAAGCAGCCCCACTTCTCTAAGTCTGTTCCTTGTATTGGAGGGGTGACAAGGCAGGGGTAAAACAGGGGCTCTGGGGAACCCTGCCCCTGGACTTGAACTTGGGTTCAAGTCCCCCTAAACCCCAACTAGATATGGAACTTGGGTGAGTTACTAAGCTGTCTGCACCTCATTGGTATAATAACTACAGCATTAGAATGGTGCCTGGCTGTCAGGCATCGGGTACGATGCTAATATTTAATTACTTTTTCCTTTGTAGAATCATGCCACGTTAAAAAATAAAAGTTGAAACCCCCAGATAAGAGTTTTGCATTTGTTCTTCTAGATGAAAATGGATATGGATTATTATGTTCTATACACCTCCAGCAGGGTAGCCAGAAAAGTCCTAGATCAAGGACTCTAAAATCAAATACCTCTTGCAGTCATCTGGCCTGTCCAAGAGCAGGAATCCTTCCTACTTCGGCCTGGTAGGGAACTCACCCCACACTCACACAAATGAGCGCCAGGCGGCTGCCTTTCTATGTCAGGGAGTTGCTACTGTATCCACAGTGGACATAAGTGTATGTTTTTGTAATACCATTTTAACTGGGCAAAGAATGTTAGAATAATAACAAAGGAACTTGTAAAAATATTTAAAATATTATCCATATCAAATATTCTTATGTTTTATATTCCATTTTAGATCTTGTCATTGTACGTATATAATTTTACCATTTTAATAACCATTCCAGTTTACTTCCTAATTATCCAGTTTATTTTCTTATGTATTCTCATATTACAAGCATTTTCTGTTTTTCTAAAGAGGTGTCATAAATGATCCATTTCCATGGCTGTGTAATATCTCATAGTTTGTTATAGTACTGTAACAAACTATTTTTCAACATTTATGCATTTTGAAACATAATGTATGTTTTCATACATTTATCTTTTTGCCTTTTAAATTGTATCTTCAATCCATATCCTAGGAGTATATTCTGAGTTAAAAGGGGATGAATATTTTTGTAGCTCTTAAGGGTTATGCCAGCAGATATGTCTTCTAGCCATAGATCTGCATAATGGCATCAATACAGACTTCCTAGCATCGAGTACATTTTTTACATTATTTTTGTTAATTTAATAGTTGAAAGTAGTATTTCATTGTTCTTTTTGAACCAAAAAAATCCCACTGATCCCAATGAGTTCTTTCTGGAACAACACAGAATAAATTAGCTGAGACCTTCAAATATACAAGGATAGGACCAAATGGAAATTCATTGGAAGAATAATATGTAAGTGTAAGGTATTACTTGTAAAGGTGTTTGAGCTCCTCAGAGGAAGTCCAATCTAAATGAAAGTTTCCAAATAAATAAATGACATGTGATTTCCATTTTTTTCCCCACCAATATTTTATTCTGGAATACAGAGGTTTTGTTTTTTTTTTAATGCTACTTTTTCAGGAACTTTCTGACCCTACTTAAATGGAAGGAAGATGCTTTTAAAGCCCATGCCTTGGTTCCACTGGAAAGTGAGCTGGGTTTATCTGTTTCGTTGCAGCCCCTTCTGACGGCACAGCAGTTAGCCTCTGCTGTGGCCGGCGTGATGCCGGGAGGCCCCCCAGCCCTCAACCAGCCGATCCTCATCCCCTTCAACATGGCCGGACAGCTAGGGGGTCAGCAAGGACTGGTCCTCACACTGCCTACAGCGAATCTCACCAACATCCAAGGGCTGGTAGCAGCAGCTGCAGCTGGAGGCATTATGACTCTGCCATTGCAAAATCTACAAGGTAATCCATTGTGTCCGTGTGCCATGCAGGGCTCTACCCACTGGCCAGTGTGCTCTGAAGAAAAGTCCCCCGAATGGTCAATGCGGTTCAGAGTTGCTGCCATCAGAAAGGATAAGGGGGCCGGGCACGGTGGCTCATGCCTGTAATCCTAGCACTCTGGGAGGCCGAGGCGGGCAGATTGCTCGAGGTCAGGAGTTCGAAAACAGCCTGAGCGAGAGCGAGACCCCGTCTCTACTATTAATAGAAAGAAATTAATTGGCCAACTAATATATAGAGAAAAAATTAGCTGGACATGGTGGCGCATGCCTGTAGTCCCAGCTACTCTGAAGGCTGAGGCAGAAGGATTGCTTGAGCCCAGGAGTTTGAGGTTGCTGTGAGCTAGGCTGATGCCATGGCAGTCACTCTAGCCTGGGCAACAAAGGGAGACTCTGTCTCAAAAAAAAAAAAAAGAAAGAAAGAAAGAAAGGGTAAGGAAGGCTTCTGTAGTAAGCAAAGTTTCCAGTTGCCCGTGAATCCTGAGGTTGCTCCAGCCACAGAAGTTATCAATCCTCATTTCCTAACATTGATATTGAAAACTTTCAGATCTTCTGGAAGCATTTATGAGCAATCATTGCATGACACATCAAACACTTAAAAGCAAAATCACTGTTTGATTTTATTATTTGAAGACCTGAGTTATAATTTCACCAGTTTTTTAGTTTAGCCACGTGTAAAGAAAGATTAGACATTACTTGCCTGAGTGTGAAGTGGCTGGAACACCTCACATACAAGACATCATTAGGAATAATTAATCAATGATGATTTTACTTACTAAGTATATTATAGTTATCATTATTTAATAAAAATTATATTATTTGAGCTCATGTTTTGTAACGAGAAAAATAGACTTGTATAGGCACATGGGCATATAACATGAATTGGACTCTAATTTTACTCAGGAAGGTTATTTGTCTTGATATTATGCAGGTTTTGACTTTTCTTTAAAAGATTTGACTGACAGATTGATTTACAAAAGATTCTGTCGGAGGAAGAATTATTGTGGTGGAAAACAGCCTGAATATAAATAGGGTGCCTAGTAAAGAGAAAATGAATTTATTTTGGACTAGTCAAAGATGTTTGTTTTCTTCATTTATGTAAATGTTAACAATTAAATTTTTTTGCAGAATGTGGGCTCAGCTGAGTAAGTTATCAGAATAACAATTTAAAATACTTTTTCAGTTGGTTAAATGTCAGGGCTCCATATAATTTATTTAATTGGTCGGAGCATCAGTCTGCAGACTAAGAAACAAACCAAGTAAGAACTGGTTAACTCTTGACCTGAACTTCTTTCTGCGCTGTATGTTCTACCATCCCACCCATTGTTGCCACTTCTTGACTTTCATTTTAATGTTTAAAACAAAGTCTCTCTTGTACCATTAAATTGTGCCAAGAAACCTGCCGTTCATAAATCATGCATGTCCAGGATACGCTAATGCACAAACTTTGCTTGTTTCAAATTTGAGAGTGCCTGGGAAGCCAGGATCTCAAGATTAAGCAAATAAAACAGAATACACAAGGTGAAAGCAGAAGCAACAAAGTGTAGGGAGAGGCTTTTTAATGTAGGTGGATGATGAAATCTTAATGAAGAAATGGGCATTATCAAAATGCAACCTTCCATTTGGAACATTTGCGCTTATGGGAATATTGAATATTATAAATAAACATAAGCTTGCAGAGCTCCTAGGCCACAAATTAATCCTGCTTGGTTAAGATGGATGCCAAAGTCAGAGTCAAAAAATATCACGCTTGTTATACTTTCATAATGGTTTAGTATTCTTTGGATTTTAGTACTTGCTATATTAAGGTGCTAAAAGTTGGTGACTGGTCCAATGTGGAATTCTTCCACTAAAATTTTTTCTTTTTGTTTTCTGTAAATGTCAAATTTACATGCTAGTTTAAAGTTTGGTATTTGGTTCTTCCTGGTGCCTTTGGTTTCAGAAAATGAATCCCAGGGTTTTGTGGCCTAAGTAAAGGCAACAAAAGCGCCAGCTCTTATTCTACCTTGGTGTTTCTGACACAATCTTCTCTTCATCATTATCTCCCTCCCTCTTTGTCTTCATCTTTGAAATTCCATGATGTTGGAGGGGAGGTGACAAGGTCATTAAAATAAAACACCTCCCAGCTGCAAGCCAGCTGGTTACAGGAAAGCTTCCTAATGAGTTCTAACATCAAGCCCCTCCCCTAACCTTTGTCTCTAATATTGTTATGAATGAGTCCCAATCCTGATCACTGTCAGGATCCAAGAAAGATCCACCTTCTGGTTTCCTTGGGCTTTTCTGTCTCTTTCACATCTTCCCACATGATTTCTTCACCAACTAGACCTTACTAGTCTTAAAAGTAAAGTGACCAACCATCCTGGTTTGCTGGAGACTGGAAGGTTTCCCAGGACACGGGACTTTCAGTGTCAAAATGAGGAAAGTCCCAGGCAAACCTGAAATAGCTGGCCACCCTGCAAGAAGTCCAAGGGCAATGAGGATGGTAACCAGGGAAGCCTCATATCTCCAAGGTGCCCAAGATCAATGTCTACCACCTGAAAGGCAAAGCCAGCAGTCACCTTGTGATTCATCTACCAGCAGCCAACCCAAAGCTGGTCTTGCCACCTTTAGGCGACCTACTTCAGTCTTTTGCAATCCCAAGGCAGCATCTATGGATTGTGTAGCTTCCCAGGTTTTATTGCAGAAGGTGTTGGGACTCTTGTGGCGGTGGGTAGGTGGCTGGCAGGCTGGAAGTTCATTCGCAGGGGTCCTGGCTGACTTTGAGACTGAGCCAGTCCTCAAGATGTCTTCAGGTCTCATCTTCTCTTGAGGGTGGCAGTCTTTTAACATGACTGATAAGTCTGCCCACCTATAACAGACACCCCACCTTTCCCAGTGATTTTATAAAAGAGATTTGTTTGGTCCATGTGAGGGGGAGGGATTTAAGCGTTACACACCTAGTCTGAAGGAGGGCTTGTTTCCCTGTGACATGCTTGGTCCTGGACTGTCCTCCTTTTTTCCTCACTGAGAAATGTTTAGCTTTTATTCATAGAAACAACTGGAGTTTTCTCCAGCCTTCTCCTACCCAGCCCTTCACCCTGTCTGTTCTTCCAGATCAAAAGCTACAAATATGCTAAGAAGAAGGGGAAAAAAAGAGTTGCTGATACCAGTTTCTTAATGGTTTGAAATTGAGGGATAAGTTTTCAAATATTTTCCTTTTTACTGAAGTGATTGAGAGCCGTTCATTTATACCCCCTATCAAGTAACACGGAATAGCTCTCAGCACCTCGGAGGCCATGATTCACACATGTATTTTAATGAGCTCTCACGACACGATGTCACACTGAGAGCTGCTCTTCTCCGCTCAGACAGCGGGGTCGGATCACCATCTCCCCCTCAAAACACGGTCCCCAGATGGGCAGCATCAGCATCTCTCGGGAACTTACTGGAAATACGGCAGCTCAGGCTCCAGCCCCGCCCCGCTGAACAGAACCTGCATTTTGAGAAGAATCCCAGGCGATTCCTACGCACATTAAAGTTTAACAGATGCTGGCCTAGAGAGATTTTACAACATCCATTTGGCAACGCCCTCTGTTTTAGTCTGTTCAGGCTGCCATAACAAAGATATTCTAGTTCGGGTGGCTTATAAACAAGAGATTTTATTTCTGACAGTTCTGGAGGCTGGGAAGGCTAAGGCCGAGTCAGATTCAGTTCTGGCGAGGGCCCACCTCCCAGTTCACAGAGGACCCCCCCCCTCCAAGCCCTCGCATGGCAGAAGGGACAGGAGGGAGGAGGGAGCTCTCTGGGGTCCCTCTTAGAAAGGCGCTAATCCCATCATGAAGGCCCCACCATCGTGACCTAATCAACCCCAAAGGCCCCACCGCCTAATGCCATCGCCTCAGGGGTTAGCATTTCAACATATGAATTTGGGTGGGCACATTCGGGCCACAGTACACCCTATATCGCCAGGAGGCTGCTCCACCAGGTCCTGAGACTCTCGTGGTGATGGCGGACCCAGGTGAAGGTGGTGACGCCCTCGTTGGCTCTCCTGGTGATGGTCACTGCCCCAGGCCTCTGGGTGAGGATGATGACTGAAAGGAACTTATGTGGGGACATTCTTACTTCTGTTAGGACATTTGTGTCCCCAAGACCAAGAGCAGCTCTCTTGTGTAACGGAAGCATTCTTGATGCTCCGAGATATTGCGCAGTGAAACTTTGCCCCGAAGACCACACCGCCCTGCAGAAGGCCTGTCTGCTTGGTGTGAAGGTCACTGTCTCTTGCTCCTCCATCTTTCCTTGCAAGAAAGAGGTTCACTCTTGTCTTGTCAATGATGGGGTATTATTGTGAGGAGATACACAGGAGTGAGGAGTTAGAAATCTCGCAGGCTCCTAGGAGCAGCCCTATAGCCCAGCCTCGTTCCAACCTGGAATGAAATTTGGGTGTTAGAGGATCCAGCAAACCACTAGCTGCAGGCTGCATCATCCTGTCATGTGCAGCAGGCCAGTGTCGATCCCCCATGCCTAGAATGACTAATACCTGTCTCCTGTCTTCTGCTCTCTCCAGGACATTTCTCTATTCCATTGGTTGGGTTTTGGCTAACCCATAATTTTGGTTCGCTCGTGTTCCATTTTGTCTCCTCTGAACACGGGCTTCTTTCCCACTTGTGTACCTACCAGGAACTCTCCGTTTCTATCTCCATCACCTTCATCTTTATCCTTACCTCCATGTCTCTCTAAGATTCAGACTATCCAAGAGAGCAGTTAGTTACCTGTTGGGCTGAGTCATTTTACTTTAGGTGACTTCATAGGTCACTGGCCAGACTGGAGATTGACTGCCCCCACGCTGACGTGTACATTCCCTTCCTGTTGGCTATAATGTGGGTAGGAAGGGGGCAGCCGGCACGGTGCGGAATGGAACATGGGCAAGCACGTTTAAGAAACATGCTGGGCCTCTCTCAGCAGGAGGGGCAGTGGGTGTGGTGGGCTGTCCATGGGCCTGTTCGCTGGGAACTATATAGGCCAACAGGACCTCTTATGAGCAAGGACCGAGAATGAGACAAACTCTGCACTCAGAAATTGCCAACGGTGGAGTTTAGGTTCCGACTATTTTGACAGAAGTCCTTGGAAGTTCTGGCTGGAACTCAAGCCCAGAAACGCTCTCCTCACCATTTAGCTGAGACCCAGAAATGACCTACTCCTCAATGCCCTGTGTCCCTACGTGAAATAGGTGAAGCTTCGTGCCCTCCCCTGTCTTCTGGGTATGTTCCACCATCACCTACGCTGGGTCCTTCCATCCCTGTGTCCTTCGGCCCACGCTTGCAGGGCTTTGGTTTCAGGTGACTGTTAACAAGTCCCTACCTGTAAAATAAGACTAATAATGACCATAAACCTCAAAGGGAAAAAATGACTAAGGTCACTCTGTCATGTACTATGTCTTCCAATTGTCTTATTACTTTGGAACACAATAGCTGCACTAAAATACAGTGTGCAGTTGTCCTAAGGCGCAAACAGAGATTATCAGTTGATGTGGCAAAATAAAGTCTCCTTTATGGAACTCAGACAAATGTGTTGGGTTTTATGCTTATTTGGAACTTAGACAGGAAATGTAGATACATCCAGCCTCAGTGTGAGTAAACAACAGGCAGCAAAGGGGTTCATGGGACGGTAGAGGAGGGCCTTCCTCTAGGACAGATGATTCAAGTTAGTGACTTGTTCTCGTAGCACAGGCCAGAATGACCTACTAATCACTGCAGGCAACATAAATGGAGAATATATATGTGCCACATAGGAGATTTATATCAAAGTGTGAACATTCCAGTTAAATCAAGCATAACATTTAAATTAATGACCAAAAATACATTAGAGAGTGCTACTTAACCCGAACATGGAAAAGCAATTAGGTTCAAGGCAAGTTGAAAAATCAAGGCCAAGGATGGTTTTCCTGCCCTTAGCTCTGACAGGAAAACTGCCCTGTTTTTTGTTTTTTTTTTTCTTTTTTTTTTTTTCCTGTAAAGTCTGTACATAGTAAAGTATATGGCAATAGTTTTGGAGTTTGGAACTTCATGTGCAAGTTACATCACATTTCCTTTTGTTTGTGGTGGTGTTGTTACTTTCACTGAGGTGTCATTTATATTCAAGAAAATGCATGGACCTTATGTGCTCAGTTCAATGAGTTTTGATAATTGCATAAACCACGCAGCCTCCATCCATCACAATCAATACATAAAACGTTTCATTATCCCCAAAAGGTTCTTTTGTGTCTCATTGCAGTCAATTCCCTCCCTCAAACCAGGTAATCCCTGTCTGCTTTCTGTCAGTTTAGATTAGTTTTGTTTGTTCTAGAACTTCATATAAATAGAGTCATAGAGTATGTGTCCTTTTGTGTCTGGCTTTTCTTGCTCAGCATGTTTTTCAGATTCATCCATGTTGTTGTGCATATCAGTAGTTCCTTTTTTTTTAAATTTCCAAGTAGTGTTTCATCTTAAAAATATGCCGTGGTTTGTTTATCCATAGCCATTCTGATGAACATCCCATGGAGGTTCCTTGACTGGGTGTCTTCAGGGAAGCACCTTTGGCCACTGTTTTCCTTGGCTCCTGTAGCCCTAGAAGAGTCTTCCTTATCTTCCTTATTATCTTCCGTGGCCACATCTGATGAGGAAGTTGAGTAACATACCTTTCTTGAGGGAGTGTCTCAGTCCATGCATAGCTTTGGAAGCTATGGGTCTGAGGGGTTGCTTGAAGTTTCCAACAGTTAAAGATGTGTAGCTCCTTTGGGAATACAGTTTTCTCAGAGAAGAGAACGCTTCTGATATTTCTGCATCCAGCTGATTTCATGCACCAAAGTTTTTTCCAAGATGAACATCTTGAGTCTCATTTATTTTGCTCTGTCTTCCCCACACCCGTCTCTTTCAATTCACTCAGCCTTGGTGTGGGGGCACCCTGGCCTCCTTGGTGTTCTTTGAATGCACTCAAAGTCCAGGGCCTTTGCACAGACTGTCCCCTCTGTGCCCAGAAAGCATCAAGCCTTTCTCCTTCCTCCTACCCACCCCAGCACTCTGTCCCCCCTGCCTGCTTTCTTTGTTTCCTTTTTCCCTAACAAAGATTGAAGAATGTTTGAGCCTTTTTCTTTCTTTCTTCTTTTTTAAGCATTTTGGATTGTCCCTGCTGTAGGCTTCTGGGGCAGTGGCAGCAGCACTGTGATGCTTGGCTCTGGTGCTGTAGAGGAAAATCTCTGGGTATAATGTGTTTGTAGTGGGTAGCGACTCTGTCCCTAGAATGGGAGCCATGGGACAGGCATCTTAATTTGATTCAAGGACCAAGAACAGTGTCTGGCTCACTCATAAGGGTGCTCAAGCATGGATGGATGGATGGATGGGTTTTAAAGAATTAGTAGGACTTTATCAAATGAAGACAAGGAAAGAGAGTGTTCAACATACAGAAAAATGCATGAGGAGGGCAGAGTCTGGGGGTCCTATGAATGGGTGTTGGCTGTTGTCCAAGATGGGAAGAAATCAGACTACAGGAGCAGGAAGGGAGCAATACTGAGGACCTTGTGCCTCCCCTGTGTACAAGAATGGCCATCACAGGGCCTGACATTAGAGATGAACATACCTAAAGACAATACAATCATGCTATGATATTTTCATGGATATATGTTTGCATTTACTTATTTATGCCTGGATAATTCTAAGGAATTGAAGCGGCTTGTAATATAAGATACATGAAAGACCAAAAGCTTTTTATTAGAAAAAAAAGAAATCTAGATGAAGGTTCGGGATTAGAGGACAAACCAAAATTATATATCAAGTTACATAGTTTTAATTACTTGATAGTAAGAAGAACCATACCAGTTTGACAAGAAACAGATTTATTTTTGTTTTCCACTAACATGAAGTGTATTCATCTGTTCAACAAATATTTACTGAACTCTCACAGCATACGAGGCTGTGACCTGGACGTGGGCGATAGCAGTAAACAAAGAGAGTCCCTTAAGGCGTGTACATGGGGGAATCAAGTAGGTGACAGTGGTGAAGGCTAGTCCAGATGGAGACAATATGTTTTATGCAGGGTCATCAGTCATGGTCTCTATAGCACATGGTGACCCAAAGGATACAAGAGACTAAGCCACACAATATTTGGGGGAAGAGTGTCCCAGAGAGAAGTCCCAAGTGTTAAGCACAAAATCACAGTGCTGCCCAACAACTAAGGTGTGCTTCTTTGCTCACGTACATTACATGTTGGCAGCAGGTGGGCAGCGACTCTGCTGCACATCTTCTCCATTCTCGGCTGCAGGCTGAAGGCGCAGCCCTTACCTGGGACAAGCCTTTCCCATTGCAGCAGGAGCAGAGAAGGGCAGAACCACAATGGCTCTTAATGCTTTGGCTCAGGGGCAGTTCTTGTCACTTCCAGCCACATGCTAGTGGCCGGGCAAGTCACCTGGTCAAGCTTGCTGCCAGAGACATCAGGGAGGAAGATAAACAATCCTAAAGGGAGGTGGGAGGGGCACCTAATTGGAAACCATATAACAAGGTGCTGCTTTGTTCAACAGCCACTGTAGTGAAGATACACTCACTGCATAAGTATTTGACTTAAGTGACTTTTAAGTTTCCTTCCAACACTGAAATTCTATAATTCCATTAGGTGAACCCATTAGGTTGTATGGATTATCCATGTGGTTCCTTGTAACACACACATGAATGATTTCTTAAAGTTGCAGGATTCAAATGATAAATGTGAAAATGGATGATAAATATCTAAAACATTGGGGACTATTTAAAATAGCAAATGATGAAATACAAAAGCAGGATTTCATTTATGTAATATTTAGGAAAAAGCAAAATTGCAGGGACAGAAAGCAGATCCATGGTTGCCTGGGTAGGGGTGCAGGTGACTATAAAGGGGCACAGGGAATTCGGGGGCTGGTGCAACTGTTCTCTACCTGATCATGGTGGTGGTTAGATGGCTATTTGTGTTTGTCAAATTTGTGCAAAAAGGGGGGAATTTTACTGTGTATTAAATATACTTCGATTTTTCATTTAAAAAAAGGGAAAAGGTAAGTGGATGCTATTGTGCTTAATAAAATGTCAACTTATTTTAAAACATAAAAAATGTGTGAGTACCAAACTTCTAATGAAATTAAAACCAGGAAAAGCTTTATGGAAATGAAAAACTCAAGTTCTCCCATTAAAGAGTGTTTGGGGCTCCATTTCTTAGATATAGTAGCTAACACTAAAGTAATAAAGATTGCAAATATACATAATTCAGTCCCAGTTGTTTAGAAGAAGCCCAACACACATGCACACTCACACATACACACCCCACAGAGATAGGAAATGATAAGAGATAAATACTATGCACTACAAACTATTACTGGTAAACTCTAGACAGTGAGAGATTGTAGTTGATTGCATTTCTTCTTATTATTTGAATATTCTGAAGTTTCTACATTAATAAGTTTTATTTTAAAATCAGAATGCTTTCTATTCATTAAGGTGGAAGGTCATATTTAAAACATCGTTACTTAAGTCTACAGGTCTGCTCTCTTGACCTTCTGTTTTTTTTTTTTTAAAAAGCAACTCTCAAAGTACATTAATTCTCAAATTCAAAACAATACAACCCTATGCATTCATTATGCATGAACGATATTAATAAAATTGTCTTTAAATGTGCTTGATTTTATAGATCGAAGGAGAAATTACTGGCAGGGAGTGGTGGCTTGGGGTAGGAATGTGTACTAAACGGTCCGGTACTGTTCCTAAAGAGGACAACAAGCAGGTGGCCGTGTGCACTGCTTTCCCTTGTGGTTTACTTCTGTGCTATTCTCGTGGTGACCACACTCAGAAAGCTGCATCCCCAGTGGCAACATCAGCATGAGAATGAGGGCAGAGATCTGTTACCACTCATGGAAAAGGGCAATGCAGTAGCTGCAACAGAAATGAGAAGACAGGACTCTGGCTCTTGGTATTCAACGATACGTAGCTTGCTGTCACAAAGTCCAACATTAAAAATACCTAGTGCATAAATTCATGTTTTCAGTGTTACTCAGAAGAGCCCCACATGACACGCCATACAATACTACCAAATCCACCATAAAGAAGTTATGAAAAGTAGTTGCGATGTGTCTTACTTTGGCAGTTTTTCAAACCTCCGTATCTCCAAGGCTTCAGACTTTTTATTTAAAATACCTGGAGAGCCTGTTCTGCAGTACATTATCCTTGAAGCGGGCGTCACTGAGTCACTGGGGCATGGATTAAACTGGAAGCACATGAATGAGGAATATGACTAGTATACTGTGTATTTAAGAGATACTGTCAATGGAATAAAGCATTGTCAAAGGATAATGGTTTCCAGCTGCCACATAAATGTCAAAGCAAAGCCAAAGCATTTATTTTCAAAGCAAAAGGCAGGAAAGTAATGTGATCCCCAGTTTGCACATAATAAGGCTGTAAATCCATCAGGGCTTTCGATGGCATCTAGCAGTGTGTCTACACTAGGATGTGCAAACTGGCTTAGATTCCAAGCCAGCCACCAGAGTTGACAAAAGGGAGCTGCTCATTTCCAAGATGGCTGCTACTAGCATGTCCCTGACGCCTCAAAAAGGAAACGACTGTGTTTGAAATTCTTCTCAATCTCACTCTATTACCATGGATGAAAGAGAACTGGGCTTACTTGGTCACCTTTCCTCTGGAACCAAAATAAAGAGAACTTCTTATCTAAGGGAAGTGTTGGGGGGCAGGGAGTGTTGAAAATGAGGAAATGGGAGATGGTTTCCAATTCCTCTCTGCCTGCTGTTTAGAGAATGGAGAGCTAACGCTGTCCAAGAAAACCATGTCTTCTCTTATGTGTGCAGATTTCCAGCGAGAGGTCACAGCTGTTATTTCTCAGCTCCCTCTAGGGAAACGCTAAACCTCATTTCCCCCATGAATTGTGCCCAAAGATTGATTGACTGATTCACAAGTGCTTCTGTCTACTCTTTGCCAGGCACCGTTGGGGACACTCCAGTCCAGTTAGGAGGCTATTGTGCTAATCCAGGGAGAAAAGGGCCTGAGTGGCAGAGGGGAAGAGCAGAGGACTGATTTAGGAGACATTAACAGATGGGTTTCATAAGACTTGGTGATGGCTTAAATGTAGAAGGATAAGAGAAAAGAGAGAGAAGGTCATTAACTCAGTTTGACTCTATTAGCTCAAGTTTATTGAGGAATATTTAAATGGAGATACCAGTGGCCAGCTGATAATGCATGTATCTGGAACCTGGAAAGGGATTTGTGCTGGTGATTCCAGTGCAGAAAAAACATAAACCTATAGGACTGAAGCCAAGCAGGGAGGAGATTTCTGGGTAAGAGGTCAGGGAAGGAACACCACTACCCAAGTCCTGGACAAGGAAGGGCAGGCGCAGTGGAGGCTGAGAGAGAGCCCCCAGCAGGTCTGATCATTCTGCACCAGCTTATGCCGGGCTCCTGTGATTCCCTCTGTGTTTGGCTTCTCTTTCATGGACGTAATCTACGCATTCATGTTGGTGTTTTTGATTGTTGCTTACCCCTTATATAGTGAGTGCAATGAGAAGGAACCAAAAAAAAAAAAGAAAAGAAAAGAAAAAGGCATCTCTCAGTTTGCTTTTTAATCTTCTAAGGACATGCCAGGTTTCCATGTATAAAGAAGCTATTTTAAGAGCATGTACATAAAAGCTTCAACAGTGTTTGCTCTTTTGCTGAAAAGTAACTCAATTGATTTAAATCTATTATTTAAAAAAAGGAGTTGTAGCCTTAAAGTCTCAAAATGAAAATGTTCGAGTCCTTTTTCTTCTTCCTTTCTTCTTTTTTTAAGAACCTTTGGTTCATGCCTACTATAGTAATATAGGCCAGTGGAAGCAGTATGATATCTATGCTTGGTAAAAACTGGAGTTTAAATAATAAAGTTTTAATTTTTTGCAATGATTTGCTTTAAAAAAATTATGTTTTTGTCATAAGTAAAATTAATCTCTGAAAAACATTTGGTTCCCTATTAACCTTTTTCTTTGGTTTAGTGTTATCACCTCCCAACTGTGCTTACCAAGTTTATAGCCAAAACTAAAAAAATAAAAGAGAACGTATGCATGCCGTTTGTCACTGGATTAAGATTAGCACAAATGCTCAGGTCCATTAACACATTTTTATGCATCTCAGTTCCCCTGTGTGCCATTAGTTTAGAAATTCTTAGCAGAATATATATATATATATATATATACACACACACACATATGTATTCAACATTTGACATAAGATAATTTGAGTTTGCTGTGTTTGGAAAATAACTCACATGGGAGAAAGTTGCATTAAATAAATAATAGAGATAAAATTTATACTTCCATATATTTCAAAGCTAATGCTGCTAACTTACAATGGAATGGTAACATGAAGACACAGTGCTATAATTTGATTGATTTGTTTTGACAGCAGCCAAATAATTGAGAGTGAAAGGTGTCAGCACAGATGAAATATTGTATAAGCCACATTCAGAAGGCAACCCTGGCAGCAACAGCAACTGGAGTTTTATTTCCTTTGATTTGGTACTATTACTCACTCCCGGTATACTATGAAACCATGAAAGGTACACAACTTTCCCAACTAGGGAGACTTTTATGGAGAGGACAGAAATAGGAGTTTGTCAAATAGTTGAACAATGGATGTAGACAAAAGGATCTAAGATGGCACTAGCACACCAAGTTGAATTATATCAGGTTTTCCCTTTATTTTGCAGCTTGCTGCTCTCATGCATTTTGTCTCATTTTGAAGTGATTCTGAGTCAAAGCAAATAAGAGATCCCATTTCCCGGCCCCTTGACAAGACATGGGCAAAAAAAGAGGCATGTGCGTGACACCATCTCTGGGCCCAGATAAGGCATTTATACAACTGAAAACCCAAGCGCCTGGTAAAAATAAGATCTGAGGTGTTCGGTTAAAATAGAAGTTAAGTGGTCAGGAAAGGATTTAATTAGGACAAAGCCTCTGCACGTATGCAAATAGTGAGCATGGCGGTTAATAGCCTGGGCTGTGAATCACACCAACCAGGTTTAATTCCAGCCCTTCAGCTTGCTGGCTGTGTGAACTGGACAAGGCACTCTGGTTTCTGAGATTCATGTTCCTCAGTTATTTTTTGGGGTTGTTTCAAAAATTAAATGTGAAACATGCCTAGCATGGTGCCCAATGCCTGATACTTAGTAAGTACACAATGAGTAATGGTTACTTTCATTATTTAGAGCAGGTGCCCTCAAACTGCAGCCTGTAGGCCACACGCCGGTCGCCTAGCACATTTATCCGGCCCTCCGGGTGTTTTTGCTGCCGCTGCCTGTCCTGCTTAGCAGCGGACTTGTCCCAGGCACACAGTGCACACTCTCCAATGGTCTGAGGGACAGTGAACTGGCCCCCTGTTTAAAAAGTTTGAGGATCCCTGGTTTAGCGCTGCAGAGTTCAACATGGTAGCCATGAGCCACATGTGGCTCTTGGGCATTTGAAATGTGGCTAGTCAAAATTAAGAAATGCCGTTAAGTGTAAAATCCATATAAAGGTAAAATATCTCATTAATATTTTATACTGATAACATATTGAAATGATATTTTGGATAAGTTGGGTTAAAATATGACACATTATTAAAATTAATTTCAGTGCTTCCTTTTTTACTTTTCAAAATATGGACACCAGAAAATTTTAAATTACGTGTGTGGCTCACATTTGTGGCTCACATCCTATTTATCTTGGATTAGCACTTGCCTAGAGGAAGGACCTGCCTAAATCTCATATACATATGGCACAGGTTAAAAGCTGTGTTCATTTAAAACTAAAAAGAGTAGTTAGAGTACATTTAAATTGTGGACACTCAAGCAGAAAATCACAAAGGATCCACTTTGGTAACAAAAATTAGAATATATTTTGCAGGTTCTCTGCTGTAGTTTAGGAACTACTTGGGATTTTTATCTATACAGAGAGAAAAAAGATGCAATTTTAAGAGCAATTGCCCTTGATCAGAATCTAAAATTATCTTTCTTAAAAATTATAAATACTTTTTACTTTGAAATATAGAGGAATTACATGCTTCAACTGAATTTTTAACATTTTTTAAGACAACATAAAGAAAGAAGGACAAAATGTTAGAATGTGAGACAACAGTGTGATGAGTACACAGGTATTAGATATCTTACTCATGGTAGTTGTATTTATGGTTTAAATATTTCAAAATTAAAAATATTAAGAATTTTTTTAAATGTTCCTTCAGAATTTTACTTCCACATCCTTAATGAATTAAAACACATATCATTTGTTTTTTCTGAAATTAAGAAATTTCTTAACTCATTTGCAATCCCTGTTGGTTACGTATTTTCAAGACTGAAGTTTAGCTAAATAAACCCTTTCTGTCTTTGTGAATTTGACTACATTGAGTACTTCATAAAATTACAATCGTAGAGTGTCTGTTCTTTAGTGACTGGCTTAGTTCACTGAACATAACATTATCAAGGTTTATCCATTTGTAACACGTGTCAGAATTTTCTTCATTTTTAAGACTACATATCCCATTGTCTGTATATCCCACATTTCGTTTATCTGTTCATTTGTCCATGGACTCTTGGGTTGCTTCCACTTTTTGACTACTGTGAATAATGGTGCTACGAACATGGATGTACAAATATCTGTTGGTTTCAGCTTTCACTTCTTTTGGGTATATACCCAGAAGTGGAATGCTAGATCCTATGGTAATTCTATGCTTAATTGTTTGAGGGGTTGCCCTACTGTTTTCCATAGCAGCTGCACTATTTTACATTCTTACCAACAGTACGCAAGTGTTTCTGTTTCTCCACATCCTCATCAACATCTATTATTTTTAATTTATTTTTGTTTTGTTTTGGTAATAACTGTCCTAATGGGTGTGAAGGGGCATCTCATTGTGGTTGAAGGAGCATTTTTGAGAGAACAATTACCTACTGACTTCTCATATTGCTTAATCACATGTAGGTATGATGTCTAATTTTAAAATAATCTAAGGAGAATTCACACTTTAAAAGTTGCCTTATTTCTGCTTCATGCCCTTCAAATGGTAAATATTATCGTTACAGTATTTGTATAATTGCAGTTGGATTTACAAATATGTTATACATGCAGGTGAATAGCAATTTTTGCCATGAATGAAATTCCTGCAATGCAAATCCTCTTTTCCTATTGAATTCCAATATAATTAAAGATTCCACTGAACAAAAAATACCTATAGATAAGAGGAAAATTTCTTTGAAGATTTTCAAGTTGTGACCTGCACAGTGAAATACTGACCATTGGAATTCAATGGAGGACCTTAACAATCGTTCTTTTTTCCCTTGGCAGCATTTTTTTCCCCAACTTTGAAATCTTTCCTTCCTTTGAGAGTTATCTAAATTCCTTCCTAAATCACAAGAATTTCTTCCATGCCAAATTATTGCCATATTTCCTGCTTTGAATACCAAGAATGTGTCCACCATATTCATGCTTTAGTCTAGTGGGAACTGCTCTCTAATCAACTTGGAGTATAATATCTACATTTCTAGTAAATTCTATGTTCTAGTTCTTGTCTTACTCTATCTAAAATTCTTGTCATTAAAACCTTCAAGTTATAGTAACAAAAGTAAGTTGGCTCTCTGCTTGAGCATTTCTACCCAAACCTTCATATATATTTATTAGACATCTCGGATGTCTTCTTGTTTTCAAAGTTCTCATATGCAATAGATAGTAATTGTTTAAGTCCAGTGTGATCTGCAGTTATACAGTTACAAATCACCAGAAAATATTTCACATTTTCATGATTTATATGGTTGCCCCGTACTCTGGCCAAGAACAGAAATGGAGAATAAGGTACCCAGGTCACCTCAAAAGAAAAGAGTCAGTGTACAAAAGCCCCTCAAAATCATAAAGTCACTGGTGATCATAAAATGATATGGCACACTTTTTCAGGAGATTAATGAGTGGGTCATAAAATAGAATTAATTTTTTGGCCAACTTCCAGTCAGAAAGTTGTGTGTTTCCTAGGTAGTACTTTTCTAACCACCAAAGCCTTGCTCTGAAAATATTCGCAGCACAAAACACTAATGCTATTACATTTCTTCACTTAAAAAAAAAAATGAAAAGAGGAAAAGTAGCTATCAAAATCCCTAACAAATCCAGCATTTTCACCCCAGTTCACACTCCGTTATCTCTTTTTAGCTAAACTCCCCCAAATCAGCAGTGAGGGCAGAATGCTAATGAGGGGGCTCTGGTCCCCATGCCCCCCCCAACACACACATGTCAGAACCACAGATGGCTGCCAGACTGTACCCCCCAATTAGCAAGCTTGAAAACACAATTTATTGGTCACAGGAGTGATAATATTATGAAGTACAAACAAAAAAAAAAAAAAAACAATCACCACTTCTGGAAAAATAAATAACCCATACTAGTTGATCAGCCCCCAGAATGCCTGTAATGACTGACAGCACATTCACTCACACGGTAGGCTCAGAAAAAGGACATGCCCAGCCGACACCACAGCTTTTCCGAAATTCAGGGGGACCCTCAGTAAATGTAGCTGAGTCTGTAAGTGAGATTTTCTCTGTGAAAACTGGGACAGCATCATTTCATGTCAGTGCCTGCCTCCTAAATGTTCCTCCAGAACACCATATGACCTTGTGATGAACTGATTTACAATTATCTACCAACTGTATTTTAAAAATGAGAATTCTAAATACTTCTCACCTGAAATATTTCACTATTATTTTCACTTAAAAATACCATCTATGAATTTAAAAAACAAAACTTTAAGCCACTTTGAATTTCAAAACTCTTAGGAGAAATCAGGAATATTATCAAACACAAAAATATATTCAATTCAGAATATCATTAAAATAATAAACTTTTAGTTAAGATGCTAAAAGTCAAAAAGAGGCCTGTTTTATAATGATTTTGGGGTGTTCAAAACTTCCCAACTGTCCACCAACTTAAAGTTGCTTAAATGGGATATTTTACGTTCTCTTAAAAGCACAAGATGGTCTTTTCTAGCTGTATATTTCTGAGAGAACCTTAATGTACTAAAGTCAAATTCATTCATCCTCCCCCAAAGAGAAACCTGGATTCCAAGTGGGTTTCCATCAAAGCGAACTTTCCACATCCACAACACCACAGAATTATCAGGTATAAAAGAGACTTCATCTAAAATTTGATCTGTAATTTTATTCTTAAAAATGAGACCATATAGCCACATGCTGTGCATGCAATAGATGTGTATGTATGTGTGTGTGTGTGTTCTTTAGCAAATGTGCTGTACTTTATGCTGGTGTAAAATGTCATATTCGTTAATTTTGTCATGACAAATGTTTGACCACATGTGATTTCATGCCTTAAAAATACATCTGCATTTCAGGGGAAAAAAATAGGATGCCTCAGGTCTCATGCCAGATTTTAATGTAGAATTAATTCCTTTAAAAAAGAGGTTTTTTTAAAAAAACAACATTTTTCTAATGTACATTAAGGATGTCGGAGAGTTCACTGAAGCATATGCTCTGAGCTTTCAGGAGCAATCTGTAGTCAGGCATTTTAAATGAAAATTGATTTGTGATTTACATGGTCAGTGGAAAGAAAATTAACTTATGGAAGGTTGTAATGAAATATTAGACAAGTAAAAAAGTAGATGGTGATCTAGTGGAACTAAAAGTCCCATCTGGAAGAATTCTGTGACATTTTTACATTTATCTGTGTTCTGCATGAGTTGTAATGTTAGTGGTAATTTTATGGGACTGAACTGAAATGAAAAGGGTGTTATCACAGATTGCCTACAATATAGGATTGTGTTCAGTGGAGAGGCCTGTTTCCTTTTCTCCATTTTCCTATAATATGACTCATTGCACTTTTTTCAGCTACTGTTGTTGAATGCATTCAGCCTTTTACTTGAGGTTATTAAAGAAGAACATCAAATGCTCACAAATACAATCTAACTGCACATTTAAAAGCAATGCTGAGGCTTTTCCCTAGTTCTGCATTGTTTTGGTAATGTTCAGGAAAGAACCTTCAAAATGTACAAGAAAGAAGCAAGTGCATCGAATGTAAAGCTTGTACTTTAAGCCAATTTTCTTGTCTCAAAAGTATGATTAACACCTCACCAAAACCTAGAACATGCTAGCAGAATGGTAAATTTGTATCTTCCTTAAAATGGGTCATTCAGAAGTCGCCCGTTTTTTACCCTTTTTATTACAATTTGTAAAAGCAATCACAATTTTTTTTCTGTGGTCAAAGAAGAATGTTCTAGGGAAGAACATTCTTTTTCTGTTTTATATGAAAGAAATGCCTGTCGCATTTCAGTAGTAATGAGCTGATGTGACTTTTGAAAGGGGAATGAGTAGTGGGCTTAATTCACATACTAGTCTTTTTCCCTTTACATTTACTATATTTGACAGATGGTCATGACTTTTTGAAGTATATAATTTCTATATTACTGCACCTTAAATATTTGATAAAATTTAAATACTTTGACCCTGTACTAAAGAATAAGCAGTAAAATTATTTGCCTTAGAATTTCAACATCCAATTCTCTTTTCTTTCCTCTCCTTTCATCTCTTCCTCCATGAGCCACAGCTGAATATAGATAGAACTTCTAAAAAAAATTCTAAATATTAAGGTCTTTGGCTAAATCGATACTTGCACTATATTTAAATAAATCTGCTAAATGTGGGAAATCTTACTTTTCGGATAGTTTGGATTGTTCTTTCTTATTTTCAATGATTTTCACCAAGTAGTTTTAATTTGTGAAGTTTCCTCATTTTTATAATTCTCACCATTTTCTCTAATAAGAAAATTGCAGTTATTTCAGTACATTAAAATCATGTCATATTTATTTCACCCAGAGTGGCAGCTTTCTCTCTTTCTAATGTGCTTCTCAAATGTGACTGGCCATTAGCCTCACCCGGGACCTTTGTAAAAATATCAATTCTTAGGCCCCATCACAGAGTTCTGATTTAGTGGGTCCAGGGTACTTCCTGACATTGGTACCAATAAAAAGTCCCTGGTTGAGTTTAATGTGCAGCCAGGGTTGAGACCACAGCTCTGTAAGAGCAGCTGTAGGGACACCCTGCATGAAGCCACCCTATTTCAGGTGCGGAAGGAGAGGAGGCAGGGTTGGGTTGGTGGGACTGGATTCTCCCCTGCCTTGCTGGAGGATACAACTCGCATTTTCCTATATGCAGTTTTTAGGTTCCAGGAATAATTATTTGATCCACAGTATTTGGATTAGTGTATTTAACCTAAATATGTATACAAACAGTCAGGTTATAAGAGAATTCTGCGTTATTTATTTAATTGCATTTGCGAAGCACAGATTCAAAATATACTTTGAATCCATTGATTTTTATGTTTGATGGGACAGATTGCTGTCCCAATTTAAAATAAAATGCTTAAAACCTTGCTCATGAGAGCTGGGTAGAAGTATCTGATTTTGTAGGCACAAGCTGGTCTTTTGCTTCCATCCTTTGGGCTTGGTTTTTAGTTGTTTTGTTCAAGTGGAAAACAGATAACCCTCCCACCAACATGTCCTCTAACGTCAGAACGCAAGACTTTAGTGGTGGGTGCTGACGTAGCATTTAAACAACCATTTGACATCCATCCCTCCTGTCATTTCTGCTGTGCATTCAGTTCATAACATTTCTAGGGAAAAGGTCACAGATCTGTCACCAGCAGTGTTTGTGGCACTCAGAAAATAAAACGGGGTGGCTAATGATAGCTGGGGCAGCCCGCCTAATCACAGGATGCCGCCGAGGTCAATATCCCGTATTGGCTTTCCGTCCTGTCCATCCGAAACAATATACCGGAGTAAATGTAATCAGTAAGTGGTCGCAAATGAATCTTTTAGAGACATCAGCGTTACAGAAACAAGAGATTCAGGAGGAGATGCTAAGTGGGATCTTTTGGGTTGTAATTGCAGCCCTGGGAATAATTACCTTAATTAATAGCTGCTAAACCTGGGACCCTTGCTCCTGGACTCATGGATGAGCTCACAATTGCTGTCCTGGGAATGTCTTTTGGACTCTGCAGAGAGTGTCAGAGGGGTAAACAGACCCTGGGGACCAGGCTCAGGCGCTGAGAGCCTCCTGACTCCATCTTTTCCAAACCACAAGTACATCCCTGGTTATCAGATAGCCATCTCCACAGACCACAAAGTGGCGAGCAGCGGTGGTTGCGGAATGGGCTGAGGAGATCCATTTCAGCACTAAGTTCCTGCTTAGTAAAGACAATCTTAAATCTATCCTGCTTCCGGTGGATTGATAGCTCTGGTTAGGAGACAGCAGCCCTCCTGACATTTGCCGGTGAATATATAAAGAGCTCGAGAGAGAGGAAATAATAGGACAGCTTTTGTTTGTGTATCCTCCAGCCCTACTTCAGTAGACTGTCTTTAAGAGTCGGCAAAGCTCTGGCTGGAAGGGCCAGCCACAGGCAAAGCTGTGATGAGTTAGTTTCAGACCCCTCACTTGTCACGGACATCACTCTCTCCCCTCCTCACCTGCCCTCAGCTGTCTGGGCCCCTCTGCCTCCTCTCCTCAGTCCAGACCTCTCTCGGGAAAGTCCCAGTGAATTTCCCCATCCTGAGGTATAATTTCCCAGCAATGCTCCCAGAAGCATTTACAGGAAAGCAAAGGCTTGAGCCGGCCATCAGTTAACTGGATTTGGGAGTTATTTTGGACGGGAGAGAAACCTCCTTCACCTCCTGGCTTCATCCTGTGGCCATCACTAATATCATATCATTAATAGTTACTGAGGCCAGGATGTCATCATTGATTCATTGATTGATTTACTCACTGTAGAAGCTGATGTATGAACAACCACTGCTGATCAAAGTTTTCTCAGCAATGATCCAAATATTATCAACACAAAAGATGTCATTCACATGGAAAGCATATGTGTTAGAGAAGCAGGCAGGCCTCTTATAATAGTGTAAGTGTCTCTCCATCTGCCGGAAGCAATGTGTGTGTCCTGGACATTGTGAGGGAAGGAGAGGTACTAACTCAAACATTTGGAGGAGTTTAAATGTTGGTTACTGACTCGAATGCAGTTCACATTTGTTGAGGGCATACTAAATAGTGCGCACTCTCCAAGCTCATCTTGCTTACCTGACACAAGCACCCTGTAATAGTCTTTGTCCTCCTCACTATTCACAGTGGCTAAGGCTCAAATGTGATTAAGAGATTTTCCCAAAGTAATATAACTAGGTAGCAGCAGAACGTGAATTTGAACTTCAGGTGTCTGGCTGAGATACCCTATTCCTTCTGCTGATGCAGTAATTGGGGAATCAGGTTTACCTGCACCAGTTTGGAAGATTCAAAGTGGCTCCCACAAGCTTTATAAGGAGTTCAAGATAGCATGGTTTGATTACATAATTTTGGTAGCCTGAGATAGTAACAGGTGCTCAGTAAAACTTGATAAACTGAATTGATTAACTGGAACAACTTCGTGCCTCTGAATATAGCATTTCTGCTTCCCACAGCAATGGAATAATTTGCAAGTAAGTCCAGAAAGAGAGAAAATCATAAAGGGTCTAACAGATTGTCAGAATTGATTCAGATAGTTTCTGCCATTCCTAAAATAAACAAACCAAGAGAGAATGGCAGTTAGCACTAGTCAATATACTCAAAGTGTCTTTCTTATGTGTCTGATGGATATTATTGCTAAAATTTTAATTAGAATCCAAGCCTCCACCCTCAAGTAAGTCTGTGTGCTAGATAAAGGATTAGCACAGGAGTTCTCAACTGGGGGGATTCTTCCACCCACGCCCAGGGGACATTTGGCAATGTCTAAAAACATTTCTTGTTGTCACCACTAGGGGCGGTGATGCTACTAGCATCTAGAAAGAAGAGACCAGGGCTGCTGCTAAACATCCTTTGAGGCACAGGACAGCCCCACAACAAAAACTCGTCCAGCCCCAAATGTCAGTTTTGCTGGGGTTGAGAAACCTTAGATTAGAGAACTAAGATCAGGGGTAAAAAAATGACAACGGGTAAAGAAGCCTGATTGAATTTGCAATCTGAAAGTGTAAGTGTGGTTCTGTCTAGAAATTGCCATAAGGAAAGTGTCTTAATATTGTTAGCTTGATTGAAAAATTGTTTCAGTATTCTTCAGAGTTTAATAGGATAGGTTTTATAATAAATTTCAAACAGAGATGGAGTTAAATTCCAGGAAAACAGCAATGATAATAGGTGGCATTTTGGGACCACCTACTGTGTGCCAGGTATTTCATTTATGCTTTATACATATCATATTTAATCATCACAGCTCTATGAAGTAGGTATAATTACATGCTTTTATATATGATGAAATTTTGGCTGTAAGAAATCGAGTGGGGTGGCAGAGATACTTCTGTGATCACCATACCCCATTTCCTTTTCTCCTGGACACACAGACCATATTTTCCATCCCTTCTTCAGTTAAGTGGGCTCTGCGACTGATCCTGGCCAATGGAATGTGGGTGCAATAAGATATACGTTCTTCCAGGACTGGAGCCTAAAAATTTTACCTGCTCACTCCCCTGCATGTTCCGTTTTCCCTCAGAGGCATAGTATCCAGTGGAGGACTGAGGGACCCTAGGGAATGGCCTGGATCCTTGAATGTCCGTGTGGAGTAGACCCCCACTGCCCCTCACTGTACATTGATGTGAAAGAAAAAAAAAATTACATTTAGCCACTAAGAAATTGGAGTTGTTTCTTAGAGTAGTTGGCATGCCCTGATTAATACATACAGCTTTAGGTAAGCTGGAATCTGAATCCATACTTTTCTGATCCCAAAGCCCCTATTCATGACTGCTACATTGTGTTACAAATAAATGATTATTAACCTTTTCAAAACAAGTACAAATTATTTTCAAGAAATAGTTGTAAAAAGGTGTCTATAATTTTCTCTGTGTTTCTTCTGCATACAAAGCCAAAACATATAATTATCACTGAATTTTCTCATTATGAAGACATAAATTATACAAATATGTCCCTGAAGTATATAAATATTCAACAACTTCAGAAACAGATAAAATGTGTGGTTTTTATGATGATCATATGAATAGACACTATTCTTGACATGTTCTTCAGACATTATTAATAACTAGATGCTTATTAGCTGGTCTTTGTAAGCACAAAGCACAGGTAAATAAATTGCAAATATTTTAGAAAAAAAAAATGAAGAGGAGATAACCAAGTGCTGCTTATCTGTTCCTATTCCAAATCAAAATAAAATGCTGACTCTTGCTGAATGATCAAGATTACCAACCAGAAAGACAATCATTGCATGTCTAAGCTGGAGAACAAAGGGGGTTGCTTCTAAGAAGGCTAAGACTCCTGGTCACTAGGTTGAGAACTTTTTAATAGAAAACATCCTGCTTTATAAGAATTTGTTTACCTCCCTCTAGCAGGTAGGAGGTATTCAAATACTTATTAAATAAATCTATATGATCCTGTATTATTACAATTATAAGTGCTAACCAGAATAAACACATACTGGAACTAAAATTGTTGGTAGATTGCCTTTAACTTCTTGCTACCAATGATTGTATTGAACTCGAGATACCAAGCAGATACTATTGCAGTAGCAATCATTTAATGTTTCCATGACATGCTAAGATCAGAAGTAGTATGGCCCGTGTCATTTGCCTGAAATAATGCACATGCTAAAGGCAAAGAATCTTCTGGTGTGGGATCAATTTCCATGGCATTAAACTAAGGACTTGCCCATGAAATGAAGTTTTGTGCTCTCTCAAGGATATCTACAGAATTTCTTGACTCCACATATAATATTTCCATTCTTTCTGGGATGATTTTTTGGTTTTTAAGCTTTTAAGCCTCTTGTCAATAATATTTTAACTTAATGTAGATCACATTGGAGGCTGTTATATATTTAAGGTATTTTCTTATAAATAATGTGCAATTTATTCATCAGATATTTTATTAACTGCCTACCACATGCTATGCTCAGGAATACCACTTATCCAGCACCTCAATACACATTCTCAATATTATAATATCCTAACACGAGTAATACAGAGGTTGTAGTTTAGTGGGAAGAATAGACCTGAAAACAGGTAATGTGCAAAACAATTTGATAGAATATGGACATAAAGTGGGAGCTAAAGAAATGGTATGTTATCTGTCTTGCCAAAAAAGTATTTCTATTAACTAGTATCCAGTCTGCATTTAGGGTTTGGTTCTTCTCAAAATTATCATTAACTGCCTTCTAAATTAAGTAATTAAGTTGCCAATATTTTCAATAAATTAATAATTTTTTAAGAAATATGTTACTGCAAACCTTCTTGCACTGCTATATATTCATTCCCTGAAATCTGAAGGAAGGGGTCCATCCTAAACTCGATCTCCTCACCTCCCTCACTGCTCAGAGGAGGAATCCCATCCAGAGGGCTGGGGGTGATGATCTGGGTTATAGAAAGCCAGAGATGAGACATGGGCCTCTTCCTCTCATCCTGGGCTCCCTCCACAGGGCTGCACTACTAATGCCAGTGGCCAGAGTTCTGTGATCATTAGCCTACCCTCAAAAGAACACGGGCATGTGAGTGCCACCCTACACAATGTGGTTCTATTACTGAGCTTCCTGGTGGCTCATTTTCTCCTGCACAGTAGCGTCTTTTAAAAAAACCATAAAACCCGATCACTTTAATTATATCAATTCATCTGCTAGGTTGTCCCCTCTTGTGTTTTCCAGGCTCCCAGTTGTGAAATCAGAGCAGAAATCAGAGGATATTTTCTCTGAGACTTTTCATTAAATGGTATTCCGCACGGAGAAAGGCATTGTTGAATCTTTAATGTTCTGTTACCAATATCTACGTGGGCCTCCTGTCCTGCTTGTTCTAGCATAAATTTCATGGAAACTACATCTTTAGTACATATAGACTAAGCATACAGAGCCATAAGAGCCCCATCCGGTGGACAATAAGCCCAGGATGTTGCCATTTCTCTGTTAGACAAAAAATGCATGTTTCCCTTTTAATGATAAATGGGCCATTCAAATATTGAATAGGATGGTACTCTTAGGATTCCTTATGATTAAAATTAGATTATGGAAGGGGGGAAAAGAGTCTGGGTGGAAATGTTTTCTCACCTCTGATTAGCACCTTGGTGCTTTCAGTGCTGTCCTCTGGAGCAGTTCTCGCTGTGTTCTGAGCAAACGTGCCCTGTCCCCCCGGCCCTGACCCATTCCAGAGAACATGGTGTGAGAGGCGCCTCCTTGTATTGTGCAAAGCCATGGCCCTGGGTACTCTCAAGCCTTACCCTCTGTGAGTTTTGATGTGCAGAAGATTAATTTGGATCAGTTATTGGATTTAGCGATTTTTTTTCAGGTGAAGACAAAATGCATCCATGTTGCTGTATATCTCTGGAAAGGAGGCTGAGAGTAAAGGAACAAGATCACAGTGTGGTGCTTTTGGAAACCCACTTTTCTTGGTGGTTTTGTTTGTCTATCGGCTGCTTCGTATGCAACCTACCTCTAGGTACAAAAGTATGTTTTATTCCAATGATACTGTTGACCCCGTCTTCGTATAAACAGGCTACTATTTACTCGAGACTTTTCAAAAAATTTCTTTTTTGAAATGTCAATTTTCCTGCCAACACATTGAATTTCCCATGCATCACTCATGCCATTCTTCCCATCTAGTTCTGTTACACATAATGTTTTTCTAGAAGTAAAACTATCCAGATAGGGCATCAGCCAACAAAATAACTTTCTGCCAGACCGCTAGCTAAATAAGCTGTCTTGTGCATTCCTCCCTAGGCTTGGCTTTCTCTCTGTGTTCTGAAGCCGATTCTTTCATTCTAATCGAACAAAACAACTGCTTTCCCACTTTTAGTTCATGCATTTGTAACGCCTTGTAGATCCCGGCTCTGCTGTTTTTTGGAGGCTAAACTTCACACCACCAAGGTGGTGACTCTAGGTCAGCCCCTTACATTCTAGGATTTGCTATGTTTAACTTCCTAATTCATATTACACTGTCTTTTCCTTTCCTCACTGTTTAAATACCTGCTGCTCACATGCTCATGTCTCTTAGTAGCCTGCCTTTATCTGACCCAGATCTATAACTATTCACTTTTAGGAAAGAAAGAGGAAGAGGAAGTAATGAAGGCAACGTGATAGATGTATCTGGGCAGATCATAATAAAAAATACCTCCCAGTATCAAGTACCATGCTCAGGGCTTTCCACGTATCATCTCATTTATACACATAATGATTTTGTGTAATGTGTGCATTTCGCTTGTTCAAGGTCACACAGCAGGTAGGTGGTGGTGCTGGGATTAAAGCCAAAGCCTCCCTGCCTCCACCCCTGTGCCACCCTTCCCCGTCTCGCTCCAGCACGCTGGGCTCTCTCCCCCGAGAACCAAAGTTTCAGCCTATTTCCCCTCTGAGGTCCTTGGTGTTGACAAGACCTCAGCCTAGATCAGATTGCATTTTATCCCATTACTCCCTTGCATTGTCTCCACTGAGCTTTTTAACATACAGGGAGCCCTTCCTTAGAATAGCTGTCACCCAGGCCTATTGTAATTTATACCTATTGACACTACGCTGCAGATAATTCACCCTTGCAAACTGTCACTTTCCACTGTCACCAGAAACAGCTAGCAAACGGAAATCGTATGCATGGTGCCCATCAACAGAGGATCTTGGTGTCACCTGATGCAAACACACGTGGAAGAAAATGAGTCTGTACCTCTTGGATCACACAGATGTCTCCTTTCCGAGCAACAGCATCGTTTGATGACTTTGAGGAAGCCAGAAAATGAAAGGAATAACTCCTAAGATATGATCATTATTGAACTAGAATACTGAACAGGTGCATCTGCATTTTTCTGGGACTTCCCTCCAGGAGATCTTTTATTCTTGGGTTAAGTAGCAAAATGCAATTGCATTCCAAGAAACCATTAACATAATTCGTATTTTAAACCATACTGCCCTGCCCGTTTCCTTTGAGGGCTCAAAGATACGAATCAGAGGACCACAGGATTTCTTTAAATGAAACACGCTTCAGAAACTATTTGTTCCCACCTTTGATTTCACAATTAAAGAAATGGAGGTACGGAAATACTAAGGGATTCACTCAAGGTTAAAAGTGGCAAAGACTCCTCAAAGAATATAACTAAAGTGTCTCTCAAATTAATGTCATAGCAGTTATATACACTTCTGTACCTGTTACTTTTCTCTGCTTCCCTGGTGTTGATAATAATGGAAACTTATTCCTGCTTTCATATGGTGTTTGCATTTCTTTCCTCATCCTTATGGTTTGAAATAGTTAAAGCTTCAGCCCCAACCAATATGCACTTGAATTTGAAATTTGCTGTATGATGCTGCTGCTTTTCATTTTTTACCATTTCACACCTTGTCCGCATCTTGAGCAAGCTTGTAAGTTTCCAGTGCATACATTTCTTGTGATGATATATTGTCCTGGTGGAAAATTTCATTTACTGGCTGTGCCCTTTGCTGAACCTGTTGCTAGTCAGGGAACATGATAAGCGTATAAGTAGCATGCTACTTCATTTATCATACATCGTTTTAGACACTCAAATGTCTCATATACAATTCTGCATTCTGCACAAAGGGGAGCTACTCAGCTCACAGAAAAAAAAAAGATCTTCGAATAAATTGTCAGTTTATGATATATAAATGTATCCTCTTAATAAAAATTAATCATAGTTTATACTAAATCTGTAAGTACCTTTTATTATTTTTTATAACCCTGCTAACCACATGCTATCAAACACTAAGAGAAAGAATCTGGCTTTTGTGATTTGGTTTATAAGAAAATTGGAAGACATAAAAATGCTGTCTATTTTCAATAATTGAATTACATTGTGAAATAAATCAGGGCATTGGGAATCTCGGCAGCGTCTCAAGGCCTGTCTGGTGCCACACTGCTCACACGGCAAGTGCTTCAGCATTTTCCTCTTATCGCCTCAAGTGAAAACTGCTCAAAGTCAAAGCCAACACTTGGAGAAGGTTGAATTAGGCCAGAGAGAGAAGGCGCGCATCACGAATGGAAAGCCAGGAAAACAAAGCTCTAAGTGTCTAATGTAGAAAGTCTTTTTTTTTTTAAGTGTTATTTTCTGAGACTGCTCCAGGAGGCCAGGCCTGCCTAATTTCAGTAACTTTTCATGTATCGATTCCTGCTCTTCCCCTGCCTGTCATTACAATGGTTTACTAGCACCCATGTTTTATGTGTAGCGTAAAAAATCTACGTTCTGTCAGAATGGGGCCCTTGAAATTTTGAAAGTGAAACTTGATTTACATTAAACACTGCTTAGACTAATTAGGACCTTTCTCCAAGGAATTGTGAACATGAAATATAGCTAACAATTATGTGTTCGCTGTCTCTCTTTCTTTACAGTCAGAAAGTGCTTTAGCCGAGTGGAACCCACACAGACAGATGAGGACTACTGGCACTTCGATAAAGATGTAAATATAGATAGAAGCCCGGGCATTTTTATGTATGTAGGGCTATTGTCTGTCAGAAACAACAGCAGTGCCATGGTGTATATCAGCAGCAACTCGCTTAAATGCACCTAAGTGTGTGGCTTAGCTAGACCCTGCCTTGCAGGGGGCACCTTCGCAAAATGAGAGATGCCTCTCAAATGAAAACTCACTTTGTTTTAATAAAGAAGCATGCCCCTTTCTGAAATATAGGATTAGGATGCAGAATTCCAATGTGACATCGCTTCTGGCCACTGAAAAATACCTTGACTAAATATATAGCAACACCCATTTGATTTCCTCCATTTTTATGTTGATAAAACTCTCTCTAGGCCTGGGTTCTCCCTGCTCTTTGGATCAGAAAGTCTTTGAGACGCTAATAAAAGCTATGGATCTTCTCTATGGAAAAACATGCACGCCCTGAAACACACAGATGTCTGCATATATTATAATTTCAGGGCGTACAAATGCTCTGAGATTCACTCATGGATCCCTGAATGTGGTGGAAAGAGAACTGGATTCAAATAACTAGCTACAAACTTGGGCAGGTTATTCAGCCTTTCTGAACTCGGTTTGGGCATCTGTAAAATGGGCACAAAGATGGTACTTGCCTGAGTGGGTTTCTGTGGTGACTAAAGGAGACAGTAAGCATATGAGCTCAGACTCTGCCTGGCACACGGCAGTTGCTTAGCCAGTATGTGCTTTCTCTCCTTTCTCAGACTAACCTACCAGAAAGCGAAGTCCTCCGCTGGAAAGCAGAGCTTGGCAAACTGCAGCCTGCTGGCCAAATCTCACTCACCCTCTGTTTTTCTAAATAAAGATTTATCGGGATAGAGCCACACCCACTTGTTAAGCTCTTGTTAGTGGCTGCTTTTGGGCTGCAATGGTAGAGTTGAAGAGTTGTGATACAGATTATGTAGTTTACAAAACCAAAAATATTCTCTATCTGGCCCTTTATAGAAAAAGTTTGTGAATCCCTGCTCTGGGGCTGCTCACACAAGTCAAGATCATTCACAGGCTGGCTCCTTTCATCCCAGTTGGAGGAATCTGCTTATCCCCACTGGGACGGTGCCCTGTTTGGAGGCTGGGTCTGGGGTAGATACTGACATTTGGTCGTGGTAAGGTATGTAGTTCAGTCTCCAGCTCCATGCTGGAATCAACTCAAATGTCCATCAAGAGGAAAGTGGGCGAACACCTTACGGTATAGGATGTGTACAGCCAAATAGTGCACAGTAATAGCAAGAATGAGCTATCGCTATACACAGTCACATGGATCCCGCAAAGAAAGCCGGATATAGAAGGGTACATACTGTACAGTCACACTTATGTGAAGTTCTAGAACATGCAAAACTAATTCATGGTGATACAAGTCAGAACAGTAAGGGAGAGGGTGGTCCCTAGGAAGGGGTACGAGGGAAACCTCTGGGCTGCTGAAGTGTTCTATACCTTGATCATTGAGCTCAAGGTGATAGTTATATATGTAAAAATTTGTTGGGCTAATTGTTTGAAATTAGTGTACATTTTGCACTTGGTATTTTATATCTGAAGTGAGACAGTATGAGAGAATGAGAGAGAAAGACAGACAGACAGACAAGAGAATACTCTGAACTAAGGCTGTCAAGTTTCAAATCCTGCGTATCCACGACTAAGTTATATGACTTGGGGCAGCTGTCTTCATGTTGCCTCAGTTTCCTCAACTGCAGAATGGCCAAATGGTTGAGTAGGTCTAACCTTCCTTATCTACAATTTCAAAATCCAAAAAATATCTAAAAAGCAAAGGTGTTTTCATAATTCATTTAGCAGCAACACTGACCTTAACTTGTATCAGTGTATTTATAGTTTTTATTTATTCCACTTGGTATGAAAAGTTATAGCAGTTAATATCATTGCAGAAATATTAATGTTGTGGAATGCTGCCCTAGACCATACTGGCAGTGTCATGATGTCAGGACTATGTTTTCCATATTAAGTTTCTGAAATATAAAAAATTCTGAATTTTAAAACCTCTAGACCAAGGTCATCAGGTAAGAGACTGTAGACATCTACCTGCCTCATGGAGTTTATGAGAAATAAAGTAACACCTGATGGGCACTTGTAACAATGCCTGTCCTGCCGGGCACGGTGGCTCACGTCTGTAATCCTAGCACTCTAGGAGGCCAAGGCAGGTGGATCATTTGAGCTCAGGAATTCGAGACCAGCCTGAGCAAGAGCAAGACCTGTCTCTACTAAAAATAGAAAGAAATTAATTGGCCAACTAAAAATATATAGAAAAAATTAGCTGGGCATGGTGGCACATGCCTGTAGTCCCAGCTACCTGGGAGGCTGAGGCAGGAGGATCACTTGAGCTCAGGAAATTGAGGTTGCTGTGAGCTAGACTGACACCACAGCACTCTAGCTGGAGCAACAGAGTGAGACTCTGTCTCAAAAAAACAAAACAAAACAAAACAAAACAAACAAAAACAATGCCTGTCTAATGCAAAGCACTCAAAAAAGATTAATATTATTAGTTGTGGTCTCTGCTCCCACTCCAAGGAAGCTTGTGACTGCTTTTTACATAGGGCCAGTTGACACCAATTATGAAAACCATCATAAGTCGAATTTCTAAAGACCATCGTCTATAAACTTTCCCTTGAGCAAACTTTATGAGAAAGAAGTGGAAAACTATGGCTTTGTGGAAAGAGGAAAGCCCCGAATTATCATCACCTGGGAAAACTTTACATGTCACATGTCGAAGTGGACACTCCTTCCACTGAGACCAGAAATAGCTAAGCACTCTTGAACAGGGCATGAGGGTTTCTCTGAAGAACAAGAAAAGGAGTTTTGTCTAGTGCCGATTCTGTGTGAGCTTAAAAAATACACTATTCCCAGCATTCCTGCTGGGTGTGCGTATTTGAAGTACTCCACCATCCCTGAGGTCTTGCCTGCGCTGTGATTAAGGAGGAGGTACCCAAGGAGATTCCCCCAAATCAGAACAAGGGAAAGAAAACTTAATGAGAGAGGCAAATCACATAAATGATCTTTCAAGAGGATTTTCAGTATCTGAAAATAATCTAAAGAAGAGGCCTCTCTGCTTTAGTGGAAAGAGGTCATGGCTCTGAGCACCAAATTCTGCTTCTTGCTTTCGCCACTACCACCCGGGTGGCCTCGGACAAGCCGCTACAACCCTTTGTGCCTCAGTTTCCTCGTTCATAAAATAAAGGGATCTTATACATTGAAAGTTGATTTCTAATATAACTCCCAATGCTGTGAGTTCTAACTGTTCCGGTTCGGAAAGGCTGGAAACCAGTTCTTACCAACCACTTCAAACCCTTAACACGTGACATGACCTGAGGGTCCACAGAAAGAGGAACTTCACGAAATACTTGTTGATTTAAAATGCAACCTTGTTTTGTTCACTTCGGCATCCTCAGTATCTAAAATAGTGCCTGGCACAAAAGAGGTTTCTCAAAAAGTATTGTTGAGTGAATGAATGGCTATTTTAATTCTAGATCTGTTACTGAGGCAGCAAGTTTCTTTGACAAATAAATACTAATGAATTTTATGTTATTGAATGACTCTTGCAAGTAATGGATAGGATATTTTCAGCCATACAGAAAACCATAGCTCAAAATTATTTATGAGGAAAATGTCTTATCTCTTATAAAAAGAATTCAAGAGGTAAACAGCCTCTTTACTGGCTTATCCAGGGTTTAATGGTGCGACTTAAGGCCCAGGTTTCTTTCTTGTTCTGCCCTGCTGATTGGGCACATTAGCTTTCTTGTAGCTGGCTCACCTTGTGGCTGCATAAGGGCTGCTACCTGTGCAAGTGTCATGTTAAAGTTCTCTTAGAAAGAAAGAAGTAGAGGAATACATTTACATAGTCAACTAATAGTAGTGATCACTCCAGAATTAACTATCTGGTTAAAAAAAAACACCTGTTCAATAAATAAAAGAATGAATGAAGGGAGAAACAAATGGCATCAAGATAAAAAGTCAAATGTAAAAATGCCAAATGAATGATTCAGAGAGTAAGTGCCAGAGGAATATTCTGGAGATGTTACTGTGGACTGGTGTCAGTCCCAAGCAGGAAGGGATCACTGAGACAATGCCACATGACCTGGACTTGGAAGGTTTGGATACAGTTAAGAGCTGGTGAAGGCATTTCATTTGCAGGGACAATTTGATCCAATGCTGGGAAGTAGAAATACACACAACATGTATTAGTGACAAAGGGGACATTGAATGAAGAGAGGAGAGGTCCAGAGCGGACAGTAATTAAAGATCAATTTGGAAGAATAGATTTTACCACGTGGCTAATTGACTAGACCTTATTCTATTGGTAATGGGAAGAATTTTTTAAGTTAGATTTATTGACCTATACTTTATATAAAGTAAAACCTACTCTTTTTAGTTTGTAGTTCGATGAGTTTTGACAAACACATACTGCTGGTGTAACTACCACAACAGTCAGTACAGAGGATTGTTCCGGAATGTTCCTTCATGCCCCTTTGTAACTAACTCCTCCTTGACCACCACTATTAGTAACCACTGATCTGTTTTCTGTCTCTATAGTTTTGCCTTTTCCTGAATGTCATATGGAGCTTTTGAGTCTGGCTCCTTTCATTTAGCATTATACATTCGAGATCTATCCTTGTGGTATGTAGCAGTAGTTAGTTCCTTTTTATTTGAGTAAGGTTGCATTGTTTGGATATGCCACAGTTTGTTTATTCATTTACCAGTTGAAGGATATTTGGATGGTTTCCCTTTCTTTTTTTTTCCGCAATTATGAATAAAGCCACCATAAACATTTGCATATAAGTTTTTCTGTGAACCTACATTTTTATTTCTTTTGGGTAAATATTTAGGAGTGGGGTTACTGGTTTGTATGGTAAGTATGTGTCAATCGCCAAACAGTTTTCTAAAGTGGTTGGACCACTTTGTCATCCTACCAGCAAAGGATGAGCATTCCGGTTACTCCACATTCTTGTCACCATTTGGTATTGTCAGTTTTGGGGTTGCTTTTTTCTTTCTTCCTTTTTATTTGCTTTTATTGTTGTTGTTTAGCGATTCAAATAGGTGTGCAGTGGTGGCATCTGATTATGGCTTTAATTTTCATTTCTCTAATGACTAATTAGAGAATGTCAAGTATCTTTCTTGTACTTATTTGCTTTCTATATATCTTCTTTGGTAAAGTCTCTAAAGAGAAATGTTTTAATTTTTTTTTCTTTTTGGATCATGTTATGATAACATCAAAGCTTTAGAAAGTCTGGTCCAGGTCTGGAATGAGGGTGTTGGTGATATGGAAATTAGATAGGGATTTCCCTGCTGCATAAACCAAGTCCAAAGTGATGAGAGAGGTAGTATATCTACAACTAAGTAGTATATTTGCCCTAAAAAGTAGATTTTGAACATAGAAAATACCTTGCTCTGTGCCTGCCATTCAGTTTACTGAAAATGATTACTACCATTCATGATGTGCCAGACACATGCAGTCTCATGTGTGCTCTTCACAGGTATGAATCTTCACCCACCCCACAGCGTTCTAGTTTTCTCCTCTGCTTCTCATACAAGGAAACTGAGGCACAGAGAGAAAAATCACTCACTTATGATCTCATATCCAGTAAGTGGCATCTAGAGGATTTGAACTTTAATCATCTGGCTCTGTAACCCCCACATGATATTGCCTTTATAGAAGCATCTCATTAATGATTGTTGAATTAGATGAATTAAAAAACTATACAAAATCACCAGAAATATCTATTTCGCGGTTCTGGTTCTTAGAATCAAAATGTGTTTGGCAAAGGCATCCAGTGTAACTCTTCACAATAATACACAGCACATATGCCATATTATTTGGACAATAACAAAATGGTAGTGTTCTTCCTTATTTATCCAATTGGATCAAGAGTCGTGGTCCCCAAATGTAGCAGACTATAGGGTTCATTATCCATGTTCCTGTGATTCTTTCTCAAATCTGTCCCCCTGCTGATGGAAAGGAAAGGACCACTAAAGACAAGCTGCTGTGGGGAGCCACCTGCCCTGCACCCCTTAGCCAGCACATATTTGAGCCATGTCCTCACTCAGCCGATGTGAGCTCTTTTCATTCTCCACAGCAATGAGAGACCCAGCATCACTGCTTGGGAACAACTATGTCCCTGAAGGGCGTGGGAGCACATACCTTTGAAACCGCTCCTGCAGAGCCAGAGGATGAGGAGAAACAAACCAAAAACACAACAAAAAAGCCATTCATCCTTCTTCATTTCTCAGCTCAGCTATAGGAGAGTTATTCTGCTGAGTACCCCCAAGAAGAGATAAGAGGTGCTAATTGTAGCATCAATAATTTAGTGTAGGAACCAAGTCCATTTGTGCTACTAGATCAAAATAAACACATTTTTAGAGATCTTAAATCGTAAGGGTGTAAAAAGCCCACTTTGTCAAGGTAGTAGGCTAATCCCCAGAAATCCATCTGATCTCTCAGTCAATCAGGAAACTGAGAATCTGCTTTTCTTTTTTTTGCTCGGTGCCTTCTTTGAAAGAGGTATTTGATACTGTGCTCTAGCAAAGATTTACATGTGGGCAATGAAGGGGTTGGAGGTTATGCAAAAGTATCAAGCCTATCAGGCCTAAAGTACGAGAAACTTTACAGGTCATTGACAGTACCAGACCCACAACAGCATCTTCAGCTTCTTAAAACAAGATGCTGGTTGAGGGAGGAGACTTGAGGAAGCCTTTTGATCAAAAAGGTAACAGCATTTAATAAATTTCCGTTAATGATTTAATCTTTCCCTAGTAATGTCCTTTACAAGATTAGAGATAGGTTTCCTCAAGGGAAAAATTACTGTATTTCCAAATGAAGTAAGACTATGAAGTAGAAAAAAAAGAGAAATCTAATTAAAACTTCATATTAAAAAACCAAGTTTGTGATGAGACAATAAATTTCAACTGCTGTCATTTACTTTAGATTGTGATGTGTCTTTCTGAGACATAGGCATATTTTAAATTGCTTCTAAAAAGAAGACAGAAAACAATATCTTACCCCCAACACATGCTCATACTACAAAAAAATGTCATGACTACACCTTTTGGTGAACTATGGGAAACAGTCTGATCAAGCGGCAAGAGCTGAGTGTTGGTACAACTTGTGTGACCAAAATGGATTTCCTTCTCTGAGGGTGAATTTCCTTATCTATAACGTGGGCAGATGAATGTTGATACTTAGGGTTGTTGTTGTGAAGATTAGATTCATTAATATGTGGGAAATACTGGGAGTAGGTATTAATTTACTGGTATTTACTGGTGGTTCCTTTTTCTTCAAATTATACTCTCATGAAATTCCAAGGAATCCCGTAAACTAATCTTTCATTTCTATATGTGCACGCACACACACAAACACATACACAACATTTCTTACCAGCTGTATAGTGTTGATATAGAAAGATCATAATCTAAGGTTATCTATCTTCTGAGCGCCCAAATTCCAAGCCAGGTGTTAAAATCATTAGCAGAATCAACCATCTCCAGCTCAGAGGATTTAAACTTGCCAACAGGTTCTCCCCAGCACTACTTTGCAGCTGCTCCTTACCCAGAAATGATTCTTCCATTAAAAATGATTTGCTCTATAAAAATTCTATATTTTAATGAGCCAGAAGTCAGTAGCAGCCACAAATACTCCCACTGGCCTTTACTATTTCCAAAGGAATTTTGGGAATCTCTGAACTTCATAGCAGTCCATGAAGAAAGGGCTGAAGATGTCCAAATTCTATGACCTTGTATTTATTTCACAGAAATAATGTGGGGCTTAGATAATGAATTACTAAAGTTTAAGAATTTTGTTGAATGAGTTATTATCAAGCAAAGCTTATAAATCATGGAAATAAACATCTTTAAAGGTTAAATCTGCTTGGGGAAAATATACAGGCCTGCTTTAAGATATTTAGTTGAAGGTAATATCAAAATTAACTTATTCGAAAGTGAAGACAGGTTCATAAAACTTGAGCCAGGTAGAGCTTTCATGAGGACTGCCCAGTTCTCTAGTTCTGAATTCAGAGAAGTGCAAATAATACGTGATTATCTAACCTTCCAATTTTGTGCCTAGTCATTGGAGTCTCTTCATTCTGCTTACCAGTTAGTCAAACTGGGAAAATATTAGCCAAGTCATTAGCCCAAAAGGTTATGGCAATCTCTACCCCTTTCAAAGAAAATCTTTCCTTGTGACTTGGTTTTTGATCAATTTTTCACCTTCTCTTTAAACCTATTAACAAGTAACTACTGTGTGTGACACATCTTTCATTGGTTGGACAGTATTTTAATTCTACATGCTGGATTAGGACTGAACACTTATTCTGGTCACTTTTCCTCTAGGAGGAGCTTAGTTTTTGTAGTAAATGATGTTATCACCCCAGCAAAAACCTTAGTTGTCCTGGGTTTAAAACAGATGGGACTGCACATTGCTCTAGCTCGATTTTCAGTAGAGGGACCAATGGAGAAGCAATCCTTAAAAAATAGAAGGAAAACCAAATAATTTGACCAAGAGGATCATGGCTCTGATGCCTTTTGTTGCTGCCTTCACCACTATTTCCAACCCTTTTTCTAAAAACATGGTAAAGGGAACAAAGTTCAGATGGCATGTTGAGTTAAGCATTAGATAGATGGAGAAGAAACTGAAATATTATTTATGATTCAGTCTCTTCCCTCTCCTCCCACCGAGCATTTCAGAAAGCTCTATATCAGGGGGTCTTAGGGACACTGCTAATAAATAAACAAACAAGACTTAACCATATTTGAAAGTGAAACCAAGGCTGTTCTGCCACCTGCTACCACCTTTTGAAATTTTCTCATTGGAATGAATTTGGTCAATCTTTAGGAATACCATCAATGATGTAGTGTTTGCCTTCCACCAGCAAATATGTTCTGAGTCCCTCCTATGTGCTGGGCATTGTGATGGGCACTGGGATAGGGACAAGAAAGGCCTGGTTTCTGAGGGGACATTCTCGTGGGAGGGCAGTCATTCAGTGAAAGGCATGCACAAGAGGCATATCATTACAAATTGTGATTAGTACTACAAAGAGGGAAAACACACAGTTGGGATAGAGAAAATAAAGGGGGCACAGCTTAGATGGAGATGGTTTAGGTTGATCCCCCTCCTGAAAGTGACAGTTAAGGAACACTAATGGAAGATGTTTCCGAGTGGTTAAGCCACACTGCCTGGTATTGGGTGTCAGCTTCAGCCCTCCTTTGACCTTAGGCAAGTTGGTTAACCTGTCTGAGCCCTGGTTCCTTCATGTAAAATTGGGATGGCAAAACAACCTATCTTATGAAATTCATGAGATGACCCTGAGAATGAGCTAATTCCTGTAGATGGTTTAATGAATGTTGTCTGTCATCACCATCCTCATCACTGATGGTGGTATTGCCAGTAGTAATAGCAGTAGTTAATTGAGGCCCTTAGAATCTCATGAATCGAGACAATTTTTCTCACTCTGTTTCCTTAATAACTTGTTCCATAGATGTTTATAGCCAAAAAGAGAGAGAGAGAGAGAGAAAGTCTTCTCTTTGCTCAGATTTGAGACACATTCCAGCTCACCTAAATCCAGGATAGCTTTTTTTTTTTTTAGCTTGTAATCACTCCAATTGAGGAACAAAGTGAAGAACAAACAAGTTTTCAATACTCCTCGTGGTCCAAACTCTATGTTAGGTGCCTTGTCGTAGAATATTACCATTTAACACAGTGACTGCCACACTAGAAAAAAATTTTTTTTCCTTGGGGCTGCAATGTTTTATTATGAAAATAGAATAAAAACTTTGAAAACAAAACAATTCCTTCTAATTTAATGAAATTTTTTTTATTTTTTAGTGTTTTCTGTGCATGATTTATATGCAACTTGAAAAGTAGTTCTCAAGGCTCCCAAGGTAAAGAGATGGGTGAGTTGCATATGCTTCACAAGACCTCGGGCTCAAAATTAGCGTGAGTTAAATACAACTCACATGGCAGTTAATGTGTTCATTGACAACCATTGTTGGTTGGGGGGCATTATTTCCTCTCTACAGATGAAGAAATGGAGGCTCAGAGAGGCTCAAGTCTAATGTAGTCCCTGATACATCAGCCTATTCATTGATATACCCAGCACTCATAAATACCTATTTAATGATCATACTCACTCTCATAAGAGACCACGAAGGAATCCCAGAAACCACACACTTCCCAAAGCTAGCACTTACTTCAACAAAAACCAAGATGTCAGAGACTTTTAAGTTAATGGTCACCTATAACGAGCAGCTAGTAGGCGGGATCCCTGTCAGAGTCTGGAAGTTTCTGCTGTCTTCTAAGCATCTCTAGAATCTTTTTATTTTCCACTGCTATTTCTGGGTAGAGGCTAGGTCTTCCCTGACAATCTGGGATGAATCTTTTCCCTAAGAAATTATAAGATACATTTAATTCCTTAGTATGTATCCCATGTGGAAGCCTCAAAACACACCCAATATTAAAGACAAGATTTAGTGCGTTGATTTTGGTAGACCTCCTAGTAACTGTTTTCTTTTCAAGGGAAAAAAGCACAGTGACATTACCACTCTGGGAGAAGTGGACATATTGACTTACTAAGAGACATTGTTGACATTTCAAGTACCAGAAAGATGTGTAACAGGATATGGGATTAAAATAGTATTTCTGGCCAGTGGGGTGCTCACTTTTAAACTAAGCATCGACAAAGGGAAAGTTGTGGAAAATGGTATCTTCCCAATTAAAACAAAACAAAACACTTAAGAAAGAACCCTTACCAGGGAGGTAATAGAAAGGTATTTCAGAATGGTGAGACGTGCTCAGGAAAGCCCAGAGAGTGGAAGGTTGTCCTTGCTGCTCTCATTGCCTTTCCCGTCCTCAGCCATCTCAGCACTCCAGCGTGCCGAGGGTTGGCCAGAGTGGCCAGAGGTCTGTGCGTCTCCACTGTGACATGCAGCCCAGTCATCACGGAAGGCCTTTCTGCACTGATTTTCTCATCCCTAAAGGCCCCTCTCAATGCATGCACGGATAAAAATTTTTGATGGGTAATTTTAGTACAATATACCCACAGTATGTGCCATATCCACATTTAAATCCTTACTATCAGAATAACCATTGTATGCATTTCCGGCAGTTTGGGGCAATTCTGTTGTTTAGTATCAAATGCAAACATAAAGCAACCTGGTACCATTAATTTAGAGCCCGAACTCACTCGCCTTAGTTGGCCCGGTGCAGTTGCATATCACATGGGTGGTAGAGACAGGTTAGCTTTATTAGCCACAGCCCTGGAGGTCTCCTATCCCGCTGAGCTGACTTTGCCCATCTTGCTCAGTGGTTTTCAGAGTCAGACAAAATAGCATTTCCCACCTCCCCCACCGCACACACCCCTGCCCGGGACAAGCACATAAACAAGTTTTTTCATGGCTCACCCCCAAGGAGCTTTCTCAGGCCACAGTTTAGTTTCTCAGGCCTCCAGATCCCTATGACAATGACTCATTTTAGCCCATGAATTTTCTTTTTTACCTGGGGTGGATTTGTTTCCCATGCCCGTCCCCACATCCCACCCACCCACTCCTCTGACATCTGGGCCCCAGTGTAGCTGTAAAATCTTCATTGCAACAGGGTTTGAAGAATAAGAAGAAGTCTTATCCGTGTTGTTCCTGACTACTTAATGTGCTGCCACAACGTCTTTGCATTCCTTTCCGACTGAATTAATTTCAAGGACTGTTTTTTTTTTTTTTTTTTTTTGCTTCATCATTAAATGCCAACTGGTAAGCCTCCCTAAACCTCCACTTAACAGGGGCTATTAGCATTTTAAACCTGGGTTAGGACCCGCTTTCTCCCCTCCTCTGCAGCACCCCCAGAGTGTGCGTTTTTCCCCTGGAACCACAGATGCTATAACGCGTGTCTTGCAAAACATACGGCACCCACCGCATTTCTGCTCTTTCTCAAATCATGTCTGGGGAAACTGAGAAGCTCCTTTTGAATGATTACATTATGGCTTTGATTTTTATTTATAAAACATAAAGGACTAATATATATCAGTTAGGACATTTTGCTTCCAAAGTGCATTGTAGCAAAATAATTGGAAGGCAGTTGCACTGTGAAATATATGACAGCTTCACAGGACATAAAAAGCAGCTTTTTCTTTGTAATAGTGTAATTGCCTTAAACCCCACAATCATAATTGTTATCAAAAAATAATCCCGCGGAAAGGCTAATATAAGGTGAGCAGACTATTATAAGAGTTCTAATATACTCGATTCCTTGAACAGCAAATGCAGCTCTCAATCTCCAGGTGCTTTTAGTGTCAGTCAGAGAGTGCTCAGTCATTTCTGTGCATCAAGCCTGCAGTATTGATTTTTCCACTGACTGAAACAGCCATATAAGCATAAATTTTGCATGAGCCTTTCACTTTGTAGACTCTCCTTTGGTCAGATGACACATGATGTGAACATGAAGACTGTATAATAACAATGCATGGTCAACCTGCAGGCATTAAAGCGTGGGCTCTCGCGTCTCTGAAGGACAAAAGCTGGATCGGGAGAGGGCCGCCTCGGCAGTGCCGGGGAAAACAAATATCAGCTCCATCTTGGGAGCCCGCGTGCAATTTTATTTTCTACCTCTCTCCCGTATTTTCACGTCTCCTTTTCAGAGCACGCCCCCAACACACACATGCACACACACATTCACACACGTCTCGTCGGCTGCACCCACCCCAGGTAAAACTCGGCTTTATGAGAAAGAGTCACTGTGCTGATGGCTGAGCAGCCGCCCCAGCCCTCTCCCTGCACCGCCCTCTGGTTTTCTCCATGTTGTTTTGTTGGGTTCTGTTGTCGATGTCATTTCTTTTGTGTCCCCGGCCCCGCAGAGACTAAATAGTGTGTAACAACATTTGATAAGATCTGGTATCCCGCTGAGAAAGCCTTATCTAAAGATGTGGCTCATTGATACACAGGTACAAGAAAAACCAACCCTCCTTAATAGCCACATTCCATTTAACCTACTTTGGCCCTGTTTGAGATCTCCGTATTCATTAATAGTTCTTTATCTCATCTCTTTATGATTGAAAATGTTCTGTTTGAAGTGCAATCATTCTGTTACGAGATTTTGCCCGTGGAAACGAGAGAAGGGCGTATAATCCTACCCCCACGGGTCAGATCTCCCCTTAATCCCAGGTGGCGGAATTGCTCCAGCACAGCCACTCTGCTCAGTCCCATTAACTTTGGCCATTTCGTGTAATTAATTTATATTAGGATATGAAGAATTCTCAAGATTAAATTGAATTGGCCTGGGGCGGGTGGAGGGGGGGCAGGATGGGAATTACCTATAAAAGAACAAATCTCCGTTGGCCAGATAGAGTTAACCAGAAGGAGAACAGCATTTTCTTTTAAGTAAAAATCATGGTGCCAGGCAGGACCTTGCTGTAATGAATAACTGCAAATGCATTCACTTTTTCCCTTTCTGTAACCATTTGGAATAACAACAATAACCTTCGCCTCGAAGCTTGCTAACCTGAAGGAAGAGAGGTGCTAAACCCAGAATTAAACACTTCAAACTTCTACAGCATCTAATTAAGAGTATAAACCATTAGTTTATGTAAATCTAAACATGATTTGGTTTATTTTTAAAGAACCGTGGTCCTGCGTTCATCTGGAATTTCTCCATTGCCCAGAAATGGATTCTATCATTTAAAATTTTTTTAATGTTTCCCATTTCCAGAGGGGGCTGCCTATTTTTTGTTTGTTTGTTTGTTTGGTTTTTGTGATCAACTTCATTGGTGCTGCTTATTGTTTGGGAAAAGTTTTGAAAATTATCCTTTTTATCTCCAGTTGATGGCATCACAGGAGATATATCTACTTAAAGCCAAAGTTATTATAGTGAGAGCAATGTTCTTTGAAATGAGTTTTGGCCAAAGAGAATGAACAAAACGACCTTTGTGAGCCTAAGCTTGGAGAAGAGCTTAGTCTACAGGCTCGAGTGTGGAGGAGGAAGACCTGGTTTGCTTACTTTTTATAGGAAACTGAAAATCTGGAGAAAATACACTAAACGTTCTTTTTAATGCTTCATTTGCTCACCTCCTCCCATTAAAATAGGCTCAAATACCAATTGGGCAGAATAAGGATGCATGAGTATTTAATGTGAAGTAAAAAGAAATAAAAATAAGAAGATAGCTCCCCAGCCCAGCTGAGCCCCACTCCTGAGATTCCACTCCTTGTTTAGTAAATGCAATCTCAACTCCAGGACCCTGGGAGAAGGCACACCAAGACACCGGCCCTAGGATGTGCCCTACGATTGTGCACTCAGTAAAGCAGAATCCACTCTCCAGACCCCTCGCCCCAACAGAGGGGTGTTGTGGGGAGAGTTCCTTCTTCTCTTCTTTCTTTTTCCTTCTTTCACCACCCTTACCATCCCCACCCTGAACTTTGATTATAATCAAGAGAGAAAAACAAAGAGACTCAAAGACGTGAAAGAGCTAGTGTAGAATCTTCAGTGGTTCATGCCAGTGCCTGTTGCCCTGAATCCATCCCTGTGTCTAAAACGTGATCCTGTCTGCTCAGGCCTGTCTGAAATGTGAGGGCCAGCTCTGCAGCCTTCCGAGCGCATGGCTGGCCTTGTCATTCCTCTCACTCTCCTCGAGTCTCTGTGGAGAGATCAGCACATCATGGGAAAGGACACTAAAGGAGTTGACAGCCAGCGTCCCTTGAGCTCCAGGAGGGTTCCTTATCAATGGGAAAATATGCCAATGCGCTTCCTTCAGCTGTTCCTCAATCTGAACGTGGATGCAGCTCTGATGGAGCCAGAGGACCCTGAGGAGGTTGGAATAATCCTATAGACAAGTTGCATAGTTTAGATCCATAATTTTTACAGCCTCTCCATGGTCACCAGAAACACACACACACACACACACACACACACACACACACACACACACACACACAATTCTGAGCAGCCCTGGAAAAAAATCTGAAAAAAAAAAAAACCAAAAAAAAACCCAACTGACAGCTTGAAATAAAGATGTCTTTGCCACTATGAAATAAAAAACATTAACCCGAAACATGTTTCAGGTTCACACAGCTTTCTCTCCCATGAATGTATTCCTTATATCAAGCTGTAAATGAGCTTCCTTTTTGCAGAGGTTGGACACTTGTGTTTGGAGAACTGTATGGTTTCTGGCTGTTATTCGCATGTGCTCAGAGCCTTTGTGCTTGCTGTTCTTTCCCTTGGAATGCTTTTCCCTCAGATGTCCACATGGTTTATTTGCTTACTCCCCCAAAGGTCTGCTCATGGCATCTTATCAGTGGGACCTTTCATGCCACTGTGTAGAAATTAGCACCCCCACCCCACCAGCACACCTTATGCCTTCTTACCTGCTTTATTTTTAACCATAGCTCATAATACCACATGATAGACCATGTATTTCCTGAATATTTGTCCATTTTCTGCACTGCCCCCCCCATGGAATAGAAGCTCCAGCAGGGCACTGACTATATGTGGTTTCTGCTGCCTTCCCAGCTCCTGAGAAACTGCCCACAGTAGGCATTCCATGAACATCCCATGCAGAAGGGTGGCATCCATTGCTCTCTCTGTTTCCTCATCCAATATAGAGGAAAGAAACCATCTAGAAGGGAGACAGAAATATCCCTTCAGTCCCTGAGGTGCTGCTCCAGGGTGTTGGAGCTCAGCAGAACAGCTCCAGGGAACTACTTGCAGGGGTGGTTTGGAGGCTAGAGAATTTCCTAGAAGATGCAAGAGTCTAGATGTATCTACAGCCTTCTTTGCCTCATGCAAGAGCCTCAGCCCCAGCTGAGGACGTGTGTACCGACAGGGGCAGGAACAGGGTAGCACAGAGTCTGCTGATTGAGGTGCCGGGGAGCACCTGGTTAACAGAGCTTCTATCCTATAAATGCACACAGTGGCTTGTGATAGACAAGCTTTATAAAATAACACCAATAATAGCCTTTATTTAATTTTGGTATTTCTATATTTTTTGTACATTGCCTTTGGGCAGTGTGCAGCTTTAATAAATAAACACACAGCTAGCTTCTAATGAGGGAATGAAATTACAGAATTGCTACCAAACCCAGAACAAGAGCCGATCACTACTGCCCGTCACCTAAATGAGAAACATGTAATGTAGGTCACAATATCGAGAAGCCGGGGACCCCAGTGTCACGTAAAGTGGTGGATCTGGTAGAGGAGGGGACACAGGGTGGGGGGAGGAAAGGAGACACAGAGATGCCTGGAGCAACCCCTGAAAATGGGGCACTGCCGAGAAACTTCTATTTCTTTCTCTTCGAAGCTTCTGATGAAATTACTTAACTCTTTGTTTCCGTGTATGACAACCAAACCATTATTTTTTTTCTCTTAGAGTTTACTCATTATCAACATTCTGCCTCTTTACATCTGGGTTCATCTCCCTTCATTCATTAAATTTTATCTTGCCTAGGATGTGTACTGTAAATACTTGTCAATAAACTACAAGGGGTTGCCATGAGCCCACCTGAAAGTCAGGACACACTTTAGGGTCATTGGAAAATCAGTGCAAGGGAAGTGTGCTTAGATCTATGCTTCCTCCTGCCATTGCACATGCTGCCTCATGTCACAATTTCCCTACTCTGTGACATCCCCCCAAACCCTCCTCAGAGGCTGGACAGCTTCAGGGCAGACACTGGCTTATTCTCTCTGGATTTGTGACCCTCAGCACACACTCTTCCATATAGTAAGGTTCTACAAATATTTGTGTGAAAAATGGAAGACTGCATAATTTGGAAGCCAGTGACAACAAAATGTGCTTCTTGCTTAATCATTTCCAAAAGCCTGGTCGCCATCAAGCTACCATTCTTTCAGAAAAGAGGACAGCTCTTGCATTACCAAACGGGAAATGGGAGAATTGAGGTTTATAGAACGGGTCCACCCTGATTCCATGCTAGTCTGACTCTTCTAGTGTGAGAAGCAGAGGCCCATTTAAGCTGCTTTGAGTAAGAGGACGTCCATTATAAACATTAAGGAGGATCTCTGAGAGTCTAAGGAAGACACTGCAGAACAATCGAGGAACCCATGTCACACTCCCAGTGGGCCACACGTTCTTTATCACAGCATCTCTGCCTCTCTCCATGCATCTGCCCCTTCCTCTCCCTCGTCAAACCGTAGGACCCCTATTTTTGATAACTTCTTCTACCCTTCTATACTTTTGGCTTCCACAGTCATGTTGACCATCTTCTATCTGCTTTCTGGCTCTGACTTCAGCTTCGGTGTCCATTGCTACAGGTCTCTCCGATCCTAATTTCAAATTTCCGAGAGAAATGTGATCTGCCCTGCTCATCCATTTGAGCAATGTCACACATACCTTCGAGGAGAGAATTCGTGTGAGCTGGGATTCAGCCAGGCTTCATGAAGACAGTGGCCCTGGTTCAGGGCCTCAGCAGCTGCACAAACTCTCAACGCAGAGTGTTTCAAAATCTTGTTGTAATTCCACCCAACTCTTCCAGGTCATTTTGCAGCCCAACAGCAACTATACAGATTAATCTACAGAGAATGTAAACAATTTGGTAGGGTTATAAGATGTCTAGACAACTGTGAGAGTGTGAATATATCCTTTGTTTAATAACTGGGCACACAAATGGAAGAGTTAGAAACACTCCTAAAAATAATGAGACGTTCACTTTAAAGAAATTACACAACTTTTAAAAACTAGTGTGGTTTATTTAAATTGAAATACAAGTGGCCTTCTTACTTAATGATAAACATTTATTGTTGATAAAATTATTTTAATTGAGAATAATATATAGAAAATCAGAAAGTTCATACCCATTAAAGTATTAAGAGATCTAAACAGGAAAAGCTAAATTATAAAAGGATAGCTTTGCAGAGTAGATGAGAATATGCTCCACTAAATTATTACATGTGCCTCATGGAAAGAAAACATTTTATTCTTCGTGTTACAGTTGAGGACAAAGAAGTATGCCTTTTTAATCTTTGTGTGTCTGATGTCAAGTGAAGAATCTGACACATATTTGATGGTCAATAAATGTTTGGGGAATTTAATAATAAATGACTGTGGTCTTGATACTTTGGGAAATGGAGCAGAATGTAAACTACTTTGGAAAGTCTGAAGGCTCTAACTCAAGTTATTTAAAAATTAAATCAGCTAAATGTCTGGTTCAGATTAACCAATAGCCAAATAAGTCATCACAACCTATCTAACTTAAGGCTGTCTGTCCAAAACTGAGAGCCTTCTGGGAGGTTCCAGATGGGCTTCATTTAAGAAAGAGTATGTGTGTGTTGGGGGCTGGGTGTCCTCCATCCCCTTTAAAAGCAGCCCTACCTTCCCAAATTTCCAGCTGTGAGCTCCTCCAGGGGAAACAACGATATCATGTGCTTTGCCAGCTTCTAGCACAGGCCTCGTACAAGTTTGCTGAATGAATGGATTGCTCCACACCTGGACAAAATTAAAAATCAACCAAGAGTGTAGAATACGGCCTCAATGGACACTCACCAGTGGATTGGTTGATTTGAGACAACTACAAGTTTAAGAATGGCTTCTGCCCTTCCCAGCCAGGTTCCTTGGATCTCCCATTGATGTTTCTTTGTTTCACATTGAAATCATCTGATGTACTGTTCTGTTCTTCTCGACCCTGTTATTTTGCTTTTTCATAGTGTTCATCACTCTTGCGTTGTTATTTGTAGACATCTACTTTTGCTTCATAGAGCACATGGCCTTGCACAAAGTAGCCCTTCAACAAATAGTTAGCATAAGGAGGATGGAGTAAAAGAACAACATGCTCAAAGGTGGACGAGCAAAGGAGGACCTGGGTACTGAAACCTCCAAGAGAGAACACCATAGGGCTGATGGAAAAAAAGAGAGACAGTACTAATTCTTTAAGTGGAAAGAGGTGAGTCAGGAAGGTCACTGTAGAATGTATCCCACATTAAACTCTCTCTCCATGTGGTAGGAAGAATTAATGTCCCCCTCCAAAGATGTCCATATCCTAATCTCTGGAACCTCTGAATATGTTACATGGCAAAGGGAAGCTAAGGTTGCATATGGAATTAAGGCTGCTAATCTGCTCACTTTGAAGTAGGGAGATCATCCAGGATTATTGGGTGGATATAATGTAATCACAAGGGTCCATAAAAGCGGAACAGGGAGACAGAAAATGAGTCAGAGTTAAAGAAGGAGATCTGATGACAGAAGCAGGTCAACATGATGCGGTGCAGAAAGACTGGACCAGCCTTTGCTAGTTTTGCCGCTGGAGGGAGGGCCATGTGCCAGGGAATGTGGGCAGCCTGTAAGAGCTGGAAAAAGTGAGGCAAAGCATTCTGCCTTAGAGGCTCCAGGAAGGAACACAGCCAAGATGATGCTTGATTTCAGCCCAGTAAAACCCATTTTGGACTTTTGACCTCTAGAAATATAAGATAACAAATGTTTGTTTTCTATGGTAGTAAATTTCTGGTAATTTGTTACAGCAGCAAATAGCAAACCAATACACCTCATGGAAGTCTATTATTATAAGGAACATTTCACCTGAAAGTTTACCAGCCCATCAGCCCTCTCAAAATGAGGGTTTGTCACAACTATTAATTTCCCCAAGCCACACCAAGCTCAGCAGCCACATATATTTATATTTGGCGAGACAGAATAAATACTAAAGGGCCAAATACTAAAGGACCAAGGATACCTAACAGAAGGAAAAAGTGGACACTCTGAGACTTTTCACTTTCTGATATTGTGACTGACATACTTCCTAATACTTTGGGGGAAATGTACTAGAGTCAGGAGTAACATAAGTTCTGAAAAACCTAGATATTATTTAGCCATTGTAAAGCCTGGTTAGAATTTCAAATTATGTAAGATGCCTTAGATAGAATTTTCCATTTCTGAAGGGGAAAAAACATCTTCCTGACACAGTGAAATTTTAAATTCCTACTCATATTTGTTTTTCTTTTTCTGTTGCCCATCTGAAATCATTATGTGTTAGCCAGTAAGAAAATCCATAATCAACCTCCTTTAGGCTGCACATGTTGTATCTTCACACTGTTATGCACCCACAGACCAGCTCTGGGTGGTGGGAAAGGCACAACCTCATGCTCCATATGTACCTCACTGGCTTTGGGAAAATGCCTGCTTGGAAATAAAGAGCAAAACTAAGAAGGTGAGAGAAATAGGATTAGAATAGAGCAGGGGTCCTCAAACTTTTAAAACAGGGGGCCAGTTCACTGTCCCTCAGACTGTTGGAGGGCCAGACTATAGTTTTAAAAAAACTATGAACAAATTCCTATGCACACTGCACATATCTTATTTTGAAGTAAAAAAACAAACGGGCAAAAGCACCCGCATGTGGCCCGCGGGCCGTAGTTTGTGGACGCCTGGAATGGAATCTTAAACTGCAACCCCAAGCCTGAAACACCTAAAATAAGAAGATAATATTTATGCATTTGAACAAAAATCACATATAGCATCACAAATTCCAATGAGAAAATCCACCTTAGTGAAGTTCTGTGTGCCTAAGAGGCAGAGTGTACACAGTGGAAATTTACACATTCATTGCACCTCTACACTTATTATGTTTTTTTCCATGTATCTTCTCATGTATATCATAGCTTTCAGATATATATAACTTTTATGCAACGGCAACAACAAATTCTTAAAAGAAAGTATCAGTGCTTAATACTTTTTACATCCTTAGTTTTGAAACTAAATTGTTAGGTTTATCACTGTTTCCCCCAATTTCCTATTGATGCCAGATTTGCTAGGGAGAAGAAATGTAATATAAATTGAGGCTGAACATAAACAATTACATCACAAATTCTTAGCTTTCATATCCTTGGGTAAAGGAATTAACTTTCAGATGACACCATGTAGATGACTTGGTTATGAGTATAACTCACAACAGGAACAATAGTTACATATTTTTATTTTTTCATTTATTTGTCTCCCAAAATAGAAAAACATACCCAGAGGCAACAGCACTTTACTGTACTCTGAGAGATGTGAAGGCAGCAGATCTACCTTTTACTTTTCGAGAACATTTACTAGGTATAGATGAGAAAAATAGAAATATTAACAATAAGTGTGTTCTGGAGCTTTGGGTTTTATCCGGGCATTTTTACATATTGGTTTTACATTGTGCTTCATATTCTCTTGTCCTCATTGGTAGCTGGTCTGAGCCACAAGTGTCATGTTTTAAGAATCTTATGCCTAGACCCTGTATATCATAAATTAATCAACTCATCTTCTTCCTGGTTGCTTCATTCCACAGCGACCCTTCCAGGACAATCTGTAGTGTAATAACACAATTGTTGGTTGCTAATTTTTTTCTAATATGTTTAACAGTTTTTTTGACATCTCAGGTATAAAAATCACCAATAGTTATAAATTATTTTCTGGCTGCTTTGCGTACAAGGATACACAAACATGCTCTACATGTTACAAAAAAAAAGAGGAAGGGGGTGGGGTGTGACAGCAGGATTTGTGACGTTGAGAAGTGGTCGAGGTGGGCAGAAGATCACAGTGGCAGCTATAAACCACCTTGCTCATTTCAAGTGACAAAGAATGCAAAAGGAAATGGAAAAGGAAGCAAGCTGAAAAGAAGGGAAGCTAATTGCAGGCCATTTGTAACTGTTCGGAATGGGTAAACATATTACACTTCTCCCAGTATAACATACCGTTCTGGGTGAACTGCACCTAATTTTTTTCTTATTATGCCATTTGAAGGACAAACTCATTCTTCACAGAAATTGCTTCAGGGCCTGAGGGCTCATGTAACTTGTTTAATCATGATTGTTATTTGATAGCATTACCTGGTAATCACTCTATCAAAAGTTGGATGAGTATCTAGAAGCCACATTAAACAAAGACATTTAGAGACTACAGATTGATAAAAACTCAGTTCTGCCTTTGTAACAATACAGTCTGTGGACTTCAGCAGCAGCTGACTTTTGTTTTCCAACTCAGTGTTGTCCTATAGTGAAAAAATAAAATAAAATAAAATAAAATAAAATAGTGGACAGCCCTTTAAGCCAACTATTTATTCAGATGTAATCCTGGGTAAGTTCTTTAGCCTGACTTTGTGTTGAGAAGTTTCCCAGCCCTTGAAATAGACCATCCTGCAAAAATATTCACAAACCACAACTTGCCCTTCAGGAGAGATGCAAAACAAAGTAGACTGCTGGGCCAGAGTAGGAAGATGACAGAATACTCCAACAAGTGTGGGGTTCAGAAGGCAAGAGGCGAGCAGAGAGCACAGGGCAGGGAATGGTCCAGCTGTGTGCAGCCAGGACAGCAACGCACCAGCCCTGAGCTCTTGGAGCCAACTTCTTCCTCTAGGACTTTCCAAGGGCAGTGCTGCTCTCCTAGTCCAGCGATGACCAGGCAGCACAGGGACACACAGGGAGTCTGGGCCTGCACATTCCTAGTCCTTGAGTGCAGGCTTGTGGGATATGGAAAAGCCCATCCAAGCTCTGACTTAGCTCTCCATGTGTGTTCCCTGTTTCCCTGCATGAAGCCTTTTTTTAATCTCACCATTTCTTCTCACCCGCTCCAGCCCCTTCACTGCACATGGAGTTTCTGGCATTTTCCTGCCATATATAAGAATACTTGTATACTTGTATATGCTCTCAAACTTTCTGTCTTTTTTTTATATTTATTTATTTCATCATATTATGGAGGTACAAATATTGTTAGGGTTACAAATATTGCCCCTGCTCCCCTCCCTCCCCCCAATGTGTCCAATCCCCCGGTGATGTGCATCACACACGCTATGGAAGCATACACCCCTTTCCTCCTCCCCCCTACCTCAAACTTTCTGTCTTAAAGCCTTCATGGGACTGCTCCAGATTCTATCCCTCTGCTGGTCTTTTTTGACTTCCCAACAGCCTCCACAGGGAAGTCTGTGTACCGTTCCTGGCAGCACGTGCGCTTGCCCCAGCTCTCAGCTTCACGGTGAACTCTGCAGAGCCCAGATACCCGGATGCCCAGCTTGTGGGCACAACTGCAGCCTCAGGCCTGGGGACGAGGGACCTCCTGGTGGGGCCAGGAGCCTTGCGTATGCATGCATACTTGTACATACACACAGCACACACATCATACACACCACACTCACCACACACACAAACCACATACACAGACACGACATACCACACACACATATCCATACCACATATACACCACGTATACCACACATACATATACACCACAGACACCACACCACACACGTATCACACTCAGACACCACATACACTACACACACACCCCCCCATACATACCACACATACCAGATACATACATATACAACACACATATATCACATCACACACACCACATGCACTGAATACACATACACGCACACCACCCATCACAGCTACCACATACATACTACATACACACTACACACATACCACACACACACACACTCACCACAAATCTGTCTCCTGCTTCTCTTCAGCCAACAGTAAAACCTGCCATGGAGACTAACTTAGGCAAAGGGGTTCTGTGACCACAAACTCCACAACCAGCCAGGGCTGGGCCAGGCCGTCAGGAATGTGTTCTACCGGAAAGCTCTTCTTGCTTCCCTAGCTCTTTTCCCCATGCTCAGCTTTCTCCAAGAATTCTAATTCCTCCCTCACATCTTCTCTGTTCGTCCCTTAGGTCACTTTATTTAAGCGTGTGATTCCAGTGATTATCTTTTAGGACGTACCCAAGCCATCATCTGTATTTCTCTATTTGCTTGAAACTGACTTTCCATTCCTGGCTGTCTTGAGGAATCAGCTTTTCTGGTTCCCACTCTTATAAGGCATTGTTCTCATCAATTTACTTCAATTTTTCTCACTGAAACGCCCCAAATCTCCGCAGGTAGGGACAATTTACAGATGAGAAAACCAAGGCACAGAATATTCAAGCACCTTGCTCAAGACCACACCGCTGGTAAGTGGCAGAGGCGGGATGTGAACTTGGACCTGCCCACACTACACCACGTGTCATTTCTCAAAGGAGAAATGACGAAATGGAACTAGTAACTCCTAAGGCCCTTTTCATCTCTGTGGTTCTGTGATCTGTTTCTTACTATATTGTTCAGGTAAATGAGTTTTTATTTTTGTTATATTTATGCAGATTGGCTTAACCAGAAAATTCACTAGTCCTTTAAGAAGTCAGAGTAGATGTAAAAGAAATGAGCCAGTAAATCTAAAACACATTTCATATCTGCTCTTCTCTTGATTTTAGGCCTTCTGGGAATTAAGCTGTGAGGGAGAGCTTGAGATTGTTTTTGGAGTTGGCTGCTTCAGGAAGCAATGCAGAGTGGTGGAATAACACTGAAAAAGGAGTCTGGAATTTAAAAAAAAAATTCATGCAGTGGTGCCCGTTTGGGGAGATCTGTAAAGGTTCAAAATCTTTCACCTTCAACTAGTTTATAGCCAAATATAAGCTTTGTATATTATATAATTCAACTGAAAACAGTGGCTTATAAGATTTCTATTTTTATTAGGAGAACAGGGTTGTTTTGAGGCCTCAGTGGAATGCCCAGAGAATGAGACCCAACTGTGAACAGTCCAATTTGGGGAAAGGATAGCCTTACCAAACAGGAATCAATGGCTCTGGACTGCTGCAATGTGCTTGTGCCTATAGTCACAGTGGCTGGGGATACTGACCCTCAATTTTAGATCCATTTTCTTTTCCTCAGTGTGCCTGATATTAGCAAAACTCCATTGACAGAATCCACATTGGATCTCTGTTCAACTCTTCATTCTGCAAATGAATGCCAAACATCCAATATCTGCTATACGGCTATGTAGACCAATTTTGTGCTCCTTCTTTTTATAAATGACTGTTATTTTAAATATTTAATAAATGTATAACAATATACCAATCAATATTTTCCATAATCTTATGACAAACTAAGGGTGATTCTAGTTTTCTTTTTAATACTTTTCTGCATTTTTTGAATTTTAAAACTGGGAAAGTTTTAACGTTATCATCCCCAAAATGTGTAGAATTATATCAGAACCTAAACTTCTTTAAAGTCTTGTGGTATGCATTTTTTATTTATAGTACAGTTGTAGTTTGTTTTTTTTCCAACCTACATGAATCATAGAATTGGACTTTTTTTTAAACATAAAATGCATTGGAACCTATAACATATACTTAACAAAATTACCCACTGCATTTTCTGTGAATTGTACCCAACTCCCTTTCCCTTCTTTTCTGACAACAAGAGTGCTATTGCTCAGAAAATCACCATTTCCCCTCACTTTTATTTGACTGAAAACAGACAAGTTTCTACGGGTTTCCTAAGGTACCATGTTCTGTTCATCTGATATAAGATCACGTTAAAGATGATTGTGGCAATTTGTTTCCTCTTGTTGTGAAACCACATGCTGTCCCCAGAAATTCAGGCCATATTTTTAGAAACCTCTTTTGTGTGCCTTTTATTATTATAAAAATATACATGCACAGTTGTAAAATTTAAAAAATTCAGAAAAGTATTAAAAAGAAAACTAGAATCACCCCTAGTTTGTCATAAAATTATGGAAAATATTGTTTAATTTTTTTCTCTTTTCAGTATTATTAAAATAAAAAATGTGTTTTGAAATCACCCAGAATTGTATAACTCAGAGTTACCTTCTTATAATGTTTTGGTGTTCTTCCTTTTGGTATTTCATCTCATCACAGATAGTGTATCAATATTTTTAAAAGTTTAAATCACACCTTCTATAGTAATTAGGGTTTTTTTCTTTAGCATCTTATTCGGAATTTAGTCCCTAAGCTGTACCTTTGGTTTGAACTTAAGCAGATCTGCAAAGATCAGAGGATTATGTATTTGTTTAATTAAGACACACATGCTTTTATAATGTGGCTATACCTTGGATACAGTATACTGAACAAAGAAAAACAGAACATGTCAAAAGAGGAAATTCTGATATAATTTATATTGACCTTTGAGTTGCGAAACCTACAAGATATGCGTACAATCACACACGCACACGCACATACACACACACACACTCTGTCACCCGCCCCTACTTCTTATTTCTAATCACTTGTATTACAACCTGACAGAATACGGAATATCGTTTTATTGTCTGTTCTCTCTCACTCCCCGTCACCACGGACCAACCCCACATGTAGGCTCCATGGGCGCAGGGACTTCACTGTTGCACCTCCAGGACCGGGACCTGCGCCTGGCACTATTGACTTAGGTCCTCAATAAACGTGGGTGAAATAAAAGGTACGCACAGGGCCGCTTCTCGTCCTGCATTCCCTCCGTTCCCCCAACTCTTCAGTCTGACGTCTGGTGCCCATTTGCTGATTTTCTCCCCCGTGGCAGGAAGGACTGAGGATGGGAGGTTACTTCTCCACACTCCCAAGGCCTCTGAGAAAGATCAAATGTGAAGTCCCGCCCACTCTGTGGCGGAGGAGAGCGTGCGTCTCGGCGCTGACTTCCGGTTCTAGCTGCCCCACTTCCGGCCTGGGCCGCTGGGGCAATTCATCCGCCGCAGCTGCTGCGAGCGTCGTGTGATCTAGTGTCCATAAAGTTCCTAGAATAAGACGGGGCACGGTGTAAGTGTTCTATTGATGTCAGTTGTTAAAGAAATCAGGGAGCAAGGAAGTAAGATCAGAGGCACTTGGACACCCAGCCATCCAGCCGGCCCCGGCTGAGCAACTTGCCTGGTGAGAAAATTCGTTCCCTGTGTTGTAATGAAGACTTGAGAAAACCTAACTGACTGCAGAAGTGGGCTTGTGGGCCCCAAGATTATTTCCTGAGCGCATTGTTTTGGATGTAATGAGGGCCCCAGCTTTGTCTAAACTGTGTACATCTCTGGGGTTCTGCCAGTCCTGGCCATATGTGGGAGACTGACCCGTGAGGTCATCAGTTGTTTACCTACCTGGCTGAGGCCGCCTCCTCTGGTGTAATCCTGTAACCCTAGTTCCTAGTTTAGTGCCTGCCTCGTGCTTAGTATTCAATAAATATGAGTGAATAAACAGCCCATTCAATAAATAATACAGGTGTTCAGAATATATACGTATATGCATATGTGTATATATACACATAAATGTGCATGTATATATGTGTATATATACACACACACACATGCACAGGTGTGTGTGTAGATGGCTAATATGTATACTCCCTACATGCCACAAAGAATTACTCTAAAGAATAAATCCAAGAAGGTATCCAAAATTGATTGGGAAAACTGCAGATGTCTATACAACAAAAAAGTATTTGCTCTTATTGTCAGGCGTGGTCAGAGAAAGATTATTAGAGGGGATTGTTAGGTCTTAAGCTGAACTTTGAAGGAAAGGTAAAGTTTGGCCAGGCAGAGAAAAGCCTGCCTGGTGAAATGAACAGAAAAGGTCAGAATGTATACCTCAGGCAGTTCTTGATTTGCTGTTTTATAGAAAAAATAAAGACACCTTCCCTACCTACCCCCCAACACACACTCTAGTAAAAATGCTGGGCCCCTCTGGTTCTGAATATGTGGCATAGGAAATCCAGGCCTTTGGGACCTGCCCAAACCTGGGATCAGGGTGCTTAGACTGCTGAGCCATGCCCCTGGCTCGTAACTACCCCCACAGCCAATCCTGCCTGTCCTGAGCTTTGGGAGCCAGACTGCCTTTCGGGAAGTCTAAACAGGGTATTACTATTCTTCCACCCTGACTTCCTTCAGGGAGGAAACCAGAGCTTCTCAAAATCTCAGACCCAATGCTTATCTTCATAAAATTTAACATTCCTTATGTTCAGTCCATCTGAAAATAAAGTGCATGGATTTTCACATGTATGCATGTGTATTTCAAAAGGGTCATAAGGTTTCAAATAAGTTATCCTTATTGTTACCATTGAAAGACTCCACATTTTAGAATCTATTATCAAAATTAATAATTTATCTTAATCGGCAGTGTTTTTTTTCTCCAATTTGGTAGTCCCAGAGCTGGTCTTTATGCTGGAAGGCAGCATCTCAGGCTGGCAGGAGAGATTTCTATCTCGCTTTGACTCCATTAAAGTAAGCTTCTATAAACAGACATCAATTACAACCAGTTTTAAGGGTTTTAAAATGTAATCCAACAGTGCTGCTTAACTAAATGAATCCCAGGAAGTGATCTCCAGTGAATTAATAGAGCAGTGTGCAGACGACTCACTATGAGTCTGAGTTAATGACTGAAGAAGATCAAATTAATTACAAGTGTCTCCAAGGAGTTTGCAGGAAGAATTCTCCCTTATCAGTTAAAGTCTGTTTAACCCTTCATGTTCAAAGTCCATACATTTTCTAATTGCTAAGATACTAAGTGATAACGGGAAGAGAAAGGCTGATCTGCCTTCTCCTTGGAAGTGTAGGTTTTCAGATATATCAAAGCATCTCACCCCACTGGGAAGGAAGAAATCCCATGAAGACACTGTGATTCACCAGGCCCTTTTCATGGGTTGGAGTCCAGCTGGGTTTCTGTTTGACCCGTCAGCTGAGTTTCCTTGGCAAAGATCCACAGGAGATTTTAATGAAGTTTCTATGGTTAAAAAGTGTCCAAGAAAGATAACTTTAATTGGGGATGGAAGATATCCATGTGAACAGGATCAGATCAAAGTCTGCACTGACCAGGAAAAAGGGTTCAAGGCCATGATTAACATCATTTTGCACCACAAAGATGTGGTTGTTCTTCAGCAAAGAACTCCTGGATGAGCTGATTTCCCCAGGAATCACAGAGGGGCAAACTCTGAGGCCTTGCTCATCTGCACTGTTCACCCGGCCTTCAGGAATCACCCTCAACCCAGCCCTGAGCTTTAGCCCCTCGCTTCCCTAGTGATTTTTTTTTTAAATGACAAATTGTAATTGTACATATTTATGGGGCACAATTTGACATTTTGATACATATATGTTATATAATAATCAAATCAGGGTAGTTAGCATACTCATCACCTCATGCATTTGTCACTTCTTTGTGGTGAGACCATTCAAAAGCCTCTTTTCTATCTACTTTGTAATATACACTACCTTATTGTTAACCATAATCACCTAACTGCACTAGAGCACCAGTACCTACTTCTCCTCTGTAATGGTAACTTTGTACCAAGTGACCAAGCTCTCCCCCTGTGTAGTGATTTCCAAATGAAGATTTTGTTTTGTAAGTAAGCTTCCTTGTATTTTATTGCTGTCATAACCAAGAATTATTCTGGAGGGTGCATAGGGTGGTGTGCTTGCTTAAATAACATAATTGGACAGCAAAATGACAAAAGTATAGAAAAGTAAAGAAAAGGCAAGTCAAAAATAAGGAGTGAATAGTGTAGTGTGTGAGGAGCCTGGAAAATAAGAAAGAGAACACATACACAGACACACATAAAATTGTGTTACAGAAAATGCAAAGGTAATAGGGCTCCCAGATTCTCTGCTCTTCAAATAAACAAGTGTTCTCTATAATTTTCATATCCTTCGAGCACCCTCATTTTCAGTCTTTCATGGATTAATTCATTTATACATTGTATAAATGCTCATCGAGTGCCTCTTCTGAGCCAGGCATGTGCTGGGCCCTGGGGAGGCAGTGGCTGGGGGTCCTGCATCTGTTGCCTGTCACTGCGTACCCTATGAAAGGCTAGTTTCTGACATACAGAATCCCAGTAACATTGTATAATTTGCATGATTTGGAAAAGATATTCCTCTGTAAAGTAATATGCCTAACTGATAAGTACTAGCTGTTGACTTTTCATAATTTTTTTAAATTTGTTTTTGTTTTTTATTTTTTTAGAGACAAGGTCTCACTATGTTGCCCAGGCTGGCCTCAAACTCCTGGGCTCAAGTGATCCTCCTGCCTCAGCCTCCCAAGTAGCTGGGATTATAGGCATGACACTGAGCCCAGCTAAAGTTTTTAAAGTTTAATTGAGCACACACTATTAACTCTAACTAGCTAGTCTGCTGATATGCTAATTTCTCATGTCAGAGTTTGTCAATATTAAATTTATTATTAACACTATGAGGTTTACCCTGCTCAAGCTCTTTGTCTGTCAGTCTTTAAATAAGGTGAGTGCTGCACAGCTTGCTTGTGAGTAGAGTTTGAACAGAAGGGGTTGCTGAGGTTGATCTTTAAGGTGCGTCCTACAGCAATGCTGAGCTTCTTTTTAAAATATAGTAATTCCATAGAAGCATTAGTTCTTAGTGACTTTCAGAATTTCAGCCTCTGAGATAATATAGCATGTTTTTATGTATCATCTGCTTAGGGATGGGGCAACAGAGTGTGAAAGTCGTGGAGTCATGTGCCAAGATCAACTGTGATTTTGTTACTGCTGTAAAGTCCATCAAAGATAATGGAAAGTAGATAAAATAAAATCACATTGCCCGTTCTGCACCCACCCAAGCTGGAATTTCAGTGCCAGAACACTAATTGGTGCCGATTTTAGATCTGCCTGATGTTACCTTTATGAGTGTTCGTGCTTGTGGGACAATCATACAAAACATGTCAGGGTGACGGCTTACACCGGTAAAAGGAGGGAAGTACATAAAGTACTGAGGCGGAAGGTGCTCGATGACTTTCAGTGAGTTTTTTTAAACAGAGAGATAGAACTGTTGTTAAGTTGCTCAAGCAGAAGTATCTATAGGGCACTCCAAATGGCAGTGTTTTAAAAGAGCTCTTTTGTCACTTTTGTATTCCTTGGAACAATAGGTAAGGGACAGAGAAACTAATGCATGGGCTAGCCTTGCACAGTGAAGAATCGCCCTGCTCCAGTGTGACTCTCAAATGTCCTGCCAGACATTCATGCTCATGGAAAAACCCTTTTATGATGATCTGAGCTAAGAACCTTAAATTCATTTTACATATACATCCAAGTAATGTTTTATTTAGAGCTGATACGCATTGCGTTTTCCAAAAATGCGGCTACCATGGACATCAAGGGAGAGCTGAACTTTGTTTTGTTCAGATTTGTCACCATATACACAAGAGTTTTCCCTGCTTTAAGGAAGCCTCCAATTCGCATGATGCTGGTGGTATTTAAATTACTAATTCCAGGCTCTTTGTCATTCTGATTAATAGCTATGATCCTCCCAGAGTTCTTCCTACTGGTACAAAAATTAGACTACTTCACCATGTCTTTCAGTGTAGCCATGCCCGAGCATTTACAGTTAGAAATACTTGATATTTTATTACAAATTAGCTTCCTTTTATTTCTCCTTTGTGTTGTAGTTGAAGGATTATAATGATTTTTAAGAAAGTAAGTGTGTAGGTAGGTTATAGTGTTTCAATTCAGGCTAGTAAGGGAGTGTTACACAATAATGTGTTACAAAGAAATAATGTGGGTGTGATGTGGGTGAGAACTACTGGCCCAGGGCAAGAGAAGGAAAGTCTCAGACTAGCACCGACACCGTGTTTATGTTGTCTCATTTCAGCATGATGTTCACCTTTTCTGGACAGTTCCTTCCAGTACAGGGATTAGGAAGAAGGCCTTGATTCTCTCAAGGTTCTCCCTAGGACTCTCGCCAGCCCTGAGACAGGGGCCCCTGGCAGATACAGATGGTCAGCTGCCCTGGAGGCCTAGCTTGGCCTCTACAAGTCGAGTAGGCAAGAGCAAGCCGTTCCCTGTAATTCACCACATACCCTCTTGCCCTTTAAGTGGTTTTCCTTTCTTCTCCACCCTCTTTAAACTCAGCCCATAGAACCTGCCTTCCCAGATTTTAGAATTTGAGGCAGGACTTGGTTGCCCAGCAGGTCTTCTTCTTGGGAGTCCCCTAGCCCCTGCCCCAAGCCTGTTGAAGCACAGCCTGCTCCAGCCCGTTCAGTTCCTGGTGCAAACCAGGAGCTTGTGATATGGCTTTTTTATGTATTGTTTGGATGGAAAAATCTTGCACCACTGGTGAGAGTCATATAGTTAGGAGCCATACTGACTATGTATGTGTTACTGTCATGAAGTCCATCAAAGTTAATGTAGATAAAATAGAATCACACCAACCCATTCCAGTCTCACCAAACTGGAATTTCATTGCCAGGACCAAGTCAAAATTAGCTCTCAATATTTTCCCAAAACAGGAAGAAGTTTTATCAGTAATGTAGTTAAAACAATAATCATTAAGAAAGGACGCATAACAGTATATAGGAGAGGATTGGGGACATTTCACTCTAGATCTTGCTTATGTCTCCCTGTCTTTTCCTTCATGGGAAGCAGGGTACTATGGCAGTTAAGGAAATGAGCAGACTTGGCTTCAAATTCCAGTGGGTGGGGACTGTGGAGAAGCCACTGGCCCAAGCCCAGGTGTCCTTATAGGTGGTATGTGATTAATACTACCTCCTTTAAGCATCATTCTAAGCATGATGTGAGTAAGCAAACACCTACAATGCACCAGCTAGTATCGTAAGCGCCTTGTAGATATAAACTTACTTGATCTTTAAAACAATCTTATTTTACAGGTGAGGAAGCTGAGGCACAGAGAAGTTAAAGGACTTGCCAAGGTCCCATAGAAAGTATGTGGTAGGATGGGACTTGAAACCAGGCACTTTGACTTTGGAGATCATGCTTTTAACACGTATGCTATATTGTCCCGGGAAATGTATTTAGTAAATGGTAGCTATTATCACTATTGCTATTTTTATTCTCTTCCCTTCTCCTGTGGAATGGAAGGTAAGGGAAGGCATACAAGTCTTTGCAGGTAATGAAGTATAAGTGGGGCTTTTACTGCCTACACAGCCTAGGCCTGAATCTTGTCTTGGTAGTAAATGAGGCCATATTGCAACATTCATCCTCATTGGTCACTATGAGACTTGGAGGGTTTCGGAATCCCCCAGTGCTGCTCAAACTTTATTTTCCTGTCAATTATCTTACATATCTCTAAAATGTAGAATAATAGAAAGACTCTTAGAGATTCAAAACACCAGCCTTCTGGTCCCAACTTGTTATGTAACTTCAGCTCAGCTAGTTAACTTCTCTGAGACTTGCTTTCTTCACCCAGCTTCACGAGGCTATTTTATTTCAGCGTTCTAAGACCCCTTCGTCCTTGAGGATTCTAGGGTTCTTTCTCAGAGTCCCGGCTCAGTTCGCTTTCCATCACACACCCACCGAACACTCAGCGACCTCTTGTCCACCCAAGGGCCAGTACTGCCCTGAGGCCAGCTAGGTAATGACTTAGATCAAGGGACTCCCAACTAACACCTGTGGGCCAAATCCAGCCCACCATCTGTTTTCGTACGTTCTCGAGCTAAGAATGGTTTTTACATTTTTAAATGATTGAAAAAAATCAGATGGAGAACAATCTTTCCTAATACATAAGAAATTCAAATTTTAGTGTCCATAGATAGTTTTGTTAGGATCCAGCCTTGCTTATTCATTTATGTACTGTCTTTGGCTGTTTTGAAGCGGAGTTAAGTCTTAGTAGCAACAGGGACCTATGATCCTATATGGCAACGAAGCCTAAACTCTACTCTGTGGGTGCTTTACAGAAATAGTTTGCCAACCTTGGATCTAAATGAGTAGGAAGACAAAATTTTCTAGGTTGGCTTTGTTTAGTTTTTGTTTTTGCTTTTACAGAGGAAATCTAGGTATTGTCCTGTGTTCAGTCGGTGAAACAAATTACCCTTATGACCAGGGGGCAGTCCCTCTAGTCAGGAAATTACAGAATGCCCAGTCCTGGCAGCATGCCAGCAAAAGAGGGTTTGCAGCTGTGTGAACCATAGGAAGCGGCAGATTATCGCACCAGTGTGAGCTTTGCAAAACTCCCCTCTCGTGGCTGAGCAAACCTGCTCAATGTGCCACAACTTTCCATCAGTAACATGCCTATATGCTCATTTTCAAACATTATCTCTGTCAGTAGGGATAATTTGCTGTAATACAGGGGTGAGATCCAGAAGCAGCTCAACCAGCCATTTGATTTATTTTTTTTTAACTAAAAAAATCCTGGATATGGAAATGTGTTCAGCAAAACCAGTTTGCCATAGAAGAAAAAACTTGGAGATTTGATTATTACTGATCAAGTAGGAAGCTGGGGTCCCTGGGATCCACAAGGTTGTGAAGAGGATGAGGAACTGGCCTTTGTGAATATGTGTGTGTATGTGTGGTGGTGGTTAGGTCAGATTATAAAAAAGCTAATACTTCTGAAAAACATGTGAATGGTAGATATGGAGACATTTAAATAGTATGATGGCTACATAGGAGATTTAGGAGTAAGTCCAGAGATAACCCAGGGTTATAGGGAAGAAACTGTTCCGTGGTTTTTAAGAAAACACAGTACTTAGTAGTTGCTCAGATAGAAATGAGTCATAAATAACAAATAGAAATTTTAGAACTAGTCAATATGGATAGAGCTGGAATGCATTCTACTAAGTGAAGTATCCCAAGAATGGAAAAATAAGCACAACATGTACTCACCAGCAAAGTGGTATTAACTGATCAACACCTAAGTGGACATATAGGAATAACATTTATTGGGTGTCAGGCAGGTGGGGGAAGAGGGGATGGGTAGATACATACATAATGAGTGTGATGTGCACCAACTGGGGGATGGACACGCTTGAAGCTCTGACTCGAGAGGGGAGGGAGGACAAGGGCAATATACGTAACCTTAACATTTGTATCCCCATAATATCCTGAAAAAAAAAAACAGTGAAAATTTGAAAGAAAATTTAAAAAAATAAAGAACTAGTCAATTCATTATCCCTCCCACACCCCACTACTGCAGAGAGGTATAGAGTCCAGGCTAACCTTGCCTTTACTTCCATACCAACTTAGCTGCTGAAGTCTTCCCAATTAGCTCATCCAGCCTCCCCAGGGCTGGATGGGCCCTAATGTCTTCCTTCCCCACCAAGTGGAAGCCTCTGGGGACCAGCATCATATTAAACATTTTATTCCTCCGTGAATCCAAGACCTGCTATCAGGGCAAGAGCCATAATAGGGACCCTATAAATAAATGTTTGCTGAACAAAATCAGATACCTAGTTAGTTCAACTTCAGGAGGTGAGAATAACTTTTTTTTTGTTGAGATTGGAGCTCTCTGAAAATAAATATGCTAAGTATAGCACCAAACTTAAAATTCAAGCTTGAGTTTCTAAAACATTGGTTAAATTCATATCAACAAAAAATGAGTTGATTTGCTATGTTGTACTTTTGGATTCATAATTATATATATTTAGAAAGACCTATTTTAAGAAGAAAGGACAATCTTTAAATAAAGGTGATTTATTTAGTATATCTCTCTCCTTTCCCAAATTCTTCCGTTCTAAAACAAGTAGGAGAGGATGTAGCACTTAGATTATATTTATGGAACAATTATATTTACTTTAATTCTAGTTAAACAAAAAGCAGTAACAAAGTTAGAGCCCCTGACCTCCTTCCAGAATTCCTTGATAACGAGAATGAAAAGACAACTTTAAGCAAACTGTAAACATTTTAGGGAATGAAAGAATGGGTCACGATGGGGGAAAGTATGGGGAATATGATATTTTTCAGGATATTAACCAAGAAACTCTAAAGTACTAACTTGGGCAAGTCAAAGATAAGAAAAAGATAAAAAGAACTCTCAAATCTTTCTTAAAGAAGAATTCTAAATATCAAATTTAGATATTTCCTGCCCTCCAGAATATGGAACTTAGTTCTGCCCTTCTCCCTGCCCCTACCCCCTAGGCCGGGCTAGACTTTGTGACTTGCTTTCAAAGAACAGAGTATGGAAAGGGAAAAATCCTTTACAATGAACAAACCTAGCAGGCAACTTAACCAAGTGGTAACAGTTAACACCATCAGTAAGATCGTGTGGATGTCGTGTGGATATCGTGTATACTCTGATGTCATGTGATGAGAAAGACACTTAGCTTCTGTGGTGTTCTTTCCACAAACCCTTAACCCTGTTGAATCAAGATAAAACATCAAGTAAACCTAGATTGAGGGACATCTACAGGGTACCTGGCCAATATTCCTCAGAACTTTAAGTTTATGAAAAACAAGGAAAGACTGAGAAACTGTTACAGGCCAGAGGAGGCTGGGGAGACGTGACAACTAAATTTAACATGGCACCTTGGGTTTTATCCTGAAACACAAAGAGGACATCAATGGAAACCTAGTAAAAGCCAAACAAAGTCTAAAAAAAGAAAAAAAAGAGTGTACACCAAAAAAATCTCCATGATTTTGAAAGCCAAGTTCTAGTATATCTGAAAGCTGTTGAATGTTGAATCTGTACTAAGTACCTATTAATACACATAATGAAAAAGAGTATCATCAGGAAAAGAGTAAGTTATACTAACTAGTTCTCTCTTGACTTTTTCCTGGTAGACTGCAATTTTTCAACTACTTTCTTAATGTAATTATTTAATTGCTCAGAAAAGTTACCAAAGACTCCACTTTGTCAAAGTCTGTGTTGGCAACAAAATTATGGTGACAAGGCAATGAAATGTAAATGACTAAAAATGATACAGTTAAACACTTTTTGGAATAAACTGTAATGGTTAAAGAGAAAAATAATGAAAAAATATAAGCATAATACCCATGTGAATATGGCAACTTTATATGCTTATTCCCAATAAATTTAATTTACTTAAAGTAAACTAACAGCTATATTCAAGAGTTTGGTGATTTTTTTTTCACTTCACTTCAAACTACTCACCCAAATATTTATTGTTGGCCACTAGCATTTAATTTGAAACAGCCATATATAAAATTCTCTTTCAAAACATAGCTTGCAGCATTGTGCTTTGGGAGAAACTGTGTCTTTCAATTGGAAAAACAATAACTAAGATTTAAGAAACAGTACAATTTCAAGTAAACAAAGATAGATAGGAAATTCTCTGGTTTTCAAATCTCCTAGCTAATAAATCAACATAATCAAAAAGAAAAGAAACACATATTATTAAGTCTCCAAGCACCAGTGCTTTGATTTCAGCCCTGGGGGAGTATGGAGGGTCTAGGATCTCAGAATCTTTGTTGTCGTTCAGTTTATTGGGGACAGACTCAGGGAAAGGGAAAAGATAGGTGTGCTGGTTAACTCTCCCTTCAGAAACTTTCATAATAAGAAAAGGCCACCAAGGTGGTTGCGGAGAAATTCAACAGGGAAGCTGTTGGAGCCAGGTTGCCTTGTAGAGAATGGTGGGGGAACATGGATGAGAAACACCTCCTCTAGGTGCAAGAGGAACTGTGGGCAAAAGCAGAGAAAGTTATTTCAGAAAAAGCTCCTGAGAAAGGAGCCATGGGACACTTTAGCATTAGAGTGTGAGCAGAAACTGGAAGTAAGTTCCTCCTGTAGATCTAGACCCAGAAGACACCAACCAATGGCATTTAACCTTCTGCATGGGGTTGGGGGTGAGGGAAGTTTGCTCACCCAGTTTTGCTCATTCTCCACAGCAGTCAGAGTCCACATGGTCCAGGTCATAATAGTATTCTACTCTGTCCTTCGTGAAAAGAGGCTACATCTCTAATGAGAATGTGTTGCAGCTTGCCATATGCAGAGGGATGCAGTGAACAAAGGGTGTTCAGTAGAGTCTTATACTGGTTTGCAGATCTTCCTCATAGGTGTCACCAGATTGTGGGCACCCACCTTATGCTTGTCCCACTCTATTGCAGGGGGCAGAAGCCTCATTACTGCCTTAAGGTCCTTCTTTCTGATCACCGATAGTTCTTTGATGGTTCACCTCAGGAAAGTCCCTTTACCCAGTGGCCCTATGTTGATGCCTTTCTTCATCCCAGTATGCGGGGGGCCATACAGGCAGGAACAATGGGATGTGTGCATGTCACCAAATCCAGCATGTGGCTCAGTTGAGAAGCGCTTTTGTGCACTGAATCCTGCATATTGTCTTTCTCAGTCAAGGTATCACTGCCCACAGGTTGGAGAACCGAGACTCAAACATCCTTCTCCTTCATTACCAGCCACTTCCAGCCCCCACATTCTAGATTCTGTCTCCGAAATAGCACCGAATTTCACCTCCTACTGTAGCCTTAATCCCTACTCTTGTTGGTAAGTGAGATTAGGACCGCCCAACCTCCCAGCTGCTTCCTCTGGCTGTAGTCTCTCCAAACTGCCTGGCATGGCATACACAGCCACTCAGAATGGGCTCCAGCCACTTTTTCCAATCTCATGTCTCACCCCTCCATGCCACACATCCTATACTCCAGTCACTCAGAGCTTCTCCCTGGAATCATCTTCCTTCACATCGCCCTGGAATGCACTCCCTTCCCTGCCCAGCAGGTGTCTACTCCTCATGTCCCAAGCCCAATGCAGATGCCACCTGCCAACCTTCCCAGAAGCCCTAAGCAGCTTCTGCCTAGAGGTTGCCATGACGCTTGCATAACTTTTGATTCAATCTTTACCTCTCTGAGCCTCAGTTTCCACATCTTTAAAATAGGAGAAAAAAATAACATCTGTTTCACGGGATTGTTGTAGAAATGAAATGAAATCATGTATTGGTTTTCCAGGGCTATAGCAAACTATCACAAACTGGGTAGCCTAAAACAACAGAAATTCATTGTCTTGTGGTTCTGGAGGCTTGGAGTCTAAAATCGCAGTGTCAGCAGGTTTGAAACCTGCAAGAGGATCCTCCCTTGCTTCTTCCTAACTTTTAGTGGTTTGTCAGCAGTCTTTGGCATGCCTTAGCTTGTACATGCATCACTCCAATGCTCCAGCTTCACCTGGCTGTCTTTCTCTGTGTCTGTCTCTGTGTCCAAATTTTCCCTTTTATTAGGACACCAGTTCATATTGGATAAGGACCCCCTCATGATCTCATTCTAAAGTGATTATCCGTATAAAGACGCTCTTTCCAAATAAGATCACATTCTTAGTTACTGAAGTTCAGGACTTCAACATATCTTTTTGGGAGTACTTAATTCAAACATGACAGATAATAAATACAAAGTTTGGGTGTGTACTAAGCCCATGCTCCCCACAGTGTACACAGATGGCTTGCCTGCTACACTGTGGAGCTCAGCCCTCAAGTCTGTAACAAGTGACCAACAGTGTGTGTTCAACCAAAGAAAGACCATCAGTGCGGCTTCCTTTCCCTCCCTCTCCCCCAGACATTACCCTCTGACCTCATAGGAACCTTAGAAGCTGAAATTATGCCACTAGATATAATACAAGCATGAGGATTCAAATGGACCACGTCTCTGGAACTTACTCTCCTTTCCATTGCTTCTGAAAATTGCTGAAGAGGCAATTACAGCTACATGTTGGTAATGGAAATAATTATGACTACTTTCTGAAATGATGTATTTGATATATTCCTCATAGGTAATTTAAGGGGGCAGTGAAGTGGGATAGGTGGGTTCTTTTACTGAAAGCTCACACTAGATAATTGAACAGCATAATGGAGGAAGAAAACTAAAGCAACCAAGATAATGCATAAGATAATGCAATCAAGAGAAAATAAATTAACATACCGATGGCTTTGGGATTTCACTAGACTCTCACAACTGAAGTATTGGGAAAGATCCATGAGTGAAGACATCTTCTATGTACAAAGTGATCATCAGATGCCATATTTTAGATCCCTAAAATGTAGTGATCCTCACATGTTGGCAGACACCAGTGAATCTCCAGACATTCATGTTCTGGCTAGAATCCAGAACACCCTTGTACAAAATCTTTTAGGGTGGCACTAAAAAACATTTTGCAGGATAAATGCATCTTTTAGAAGTTTTAGTATTTACTAATGGAAGATACCTGGGAAATAAACAAAGAATACAAGATTTATGAAAACAAGCTCACTCATAAATTATTACTTTTTTATGTTTTAGGGGTTTTTAATTTTGGTAAAATATATATAACATTTATTATGTTTTTATTTTGTTTTTAATTAACATAATAATTGTACATACTTATGGGGTATACTGTGATGTCTCAATACATGTATACATCACATAATGACCAAATCAGGGTGTTTAGCATACCCATCACCTTGTACATTTATCATTTCTCTGTTGTGAGAACATTCAAAAGCCTCTCTTCTAGCTATTTGGAAATACAGTACAATACTGTTAACCATAGTTACCCTACTGTGCAATAGAACACCAGAACTTATTCCTCCTATCTAACTTTCTACCCATGGACCAATCTCTCTCCATCACCCCTCTTCTCCCCCCGCTTTTCAGGCTCTGGTAACCACTGCTCTACTATCTACTTCTATGAGATCATTTTTTTTTTTTTTTAGATTCCATATATGAATGAGATCATGTGACCTTTTAGTCCCTACCTTATTTCCCTTAACATAATGTCCTCCAGGTCCATCCATGTTGCCACAGTGACAGAATTTCATTTTTTTTTATGGCAGATTAGTATTCCATTGCATGTATATTTCACATTTTCTTTATTCATTCGTCAGTTGATGGATGCTTAGGTTGATTTAGCTATTGTGAATATCACTGAAGTAAACATGGGAGTTCAGATATCTCTTCAAAACATACCAACTTCATTTCTTTTGGATATATACCCAGCAGGGGATTGCTGGATCATATGGTAGTTCTATTTTTGATTTTTTTGAGGGACCTCCATGCTATTTTCCATAATGGCTATACTAATTTACATTCACACCAACATTATATAAGAGTTCCCCTTTCTCCACATCCATGCCAGCATTTGTTGTTGTTTTTTTCTTTTTAATAATAGCCATTCTGATTGGGGTGAGATGATATCTTGTTGTCATTTTGATTTTCATTTGCCTGATGATTAGTGATATTGAGCAATTTTTCACATACCTGTTGGCCATTTGTATGACTTCTTTTAAGATATGTCTATTTGGGTCTTTTGCCCATATTTTAATTGGATTATTTGTCTTTATGCTATTGAGTTGTTTTAGTTGCTTATATAGTATATTCTGGATTTTAAACCCTTGTCAGAAACATAGTTTGCAAATATTTTCTCCCATTCTGTAGATTATCTTTTCACTCTGTTGATTATTTCCTTTGCTATGTAGAAGCTTTTTAATTTTATATAATCTCATCTATTTTTGCTTTTGTTGGCTGTGTTTTTGAGGTCTTATTTTAAAAATCTTTACCCAGACCAATGTCATGAAGAATTGCCCTTATGATTATTTCTAGTAGTTTTATCATTTCAGGTCTTATATTTAAATCTTTAATCCATTTTGAGTTGATTTTGTATATAGTGAGAGGTAAGTGTCTAGTTTCTTTTTCTTCATGGGGATATCCAGTTTTCCTAGGACTAATCATTAAAGAGACTGTCCTTTCCCCAATGTATTATTGGTAACTTTGTTGAAAATCAATTGGGCTATCAGTGCATGGATTTATTTTTGTGCTCTTTATTCCATTCCCTTGGTCTATATGTCTATTTTTATGATAGTACCACACTGTTTGAGTTACTATAATGCTGTCATATATTTTGAAGTCTGGTAGTGTAATGCCTTCAGTTTTGTTCTTTTTGCTCAAAATTGTTTTAGCTATTCCAGGTCTTTTGTGGTTCCATATGAATTATAGGTTTGTTTTTTTTTTCTATTTTTGCAAAGAATCTTATTGGTATTTTCATAGAGATTGCAATAAATCTGTAGATTGCTTTGGGCAGTAAGGACATTTTAACAATATTAATTCTTTCACTCCATGAGTACAGAATATCTTTCTATTTATTTGTGTCCTCTTCAGTTTATTTCATCAATGTTTTATAGTTTTCATTATAAAGATTTTTCACCTCCTTGGTTAAATTTATTCCTAGGTAACTTATTTTTTTGTAGCTATTGTAAATGGGATTGCTTTCTTGATTTCTTTTTCACATAGTTCGCTATTGCTGTATAGAAATGAAACTGATTTATGTTGATTTTGCAACAACAAATCCTACAAATTTCCTAACTTCGTTTATTAGTTTTTACAGTTTTTTGGTGGAGTCTTTAGAGTTTTCTATATGTAAAATCATGTCATTTGCAAATAGGGACAGTTTGACTTCTTCCTTTCCTATTTCTATGCCCTTTATTTCTTTCTCTTGCATTATTGCTAGCTATTTTTAAGTGTACATTTCAGTGACATTAAGTACATTCACATTGGTAAGCAACCATCACTGCTATCCATCTCCAGAACTTCTTGATCATCTCAAACTGAAACTTTGTACTCATTAAACAAAAATTCCTTATTCACCCTGCATCCCAGCCCCTGACAACTAGCATTCTACTTTCTGTCTCTATGAATCTGATTACTACAGATAGATATGTCGTACAAATGGAACCATACAGTGATTGTCCTTTTGTGACTGGCTTCTTTCATTTAGCATAATGTCTTCAAGTTTCATTCATGTTGGAGTATATGTCCAAATTTCCTTTTTAAAGATAAATAATATTCCATTGTATGTATACATAGCATTTTTCAATCTATTCATCTGTCAGTGAACTCGGGTTGTTTACACCTTTTGAGCAAATCATGACTTTTAAAGCTTACTTTAATTCAACTGATTCCCAAGACCCACAGATTTTGTCCAGTGAACATGGTAAAGAAACACTGCTTCTGGGTAACTCAGCCAAAAGACACTTAATTCATTTTCCTTTCTAACATTAAAAAAAATAGCAAAGCCCTCTCAAAATGTGAGATATGCATTATTATTGTGATTATTGCAGATGAGGATACAAAAGCTTAGACCATTTAAGTGACTTGCACATCTAGTAAGTTACAAAATCAAGATGCCATTTCCATCTGTCTGCCTCCAAGTCTGAGCCTTTCCCCTGCACCACAACCCAAGTCCTACATGTATTAATGTTATCAAGATTCTGCAGGCTCAAGAAGGCAGGAAATTCCTTTGCAAAAGAGACTTGGTAATAAGATAAATTTTTCCAACATGCACATGATTAAGGTGGATCCTTAGTATAAATGTTGGAGATCTGGTTGATTCTACTTAACATGGCCCAGGTTGGGCTGGTGCAACTCTGTATATGAAAATGCATGTTTGTGGCCCAAAGTCTTCACAGCAGGGAGCAAATTTACAAGGAAGGAGTACAGTAAACTTCTGGGAGCTCTGGCTTTCTGTGGGTTTTGCAGCTGTGGTGGTAGCTGTTCACAAGATAAAGGGATCTGGTGGAGTCTGAAAAGACTACCATGCTCTACCAGTATTTTCTCCAGTGAATGTACTGGGGGAAATTTCTCCCAACAGGTTATTATGACTACTTTAATGTACGTATGACCAGCTCTCTGGAAAACAGTTCAAATTTTGAATAGTTTACAAATATACTGACAGATGTGGTGACAGCACATTGTAGCACCCTACATTTAATTTGATCTTTGTTCTTTAAAACAGTGATACTGCCTTCTGAGTGGGAGTAAGGCATTATATCCTTTGGAGAAATATACATCCCTTTTCTGTGTAGTAGCTTTCCAATACTTTCTCTTCGGAATTTTAATGTGTTTATGATTAAAATTATAACAGGTTTGGGTTTCTCCATGCCACTCCAGAAGTAAGAAATGGCCTTTCTTCCTAAGTTAAATTCAGTCAAGGTTTTTGAGAATCTGATATTAATCATTTCCGGGGCTGTCTCCTCCTCCTCTGACCATATAAGATCCCCAGGCGTATGCAACCCCCAACACGATGTCTGGGTGGGTCTAAGCATCTGTTGCTTCTCACTGGCCTGTGGGGTCCTAAAAAGCTGGAGGCTTCTTTCCCTCTGTGCCGTGCTCAGCCCTGGGGCTCTCCGTGCAGCCCTCAGGCCCACAGTGTGCTTCCCTCACAGGAGAGAACATCTCGTCTCACAGATAAGGGAACCAAGGCTGCTCTAGTGGCCTGCTTTGGTCCTGCAGAAAGTGCCAATGCTTGAATTTCACTCCCGGGTCTTCAGATCCCAAATTAAAAATTTTTTTCTAATTTGTCACAGCTATATTTGTTGGATTTCCCCTCCTGCAAGGATTGTAACTTATCATCTACCTGCTGCACCCCGACACTGTAGATATTTTCCACTGAAAACTCTCATGCCATGATTGGTTATGTGTATGATGCAGAGACAGGATATTTTTCAAAGCCACCCCAGAAACTAGGCTGTATGGCCACCACACCTATTGTCACTCACAGTCTTCTGGCCTACTGATCCACTAGCAAGAAGGCCCTTTGAATGTGTGGTTTATTTCCATAGCCAGTAGCAAAGGTTCAGGAATTCCTACTTGGGAATATAGGCAGAGTTGCCAGCTTATTTCAAAAAATGGTATTTGTGGCCGGGCGCTGTGGCTCACGCCTGTAATCCTAGCTCTTGGGAGGCCGAGGCGGGCGGATTGCTCAAGGTCAGGAGTTCAAAACCAGCCTGAGCGAGACCCCGTCTCTACTATAAATAGAAAGAAATTAATTGGCCAACTGATATATATATAAAAAAAAATTAGCCGGGCATGGTGGCGCATGCCTGTAGTCCCAGCTACCCGGGAGGCTGAGGCAGAAGGATCGCTTGAGCCCAGGAGTTTGAGGTTGCTGTGAGCTAGGCTGACGCCACGGCACTCACTCTAGCCCGGGCAACAAAGTGAGACTCTGTCTCAAAAAAAAAAAAAAAAAAAAAAAATGGTATTTGTGCAGAACTCAATTGTTACTCATTGTTTCTGAAACTTGGATGTCAAAGGTATAGATTTTAACATTTTTTTAAAACTAAAACACTCTCCTATTAAGGAACTAAAACCTTGTTTTTTAAATCATGTGAGTTAGATTTTGGAAAAAAAATATGTATCCCAATAAGCCATAGAGGAAACAAATCTGAAATTATGTGATGCCCTAAGAGAACTGGCCCTTGGTGCCTGCATGAGACACTAAAGTTTCTCAGTTATCTTCCCTAGCAATTCCATGTTGTCCCATCTGTCAGCTCCCCTGCATCCTTCTCACTCCTGTCCTTATATCCACACCTGTTTTCAGGACTGGTATCATCTCAGAATTTATTCCCTGAAGGGAGGAAGCTTGGGGCACACCTTGATTCTCTATCAATGTTGACTGATGGAGAAAATTAGCAAATGAATGGGTGAAGATGAATCTGTGAGTTTCTCCTCCCACCAGCGTTTGTACTTGAAGTGTCATCTCTACTTCTTGACCATGTAATTTCTCTTTTATTAAAGGAGCTTTAAAAAGGCCAGGCATGGTGGCCCGTATCTATAATCCCAGCACTTTGTGAGGCCAAGACAGGAAGATTGAGACCAGAAGTTTGAGACCAGCCTGGGCAACATAGCAAGACACCATCTCTACAAACAAAAAACAAACAAAAAAGAATTAGCTGAGCATGGTGGTGCATGCCGGTAGTCCCAGCTACTTGGGAGGCTGAGGTGGGAAGATAGCTTTAGCCTAGGGGTACAAAGTTACAGTGAGCTATGGCCACTGCATTCCAGCAGCGAGAGAGTTACCTGGGAAGTGGGAAGTAAGTAGGGAAACTCTGAAATCATGGTTTATACAGACACACATCGGATAGATGTGTGTCTTGCTTACCTACAAGATAGGCCTCAGGGCTACATTACATAAAGTCAAAGACTCTAGAGCTATTGCCCAGACCAAGGATTACAAAAGTAGCAGTATGGATAGGGTACATATGATTTATAAGGAGAAAACATCCTGGCTCAGCAGTGAATCCAAAATAATTTAATTACTTAACTACTTACAGTCTTTTTATGACATTATTTCCTAATGTCAGTTGTTTTAGTACCATAGCATGGTTTAGCCTTACTGCCAAATTAAGGGGCAGAACCAACAAGACCATGTAAGACACTGGTGGTGTTCTAACACCAGTGGCCCCTTCCTTAAGGTGGTGCATCCTTCCAGATGTACTCGACCATCTCTCAAACAGTCTTCTGCCCTGTCCTTGAACACGCCCGGTGATGGGGAGCTCGTTTTGGACAGTTTGTGGTGTTAGAAAGTTCTCCTTTACATCACTCCGAAGCCTGTTTCCCTGAAACTTTCGCTGACTGACTGTCTCATGGGTTGACACCAGCATTTTCCAAAGTGTGTCCTAAGGGTGCTAATTAGTTTCATGGGATTTTAAGAGGTATATTTTTAAAGGGAGACTGGGCGTTTGTGGTCAAATAAGAATAAAATCCCTAACTTAAAAGATGTCAAGCAAGTCTGCTTCCCCAGAACTTGTCAGCACCTTTAACAGGCTAATGGATGCTGTGAATCTCTATGAGAGAGGAGCAGAAAGCGTGCTCGTGCCCACAGCATCACTTTTAAACAGCAGCTCTCAAGATTAATAGCCCAACAAGCCATGTTTGCAAATAGTTATCTAAATAAACATAAAATAAACCTACTTTCCTTTCCTCATGCAAGCTCATCAGATATCTGAAGAAAATTATAAAGAAGATAAGTTCTAACTCCAGGTAAATATCATAGTTCTTTAAAAGACAGTGCCCCGCTTGAAGCTCTGGCAGAGCGGGGTGGGGAGGGGGGGGCAGGGGCAAGATATGTAACCCTAACAATATTTGTACCCACAGAATTTGAGATAAAAAAATTAAGAAAAAAAAATTAGACTGTGCCTGTGCTATGGCTTTTCAACCTCAATGGCCTAGTTCCCTCACCTAGATTCTTTTTCTAGTATTTTACGCCTCCTCTAATGCACGACATGTTAAAGCTAAAGTCCAGATCTGTAGTTGCTGCTGTCTGTGCTACTCATCCTCTCCGAGCCTTAGTGTTCTCATCTAAAAAGTGGGGAACGTCGTAGTCTACCAACATCACTAAACCGTTTTGAAAATTAAATATGTTCATGTACGTAGAATATATATGTTAGCCATGTGCTGTGTTTTTATCTTCTCTTCTGCTTAGGGCCTATTTCCTCTTAAATGTATTTGGTCTTGCTTTTCACATTCAGATTCCAGAAGACACATACAGAGAAAAACCTTGGGTCAGACATCTAATGGTCTAAATCTTACCTGTCTGCGGTCATTCTCTAGTTCCTAAGAGCTTTGCTGCTCCAAGATCATCTGGGAGCTGGTTAGAAGCTCAGGCTCAAGCCCAGATCTACTGAATCAGAGCCTGCATTTCCTCGGGAACTCCAGGCACTTCATGGGCACATGAATTGAGAAGCTCTGGCCGAGAAGGTACACACAGCACCCAGCCCAGGGCTCTGCATGCAGCAGGGCTCAGTGGGGCTTTCGAGCACCAGTGTTTATTGATTGAACCTATATAAAACCTTTCAGTCGGGGGATTGCTGACAGGGAAATTCTAGAGTCAAAGGCATGTGAAGAACAGATAGGAAAGGGCTTGCCTCATAGCAATTACCACAATATTCCTAAACAGGATGAAAGAACAGATACATTTTAAACACTAAAAAATAATTAAAGGCCCAGCTTTTGAATTATCTTTTTAATGGCTTTTTAATTATTTAATCTTCTTTCAATTACAATCAAAGCTTTAAATTGTGTGAGATAATGTTAACAATCCGGTGGACTATTTATCCTCAGAGGCAGTAGGATGCAGTGTCAAGACCATCATCTTTGCATTGAGACAGACCTGAGTTCAAAACTGAGTTCAAGGCTGTCACACAGCCTCTTACTAGCTGTGTGGCACTTGGGAAAATTACCTCACCTCTCTGAGCTTCAGTGTCTCATCTCTAATGGGGGTACAGTAATGCCTATCTCATAGGGCAAAGAAGGATAAACTAATGTACATATAGATTTCTAGCACAGTGACTCACAAGTAGCAGGCTTTCCACAAACATTGGATTCCTTCCTTCTCCACCACATACCAACTTTATTTTCATGAGAACCTTGATGGAGGGGAAAATTGAAATGCTATTTAGAAACATAACCACCTGGGTCATTGGTTTGCAAGCCCATCATTGATGCATGATCATAAACTGTCTGTCCTACAATGCCCACAGTCATCATTGTGAGCAAAGGGACAAGTTTTCAGCCCATTCTCCAATTACGGTTAATAGTGATCACATGATTTAAAAAAAGCAATTGAATGAGCATATCGTGTAGATGATGAAAACACCAGAGACTTTATTGAATCATAATGTCTGGCACGGAGAAGATACTCAGTGTTGGTCAGTGAAACTGACAGTTGTATACAGCCTTTGAGGACATCTAGTCCAAGTCCCCATCCAATCTGGGCATCTTTCCCTACCAGGAACTTACTACTCTCTGCCTATACAGCTCCAGCACTTAAGCGCTCAGTGATTCTCAAGAATGGCACATTCCATCCTTAAAATAAAAAAAATTAAGCCTTTATTTTATTTTAAGTCCAAGATAAAAGCCCACCTTTCTCCATCTTCCAAACATCGTTCCTAATCTTGACCTATACTAGAGCTACACTGCCTAAATATAATACCTTTTCTTCAGGAGAACATCTGGAAATATGTCAAGGGAGCACTCAGGTCTCCCTTTTCTGCTCATTATTTCTTCTGTGATCCCTTCCTCCCCAGCTCCTCCCTCCAGCTGCCTCTGGAAGGCAGCTCTGCCTGGCTGCAGGCCCTCCTACCCAGCATGACCCGACACAGGCCTCACTTGCATGGGGCCACTCCAGCGCCAGCACCGGAAACTAGACAGCACGGCCCAGAAGGGCTGCTGTACCCTTTCTATGAAGTTCATTCCAGCCATTAAACCACCCACCACATAGCCATTTTATTGCCAAGTAGTCAAATTGCCGGGTTCTAATCAACTAAAATCTTTTGTGTGTGTTACATACACTGCTATTAAGCCAAGTTTTCCTGGCCTTTTAGTTGTACAGTTTTGTTTTATTTTACCTAAAAGCAGGACTTCACAGTTTTTCCATTGAGGCTCACATTAAAAATTTTAACATTTTGATTCAATCATGAAAAAATATTAGCTATCATCTTTCACCGATGGCTGTTGATCATCCAACATCGAAATGATCTTTTAAAAGAAAATGTATACAGTCAGGTTTTAACAGTGTTCTCCAATAATCTGGATTTATAGTTCAAAACAGTTGGCCTTGGTTTTGATAGTCCATTAGAACAAATACCCTAGCCTCATGGTATAAAACATAGGTCATTTACAGTCAGAGATGTTACATTTCCATTATCATTTGTAGTTTGGGGCAATCCTCCTGGGGCTTATTATGCCATCTCTGGCCTGTGTTCCTCCTCACATTGCTGTCAGTGGTGTGAGCAGCGCCGCTGTTAAGCCATCTTAGCTTAACGATAGGGACTCAGGCCTTAGTGTTCACCACCTAGAAGTCCCGGTGACACTTACAAAGAATAGGCATAAGATTCAAAATGACAAAATGGAAAACCACTTCTTTTTATTAGGAATTATAAAATAAAGCACCATCCATAGTTAGAAAAAAATACAACCTAAGGAACAGTATATATTTTAATATAACATTTCAAGAAATTTATTTCGGCTCCTTTTTGTATACACAGGTTTTGAGTTTTTAAAATCCACTTCATATTTTGGGTTGGTCAACTTCCTCTTTCATGTTAGTCTGTCTCTTGAATTGCTCTTCACATCTGTCCCCAGAGACCCTATCCCCACCCATCCCATTTCAGAATCCAAATCTCACTCCCAGGATTCTTGTTGCTGTGGTCTGCCTGTCTCTGTATGCTTTCCCCTCGAGTTGCTCCCTGGGGTGGGGTTAAAAGCTTCAGGTTTCCTGGGCAAGTGTCCACACCAAGCCACTCCCCATACAGAATTTGTTCTCTGAGCTTTTCGTTCTTGTATTCCAGATTCTAAACATGGCTGTGCCGTATTCTTTTCAATCAAGTTCTTCAAGCTGAACCCGGTGAATGGCTTTGCAAGGGCCATTTTCAAGGACCAAAAATATTGTGCTAGAAAATCAATAGATGCTATATTCAAATCTAATGATCATTTCTGAGTAAATTGAAATTAGCCTAGCATCTCGTTGAAGGATTTGTTTGTTGTCATCATTACTTATTCCTCCCTAAGAAGGAGATCATGTGTTCATCTTGTTGATTCAGCTGTGTCCTCTCTTTGCAACCTCCCGAGATACTCAGGACTTTCTGTGGTGACTGCTCTCCTTTTGAGAGTGCAGGCCTGTGATTGTGAAATAGAAACAAAGTAAAACACACTGGTTCATATAGGACTTCATTCACATTATGCAGTTGCTAACCAATAGCAATGAGATGGGCTAATGAAAATTGCAAGTACTTATAGAAAAGATTGGACAATTGGTTCAAAGAATGCCACTCCTATAAAGAAAACTCTAATCTAGATTTATCAATCCACTTTGGTCCAGATCTCTGTACTTATAATATTTAGAGGAAAAGAGGACAGAGAAAAAAACAGTGCAGGGTTACAAAATAAGGAACTGATCATCATTGCTTAAGGTTTAAACTTAAAGCTGTTATCTGAGTATGGATACAAATCTGTAATTTTTGAATTACCTCTTTTAGCTGATAACTTATAGCATTTGGCAGTTATACGCTTACAAAGTCACAAATTAATTCCTGTCTAACTAATCATCACTGTCTTTCACTTTAGAATAATTAAACATGAGCTAATTAAATGAGTCTTTTGGAGGTGAAATTATTTGATCGTTTTAACCTACATTTGACCTGCTGTGGATGGCATAGTAGACACCCAGTGAAATCAGTGCATTATTTTAGGTTTTGCATTATGTTGTTGTGACCTGCTGTAATTATAAGAGGAAAATTTTTTCTTTATTTACAACACGTAATTTCAGAATGCTTCCAGATATTACATCTCATTTTGTTTCCCACTTTATGAGATGCAAAGATACTGCCACCATCCAATTATATTGGATCACAAGCTTTACACCTGCTATGATTTAATTACATTTTTGTTCATTCAAACGTTCATACCTCGTGTGTGTTTTCAAATCATTCTCACTCTGGTGGCAATTTCCCAATGTGGCTGTGGGAGAAAATGGCCTTTGAAATGGTGCTTTCTCTGTAGTGCTTTAGAAAAGAAGGCAGCACATGAAGAAGAACCTCAGAAGATGAGGGCCAGGCTTGAAGCACGGTTTCATTAATACTGGATGGCAGAAAAGGAGCCAAGTCCCAGATAATGAGGAAGGAGTTGCAATTTTTTTTAAAGCTATCTGGTGACAGGGAAAACAAAAATGACATTCAGCTGACGAATGAGCGGAGTTTGACCTAGCCTTTTGACCCTTGACAATCAATCTTACCTGCTACTTCATAAAGAATTATAGCTCTGCCACTCACATTTGACTCTGTATTTTTACTATTCCCTTTACCTTTTTTTTTTTTGAATACATGGTCCAAGAAGATAAATGTTTATGTTGGATATAGCAGAGAGGAGGAAATATGGGATGCTCAGAAGGGGGAAAAAAAACTGAGAAAGAGAGGAGAGAGCAACAACAAGACCAACGGCCATAAAATGGTTTATACATGCAATTCAGAATTGTCAGAGATATTTTTTATGTGGCTGACCAAAATAGCAACTGGAAATAACTGATGACCCTATATACACCTTCCACCCGGTGCTGGGCTGGATGAGAAACCTGGGAGAGCGGGGGTGAGTTCTGAGCCCACCTTCCCGCCTGCCTCTCGGCTCCCCACCTTCACCCGCCCAAAAATGCATCCAATGAATTTTGATGAATCCATTCCCTGTCCACGGGCTCTGATTATGGCGTGCATTGTGAAGGGTTTCGGTGCCATCATTACAGGAAAGAAAGGGCAGGGGGTCCAGGCCACCGAGCTGTTTTCATTATCTGCTCAAGGCACCAATGCAAGCACTAAACAGTTTGTGCTCGGTCCACCTTTGTGTCCGCGAAGAAGGCGTAAATCAACAGGGGTGAAAAGTGGCTCATTGGGGAGAGAGAGGAAACACCTTAGGAATAAGAGATAAGGTTCTCCTTGGCATTCGGGACGCTTTGTTTTTATATATAATTTGACGCGGTTTGTCTCAAGACACTGAAACGGAGGCTAGTCAGCAAGAGCAACTTTATGGAGCTCGGCCGGTGCATAAGCTGGCCGTGGGGAGTTTTTCTTGCCTTTATAGAGTCAAGATTCTTTTTCATGACTGTACTGGAGACTTCAGCAAAAACTCAGTCTCATAGAAGTAGAATGCAATTTTTGACCATTTAATCCATCCCGGATCACTGGGAATGTAAAACTGTTTTCTCATCTATCTTGAAACAAGAGCATCAAGTCGGGGGTCGGGAGGGGGACTGGAGGGATGGCTGGAGGCTCGAGGTGGCTCAAAAACAAAAACACACCACTGGAGTGGGCTGTACGCAAATGAGCCCTTTCTGGAGCAGGTTTCCTAACCCTGAATCCTGTTCTCTGGCCGCCCATGTCCTACAGAAGAGAGAAAGCATCCAGGCAAATAAAAAGAACCTGGTTCTTGTGTGAAAAGCCACCACTCTACCTCTGACGCCCTTCTGGGGAAGCAGGGATTAAACTTTGCTGTTAGGCGCTTCACAGACCGAGCTGCGGTGGCGGCCACTGCCCGGCCACTGCCGTGCCAGGGCCCTCTCTGCCCACAGCCAGCTGGCTCTCGAAGTGCCACCCTCCCTCTCCTTGGCAGGGAATTCATGACTTCCAGAATTACCAGGCTGACAAGCTGTTTATGAGGTGTTTCTGGGCTGTGTGTTCGTAAAGAATCTCCCCTCAAAATAGGGCGAGCTCGTTAATGGAGGAAGTGAGGTCAGTGTGCTTCTGACAGTCCTAACAAGATGACAGAATTTATGAAACGCCGCGGTGGAAAGATGTAGTTATCTGCAGTCTATTCATATAATAAGGCCACTTGGGGCCCGTCGTTCCTCCCCTTGAATTTGTTTTCCTTTCTTCATTCCTTTTTGTTGTCTGGCTCTTCCTTTGGCTTCCCTCTCAGATCCACACGGAACCGCTGTGGTAGCTGAGGCAGACGGGCCCACTTCCGCCTATGGCCCGGTGCCTGTGCTGGGGGCTGTGTGGCCAGGTCCTCGGGCCCGTTTTGTGTAACACTTAAACGTGGTATCAAGTCAGCCACATCTTAAGACCAAGTTAAAATTTTCAACTCAAAAAAAGAAACTTGTGACAGCTTCTTTTAAAAGTCCAATGTCCTTTTTTATTCCAATGAATGGTGACATCTCTTTTTCCACAGCTCTGTGAGGTGGGAGGAATTGTTTTGTCCCTGGGAAAACTAAGAGGTGTGAAACCGTTGTGGCCCTAGTAATCAGGGAAGACTCGATGGGTCCGCACAGCTTGATCTGTGCAAGAATGGAGCAAAGGATTTAGAAGGCGAAAGGGAAGAAGGGAAATGGTAGGTTAAACCATTTCTGGTATTAAAGTTAAGGAACAATTTGCTCATAGTATTTTTTTTTTATTTCGGCATATTATGGGGGAACAGATTTTAAGGTTTCAATAAATGCCCTCCCCCCCACAAGTCTGAGTTTCCAGCATGACCATCCCTCAGATGGTGCACATCTCACTCCTTATGTATATATATACCCGCCCCCTCCCCCCTCCCACCTGCCCAATACCCTATTACTGTAGTACCTATGTGTCCACTTAGGTGCTACTCAGTTAATACCAGTTTTCTGGAGAATATATCTGGTGCTTGTTTTTCCATTCTTGGGATACTTCACTTAGTAGTATGGGTTCCAGCTCTAACCAGGAAAATATAAGATGTGCTATGTCACCATTGTTTCTTAGAGCTGAATAGTACTCCATGGTATACATATACCACATTTTATTAATCCATTCTTGGATTTATGGGCACTTGGGCTGTTTCCACAGCCTTGCAATTATGAATTGTGCTGCTATAAACATTCGAGTGCAGGTGTCTTTTTTGTAGAGTGTCATTGGATCATTTGGGTAGATGCCCAGCAATGGGATTGCTGGATCAAATGGTAGATTCACTTGTATCGCTTTAAGGTATCTCCATATTGCTTTCCACAGAGGTTGAACTAGTTTGCAGTCCCACTAGCAGTGTAGGAGTGTTGCTCATAGTATTTTTTAGTTGTAAAAACTAGTAACAGATCAAGTCTATCGGTAACAGGAAATAAAATAGTGCCTATATTTAAACCATGGGGATCCGGTCTAGTGAGATCATTTCCCTGTGGGAGAAACATCCCTTCAGAAATCCACAGCTGCAATGGCAGCAGCTGCCTCAGTTTTTACTCTGACTCAATATTTCTTGTCAACTGGACATATTAAAAGTAGGTTTTCCCAGCTAAATTGTTAATGAGATGCATTCACTGTGTATAATTTTTCCTAGGAATAATACCTCACAATTCATTGGGGGAAAAGGAAAAATAAAGAGTTACCTCAGATAAGCAGAACAAGAACAAAAACACAGTATTTCTTCTATCTAGACCCAAAGAGCCATGAAGTAGTAGCAAGTGGTCCAAACTGTGTCTGAGTGCAGAACAAATCTACACATCTGATTAAAAAAAAAAAAAAAAAAAAAAACGAACGCCTATCTTACCTTTGACTCTTATGGACTAAAAATGTTGTTGAGCTAGTTGTTGTACTATTCGGGTCCTCCAAATGCGCCTTGATTCATTCTGCAGATCTAGAAAGAGACAGGCAGTCTTGGCTAAGCCAGATCACCAAGAGACTCCGGGACCTGTACCCATCTCAACACAAGTGACTGAAATGTACCCAGCCTGGTGGACATGTGACCGCTGGGCCATTTGACCTCCTTCCGTAAGGCTGACTTGTATTTGACCCAAAGAAAGACCTCTTATTGGATGCTTGCTGGACTGAGCCCATGACATGAGGACATTTCAGAGTCAGACCTGCAATGCTTAGCATTGAGATCAGGGGTGGGTCTGGAAAGAATGGCCCCTGAATCTGGCTGGTGAAACAGGACATTCCATAACATTTCACGGATTTTGAGAAACAGGTTATGGAAAGATTCTCATTTGTTGGTCATGCTATGAATTACTCTAGGATCAAAAAATTACATTTATAAGTTTGCATTCTAAACAATCTAAGCAAGATTGTTTTAAATGTTTTCTTTTTTTACCAAGATATTTAGTCCAAATTATCTTCTATACATTCTAGTACAGTGTACAATTATCAGATTCCTGGATTGGAAATATAAGTACATGTGTGACTGAGTTCTGTAAGCAACACAGGAAAATCAGCCTTGGTGCTTTCTTGGGACCAATGGGAGAATTGTGAGGGGACAATAAAAAGTTGGATACAGGGAAGAAAAGTGCCAGCCCAAGCCTAATATTTAGATAAAGTAGTCTCGTATGTTTTTGTGTCTCAGTAAATATTAGGAAAGCCATACTACTTAACATGACCTCTATTCATCTATATTTATTATTTATTCCTCTATACAACCTATTCTTCCTATATTTATTCCTCTATACAACCTTTATTCCAAATTGTCTAAAACTCATCCATTATAAATTTCTTCCTATATGTTGTTAAATATATTCTTTCAAAACACAAGCAACTTGAGAGAATTAACCCAGATTCATTCCATATAAACAGTATGTGCCAGACACTAGGCTAGACCTGAGGATATAAAGAGGGATCCTGGTCCCTGCCTCTGTAGAGCTTATTCCACTGTTATCAGCCCTTCACACTTTAGTGGAAATTAACTAGGAGCTAGTAGTGTTGTTATCAGCCCTTCACACCCTAATGGGAATTAATTTATCACATAAATGTCTTCTATAATAGCTTAATCAGAACAAAGTGACATCATAGATTTAAGGAAATTGAAACTTGGAGATATTAAGCATATAACATTCTATTTGTAATTTCAGAGTGCAGCCCAGTTCTGCCACATAAATTCCTGCTGTGCATTTTCTGAATTTCTATCTTTTGTAGAAACACAGGAAAATGAAAGAGTTATTTGGTGCTCATTAATTATGATAACTCTAAAATTAATCATGTTTCCTCTATTTTTTCTACCAAACATATCTTAAATCTTAATTTGTGCCTCCCCTACTAAGTACTCTTGAAAGTAAGATACCATGTCTTAGTCATAATTGCATCCCTAATACACATGTTTTCTGTGTATGGTATTTAAATAAGCTATTATCCTCTCTCCTCTTGCCCTCCCCAAATCCAATCTGTTCTCCACATTGCAACCGGAGTGATTCTCTCTAAATGTAAATTTTAGCATGTTGCATCCCTGTAGTTCTTGGGATAAAATCCAAAATCCCTAAACACAGCCTCAAGGCCTCCTTATCCAGTTACCCTGACCCCCTCCTGCTGCAGAGTCTATATGGGAGTTGTTCCCTCCGCTTGGAACCTTCTTCCTCCCCACCTCGTTGGCATAGACTCATCCTTAGGAAGGCTCACCCTCCTGCCTGTACCACCCCAGAGGGGAGCGAAATGTAATTTTGTGTTTGCATATGCCATTCTGGGGCTAACATGTTTTCCCCTCTTGAGTCTTAGCTCTGTGACAATAGGTTCTATGCCTGGCTTTGTTTATCACTGTTTCCCCAGTGCCTGGCCTATATCTAGCAATGAATGCATGAATGAACAAATGCATGAATGAATGAATGAGTTTAACTGCTTAATAAAAGCTCAGTGCATTTATTTATTTGAGGGCACAAGAATATTTAACGCTAACATACTTTGAAGCCCTAAGGTATCAGAACAATACGTACAGCCTGGAGAACTTTCCGATTCTAAAATAATTTTGAAAGCCAAGGTCTGTATATGCCTGAGAGAGAAAAGAGTTAAATTCCGCAGTAATTAAGCAAAGTTAATGATTAGAGTAAAACCTCTAATAAAGACACCTGCTTAAATTATATTCTTTAGTGTTTGTGCTTAATTATTTTAATAGGGGTTTTGAGTTTTTACAGACACACACACACACACACACACAAATTCACATATGCACATCCACATTGTTTTCCTGGACTGAATTCGGCATGGCTATAGAAAGTCTGGGACTTTGCACCATGATGCCATAACCGTCACTCGTTTCCTGTTGGCATTTACCTTCACTACGAGACAAAATTCACTTGAAACTCACATTTAACAAGTGATAACACGGACCATGGTTATTATAGTATTAACTCTTATATATTTGTTATTATTATATTTATTATATTTGTTAATTATATGTATTAATAATTATAATAATTATTATAATTGATATTATAATTAATTAATAGAAGAAAAAATGGTTAAGTGTATAGTTTTACCTCAAGCCAATCTCTTATCTGACCATTACTAGAGCCGAAAAGTAGGGAGACCAAAAGTCTGTTGCTTTAACATATATAATCAAGGCCTGAATTAATTTGCAAGACCACTGTGACAAACATTTCTGCGCTCTTAAGTCCAGTGTTAAATAAAAGTATGTGCCCTGACAGATACTTCTGCCATCTGTGAAACGTCCCTGCCAGTATGGGGCGGAATTCATTGTAGTCAAATTAAACTACCCTCACCTGTTTTCGAAGTCTGGCCTAGCAGATGCTTGCAGTTTTATTTTTCATTGCTTATTTCACATATTTTTTTTTCATCTGTTTGAATAACCAGACAAACTTACCCTATGACCCTTTTGGCTACTGCTGTGTATTTCATCTATCTTGTAAAGATCTGTTTGGGCCCACTTAAAGAGGGAGCCCAAATAATTAATAAGCCCTATTCCCTGAATTGTGCCCATAGCATTTGATACTTCTGAAAGACACTGAAATAAACAAAACAGAAACAGCTAGAAGTGTGTCAATTTCACAGTAGGGGGAGGGGGGCTGAAAACAACCCTCCCTGCCTAGCAGAAAGCTATGACCGAATCAGTAATGAGGGGGTTGAGTTGTTTGAAGTTTGGTATAGACTGTATTCATAATTGGATGTCGGAATCTAAATATGGTGAGAATTAAATGCACTGGATTTAAGAAGCATGTGCTTAAAAACTAAACAACGCTCAGAGAGTCCCCCATCCTGCCTGCATTTGTGCTGTTTCTGCACGTAGGTCTTCATTCAACTCCAAAAGGGCCTTTGCTGATGTCAAGGTCCCTCAGGCACGAAAGACTCCAGAGAATTCTCCGCCAGGGGAAAAGTGAAGAGCCACAACTTGATTAACTTAGCACACGGGCATTTGCCTCTAGGCAGCTTCCTTCGGGCCATGCTTTTTGCTGCCAGACAGCCACTGTTCTTTCATGTCCCCAGCCAGGAGGAGGCAGAGGCTCCTTGCCAGCACCCAGCCTGCATGCTCCGCTGTCCCAGAGACTGACTTCTGCCTGGAGAGACACAGAACATCTCTCCCTCCCAAAGGCAAGCCAGCCTCGGAAGGAAGGACTCGTGACCCTTTGTATTTCCCAATACCCATCACTCTCAGTCACTAATGACATCCTGAAACCCAAGCAGAGAAAACGGTGTCCTTCATGAAGACCTTACAAGAAAAAGATGAATAATTGTGATTTTATAAAAGTTTAAAACTTCTGTGTGGGTCAACTCAACATTGTAATAAATAACCAGAAGTAAAATGGAGGCTAGAGTTCAGTTGTGTGCAGTGGAGACATCCCAAATAGTAGGGACGTACCACAGTCCCCAAAGACCAAGGAGAGAATGGGAAGCTGGCAGAGGAGTGGCAGGGACCTCAGGAAAGGGCATTGCAGTGCTGGGGAGGGGCTTACGACTCTCAGGACAGTCCTGGTAGCTGGTGACAAATCCTGGAGCTGGCAGAGGACCGCCACCTTCAGCCCTCACTTAACTTTGGTGCCTGTTGGCTCGTGCTGCCCTAACAAAGTACCACAGATGGGGTGGCTAAAACAACAGAAATTCACTTTCTCACAGTTCTGGAGACTGAAAGTCCAAGATCATGGCGTCGGCAGGTGTGGTTCCTTCTGAGGGTATATGGGAAAGGTCTGCTCCCGGCCTCTCCCTGGCCTGTAATGGGATGGCTGTCCCTGCGTACTCACACCACTTCCTCTCAGGCCATGTCCAGATTTCCTCTTCTTGTCAGGACACTGGTCATATTGGGTTAGGGCCCACCCTAATGGCCTCATTTTAACTTAATGTCCTCTTCAAAGATCCCGTCTCCAAATACAGTGACGTTCTGTGGTACTGGGGTTGGGACTTCAACATAGAAATCTGGCCGGGTTTGAAAAGTCATTTTCCTTGGAATGTTGTCTTTAATTTCATAGGGAATTATCCTGCTAAGTCATTTTGCCTTTCTTATTCCCAAGGTTTTTGCATTCCAGTCCTATCTATCTATGATGGCTATCCAGACATTCAAAAGTGTATTTTTTAGTGTCTATTTAATAGTTTTTTGACTCCTTTTCATTGTCATATTGTGAAGTTAGAATTGACTCATTTCTAGAAGTTTTGGGTTTATTTCAGAGTCTCTCAGCATCTTGAGGCAATGTTGGAATTCCCCTCAGTGCTCCAGGTAAATCATGGCGTCCAGAACTGAGCACAGCATTCCTGGTAGGATCTCCCAGTCCAGTGTGCAGAGGGATTTTACAGCCTTTCTTCTGAGCTCTGTTCCTTTATGGATCACGTTGGCTTTGGCCAACCATGTCATTTTGTTGCTCGTTGTCATTAAGACCTGTAAGACTTTTTAATGTGTGCTGCTGCTACCCACAGATCCCACTCTCGCAATCCTATAGGGGCACACGTGTGTGTGTGTGTGTGTGTGTGTGTGTGTGTGTGTGTGTGTGTGCACATGTGTATGTGCTAAACCACCACATAGATTGCTAACTTTGTCTTTATTAAATTTTATTTGGTCAAGTTTGTTTCATCATTCCAGCCTGTCATGAACTTTTTGGACCCTTGGCAGTGCTCCCTTCTCTGCTCTTACTCCAGTCTCTAAAGAAAATGTTAACCAGGAAAAGGCTGAAGACAGATCTTTGAGGCAGTGAACCAGAGAGCTCTATCTGGGTTGACACTGTGCCATTAAAAAGTCCTCTGGATTTGCATGCTCGGTGATTTGTCACCTTTATGGAGCCACCAGTAGCCTGCATTTTTCCAACTTATTCCCAGACCTTGTTGATTATTTCTGCTTAAACATAAATAATAATAGCAATTTGTTTATAGCTTCCCCCAAATCTACAAAACTAATAAGTTTCCCAGGGAAAAAAAGTAAAGAATTCTTCCTCTTAATTTGTTCATGGTTAACATGTGCCAGCTCTGTTATAAACATTGCCCCTTTTAAGTAGTTATAAGCCACGCATTTAATACAGTAGCTGTGAGTTTGACATGAGAATAAAGTCAATTTCTAAAGTCTACAGTTTTCAGAAACTATCTTTTTCTCTGTGTTGAAAATTTTCACATTTTCTCAATTTCAAACCCCATTTTCCTGCTCAAATTTAAAAGATTTGGGGCAAGTGTTGTTCAAGTAAGCTTTGAATGAGAGTAACCTAAGGATTCTTAGAGGGTAAAAGCAACTGGGATGGGATCTGCCCATCCCACAAATAAAGATCACAACTTTGGGGGTGACATTTATTTACTTCCTGCTCCATGCTCTTGTGGATGTTGTTCCACTACCAAAAGGTTTGAGTGAAACAGCCATTTGAAGACTCATAGAGTGGAAAAGGAGAAACTCTCTATACTCCATGTTTGCACCGAATTTAGTAGTTGAATCTATAGCCTAAGTTGGTACTGCTTATTCTCTGAATGTTTGATGGGTCTCAATGACATTGTGAGATCCTTGAGGACAGAGGCTATGTCATATCATTCCTTAGAAGTTCTACGGCGATTAGCACAGCAAAAGACATACAAAATATCAATAAGTACCAGGTGTCTTAACTTGAACGAAAAAATGAGAGCAATAAATGAGAGCCAAGAAACTAGAGTAAAATCAAAATTATGTTTTAAGTAGGTGACATGTGCACTTGCATCTTTTCTTTGTCACTTGCACATCTACCATGTAGCCAGTTATCGTCAGAATGCAAACATAACAGGCATGCAGTAATTGCTGAGTGATGAGTCACTGAATGTTGGAAATCTAGATGTGAGGTCTAATCTAGTCCAGTGGTTCTCAAACTTGAATGTGCATCAGAATCCACTTGGAAGACTTTTTAAGACACAGGTTGCTGGGCTCCAACTCAGAGTTTTCTATCTGTTGGTCCAGGGTGGGACCTGAAAATTTGCATTTCTAACAAGCTCCCAAGTGCTACTGATACGGCTGGACGGAGGACCACACTTGAAGAACCACTTGTCTCACATATGTGCTTGAAAAGGCAACAGCTCTTACATCACAGACACCACCTTCATTCAGTACAACGCACTGCTTTGTGCTTTAGTTCCTCTACTTAGCTATTTTATATGGATGCGTTGAAACGCCTAACATTCGCAGATTGCAATTGTTAATATCCTCTATGTTTTCACCATATTCTCATTCCTGCAACTTTTGAAAGGTGAAAAAGGAGTTGATCTTCTGGATGGGATTGTGTGGAATGCAACTCTGGAGGTTGGGCTGACTTCCCTTCCTTCAGCAAAACTTCAGTACGAATGATGGCCTACGTGATGATGTGCATGGCACACCCAGCCATGGCCTGGTCCCTACAAGCTGCAGACTTGGGAATGAACATGTGATTTATATATTTATAGGAAAGGAAAGGAGAGAGGGAGAGATGTTAGATAAATTCTAAGAAATAATCTCATGAATTAATGAATAAACTTTTTTTCTCATAGAATTCTTAGAGAAAAAAAAGAAGTTATAATTCATGAAACACCATGTACTTCAGATCTCTATTGTTTCGTATCAAGATTATTAAACTCCACCCTCCCCATCTTCCACTTTGATCTACTTCTGGCTATCCCAAATATGGTATCAGACTAATTCACTAAACCACAGTCCTGAGAAGGTCACCCCCTTGAGCTAGCACTTTCAGTGATATTTATCTCTACTCAAATGGGATGAGGTGTTTCCAAAAGTAAAAGCAAAGAAAACAAGTCTGTAAAGGAAAATCTTCAAAAATTTGATATATAAAAATATAGGCTGGGTGCGGTGGCTCACGCCTGTAATCTGGGAGGCCGAGGCGGGCAGATTGCTCGAGGTCAGGAGTTTGAAACCAGCCTGAGCAAGAGTGAGCCCCTGTCTGTACTAAAAATGGAAAGAAATATATAGAAACTAAAAATATATAGAAAAATATATTTTATAGAGAGAGAAATATATAGAACTATATAAAAATATATAGAAACTAAAAATATATAGAAAATATATAGCCAACTAAAAATATATAGAAAAAATTAGCCGGGCATGGTGGCATATGCCCGTAGTCCCAGCTACTCGGGAGGCTGAGACAGAGGATTGCTTGAGCCCAGGAGTTTAAGGTTGCTGTGAGCTAGGCTGACGCCATGGCACTCACTCTAGCCTGGGTAACAAAGCGAGACTCTGTCTCAAAAAAAAAAAATATATATATATATACATATATATGTATATATATAAAAGATCTTTCTATTAAAATACTCACAGAAATGAAAAGATAAATAATCAACAGAGAAAAAATAGGTGCAACATATATGACAGGCTAGGAAGTATCTTTAATATATAAAGAAAACTTATAAATCAATAATAAAAGGGTAAATGCATCACAGAAAAAAATAGGCAAGGACACAAGAGAGAAAATTTAAAAATTACAGAAACGATATTCTGAGAGCTTTATAGAATTCAAACAACATCTCTTGAGCCAACACTTGGTGGGTCTCTTGGACATCTGAACAATCTAGGAATCTCAAACATTTCACCATCATTAACGCCTACTGGACCTCTGCTAACCAGTCTGTACAGTAGAAGTATGAGCATCACAGGATCCCTCCAAAACACTGACCCCAAATTAGAGCCAGAAGATTTTGTAAAACAAAGCCAATGCAAAGCAGGAGAAAAGAAACAATCCTAATCTCAGCTCTAATGGGAAAAAAAAAAAAAAAACAAGAAATGGGGCCCTCTGTCATAGTAAGTAAAGACCATTAACCCTGGTTTAGACAGAAGTTTTTGATCCAAAGATTAAAATAAAAATGATGCCCCATGCAAGCTGAGAGCACACACAAATGATGTCTTTCTATCTGGAAAGGAAGTCCCTAGGTTTTTGGTATCCTGCAGAAAATTCTAAATTCCTGGACAGTTTTACTGAATTAAGATAATTAGATCTGGTAGTGACCCCAAAAGTAACCCTAAGGCTAAAAATCCCTGAGACAATGATTATTATGGACACCAGAATGTGATAATAAATTTGATAAAATTAAATCATACAGAACATCATTTAATTAAGTCTTTTAGTTAGGTAAGGTATGTTAAAAGATAAGATTTATACCTTCATCTAATCCTTGCCCAGCCAAGTACATAGCCTATATTCAAAAAACAGAACAAAAAAACAAACAAAAAAACCCTTTTCTTTTATAGTATACAAATTCACAAGTTAACATATATTGGTGCTAAATCCATTATGTCTCTTGTGGGCCAAAATAATAATAATTACCATTATTGGACATTTAGTGCTGAGATAAGCTCTTTAGAAACATTATTTCATTTAATCTTCACAGTAACTTTATTAAGAAGGTACTCTTCCCCTGTTTTACTCCTAAAGAAGTTAAGGCTTAATGAAATCAAGTAACTTGCCCAAGGGCATACAATTGGTAATAATAATGTCCCTAATTTTACACTTCTTACTCTATAATCAATGACAATTCCTATCTTCTTGTTTTCTAAACTGTGTTTAAATCAAAAAGGGTTTAACTCAAAGGCACCTTTCTTATAACTCTTAAAGTGTAAAAAATAATCAGAATGGCAGTCTGACTTTTTATTGAGTTTATTAGCACGTGGCCAAGATGACTCAGATTGCTCCCCAGCGCTCATGCTGTAATCATGATGTTTGTGCAGAGGTGCAGCAACTGTCTGCACATTTCCTGGTGTTTGTGGTTTTTATTAACACTTACAGTCCTCAATGTTGAAATTTCGAGGTTTTCAAGTATCATATTTACACGAGGGGACTCCTGTAGAGGTTTTTCTCCTGCTGTGCAATTCCAATGAGAACATACAAGTTCGAACTGAAGGGAAATGGTTGGCTTAAATTGGCAATATTAGACCTCTTTGAAAATGTAAGATGGTAAACGGGCCTTTGCTAATGTTCTTTGATGTGCTGGGAATTGTCATGTATGTGATTTCCATTGAATATTTGTAAAAGAAGAGAGAAAGGAGCTAAATTTACTCTTAGAAAGCTTCAATAGTTTTCTTTGTTGGAATAGAATAGTAAAATTTTTAACCACTCTGAAATATGACTCCAATTTCCTTTCCTTTGAGAATAACCCTTCTTACTATTTCTATTTCTTTTTTCTTTTTTTTTTTTTTTTCTTCAAATCTGTAGTTACTTAACTGTAGGGAAAATTTGCAAATTCAGTCCATGAAATCCTATATACGTGAACAATATTTAAACTTTCCAGGCTTCCAACAAATAAAAACCAGGTTCACAAATCAAGAGAACCCAACACATTAAATCAACCAGCACTGCCAGCCTGTCAGTAGCCAATAAATTAGCATTGTTGAAAATAAAGTCACGCTTGCTTATAAAAGCAGCTATTATTGATGAGTACAACACGTCAACCTTCAAACAGCAGTGGTGGCATAAACCCACGAGGGAAAAAAAATAGCTATCATTGGTTGAGTATCTACCAGGATCCAGACACTTTACCCACAGCATCGTGTTTATCCTTCCTAACATCCTTGCAGGTGGGCATCAGTAAGTTTGCTTTATGGATGAGAAAACCAAGGCTAAGGTGGAAGTCAAGTAACACAGCCAGGGTCACTTAGTAAGTACCAGAGATCTAAGCCCAGATCTCCAAAACTCATGGCCCCCTGCCCCACCACACCACACCACGATTACATCACTAACGAGGTACCAGTGGAGACCCTCATTCTACTTTCTAGAATGTATTATCACATGCTGGCATCTGTTGCAATCACTGCCTCGGGGTTGTTAGCTCTAGTGTTGATTTGGGGTCAGAAATCAAGTAACTAATCAGAATATCTAAGTAAATTCAGAAAAACTTGCCAGGAATTTAGAATTTTCTGCAGAACACCCAAAGCCCAGGAACCTTCTTTACAAATGGGAAGGATGCTATTGGTATATGATTTCAGCATGTCCAGAGCATCATTTTATATGGTAATCTTTAGTTTGGGGACTTCTGACCAAACTGGAGTTAATTTTCAATGCCAGAGGGCCCTGTTTCCATCCAGGTTGAAAATAAGATTGTTTCTTGATTTCTTGGCTTCTGTTTTTAAAAGGCTTTGCCATTACAAGCTTTCAACTCTGATTTGGGGTCAGAATTTTGGAGGGATTCATTAAAAGAGGTTCAGGGGGAGTGAGTCAGTGATGAGATGTTTGAGGACATTGAATTGTTCATATATCCAGGACACTCACGGAATGATGACTTGAGAAATATTGATCTGAATTCTAAAATGCCCTCAGAAGGCTGTTTCTGCAGTTACTATTATGCATTTAAAATAACTGACACCCAGCCACCACCTTTAAAAAACATTTTTTTTTGTGAAGTCAGTTTTTAATAGGTCAGAATATTCTTTCTACGTGAGCAGATTTGGGGTTGTACAGCATGAAGCTTACATAATTTTGGGAACTGTCTTTAAGAAAAAGAATATAAAATTAAAAATACAAAATTATGTATTAAAGTTAATATTTTTTAGAATGAGGAAAACTCACAGTAAATTACAAGTGTAAAAAAATAGTTGAAAAAGCCATAAGCAGCACAAAATCCACAAATATAATCTATCATACTCTATACTATGTCCAAAGTTTTTGGTTAATATCGTTCAACTGCCTCTCCAGATGGCAAAAGTTGTGTAATATCAATATCTACATAGATTAGTAAAAGATTATTCAATGTTTCCTCTGTCATGGTTAATCTTTTTTTGAAAAATTATTCCTTCTTTAGAAAAGTTTCTTAGAGCTTCATTTGTTATTGATAAAGTTTTAAGACTGTTGTTAAATTTGAGAAGAATCTCTATCTAATTACTTTCATTATAAGAGTCATGAGATTTACAAGAATTTTTCATAGACTAGCCTCTGGCTTTGCACATTTCAACTGTTGCCTCCACTACCCACACATTTCCAGTGCCTGTCCCATTGAACAAGGACCTATGGCAGTGCTCATCCATGTCACAAAGATGGGTGATAGGAATATTGCTAGAAGGCCTTCCTCCACCAAGATATTTAGCTGTAACTTAACAGTTCATGGGAGAAACTGCAAACCACATAAATACATCCTAGTAAACCCGTACTAAATATATCACTAACTCAACTTCCCCACAAATACCCACAACCACTCCAAGTACCACCTGGCCAAGGGCAAGGGTTGGGGTGGGGGTAGGGGTGGGGCTCAAAGTGGAAAGAGGCAGCAGACACAGCCAACTGCCGTTGAAGTACCTCAGTAAAGCATGTCGTCAGGTGGACACAGTGCTAGGGCCTCTTCTGGAGGCTTTGAAGGGGCCTGTGCCCATGAGGGCCCCTGGGACTTAAGCTTCACTAGCTTCATAGGGAAAGGAGGTTGTCAGGTTTGGTGCTACAAGCTTCCTAATCCACAAGCCACCCAAAGTTGGTACTGGACCCCAGACATGAATGAGAAATTAACCCATGATTCTATGTAAAAGTAGCTTCATAATTCCAACTGGAATATCAAAACACTGTCCTCAAAAACAATAAGATTTGGGGTTCCCTTGCTTCTCCCCTACCCCATACCAGGCAGAAGAAGCAGAAAGCCATCAGCTGTAAACTGCAGGTGACTGTTCCCGAGGGCAGCCAGAAAGGGAGTGATTCTGCTCCACCAAGTCAGGGCAGAGGCACCCTGTGCCTGTGTCCCCCACCCCACTCCCGGAAACAAGCTGACTGCCCATAACGAACTGGTTTCTTTCCCCCTGTGGGCCCCAGGTGTTGGTCCACCTACTTCCCGGTCCACTTTTCAGCCCCGGGGTTTTGATAGCCATTTAGTGAAGAGGCGTCTCAGAGCTCCCTCAGTGTGCTGTGTCTCAAATACACATCTAGACACACACTACTTTTCTGGCATTTTCCAAGGGGATGCCTCCACCCATGTTACCCACCTTCCTTTTGTTTTTTTCCCCTACATAGACATAATAAAAACAGGCACTCCTTGCTATGGACAAGAGCAAAGGGGAGGCGGAATGGCACAGAATAGAGAGAGAACTAAAAAAGACTCAATTGCATCTGAGGAAAATCAGGACTTGGACAGAAAATTCCAAGGAATTTTCTTTAAGTAGCGACACAGGACCCTTCGTGAGTGAGATGCTACAAGAAATCCTGCCTAGCCAAGCCAGACTGGGGGGACCACGGTGGATGGAACAATCTTTGACAACAGTCCTATCTCTTTCTTCCTCTGCCTTTCTAATCGCTCACTAGCAGAGGAAGCAAGGTAGGATGGGAAAGAAAGTTCTGGAAAGAAAGTTCCTAGAAGAAATGAGAGAGTGAAGATGGTAAAGGGAACCCCACACAATGGTCATGACCACTGGCTGGGACAACTGATCCCCCTGGCTATCCACAAAGAAGACACCAGCAAGAAGGAGCGTGGCCCGCAATACAGACACTCTACATCTTTAAAAAAAAAAAAAATTTCCTCAGGTTCACAAACTGAAGGGCATTTAAAGAAAACTGGAGGGCTAGTATAATGTCAAGGTTAACATTTTAATTGCATAAAACATGGAGAAAGCCAACGCTTGTCATTTTTACAAGGTTACCTTTCCTGTACAATGGACGCTTTCATCCAGCAACTCTATACGAGTTGGTGACATGACATAGAATGTGACTTACATAAATGGAAGAGCTCACACTCTTTTTTCCTCTATAGCTCCTCCACAAGGCACCGTCAGGTAGCTAAATTGTGGCCTTTTAAACCTTTCCTCGCAGATAAGAAATGCACATATATGTGTCATTTTGTAGTTTTGAATGCACAAGGCCTAATTCTCCTATAGTATGTCTGGCCCCTCCGTGCCCAGAGCCCCATCGACTTCAAAGAGGGTTTTGCAGGTGGAATGGCAGATAAGCGGTGGAGAATTTAGCTCTTTTGGATGATGTGATCACATAACAAAAGGCTGCTGTAACCCTGCGAGAAGGCAAAGTTAAGGTTACTGTTGGAGCCTTAACTCTGAATTCCCTGAATCTAGGGCAATCCGGAGTACATAGCCCCACAGTGCAATACTTCACAGCGCTTTACAATGAGTGGAAAAAGAGAAAGAAAAAAGTCTTGTAAAGGATGGGAAGCCTTTCAGATCTGGGCATTGAATCTCAGTTTTCTTTCTTTTTTTTGAAAAATAACTTTCCAAGGTTGAAAAGTAGCTGAAGTAAGTTTCTACACATTGCACGCACTTAGGAAAATAACAGCTTTAGGTATTAGATGTGGAAGGGACAAGTGTCCTTATAGGTTTATTCACAAATGTCTACTTAAGTTTTCATTTCATAAGACTCAGGTACGCACAGGAGATTGTCATCCATAACACAGACTTTTAAATAAAAGACCATCATTCTCACCACCAGTTTAGAGATCCATCTCCAAATCCTCAGGTGTTACTGCCTTAAATATCAAAATGAAGATAGACTCCCCTTAAAACAGGACTGGTTCTTTTTTAAATTAAGGAAACACCACCACACATCAGTTCATATTCTGTGATGCTAAAGGGTCACATGTCACATTACATGTGTACAACACGCTAGCTTTGTTCTCCCAGCCAGGAGGAAGGCAGCGTTGGGATCGCCCAGAACCAAAAGCATCGGTTTGCCTGAATGCAAGGCAGCAAGGGAGTCTGTGACTGAGACAGAGGCCCAAGTGGAGGTCCCCTACGCCCCCACAGCAGGAGCCCCACCAGCTGCCTGCCTTTGCCCACCCTCTGTCCAAGAGACGGGTGAAGTAGGACTCTGACCACCTAGAGTGAAAGGGACATCAACCTGCACTGGGGGAGGGAGGGACAATTAGGAGGGTGAACCTCCAGGGAAGCAGGACACATCTAGTTTGTGTAAAATCATCCAAGTTTGTGGTTTTTAACAATATTTCAGAAGAGAGGATGGGAAGTGGATTCCCAAGTTCCCATGTGGCTGTCTGAGATCCCAGCTGACCTCTTTCCTCTTCTTCACCCCCTCAATGAAAAGCCCCAGCCCTCAACAGAAGCTCTGAGGGGGCAAAAGATCTCTGCTAGGTAGGGACAAGGCTTCAGGGGAATCCACTCACACTGCGCAAGAGGAAAGAGTGGCCACGTGGGCACATGCTGTGCTCGTGCAGAGCAGCCAGGCATCTCCTTTAAAACAAAAATGCTTCAAGTCGTATCACTCCTCTGCTCAGACCTCTCTAGGAGTTAGTTGTTGCACTCCTGCCACCTCACCCGCCACTGCCTTCACCGTAGCACTGGCCACCTCGTACCGCGTTAGGTCACCTGCCTGCGGGCGATGCTAGTTATGTACTTTCTGTCCCCCCCCCAGAATGTAAGCTCCGCAAGGGCAGAGATTCTTGCCCATTTTTATCCCTGCCTTACGATTAGTCCCCAAAATAGTGTCTGACACCTACCAGCAGCCAATAAATATCTGTTGAATGAATAGGTTAATTAATGGATGGATGGATAAATGTGATAGCGTTAGACAGGACAGGAGTAATGCAGTGATCTAGCTGCTTGGCGTAGGTAGAGATGGAGACAGAGACACCAATGGCCGCAGGTATAGATAAAGTCCCACTTAAAGGTCATGATTGGCTGGGAGTGGTGGCTCATGCCTGTAATCCTAGCACTGTGGGAGGCCGAGGCCGGCGGATTGCTCGAGGTAGGGAGTTCGAAACCAGCCTGAGCAAGACCCCGTCTCTACTAAAAATAGAAAGAAATTAATTGACCAACTAAAAATATATATACAAAAAATTAGCCGGGCATGGTGGCGCATGCCTGTAGTCCCAGCTACTTGGGAGGCTGAGGCAGGAGGATTGCTTGAGCCAGGAGTTTGAGGTTGCTGTGAGCTAGGCTGATGCCACGGCACTCACTCTAGCCAGGACAACAAAGTGAGACTCTGTCTCAAAAAAAAAAAAAAAAATTTCGTGATAGACAGAGATACACACGGCTAGGTGTAAAATAGAGGAACAAAGTATGCCAAGGCCAAGCAAAGAATTTATCCTGAAAGAAATATTTTAAAAAAGAAAAAATTCCTTTATAAAGGAAATGAAACAGGGCATGTAATTAATGAAACAAGACCTCACAGAGGTGATGGTAACACTAAATGAAATTTTTAAAGGAAGAATTAGGGGCCACAAAAACACATTGTAAATCAGAATACTACTATTAAAGAGTGGATTGATAAATTAGAAACATCAATGAGGAGAATACACATATATCTATCTGCAGTGAAAGTAGAAGGAAAGGAATCATAGATTAGAGTGATAGAAGGGTAAAAGACATAGGGGATAGATGTTAGTGATCCAACAGAAATGTACAACAATTGATTTTTCAAAGAGTGGAAGAAGTAGTAATAGCAGAAAAACTTATCTGGAAATGAAGAAAGGGCTGAATCAGCATGAGAAACATATTCTAGAGAAAAGAAATAATAGAGAATGCTTGCTATAAGGCATGTTTTGGTACCATTACTGAACTTAAAAGTTAATTATTCAGGCATACAGGCATCAGAAGCAAGCTATCTAGAAAGAACAAATAGTAAGCCAATCTCTAGCTTCTCCACAGAAATACTCAATGCAGAAGATGGTGGTGCAAACTCAAAGAAGTTTTGAGAGAAGCAGTGACCTAAGTATTTTGTACCAAGCCAAGCAGTCACCCAAGCCTTAGAGCCGCTACAGGAGTCCTCTTACCCATAAGGGATACATTCCAAGACCCCCATGCATGCCTAAAACCATGTACCCAATCCTGTATACACTATGTTTTTTCCTTATTAAGTCTAGAACTTTCTTTTTTTCACTTAAAGGAAGCACTTTACAGCTTCTCTTTGGCACATACAAATGGCCAGCATCACTACTCTTGTGCTTTAGGGCCATTACTAAGTAAACTAAGGGCGACTTGAACACAAACACTTTGATACTGCAACAGTCGATCTGATAACCGAGGCAGCTGTGACGTGACAAAGGGTTGGGTAGCAGACACAGTGTGAACACACTGGTCAAAGGCACGATTCATGTCCCTCAAAGGACAGAGTGGGACAGCATGAGATTTCATCATGCTACTCAACTCAGAATGGCACGCAATTTAAATTATGAATTGTTTTTTTCCGGAATTTTCTATATAATATTGTCTGACCATGGGTGACCGATAAGGAGGGACTCCTGTACTATGTAAGAGCCCAGGGAATATAGCACTCCTGAAAATCCACTCAACAAACAGGTGGAAAATCCACCTCACTCAGAGTAAAAGCCAAAGTTCTCTCAATGGTTCACAAGCTCTCCATACCTTCTGGTGTCCCTGATCTTTCCAATCCATTGCCCGTTCCCTCCCCTCTTGCCCCACGCTCTCCACCCTTGCTCCCCTCCTTCCCGAGGCCGGACACATCAACCACGCTGCTGGCCTTGCACCAGTGTCCCTGCCCCAAGTGCCCTTCACCACATGTCTGGATGCCTTGTTCCCTCACCTAGTGGGAGAGGCTTCCTTGCTGCCCAATCCAAAACTGCAATACTCCAGACACTCTCTTTTTCTCTTCCCTGCTTGATTTTCCCCTTAGTTATTACCACCGTCTAACACACTTCCTTTTCTTTATGTATCTTGTTTCCTATCTATCTCCCCCCACTAACAAGTAAGCTCCCCAAGGACACACATGTTTATCTGCTTTGCCTGTTTCTTTCTTCCTGGAATACTGCCTGGAACATAGTAGACATTCAAGCATTTATTGAATGAATAGGTAAATCCTCTGGGGTGTGCGTCTCCCCTTCCCACCCATCCCCTTAGCAGTTTTGAACCAGAGTGAGCCCGGAGGGTGAAGGGCAGCACTCAGAGGAGTCCGTTAGCACAATCTGATGAACACCCAGCCTTCCTGTTCATTGACCCTAAATGTATCCAAAGGAATGTCAAAAAAGACTTTTTAGGTATTGCTTCAGAAATAGAATTTGGACATTTACAGAAAAGTAAATTTTTAGTTTTCCAAGAAAATCATCTTCCAGTCAGTCCGAGCCAATGATAAAATCAGTCTCTTGTAAACACTGAGCTTTCCTGCCAATGGAGATTGTGAAAAAGATGCTGGATATTTTCTGACAGGGGTCCTGTGGAAGAAATTCCCACCATGTAAAGGAGTTGAGTACAAAGAGCCCCCAAATTCCTCTGCTTTGAGATTTTTGCAATCCATGCACACATGAGATTGTGGGGTGCCGTGCACACGGTTTCCTCGTTCTGTTGGGTGTGATGGTGCTTTGCAGAGGTGTACATTTGGGAACTGGAGCTATATTCCTGACTGCAGGTCCCTGGCTTCTTCACCCAGTTCCTGCTGGCTGCACTCTGAATCGCAGCACTCCCTGTGGGTAGGAGTCCAGCACAGTTGGTTGAGTGGCCATTTCTGAAGAGATTTACAACTGAGCAGGCATTCCAACAGGAGAAATCCATTTACTATAATTGAGTAAGCAGGTCATCTCCTACTTCTTTTGAAAATTGTCATTAATAAGATCTCTGGGCAATTTCTCCCAGCCAGACATGGGCCTTAGTTGAAGCAAGATTTTTATATTTCCCTAAAGTAAGGATAAAACAATCTTATGAAAAGGAGCTAAAGATTCTAAAGAGAGTTGAGTTAGTTCTGGGCATTTCACTAAGAGGGCAGCACATTCTCGCTGGGGAATCATAAGGAAGAGCCTGAAACACACATTTTTATTTGTTTGCTTTTCTGTTTTGTTGTTATTGTTTCCCTAATAGTCATGTTTTATGTGGTTATTCCTGTTTCTGAGTCCAGTTGATAAGATATGGAATTCATAATAGCATTCAATACAGCAGTCAAAATTTAAAACACTTATTCTTAACATTTAAAAAAATACTTATTTGGCCTGGAGGGTTGCAACCTAAATTAATTATGATTTTATTTTATAGGCTACATGAACTAAACTATAGCAAAAATATTAGAGAGAGCTGAGGCTCTGAACAAAAGCAAAGAATTGTTCCCAATAATTCTTTAGAAATTCACCTTCTTAAGCCCAAATGACAGCAGTCACCCTCCTGAACTTGAAAGTGGACAACTTTTTAAGAATCTTTTGACCATGGAACCATGACAGTGATGATCTTCCTGAAGATGGTATAAATAAAGCTTCAGGTGGGATCAAAATTAAAACATAACAAAACCCCAAACCTCTGTGTTCTTAACTATTCACTGTATTTCATAGCCCTTCCGTGACTGAGATTTATGGTTCTGTCAGTTCTAGTGTCCCGTTTTACAGCCATAGAAAGAAAAATTTGTGTTTCGCATTCATTGTTGAGCGGGGGATAGCTACTATGTATGGCTCTGCGTGGGTTAGGATTTTTGAGGGAGGCTTGCTACTCTAATTCTATAAACCATCTGAGAGAATCTTCTTTCTATTTGTAAATGTTTCCTTAATATTTACAATGTTAGTTTTTCCAGGGAAGCGTACAGACTCTAGGATCACTGCAAGAAGAACTTTCTTGGCCTGGCTTGAGGCCGGTCCATGGCACAGGTCCCTTAAGCTGTACGTGCAAAATAACCACCAGGGCTTCTTGTGAGAGTAGCAGGAGGTTACGTGTGGCACATAATAGGTACTCAGTGAATGATCCATAAACTGTTTGATTGTGTTAGTTTGTACTTTCAGGCCCAATGAATCTGTATTGTTAGAAAAATAAATGCCCACTAGTTCATGGGCAGTTCCTACTCTCTTCGTGCTCCAGGCAGGCAGCCCTCCTATACCATGGACCTCTCAATGCAGCCCTGCTACCCAGGGGAATAGCCTTCCCTTTATTCCTCTTTGGTCCACTCCCCTTTCTCCTTCAGACTCCCCTCCCCCCATCTCACAGATCTTCTTCCCTGGTTGGAGTCTCCAGTAGCAGGAATAGTAGTGGGTTCAGGGGAAAGGAAAGGAAAGAATTCCTTTCCTGATGTTCCTACTTCATAGGTGACATTGACCTAGGGCTTTGCATGCACTATTTCACTTTAGCTTTATAGCATCCATGTGAAATCACAAATTTTTCTAATTGTATAGACAAAAGATCTAAGATTTAGTTAAATAGTTTGCCCCAAGTTAATTATTTTTTCCTTTTGGTATATTTGTCTTGTGAGAAAATCCTACCACTTAAGGTGAGAGAAGTTGGTTGACAGCAGATTGAGGAGTCCTCCTTGAGTTCAAGTTCTATTTACCACTGTGTTCCAATGATAATATTGATAACAGCAGAGTAACAGTAATGAGAGTAGTAATAGTCATACCAGCAATTATAGCTATAGTAGTAGAAAACTTAGAAATAGTATTGACAGGCTTCAATATTCGACTTGCTATCTTCTCAGTGTTCCTGTTTTAAGTACTCTAACAGTATCACTCAAGTCACTGAGCTTATGGATATGAATTTATCTTGTTGCCGGGAACCCTCTGAATACAAGTAGGAACTTAGTGGTTTGGTTTCCTTTCTTTTGATTTTCAAAAATGTTTTTTGGAGAGACAGGGTCTTGATATGTTGCTCAGCCTGGTCTCAAACTCCTGGGCTCAAATGATCCTCCTGCCTCCACCTCCCAAAATGCTGCAATTATAGTTGTGAGCCACCACAACTGGCCTTGATTTCTTTTTTTTTAACTCTAATACTAACAAAGCCTAATTGTGACCTTACTCAGAGCTGCATCTGCCACCCATCCGCACCAGATCCAGGGACTCACATAAGAAGATCTAACAACAAGGGGCTAAGCTCTCAGGCAATATGGCTGAGGAATAGCCTATGATAGAACCTGAGCTTGCCCCTGAGACCCCTTGAGTTCCTACCCAGTATGTGCTGGTTACAGAGTGAGTGAGCCACTCCACAAGGGTGAGGGTCCAAGCACAGCTGGGGACAAGTAGTCCCCATACTTGCAAAGCTCTTTTATTTTCCATGTAAGACTTGCAACTTGGGGGCACCTATGTTGGTGCAATACACAGTCCTCTGTGTACCGTCTCATCTGAAAGTCTTTAGGTTTCTCAGTTCCCTTCCTACGTGCGGCTCTGCACACTGTCACAGTCTTTATTTCTAAGACAAGGCAGCAGATCCCTCTGTCCTCTTGCTCCACTTTGCTGTGGCTGGAGGCAGATGAACTGTTGCTGCAATTATGAATTTCAGAATAGGACTTGATTTATTATTAACTGCCTAATAATAAAAGGGGAAAGAAACTCATGCGGATTTGAGTCTTTTGAGTACCCATTCTCTCTAAATTCTTTCGCTTCGGTAAGTGAGGGGCAAAACCAAAAAGCACACACGGCAGCCTGGCCTCACAGGCAAAAGCTTCCCAGTACCATGCCGTTGTCTCAGTCTGAGAGGGAGGACTTGATGTTCTTCCTGAGTGAAGAATCAGGAGCGCACTTTCCTTTTTGAAATAAGTGCGACACTTTATTCCAGAGCAGAAATTTCTCTCTCTCTCTCTCTCTCTCTCTCTCTCTCTCTCTCTCTCTCTCTCTCTCTCTCATCTCACCTCCTGTGCAGTTAAGTTGTCCTTTATTCTAGAAGGAAGTAGGTGCTGTTGAGTTGCCTCGCCCAACCTTGAAAGTATTGGAGCAATAATATTTCCCAGAGGACACCCAACTCAGTAGCATGTAAAACGGACTCCCAGGCAGCGGGACCTGGAAATCAGCTGCCTGCGTGGCTGGCACTCACTGACGCTTTGTAAGAAGCCGGCACGCAACCAGAGTGGCTGTAGCCCTTTCTAATGTGAATGACTCTTTCTTTAATTTATCAAGTTTGCTTGGAAGTCATCACAGTGCCTGGAACATGGTAGGCACTCAGTACATACATGTTGCCTGAACAAATGAAGATAAATATACAACTCGGTTTTTGTGCCAATGGTATTTTTCAGGTTTAATAATTTATGGTCAAAAGCTAAGAGCTAATAAATTACCATGGGGATTTTTTTCCCTACTTGCTTGTATTATCTTAGATAAAATAGTTCTTTAAAAAGAAGCTTTTGGATCCCTTTCTAATTATCTTCCTCATTTAATAATGTATTTACAGAGATTTTAACTATTAGGTGTAGAACTGCCTCTAGAATTCTAAGCCAGTAAGATTCCCCTTGGTATAAGTGCTTATTGGTTCAAGATATATTCAAAATACACAGACAAACAATCCTATCTTTTCCTTTTTGTGCACTTGAGCAAATCATTTCAGGTCTCTTGGTCTCATTTTTCTTATTTCTCAAGGGTGAGATTGGGTTTGATGAGTTCCAAGGACCCTGCCAGCTCCGATTCTCATATAGATGGCAGAGTGCTGGCGAAGGAATCCTTAGATTACAAGTCACTCTTTCACTGTGGCAGCCTCTTAAAGACCTAACCCTTCTTTTTCCTTTGCTCCCCAGTCTGACCCCACTGCCTTAGAAAACCTTTCTTTCTTTGCGCTTACGATGGGTTTTCCTCTTACTTCCTACCCTAACCCTACTGCTGTCTCATGGTTCATAAACACTGCCAAAGAAATACATGCTCGAACATATTAATAATTTGCAGGCTATCTGCGCATGCCACCAAACTGTTAGTTTTTTTGAGGGTAAGAAATATATCTGGTTCCTTGTGGTGTCCTAGGCACCGAACACCAGGCCTGGCACCCTGTAGAGACCACTGCTAGTCAAGAGCAGCCCAAGTACCCCCTGTGTCAGTAGCTTGTTTAAAGGGCGCCAATCCCTCAGCCCACTACAGAGCTATGTAATCAAATTTTGTGGAGGTGGAGCCCTGGAATCGGCATTCTTACAAGTACCTCTGAACCCTGAAGTTTGACAGCCTCTGCAGTATATAGTCGACAGATATGTGTAGAATGCTGAATGAATATTTCCAAAGAAAGGGGACCATTACTGTTTTACGTCTTAGACCCACAAAGGCAATACCAGGGAGAAAAGGAGAAAAGACAGAGAGGAAAACACGGCCCTTAAGCCGGTGGTTCTTAAGTGTCTGCTGCAAAGGAGCCTATCAGCTCTCTTAGGAAAAAACAAACCAAGGCTCCGTTCCTCTGGGGTTAGTGCAACCATACATTGAACAACAAGCAGGGCTTTCGACCCCGCACTGTTGCTTTAAACTCATTAGTCAGGGCTGGTTCTTCCTCTGCCCCCAAATTCCAGCTCCAGGAGGTCTCACAACCTCCCTGGCCATTGTTAGGTGATACAAACACTGCTTCAGTTTAATAAGTCTTGAAGGCACAGATGTAGTTAAATAGTCAAAACTCCCACCCCCGCCCCAGGCCTCTCACATTCTACATCTCAACAGAGTTGCAAGCAAAAGGCATGCTTGGGGGAAGCAATTGTCAGCTCTCTCTCTTTGTTCCCCACCTAAAGTTTCGGCTCCTCCCCCACTCTCCAGTTGCCGAAAGGGAAGGAAAAGGAAAGCAGGAAAGTTCCAACTTGACTGGTCAGCTGGCTTTATGCTCACTGGACTTGGAGATATTTGCAGATGACTCTTTTTTGGAGGGATGATTTTATGGGTTTTTCTTTTGGAAACCTCCCAATCCCAGCCTCCTAAATATAGATCTTTTGGTGTGGACGATGCACTACCTCTAAATTCTCTATTCTGAACTATATCCCCCCCCTCCATGGGGCTCTCTCAGACAGGCTCCTAGATGGGCCACACCAGCATTCTCTTGTGCACGCAGCCCACCTCTGCCCCTGGGAAGTTCTGGTACAAACCTCAAGTGCCAGCCACTAGGGCTGCCATCCCTCCTTAGCTTCCCTATTAGAGCCCCTAACCAGCCTGTCTTCTTTACCTTTAGCATTTTCCAACAAAAGGCCAATGCAGGTCTGATGTGTTCCCCTACCACAAGGACAAAAACAAGCTCTCTGTGTCCTTCCATGGAAGCCCCCTTTCTTCGGCATGAAGCGAAGGGGAGAGAGCCCCTACTCCTTGAGGGGGTGGCAATAAGATATGGAATTCATAATAACATTCAACACAACAGTCAAAATTTAAAACATTTATTCTTACATTAAAAAAAAAAATACTTATTTGGCCTGGAGGGTTGCAACCTAAATTAATTATGGTTTTATTTTATAGGCTACATGAACTAAACCATAGCAAAGATATTAGAGATACCTCTTTCCAACAATACTATTTAAAAGCATATTTCTTTATAACACAGATGAAGAGTTAAGAGATGTCTACCTGATTCTCAGATAGCCTCTTTACAAGCCTGCTTCCTGGTCTAGCAGTGCGCTGTACTGTCCGATATCTGCTACGGTAGGATCCCTGTAAGCCCCTATAACAAAAGTGAGACGAAGGTGGACTATTCAAACATGACTTTAGTAAAAGCCCAGAGAGCTTTTCCTCTCTACAAGGTAGTCTGGCTCTCACTTGGAGCTCACTCACAATGAATCCCCACGTGGCAGAGAGAGTCTCCAATTCTTTCCACCTAGGAGATCCAGAGCATAGGTGAGAATCTCAAGACCTTCAAGGGGCAGAGTTCCCTCAACCGCCTGTGCCCACCTTCCAAGTTCTGAACCTCTGTCGAAAAACTACCTCTCTCGGCAGTGGACACCAGTGAAGGGCCATGCATTTCCAGGAAGGCCAATGTCCTTTGCCCAGATCTGGACCCTGATCTCCAAGCAGAGAGTCTTAGCCATGGGTAGGTATCTGAATGGACTTCAAAAGAGTCTGAAATCTCCTACAAAGTTATGCAATTTTGGCATATCCTCCGGAAAGGACATATATTTTTATCAGATTCTCAAAGGGGTTCATGATCCAAAAAGACTTATCACAGGTCTAGAGTCTCAGCATGATCGGAACAAGGAGACCAATGTTCTAATACATTACAACGTGGATAACAGCTACAAAAAAGATACAGTAGCCCCCCCTGACCTGTGGGCAATGGGTTCCAAAACCCCAGTGGGTGCATAAAGCCATGGATAGTACTGAACCCTACATATACACGATGTTTTTTCCTGTACTCATAGACCTATGAAGTTTAATTTATAAATTAGGCACAGAAAGAAGTTAACAACAATAAAAATCATTCTATAAAATAGAATGATTATAAAAATATACTGTAATAAAAGTTATCTGAATGTGGTCTCTCACATTCTTTTAGGGCAATGTGTCTCTCTCAGAATGCTGTAATATTTTCGGACCATGATTGACCACAGATTACTGAAACCAGAGGAAGTGAAACTGCAGATAAAAAGGGACTGTTGTGTGTACAGACCATAACTAGGGTGTCACTTCACTGCACCTACTATGTGCTAAATGGGAGCAGAAGAGGCTGCCCAGAAAGATGAGCTGAGTTTTTAAAGAAATACAGGATTGTGACAGAGTGAAACGGAGAGGGGGAGAGGGTGTCACCATTTCAGAGAGCAGGAAAAAGCACGAGCAAAAGCCAAGTGTGAGTGTGAAACGTAGTGCAGGTAGTTCAGCTAGAATGTGAGGCTCCATGTGGGAGCCTGACTGGAGCTCAGACTAGAAAATGGGGTGAGGATTAAGTTGTGAAGGGTGAAGATATGCACTTATTTCAGAGATGTGGGAAGACGGTGAAAATCACTGACCAAGAAGAAATATTATTAACATATCACATTGAATTGTAGTTGGGCATTTGTATGTCTGTTTCCCCAGACAGAATGTACAGCAAAGCAGAACCAAATTTTAAGTAACATTTATAAGTTTAGCCTGCACATTCCCTGGCATATGGTAGGTGCTTAATTAATGCTTAGAGTAAGGAAAGAAGACGGATAGAAGAAGGAAGGGGACCAAGCGTGGTGGCTCACACTTGCAATTCTAGCACTCTGGGAGGCCTAGGTGGGCAGATCATTTGAACTCAGGAGTTCGAGACCAGCCTGAGCAAGAACAAGACCCTGTCTCTACTAAAAATAGAAAGAAGTTAGTTGGACAACTAAAAATATATAGAAAAAAGTAGCCAGGCATGGTGGCACATGCCTGTAGTCCCAGCTACCCGGGAGGCTTAGCCAGAAGGATTGCTCAAGCCCAGGAGTTTGAGGTTGCTGTGAGCTAGGCTGACACCATGGCACTCTAGCCTGGGCAACAGAGTGAGACTCTGTCTCAAAAAAAAGAAAAAAGAAAGAAAGAAAGAAAGAGAAGACAAGAAGAAAGGGAAGGGAGGAAAATGGGAGAGGAATAAAGGAGGAAGGGAGAGGGAGAAAGAGCAGTGGGGGAGGAGGGAGCTGCACTTGAAAGCATACATATGGGAAGAGAAAACAGACACCATAACATCGGCCCAGGCAAGCAACACTGAGGACTTTCGTGAAGGGAGTGAGTAACTTTTACTTGTGAGATGCTATGTTGCCACAAAGCACAAATTCTCGTCTTCCTCTAAACAGCTTTTGTATAACCTGCTCAGATTTGTACTAAATGGTTTTCTTTTTTTTTATTTCAGCATACTATGGGAGTACAAATGTCTAGGTTACATATATTGCCCTTGCCCCACCCTCCCGAGTCAGAGCTTCAAGGTTGTCCATCCACCAGACAGTGCGCACCGCACTCATTATGTATGCATAGACCCATCCCCTCCTCCCCCCTCCCATCTGCCCAATGCCCGATGAATGTTATTCTTATATGTGCACTTAGGTGTTGATCAGTGAAACCAATTTGATGGTGAGCACATGTGGTGCTTATTTTTGCATTCTTGGTACTAAATGTTTTAGTTTATTATGATTAGAAAGGGTCTGGAAGTGTTGTTTTACCAGTCCTGTTAGTGATGTCGTGCTCACCCATCCTTTACTTTAGCCTGGTTTCCCTTATGAACAGAGCGTGCATTTGCTGATGGCATGGAGTGGATGGAGTGTGGCCATATGGGAAGATGGGAAAGTAACTGACCCGTGGGTCCCCACATGCACCTTGCTTGTGGTTTGGCCCTTCCATCAGCCACTCACTCAACAGGGCAACGTGTTTGCTATGCCTGGCTGGCTTTTACATCCTGCCAGCCTGGACATACTAAAAACCTGACCTTCAACTTAAACCCTCTTAATCCGTATGCTCTATTATATCTCTCCCAGATTGAGTGGTATTTGGGTCAGCCCTGGGTTAGGATGACATTTTTCACTCTTCTAAGATTATGATTTAATCTGTCCATCTCAGATCCACCTGAAGCACTTTTCTGTTTATCCAGATAACCTTTCAGGGCTTTCTCAGCCTGTCATTTCCTCTTTGACCACATTTTATATACATGTTTCATGTTGAATTTCTATGGCACACCTTGAATCCTGAATCCTTAGATGTTCATTCCCTTCCTTTGATAACTTGCTAGTTCATAAACAAAAATATCCTGCAGAATTTTGAGGACATGAGTCCATATGTATCAGAGTGGCTGCCTTGGTCTGTATAGTTACAAAAAGGAGCACAGGAATTTGACTTTAAAAAAAATAAATCTATAACATTCCCCAAATTAATTACAACTCCTCTGATGCTCAGAGGTCACGTGATTTACAAGTAGTCTGCTAGAAACCTGAGCACTGAATCCCTTTAACCTCAAGAATTCTTTAACGATATCTGTTCTTTTGTGAACCAAACCAGAGCAGGCATACGGTACATGACAGGTAAGGAGAATAAACTGAAGTTAGCCAGTGGCCAAATTACAGTTCCCTACGATTACTTCTAATTTTTTTAGTGAACATCTACTATATGCAGGTTGCTAAGAGAGAGAGCAGGAAGATTTAAAAACAACAACAACAACAACAAAAAAAAAACCTGATTACCTTCCTTAGGAAGCTATTCAGTAAAGGAAGCAACCAGGGACACATTAATCTTAGTGCAGGGCACAACACTCTGTCCCCGTACAGGAGTGCAGAGGAGGGCAATTCATTCCGGCTACTGTGGGTCCCAGCCCTGCCCTAGAGGGCTTCTGCTACTCACCTCCAGTTCCCACATAGAGTCATACAGACCTTCTAGATGTTCTCCGTGTGTGTGTATGCGTGTGTATGTGTGTGTGTATGTGTGTGTGTTTTAGGAAAAAACGGACAATGCATATTTTATTAGAGGGTTTCTCGAGTTTGGTTTACTCTTGTCAACCAATTCAAATTTTTTTGAAGCCCTGATTCCATAATTGTACGAGTGGGGCATCCATGTGTGCTGGCTGTGTATAGCCATGTAGCACCAGCTTCTACCCCCAAACTAGAAGTGAAGCTATCAGAAGAGGTTAGAAGGTGTCTGCAAAGGTGGGTTGAACCCAGAGTGTACTCATTCTCCAATACTGGGCTGAGCACAGTGGTTTAATTGTTTGGACTATGAGAAATATCATACAGTCCTTTTTCTTTTTTCCAGTTGGTGGGATAATCCCATCAGTGTTTTAGAAAGATAATTCTCATGGCAGATGGGTACTTGGCACAAGACTTGATAATATTAGTTAATTTAATGAACGAGAGAGAGAAAGAGCAAGAGAGCGAGAGAAGGAGGAGAGGAAGGCAAGAGATCAGAGGTCAGTTAAAAGGCTCTTTCAATGATCCAGGCAAGGCATAATGAGGTTCAACTAAGGGAAATGACAATGGAAAGAAACTAATAAATATAAAAACTATCTCGGAAGTAGAGTGAGGTATTTGTGGAGGTCATTAACGGAAATTTTTCTGGCTCTCTCCCTCTCTGGGCGTTGAGAGTATGACACTTCCTGGTCTCCTTGCGTTTGGGTGGTGCCATGTGACTAGTGCTGGCCAGTGAGTTGCAAGAGAAAGTGATGGGGGTTACTTCTGAGCCAAAGCATTTAATTACCACCCTCAAAATCTCTCTTTCCTTCTGGTACAGTTGAAGATAGTGGCTTCTCCTTCATCTTGGGCACTCATGTGACTATAATGAACTAAGCTGATTTATGACATATAAAGAGGTAAACTCTGCTAGGATTTTAAGGTTATTTGTTACCACAGCATAACCTAACCTATCTTGATCGAAACGTGTGTTTGCCTCTTTTGTCTATACTTCATTATACAAAGTAAAAATACTACTATTGTACTTCCCATAAGCAAGACCAACCATCCTGGCAAAAATCCAAGAGACATTTTCACAAACATCTGAACTCACATAGGTAATGCAACTATATTACGTCCTAGCCCCATTAATATTCCAGAATCTATTGCTTTTTTTGAATTTTCCCAGGATTCTTTTTTGATGACTCTTTTCTCCCAGTAGAGTTTATCATTAATATAATTATTTCATTAAAGCTATTAGTTGCCTTCTTTTTAACTTACTACGTATGAAAGCCTTTAAAAGGAATTACGTGAATTGAATGACTAATTTGCACATCAGTACAAAATAGCCAAATCACTCATGCAGTATATTCATTCTCCCACTAAAGAATTTTACTGTAGAGATGGAAAGGGAATATAAGAATAAGAATAGTAATATTATTTATGCTGTAATATAAATAACTTTTAACATTTAACAGGAGTAACATTTTGCTACACAAGTAAAGTCATTTTGTTATGGGTTTCTTTTCAAAGAGTCTGGAATGGAATTGCAAATCTAGCAAAGACATATTTTTGAATCTTATATTTTAAAATATGAAAATAGATGTAGCTTAAAGCAAGTATTATTTATTGTGAAGGCAAAGCAAAGCTAGCAAACATGTGGTCCTAGAATCATGTCTTAGATTTCCTCATCTGTAAAGTGAGAGGAAATATATTAATACTCTATTTCCTCTTCCCAAAAAATAAGCAAGAACCAATGAAGTGAGATCTGCAAAAGCTTTTTTTGGCAACCCTGAAGTTGTTGTATAGGAACAAAATTGAATTGCTTATTTACGAAGTTTAAGTTCACCCTAGATAAGAAAGATTTGTGATGATACAGGGGAAAATTAAAGAGAGAGCATAGTCAGATTCTTAAAAAGAAATCTCTTGCTATACACTCTGGCTTCCACAGCTTTCTAAAGGAATCAGCCACTGCATCTTTGTCACTTAACTTTTTTTAATCTGAACTGACAGATACTGGAGAATAACTGTAGGGAATAATCCCCACACTGGCAGAGGGGATGGATTAAATCAACCATGAAAATAAGCACTGGCCCATGTGTCTATAGCCTAAAAGAAATTTGAGTGAACATAGTGCTGTGTTTAAACCAGGTGCAGTAGCCACTGAATTGCCTGTAATATTTTCTTCTACAAATCTCCATTTGAAGAAAACGGAAGCACCGATGCTTTGAAAGCCAGGATGCATTGCTTTGTCTGCTAAATTTAAATAATTATCGTATTAACATAGCGAAATAAAATGAACATACTTTTACCCCTTCCCCCATATCCATAGCATCATTTTTTAGTGAAATTGTCTTCTCTTCTACTTTTATTTTTTTTATAAAGTAAAAAATTTCTTGGAAAAACCATGCTCAATAAATGTTAGCTACAATTTTAAACATTTTAAGCTCCAAGATAGACAGGCCTTCTAAGAAGAGGCCACCAAGGATGTAAATAACTGTCTTACACATTTGTGGAGGAAAGATAATGAGATTGAATATTACATGAGCACTTCTTTGAGCTGCTTTCCTATTTCTCCCAAATGTATTTTTTTGTCCTTAAACACATACGGTATCAAGAAGAAAGTGAGGCACAGATGGTGACTCTCAAATGTCTCAAAAAGCAAACAAACAAACAACAATGATGGCTTGATTGTCCATGTACTGGAGAATGTGCAGAGCACAGAGAACTGACATCCAAGGAGAACCATTGTTCTGCCCTATTCTTTACTAAGCCTCTGCCATTCTCCATAGGGAAGGACACTAGTTATTGTGGGAGGGTTAGGATTCTCTGATGGATAAATTTGGTCTCATCTGTTAACCAGATTTCAAATCAAGAATCAGTGTTTCCATATACAGTCTGTGGAATCCCTGCGGGTTATGCAAGCATCAATAGAGCAAAATCAAGGAATATGTAGGATCTATCTACTGGAATTCAGTTAAAATATACATTCAAATCCTAGGGGTTCTAATGTGATATTGGATTAACACCCAAAGGATACTTTAAAATTTGATGGGAAAGGGTTATTTAATTGTTTTGCTTAAGGAAGATCTTATTTAAATGTTTAGTATTGATAGAACTGCATTTTCCTTCTTTACTCATGCTATAGGCTTATTTGGGGAGCAAGATATCCACACCGGGCTCCTCACAGCGAAAAGTCCATGGTCGCCATGCCTTCCCAGAGTCTGGGAAGGGGGCAAGTAACACCCAGCTTGTCCTAGCTGGTCCTAGAACGCCCAAGCTCCAGTTTCCCACCTTTTCACACTTTAAGTCCCTTTTTTGTATTTCTTTCTCCTTTCCTACCAGACTATCTAAAATACTTTGCATTTAAGGAAACTGCATGTGTTAAAAAAATTGTTATGTACATACCCCTTAGCACATATTTACACTTTTTAATCAATCCAAGATGTTTATTACACTCACTTAAACTTTCTCTTCAGTATGAATTAACCAGATTCACCACACCGGATAAATTCATCACATGAATTAATCCATGTAGCCTCATTAGGGGTAAACTTAAGAATTTCATTAGGCTTATTTTATACTGAAAATAGCTTACCACTTCCTTCAGAGACCCTGATATAAACTATATACATATAACTGTATTTATATGTATGTATAAAATTCTTTCATTATCAAAGTGGTCATTTCTGACTATAATAGACAGAGACACCTTCAGGTTATTTCTAAGTGGGCCCCTCAGGATATTAGTTCCATACATATGCATAAGTTTGCGTCAAGAAAAAACAAGACAATGGAATTGCAAGGTCAAATGAATTTGGTCAGTGTGGGATGGAAAGTATTAATCAGGTTTCTTTAATGCTGAAATTCTAGTTATCAATATTCTAATGCTCACTATGGATTGCCAAAAATAGGATACAACATGTGGTGTCTCCCAAAGGTTTTGGCTATGGAACACCATTTTTTTTCATGAAATATATGTGGGGACTAGCATCCTATGGAATAGCCCTTGGGAATATTTCTTGGACTATCAAGAACAAATGTCTATTGTTGACTTTTCAAAAGAAGGTTCATGTCACAGTTGGTGTCACCAGCGGAGCCAAAGGTGAAGTCAGTTCCATCCAGAGTCTACCCTCAACCTAAGGAGCTCAAGACACTCAATCTAGTGAGTGTCCTAGGATGGATCAGAATCTCACATGCTGACTCAAACCTAGGAAGACAGATTATAAAACCAGGATGCCCATTTTAACTTACAAAGAGAAATATAATCATCAAGGGGAACTAACGTGATTGCCCTTTAGCCAACACCTTCTCTGCTTGTGATTTCCATGGAAATCCTTAGTTTCAGAAGGTTGCCAGATGAGCGTGGATACAGAAGTAGGCACGCCAATTACTGAAAGATACAATGGTCACATGTATCTGCACGATGGGAGATACCTGCCAGCCGGACCAGAGAGGTCACAGCCTCCGACCACCTCTCCAACCGCAGGATTGGCTTCTGTGGTGTTTGTCTTTGTACTTCTAGTACCCTCCATCTGATGGACATCCGTCGGCATGCTAAACCTTTCACCAGTTCAAAGCTTCCAATGCAGCTGAACTCTAAGCACTATGAGAGCAAGAACATCTCTGTTTTGTTCAGTAATTATTAATTGACCAAGTTTTTGAAGCCTGGGGACTATCTGTGTCTTTAATGTGGCTTTCTGTAATGTATATATAAATAATATATGATATTGTGAATATATGTAATATTGAATTATATAATATAATATATATTATATTATATATAATAATTATATATAATTATATATTATATATAATTATATATGACATTATATATTATATAATTATAATTACATATAATATATAATTATATAATATATAATATTGTGTGTGTATATATATATATATATACACACACATATATAGTGAAAAGGAGAACAAGAGTCTGGATCAAGGAGACCTATTATAATTGTGCTTTCCACCAATCCATTACAGATTAGCTCCATGGAAATGTATATTTTGTCTCTCTGAGGGCAATTTCCCTCTTCTTAAGAGTACCTTAATGTGGCCTACTATGTAGCATCGTCACCTCTGATGGTAGTTTTAAAATACTGTGCTCCGATTCTTAGGAAGTTATTTGATTCTTTGGCACTGAAGCCACCTCCCCTTTAAGAAGAGCTAAATATGTTTATAGTTAATGCCCCATTTCACCCAGGAACCAATGACTCATTAGTGCAGGGAGGAATAGAAGGGACACAGGGACTATTCAAGGCAAGATAAACCCTGAGGGGCAATTTATGCTTCAGAGCTCCCTGGAATCAGGATGAGACTGGGACTTCACCGGAAGTCTGACCTTTGCTCCCTTCCTGGCCTCTCTAGGGAGCCCTTCCTTAAAACATTTGCACTTGAATCTTTGGCTGCATTTGGGAGAATGCAATGTAGAAGACCTATTTTATAAGATTGTTGAGAAGACCAATGAGGAAATTAATGTCAAGCACTTAGAACAGTGCCTGGCACATAAGAATTTGCTGCTATCATACAAGATGTAGCCAAAATTTTGAAACTAACTTTAAAAAAAAAAAAGTATCAGTGTAATACATGCATGTGGTTAAAAATCAATTCAGAAAGACATGCTGAGTTCTCAGCTATACTCCTTTCCACTCTCAGGTTTACTACCCCAGGGCAATCATATTTACCCATTTCTGGGTTTAGGCCTTATAGGTTTACCTCCATATTTCTAAAGACTTCTCCTTTATCTCTATTCTTGGTTTATTCACTTTGTGTGTCTTCTGTATGTTTCCTGCTGTGGTGTATGAGGATTTAGCTCAAGTACATCTCCCACTTTCTCTTCCTCCATCCTCCTAACAGAAGTACAGTCCTATTTTTAGGTAACTTTGTAACTTTAAATATTTAAATCCCTATTCTTCCTGTCAACTATAGATTCTTCACTTAGCCCTCTGGTCTTTACTTTCTCTTCTCCCTCCCACCAATCTTTCATTTCTGCGTGGTTAAGGGTGATAACATTTGTGTTCTCATCATATATATCATTCTTTGTTTATAGGTTGTTCCAAAAATTGAAAGGCTATAAACACTTTTGACTTTAATATGGCTACCTTATTATTTCCTGCAGAGTCAAGAAATACGTATGAGCAGGTGTCCCTCTCAGTCTGGATTTTAGCACACTCATAGAAAACATCCCAAGTGGATCATCCATTCATACTCAAAGTGCTCAAAATCACACCGCGTTTTATTTTATTTTGTTCTATTTTATTTCATGTTATTTTATTGACATAATATAATTGTATAATACATATCTATGGTGTACAGTGATTCAATCAAGGTAGTTAGTGTATCCATCACCTCATGCATTATCATATCTGTGTGGTAAGAACATTCAAAAACCTCTCTTCTAGCTATTTCATAATATGTAATATTTTACTGTTAACCATAGTCACCGTACAATGCCATAAAACACCAGAATTTATTCCTCCTATCTAATTATGTTTGATTACAAATTCTCACCATCTTCCCTGCTCCCTTGCCAGTCTCTGGTAACCATTGTTCAATTCTCTGTCTCTATGATATTAAACTTTTTTTTCCTAAGATCCCACAAATGAATGAAATCATATGGTATTTGTCTTCCTGTGTCACTTACTTCACTTAACACAATGTCCTCCAGGTTCATCCACGTTGCTACACATGACAAGATTTCACTCTTTTTATGGCTGAATAATATTCCATTGTGTATATGTACCACCTTTTGTTTATCCATTCATCCATTGATGGACATTTAGGCTGATTCCATATCTTGGCTATTGTGAATAATGCTGCAATAAACATGGGAGTGTAAATATCCCTTCAACATACTGATTATATTTTCTTTGGATATATACCCAGTAGTGGGATTGTTGGATCATATGATAGTTCTATTTTTAATTTTTTGAGAAACCTCCATACTGTTTTCTACAGTTGCTGTACTAGTTTACAATCCCACCAAAGTGTTCCCTTTTCTCCACATCCTTGCCAACATGTTTGCTTTTGTCTTTTTGATAATAGCCATTCTAACTGGAGTGAGGTGGTATCTCATTGTCGTTGTGATTTGCACTAATGATTAGCATACCACATTTTATTGCAGAATTGAGTCATGTTATTTCCTTTATTATTTCTTATAAAACCATACATTTTCTTATATTGTTTGTTTTGCCTGAAGTTTCTATAAAATAATAAAGTTCCCCATTCTTTAGTATTATTATTATAAGAAGAAGAAATGTATACCTTCTTTAGGAAGTGGCTAGCATCTTCTAACTTACTACTTTCTCTATATAGCATTGAATCCATTTAGTTTTTCTTCTTGAAGTTCAATGACTTCTTGGACTTCTCGTTCTAATTTGGAATAACTCACTCATATCTACATTGTGACTTTCCCAGACCAACTTTGAGATTTTCCTGAAGTTTCTAGTTTCTTTTTTCCATTTTTTCAAATTCTTCCAAAATAGCAAATATTTTATCATTACTATGGAATCCCTCAATTTTATGCAGATATTTCACCTTAGAGCTTTCTGCCTTTATGCTCCACTCTGGACTGGTTGCAGTCTAGAACGCCTGGACAGCTGTCATGGTGGCGTCCCTCCTGTTGCTCTCTTGGGGGACATACACTGTCTCCTGGATACTATGTCTTCTTATTTCTTAGTTCATGACTTTATTTTATGGAAGTACCTATTCAACTTTGTAAGAAAAAGTATGTTAAAAATAAGATGTCTAAGTCTTTGTAAGTTCCAAAATGGGCCTTACTCTGCTCTTGCTTTGGCCAGATAGTTGAGCTAGCAATAGAATTTTTGGCACAAGATAATTTTCCCTCAGAACTTTGATAACATTGCTTCTCTGATTTTAGCTATATGGTTTTGCCGATGAGAGGTATGATATCAGTTTAATTTTTGTTTTTCTGTAGGTGGCCTTTTATTTTCTCTCTGAAATCTGTTTGAATTTTAAAATATCTTTATCTTTGGTGTCCTGCAGTTCCATGGGGGAGCTATGTAGGTGTGGATCTTTTTTTCTTTCACCTTGGTTGGCACTCAGTGGGAATCTGGAAGGACTTCATAAGTACTTGGAAGAGTGATCTGATTTAGAGCTCAATGTATTAAAGTGAGATTGTGGGTGAATGAGAGGAGAAGCACTGTACGTACTTTGGAGTGCCTATGTTCCCACATTAAAAATCCTAGATCTTCCCTGGACAGTTGTTCAATTTCTTTAGAGGAGAGCCTTTCCCTTATTTTCCTGAGACATTAGGCCTAGCTGTGGGCCATTCTGCAGGCAGAGATGGTAAGGAGGTCAGCTGCTCCATAAAGGGACTTGTACCTCTGAGTCCTTAGCCCCTCTGACACTCTGCTGGGTGAGTGCAGCTCCCCTGGGGACAGTCCTGCCAGAGCCCCTTCTCTGCTTTACAGGGGGACTCATCCTGTGCTTTTCATCTTCCTTGTTTAACGAGGCATCTAAAAGATAATGTTATGTGTCAGGCTTAACCCTTCTTAAATTACTGCAACAAGAGTGCCCCCTAAAATGTCAGCAAAGGCAATAGCAGTTGGTGAATTGTCCTGATTTCCAAAATAAGGTACTAAAGAACACTGGGTGATCCTAGGTGTCTGTTGTCTTTTCTTTCCAATCCATTTTTTTTTCTTTTTTGCTAATGGCAGAACAATTTGTTGAGATGAAAGAGCCTCAGAGTCACGGGGCTGGATAAGCAAGCTGATCTGCTTGGTTGAAGGTCAAGGGAAGAGCCACCCTTCCCTGCTTGCAGCCACTCCAGTGTGGGCGTGGGGGCTCCAAGGGCAACAGCTCCCGACCCCCTAGGGGTCTTTGGAATGCAGATTTTAATCCTTCTCTCTGGAACCTACTTTCCTAACCAGCTCCCCAGGTGATTCTGGTCCACAGTTTGAGATTGGCCACTAGGATTGGTGACAACAATCAATCTAAGAGAGAAGCTTGGGCTGCTCAGGCAATACATAGAAAGTTGAAGGGATGTTTTCATTGGACGAATTTATCTCTTTTCCCCTGACATCTCCAGAGACACTTAGATCTCTGCCTTAAATGCAAAAGAAAAAAAATCAGATTAAGGACATGCATAGCAATATTTTTGGAGCTGATAACACTGATCATGTGTAAGATGGTCACACATCATAATCTTTGAGGCAGACTTGACTCTGGTTGTTTCTTACATTGTTGCCAAGAATAAAGGCAGAATTCCCAGCAAGTGTTCACCTGCTGTGCTTTTTCAAAACCCCCAGTCCTCAGCTACCTACCTTTTTCCATCTACTTTGCAAAACTTCTGCCTTCTAGTGTAAGCTAGCTAGGGATGATCTTACTGAGGGCAGCAGAAAGGGTTTCTGACCTGCATCCTTAGTTCGGCTACATTAGATGTTCTTACCTAAGGGGCATGTGTGAATGTCCTATTTACTAACTCAAATTCCTCCTATTGGGTTCTTCTAGATTCCACTTTTTTCTTCTTCTAGAGGTTACAGTGGGCAACAAAAGTGAACAATAAATAGAGTTAATGAAGTGAAGGCTACATCTGGAAGCATTGGGTTTTTTTCATGGACCCAGAGATTCTTTTTAACCACTTGGGTACGGTGCTCACCGGCCATGACACTCTTGCCCACAGCAGGCACTCAAAGTCCGCACAATAGTTTGTGCTGTGCATTGACGACGGATCCGTTTTGCTCTTGTGTGATGAGGAAAGCTTGAGAGCACTGAAAGCTTGTTTTACTTTACAGGCAGGTTTACTTGTAATGTAAATCAGAATAGGTAACATATACATATATGTTTTCATTACGTTATTTTTAAATGTTCACAATTTTATTTTGATAAATGAAAAATTAGAAAAGTCATATCACGGCTGTCGGCTAAAGTCGATGCTCGGCTGTGCGCGTTCATCTGTGGCTGTCGACTATAGTCAACGCTCATACCAAAGTGGTTAAGAGTAGGGGTGATCTGGGAGTTGCTGTTGCCAGTTAAGGACAAATCCAGCTGGAGAACTCTTAGATGCCACCCCAGTGATACTCTAGAGACAAAATCCTACTCACTTTCCTTAAAATGGCACGAGGCCTGAGCACAGTGTTGCTGCCACCCTATGTCTAAGCATGGAGGCAATGTTTTCTTACCATCAAGGCCCACTTGTGACACGAATAAAGTGCACTGTGGCCCTTCCCCACTTCCCTTCCACTCATGCCCCGTTCCTTCCTGCAACACCCCTTGTGCGTTTCTGTTCCTCGTAGTAACTCACGGCTCACACTCAAATTAGCATCTTAATCCTTGAAACGCACATTTACATCTCACATCATCACGCTTTGCCGGCAGCCGGACAGGGAACACCTGTGCACACCTTCCCAGGGGCTGAACCGCTCGTCACTGAACAACCATTCAATTTAGGCTTTCTAGCTGCATACCTGAGCCACCCCTTCTCAAGAGCACAGCCACGGATGGCATCTCTCTGCAAGTGAGCGGTTATCTTGGTTCAAACCTCGAGGAGGAAATAAGTGGCCCCTTCAGTGCAAGTAATTCTATTCTGTTTCAAGGCTTTGGGAAGCACCCAGAGCACTCACTGGCTGTGTAAATTTGGGAAGGTCACTTAACCTTTCTGAGCCCAAATTCTGATGTATAACATGGCAGTGATATAATCTAGCTACATGATTGTCTCGAAAATTTAACTCATCATAGTAAATGAAAGTACTTTCCAAACTATGAAGCACTGTCTTACTTTTGACCCAAGTCACCATGACCGTTCTCCGCCTGTGCACACTCTGTCCAGCTTCCGAGTCTTCCCGGCACTGCTTGTCAACATATAAGAACAGAACAGAAAAATGCAGGATTCTTGACTACTCCTTTGTCGTATTATTAATTATTTATTCAGGAAGTTTCAAGACACTGGTTCTGTCACAGCATTCTCTTCCCTCTAGGAAATTCAGTTTGATGGAATTTTGTTTTGTGTTTCTTTTTCAAAATTGCAAATTTTTAAATTTTCAGAATGTATTTCTTTCTGTGCATGTCTTTTTTTTTCATAGCTGTTGTTACTGTAGTTAAATTTCACATTTAACATTGCCCTGTGTAGTGTATAATAACCAGACTTAGAGGAAACAATCATAAAAGACATAAATACAAGAAAAGAAAGTAAAATCTTTAATCTTCCTTGCCTGGGGTCAGAGTATTACCCCAACAAGCATCATTTTATCTGCAAACATTCTTTGTAGTTCAAATATGTCCTTGAACCTCCCTGATTTTATTCTTGTTTTTTTTTTTTTCATTTTTTATGTCTATATTTCACTATGCTTTATGCAATGAGCCATTTAGAAGCATGGTATTTTCACATTTTTTTAACTTTCACTTTTATATTATTGCGTAGGTGGCTTTGGCATTTATTAGACCAGAGTTACGTTCTCATACACCCCTCTTGCTTTTCTTTGCATACTGTACATAATCTGAACGTATTTTATTTTCCATCATCTTTTGCTTGCAGATGCCAAATTAGTTTACGTAACTTGAAGGAGGTCCGCTTAGGTTTATGCCTTTCCAGTCAATCTGCTGTTACGGGAAAGAAATGTCCAAGCAATGGGAACTCGCTGCCCTAAAGAAACGAAGACACATTGGGGACCGTGGCTTATTAGTAGGTTAGGGTCTGCTGCGCTTACCCGTCTGCCAATATCTATCTGCCAATATTCCCCAGTCTTCCCTGCTTCTAAATGCTGATTTAGATAAATGCTTTTCTAACCAAAATGAAACAGTATAATATTTAAGTCAACCATGAAAATAAGCACTGACATATGTGCCCCCACCTGAGAGAAATCAGGATAGGCTTGATTCGAATCAGGCAGGAGGCCAGATGCAATCAGTTCCCAAAGTCTGTAACTCTACCCAAAGGAGAGATCAGGCTTCCAGGATCCTGCAGAATGCAGACAGTCTTGGGAGGTCAGAATCTCGCTGGGTGCCCAGATCTTCAATGAAATGTAATTCTGCGCAAGAGGAGGGAGGGAGGGGGAAATGACAAAACCAGGTCTTCTAACAGTTTCCATTAAGGGCACGAGGCAGGGGTACTTTCCAGGCCTCACTCACACACACCACCTCTACCTCCCGGAGCCACATCACGGGCCCGGAGCACCCTGGATTTACATGCAAGGCAGGACACATGCTGGACTGTTGGAACAGACCCGGAGCAATTCAATGGCCCAGGGAGGACTTGCTGTCCCAACTGGCCCATCATGGAAGCCATACGTGTGGTTCTTGAGATCACAGAATTGGTATTTGGTACTCCCGGGAATGGTCAAGCTATCACTTCAACACTACAGCTATATTTCCCTTTAAGTAAACCTGATGTATATGTTGACAATCTGGCTTACACCAAAGGTGACTTGGAAGGGTCCATCTTCCCACCTCTTTCACAAGATAGGCTCTCCACCTTCTCTAGGGTTGCAAGTTATTCCAAACTTCCTAGATCCTCAGCTCCAGGCAGTCCATTCTCTACATCGTCCTTCAGAAGTATCAAACTGTGCTATCACCTGGGTGTTTCTCCAGCCTGGAGTAGCGTCTCTTCCCGCATCTCACTCTCCCAGATTCTCTCTGCTCACATCCTACATCCACCGCGAATGGTGCGTTGGCCTCTCCATCCCACAGAGGCCCCACCCCCGACTCTTCCAGACCTTCTGGTCACTTTCTCGCTGTTGACCATTTAGTCACTTAGCAGCTACGTATCACACATCTGCGGTTAGCAGGACTCTGTGACATGTTCCTCTGAACCTGATTGTTTCTTACAAGTTAATATTATTTCCCCAAATAGACTGCAAGCACCTTGAAGGCAGGACTGTGTCTTTTTTAAAAATCAGATTACCTGGCACATTACCAGGACATAGCTGGCACTCAATACATTTTAAAAACAATGATTTTTAACTTTACAAAAATAGTTACTGGCTGACTTTCTTACAGAGAAAGTTCTCCAGGTGCCCTCAATATATGGTTCAACATAAGTGTATTTTTCAAGAACATTATTTGTGGTGTGAAGGAGGGTATGTTGTATGTCGCTTTACAGAACCAGTAGATTTTTAAAAATAGGGACTAGTTTAATTGTCGCAAACAGCAGTTATTACCTTTGGAAATCTTGACTAATTCTAGGTAGAAGAGGCAGGAAAACATAGCAACCAAGGCTGACAGGTGGAACATTGATCCTTATATCTATTCATTCACGGGCTTATTAGAAAGCTTTTAAACTGAGATTTAGGCCAAGCAGGAAGTGAATTTGTTTTTTAGCTATAATTTTCTGTTTATCATTCTTTGGTTCAACTAAGTTGCTTCCCACTGCAGAAACTGCTCCGTGTCCGATGGACATGCAAGAACAAATTTCACATGCTCAGTACTAACACAGCTTCTCCCACCAACTCTCACCTTTCCCATGGCAAGGGAATCTTAGAAGACGCCTTCGTTGCCTGAGTGCCTTACTTGTCCTTGAGGTATCGCTGTGTCTCATCACCACACTGTACAGTGCACAGTCACCTGCCGTACTCACTCCAGTTTGGGGCTCTGTCTCTGCTCAGCAGGTGAAAAATTCAAACTCAGACTCTTGACTCTGCAATATGGAGAAGCAGGTCCTATCATTAAATTTAAAAAAAAGAACTGTAGACACCTGAACCTAAGATGCCTAGGCAGGTTGGTGGAGGTCTGAAGTAGCAAGTGAAACTACACCAGTAACGGTGTTGGTCATGGATGAAAGGGAGACTGCAAACAATTTCGTGTTCTGTTCTTAACTCCAGTCAAGCACTTACCAAAAGAATTAAACTGGTTGAGCTTTAAAAATCAAATTCAAATCTTGAAGAGCACGAGTGTATTTCCTGAGCAGTATGGAAAGGAAGAGAGAGAAAAGTACTTACAAATGATCTCCACTCCCACGACACCCCCTTGGGGTGTCTCGCTCACCGCCTTTAAAAGTAATGTCCGATTATGTGCTACATTCTGGTCCTCCCTAAATTTTACGATGTCGATGTCCCCAAGAAGCGACTTTATTTCTCCCAGTGCCTCCCAACCTCTTTCAATGCCAAAGAACGTCAGGGGGAGAGGGCAAGCTTTTTCTGGAGGAGGCCCTTCTTGGCTTGTACAGGATGGGCTGTCAAGACCCAGCCAGACGGTGTGTCATGTTGATTTCACTCCCCGTTCACTTTCTCTCCTTGTAGCTACCTCATCCCTGAACTCCCAACTCCAGCAGCTCCAGCTCCAGCTCCAGCAGCAGCAGCAGCAGCAGCAGCAGCAGCAGCCTGCACCGCCACCCAGCCAGCACCCGCAGCCAGCCCCGCAGGCGCCCTCGCAGCCCCAGCCGCCGCCACCGCAGCCCACCCCACCCCAGCAGCCGCCACCACCTGCCTCCCAGCAGCTGCCAGCTCCTCCATCTCAGCTGCAGCAGGCCCCGCCGCCCCAGCAGCATCCACCGCACTCCCACCCCCAGAACCAGAACCAACCGTCTCCAACCCAGCAGAGCGCAAGCCCCCCGCAGAAACCCAGTCAGTCTCCAGGACATGGCCTTCCTTCGCCGCTCACGCCACCCAATCCTCTCCAGGTAGGCTCCCCGTCCGCCCCCAGGGGCACAGAGGACCCTTGCGTGGGGTTGCGCCGTCCCCAGGGGCAGAGGACCAGCAAAACTTAACCGTCCAGCGCTGCAGAGTCTAATTCAAATTGATCTCTTAGACGTAGGGAAGAGGAAGCAAATAGCAGGCAACTGGGGATACATGTAAACGAAACAAATAGAAGCCCATTGATGTTGCCCTCCAAAGGATAAATGTTATCTGTTTCCTCCTGTGAGAGGCCAGCACTATAAGTGCACTTGTAGCCTGTAATAATTCCATTTTATGATACTTTTTGAAGGCAGCAAAGATAGCATCCAATTAAAATTATTACTAGCACAGTTTTGTAGCCCCGTGGAGAACTGCATCTACTGTCCATGAGGCATGGTGGTTATTTCTCTATATTATGAATACAACAGTGTCTTACCTTAAGTACTTTGTGCTCTTTTGTTTCTATTTTTCTAAAGACTCTCTGGGGTTAGGAGGGCAAAGAAATTTAGCCCCAGTCTTATGTCCCAGATTCCAACCATTACTCCGCGGTCTAACAAGTACTCTAAATTCATGCCGAGAGCCTCAACAAATATGCATCTTTATAAAATAATAACACATCTCTATATTTACTTTATTAGTGTGAGGCTGAGGGGCATCAAAAATAGATATTTCAGGCTAATCATGAAAGCTTATCTTTAACCTACCTATTGAGCAGGAAGGATGGGAGCATTTAGGAATATATAACTTTAAACTTCAGAAAATCATTTTTAGCTTAGGTGCCTTCAAAATAAATTAGCGTCAAAACATAATGACTGTGATGTCAACATATCAGATCTAGAAATTAATAGCTCAGTTGAACCATCCATTCTTTGACTTGCATACTGATGTTTTCCCCTGTGAGATTTCAGATGACTTAGTGTATTGGCAGCACTGTGACAACATCAAACAGAGTGAGCAGCCTATGCACCCCTTTCAAATGCCAACTCACCCCCTTCCTTGGTGGTGGGCAGGCACCCCTACCTGAGGATGATAATTGCAATGGCATCCTTGGCTCCTAAATAGCAAAGGATACAAAATAGAGACAGATGGATACACAGTCATAAAGGCAGGTAGATTAGGGTCTTAGTATTTTAGAACTGATGTAGTTTCTTGTCCTATAGCCTTATCTCTGAACTTGGATTCTCCGCAGTGGCTCAAAGTTTTCCTAGAAATGAAAACATTTGGGTGAGATGAGTAATTATGTTTAATTAAGTATCCCTGGGCAGTTGGGCCAGGGATACTTTCAATCTGAACCCTTTCCTGAGTTGGGTTTGAAGATGTATTTTCACAAGTCTTACCTGGGTGAGACAACACAGCACCTTTGACACAGGACTGAAATGAACATGGGCTTAAAAGGCCTTCACTGTACACTTGACATCTATAGAGAGAGTATATATTTATCAAATTTACAAGATGCATGATTACAGAAACCCTAATGTTTTCAGCACTTGGAATCCAACTCTATTGTTCCAAAGAAAGAGTTCAATGCTTTTTAAGAATAGATAGATTAGATGTACCTACACACCGTGTGATTAAACACTTCCTCTATTCTAGGCACCAAAATAGGTAAAATTACCAAAGGAAAAAATTGCCCTGTTCTCAGGGATAAAATCACTTTGCTGTGCTCCTGATTGTTGACTATATTCCAGTATTTCTTCCTGGTAAGTGAACGCTTTGGGTCCTGTGGCCATCAGCCTTCTCTGAACACCTCAGACAGCTCTGCTGGCCAGGGAAATCCCAGTGTAGACAGGCCCAGTTGAATGACTGTTGACAGAACTTTAGATCAGGTGACCATTCAGCCTCATGGAAATAAATTCTTAGGAGAATTTCCAAAACTTCTCCTAACAGTTTCCCATGGAAATCCGGGGGCTGTTTTGTTTTTGCAACAAATGAAGGCTCAGAGCCACATGGCTTTCTTTATAACCCTAGGAGAATATTCCGATTTTTCACTGTTGGGGTTTTAGCTTACAAACTTAATAGATACATTAAGAATACATTTAAATATAGATAGAGTAGATTCTACTCTAACTCCTTCTGTGGATCTAGGGGTGAACACTAAAGGACTTGGTACAAATTTTTGAAACATTACTGAGCAGATACAGAACTAATTTTGAATAAATCATGTCAGTAGGAATAAAAGGACTTCTTTCCTTTGCTATAGGCATATGTAAAGAAAATGGAGAATTTTATAGTTTAATTTTTTTTTCTACACTGGCTGCAGGGTTTTTGAGTTTGTAGAACATGGAATGTTTGAACTTTTTAAAAAAGAAAACTATTTAAAAGGAACTACAAAGATATTTAACTCTCAAAGGTGATGATCTTTATAAAATGTTTTTGTTTGAAGATTATTAAGGGAATAAAAATCAACTAAATTCATATATGACAGCTTAAATTTTATTTTACAATTCTTCATTTTCATACAGGCTCTATCTTTTTACATTATTCAAAATCTGTCTGAGAGATATTAGTTTAGAACTATGCAATGTAGATTGTCAGGGGAAACCAGTAAATCGGAAGGTGCTTTGCTTAAAAAAACAAAACTTGGGAAGATAATTATTTCTAAAACTGTACAGATGCTGTCTTGTCTTTAGAAAAAATAAATAAATGAAAGTAGGTTGTATAGGCATATTTGGGTGAGCACATTTCTCAAGATGAAAAAAAAATTAATAGTGCTGATGGGTATAAACGCTCTAGACAAAAATTCTCCAAATAGCTCTTATCGGGTTTTTCTGTAATAGTACACAGTATAATTTTATTTCAGTCTTTTACTCAATTCCATAAAATGCATTGCATTTACAAAACCAGGTGGTTGTTTCAAGACAAATAGGATTCTAAAGTATTTTCTTTGCAGAGAAGCCCAGGTACGGGGACAAGAGCACCCAAGATTAGAAGAGATCTGGTGGTCTAGAGTGGGTACCAGCAGCCGGCTCCGCAGGGCTGGGTTTAGATCTCAATGGGGATTGAGACTCACCCACCCCCAGCTTCATTCTTGCCCAGGAAACATGAGGAGAGGAGTTCTAAACAGGAAGTACAAACACAAAGGTTTTTAGGGGCCAGGCAGTCAGTGTAAACAAGTAAGGTGGTCTTGGTTGTAAAACCCCAAATCAAATTCAGCCCTTGGGTTCCAGGATAGACAGCAGTGCATAGTCCTTACTGATTTTTGCTCTAACCCACTGGCCACAGGTTGTGCCAGAATCTAAAGCCTGAAACCGCAGGTGTGTTGGATAGGAGCAGATCAGAAACATAAATGGAAGCGTTTATATGGGGAAAGATGTGATCTAATCATTCCTGGGTACAAAAATAAATACAATTTTAATTTGGATATACACATTTGATCTGGATAAAGATCCCATAAGCACAACAATAATGAAATAAAGCCTCCTTTCTATGACCTTTGAGAAGGTTTTTTGTTTTTGTTTTTGTTTTTTTTTCTTTTTGAGAATGTTCCTCAGAAGTTTTTATTTGCACTGGGGAAATTCCAAAGGTTTTGTAAAAGCCATAATGTGCACATTTTCCCGAGTGAGTGGTCTGGAGGCCCAAGGGCATGGGTGGAGCCCAGGTGTGCCCACGCTGTGGTGCAGGTTGAGAGAGTAGCTGGGGGTTTGAGGCCTCATTCTACTTCTGACCCTGCCTCCAACTAACTCACAACTTTGGATAAGTCAGTTTATTTTCCTCATCTGTGTGGTCTAAGGCCTTTTTCGGTCCTATGAGTCTATGATCTACATGCTGGTAGGCCTCTGGAATTTTATTGGCTATTGCAAACCTGATGGTCCTAAAGATTCTCTGAGTATTCTTCAAGGTCAGGTTAATTTCTTCCCACTCAGCTGGGTGGCAGAGTGAAAAGAGAGTGGGGGACAAACATAAGTGGGATAATGATAGCAGAAGCAGATTTTATCTTAGCCAGAAGGGTCCAAATTAAAGTCAAGTTTTTATCCTCAGAGAGTCACTGCTGTGAGCTCTGGTCCCAGATTGCTTTTCCACACCTATACATTAGAGGAGCTTAAGAAACCAAATGCTGCATTTAACCTTGGCCTTCTGCGTACCATCCTGCATGGCAGGAAGCAGGATAATCTTTTCCTTTTCTTGTTGTATTGCACATTTTAATAAATAACAGAGGGAGAGAGAGATCAGTGGAAATAGGAGAGAGAAAGCCATCTGGGCTCGTATGAGGAATGAGGGGCATGGTCACCTCCTCAGAGGTGAAGTTGCTCTAGAAATAGTGTAAAATGCATTCTCAACCGTGTGTACTTGCTAATGGAAAGGTCTAGTTACCACTCGGGCATAGTGGGGTAAAACTGCATCGGGATGCCGCCGCTGTCGTACGGTGGGCACAGCCTTCTGATCTTCCTGTTTGAGACGTTTTCCCACTGGCAGACTTAGATTAAGTTCCAAAGTGTGTATGTGATGGGAGAGGGTGGTACATTATCACTTTTTAAAACAAAGAGTCCAGACCCTTGAGAAAGAGTTAGATCTATGTGACTTTTATCCTCTTCAAAGCAAATGGTTTCCAGTCATGGGTCTGCCCTATAGAAAAGGCCCAGTGTCCTGAGCCAGAGGCCCCTTCCCCGAGAAATTAGCCTTGATCGATTTACCACCATAGTAGTAGTCAAGGCTCTGTGGGTCTATGTTTTTTCATCTATAAGTCGAGGGGGTAAAATTAAATACTTTTTAGAACTCTGTCAGTTCTATTTGGAGTTTTTTTTTGTTTTTTTTTTATTTCGGCATATTATGGGGGTACAGATTTTAAGGTTTCAATAAATGCTATTTGGAGTTTTATGTTACAAACCCCTAAAACTGTGACCTATGCAGGCATATTCATATAACCCATTGTGGGCCACAGTAAATTCTAACAGGATTCAGATATCTTTATATCTACACAGGGCGGAATCAGTGTAGAATTCACCTAGCCACAACTGAGACTAAGGGGAGGCCATGAAGCTCTCGTTTCAGATGCAGAATTTAAGGGTGCACCCAAAAATTCAGTAATCAAGATAAACAATATTTTAATAAAATGTTTTAAAAATCAAAAGGAATACCAAAAACCCATGGTTAATAAGATTTCAAATTTTTAAACACTGGATCAGTAACAGTATTGAGCCATATCAGAGTAATACCAACATTTATTGATCATACATTTTTGGTATTCATTTTTACTTTTTAAAATATTACATTAAAATGTATTCATCTTGACTGCTATGTTTTGAGCACACCCTTAAATTTGGTGTCTGAGGTGAGTGCTTCATTCATTTGCCTCACCCGTGTTGCTCCCAGCTTAGCTACTAGCTGTGTAATGATTAAGCGCAAACATTCTTCAAGGTCAATGGCATTCTGTCCACTATAAATTCCAACCAGGCCTTAGATCTCACTTTCTAGTTGAATTTGAAAGTTGCACCAAATTTTGTATAGTAGAAAAACAAATGCATGTTGGATAAGGCATTGGGGCAAGGGGTGGAGTAGAAATCCATCTTCCCAGTTGCAGACAACTGATAAGCCAATCATTGTTGATTGACTTGAAATGTTATCAAATCATATAGCTCTTTTGGCTGACTTTTGTCACTGAGCTAATTTATGATTTTATGAAGTTAAGTAAACTTGGTGAACATGGTAGGAGTATCACTATGTAGACAATATTCTCTTAGAGCAATCTAAGCCCTGAGGACCTTTTGAAAACTGGAAGAGTCCACATGGGGTGGGCAAGGCTTCCTCTTGGACTAAAGAACCAAAAAAAAACTTTATTATTTTGGATAAGAAAATCCATCCAAACTCACAGTTGTTGTGAAAATTAAATATACTGATAAAAATACTTTGTATGCTATAAATTTGTTAAACAAATGTTGATTATCTTAAAGATATGAAAGCATATGAATTTATTTCTGCTTATACTATCATCCAGAAAATTGAGGGCTTCATTCATGATTCACTCATCCAGCAGGAGGTTGGGTAAGAAATGAGAATACCTTTACCCAACAGTATTAAGCGCTGAATAAAATAAACAAAACATATTTACCCATATACTCTGCAAGGGACAATTTCTGCTTTTATGAAAGAAAGAAAATCTCCTTAAAAAAAAACCCCTCAGTTCAACATTACTGACATTTCAAAGAATTTATTACATGCATTTGAGATCCAGCAGGAACAACAAAGTTTATATTGCTTTGAGAGTGGCAGGGGAAAAATTAGTTTACCAAGAATATACTTATATACTGCGATGCTTCTTTGTCATTGTCTAGATTTACCATTCCTGGGCTCTGCTCTGTAGATTAGTCAAATCATGTAGAAAGGGGTTTAACAAAGCAGGCAGCATGTTCGCAGCACCGGCTATAGAAGCTCACGTCAAGTAGTGATAGATGGTGAGGGAGCCAGACTCAAAGAGGGGACGGAAAGCTTCTTGTGGCATCTGAACATGGCAAGTGACTACTTCTCAGAGAACACAGAACCTCTCTGATCACCGCAGGGGGGCAGATCCATGGGCTCTCTGCAGTGAGCTCAGTAAGGGCCTGGAGCCACCTACACTGCCCAATCCCATCACTGTCTACTGGGTAGTGGCTGATAAAGTCATCCCAAAGTCCAGCTCAGAACGCTTCTGAAACAGTTTTGCCTTCATGTGCAGAGATATAGGGTCTAATGGCAATTTGAGATGCCCGAAATGTGCTGGCTGGCACTTTGCTCTACACAAGCAAAACGTACCCAGCATTTATGTGAACTTAATACAATAGTCTAGTGCTTTCATGATCACGTGTTACGATTCCTCATCTTTTAGACTCAATTCATTTCCCACAAGTTTAGGGTAAATTTTCCATGGGCTTTTAAATTAACTTCCAAAGCATTGAGTTGCATGTGAATATTCTCCAGGTCGTAAGAAAGCACTTTTATCATTATCTGCAAACGTTGAGCACCTATGGTGTGCATTGTCCCGGGGAGGATTTGCAGAACAGACAGGGTGATGCCTTAGAGAGAGTGTGGTCTTCGGAAGCAGACAAACCTAGATTCAAATGCTGGCTCTGCTGGAGCCATGGGTCCAGTCTGCTCATCCTACTAAGCCTCATTCTCCCCTTTGGTTGGAGAGTTGATGTGCGGATTAAATTGAATGACTTATAGGGGAGCATCTAATTTGGTTCCTGATAGATAGCTGGCACTCAAAAAAAAATATTAGTATCCTGTTTGCCTTTTTTCCTTCCTTGGCTATAGATCAGGCGTCCTCAAACTACAGCCCGCAGGCCACATGTAAGTGTTTTTGCCTGTTTGTTTTTTCACTTCAAAATAAGATATGTACAGAGTGCATAGAAAATTTGTTCATAGTTTTTTTAAAACTATAGTCTGGCCCTCCAACAGTCTGAGGGACAGTGAACTGGCCCCGTGTTTAAAAAGTTTGAGGACCCCTGCATGTAGATATTATAATCTAAGGAATAACACAAGACAAACAGATGCACTTAAAGTTTAACAAAAAGCAAAGAGTCATAGAGATAAAAAATGCACATGTACACAGTAAAGTCATGCACCGCAAACTACGGAAAAGCTTGTATTAGCTAGAATGAGGCTAATAATTGCATCATCGTGAGTCAGAGAGGTAAGATTCCGGGGAGGGTGTGTGGAGCACATGCAGCGCAGGGCAAGCCTACACAAAGGGTGGCTCAGAGAGACGTGACGCCTCCGAGGTGTTTAGAGCAGAGAGAGAATTGCACTCACATAATGCTAATATTGTCTAACCATATAATTTTACAGAATTCTCACTTAAACCTACAGAACCTCCATTTTGCCATCTATATTATTAAGATCGAAAAATTACTTTTTTCTTCTAAATTCCTAAAGTTGTGGGTTTTAGTGTATGGGTAAAGAAGAAGAATCTTGATACTTTGGGGCCATGGGCAAGTCACCTAATCTCTTTGAGACTCAGTTGTGTCACTTATTATATGAAAAGTTTATATTAGGTGATCTTTAAGTCTTTTCCATCTCTATATTCTACTTATGAAATAACACACATAACATGATTTAAATTCTATGGAAAGAAAGAAAGAACTATATATACACCACACCATAACCCACATCACATATGCAATACTCAATTAATACTCCTGGTAATATTTGCAGTGTATTTTGAAATTTACAAAGTGAATTTTTATATACATCATTTTGTGCATTTGGGCTCACGGGTTCACAGTTTTAACGAGAACAATCCTGATCATTTATCATGTGGTCTCTATGCATCTTATACTGTCTAAATTCTTCAGTCTCTCATTTTCTCTTCAAAACAACCCAGAAGAGGCAAAAATTATCTTTATTCAGATCCAGAGAAACTGAGTCTAGGAAGGTTGAGGCAAATTCCTCAACATCACTAATAATGACTGAATCAAAATTCCAGATCCGGTCTGACTGTGAAGTGTCTCTATTTACATTTCAGTCCCTCTGCAGTGTTCACTCTGATTGTTGGGGAAATATATATTCGTATTTCCTTATTTGCCCACCAGCATTTTCATCATTTCCCAGTGTCTTCCACAAACACTAATCCAAAGAAACATTGTTGAGTACAGCTTGCATGGTAGGTAGGTAAACAGGGACGGAGAGATAAACGCTCCATACTGCATGCTGCTCCTACATATTTCTCAGGATTATTTTGAATACTGAAAGCTAAAAGGCCTCCTGCCGTAGAAATATCTAGTTAACATGTATCTAACCAAGACATTCCAAAACTAGTGTGACCACCAGAGCCTTTTCTTTCACATAATGCTAATGAATATCCCAGGGAGAATCCTTCAGGAACCTCTGCTCGAAGGCTTCCTTCTCTAATGGTTGTAGGGGCAGCACAGCTAAAATAACCTTCCATTTCCTTACCCAGAACAGTATGCAGAAATCCACAAACCAGATTCGATAGGCTGGACACTGGAGAAAGAAAAAGTATGGAAAGTATAGAAAGATGAGAAAAACTCAAAACCAAAGGAAGGGCAGGGAAAGCTGAAACCGAGAGTCCTTACCGTCAGCGATGAGCAAAATCACTTGATGGGAAAATCTGGCTGGACCGCTCTCCCTGGCAGCGGGAGCCCTGGAGCCTTCTCTCTTCCTCTTCCTCACTGCCCACTGTCTCTTCTGCTCAGGCACCTGGAGTCCTGCCTCCCACGCTGCAGCGTGAACCGCGGGCAGGGTGCCGCTGGACCACCCAGCCCCTGCAGACCCAGGGGACCAACAGCACTGGGAGACAGCACACGTCCCTCCCCTCCCCTCGACCCTCCTCATCTTTTTTTTTTTAATATACAATAACTATAATATTGTTCTTTATTTATCTACTTATTTTTTGTATTATGGAATATCAGTATGGTATAGGTTTTTTCTTCTTTTTTTTATTATTATTTTTTCTTTTTTTATTATTATTATTTTTTATTTCGGCATATTATGGGGGTCACCTCATCTTTTGACTGAGGAAGTTTCAGTGCCCAGGTGGTCCGCTGACAGCCTCAGTCTCCACCCCTGTGTTTTGAGAGGGTTTGGATTCCAAACGACAGGTCCAGATCCAGTTAGTCTGAGCTGCGAATGGCAAGCCAGGGCTGAGTCCAGAGCACCAGGCTGTCGAAACTCCATGCCTGTGGGGCATGTTCTTAGTTTTAAGGCCCCCATCCTGCTCTTTTTCCATCTCTTGCATTTTGAAAAAAATGGACTTTCAGAGTCGCTGGGGTTTTTCTTCTCTTTCATCCTCCACTGTTAAGAACTAAATTGGACATTCTGGCTTAAAATGCCAATACTAGGTAGGGCCCTGTGAGTGCAGAGGTAAGGCCTAGAAAGGCACCATGTTGAGACATGCAAGAGAGAAACCCCTCAGGTGCTCCTCAGAGAGGCTGTCTAGCAGACAGGGCAACCTCGTGTCCTTGGCCACTCGGTGGGATGCCACCGAGGCTACAGGTGAATACACACGAAGGACTTTGCATTTGTATGCCGACAGCTCCATGCTCAGAGCTAGTGGCTGTGTCTGAAGGCCCAGTTGGGCTCCGATCAATGCCAGCTTCCTAGCCCATTTTGTCTGAACTGTTGTTCGACAGGGAGCTGCCTGGCATCACCGCTCAGCCTGCTACACCAGGAGCTATTTAACTGTCATACAAAAGAAGCGAAGTTAGAGACCCTCTTCTTTTTCCCAGCTGGACTCCGTATCCTCCCAGAGACTGGCTCCTCTTTCCGGAGTTGAGTTCTCTGTCCGTGCACTGTGAGGTTGTGAATGCAGCATTTAAAAAGAACAAAGCCACGTTTAAGGATTCAGAGAGGAGAAGATTTAAGAGAAACCCTCTCACTTCCCCCAAGGAAAGCTCTCTGGAGTCTGGTTGGCTTGGAAACGTCTATTATTTTAATTAGAGGGAAAAAAAATCTTGTACTTCTGTCTAAGGTTCTAAGAAATGATATTCCTTAGTGTAGTTACCACCTTCGGTACTCTGCACTCTATGGAAGGATCTGACGGACCTAGGGCTAATGGCTAATGGTCCTTGCAACCAACCGGACAAGGCAGAAAATTACTAAAGCCAGAAAGCAAAGACAGGGTGTTTTCCAAGCTCCCTGCTGCAACAATCACACGGAATCCATTTTAAACATCTTCAAGGCTCAACCCACATACCATGTGCATTGCCAGTGAACCTCCTTAGGTCATAAGGTGAGTATCTTCCTACCACAAAGGAAGACCTGCATATAAGCAAATATTCTCAGGGCCACTGGGGACTTGTCTGGCTGAGAACTCTCTCTTCCTCTTGTCTCACCCAAGCCACATCATCTTCCAACAGCTGAAGCTATGCCTGTGCCCCTGCAGCTGTATTTTGTCCAATTCCTTTGTTTTCTTTTTCAAGAGAACATTGCCCAACTCTGCAGTAGTGGTTCAAAACATAGGTGATACATTGGGGTCACCTGAGGAGTTCTGTGGTTTTTGTTTTTTTTTTCCTGAACTAGCAATACTTGGGCCCTACCCAGAGATTCGAGTTGAACCAGAGTGGGCATCAGCAGTTTTTAAACTTCCCAGCAGACCCCAGTGGGCAGCCGGGGTTGAGGACAACTACATATGGTCTTGTAAATCAGCTCCCCATTATTCATTTCTAAAAGGACAAATTCGTGCCCTTTGTTTATATAAAATGCTTTTTACCTTAAATGTTGGTTGCATGAGTTGGCACTGACTTTACTTTTGTGAAATAATAAGACTGGGTTTTCATTTCCAAAAAGAATGAGCTGGCATCACTTGTGCCCTATTTCTCTTTAGACTCACGCCCACCAGGGAAGGAAAACAGCCATGTCTGTTCTTTGTTATCCACCCAAACTCGGAAGTTAGGTTATTAGCCTGGTGTCGGCAGAAAAATCTCAAACTTGGTGATTCATATATGACATTCAAAATATAATGGGAGAAATAATATCAAAAATATATATCAATAATATAATCGTCCTTTCATAATCTTTAACATCCTCTCAATATAAGAACACTGTATTGAGAACATTGATTGAGAGCATATTGGACACCTCATAGCTATTAGATATTGTCTCATCTAGTCTATACTAGGGCTTTGCAGACTTGTTTGCATATGAATCCCCCTGGAAGCTGATGGATGGGAGTTCTGATCCAGTGGTTCTGGGGTAGAGAGACACCCAGATTCTGCCTTTCTAACCAGCTCCCAGGTGATGCTGATGCTACGGCTCCTCAGCCCACACCTGGAATAATAAAGCTCTGCTCAAGGAACCTCCCAGTGCCACTAGCTTCATTTCCCAGGTGAGGAAGTCAGGTGTGAGAACTTGTAATAGGCATGTTTCAAATTTAGATCTAGAGCACCAGACCTGAAGCAGGAGACTCGCTTGAGCCCAGGGGTTTGAGGTTGCAGTGAGCTATGATGATGCCATTGCAATCCAGCCAGGGCAACAGAGAGCCTGTCTCAAAAATAAGTAAGGAAATAAATAAATAAATTCAGAAGGTCTTATACTAATTTTGGCCCCAAATCGCCTTGCTGTAGGATGGTAAAGATCCCACATACCTATGCCCCACCATCTTTCAAGATATATGCAAAAAAAAGATCTTTAAAATGTAGATGCCATAATGTAGATGTCAGAATGTTGTTCTTTCTACCTGATTTCAGACAGTGGTAGTTTGTATAATAGGCATCTTTATTGCAATCATATGTTTGTTTTCAGAAATAGCCATTTCTGTTAGAACGGGGAATTGGGGAACTTACATATATAATTGGGAGCCATCATTGTAAGACCATGTTGTGTTATGTTTTGTTTTGTTTTTGATAAAATGGAAGAAAAGTCTTCAAAAACACCTCCCCTTTTGAAGGTCTTGGCCTTTCTTTTTGTATTTCCTTCAAAGAGGCCTGTGGACCCAGTAACCCGGGCAAAGCCTTGACACTTGCCCAGTGTCTGCCTACCCCAGACTGGACAGTCAGCTCCTGGGGATTAAACAGCTTTAGGAAGAAATCTTATTAACACCTTCATCTTCAAAGAACAGAAACCTAACAGAACTTGTACAAATATCAGCCTAAAGATTCATAAGTGAATGCATGGGTTGACCTAAGAGAAAACAAACTGGGAAAATAAACTCTTAAACCCTGCCAACCCAAATCTAACATGTGCATGTCTGTGTACTTGCACTAAAGGGTTAAACTGTACGTATATGTGTAGATTATAAATCTTCCTAGTTATGTGTATGTTTATTCAATATTTGTGTGTATACATGTTTGTGTTTGATATACGTGTATGCACGTATTTATTAGAAATACCATCTCAGGGATTATGCACATTGTCTCGGGGCCATCCAGGTAGTTTGGGCAAATCAGTGGGGTATAAGCACATGGGGAAGGAGGGACATTGTCTGGGGCTTTTCTTTCTTTCCTTTTCTGCCTTGGCCGGCCGTTTTTTTTTTTTGTTTTGTTTTTTTTTTTTGAGAGAATGACTAAGCAGTGTTGGAGATTACGAATTTGCTTAAGTGTGAATGGCTGATTGCCGAGCGGGAGGCCGGCCCTCCCCAAGGTGATTGACTGGGGCTGCAGGTCTTCACACTTGATGCCTGGATTTGACTCGGAAAGTCTGCCAAGTCTTTTACTCGGAAATTTATCTTAATTAGATCTGAAAGACCTGCCACAGCAGAATAGTCACACCGATTAAAATGAAAAACAGGAGAAATTACTGATCAAATTAATCATAATGTCGGGTTACAGCTGTAGGTCTGATGTAATTTGCCACTCCAGTGAGTTACATCGGCCCGGGCCCGGGAAAGGAAGCTGGCTTTACGCTGATCCGTAACACCCGCCCGCTCCAGGCGCCCGGCAGGAGGCTGATTCCATTCATTTTCCTGGCTTGCTCTGACCTCCCTGCTGCAACTAGAAACAAATCAGGCACCAAACAAATGGGGGGGGGGGGTCGGGGGGAAGCCGGGAAGGGTAAACAAGAAATATTCTCTTACCCAAGCGATGGGACTATTGTACTATTTCAAAATGGTGAGCTCTGAAATCTCGCCCCGGTGGGCTTGGGGCCTGGCGCTTGTTTGGCTTTGTGCTTTCGGTTTTTCCACTTAACCTCCTTTTAGTTTTACCTGTGGTGACCTGACATTGATTAGATGCAGAGCGGGAATCAAAAGGTCAGAGGACAAAACCTTTGGCTCTGAGCAATGGGAAAAAAAAAACCTTTAGAAAAATCTCCTTGCCAACATGGCTCTACAAATAGAGCCTGGATTGAAATAATCTAACGTGTCACAACAGAGGGAGAAGAAAACTGGGCCGTGCCATCTGATTCTTCCAACATGGGTGTGGTCCCGGTATACTAATTTTTAAATAAACACCACTTTATACCATGTGTTTGGGGGTGAGATGGGTGGAGGATACTTTTTTTTTTTAAAGAAAACAAATCAGAGTCTAAATCCTTTTCATTGTATAGCCCTGAATCTATGGTTCACTCAGTGTTTACGAAACTTATCTTCCCATTAGAAATTCAAAGAAGGGGACCCTAAAACACCCCTCAGCCTAGGCATTCGATTGGGAATTCTCAGAAGTTAGGATTTAAGAGCAATACAGTACTTGTCCCCAACTATTTTATCAGGGAGCTAACCTTTCCTGGAGGAAATTACCTTAAAATAGAGGCTTTCGAAAGCAACAGGGAGAGGGAGTCATAAGACTTCTTTTTGGCCATATGATGGGTTGCACAAATCCCATTTACTCATCACTGGGCCAGTTGTTTATTGCCCCAGTCTGAAAAGTCTCATCTTTTCTCCTTCCCACCAAGAATGAATCTGGTACTTTTGTGAATGAGGGTTCCTTGACCCAAGGATAGGAAGACAGACAGACATAGGAGTTGAGCTGGCCTTGGCACTCAGGAGTCTCTGCCTCTGGACCTTTCTATGGATTCTTGTGAAGAATTAGGTGTGCCCAGATTAGGGAAGAAAAAAGTGTTTTCTGTGACATTGTGAGTGGTTATTTAAATTAGTTTAATGGTTTGTAACCAGCACTTTTTAAAGAAAATAATAGAAAATTCCACGGCATATCACACATAGAAAGGCTATCTATTTTTTCTTAAAACTTTTGTTTAAGTGATGTACATTTATATAGACATATATAGTTATATGTGTGTGTATATATATATATATGGAGAGAGAGATAATTATATGCATTTTTATGTATATATATATGTTGGCTTGAGATGTGAAATGTATTTTTTACTAAGGGACAAGGTCAGAAGAATTTGAAAAATACTACCCTGGAAGACCAACTTTTCAGGCAAGTGGAGATAGGATTTCTTAGGCATATAACAGGTCAGGCAACAGGTTTATCAGTGTTCTAACATGTTGCATATGATGATGAGCTCCTAAATACCAAACACCCTCCCCAACAGTCAAAAAAAAAGGAAGGCCCATCACCCCTACCAGCCCATACACACACATCTTACAGGGAACTTCAAGATTCAACATTATATCTTTTTTTTTTTTTCCATTCTTGGGATACTTCACTTAGTAGAATGGGTTCCAGCTCTATCTAGGAAAATGCATGTGCACTGTCTGGGGGATGGACACGCTTGAAGCTCTGGGGAAGGGGGGCAATGGCAATATATGCAACCTAAACATTTGTACCCCCATAATATGCTGAAATAAAAAAACATTATATCATTATCATTATATATCATTATATCATTATCTATGTGGTTGAAAACTCACATCAAGTGAGTGGCTTAACAAATCTATTAAACTGAGAGACTAAGTAATATCTTAAAAGCTGATGAAGTAGTCCCACCAAAAGGAATGGATAATTCTGAGAATGTGAAAGGTGAGAAAGAAAATGGTAGGAAGGAAGCACAGAACACTGCAGTGATTAACTGGCTAATTTAGGTTCCTGCAAAGGGCCACGTCCCCCAGGAAGGTGCAAGCCAGCGGCCAGGCCCGCAGGCTGCTGGTCAGAGAAAGCTGGGGCTGTCAAGCTCCACATCCAAGGTGCCTGGAACTTTTCTCGGTTCTTCCAGCCCCAGGGAGGAGCTATCACTAACCTCCCTAAGTTGGTCTGCTGAATTCTGTTTTCTCTTGGATCCAATCCACTTTGCAAACCACTGCCAAGTTAACCTTCCTAAAAGAACATTTAGTTCACATCACCTCTGTACTTAAAACCCTTCCTTTTGGCCTCCTGAGCCTGGATACTCTGGCCCTCCTCTCCACCCCATCTGCCACCTCCCTCCGCTGCATTCAGCCTGGCCTCCTGGGTCTCTGCCCCTTGTGGGGATGCCTGCTTCTCTCCTCACCGCTGGCCCCTGCACTTCCTGCTCCTTCCACAAAGCACCCACGAAGGTGTAGCCCTTAATAATCACCCTGTTTTCTGAACTCACACATGGGGTACTTAGTATGTGATCTTTGAGTCTTTTTCTTTTTTTCTCTTTATTTGTTAATGGAAATATCTAATATCATACTTGAATTGCAAGCCCTGTAAGAACAGACACTGTGTCTCACACCTCTGTGTATCCCAAGGCTGTCAATAATTGTTGCAAGTGAAGATTCCTCATTTTGCAGCTATTCACGTCACAAATATGTAAGTGCTTGTTTTCAGACTGTCTTAAAATTATTTACAAAATAACTTGATGAAGATAGTTACTAATGAGCGAAATGATAGCTATTTATTATTATAATTAGAACAATGCCTGGCACATGGCAAGGACTATCTATGAAAGCCTTAGATCTTATTATGATTCCTTGGAAAATGTTTCAACCCCATCCTTCTCTGCACTATCTTCTCAGTGGGCTTTAGGAAATGCAGACGTGATTTAGATTGTTCAAATCAGCTTCTTTCGTTTGGGTGGAAATGTACATCAAAGTAAGGACCATCATTTTCTAATTAATCTGCTTCCTTTTTCCCAGCATCTCAACAACCCGTGGTGGTTCCTGATATTCAGAATATAATGGATAGAGGAGCAGGCCTTCTTAATGTTTTATAGATCTGATTGATCTGTGGGCTAAATCATGTTTTCCAACGCATAAAAGCATCACAAAGCAGATAGGGAGACCCGAGGAAAAGGAAAGTGGATTTCCCACCTTGGGTGTGCCCCATACCACACCATTTGATGTCTGGAACTCTCACGTGACACACCCTGGCTGCCTCTAACCCCACTGGGAGTGGACAAACACACACAGAATCTCCTAGTATAAGAATTATAATTCTATTAAAAAACAGACTGTTGAGCATTTAACACGTGCCAGGCACTGTCGTAGGTGTTTTGCGTGTGTGTTCCTATTTATGCCTTGCAATCACTTATGGGAATGAGGAAACTAGGGCTCAGAGAAGCTGGTAACTCATCAAAGCTGTGCAGTTTGTAAGAGGAGGACCTAGGATTTGAGCCCAGTCTGGGTCCGGCCAGAGGAACCTCCTACCTCCTTTTAATCAGGACAGTTTCTGTGCATGTCCATCGTCCAATGTAATCACTAATGGCACCCATTTCACTCTCAGAGCTATTCTGGCTTGGAGGGTGAAATATTTGGCCTCTTACTCCAAGCCCATGCTCACCATGTTACCTCCAACATTTTTCTAAACCGCCTGCACCTTGTTTCACTCCACTAGATACCACAAAGGCTAAGCAGTTTGAATGACTTCTTAATTTAATTAGAAGATAGAAATAGTAATTCTTATAAATATATTGTGTTCTCTCTAGAGCCAAAAATGCAATGTTTTACAAAGGTTTGCAGGTGACATGAAGGGGAAAGGGCAAAAATTTTCTAAGCAAGGGTGGGGCTTCAGGTGCTGATTGCTCCAGCTTCCCGCCTGGGTGGCCCCTGAGGATGCCTCAGAGCACTAAATATTCCCAGTCTGGCCATACATCAAAACCACCTGGGAAGAGTTCTTCAACAAATGGTTTTCCAGATAAAGTGAGAGAGAGACAGAGAGAGAAAGAGCTGGGGAAAGTTGGCCTGTAGATGAAAAGACACAGCAACCAATTTCATTGTGTGGGTCTTATTTAGGTTACAATTCAAGCAAACTGTAAAAAGGGAAAAGTACAAGGTTTACAAGACAATTAGAAATTATGGGCACCACCTGGATATCTGATGATATGAAATAATTATTTTTAATATTTTTTGGTGTGATTGTATGTAATATGCAGGAGTTTTTTTTAAAGAGTAGCTGTTGAAGATACATACTGAAATACAAATGAAATGATGGCATATCTGGGATTTTTTTATTTTATTTTATTTCTTTGCTAAAATGACAAGGGAGAAATAAAGAATAATATGGATGGAGGTGGCTGAGTGGGGTATGAATGAAAGAATATTGGCCATGAGTTAATAACTATTAAAGCTGCATGATAGGTCCATATGAGTTAATTATACTATTGTTTCATCTTTATATGTGTTTAAAATTTCCATTAGAAAAAAAATTGAAGAAAAAAATTTTTAACCAGCTGGGGATTCTTTAATAATACAAATTCCCTGCACCCAACCCAAAAATGACCAAATCAGAGTATCCTGGGTAGAGGTAGTGATCTTGATGACCAATGCGGTTTAAGAAATACTGCTCTATAGAACTATAAACAATTTATTAGATCAAGACAAGTTGGTTAAGGCTCAGGGGCAGCACGCTAACATGGTTAATGGATTGGGCCACAGTATCTTAAATGGAGGATTTTTAACTGAATGACTAAATAACTGAAGACGGTTGTGAATTTTGTTTTGGTGGTTCTCCGGTAGTGTAGAGGTGCTGGACCAGATGAGCTCTGTGGTCCTGCCCAACTCTGAGAGTCTGTGGTTAACCCTGAGAACAAAAAAAAAGGAAATGGAGTTATACTTCTGTGTAAAGAAAGTGAGTATGACAGGTAGATGCTTTTATCACCAGGTGAATTAAACTTTGGAACAGATAATGGAGAAAAGGTAAAATATCTTCTTGGCCGTGGTTTAAACACAGACCAAAGCCTTACTGAGTCAATCTGTGGGTCTTAGTCACCCCTGTGCCCTGCCTGCCTAACACGAAACTTGATACGTATTGATGTCGCCAATTGAATGTTGTTTGCGTCTATGAGGTGATTCCCACAAGGAAGTGATGATTTTGGGGGGAGGTTTTAGTGTGAGAGGAGAGAGGAAGAAACTGATACAGAATAAGTATCCAGCAGTGTGTCAGACAGGGTATGAAGGATTCGCCCCATCTGTACTGTTTGGTTTGGAAAAGGTAATAGCACTTCTAAGTCTTATGGTGGTTTGGCCTTCCCATTGCCCCAAGGATTAGACATGGCAGGTGGAGAGAAACACCATCTAACTCAACAAGATACTCATGTATCTTTAAACATTCTGTGGATCTATTATAGAAAAATCTTTGGTTATAAAACTTTACAGTTTGTAAGTTTCTCTACTAGAACTATTATAAACAGCCTCCGTATTAAAATATTTTTATGTAAAACATATGCTCTCATCCCTAATTTATAGAAATAGGAAAATAGGTATACTGTAGTCTTTAATTAATTAAATTAGCATACTCCTAGAACAAATAAATAAAAAGCAGTGGGGGAAAAGCTGGAGGAATGAAGTCTTGTTTTATTTTTCAGATACCCAATGTTTTCTGTAGCAGTTGATCAGGAGCTGTCAAATGCACTGATGAGAGGTTTCCCAAAGTTAATTTTTCTCATAATACAATAACCAAATTTGCTTTAACACTTGAAAAGGCCCATCCATACTAAAAAGAGTCAGTTGCTTAATCCTAAAATTAAAGGTTATTGCATGCAAGAGAAAATAATTACATGCTCAAAGTATGGAAAAAAGAAAACTTTTTTTTAATATGTAGGTATTTGTATAATTAAAGACTAATCAAGCGTGAAGGGCTGCTGACTAAACCAGAAAATGAGATTGTTGGCAAGCAATATTGTAATGTAAATGCCATTTTTGTTTAACTACTAAGAAGCTGGAGAAATGATATCCTGAACAGATTAAAAGCAAACAGCATTGATAATAAATATTTATCAGATTTCAAATGCAACACAGAGAATTTTTATATTTTACATGCAAGATTTGTTTGCAGTGAAGTATTCAGGCACTTTTCAAGGGGGTAGTTAACATCCTTATTTAGAATTACATTTTCAGATAGTATCTTCCTACTGTTAAAGTACATGTGAAATATTAACCAAGGGAAAGTGCCTCTTTTGAGATATACTGCCCACAATGCAGTTATCTATTAATTAGGATGCTGTTGATTGGTATTAGTTACTTAGACTTGCTAATGCATATACTGAATCTATTTTTAGAGAGAGAGATGAGATACAAGCCACACAGCATTGTTAAAACAAAGGAAATAGAAATATTAAATGTAAAATAAACAATTTCTATAAACTTCAAGCACATGATTTAAAGTAGAAATAGTAGAAACTTTGAAGTCACATAAAAAAATTCTGAGACTTTTTACAACCATAAAATATTATATAGCACACTCATTTATCTTGAGGTTTAAATAATATGTGTAAAGCACCTTTCCGTTCCTAGGATATAATAGTCACTCAGTGAATCTTAGTGTTGCTTCCTTTCTTCCCTCTCATCTGCTGACCTAATTTAATCTGACCATTCATGTTCCTGTCGTCACGGAGACTGTCACCTCTGGAGACCCCGATTCTGCGTCATGGATTTGCACAGAGAACTGGCCCACCACCCTCAGCCTTCCTGAGATGGGAGAGTACTCTGAAGGGTGGAGAGTCTGTGTTTTTTCCTTGGCCTGAGGGAGCTCAGAAATTCAACAGGAAAGAAAGATCATACCACAGACAGACCAAAGATTTTAATTGAATGAAGCCCTCACTGTAAAATTTACTTTCTATTTGTAGGTGGTGATTTCTCTGTGTTCAACTGTGCTCACCCCTGATTCATCCTGTAAATCAAGATTTGTTGTGTAAATGAACAGCAGACATCTTGACCCACTGATAAAAGTATGAATGAATTAATGAAAAGTAGCTTTTAAAACTCAGGTATTGTACTCAGCAAGTATGTTGTTTTCCTCCCACCACGAAGCGTAATTATAGATAAGTTTTCAGGAGAAGCAAGACTGTCATTTTTTTACCCTCAAAAACACTAGAAGATTCACTTTTCAGTTTCTAAATTAGAATCTGTCAGTTTGACTGCCTCTGTTTCTTTTGGGTATGGATCCAGAAAGCTGAAAGCTTGCAGACCTACTAAAATGCATTTGGGGATTTTCAGAAACAGATTACTGAGTGACAATATGATAGCCTTCAGGCTTGCTGCTAGAAATTTTTATTTAACTTATTTTCTCCCTAATGTGGTAGTAACATGTACCTATTTTCCGAAGATTGCTGAGCACATCATCAAATGACAGTTCAAAAAACATTTTAAAGTTTATTCTTTTCCTTTTTATGTAACTTACTTTGAGCGCCAGGGAACGGCAGGCACAGATGTGTTCCTCTCTCTGCTGCTCCCCACTCCTGCTGTTGGAAGAGGTCACAGCGAAATCGCGAGTTCTTGAGTCCGAATAAAGAACACCCACAAATGTTCGAGCTCTGATTTTAGACAGTCTGAGGTTATTTGCAGAAGTGAGTGGGTCACATGGGAGGAGGAACCCACAGAGAGCGCCTTTGTCACATACACGCAGGGTGTACTTCACAAGCGGCCAGCGGACAAAGCGCCCAGCTGCACAGGACAGCGCCGATCCCCTCTGGGTGCTGTCACCCAGCAGTGACATCTGAGGACATGAGGTGTTACTCGCCTTCCTCAGCCTACTGCTATTGCCACAGCAGTCCTCGCCGCCCCCTCATCTGGGAATGGAGAGCTGCTCTTTCCGAGAATCAGAACCAAGTTATAATCTAGTCTTAAATGACTCAAAAAAAAAAATCTTTCATTAAAACAAATCTTGGAGTTTCCAGTCCTGACCAAAATTCAGACGGTGTGCATTTAGGCAACATCTCTTAAAGTCCTGTTGAAAGCTATCAATGGCCAGGAATAAACACAAAGGGAGAAAGGAGTGAAGTAGTTTATTCCAACACGTATAAGAAGTGTTGAGTAGCCCAAGAGAGGACCTGTTGGGGTCCCCTTGGCACCCCCCTCTTTTCTGGGCAAGTTTGCTTAGAAGAGGAACAAGATGAGGAGGATTTGTGGGATACTGAGATTCACAGAGGACTGGGAGGCAAAGTGACCCAGACCTCATCTTCTCGGGAACTTTTTTTTCAAGTTCCTGATACCATTTGTGATTAGATGTCTGATCTACATTCCTGATAACATTTTAATCCTTGGAACCATTCATTCATTCATTCATTCATTCATCAGCTTTGTATTGAGCATCTACAGATGCCAAGAAGTACTCTAGGAGCCAGGGCAGAAATCAGGGGCGCCTGCATATAAAAAAGGCAAATAAACACTTAAATGCATATTAGCATATCAAACACTGATAATGTGTTATATGGAGGGATAATAAATGAGGTCAAAGTGAAAGAAGATGCTAGAGTCGAGGGTTACTATTTGATATAGCGTAACCAGAGAAGTCATCTCTATTTCAATAGAGACCTGTAGGGAGAGATAATAAATGTAATTTTTAAATCTGATAATATGCATGTATGTTTTTTTTTCATGTACTTTAAAAGACACAGAATGGAAGAATATCAGGATAGCATAGGAAAATCTTGGCTATCCATCACCCTTAAGGAACAAAGTTTCTCTTGATAGATGAGCCTTCTCAGAAGAGCTAAGGGTTAAACCTTTTAGCGCTAGCACTGTAAAAGGTATAAAATGTAAATCTTTTTAAAGCATTTTACTCCCATCTCTTCCCTTCTTAAACAGAGTATCATAGTAATAAAAACCTTCTATTTGTATCATGCCTTGTGGTTTACAAAGTACTTTAACAAACATTATCTCACACAGGCATACCTCATTTTATTGCACTTTGCTTTATTATGCTTTGCAGATATTGCGTTTTTTACAAATTGAAGGTTTGTGGCAACCCTGCATTGAGCAAGTCTATCCGCACAATTTTTCTGATAGCATGTGCTCACTTTCTGTCTCTGTGTCCCATTTTGGTAATTCTTGCAATATTTCAAATTTTCCTTATTATTATTAGGTCTGTTATGGTGATCTGTGGTCAGTAATCTTTGATGTTACTATTGTCATTGTTTTGGAGTGTCATGAACCACAGTCAGAAAAGATGGCAAACTTAATTATTAAATGTTGTGTGTTCTGACTACTCCACCAACCACTGTTCCCCTGTCTCTGTCCCTCTCCTTGGGCCCACCTATTCCCTGAAATACAACAGTATTGAAATTAGGCCAATACATAATCCTAAAATGTCCTCTAAAGTGTTCAAATGAAAGGAAGAATCGCATGTCTCTCACTTTATCAAAAGCTAGAAATGATTAAGCTTAGTGAGGAAGGCATGTTGAAAGCTGAAACAGGCTGAAAGCTAGTCCTCTTGTCCCAGTTAGCCAAGTTGTGAATGCTCAGGAAAATTACTGAAGGAAATTAAAAGCAAAGTGTGAAACAGCCCTATTGCTGATGTGGAATAAGTTTTAGTGGTCAACATAGACATAGAACATCAAACCAGCTACAATGTTCCCTTAGAACAAAGCCTAATCCAGAGCAAGGCCCCAACTCTCTTCAATTCTATGAAGGCTGAGAAAGGTGAGGAAGCTGCAGGATAAAAGTTTGAAGCTAGGAGATGTTGGTTTATGGAAAGAAGGAAAGAAGCCACCTCTACAACATAAAAAAAGAACAAGGCGAAGCAGCAAGTGCTGATGTAGAAGCTATAGCAAGTTATCCAGATCTAACTAAGATGACTGATGAAAGTGGCTACACTAAACAACAGATTTTCCGTGTAAATGAAACAGCCTTACATTAGAAGAAGATGCCATCTAGGACTTTCTTTTCACAGACAGAGAGGAGAAGTTAATGCCCGACTTCAAAGCTTCAACGGACAGGCTGCCTCTCTTATTAAGAGCTAATGCAGTTGGTGACTTTAAGTTGAAGCTAATACTCCATCATTATTCTGAAACCCCTAGGTCTCTTAATAGTGCTGCCAAATCTACTCTGTGCTCTGTAAATGGAACAGAAAAGCCTAGATGACAGCACTTCTGTCTATAGCATGGTTTACTGAACATTTTAAGCCCACGGTTAAGACCTACTGCTCAGAAAAAAAAAAAAAGATTCCTTTCAAACTATTACTATTCTTTGACAATGAAGCACATGGTCAAGCAGGAGCTCTGATGGAGATGCTCAGGAGGTTAATGTTGCTTTCATGCCTGCTAACACAACATCCATTCTGCAGCCCATGGATCTAAGAGTAATTTCAACTTTCACATCGTACTATTTAAGAAATGCATTCTGTAAGGGTATGGATGGTCATTCCTCTGATGGATCTGGACAACATAAATTAAAAACCTTGTGGGAAGGATTCACCATTCCAGGTGCCACTAAGGACATTCTTGATTCATGGGACGAGGTCCAAATATTAACATCAACAGGAGTCACCCTCATGGATGGCTTGGAGGAGTTCAAGACCTCAGTAGAAGGTCAGTAGAAGGTGAACATTAATCAAACAAACTAACCAGTTTAAAGTCAACCACAGGCTCATTGCGATAGCACAGGAGTCAGCAAACATTTTGTTTTAAAACCCTAATAGTAAATATTTTAGACTTTGCAAGTTAAGATGCAAAATCAAGGATATTCTTTATGTACTTATATAAGAAGAGAAAAACAATTAGTAGAGGAAGTAACTGCAGATGTGGGGGAAATAGCAAGAGCATTAGAATTAGAAGTGGAGCCGGAAGATGTGACTGAATTGCTGCAATCTCATGATGAAACTTGAACAGATGAGGGGTTGCGTCTTATGGATGAATGAAGAAAGTGGTTTCTTGAGATGGAATCTACTCCTGGTCAAGATGCTGTGAACACTGTTGAACGGACAACAAAGGATTTAGAGTATGGCATAAACTTGGTTGATAAAGCAGCAGCAGAGTTTGAGGGGATTGATTCTGATTTTGAAAGAAGTTCTCCTGTGGGTAAAATGCTATCCAACAGCATCAGGTGCTACAGAGAAATATTTTGTGAAAGGAAAAGTCAGTTGATGCAGAAACTTTATTGTTGTCTTATTTTAAGGAATTGCCACAGCTACTCTAACAACCTTTAGCAACTACCACCTTGATCACTCGACAGCCATCAACATCAAGGCAAGATCTTCCACCAGCAAAAAGGATTATGACTTGCTGAAGGCTCAACTGATTGCTGACTTTTTTTAGCAATAAAGTATTTTTAAATTAAGACATGTGTATTGTCTTTAGACATAATGTCATTGCACATTTTATAGACTGCAGTATAACATAAACATAACTTTTATATATGCACTGGGAAACCAAAAAATTTAAGTGACTTACTTTATTGCGATATTTACTTTCTTGTGATGGTCAGGAATAGAATATGTGATATCTCCAAAGTATGCCTATATTATCCTACAACAGTGCCTGGTAAAACAGACACTTCAAAGACTTGACAGATTGATGAGATAGTCACTAGAGTGTGAGTGACCTAGTGTAGATGAAAGGGAACATAACTACAACTTCCTGATGATTTTGAGCCATTATTATTGGGATTACTAGGATGTTCCTGGAAGGCAAGACTAACATGCAACATAAGAGAGCATAATGAATGATCAAACTTAGAGACCCAAAGAGGAGCCAGCTGAAGACTGGAAGTGTCCAGGAGGACTTCCTGGAGGCGGGAACTTGAGCAGAACTCAAAGTTCAGTAGAATTTAGAAGGACAGAAGGAGCCAGAGGGAGACAGTAGTAAGTGTACTTACTCCTGGATGTTTGAATCAGTAGCAGTAACGTACTTGGATGATTTCTCTTTTGCTGCAAGTGGGTACCACTGCTTTGGCCAACTGTGCCCCTGCTCCACTCCCCACCTAAATTAGTTCCCATAACTGTTAATTTTATGCATCAACTTGACTAGACCATGGTGCCAGGTATTTGCTCAGGCATTATTCTGGGTGTTTCTGTGGGGGTGTTTTTGGATAAGATTAACAGTTACATTGGTGGACTGTGAGTAAAGCAGATTGCCTTGTAGAACAAAAGACTAACCTCCTCCAATGAATAGGAAATTTTGCAGCAGATGCCCTTTGAACTTGAACTTCAATATCGGCTCTCCCTAGGATGCCAGCCTGCAGCTCATCCTGCAGACTTTGAGCTTGGCAGGCTCCATAATCTCATGAGCCAATTCCTTAAAATAAATTTCTCTCCCTCTCCTCTCTCTTCTCTCTCTCTCTTTCTGCACACGTGCATGCGTGCACACACACACATACATACACACACATTTCTTATTGGTTCTGTTTCTCTGGAGAACCCCTAAGGAATACAGGTCCTTTCTCATAAGTCATAGAAATTTCCAGAAAGACAAAAGGGGTATAATTCTTTTCTGCACAGTCTAGACCTGTGCAGTGGGTGGAAGGAAGAACACTTACCCATACAGTCAGTGGAATCAAGGATGTCCCTGTGATTATGTGGGCAAAAGAAGCCGGACGTGGAGAGTGGCTCTCTTGATTCAGCCTGGGGTGACCCAGCCCCAGAGCTCTGGAGCCCAGTGTCTCTTGTCTTTCACCGCTGGCTGCTCTGCTCGGAGCCTCACCAGTTATCATGTCATCTCTACAGGTTTCCGCCTGAGCTCCTGTGTCTCTGCCCAGTCCCATCCAAGGGGATGATCGTGCTGGACACAGGGCGGTTACCCTCTGTCATTTGACTCCACTGACAATTCTGCCAAACACCTACTTAAGGTGGACATTGATCAAACTAACTAACCAGTTTAGATTCAACCACAGGCCCATTGCTATAGCACAGGAGTCAGCAAACATTTTGTTTCAAGAGCCAACTTGTAAATATTTTAGACTTTGCAAGTTCGGAGGCAAAATCAAGGATATTCTTTATGTACTTACATAAAAAGAGAAAAACAATTTTTCACAATTTTTTAATTGATGAAATTCAAAATATAATAATAGTCATTGAGTAGAATTTTTATAATACAGATTTTCCAGTGAGAATAATGGAATTCTTTTTGAGGGGTGTTTTAATCAATGTTCCCTAGAGAAACATAACCAATAGAATCTGTCTATCTACCTATCTATCAAGAGAGAGAGAAAGAGAAAGAGGGAAGCTGCTTTATGATAAGGAATTGTCTTATGCAATTATGGAGGCTCTCAAGTCCAAAACCTGCCGAGCTGGTGTCCTGTTAATATGTAATAGTTACAGTCTGAAGACCAGCAGGAGAAAAGTCTCTTTTGCTAGGGGAAGGGTCAGGCTTTTGTGCTATTCAAGCCTTCAGCTGATTGGATGAGGCCCAGCCACATGATGGAGAGCAGGCTTCCTTATCATTCTATCAATTTAAATGTTAATCTCATCCAAAAACACTCTCACAGAAACACCCAGAACATAATGTTTGACCAAACAGCTCAGCATCCCCACGGCCCAGTCAAGTTAACACATAAAACCAACCATCACAGGGGGCTGACATTCCACACTTAATTGGAGTACAAACTTGGTGCTCCTCATCAGCAAACCAATTGCAAATGTTCATCTGGAAAAATCATTCTTAGCTTGTAGACCACACGAAAACAGACTGTGGGCCCAATTTGGCCCGTCAGGAGTAGTCTGCCAACCCTTGCTATAGAAAAAAAACCCATAATAATGATAGTTATGCCCCCTAAAAATAAAGATACAAAAAAGATAAAAATAAAGGTAATGAGAGCTGCTACAGTATATAGTTAAGAGAAAAGACTGAAGCCCAACTGCTTGGGTTTGAATTCTTACTCTCTCACTTAGAGGCTGTACGATTCTAGACAAATCGTTTAGCCCGTCTGTGCCTCGGTTTCCTTTTTTTAAAAATGCAGATGAAAGTGTCAACCTCATAGATTTCCTATAAGGATTAAATTAGTATCTATGAAGTTCTGAGAACAATGTCTGCTACACAGAGAGTGCTGTGTAAGTACTAGATGTGATAATGATGGTGTCGAAGTTGATGGAAGAAGGAGGTGGGGCACAACGAAGATGTCAGATAAGACCTCATGATGCCAAGACACTGAGTGGTCTCCACAGGGTGTGAGCACTGCTAGAAAATTGGTTAATTGACCTCTGAGGCCGACCAACCCTTTTAGCAACTCAAATATGGGACATTCTGTTATATTCCAAGAATCAAGAGTCATGGTCCTGTATTATAGCCCAACAATCAAGATTATGAGTGTTCATTTCACTCTGAAGACCCTACAGCCTAGAGAAGTTCGGCATGGGGAGAATGGCAGATGGAAGAATTGGGTACTTACCTTCAGAAACGATTCAGAAACGATTCAGAACCTAGCACACTGCAAGTGGAGAGCAGCCTGCCCAGTCTTAGCTAACCGTGTGAGTTTACTGGAGAAGCAATAATTTTGCAAAGAGGCTGGGAGTTGGTATCCTTATTGAATAAAGAATAAGCTCCCAGATTTACATTCATTGATTTTCTATCCAGTTTCTATCTATATTCGTCATGTTGAATTTCTTCTTAGTATCCAAAAATCAAGCCGTTGAGAAAGCAAATGTATCTGTCTCTGTGCACTCAGTAAGGCCCACGCCCTTTGTAAATAAGGCCAATTTTTTATAGACCTTAACTCTTAATTGTACTCGTTCCAAAAAGAAGATTTTTTTTTCTAAAGAAATAATGGATTTTGAAAAATGAAAAGATCTGGCCTTATTGCTTCGATGAAGATTTGCCACCCTTGACCCTTTAAATATTGAACTTGGACTATAAAAATATCACTTCTTATTGATCACATGGTTATTAAAGTCAGTCAAATGCTGAATTTATATGTCAAACACTTGTAATATTTCCTGTAAATATTAGGGCAAAGGGAGAAGATGATAATGCCACTGTGGAGTCACATTAGATTTGTCCAACTTTACGTAACTGAGAAATAATAAAACTGTCATCAAGAATTTCATTATATGTGCCAAGCACTTGTCAAAACCTGCTGCACATCATTTATGCATCTATATATGGCTATGTATGAGCCCACACATGTGCCATGGAGGAGAATGGGCTGGCAAGCAGTCCGTGCACCTGTTCCCCTACACCATACCTGTACAGAGTAGCGTCCAACTGCAGCTGGGATTCTGTGGGCAGCCCCAAACACATTTGGGTTCGCCTTTTCTTGAACTCCAATCTCCCATGAGATATTCACCAACTGTCCGGGTCTAGAGGAAGCCTGGGAACTCAACAAGTCAACAAATGCTAAATAAGGGCTCAAGGCAGATTCTTAAAACCCATCGGATTCTTAAAATCCCCACCTAATGATATTCAACAGTGCGTTTGGGGAGAGGTCAGCACAGAGACTCTTAGATTTCCGGTTTCCCCACAAGACACCTTTCCATATAAGCAAATGCTTCCCGGTGAGTGACAGAACGGAACCCTCAGCCAACCACTGGGGAGGCCTCCCTGGGAGTCTTGGATTGGAGGCCCAGGGCAGGCCGCCGATCGGAGAAGTGGAGAGGCATTCCTAATGGCATTTTGATGTACATGCACAAAATTGATGTCGGAAGGATCATTGTAAAGCCCCAAACAGTGGAATATTGAGGACATTTTCAGGTGGCAGTCAGATTCTGGCTGGGTGAGCCCAGTATATTTTCTCATGTCACAGTTGATTAGGTTCACAGGGAAGTGGAAAGAGTAAAAAAATTCTCTTATTACTGCAGCAATGCTGTCTCAGCCTCTTTTCCCTTTGAATGCAACATTAGTTTTTGTCCAGAAGTCTAACTGCTTTCTACAGTTTGGGGAATTGTAAAGCAGAAACAATTTTCCCAGCCAGGCTGACCTTCACAGTAATGAGAAATGACTGGAATTTCTCTCTATTTCTCTAACATTTGGGGAGCTTTTGGGAGGGGGGGCTGGGGGGGGGGATAAAGGAATACGCTTGTTTTACCTGATATTATGTTGTGGGCGTCCATTTGGCACTTCGAGCTTAATTTTTTTCCATTCAGGGGATTACATGGACTGTTGCACCGTGTGACCTGGAGCCAGACCACAAGTGTATTGAGAAACGACAGAGATGCACTTTAAACCTTTTGTTATCACAACAGAGATGGCATTTTGTTTCAGCCATTAAATGAATAAATATTTCTCTCCTGGGGATGGCTATTTTCATTTACTCTCCAGCCCTTAACTCAGGTGATGACCAGTGGGGCTGGGAGATTCCACCTTCGTGGAGGTGGTGCCACCAGGTCTCTGGTGCCCCTGGAGTCCTCCCAGCCGCAGGACCTCCCAGCGAGGCTCCCCCAGAGCCAGCCGCGCGGTGCTCACTTCTGGGTCCTCCTTCCCGGCTTCTTGCTCACCGTTCAGCTCTCCCTTTGCTGGGATGGGGGACAAATGGACTGTCTGGGCAGCACCAATGCTTCCTCCTTGATTTTTTAAATATTTAAGGTTCCTGTTTAAGTGCAGAAGTGTGCAAACTCCCAGCAGGGGAGTGCAGAAGATGAAATCTAACAGTCCCCCCCCACTCCCCGCGAGGCAGTTAGCCCTAAAGTGGACATTTAGTCACAGGAGACATACCCTGAGCTGTCCTGTAACTAAGTGCTCGGGTTGGCATTCAACCGCAAGGGGCACTTCAGCAGAGACAGCAATTTATTGGGTGGGGGTGGGAGGTTGTTGCTCTCCCCCGCCCCCAAACTCCATTCCTGCAGTAGGGAGTACAGGTTCATGACTATATCCTACTCTGCCACTCGCTAGCTGTGTGACCTTGGACAAGCTACATAAACTCTCTGAACCTCAGTTTCCTCATCTGTAAAATGGGCTTATAATAGTGCCTACTCCACAAGATTGTTGCTATTTGAAAGAAAAAAAAAAAAAAACCCTTAGCACAATGCCTGTTGTGTGCAATCAGTAAATGTCCTCAACGAACTGCAGCTTGTATCGTTGACTCAATTCTGTCCATTTTAAGTGCATGGCAGAGTGGTGATTAACTTGCCCTATGATATCACACAACACTCCACAATTCACCCATTCACGGGCACATGCCACAGAAAGGCGCTGGTGGATGCTCATCATAGGACAGCAGATGAAGAGAGACGGTGGTCTGGGCCTGAAACTTGCTTTTTTCCAGACTGCTAGAACTGGGGGTGAACACTAAGCGCTGGAGTAGTGAGTAGTCAAGAGGAGAATTCGCATGAGAATCAGAAGAAACAGAGCGCCTAGGTGTGGAGAACGGGGTCTCCAGAAGGGAATCTCAGCGTCTGCTCCGCCACCAACTCAGAGCTGCACCCTCTGCTGATGAGCAGCACTGGCCAACATTCCCACGCTCTCTCCTTTCACACAAAGGGAAAGTGAAACCCAGAATATTGGAGCAACACACCTAAGGCCACATACGCCCAGGAGGTACACGGTCTCCAGGGACTCTTTTGACTCTAAAACTTCTGATCCACTAGAATATTATTTGCTATTTACAACAGTCACAATCACAAATACTAGAAGCCTCCACTTCCTAGAATAGACGTCAGAACTCAAAATGACACTTTAAATATCCGATTATCTATGGTGGGCATAGCTTTCTTATTTATTTTTAGAATTACTTTAAACTATTTTAATATTATTTTAGCATATTTTAATATTAGTGCAGTTTAATATCCATTTAGCATGTCTATACTTATATGTTTATATATTTAGCATTTATTTAGTATATTTATTGTATGTATACTTATGTATAATTATACATTTATAATTATATAAATATATTTTACTTAATATTACATATAAATATATTTGTTTAATTATATACTAAATATGTACTAAGTAAATTAAAATCAAATAAACTAATTCATATAATTATATTTAAGTTATAATAAATAACTTAAATATTAAATATATTTATATTTTACTTATATATAAGACAAATCATTTTGTTGGGAAATGAAAATGTTTGCCATAGTTAAGAGAATGATTCAATGGTTCTCTTCTTAGGCCCCATCTCCAAGATTCACCAAAGCACGTGGGCATTGGCAGCTTTATAGGAAGGACTTCCAGAGCTTCCTTTGGTGTTCAAATGTCAGGAACCAGCTCCTTGCTCCCACCTCACTGTGTCAACCTTGGAGCAGAAGAATTTAAATACACCTATTTTGCAATGTGTGTTTAAAGATAAGACCTTAACATGTGGGTATAATCCCAGCAATTCCCTGAAGAACTAAGGGTCAACTTGGGAGGGCGACTTGGTAGAGAGAGGGAGAGTTGTAAAAAAGCAGGCAAAGACACAAAAACCTTATTAACTTACAAAATTAGTTACTTTGTAATAAGTAACATAAAAGCCACATAAGGTAGGTACCTCTAAGAAAAGCTGGTGCAGGAGAGGAACCGTTTCTTTCCCCCAAACTTTTCCTTCTCCCTCTGGCTTGGAGAAGTCTCTTGACTAAGTTTTTGCCAGCAACCTGTCCCTCAAGGAATCTGCATCCCTTGGGATGCTTTCTGCCACTAATTGGTCCACCGATATAAGTGGGAATCTCCTGTAGCCAATCTCCTGCCCCAGGTATTGCTGGCATCTCATGAGTGACTGACTGACCACTACCTTGGAGGATAATCCACCTCTTATAATGATGAGAACATATTTCAAGAGATCATCTCTGTCCCCAGAACATCTTTGAGGAAAAGTAGTGGTTTATGGGTATAGTCATGTTCTCCTTCGCAAATTCGTTCCTCTTTCTCTGTCTTCACTGCCACCATCTTGGATTGTAATAGTTCTTGAGGTTCCAGCACTAAGCCACTTCCCACCCTCCCTAATCCATGCTTCCCCAAAGCCCCTCTCAACCCACAGACAGACCAAGTCAACCTTCTGAAACTTTGGTGAAGCACGTTGGTGGCATAAGGTGGTATGATGTGGCATGATGCTCCGTGGTGTGGCATGATGTAGCATGGTTGGCTGTGGAAGAGCATGGACCCGGTGAATCACAGGACAGAGTTCAAGCAAGTCCTGACTCTGCCTCTCCCTCTATGCCTGTAAATCTCTCGTTTCGATGATTTTTAGTTTGCACTTCTGAAAAATGAGCCCATAGATTTTCTGAAAGACCCCTTCTTTCTCCAACACTGTGGGATTTATCCAAGGCTCCATGGGTTATCATCCTTGCAACCTGGGTCATTTAAAAAGTGGCAGAAATTCTTCATATTCTTGGAGGACCAATGTGAGATCCTTATTAAATTGTTTCTGATCATTTGAAAGACTAAATAAGCTATTCTTGGCAATTCCTGTGCTCATAGAATTGTCTAATGTCCACATTGTGATGCAATTATGTAGTTCTTTGAGATTTTTTTGGGGGGGTGGGGAAGATTGATTAAGCATGGAAAATGCTAGAAGCAGATCAAGGAGAATGATCTTGCAATAAATAGTCCAAATGTGAAGAAAGGCGGGTCTGAGCAAGGCCAACAGCAGTGGGAAGGAGGGAGACAAGTGGACGCCTCCTCAAAGGCAAAATGGTAAGATTTAGACACTGGCTGGACCTAGGAGTGAGTAGAGAAAGGGGCCAGGAGTGAATGACACTGGAATTGGGGACGAGGGGATCTGGGGACAGAATTGAGTTCTGCTTTGAACAGGCTGAGTTTTAGGGGCTGTGTGTCATCACTGTGGAAATACACAGCAGATCCTTGGGATGTGTCTGGCAGTAGGCCCAAGTCGGAGCTAGAGCCATAGAACTCGGAGCTAGAGCCATAGAACTCGACGCAGAATCATACACATTAAAATCTCTCCTGGTGGAAGGATGGCTTTGCTACCCTGCCCTTTCTTCCAGCCATCAATCCCCCTGCTTTTTCGCTCTTGGTTGTGCAGGTAGCCACTTTCCCCTTCTGTCCCCAAACTACCTACCATCCACTGTACCCTGCACCCGCTTGCTTGCAGTATCATGTCAACTCCTTTCCTTAAGGTCCAACCCCCCTCACTTAGATGTTCAGGAAGAGACAGAAACTGTTTCTTTTCCTCTTCCGCACGACCCATTACTACATGCCCTTTAGGTAAAATTCCACCCAGCTTCTGTGATCCTGCAGCGGAGCCAGACAATCCACAAGCTCTGCTATTTTCCACGACGATTACCATTGTTCTCCTTTTTTCTTTTTACATTTTTTTTAAACACAAAGAAATCCGGGGCCAGTTTCTCCCCTTGGTTCTCCCACCCTGTCTCCCCCTCGTATCACCAACACCAACTCCCCTGGTTTTCAGGGAGCACTGTGTGCTTGGGTCAGTATGTGAGAGGATATTCCTTCTCCAAATGAAAGCCCTCGTCATTTGGAGGTAAAATGCCTTTCTAGACAGCTGTATGACTTTCTGAAAGAGGGCATTTATAGAACCTCAAATAGATGAATCGTTTTCTTTCAAGCAGGGAAATGTATTTCACTCTTCTTGCTTCAACTGGGATTGAGCCCATTCATTTCATTTTTTTATGCTCTCCTGTTTTATTTAGAAATGATCTATTCATCCCAACCCAATTGAAGAAATATAGATAACTCAGAAAAAAATTGCCATATTATTCACATGAGAAGTATAGATGCTCCCACTGAATATTTTCATGGCTCCATTTAATTTGAGCTGTATAAACCTGGCCTACAAAATTCTCTTTTATTTGTTACGCTCTAAGAAGGCAGTGTAATGCCTGCAGGGAGTGAGACCCAGATTCTAATTGCAGCCGCTCTCGTGCCCCTTGGACAAGGGATTTAACCTCAGTTTCTTCACCTGAAAATGGGAATAATCAAATCTATTTTCCAGTTTGTTATAGGACGAATTGAGGTAATATGCGTTAAGCATCTGACACATACCATGTTATATGGTAAATATTATGACATGTGTAAAGACCCTATCTTGCAGGAATATTTTTGCGTCTCCGATAGCATTAGTGTAAACCTCTCTGCTAGCCTAACGGGAGGATGCTCTGTTTCACTCCTTCGTTGTCAGGTCAGCACTGCTTCTCTTGCAAATTATAGGAGATTTTTAAACTGTAATAAAATAAGAATATTGTAAGTGTGAGAATGCTAGATGATGGCCAAAAAAAAAAAAAAAAAAAACTTTACCTCATTATAAATTGAAATCTCTTTTACCAAATTGTTTTTTATTATTTTATCAGCATGGATCTGCTTCTGTGATAGATATCTAGAGAGGCAAAGCAATTGAAAGTTGCAGAAGTGCTGCCTCCTACCCTTTTTGCTTCTAGGAGTCTTCTCTTCTTGAGTTCCTTCACAGTGATTTTTTTTTTTGAGACAGAATCTCACTCTGTTGCCCGGGCTAGAGTGCCATGGTGTCAGCCTAGCTCACAGCAACCTCAAACTCCTGGGCTCAAGCAATCCTTCTGCCTCAGCCTTCTGAGTAGCTGAGACTACAGGCATGTACCACCATGCCCAGCTAATTTTTTCTATATATATTTAGTTGGCCAATTTATTTCTTTCTATTTTTAGTAGAGACAGGGTCTCACTCTTGCTCAAGCTGGTTTTGAACTTCTGACCTTAAGCGATCTACCTGCCTCGAGGCCTCTCAGAATGGTAGGATTATGGGCGTGAGCCATCGTGCCCAGCCCACAGTGATATTTTATAATGTCTTTGCTGAGACAGGTTTCACAACAGATCCCCAGATCCTGCATCGTGGTGCCATGTCCACCAGAAATTGTGCTCATGCTCAGCCCACCAATTCCCCCGATGGTCCCTGGGAGAAGCCCTGGGTGACGTGCAGGAGAAAGGTGGGCACCGAGCCCTTTGATGACCTCATTCCCAAATAAGAGAGAGTCGTTCATGGGGGATCCCACAGCATGGGGTGGCATAGGAAAAGTGTGATCAGTGCTCCAACCTCTTCATTTGCCCCATTTCTAGAAACATGGTGAATGCCTTCCTTCACCTTCCCAGACACAGGCATTTCACCTTGACTCGCCTCTCACCAGCCCATCCAAAACTCCTTGCAAGAGAACCCTAATAAGGTCTTTTGCTATGGGTTGCAAAAGTCTGATTTGTGTGTGTACGTGTTTCTTCTCTTCAAGATATTTGCATGATTGCAGGGGACAATGCTCCTGTTCCAATTTAAGCAGAAAAGTGACCTAATTATGGAATGGATTCCTATAATCAGTTGATTGGATTTTTGATTTCCATTTATTAACCTAGTTTCTGTCTTTAGAAAGTTATATAAACTCTTGTGGAACCTGTTTATATCTTTAAGAACTCTCTTGAGCTAATAGCTGTGAAATATCATGACAAAATATAAGAAAAACAATTTTTTTCACCCACAAGTAGGGTAACAACTCCCCTGCTGGAAACCAGCAAAGTGGCTCTTTGAAACAGTTGAGAATCGAGCGACAAGCAAGAAATAATAATAATATGAAAATTGTTAAATCTTTGTCAAAATGTCCGTGCACATTATCTAAAGGAGAGAAGACCCTTAAGCTTTGACCCAGATCCATCCAAATTGGTTATCTGGTTACAAAAGCACAGCAGCTGATAAGCAACCTTTAAGAAGGGAAAGAGGTACTCTTGGAAGCAATCCCAAGGACAGCTGAGAAAAATGGCGCTGCTTATCAGCATGGGAAGGTGCAGAAACAGGCAAGTCAGAAAGCACAGGGCCTCCGGGCCTGTGGACAGGAGGCACAGGGTGCAAGTGATCTGGTAGCACAGAGAGCAGCACCAGCACTGAGACTCCGGGCTGGGTAGGCAGCGGGTAGAGGACTTGGAAGAACCAGGACGGGAGAGTGGATGGGATGAGGCAGACGACTGGGATAGACCCCAACCCAGGGGCAGACCCGCCGCAGATTCCAGAAAGAGAAGGCAGAACCCTGGAGCCAGGAATTCATGTGGCGGACACAGGCCCTGGCAGGCAGGATGAGGCGAGAGTTCGGGACAGAGCCGTGCTCTCTTGGGAAGCTCGGAAGACTGAAGGTGGGGACAGGGTGTCAGACTGAAAGGAACCTTGCAGGTTTTCAGGGAAAGAACTTCGAGCAGGAGAGAATGTGACCATGACCCTGATTAAAGAGGCTGGTTGCCACACTGAACCTTAGAGTAGGGCACCGAGTCAGGGGGAGGCCGAGTGTACTGTTGATCTGAGAGGGCAAAGTGCCTCAAATGGAGATCCTCCAACGTCCCATAAAGATAGGACTAGGGACAGAGAGCCAGGCAGATCACACTATACCAACTTATTGTCATAATAACACCCTGGAGTCATCAAGAAAATGAGGCATTCCATTAGGAAGGCACAAAAAATGTATTGGTATGGAAAGGTACGAATAGTATATAATATAGTAAAAAAGAGTGAATAAAAAAAGATTATCCTTCTCCCAAAAGTACTTACATTGTGCCCCTATTATTGTTAATATATGTATCACCAGGGAGAAGCCCAAGAGGACAGATATCAAAATGTTGACACTGTTATCTCTGAGGTTGGAGTGGTTTTAATTTATATCTCATTTGCTTGTCTTTATTTCACAGTTTTCTACAACAAATTTGTACTTTGTGTGTAATAAAATTGATAAAGGGTAAAAAGGAGGGTGTGCAGTTGGCAATGCATTTTGTAAGATTTCCATGTGCGGGATTAAAAGTGTTTTTAAAACCCCTCAGCCATTCAGAAGTCCTGATGATCTGGTATGATTTATACTCCAGAAACCCCAGACATCTGAGATTTTCCTTTTCCTATGCAACAAGAACCTCAGTCTGAACCACACTAACAGAAACTTTCTATCCCCCTGTCTCCTGCAATATTTTAGCCTATTCTTACAAGGATGATGTTAAATTACCTTTGATCAGGAGATCAAAGACCCCCAGTTAGCTCAACCCAGTGGTGTAACCTCTTCATCATTAAGAGCTATGTCTTTGACCTCTTTTGTCTTCACCAATGAAGTATCGAAACCATCACTGGGTCCACAGAAGTCGTTCAGAGATGCTTATCCGTTGACCAAAACTCTGAAAGATTACATGGAGGTGTCCACAATCACAGATTAAGCCAGTGCTTAGAGTGCTAGAGCCCAGGCCCCTGAGGACTAATCACCATTTCTATCTACAAAAGCCACAGCCATTGTCAAACCTACTGAGAAAGCACCTGTTTTAAGAGGTCAGAGGTTTCTGCGCCTATAAGACCTGTGCAACTTCTCTGAGCTTCTGTTTCTTCACTTGTCAACTGCCCATCTGGGAGCCTTCCTGTGACATGAGATCACGTGGAAACGCTCCTCAGTTCTGCAAGGGCAGAATGACTGAATGCCATCATCTTCTTCCCAGAATGCTTGATTTGAATATGACAAATAGGACCCCAGATAGGGGTCTTAAAACGTGGTAAATAACAAATCATTCATGAGTGAGGAACTCAAAGATCTTTGATCCAAAAGCTGATTCAATAATCCAAAGCAAGGCCCACTTAGAGATCGGGGAGGGGAGGATAAATCCCAACCAGCCCCAGTGGTTCTCATTTGTTCCACTAAAGTCTGGAGAAAGGAATTTTATTGGTTATGGCTCATAGAATAACAGATGCTCCATCCTTAGAAATACTTGCAGTTGGTTCAGATCAAATGCTCCGGGGCTTGGACCAGACACCATGGCTGGGCTGTTTCCTTTTTGTAATACCAGTAACAGATGGGCATGTTAAAAACCTTACAAAGTTTTTAAAAGTCTCAACAAAGTACCCTCAAACAAGCAACTCAAAACATGCACCTATTAGTGATTGTGTTTAAAGACTTTAGAAATGTAGGTTGACATATGAGTTGAAAACCAAAGAGTCATCTGGAATCTGTCATTGTTTTGTGGTTCTTTACCAAGGTAAACAAATCTGCTATGTGTATTGGATATAAATTAATATAACTAACATCCAAATAATTATAACTATTTTTTCAAACCTAGGGCTTGCAAACAGCCTTGCATCTTTCTGCCTCAGGGCCTTTGCACTTGCTATTCCCTCTCGCATAGTCCTGCATCCAGATATTTATGTGGCTGGCTTCATCTCATCTCTAAACTCTTACCTGAAATCTCACCTTTTCAGAGAGCTCTCTCCTAACCACACAATCTAAAAAAGTCCCTCTATCATAACTTTTGTTTTATTTTCTTCCTAGCACTTGCTACTACCTAAAATTATCTTGTCTGATATTTACCCATTTACTGTTTGTCACTTCCATAAGAATGCAAGCTATCCAAGAGCTGGCACCTTGTCCTCATATTGATCTTGACCCCTACTGTGCTACCTAGTATCTAGGGCAGTGCCAGGCATGTGACGGGCACTTAGTAAATATATACTGAATGAATGAATGAATGAGTCTCTTTGTTTCAGTATTTATGTTTCTACCCTGTGGGCCATACTTGGGCACAATCCCCACCATATTTTATCTATAAAACATTTTTCCTTAACTCCCCAGAAACAGAATAGGCACAAAACTATTGGTTCAAGTTGACTCAGAACACATTTGGAAGCTTTTGTTCTCTAAATAAATCCTTATAAGTAAAGGGATGAATTTTGATCAGATAGTAATATCCAAATGTTTCTGAAGCCAGAATATGGAAGACGTTCTAAATTCTTATTTGTATATATGTAATTTATAACCCACCTACCTGCAAAAGGGATCTGAAAGGGCTTATACTAAAAAACATTATAATACCCATAAGCAGAGCCAATAAAACAAACACCAAAATCCATGCAGAGTGAAAGGAAAACAAGACATCAAATGGCCAGCCTAATACCATTTCTATAACTGCTCATTAAATTTAACCCTGGACTTCCCAAGGCTGAAGTTAGAAAAGGAAATAATAGAGGTTCTGTAACTCTCAAATCCTTGCAATGGGAAGAGTATAGTGTGTCACAAACAGCCACTCTTTTCCTTTCTTGTATTTATTCATTCAACAAACACCCGTTGCTTGCCCAGCAAGGCACTGTGCTCAGTACCGGGGCAAAGAAGGAAGTAAAGAGGAGTAAGACAGGGGCTCTGCTATTGAGTTGCTCACGGTCCTGGGGACGGGAGGGAATCAGGCATGGCTGGAATTGATTACGACATGACAAATCTTATGTAAGGCTCATGTACAAAGTGCTAGTGTGAGAATAACAGAGCAGGGAGTGATTCACTGTCTGGGGGTAGGACTTTGAAGGCAGGACTTTCACGTTGGCACTGGGTAGGGAAGGAGCTCATCAGTGAGGGAGAAATATTCTAGTCGGAGGCTCCGAGGTATGTAAGAGCATGTTGAGTTCTAGGAGCAGCAAAGTTTAACGTGGGTGGAGCACTAAGAGCCCAGCGATGATGCGTAGTAGCAAGCATCTGCTTCGTGCCAGAGCGTTGAACTTCATATGGGTGCCCCAAGGCAAATGCTTTTATTACTCCCCAGAGACACTGGAGGAGACTGAGACTAGAGCAGGCTAGGTGTGGGGACTCTCTGATGGCTTCCCAGAGCCTCCTTCAATGGAGAACGTGTTGCTCCAGCTGTCTGGGAGTCTTGTTGGCACACAACCACCAGCTGTCGGCTGCCAGATGGCCTTGGCCACAGACAGCCCACCCACCCCAAGCCTTGCCCAAGGCCATGCCCATTTCCAGGATGGCCCACATCCAACAACCTGCTCCCGGGGGCTTTAAAGGCCCAACCAGGCCACTCATACAGAACATTCTAAGTCCAAAGCTTCCCCATGGGGTTGAAAGAGAAGTCAGGCCTGCATCATAGCTTGAATTCGCTCTGCTCACCCCTGCTTCCACCCCCTCTTTCCTTCAGGGGTCAATCCCAAGGGCACTTCATTGACAGCCTACACACTGAACTCACAGGCTCTGCTTCTGGGCAAGTTCTCCTGCAGCTCAGTCAATAGGACTCAGAGCCCAGGCAATGTGACTCCAGAGTTAGTTCACCCCTGTTAGCCCAGCTCCCTCATGCCCAATGCAGAGTGAAGATGAGGCTGGAAATACAAATCTGGGCCAGACTGTGGCTGCCTTTTTGTGTCATCCCCAAATGGTGAGATGCTATTCTGAGGCCAAAGGAGAATGAGCCAGGATTGTAATCAGGAGGGGGAAGTCATCCTATGTTATAGGATGGTCCCTCCGGCAACAGCACAGGACTGGCCTATGATGGGAAGGGTCACCTTATCTCCCTCTATAACGACCACGGTCAAGTTAGAATCCTACTTTATTTTATGTACAATTCCTTCCATAATGGCAGAACTCAGAGAAACCTGACGTTTGTTTTGCAGTTTACTTAGCTGATTTAATGTACTTTCTACAGTTCTGTTACATCTCTATCAAGCACACTAGTTTTTCCCTTTAAAGAACAGGGCACTGCAGAGGAATGCTGGTATCAGGTTGGCGTGTAGGAGGGCACACTGTATCCAAACAAACCTCCAACAGACCTGATCAGCTGGGTGCGGTTCTTTAGCTCTGTCCATCTGGATACAGGAGAGTTTCTGTTCAAAGCAGTTGTTTTCATTTGCTACAGTTGCTCTTGAGCTGCTGTCTTGATGGTCATGGCTTGATCAAACATCTCGTCCGCTAGCTGTCGGACACTGAGCTAATGTGGAAGTCACTGAGTGAATCTAAGATTCAGTCACTTCCCTTAAAAGTGCACATCTAGGCCGGGCGCGGTGGCTCACGCCTGTAATCCTAGCTCTCTGGGAGGCTGAGGCAGGCGGATTGCTCGAGGTCAGGAGTTCGAAACCAGCCTGAGCAAGAGCGAGACCCCGTCTCTACTATAAATAGAAAGAAATTAATTGGCCAACTAAAAAATATATAGAAAAAATTAGCCAGGCATGGTGGCATATGCCTGTAGTCCCAGCTACTTGGGAGGCTGAGGCAGGAGGATTGCTTGAGCCCAGGAGTTTGAGGTTGCTGTGAGTTAGGCTGATGCCACGGCACTCACTCTAGCCTGGGCAACAAAGCAAGACTCTGTCTCAAAAAAAAAAAAAAAAAAAAGTGCACATCTAACACATTCATCTGATTCCTGAGGCCGCTCCTAGTTCCGGGGGGGGAAACTGGACCTCCTCCCTTAAAAGCAGTCATCTAGTCCACCAAAAGGCCTCTTCGTATCCTTTAATTGTAAAATAAGGGGATATCAGAAGCAGTCATTTCTAGGGAATAATAATTACTCAGGTTATGGTCCTCCAAGAAAGGAGCAGAATGGATGTCTTTCAACCTTCATAAAAGAGAATGGAGAGGTTTGGGGGTGAAAGCAGGATTGAACGTGTGTCTATTTTCATGATCAAGGGTTTCACAGGTTCGTGGCCGCGCTCACATGAAAAACCCAACTATTGCATGAACAGTGAGGGCAACCTTTGTAGGCATCATGACAGGCCCTGGTCAATAAAAGGCATCTCCTCACTTCCATTGTTTGAATGGCCTGTGGATATCCTTGTTTGATTATCAGAATGATTTTCAAACAAACAAACAAAAAAGTTGGCTGTGGAATGACTCTAATAATGATAAATTGAATTTCCTGGACTTAGTCTTCTAAGAAAACAAAAATCAGAAAGAGGAAAAAGACCTTATTTTGCTGTCAAGTTCATCTATCTGTTATGTTAAATTAATGGCTAGTACATAAATTCTATTTTATATTTGAAACCATTTCTACACGAGATAACCTATTTTATAATGTATTGCATGATTACTGCTCGAATACCAGATGACAAAGTTCATGAGAGAGAAATGCATTAAAAATGTTTAGAGAATTATAGGATTGTTTCAAAAAGTTTTTGAAATGGAATGCAATTTTCACTACATTTCCTGGGTTTATTTACCATAATTTTATTGTTTTACTTTGGGCAATTTATGGGCATCTACATACATCAGTTTATTGACTCTCCTCCTTCTAGAGAAGACATTTGTCACAAAGAAATATATCAATAGTGGTCATAGTATTGCTAACAATGATCATAAGACACACAGTAGTGTCATTTATTTTCAGAAATATACAAGTCACTATACCATTTTACTTTTCTACACACATGTGAAAATTTAGGAAAAAGACAGTAGCACATGATTATATCACATTTCAAATATATTTATTTCCCAGAACAATAATTCTATATGTTTTGGTTTATTTCTGACGTGCTTCAAAACAATCTCGTCACTGACAAATTCTAAAATATAAACTTGATTTATCTTAGAGCCAGGCTGTAAGATTTAGTTATATTAATAATTTATAATGACTATATTTTTTTGTTAAGGAAATTTTTTTCCAGAACTTTGGATACAACCAAACCAATATCTTTTAATAACTTACCTTTATTTCAATTGTGAAATAAAGCAACTGATCTATAGGTACAAATAAATTTATCTACCAATATTTCTAAGGTTAAAAAAGTTGTGGTTATAGAAATTAAGGAAAATAGATGACCAAAGGTGAATTTGCTCCTTAATACAATTTTTTTCTTAACTATAATACCATTCATATATATATATATATGTGTGTGTGTGTGTGTTTCTTGTTTTATTTGTTAACATTAAGGTTTTAAAAATAAAATGAAAGTCTTAGTGGCCATTTTTTCCCTGTGTTTAGCAATTATCTTCTAGGGCATATATGAGTAGAAAATAGTAAAGCATAGTACTCTCAAGTCAAAATTAGGCAAGTCAGCCACAGATGAGTTCAGAATCTATAGCCTTTAAAGTAGATACCCTTGGACATACATGGCCCCTTTCCAAATCTCCACCTACCTGTACAGAGAACCATTTTCTAGTTTTTCCCTCTTAAGAGTTTCTTGTCTAATACATGTGCTTGCTTCCCATTGCATCCCATTCCATTCAAACCTCTTCTCATTCTGAGATGTAAAAGGTGCCACATCATGTAGTATAATAGTGAAGACACCATCCCACACGACCATGCTCACTTAACGGTAATATTGGACTTGATAGTAATGCAGAAATATTACCATCATGGGCACTTAATGGTAACACAGATGTGCTTGTAATTCTCAAAGCTCATGAATCTCTATGATTTTTTTTTAAATCAATAAATCTCATCTTTACCAATTTGCATGAACATTTTTAAAAGCACCAGAGGGAATGTTTTCCAGACCTAGATGGTTTGTGGAGCATCTAGGTTTGGAAGATAAAGTCCTTCCGTTAGATATAGTTGATGAGAATAGCCAAGGTGGATCACACGCTTTTTCCATCAGCCCATTTGTTAAATCTGTAGAAAACAAAGTTATACATCACCCAGCTTTTCCCAGAGTGTATAACATAGACACACACAAACCCTAAAGCATGTAAGTGATGTTACATGAAAAGGGGGGTACTATGATTAAATAATCTTGGGAAATACTGAGTTAAACAAGCTGAACAGATTTCTTTACCATGGATAACTTTCAGAACCTTTGACATGCAGAGATGCATCATAAATAACAAAGAGGTAGATAATTCATGCAGTGTTTCCCAAAGCTATTTTATTCCCAAACTTTTATTCCAGAGCAAATCCTAAGACCAGCGTTCCATGAAACACACTTTGGGAATTGCTGTAATTCTCAAGTCTTCTACCAAATATCATTGCTTGCTAGCATGTACAGCTACAAGTTGAAAGTACATTGTTCCAAAAACATCATGAACTTCCATTTTATTTTGAAATTTTCAGATCTCAAATTCTTGAAAATCATATTTATCCTTGTTACTTGATAGTTTCTCTTAAAACTCATGTGACTATCTTGGTCAATTTGTCCAAGTTCTTGAAACCAAAATCTGGGAAAAATTAAACATGTTTCACATGTTAAGGTTGTTTTTTTTTTTCATTTTCTATTTCCATATTTTATTTTAATGATGTTTTCTATACAATAACTACCATGTTTCCCCAAAAATAAGACAGGGTCTTATATTTATTTTTCCTCAAGAAGACACCCTAGGGCATATTTTCAGGGAATGTGTTATTTTTTTTAAGTACAGTACAACAATCTACATTTATTCAAATATAGTTAAGTCATCTTCTTCTGGAACATCATCATAACTCTCCAAACCCCGAATTCCATCCTGAATTTCTTGAGACTCAGTTTTCTTTAGAACCATTGGCCCTAATCTCTCATGTTGAGCAATAGAGCTCTCATGGGGCAGATGAGAAGAGCTGTTCGTCTTCTTTACCACTCCACGACTGGACAAAATGCATGGGTTGTGCAGATACCCTGGGTAGCCACGCCCATCACTAGGTCTTATTTTCAGGGTAGGGCTTATATTGCGCTAATGCTTAGAAATCCTGCTAGGGCTTATTTTATGTGTAGGTCCTATTTTCGGGGAAACACGGTATAGTATCCCCTCCTAAAGTTGTGCACTTTCTTCTCTTCCCTTTTTTACATTAAGCCCTTTTGCTTTTTTTTCCCTCCATGTGTGGCAATTGAGAAGCATAAAGACATAAAGAATAATAAAATGTGCTCTTGTTTTTTTAAGAAAGTGGTATGCAGAACTAGAACAAAGCAGTGTGCATGCTAATCTCAAAAATCAAACAAAGCATGAGTGAAATTTTCTACTATCTGGCATAAGACTATAACCCCTCAAAACCTAGGTCATTCTAGCGTTTCCATAGTAAAGTTATACTGATACAAATCCCCAGCAGGTGTATTTCAGCCTAAGTTTCATAGGGCTGACCATTCCTTTCTTTTCCTGCCTTCTGCAATGGTTCCCAGTATACAGGCAAAACTGAGCTATGCCAGTTCTTAGTCTTGGCTATAATCCTTGAAAGCCTTTGTCTGGATGATTTGCAGGTAGTTTTCTTTTAACATCAAGTAATTAGTTTTTTGTTAAAACTCTGTTGTAGGTTTAAAATTATATTGCTATTCCCTATGACAAAACGTGATAGCTCTGATAGTGTTGGAAAGGTCCCTGGTCCCAATCACATGGCAGCCCAGAGGTGTTCACATACCTATTGCTACTGCCCATGGGCTGCTGGAAGCCAACCCAGGAGTCAGTGAACAGCACAGTCGTTTTAGAAACTTGCTACAAGCCCTGACTCACTACATACTTATTGCCAGCCAGGTGTTCCCACTTGGTAAAGCAGACTTAGAAAATTGTAGTTAGTTAATATATTTATTTCATAATTCTTACAGAAGTAGAACTCAAAAAAAAATTTTTTTTATAGCACTGTTCCAAATTTTATCCCATTTTAGCATCACCATAGACTTTTACCATTTGAAGGAAGCTTAGAGATTATCTAGTCTGCTCCAGAGTTTCTGAGTCTGCAGGTTTGGGGCTGGGGCAGAGGCTGAGATTTTGCACTTCCAACAGTTCCCAGGTGAGGCTTTGGTGGCTCCTCCCAGGACCACGCTCTGAGAGCCACCCTGGGGGAAAGCACTTCCTTCCAGAAGCTGCCCCTTTCTGGAGCTGGCCTTCCACACCATGCCCTGCAGAGATCTGGGAGGAAGGAGCAAATCTTGCTTTCTGAAACACAGGAATGATTGATTGGTGAGCGTCCACTTGTATCAGGGGTTTTCGTCAGGGAAGGCTAACTCTGTAACACACATCCCTAAAACTGCTATGGCTTCACTGCCATCAGGGACCACATTTGGACGATCATTGGTCTAGTTCAGTCTTCTCATTTTTACAGATAAGGACATGCAGGTCAGGCGGGGCGAGATGGCATGATCAGGGGACTGCTGACTCAGGAAGAGGACCCAGGTGCCCTGACTTCCCGCGATTCCCTCCTGCGTTGCTAGTTACCTGGTTTCTGCCCGTCACTCCTCAATAGTCACCAGGATTGGCAAGACATTTTTATAAATACTTTTCTCTTTGGCGATTGGGAAGTTTGGTTTCGACAGTCAGCGACTCCCTGCTCTCTTCTCCCTCAATGTGGAAAATGCCCACGCAGCCTTGCTTTTGCTCTTGGTGAAATGAAGCTTTATGTTTTTAAACCTATGTTCAGTTTTATTAATGGGAACTTCCCAAACAATCTATATAACAACTTTTTATATTTTCTTGGCTCACGGCTCCTACAGGTAGTGGTTCTTACTGTTAGCTTAATGTTTTTAGAACAACCTGTAACCAATATATTTTGTAAGCAGAGAAGGATTTCTATTTACCTCTGAGCATTCTAGTCATTTTTTTTTTTTTTTGCTTTCTCTTTCATGTGCTTATCTTTCCACTTCCACGGAGTCGTATTTTCTCTAATAACTTGGACAGTTTCTTTTTCCTAACGGCATAGTTCTCTTCGGGGACTTATGGTGCAGCACACCTGGCACAGGTGTGGCAGCTGCTCCTGTGATGTTCAAAGTCAATTCTTGAACCATCTGCCAAAAGTCCACCCATACTCTTTACAATGAGGGACCCCCCATGGGTGATGATCCCAGGCTGCTTCACAGATACTCACTTTACACAGGTGTGACATGACCAGAAATGGTACTTTCTTCTCCCTGTAGTCTAAATGATATATCTGACTCTTACTGTGAATTTAAGAGAGTATATGTTGTTCTAAGGTTCGATGGCAGAACAACAACAAATGGGCTGATTCTACTGATCCTCTAAAAAAAAATAACAAATGTAGTATTGTTTTGTGGGAAGACTAGCATATCTTCTGACTAGCTCTCTCTCTTCCACAACAGCTGTTCAGTGAATAAATTTTATGAGGCAAACAAAACATTATGCATAATATTAAAATTCAGTAACAGCTTAAACAAGGCTCTCCACTTGGCCATGGGTTGATAAAATGAAAATATTACACATAACATGTGTTACAAACACATTTTAATAACCAATGTGGTTAGTGAGATGGAAGGAAGAGGAGGCATATGTTTTGTTCTTTATAAGTGATAAATTGAATTGCTTGGATTTATGAAAAGTTTCTTGGGTTTCAATGGTAAAAATGGAACCTGGAGAAAATATACATATTCAGGAGTAAAATAGCCCTAGAGTAAATAGAAGACATCCGTCTATCCTGGGAAGATTCTCAGGGACCAGAGATCTTATAAACTAGTATAGCTCTTCTAATTAATTTATAAAATCATAGCTCAGTCTTTTTTTAAAAATAGATACTTAGATTTATTGTAAGGAATTGGCTCACATGATTACAAAGGCTGAGAAGTTCCAAGATCTTCAGTTGGCAAGGTGGAGACGCAGGAGGGCCAGTGATAGAGTTCTAGTCCAAGTCCAAAGGACCAGAGCCAGTGGTATTAGTTCCAGTCTGAATAGCTCAGTAGTAACACATGGACCCAGCCATGGATACCATGGTGGTCCTTCATAATCCGCGTTTGTAGTTTTTTGCGAGAGAGAACATTGTTTTTACAGATGATGGCTTTGTTTTTATTATTCAAAGTCCAATTATTAATTTTTAGTCAGCCAGCAGTTTAGATTTCCCTTTATATAAAATAAATGAATGGGCATTTACTGAAACCTTAAAATCTGTACCCCCATAATATGCCGAAAAAAAAAACAAACCATAAAATAAGTTGAAATAAAATAAAATAAAATAAAATAAAATGCTGAAAAGAAATTTAACTAAAAAATACTTAATCATTATAAAATGTAGATATTTAGAAAGTGATAGAAATGAAAAAAAGAAATCCAGAAATATCTCTAGATGTTATGATAAGCAATTAGTACAATATGTTAAGAGTGTGTATTTTAAAAAATAGATTGAGCATTTATTCATCAAGCAAGGAAGTTTACTTGATAATTAAAATGTTTCCTTTTTAAAAATAATTAAATAAATTTAAGCAAAGAGTAGAAAAAAATAAAATAAAATAAATGAAAGTACTTTATGACTTGATGACTGTCAATTAGTATTGTTTCCTGGGCTGCAAAGCTATTAAGGCTACCTCCATAATGTTGCAAAAGGATATGGAAATTTAGGTATTTTCATAGCAACCGCGTGCAGGGGGGTTGCTCGGGAGGCATCTACACTCATGCCCACCATTCACACGTGGGCTTCCTAATGATATTTCCCTACCTCCTTTCTCTGACTTCAAAACCCAGATCAGAAGGTTACTGCCTAGCTCCATCTCCTGCCCTAGCTGTGCCCTGAATGTGCAGAACACAGCAGGTTTTCTGATGTCCCCTCATCCTGTACTCATTCTTTTTTCTCCTCAACTCTCTTCTCCTAGTTGCTTAGCGGGTCTGTGATTTATTCAAGACTGAGCTCCTATCAACTGAAGCTTCTCTAACACGCTTCCTCTTTCCCCCATGGAGCTAACCAGCTCCCAGTGTTTCCACGGTTCACTGAGCATACCCCTGCCCTGGCTGTACCCACCACTGCCTCTTATCTGCCTGTGCATCTATCTCCCCTACACCCTAGAAGCCTTCTAGGGGGGGAGCTCTACGGGGGACCACACAACTAAACCTGACACGCATGGTTGATGCTCAGCGTTTGCTGAATTTATGAATGAATGAATGGTGAAGCAGACAGTGCTTCAGTGTGCAGTTACCCCCAGCTGCCCCCTTCTCCTAGTTAAGAACAACCCTCTCCCTCTGCCCTCACTCCCAGCTGCCCCCTGTTCTCCTTTGCCTCCAGTCTGATCCCCCCAACCCAGTCCAGCTTAGTCTCCAAAGTGATCATTCTAAAATTCAGATCTGGTCACATCCCTCCACCCTTGCCTGCAGAAAAAAGGACAAGCCCATGAACTGATGCACAAAGTCCTCCTTCCCTAAGCATGCGCCTTCCCTCAACATCTGCTGTTTCCCTCCTTCCACCGCATGTGCCCCAAAATGCCAGACGTGCCCAACTGGTGCTCCACACACACAAAATCCTGCTTCATGACCCCACAACTTGGACTATGCTATTCCCAGTGGTTGAGACACCTTTTCCTCTCCGCTTCTCACTTCCCCTACAATCAACTCCTGACCACCCTTTAAGCCTCACTTCCAAAGCAGCCCTCCTGGGAAATCTCCCCTATTCCCCACAGCCTGGCAAGGCTCCTTCGCCCTTTTCTGAACAGCACTGCCTACGCAGGGTGACTGGACAGAAAGCGCCCCAAGGCAAGAGGCTCTTGCGTCACTGATCTCTGTGTCCCTGGGGCTGGCACAGAGCCCGCACTGTGGTTAGCAGAAAGTATCTGATGAACAAAATTGTCCTGAAGCTCCATCAAGGCAGAAGCTGTCCCTCAGCTTTCTTCGAGTCCCCCATTTTTTCTTGTCTTTCTTCTGCACTCAATAGTACCTATTTTCCCTTGTAGGGACTCAACAAGGATTGGGAACTACCTTGAGGAAATTAGGCTTGGACGTGTAGAGTATATTGTGCTCTTCCACAGCTAGAAACTAGAATAATACCAACTACTGTAGCGTGGCAACAATTTTAGCTCTAAAAAAAACTTTCATCACAGGAGTGCTTCCAATCACTTGTTTAAACTGGATGATAGAATAAAAAAAAAAAGAGTAATTTTGAAATATCAACAAATTCACCTAACTAATGTGCCATGACAATAGGCAATTGGTAAGAGTAGCACTATTGTATGTAAGTAGGAGAATAGCATGAAACTCAATAAAAAGATAGATTTTTCAGGTTATTAAATGGAGGACTAGACAGAAAAGGAAATGAGATGTGTAGGCTTGTCGTAATACAGTATTTGTCTACATAGAACTTGGACAAAATCTGATTTAGAGTTGGTGTGTTTTCGTAATGCTGACCTCTCTACTTCAAAATCAAATAAATGTATTGGGTTAAGTTAAAAGCTGGTTTTTCCCCTCAGCTCTGGGCTTGGCTATTTTATCAGTAAACCTGAAAATAAAAAAGGAATGCATCCGTTTGGAGAGCTTTCTAATAGTTTGCCACCAAATCACAGTGTGTCAGCCAGACTTGTTTCATTCCCTCCCGCCCCCTTCAAGTGTGCCCAAGCTCCTCCGGGGCAGATCTCTTCAATTATCCTGCATAACTTGGACCCAGACCCCCTGCAGGATCTACCTGTCTCTCCAGTGTACTTCTAGAACACTCTCTAGAGTGAATGTTCATGTGTGCTCCTGGAGAGTCCCCTCTGCCCACCTGCAGTGATATCCAGACTGTGAAGCCATCCGAGTAGAGCCTCAGTTTTGACTCTGCATCCAATGACCTCCAGGAGCCACAAGCCACCTAAATGCCCAAGTGACCTGACTCGCCCTAAAACCCTACCCCAGGGAGGCCACACAAAAGAAGAGAATGCCCCTCCTTAACTGACGTCACAGCAGTGCTTGTACCCAGGGGCACATACAGTCCATCCTTATCTGGGGAAAGCACTGCCTCAGAGCCACCACTGTAAATCTCAAGCCCCCCAGCCCCCCAGAGATCTCTCAGCAATGGTCGGTGGAGATTTTCGGTGGGTTGGCAAAAAGTTGGAAGGTCAGCATCTAGCACACTGCCCACCTCTGCAGGAAAGTGGGGGCAGACAGCAAGCAGCAAACCATGGCTCAATACTGCAGTTTACAAAGCTGGTTTCTGACTGTTACAAGAGTTTTATAACACAGTCATAATCATGAGACCAAGGGGAAAAGCCTGGTTGGATAAAACACACATCAAGTAAGTTCTTGAGACAAATATGGCCACCCTTTCAATATTTCCCTAACTGTTATTTTCTTGACCTTTTACAAGAGACTAGAGGGTAAAAAGTAGAAGTACTGATTTGGCTAGAAGAGTTCCAAGGAACCAAGAAACATGTTTTTCACACATCTAGGAAAAGTCAAAGCCCTAATGTATGTAAATAAACTCAAAAGCTGCATTTGCCCTGCTGTTTCTAAGCAGCCACTGCTGAGTCATTTCGAACCTTAAATGAGGAATGAATAGTGATGAATGCATTTATGAATATCCTCATTTAAAAACAAACGGCAACACAGTTCCAGAGTTCTAAATTGAAAAGTTAGTAGCAAAAAAAAAAAAAAAAAAAAAAAAATGAGCTGCTCCAAAATCCATACTCTATAAAATCCACATAGCTCATGATGAGAATGATAGAACTATAGATCATGGGTAATTATGCTCCAAAGAAAGGTTTTGAGCCTGCTGAATTCATAAGTCCTCTTAGAATAAAGATATAAATATATAATACCATGGCTAAATTGCCTCATCATGCTACCATATTTTTGTAAATGAGATTTGTAATAGTAGAATCATGTAATCTGCACATTTGCATGAGCAATAGTAAGACTACTAATGTTCAGATTTAAGAAACCTGAATTCTTTCCAGGATGCAAAATATGAGTCTTTCAGAGAAAGAGAATATGGGTGGTGACTTGGAGAAAAATTCTCCTCCATCATGTAATGATATCATCTATGGTGACATCTATATGATGTCATACATATGACATCATCTAAGGGTACTCCTTGGGCAGACTTGGTCAAAGTTTTTTTTCTCATCACCATTTAATGTCCACCTACAACAAGGAGACACACCATTGTAAATACGGATTTATTCTCATTACGAGATGGGCACCCGATATCCATATTGACGTGTGGTCATAGAAATATTAATAAATCGTTGCAAAGCCTAAGGGAACATTTTTTTTTTGCAAATCCTTTTCCTGCATGCCCTCACTATGAAATCAGCAACTGTGGGATAGACTCATTCACAATATTTTGACATGAGGCAGGAATCAGACTCCAAAATGCGTGTCCTTATGGGACTCCAACAAATGTTGTAAACTAAGAATGAGGAAAATGTATTGTTAAAGAAGGTAATGCCTTGTCTTGCTCACCTGTCACCTACTGACTCTCGCTTCAGCATCTAAACACTATTTTATCTATAAATGAGCCAGTCCCATTCCATAGGAGAGGCCCACGACAAGTGGGCCCAAGACAAGCTATGTTTTAAATACTTTTTCTTGATGCCCTCCACTCTAAAATACTTTTAAACAGCTTTCAAGCTGCCCTTTTTAAAAAAAGTAAAATAAAATTGCTATAAAAATCAAGAATAGTTGCCCTTGTTCACGTTATTTCCAAAGTAAGAAGACATTTATGGAAGCGAGTTCTAATTCTGATAAATTGATTAGTTCAAAATCCCCATACACAGTATGAACTGTGAGAATATTAATGAGCATTTATTAAGGAAAAAAATGAAATATGCTAGGTATTGTTCTAAAACTTTGTATTTGTTATCTCACTTAATTCTCATCCTACCCTTCTGAGTGGCATTATTTTTACACCCATTTTATCCAGGAGAAAAATGAGGCCTGGTTTCCTTAAAATCACAAAGCAAGCCAATCTGGTGTCAAAAGCAATGCCCTCAAGAGCATTCATGGATGGGTGAGTGGAATGTGAGGTTTGGAGCCCTTCCTCACTGGTACAAAAGTATTTTAAAAAAATTATTGTGATATTTTATTCTCTAAAATTCTAGGAGGAAGAAAACTGTCTTAAGAAATCAGTGCTATTAGTGGGGTTTTGACTCCAAAACTGTAACTTGATGTACTCAGGGCCCAGAATCCATTTGGATGTAACATAAAAACTGTAGCCCTCTGCAAATCCTTACTTTGAAAGCTTCCACTTTTGTGAACAAGCATGCACCAGAATTCAGTGTGCCTTTTGAGCTGGTCTGTTGGAAACACAACCGTGTAACACAGTCAGACTTCATTTGGGCCGTCCTTTGCTGGTTAGGTACATTGGCAATGAAAATGTGAAGGCATAAACTTGGCAGCAGCTTCAAAATATCCAGATGGTCCTGGAACGTTAACGTGCTCATTATGTGCATTTGTTGTGCCTGGTCTCCCCGCTGTCCAAATCTAACCCAGAGTCTCCAATCAAGAGGAAGTATTGATAGGAACACTGCTAACATGACATGACTGGGGACGATACAGAGAGACATGACCCGAGGTGATGAGAGGAGAACACGTTATGGTTTCTCTGCCACCCCTCCCCCTCCCTGCCACGTATCTTAATGCATATTACATCCCTGCCTTGGCAGTCGCAGACAGAAAAGCCAGAAGATATTTATGAAGTTGCATCCATCAACACTAGCAATGGTCCACCTGAAATGCTGTCAGCTTACAGACTGGCTCGAACCCACTGTCTGTGCGCACACACTCTGTGACTGAAGTCCTAGCTCTCCTTCTACAGGGGCAGCGGGGTGTCTCCCTAGAGCCCTGCCACCTTTCACAAAGACCCACTGGGGTGCCCAGTAGGAAGTAAGAGGGTCAGTGACTTGGCATTTGCTTTGTTAAGAGGGAAAGGCAGCAAAAAGAGGAACAAGTTGGATTTCGAACTAGGACCAGAAATAAACATTTAAAATAAAACAAACTTGTGTATTTGTGGTTGCTGAAGCAACCTTCCAAAGTAGTTGAAGTGAACCCATTTCTGGCCCTAAAACACAAAGTCTCAGAAACTCAATTTTAAGTAGATACTTTGTTTTATATGCAGAATGGTCATTCACCTTTTATGCAATACCTGGATTTATAGCAAATACGTGGGACTATAACTGAACAATACACTAGTGTCCCGAATGTAAGGAATTCTCAATGTGCATTGTTGTATTGTATGCAGAGAGTAATTCCACAATTTCCTATATGGATTTTTGATTGATTTAGCTATTAGGGAAATGTCCTATAATTATTAAAAATATTTTGTCTTCATTAAATAGGAATAGCTGCCTATCTTCTTCAGGGAGCATTCTGCATGCACCGATTTAAGTTTTTTGCCCAAAATTCATAGACAAAATTGTATATTCAGCACTAAGACCAAACTGGCACACAATTTAATCTTTCTTTGAAAATTAAGAAGCTTATTTTGAGATGTCAAAACTCAGGAGTTTCATTATGATTTCAACTTGTACTGCATAAAAGAAATGTGAAGATGGCAGTTGACAGATGGCCTAAGAACGGTGTACCAATGGGCAGTGTCTAGACTGGCAGTTTTGCAAAAGTGTTCCCTAAAAGCTCCCTAAGAGAAAAAAGGGAAAAAAACCACAATATGAACTCTTCTCACTTTAGGTAGTCAAGCTAAAAACAAGGAAAGAGTGTTCTCTGGACACATACTGTTACTCACCTCACATGCACTATATAAAAACATAGAAAACCAAGACCAAGACCAACCTGAATTTTAAATCCCATGGTGGTAATCTGGGATAAGACAGGGTTTCTCTTTAGGCTGACGAATGAGAATTTTTTTCCTCCTTAAAAAAGAAAAACACTACTGTCTTTTAGGAGAGAGATAAAGGCAAAAGACATAAAGTAATAAACTTAAAAATGGATTTTCATGTCTTAAAAAATATGTTCTCGGTCAACAGAATTACTGTAGAACTAGTTATGTGAAATTTGGTTATAAATGAAGAAAGAAACCAATAAGATAAGGATATCACATTAATGAAAAAAGAATTATTAAATTTCTGTCCTTTTTGATGTTTCCTCTGATAATTAGTATTTTCTTCTTCATCAGATGATATAAACTGTAGGCAAATTTCCAAAGGAATTAAGTAATAAAATATATTTCGAGGGAAAGAAAGAAATAGGGAAGAAGGAAAGGAAAGAGAGAAGAGAGACTGAGACAGGATGAAGAGACTAAAGAAGAAAGTAAAAGAAGTATTTCTGGAAGAGCTTCCAGGATTTGAATTAAGTATGGCATTAATTTTTTTCCACCAAGTCTTAGTCTTGGCAGGTTTCTGCTAAAACGCAGGAATTTCATGGATGTGGGAACTGGTGATGGAAAATGAATTATTATACACCACAATTGTTGTACTTGAGAGAAACTATATGGGGAAAAAAATAACACCCTAGAATAAATACAAATGAAATTCATGTATCAAAACCAATACTGTGAAAATAGTTTAACTGTTTCTTGAATTTATATCTAGTCATTAACCTAAATGCAGATTTTAGTTCAAGCCACACTTCTGCCTCATGGTCAGAAGGCCTGAAAACCTGTGGCGTGGAAAATTGGCAGGAAGAAGAATATTGAATTGGTCTCCATGAAAAAAAACAGATTTTGGCAGCCATAACCTCCTCCCCGAGCAGGTCTCTCTCCCCCCTCGAGTCCTCCCTCTCTGCTTCGCTCTTGTCCCGGGAAAGAGGCCAAGGGAAGGCCATATAGTAGCTAAAATAGTAAGCAGATGTCAACTTGACCGGTTGTCAAAGGACCTTTCTCACTGGCCTCGAATCCCATGGTGAGGATGAGCCCCCAAAATGTCCCAACCCTAGATTTGCCCCCTGAGAGCATAGAGGCTATAGATTTCCACCTCTACCAGCTTTGGTTTCCTTCTTCTCTCAAAGAAGGAAGTGGGGTGGGACACCTACCTCACTTAATGACCCTAAAAGAAAGTGCAATTCGCAAATGGAAAATGATAAATTCATTGACAGAAATTCTGAGATCTATTCCTCTCTTCCTCCTACCCTTACCCTGTTTTATTACCTATTTGCCTGGTTACCTCAAGGAAAGTAGACAGTTCCTCGGAGATCTATTTAGTCTAGAGGACAAAATCCAGGGACTTCTCCAAAATCATTCGTCTACCTGGGAAGATCCTACTAGCCCACCTCAGCCCTTGAGTTCAGGCTCATTCCCTACTGGGGTAGCCCTAAACCCAGGCTCCATGAAGCAGCCCAGTGTTGGTGGAGAACGTTTTCCTTCCAGCCACGTTTCTGTCCTCCCCTAAACCCCAGAACTTCCACTGGAATGTTCCCCAGGCCCGGCCGGTGGGTTCCAGGCCCTTTGCATGAGCGAACTGAGGCGAGAACTACCTCCCCTGAGTCAATGTTGTGTCCGTGTGCTGTGCCTGTGCCTCTTGGTGGTTTTCACAGTGATCTTTTCTCTCTTTGCAGCTGGTTAATAATCCACTAGCAAGTCAGGCTGCAGCGGCTGCAGCAGCCATGAGCTCCATAGCAAGCTCACAGGCCTTTGGCAATGCCCTCTCCAGTCTTCAGGGGGTCACAGGTCAACTAGTTACTAATGCACAAGGACAGGTGAGTGGGAGATGGGAATAAGAGTGAATTTTTATGGCAGATTGAACTCGGAAAGGAAATGAATTTCTTTTGCATGACAGTGATATGTAACCGCATCTATTCGAGGCAAATAAATAATGTTTACTAGCAATGTCAAGAATAGGAGAAGGGTTGGGAGGTGTTTCTATATTTTAGAAGCAAGATTTTTTTTCCTTCCTCTAGAATGTCGAAGTTTTATTTTGTTTTTATTTCTATAGATGACTCATGTTATGACTTTAATTAAAGAGGTTATCTTTCATTACCAGGGCATTCTTTTTAAAGAGAAAAAAAAAAGGTTAAATTTTAAAAATAAAATTTCACTTTTGCTTTTTTATTTTTCACTCTTTTTAAAACTTGGATAATGGGGGAAACTGGTCTGTTTCCTTCCTTAATTGCTGTAAGATTTCTAAATTAGTCCTACTAAAGCCAATTTCTGAATGAATGTACGGGAAGGTGATGAAGAAGTCTTATAAAAGCAACAAAGAAAAAAGGGTGAGTTAGAATGAAGCCAATTGCAAGTCAGCTCCAGGGCCCCGCCTCTCGCTGACTGTCACAGAAGCTAGGTGGTCTCTTGCATGCTTTAAATTTATTTCAGTTTGTCAGGGTCAGTAAACCTTCTTTATGTCATGAGAGAGGGTCCGTCCCCTTATACTGCTAATGTGCCCACTCATGGTCACCAAGATACTGACAGAGCTTCAGACAACCCAATAACCCAAAAGCTGCATAAAAGCAAGTAAGAGATGAAACTGACGCTGTCAGGGGGACCCTCCCGTGGAGGGCCTGACCCAGAGCCCAGCCTCGGTGGTCAGGCCACTTGGTTCTCCGACGTGGCTGCTTATGATCATGAAACACAAGGGAGTAGGACCTGGCATTCTCATGAGGACTTTTCCTCCCCGAGTTATTTATTTAGTAGCAGTGTGTTTACCTACTCCAGGCTGGGCCTGCTCTGTGCCGAGCAGCAATTGCGATGTCTTGAACCCTGTTTTTATTTTACATAAAGAGTAAACAAAGATGCATTATAAGCTAAACCGTCTCCGTCTACGTCTCAGGGAAAAAAAGCTGACCTTGTTTTATTTCCTGGGCGGGTGCAGGATTGTCCCGTCAGAACCCCGAGGGCTGAACGATGGAGCTTGTCAAAGAGAGGCCCCGTGTAATGAATCATCTTATCACAGGTGCACACCACACATATTAAAGGAGGGCTGTGTGAACACCGTGCCCTCTACAGTAACCTTTCAATGTCTGCTTTAACCCTTGTTCCAATCCCTTTTCATCAAAGGGTCATTTTATGCAGCCGGCCCTGAATGGAGGCTCTCAAAAGCCTATTAAGATTTCTGGAGGGATGGGGTATTGGTGTGGAGGAAAAGTTGGTTTTAATATCTATAACTCATACTCACATCAGGTTGGTCCCAGAAGCTGCTTCTTACACCTGTGCCCAGATATAGAACACCCTGCTTCACCCCTGCCAGGAGAGTGGCCCCTGAGATGTAAATGTCAAGAGTTCAAGATAGAAACCATATCCAAAAATGGGTATTACCCTCTGATTTTTCTGCTCCAATATCCAAGTAAAATGCACTACTATGCCCAACCACTGGAATATTTGTGATGGAAAAAAAATGCTGCATTATTTAGAAGAAATTATTAGGAGTTTATTCTTTGGATGATTTAAATGGCTGATTGCTTTGCCAGTTACAAATTCTCAGGGGCTAGAGTTGTGATCTTTGCTTTGTTTGGCTTTTGCCAGCCCCCAATCCCAGGGATAGCTCTCCCAGCCTGTAAGTATCCACAAGAAAATGATCTTCGAAGTAGAAGATTGATTGGTACTGTGCATACATTAAATAAGACTTGACTTTACTTAAAATTTTTTTGTTTTAGAAACTGTGTTATGATAGTTTATTTGGATGATACACACACTTCCTAAAGTGGAAAAAAATTACACTGACAGAGAAATCAAGAATGCCCACTTGTGAAATCTTGTCTGAGTTTTAACACACATGTCCAATGATGTTACGTCCTCCTCCTAGTGCAGACAGAGTCCAAGAGTCAAAATATTCACATTTTCAGTAGATAAATTGGCCACAGTTATGTAGCTCTATTATTTTTTTAATCTTTGTAATATAAACACACTTATCGTCCCAGAAAAAGGTACGTGTCCTTCATGTGTTGGCACGGAGATACTTGTTTGGGCCTTGTGAAATGGTGCTGAACTCCCTATGGTCAAATTACACCAAAAAAAGACAGACAAAAATGCTTTGCTGGTTTTGTGTGTGCATGTGTGCATTTCTTTGGTTTGTGTTAGCAGGGTACAGAAGGTAAGAATACTTTGGAATCAGGTTAATACAATTAGCCTTGCTCAAAATACCACATAAAGCAGTATTACTGTACCCAACCCATTTTAAATTCCCTAAAAATCTTCATAGAACTTTCCCGGAAAAGGTACAAAGAGAAAACTCTCAGTATGTTTAGAGATTCTTTCATTTGAGTTCTTGACATCAACTATTTTTTTTACATTTGAAAGTTCACACAGGGATAATAACATTAAAATCTCAACCTAAGTTTAAAAAGCGTGTTTTACCCCACCGATAGCTTGGCGAGGTTAGGTCTGCTGAGATGGCCTCAAGCGTGGGAGGCATTCCATCATCAGACATGCCCTGATCCTCCTACTCCCCATCTGCTAAGACTCCTGGCTACCTGGGAACAAAAGACAGCCTTGCCCAGTAGTTAAGAGCCCCAACTTTGAATTCAGACCTACCTGGGATTGGATTTAGGCTTCACCTCCTTCTAGTTTTACAACCTTGGGGCAATGACTTAACCTACCTAAGCCACAGCCTTGTCTCTAGTGTTCAAATGGAACCTATGTGAGGGGCTCCAAGACACACTGTGGCCACAGAGCCTGCGGTACCCGTAGCTGGTGCCAGGGGCACAGATTCGCAGCGTGAGAGGTCTTACGTATGCCTCCTTGGCTGGGCAGGTGCCCACTCCACGTGGGAAACACATCAGAATCTTCCTTCAGGCTCTTGGCCTTCAGCTCTCAATAGAAGAAATCCCACCTCCTGAGACTTGCGCTTTTGCTTTCCTGTCTTGGAATCTTTGTTTTCATCAACCGGATCTCAGTAAATTTAAAGAGATGGGAAACTCTATATATTGAAGGAATTTTTTTCTTGCATCTTTTTTTTTTCCCCAACCAGTATTTATGAACAAATATGGAGTAAAAACTTCAGTCATTTTTATACCTTTCTAACCCTTCCTGTTCATGTACCATTAATTGAAAGGACAGACACTATTCAATAGAGCTATTAATTTTTATCAGAAATACTACACTGTAAAGTCACAAAGCATACATCTTACCCAGGGATGTTAAAGTGTTTTAAATTTATATCATACCCAACTTTCGCTCTGAGATGGGAAAGTAGCAAGTGTCCTCCTGTAGTTTGTAGTCACACAATTAATAATGGCTATGGTGTTTCTGGGAAGAACATCCTAGTTCTCTCTACTTCTGGATCTGGAACTTGTGCAAGCATGGAAGGTAGGCAATGGAATGAGCGCTGGCTGTGAACTTGTGTAAACTCCAGTCAGCCAATAACTAGCCCTGTGTCCTTGAGCAAATTACTTGAGCTCTCTAATCCTCAGTTTTGCCAACTATAAAGTAAGGATAATAAAATTTAAGCCCCTAGCTTGTAAAAATTAAATGAGATGATATGTGGGGAAAGCCTACCACAATGCCTGAGTACACAGCTAAAGGGTCATTAAGTGGTTGCCATAATTATCATCATCATCATCATTGTTCAGAGTTTTGTCTAGCATTTTCTGGAAACTGACATTTGGTTTGGATATGCAGCAAGAGGCAGTACAGTGTACAGGCAAAGAGAAAGAGTCCTGGAGCCAGACTGCCATTAACTAACTGTGAGACTGTGGGCAATTTCCTTATCTTCTCTCTGCCTCAATTTCTTCATCTGAAAAATGGGGATAATAACTTCATAACTGCACACAAACCTATGCTAAAGTCTCTGTAGTATGTATGTATGAGGAATTTGAGAACGTGAGAATCTTAGTAGTAGGACATTAAGCTATTTTAGGGAACTCTCATCCTTAACCTGGGGTGGGGGGAGAATATAAGAGTTTATGTATGTGCTCCTAACACTCATTCAGTGGGTATGTTCAGGATTTGGCAAGTAGATTTACCACCGATTTGTTTAGCTATAGAATTGGCTTCCCTTGTGCCCTTGGCAATATCTCCTTATTGGTGTTATTGCAGAAAAGTAAAAGCAAATGAAATTTTATTTTATCCTGGGGCTAAGAAAGCATTTAACATTTTAACTGAAGTTCAGAATGTTTCCTGATGAAATTAAGTCCTGGACCACTGTGAGATTTTCTTAAGTGGCAGCAAGTAAAGTCAAAGCCCCTCCCCTTGGTCTTTAAATAGCCAGTCAAGCTGTGGGGGTGGGGGGGAGTGGAAATCAACAAAACAACATTGCATTTTTTAGTGTATAAGAAGAAAACAGTAAGGAGACTTACCCATTCGGGTTACCCAGGAACGCACATACCATTATATGATGCTGAGCAGAGCTGATTCATTGAGATGAAAGGATTAACAGTAGCAGTGTAGGATAGGAGATGCCTCCTAAAATGATCACAAGGCCGTGATAAAAAGACAATCTACTGATTCTAACAGTAGCCTGTACATTGTGATTTAGAGGATCCATCACTGGCTGTACAAAACCACTGATTGTGACTCGCCTCTATTCAGCAGCTCTGGGCTGGATGGACAGGCAGGGATACCACCAGCACCCCGTATGTACACATCAACTGGAAGACCATTCCAATATCATCACTTTCAAATGGGATTAAAAAGTACATACCTAACAATTGAAGAAAAATGATGCTCAATGGGGATATTACTCTGAATTACAATAATAAGCTAAATAACATCTCCCAAGGGCAATGGAGTACTTAAGAGCATGGATTTCAGCTGGAACACAAACATCATTTATTAGCTGGTCTAGCCTTAGATAAGTAATATAATTTTCTGGCCCTCTGTTTCCTCATTAGTCAAATGAGAATGATAAGACTTCTCACATATATTTGTTGTGAAGTTAAATGTGATAATATTAATAGCAGGAAAAGTGCTTAGCACAGTGCCTGATATATATCTTAAGCATTTGATAAATTATAGCTATTCTTTTTAGGCTGAAGAACCAGCAATTGACCCTGAACTGTGGGTTGCTAAAGTAATTCAGCACATAATTTAAATAGAAGGATGAGTACCTTTTAGAGCAAATCACTACAAAATGAAAGAAAATAAAGTTATACTAAATGCAAATCTCAGCCAAAGGATTGAAATATAATGAATTTTTTCAATAAGCGTCTATTGAGCCCCTCTGTTGGTTTTATTAGGTCTGCGTAGAAGAACTAACAAAGCCATAACTGCACATATTTATAAAACTATTTTTAAGCCCTATGGAAAAGAAATAGTGTGCAAATCTGACCATGTGACTCAAGAAATGAGGTGCATTAGACATAACCCGTCAAAGCCAGTTGATCAGGAATTTAGGGAGTTTTAGGGAGTTTTACATATATTCTTTTATTTCATTTAAAGAATGAAACACATTAAATGTACAGAAAATAATTTTTTACAAAAAAAAAAAAAGATACCCTTGTTTACCTAGATGTTGACATTTTTTTCCCTGTTAGCTTCAATTCTCTTGGTTATTTTTTAAAGAAACAAATCATAACAGACACAGCTAAGCCTTAACCCCCTCTTCTCCCATTCCCAAGGTGATTACTAGGATAAAGCTGGCAGTTCCTTCCCATGCAAACTCTGCATTTTTACTACAAAATATTGATTAAAAAGCAAGATACAAAATGATATGTACAGAATGATGCCATATTTAAATATAAAAAAGCAGTAGAATATATTGTTTAGACATTTTGCATAAATAAGCATCAAACATATTTTGTTGAAAATCCAGAGTTGGTATCTGTAAATTCAGAGTTGGTGTCTGTATGTTTTCTCACAAATATTATGAACAGAGCAGTCTATTTATATCGTACAGTTGACTAATGATTTGGGCCATGTTTTATAAACTGAAAATCAAAACAGTCTGACAAAAGATTTTATTTTCTCATTTGCAATGTCATTATGGGAAGTTTTTTTTTAAAAAAAAAGGTGTAAAAATTAAATCACATTGAGGGAACTATATTTCAAGTAGTATTTATTTTATTTTATTTTTTTGGCTAGAATAACGTTTTTTAAATCAGCCCTTTCTAGAGACTGGGAAATATATGTTCATGGGATTACTAACATTATAAGAATTTTACCCTGGCTTCATGTGAGTTATAAAGATAAAACAATAAACAACCTCAATCTTTCTACTAACATACCAAATTTCCCCTTTGAGCCCAGTTGAGAGCTTTATTTCCTCATTTCGGGAGAGGCAATTGCGTTAATGCAGCGTCTCCCAAAGCGTGCGCCTCGGAACGAACAGAAAACAACGAGCGCACAAACGAGGGTCCCCGGGTCAGACGCGCGTGCCGGTGACCGTGCGGGTCACTGTCGCGAGTGGAGCCCGGCGGGGGGCGCCCCACGCTGCGCAAGCCCCAGCAGCGCCTTTAAGTTTCCTCGCCCCGCTTTCCCCACTTCCCATCTGCAGAGCCCGCTTTAGAAAATGCTGCAGGGAGCAATTAATACTCATCCCGATCCACTTTTTTTTTTTTTTAATGGGAAATAATTTAAATCAGAAAAGAATCTTTCTTCCAAGCGGGGTGGGGAGGTTGCTTTACAACGGGGTCTTCGGGTCTTCGCGGAGATTCCGTGCTGCTGCCTTGGGGGCGCACGCCTGCATAGCACGTTTGCAGGCATGAAAGATCTCAAACTGTTTCCAAACTCTGGGGACTCTGGTAACATGCAAACCCAGGGCAGGTCAAGGCGGGGCAGTTTGCGGCGGCCCGGGCTGGAGTGGCGCTCTGCCACCACCGGCCGCAGGTGGCAGGGAGTGAATGGGGGGCGGAGGCGCTCGTGGTCGCAAGAGCTGGGCCCTCTCCGTGGTAAATGGCACTATTGGGCCCCGAAGCGCAGTGTCCCCGCACTTGCTGGGAGGCTCCTGCGGCCACGCGGGGCGAAACTGGCTCTCAGAGCCGGCCAGCGCCACCCCCCCCACCCCCCCGCTAGAACCCGGACTGTTCAGCGTGGTGGACCTTCGCTGCTTTGCCAAACAAAAGTCGCCCCTCTCTCCCCATCCCGCGCCACTCCCTATCCCCATTTCTGAAACGGAAGGGTCATGGGCCCAGAGAGCTGGTCAACTTAAAGCACTAAAAATAAAGCCCTCTCTGAACTCTTTCTCCCCTCCTTCCCCAGCAAAACTCAGCTGTGCAACCTGTTTTGAACAATAAAAGGGGTGGAAAGGATTAGACAGTTTTTTTTTTTTAAAAGGTCTAGTTTGGCGGATTCCCCCTGAGATAGAGCCAGAGGAGACCAAGGTCTCTCTCACCTAAAGCAGAACTGTTGTGCTGTCAGTTTTTTTTCCCCCTTTGGTTGCTGCAGCATTTTGGTTTTTTAAATTCTTTATCCATGAGTATTTCATTTTCCTGAGAATAGGGAAATGTTTTCTTGTGTAGTCTCCTGGATCAAGACTGTTGACACATCCTTTCTGTCTAAAGAATAGCAGAGGGGCCAATTAACTAATGAAGCAACTTAATTAACAGCTATAATTCTAAACAGGAAATAAGTTACAAGACGCAGTTTACAAACAGCTCCCTCAGAGCTAGTCTGACTTCGTGGATCTTTGTTTCAGGAGAATAGTTTGCATTCTAATTAATGCAGCCTTATGGCAAAACACTATCACTAACTAATGGTCACGTGGCTCATTTCAGCGTGCAAAGCTCTGTAACCGGCTTAATCCTTAGAGGAGAGCTTGATTTTAGCTGAATGTTCCTTCAGGCAAAGTGACATCTAAGAAAAGAACAATGAAAATAATATCTCCCATACACTGAGCCTTCACCCTAGGGCTGGTATCTTCTAAAATCCTACTGGAGAAGTTCACAGTAGCTTTGATTATCACAGCTGTGCAAATGAGCAAACTCTCAAGGTGTCAGAGGTGTCAAGAGTTAAACGATTCCCTGGCTTAACATCTTTTGTAAGAACAGAACTGAGATTTGAGCTCAAAGTCCACACCCATGTTCCATACCACCCTGATTTTCTTGGGTTCAAAGACCCGGTTCATTTCCTGGGTGCTCCATAGACATGTCGCAAACTTCGGAATCTTTATTTCTCCATCTGCAAATGGGAACTGCAAATGGGTATTTCTTGCGCTGTCAACCTCACAGAGTTCTCTTAAAGGTGTGTGTGTGTGTGTGTGTGTGTGTGTGTGTGTGTGTGTGTGTATGTATAGGTAAAAACTGTAAAGAAATATAAATCTTACCAAATAAATACAGGGTACTTGAATTTGTATTCTCACCATTATTATTTTTGCCAGAGAAAATCCCCTCAAGGTGTCGGGGCCTGGAGGGCCATAGGTCCCCTACCTTCCAGCCAGGCAACCTAGCCATGAGGAAAGAAGTCCATGGTGAGTGCTTCATACGGGCAGCCACCAAAGTGAAACTTTCAGAGCTCCATAGGAAACCCTACTCCAGTGAATCTGCTGCCAGGCTGTGTGGTAATACCACACAGCAAAATGATGTTAGAATTGATGAAGCTCCCAATGTGGCAAGGCCCCATGTATTTCTAGATCCTTCCCTTTGAGAGCTGCCCCTCTAATGGAGTAGGCCCTTCTAAAGAAAAAGAGAAATATCTAATACTGTATTTTAAGTCTAAGAAACCAGTGATTTTAAGTTACACTTAAAGATACACCATGGGCCGGGCGCTGTGGCTCACGCCTGTAATCCTAGCTCTTGGGAGGCCGAGGCGGGCGGATTGCTCAAGGTCAGGAGTTCGAAACCAGCCTGAGCAAGAGCGAGACCCCGTCTCTACTATAAATAGAAAGAAATTAATTGGCCAACTGATATATATATAAAAAATTAGCCGGGCATAGTGGCGCATGTCTGTAGTCCCAGCTACTCGGGAGGCTGAGGCAGAAGGATCACTGGAGCCCAGGAGTTTGAGGTTGCTGTGAGCTAGGCTGACGCCACGGCACTGACTCTAGCCTGGACAACAAAGCGAGACTCTGTCTCAAAAAAAAAAAAAAAAAAGATACACCATGGATTTTTTTGTGAGCAGGGGAGAAAATACTATCACCTTAAACAAATATATCAATTGTTAGAGGTAGCCTAATTTCACAAATGTTAAAAATCTTTTAAAAAGTTATAAATGAAGTGTTATAATTCAGGAGGGTGTTATAATTGATGAAATATGTTATATATTTGATAAGCTTTTTAACCAAATCCAGTATCAGAAAGACTATACACTGGGCTGTCAATGACCGATACCTTTTTAGCAGTTAGTAAAAAGTCAGGGATGTGAGTGGAAACTATTTATGTCTTAGTTTTTCCAACTGGAGAATGAAAATTAAAATTGATTTGATTCCTGGGGTGGCAAGGAAAGGCAGGAAGTCCTGAATTTTGATTTAGCATTCCTAAAACATCAGCTATTTCTACAAACTATGTTTATAGTGAAGCAGAACATTATCAGAGAGGGGGAGACATTAAATTCACATTGAGAAACATTCAACCTCCAAATAAACATTCGGTGTATCATTTATACACATATGCCCAGTAATACAGACAACTTTCTTGTTGGCATGTGAGTTGTTGGCATGATGAATAGTCTTAAAGATGCCATCAACTCAATGGGCCAATAAGAAAGAAATATTAATAGATCAGAGATAGGTAGAAATGGAAAAGTCACAATTCACAACAGTGAGCGGAGCCAGGTTCAAGGGCAAATGTACAGAAGTAGGCCTTTGAATTACCCAGTTGAATGTAATGCATTAGCCAAAGGACATTGCTCCAAATTGCCATTTATCTCATCAACTAACCTCTTCTACATTGTGTATCTAACAACATAGATCCTGAGAAGATATCATAAGGTAGAGAGTTCAGAATACTATAGTCAAGTCAAGATGTAATACAGCTTTATACTTACAAGTAAATGGTATTAAGCAACACATAGATACACAAACAGAAAAAAAAAATGTTGCACACTCCCTAGATCAGACACTTGGCAATAGATATTCACAATAATTCAATCTTATTGGAGTAACAGAGGTGAACAGTGCAAATGTCATGTGCTCACATGGAAGGCAGCCCAGGATAAACAACACGGGCTTTCAAATCAGACAGGCAGGGTCTAAATCTAACTCCATCCCCAGGCAGATCTGCAAGCCCTGGCAAGGTATCTAATCTTCCCCAGCTATAGTTTTCTCTTCCATGAAACAACACCAACATCTTCCTCTCAGGGTTATTAGGAGGATTAGTATTAACAGCAATAATAAAATTAATAAAACGCTGCCACTTAGTGAGCACTATGTGCCAAGCAGTGGAACTTGATATGCCATGTCACTTCCTGCTTACCACTGCCACACAGCATGGTTTATCCCCATCGTACAGACTAAGAAACTTCCAAGATCACCCAACTAAAAATGGCAGGATTCACACTCAGTTTTGTCTCATATCAGAGATTACTCTTCATCACTGTGCTCTAATAATAATTTAAAACGCTTTCTTACATAACCTTAACATTTGTAACCCCATAATATGCTGAAATAAAAAAAAAATAAAATAAAACACTTTCTTTGGTTCACTGATGTATCCCAAGTGGCTATGATAGCACCTGGCACACAGTAAGCATAAATATAGTAATACAATCTGTGGCCCCAGTGGAGTATTTCAGATATGCTAATATGCTAGTCAGTGGGCGTTTGCATAAAATTCATCATTTCATTTCATTCTCACAATGATGTTGCACTATTATTTCTAATTTGTAGCTGAGGAACTGGAGGCTCAGGAAAGTTATCCAGCTTTCCAGTTAGTACCCAACAAAGCCTAGGTTAGCACCCAGATCTGGCTGCCTCAAAGCCCAGCTATCCTCTGAAGCAAAGCTGCTTTCAGCTTAGCATGCACAAGTGCCTAATGCAGTGCCGGCCATATAGTAGTCATTTCGTATTTTTTACATCTACTTTGGGTGGCTGGTCTAACGTGGGGCCTATTTAATATATTGAAGTTTTATGTAGGAATGCTTTTAAGTGGGCCATCTAGCATTACTCTATCTGATGGAAATGGCAATTGTCTATTTAGTTAACTTTCAACCAAATGGTTTTTTTTTAACAATTAACACATCAGGGATGTTGTAAAGAGTAAAAGTAATAAAAGATGCTCTTCCCTCCTCACCTTGATGGCTTGACCACATCTGTCTTGAAATACATGGTCCAGCATCTCCACCATGCAGTGGACCAGGTTGATGATTGTGGGTCAGAGGCCCACACCATTAGTAACCTGGTAAGCTGGACAATCTTGTTTTCTCCAGATTATCCGCAGCAGCAGGCTAGATGTTGTCACCTCCATAACATGACTGTATGGCTTCTGGACACAATAGCATTCACTTTTCTCCACAACAAAATGTGGTACTTTATTTAATCAAAAGACAGAGCCCCAGATACATTACCGGTTAGGCTCATTTAACCACTGCTAATTTCCTCCCAAGCTCTGGAATAAAAACATTCCCCTCTGCCTTCAGTAAATCTGCAAATGAAGTTAGCAAGCTATCCCAGATAACCACAGGAAGAGACAAGTGATATAGACAGCCAGAAAAACAGGAATCTGTTCTAAATTCACAGGGAATTTGAGAATTTGATTGTAAGTTTAAAGTGGAAGCCTTTTTGCCAGGCATGGTGGCACGTGCCTGTAGTCCTAGCTACTCGGGGAGGCTGAGGTAGAAGGATTGCTTGATCACAGGGGTTCAAGGCTAGCCCTGGCAACATAGCGAGACTTATTTCCTTAAAATAATGATAAATGTGAGCATCTTCTCAGTGTCATTGAGTTATGAAAGAACCATTTAGGTTTATTATAAAGGGTGACATCTTTGAGAGAAAGGATGATTATGTTTAAAATATGATACGTTACTTAAATGAACACAAAAGGCAGACGCATAGTGTGCTACTTGGGTCTCTGAGAACCCATTTTAATTTTTGAGGGCTCAAAATCATAGACTTTTTAAAATATTTAAAAAGCAGAGTGTCTGCCCCTCTCAGATCACATGGAGACGAGACAGCAGAAATGAGGATGTATCTATGGTTTTGCGTATCTAGACTTGTTCCTGCAATCCAGAACCTCAATGACTCAGAAAGTACTAAGAATTCATCCTTCTCATAAACCAAATCTGTTTCTACAAACGTTGCTAGACATGCTCCAATATTTTTAGAAAGGTTAGGTAGATCATTTTTAACTCTAAGTTATTAAGTTAATGGTTTTGTAACTAGATGGCTTAAGTGTTTTTCAAGGTAAGTATCACTGTACCAGCTTCTCCATTATTTAATAATATATGTCTAGTTTGTGAATCATTATATCTGGCAAGAATGTGAGACATGTTCCTGATAAGGCTATACTTCAAAAATAACTTTTGAAATTAAAAATTCCAAAAATGCATCCTATTGGCATAAATTTAAAAATTATTGAACTTAAGACACTCAAAAAATCACTACATCAGTGATTTTTTAGCAATGATAAATCACATTTCCCAGGACCAAATTTGAAGTACCAGAGTGTTTAAGTATATTCTTTTTTTGAGGAACATTTAAGTTAGGAATCAGAAAACTATGAGAAACCACAATTGGAAGAGTATATCCCACCCTCTTTGCTTACATGTATAAAAAACTGCCTGATCATTAAGGATAAAGGTGCAGATTGATCACCTATGAAATGGGGATGCAATTTTATGAGAAAAACTCATCAGCATAATTCTAATGAATTATGGTTTTTGTTGTGAGAAATGAGAAATTCTGTGGTCTCACCCTAAAGTCCATTAAAAAAACATTACCAACAGGAAATTGAAAAAGTAATATATGTTAGAGTGATGAGGACAACTTTTTTTCTGATTGAACAGATAGATAAATATTCCATGCAAGTATCAAAATACATTTAATTTTGCCATAACAATGGATATTCTCTTCACAAAAAGCATATGAATCATCCTGGACTCATGAAACAGGGAGGTGATAAACAGATGAATCTTTAATGGCACTTGGTGTGGCTTCATTCCCCACCCTTTTATTTTTCTTAGAGGCTTTTTTTTGTTGTTTGTCCTAATTTAAATTCAGCTTTACAGCCTGAATGCACTCACTGAGTATAAACAGAGCACTAGGAGATGCTAAATATGTATAGTACTTTCTTGAGCAATTGCCAATCATTTTCTTCATCAATTCCCATTGCTCCAAAGAATTTGGAATATTGAAAATCACTGGTTACCAATTTAGTTGTTGTTTTGTTTTGGTTTTGGTTTTTTGCTGTCATTGCTATAGCTCTTTTTTCATCTCATTTGGGAAGAAATATAAAATAAACAGCTCTAAGGTCCAGGGCTTTATTTAGGAATGTTTACTAAGGCTTCTAAGTACCAAGGCTGACTCAAACTAAATGATGTTCTCCCAAGCAATAAATAACTTTAATCTGATTTATTCACTTAATCTGGCATCAACAGGCAGAAGCAGAAATACTTCTGCAAATTCTAGGTATTTTTTTTTTTGCTGGTATTAAAACTTAAAGTCGTAAGCAAAGCCACATAAAGATTCAGAAAGTTGGCCTTTCTGCAAAATGATGGCTTCACCACAGTTGTGATTCTCTTTTGAGGGGGAAAAGATGTTTTAAAAATTCCACAGTGTTGGCAGCTGCAGAGAAAATGAAAAGAACTTATAGTTTAATTTGTAGCCATTGGGGAAAAGAGGAAAGAATGATGAAAAGAAATGTTTCCAGTTCATCCTTAAGAATTTGTCTTTGTTTTCTGGTACATGGAACATTCTTAAACTTTCTAGTGGACAAATGTAATCCAAATATAAAATCACTAAGGAGAATTGTAAATGGAGGCATTAGATCATATTTACAAATATTTTCATTTCCTTCCACTGAATAAGTAATATTTAAGCAAATAAATAAAGTGGAAAAAAAGAATAAATAATGTGAGAAGCTACAAATTGAAACTAAGGCTACAATAGCTTGAAGGAATTAGCTTTTATGAGACATCACAGTTGCCCTTGTGATAAATAACTGTGGATCGAAATGTACATTCATCTTTATTCCAATTAGGAGTCTGTAGATAGGAAGATTAAAATAAATTCATAGATGGGGGAGCTTTTTGAGAGCATGGTGGAGCTGAGCCACTGTTTACCAAGTTAGAAATTCGTAGGATTCTTGTGATGGAGTCAAGGTGTGCAGAGGTTGTCCCTGTGATGTTACCGCAGGGGAGGAGCACTGTGTTGTTCAAAATTAGGGGCATTCTCCCCCATGTGCCCATCATTTCCACTCTCCAGTGGGAAACCAGGAAACCGGCAATCTCAGTTTATGTGCTTGGAGACCAGAGATCCCAGTGGATCGACTCTCCACCTACTTCCTATAAAGTAACCCAGTTCTGATTGTTAGGTGACTTCTACAGACATTTTAGCCATCTTTTTTCTTACAGAGTGGTTTAAAAGTGAAATTCAGAGTAGTCAGATGTTTCTCAGATCTGAGATGTTTCTCCTGGCATCTAGAACAGTCCCTGGCACATAGTAGGTATTCAGTAAGTAGAACGCAATACAATTCATCCATCTAACTAAACACACGTGTGCCCCCTAAGTCTATGGAAATAAAAAAAAAAAAGTAGAATGCAGAAGTGAATTTCCAATAATATTAGCCTTATTCAAAGATTAAAAAAAAACAAAAACCTGCCACTTTCAAGAGAGAATAAACACCTATTTCAAGGAAGGGTGAACTCAGCTGTCCAGCAACACATCTGAGCATGTAAACAATTAGTCTTCAAAAAGAAGGACCTCAAGAGATCACCTAAAGTCATTGACAATTGCAGCAGTTTCTGAGAGGAGAAAAGAGCCCTTAAGACTCTTGTCTACAGAGGGATTTCAGGTTTATGTAAATTGCTACCATTTGACTGTCCTGCCAGCAGGGGAATCTAGGCTTTCTTCTTCATTGGTGGGTTGCTGGTGCCATAAGAGAGTGATATTTACAGACATTTTCCAATTTTTAATCCAAAAGAAAAGGTTTACACAGACTCAGATGACGGGGTGATTTCCCAGTCTTCCACAGTGGGAGCAAGTACAATGTGGCATGGCCCAGTGCTGGCACACTGAAGGCCCTCAGAAAGGATTTGCTGAGTGAGTGAGTGAATATGTGAATGATGAGTTTGTGCATGAGTAAATGCATGGATAAAACAAACTTGCAGTTTTGAGGCAATTATGTAATAAAGGATAGGTGTTCTGCTGATGATAATTCTGCAAATGTCTATATTATCTAACCATATGGAGATACTTTTATTATGTAAAATATTAATATTTGTACAAACATAACCAAACTCACATACTCAAAGCCTTTGAGTATATGTTGACCATAAGCAATTGATTTCCAAGGGGAAGACAGGTATGGAACAAAATGGCAAGTTCTCCATCCATTTCCAAAAGGATCCCTCCACATTCCACTTCCTTTGCCCAAAGAAAATTGCAATAGTGCTGACAATCTTGCTTATTTGGCCCCTCTGGGAGGACTACTTTGTATCACTATTTCTCCCTAGTCATACATGAAGCCAGTCAACACTGATTCTGACATTATGACTGTCTTAGTCCCATTCAGACTGTTAAATGAATACCATAAACTGGGTGGCTTATAAACAACAGAAATTCATTTCAAACAGTTCTGGAGGCTGAGAAGTTCAAGATCAGGGTGCCAGCAGATTCAGGGTCTAGTGAGGGTCTGCTTCCTGATTCATAGATGTCCATCTTCTCACTGTGTCCTCACATAACAGAAGGGGCCAGAGGGCTCTCTGGGGTCTCTTTTGTAAGAGCACTAATCCCATTTGACCTACTCATTGTCCAACGTCTTCACCTCCAAATACCATCACATTGGAGATTAGGTTTCAGCATATGAAGATTGATGGGGGGATAAACCTTCCATTCTATAGCAATGCCCAGCTGAACCTTGTCAATAGCTAGAGAGAACATTTTGAGGAATTGACTCTTCTGTTTTCATTGTACCATCTTCCAGTTATTCAGGGCAGTAGAAGGAAAACAGCACCATAGACAAATCAAGAACCCATAAATAATCCAGAGCTTTCTCATATGCTTTTCATTAGAGTAGATAAATAATTCACATATAATTTTAAAACTTGTGTTGATGGTGGACACCTATACTGTGTTCAATAGAAGGGTACATCTCCTGGACACCGATCGCTGCCCACCAGTCACTCAAGGAACAGACCCCGAAGGCAGTTATGATGACTTCTCACTTCATTCTCATTTCAATGTAATATCATCTTGTGTATTTAATTTAATCTTTTGATTATATGCTGAATCAAATCTTTTCTTCTACCAGTGCTTCCTAATGCTTAAGTGGGAACCCAAATAAAAGAGAAAATACCAAATCTTACAATTATAGTAAAATATGTAAGTACAGATATTAAGCTGCAGCCCGAAATAAAATAAAAAAATTAAGGAAAAACAAACAAAACAAAACACCTGCCTCCAGAGAGTAGTGTGCCAGATTCAGTTGTAGTATTATTGCAGTAGGAACTGTCAACTGCTCAGAACTGGGACGAGGCTGCTAACTTCATTTTACTGAAGAATCCGAGAAAGATTCAGGTCCAGTAAGGGTGGTCATTGTATCAATTGAGTTGACTCTTCCCTGGGAGGCCTGTCGGGTCCCTGAGATGTGGAGTTTCTTCTGCAAAGTTTGCTGCTAATGAGATGCATGAGTAGGGTTCAGGCCGTGCTCTGTACGCAAATTGTTCCTGCAAAGCAGCTTTGGAATTGACATTATTCATCCTGTCTTACATCATTAAGACCCAGTAGGATCCCCTTCACCTTACCTCATCTTTGGTAATTGGAAAACACAGGCAGACACTTTGGATTTCTTCTTCTCCAACAACTAAACAAACAAACCGTGTTCAGCAGTGTGTCTGGGAGTTCAGAGTTTAAGTAAAGACAAGAGAGGAAATGAAGACCCACAAAAGCACATCTTCGTAATGCCTTATAAATATTGCTGATTACTAATGAGAATATTGTCAAGTGACCGTGTCAGCATTTCTCCTGACTCTTCTGACCTTTCCTTAGACACACCATCACTAATGTCCCCTGGGGTGGGCACTGGCTTTCCCTGTTATAATTTTAAGGTTTTTCAGAAACTTCAGAGGAACCTCAGCAACTAACCCAATGGAACAGTGTACATGTTTAAGTCAGCTGAAACGTCAACAATCAGTATTATAAATAGCAGCCACTGCTTCTCGGAAATAAACTGAATTCATAGTTTATGGGGAAACGTGCATATTCTGCTGGCAATTTTAAATTCCCTCCCTCCGGCAGCTTGTTATATTCTCCCTTCTTGCCTTCCTTTCTCCTCAATTTTTCAAGCATTCTTAGTTGACAAAGTCCTCACATTGCGACCCATGAAGGGGGTCCTTTTTGAGTGTTACTGACCTTAATGTATGAGGACAGGGCAGTCCCTTCCAACCTTCTCAGCGATGATGGTCCTTCCTCTGCCCCTGCACAAAAGCTCAGGTTCTTGTTTCTTGACTTCTCTGGGCATCCCAAGTAACACAATCTTCTGTGGTCTTTAAATTGCAAATAAGATTCCCAGTTTCCCCACAATAGTCGAAACTGCAAACTAACTTGAAACACCACTAGCAGCAGCAGCGGTGGCCTGATCTAGTTCCTCCTTCCTTTGGCTTGCTGCCGTGGGGAAGGGTAGCTCAGCACCTCCTCCTTTCCCTGTTGGGAAGAGTGTCCTTTCCCGGCTTGCCAAATGATGTCTCTGACTGCTCAGGTTGAAGTGGGGAGAGCAAGGATAGGGGAATAAGAATGGCCCCAGCCCCCTGCTGGCCCAGAGAGCAGATGGCTTCCTGCCCACTGGGCCAGCAGATGGTTCAAGCCAATTCTTGGGGGCACATTCATAAGTTCTTTTGAAGCCCAGTTGGGACCTTCCAGTGGCACATTGCTATGGGCAATGTTTTCTTCCAGCTGCCCACTTCCCTCTCAGAGCTTGGTTTTCTGTAGATCTACTCCTCAAAGCTTTCTCTGGTGCTGTCCCCACGCCACTCCCCGGAGAGTCCTTTGGGACAGGATTTTAAATGGCTCAGACTCATGATCTTGAGTCCAGAGAAACACTCATACATCCTGCCCTGCTATCCATGGGAGCGTAGCTAGAGCCAATTCCTGTCTCTCTCTCTCTCCCCCTCCCCCTCTACTTCCTCCTCCTCCTCCTCCCTCATCTTCTCTCTCTCTTGTTCTCCACCCGCTTTCTGTCTCCTTCCTCTTCCTGTATTTTCTCTCTCCTCCCTCCTCAGCTCAAGCCATAGCCTCTCATCTTTTTATTCCTTTTTATGTCCCCCTAACTTGAGAGGACAATATTTATTCAGCCACTTTCATTAACCTTGAGGTAAGGAGAAAGCCCTCCATGCCCCACCCCTGGGAGGGAGGAAGACACACAAAATTTCAAGCATTCTCTGTGTCTACCCTTTTTGTGAAGGTCTGAGTTCTGGAATTGTTGAACTGGTTTTCAGTAACCTCTGTAAATGCAGCTATGGTCTTGTCCCTCCTTTGAAATGTGGCACCTGTTGAATCTTGGTGCCTCCATGGAAACTTCCAACTTAGTATTCTATTATAAAACAAAAAGATTTAATTATTTTTCATGGTACGCTACTGTCTTCTATTCTTCATGGTAAACTATTTTTATGATGAAATTAAAACATGCAGAAGAATTTAAAAGGGCCTCTGCAATTCAGTTCAAATACCCAGGAGTTACCACACAAGCATGTAGACAAAATTAAGTGAAGGATGAACATTTATTGAACACCTATTTGGTTGGTAAAGTTGAATGATTTGCATATATTATCTTATTTAGTACTCTAAGTAACTTTATGAATTGGACATTATTATTCCCATTTTACAGATGAGTAGACTGAGATTCCAAGAGGTAAAGTAATTCACCAATGATCTCCTACTAGTTAGTGGCAAAGCCTGGGCTTAAATCCAACCAGTGGGGAATGTGTTTCTCTGTATACATCTTAAACTCTATTAAGGAGAATTACGTTTAATGTCTTTTGAGAAGCTTTTAGGGGAGAGGATTGTTTTTATTCTTGTTACTGCTGTTTTTATAATATCGGTTTTCATGTAAATTATTCCTCTCTAATATGACAGAAAGTGCCATTTTAAAGATCCTAATACCTTCAATTCTTTACTCTTGTGTGTGAGTGTGTTTCTAAAGTTGAAACCAAACAGTAGAGCACGCAGCAGGGATTCTAAATGTAACTGATGTGCAAAACATAGAGTATGTGGGCATTCCTAGGGCAGAGTACTTATAGGTACCCCTAATAAAAGCATTAAAATGTACACCTTAAAAAATTCTTTCTCACAGTTGCTCATTAAAGAAATATCTGTCATCCATTTCTTACAAGTTGGTCCAAGTTCGTTTGTCTGATGTCCTGGGCCACCAGGTGATGCCACCTTCAAGCACATTGCCATTCCCTGTCCCCACACCCATGCCAGGCATTGTCAGTCAATGATGGCACTGTTTCTTCCTGAACTCGGGAAACTCCAGAACTGCGGAAAGCCATGGCCAGCTGTTGCATTGCCTACAGGGCTAAACCCGTTTGTCTTTGGTCTGGTGTCTTCCTCTGGTGGCTTGCCTTCATCTGCTTATCTTCGTGGCTTTGCATTCTCTGACTCAGATGCCCTGCGAAAGCCCCTCTCAGTATTTACACTTCTCTTTTTCCCCTCCCCATCTTGGACACAGTCAAAGGCAAGAAGGCACTAGATTGCATCTTGGAAAAATACGTTTTGTTTGAGAAACAGTGAGATTCTCCTACCCTTTCTAGAATCAATGCCCTAATCAGAGTTGCCGAAGTAATTCTAAGTGAGTTTAACCTTAAAGCTGGGAGCACAGTGAGCCTGGAATGAATGTATGAATCAACAAGACAAAATCATCACTTGGAGAAAGAGAGAGAATAGCTGTGGCCAGACCAGAAGAGAAGGAGAGGGTCATTGGCTGCTTCCATTTGGTGGTCGCTCACCCCCAGCTCCTTGGCTCTCAAATGCCATAAGCTCCTTGTTCGAAAATGGACATAGTGACGCTAGCGTTAACAAAAGCCTCTTGACCAAAATGCGCTAAGGTTACACAAATATTTGAGAAAGAATTTTCTCTGCTCGTGGATTTAAAAACGTGGGGAATTCACCAATTCACAGCATTGATGGGTTTCCTTTTCTTAAAGATATGGGCGACAAAATGACTTGTCAATTTGACATCTGCTATCACATTCTCCGTAGCAGAGTTTAACAGCATATCATCTACTATAGGCACATGTGGCCCATCAGATGACTTGTCTGGGCTTCTGTGACACAACCTCAGACTGCTGCTGATGGCACCTACACATTGACAGTGCATATACTCAGGGTGCTTCCCTTTCCCATCACTCCTAATTCATCCCTATTGACTACCTCACATAGACTGAGGTGCATGAGGGCAATGGCAGTACCCTCATGGCCCATAGGAGCCCTGCATGTTTCCAAATTCATGGCCCTGAATTGCTGAGGTTTGCTAAAATCACAAGGTAATAGTCATGATAGCTTAAATTGCAATTGCTGCTGAATTAATGATAGTCACATTTAGGTGTAAGCCACCTAAATTCCTATGGAAACAGGGATCTTTCAAACCCATGTGTTAATGGACACTAGTAGTCATTCGAATGAATTTTTAGTTGCTCTTGCTACACGAACTTTATTTCTTGTTTGCAGTTTATGCTCTTAACTCATCTAAGGAAAGAGATGGGTGGACATGCACAGCCAGAGCTTTCAGGAAGCCAGAACTCTGTTAGGTCACAAATTATCATTATAATACCAGCATGGGCCTCGGCCTGGCGAAAGCATTCATCAGAGATGAGTCGTCACTGGTAGAGAGTGAGGACAAAGCATAGAGGATCATTGCAAATGATGCCTGAGCTATTTGCTGTGGGATTGATGAGGCAATAACTTTACTCAAACATTTCTAATATTGCAGCCAGGCATCGAGTAGGCCATGCCTTTTGATTTGAAGTGGACGTCAACCCCTAAGCCAAGGATTCGTTGAGGCTTCACACTTGAACGACTACAGCAGCATCCCAGGTCTGATCTCCTGGTCTGCAGTCTCTCACCACTGGAGCTCACTCTGTGCACACTGTCACATTCACACCTGAATAGCTCCATTTCACACTTCTCCCTGCCCCCCATCTAAACCCACTCATCATATGCCTTGACTGGATGGAATTTGACCCTTCTGGGCTAACCCATCTCAACCTTTTATGGTATCCAAACTAGTCAGCTCACCATTCCCAGGTTTCTCACCTTCAGGCCAGTCATCTGTTTGGAATGGTTTCCCTGCCATGCCAGATCCCACTCAATCTCCAAGACACTGCTTGGCCCTTCTTTCTTCTGCTAAGTCTTCCCAAACCATCCCCCGCTTTCTTCCTCGGAAGTAACTCATTCATTCCCAATGTTCTTTTGAGCACCCACCATGTGGGCATAGAGATTTTTATTGGAGACTCCTTGTCACTTGTTTGGCCATTATCCTTTCCTCCCTTAGACTGTCGGAGTCTTTGCATCTGAAGTGTCTGTCCTGTCTCTCCCTTGCCTGCCCCAGTTGCATCTTCTTGTCATCCCCCATGGCAGTGACAAACTACTTATAGAAAGAAGGCTCCACAGGTATTAGGCTGCTCTGCCACAATCCTCAGCATTTTAGGAGAGTGTGAATTTGTCTTGCATATTGAATGGCTTGAACGGGAGTCATAGCCTAGCTTCCCTGTTTGCTTAGCAACATTTCCTTCCAGCAGGACTTCTCCTAGTGGTAACTCCTTAGCTTCTGAATGCTGGGAGGTCCAATTCCAAAAGCCAGTTTAAGGACTACAAGTATCTTCTTTGTACCTTGGCTCTCAAATCGAAGATCCCCTACAGCCATGTCAAACCTCTGTTTTAATTTCCTAATTTAGTTGAAATATATGTAGATGTGAATACTTCTCTTTGACTATCAAAAGACCTTTAATTTAAAATACAGTTTCCACAAGTAAACTGGACGACTTCTCACAAGCACAGAGTCTCAGGCCTTGGCCTCCTCTGGCTTTCTTGTTGCAATCTCTGTGAAGTCAAAGTTCGTGGAAGAGTTCTGATTTGATCTGCAGAAATGCTAAAAGGAATCAGAGCCAGGCTGAGCAAAACAGGCACTTGGGAGAATTTTTAGACAACACAATGTGATCATCTCTATTTTTCAATGAATGGGAGTAAATTAAAACGAACATGTTGTGATGCATTGGAGAATGTGACAAAATTCCCCAGAATGCACTGCTGAGTTTTTTGTTTGTTTGTTTGTTTGTTTGTTTTTTTGAGACAGAGTCTCACTGTTGTTGCCCAGGCTACAGTGCCATGGTGTCAGCCTAGCTCACAGCAACCTCAAACTCCTGGGCTCAAGCAATCCTTCTGTCTCAGTCTCCCGAGTAGCTGGGACTACAGGCATGCGCCACCATGCCTGGCTAATTTTTTTTTCTATATGTATTTTTAATTGGCCAATTAGTTTCTTTCTACTTTTAGTAGAGACAGGGTCTCACTCTTGCTCAGGCTGGTTTTGAACCCCTGACCTTGAGTGATCCACCCACCTCGGCCTCCCAGAGTGCTAGGATTGCAAGTGTGAGCCATTGTGCCTGGCCTACTGCCGAGTTTTTGACACTTTGTTTGTGACCCCAACGCTCCTGAAAGGGAAACGAAAATGTGCACTGCACAACTTCGCAGAGGCCTCCTGACTTTACAGCCGCCCCTGCCCCCACCCCTCCGCTTGCAGGCAGACTCTCTGTGAAAGGCTTCTGCAGTCAGGCCATTATGCATTCCTCCGGCTCTGACACTGCTGTTGTCCCAACATCCTTGATAAGTGATGCTCAGGCCCAGGAAAGGAGAGAGGGGAGGATGAGGAGGAACACGAGTGGTGCCATGTTTTAGTCATGTCGCTGCGGTGTCGGGAAGCGAGGCTGCGCTTAGGGGAGAGGCTGCGTGGGCCTCTCTTCTTCTTTCCTCCCAGAGAGCAGGCAGAGCATGTCATTACTGCAGAGAGGAGCACAGACTTGTGACACTCTTCCCGGGGCAGAATGCCTCTCCCTTCATCACAGCGAGGCTGTCATGTGCCGAGCCTCGCTCTGAACCGTTCTCTCAGGCTACTTACTCCCACCGACTCCTAACACGCTGGCACCTGCCGGAAACAGAATCCTCAGCCCTGCCCCGTAAATGCATCCAGCCCCCACAGACTGACAGCTCGGGCCGCCTTGAAGGAGCGGGGCTGCGGAGGCCTGCGACACCGACACCGGGGACAGCCGGAGCGGGTGGGTGGGGGCCCGGTCTTCCGCGTGTAGAAAGGGGAATTGCCCAACGTGGGCTGAGGGCGGAGGCTGCTCCACAGGCCCCTCTTACTTGGCCTGCGGGGTCACAGGAAGCAGCCTTTGAGTCCCGGGCTGTTTAATGCAAGACCACTCATCAATAAAGTGCTTATGCGCCGGGATCTATCGACGTGGACTCCTCCTGACCTTGCTCGGGCTGCTGCCGTGGGCGGGCGGGCTCGCTGCCACGCAGCCCTGCACGCTCCCGAGGGGCCGCTGACCACTCTCGCAGTCATTACCCGACCTTTATCAGTCTCCACTGACAACTGCCATTGAGACTCGATATTCGCACGGCTCCTCCATTAGCGCCATCCCACAGGGGCTCTTGCGGTGGGAGCAGCGGCCCAGGGAGGAAGAGGCTTCCTCCAGTCTGTCAGCGGGCCGTGGGGCCCTGCAGTTCTGCGGCAGCCCCAGCTACACCTGGAGTCCCAGGGACCGCTGAGTCTGGAAACTGTTCAGCCACAGCACATTCACCGAGAACCTATGTTCACAGCATGCTGGGGTGCATGGCGGGTAGAAAGCGGTATCGCTTATAAACCCAGCCCACAAGCAGCCTTCCGTCCAGTGGCAAATGGCAAACAAGGTGTCGTGTGTTTGCTAAGAGCCTGCCTCCTTCCACGTCCCCCATGCAGGCACAGCCGGGTGGCATCACATTTGGGGTCAGCCAGGCCTGGACCGCAGTTCCAGCTCTGTCCCTCACAGACTCCTCCAGGCAGAGACAAAGCTTAGTTCCCGGGCCTCGCTGTACCTGGTGTCTTTCCTAGGAAGTGGAGGCATGCCCAGCACCTGCTTCTTAGAGGTGTTGCAAGAATGTAGCATGAAATGAAAGCTTCCATGCAAAAACACCTGCTGAGGGCTTATGGTTACTACGTCTTGGTGACCCCCAGGCCAGGTCACCACAGCTCACAGCTGGGAGGCAGCCCCTGAAGGCGACCAGCAAAGAGCTGTGTGACTACCCTGTGGCGGGTGCAGGTGGGAAACCACCCACACAGCAAGCTCCGTGACACCCCCATACAGAGTCCACAACATTTAGAAACAAAGATCATATTTTCAGTTTTTTTGCAAATTACCTCTGTCCCTATTTCCAGATTCTATGGACATTAGCTTTTCCTATTCATGGTCCCTTTCTCCTTAGCCTGGTCATTGGACCCAGCCAGGCCCCTCCTGTGGTCAGTCTACATGACCCAGTCACTGAAGCCAGAGGCCACCTGACGCAGAGAAGAGCCTCTCCTGCCGCCTGTCACAGAAGCCCTGAACCCTAACCTTTGGGCCCCAGCTTGAAACACATCGTCTGAAGGGCACTTTCTTTCTGGTTTCAATCCTCAGTAGTCATTTCACCTCTATTTTAAGAGTTCTCAAACATTTGTTTATGATCCCACTTCTTTCAAGCATTCAGAAAGTTTAAGTCCCATGTGACAAGTGCGACACAGCCAGTGGCAGGCACAGCTGGGAATGGGACCTACCTGTCTGTCCCCAGAGCCAGGGATCTCAACCCCCATGAGCACCAGGGTGCTTGAGGCCCGCATCCTGCAGGGGTATCAGGGAGCCAACTGCTGACCTTGTGAGAGGAGCAGGATGTCGGGCTGTGGGTGACGGGAGGAGGCAGAGGATGTGAGGGGGCCCATGTTGTGGGAGGAGCCCCCATGGGCCTCCCAGGTAGACAAGGACCTTGAGTGCTCATCCTCTCTCTGGTTCTGAGAGAAAGCAGATGTCAGCACTGCCCTGGCAGAAATTGCATGTTTGTGCCTTTAACCCATGCTTGATTTTATTTTTAAATAAGATGTCTTCCCTCCCTTTGTGACCTCAGTCCACATGCACTTATCTCTTCTTTAGATGCTTGTCCTGACACTTTCTCCCACACCCCGCTCCAGACCTGCCTGCAGATTCTGAATCAGCTCCTAGGTAGCACCCTATGGAGACCAGGGTGCTGCGTGGGCTTAAATTGCAGGTGCAGACTCCGAATGGAGCCCGGCTCCTCACCTCTGGGCCTGTCTCTTGCAGATTATCGGGACCATTCCACTGATGCCTAATCCGGGGCCCTCGAGCCAAGCAGCGAGCGGCACTCAGGGCCTTCAAGTACAGCCAATCACGCCCCAGCTCCTGACAAACGCCCAGGGCCAGATCATCGCCACGGTCATCGGGAACCAGATCCTGCCTGTGATCAACACCCAGGGCATCACGCTGTCGCCCATCAAGCCAGGCCAGCAGGTAACGATTCCAGGCCCAGGAAGCCACCACACTGGGACACCTGCCCTCCCTCCCTGCTCCTCTTCGGTCTCAATCAATGAAAAGTGATTTTTACATTTCAAAATATTTAATCCCACTAATCCAAACCTATCAATACTTATTTAAAAAAAGCATGTAGCTTTATTTTTCATCCTTAGTAAATATGGGCAATAACTAAATAGCTCTTTAATCTAAAAACAGGAATATGTTAAATTCTAAGCGGAGATAGTAACCTAAAATTTGATAAAGTTGTGTTCTTATTCATCTACACTCATAATACTAAATTTGCAGGAGTTTTTTTTAATGTTGAAAAGAAACCAAAACTACTTATGCCTTAACTGTAAATAATAAAAAAAAAAGATTAAATACCAAGAGATCTCAGGTTGATGCTACTGAAACTGCTGCCTATAAATGAGGGAATGAAAAATAGGAAGTTCTGCTTGGTTCAGTTGCACTAAAACCATGGCGATCCAATTCATTTTTCCATTCACATATCAACGGAGCACTTCCTATGTGTTCATGCTAAAATCCAGGACACCAAAGAAGACAGACATGGTCCCTCTCCTCATGGAGCCTCTGGTTAATTGATTCCTTCAACAAACACTTTTTGGTAGCCGAATGTATAACAGGCCCCTGATAAATGCTAAGAAATGCAGGTGAGGGCTGGGCGTGGTGGCTCACGCCTGTAATCCTAGCACTCTGGGAGGCCGAGGCAGGCGGATTGCTCAAGGTCAGGAGTTCGAAACCAGCCTGAGCGAGACCCCGTCTCTACCAAAAAATAGAAATAAATTAATTGACCAACTAAAAATATATATACAAAAAATTAGCCGGGCATGGTGGCACATGCCTGTAGTCCCAGCTACTCGGGAGGCTGAGGCAGTAGGATCGCTGAGCCCCGGAGATTGAGGTTGCTGTGAGCCAGGCTGACGCCACGGCACTCACTCTAGCCTGGGCAACAAAGTGAGACTCTGTCTCAAAAAAAAAAAAAAAAAAAGAAATGCAGGTGAAAAGAGAGCTGCTATCTGATTTGGGGAGCTCATCACACTGTAGAGGACACAAATACATAAGCAGAGCTGTTGTGCAGTAAAGCAGAGACTGTCCGGGGACAGGGCAGGTGTGACCACAGAGATGAAAGTGACCAGCTGAGTTTCTGCCCAGAGAGTTTTGAGTCCTCCCAGAGATAATGGCTTGGGAACAGAGTCCAGAGGGGTGGGTAAGAGTTAACCAGGTAAATGAAGGGTTAACAACATTCCAGGCCGTGGGAAGTGTAGGCACAAAGACAAGGAAATGGGAGCGGACAGAGTGTTGAGAAATAGGGGAAAGGTCCACATGATTGGAGTGGAGGTCAGTCATGGAAGGGCCCTACAGCCAAGCTAAAAAGCATGGACTTTGTCACCGTGTGGTCTTGAACACACTACAGGTTTCCATCTGTAGCATGTGCCCCAGGTTCCTCGTCTGCAACATGGGGACACCCCAGTACCTATCTCACAGAGTGCATGTGAGGATTAAATGAGTTAATATATATGAATAGTGCCTGGCACACAGTAAACACAAATATAGTCATGATGATAGTGATTATGATGATGAAGAAGATGATAATGATAATTTACTCCGCAGCCCTGAGAATCTATAAGAGGTATTTTAAAAGGGGAACAACATGATCAGTTTTGGGGTTTTTTATTCCCCCAAGAAAACAACCTCTGGTAAAGCAGTATGAAGGTTGAACTAAAGTGGTGAAGCATCTATTATAAGCAAGCCATTTAGGAAACTACAGCAAAACACAAAAAAGAATTAAAGAAAGCATGTACTTGATAGTTGAAAATAAGGTCTGGAATTGTAGTTGAGCTCAGGACAGCAGCGTTAGATCTGGGAGTCATGAGTACATTTGTTGTGGCTAAAAACAAATGAGACATCCAGAGAAAGAGGAGGAGCAAGAGAAGGAAGAAAGAGAAGAAGGGAAGGAAGACCAAGAAGTTATCTTGGGAAACACTCACTTTTAAGGGATGGAAGGGGGGAGGGAGAGAGAAGTGTTTGGATAACTAGGAGAGGGATTGAGAATGTAGTGATCAAACATCCAAGATTTTTCAAAAAAAGTAGGAAGTAGACAGTGTCATGTGCCACAGGTAAAGCCATGGAGAAACATGAATTCCTCTATTTCTTTGTTGTAATGTTTGAAAGTCTGCATCATCCCTGTTTGAAATATATTGAAATGGGGAGCCTGTTAACTGTGTGAGCTAAGAAGTAAGAGGTGGGCGAGGCTAGGACCCAGATTTAATTTGGGGGTGTGCACTCACAAAGAAAGACAGTGGAAGAGAAGACCAACAGGGAGGATATGAGCAAGCATATGGCTTTATGTGTTGTTGGAAACTGTATAAAGCGAAGTATTTAGCAAGAAAATAAAATACACAGGGAAAGGAAGAAGAAAGTACCAATATCATCATTTGTCTACCACAATGCAGAAACATCCTTCCAGAGACCTCGGCCATTGCCTCCTGGTGGCTTCTGATCCAACTGGGAAAACAGCCCATTCAGAGGCTGTGCTTGGACAATCCATTTGCTTGCTCAATGAATATTAAAAAATCTGTTTAATGGAAATAGTTATTGCCCACCTACCATGTGCTGGGCACTGTGCCAGGAAGCTAGGCTTTGTTGGTGGGCAAGACAGATACCAAGAGCCCTTCCTTCAAGGCACAGGAAGACTGTAAACTCTAGCGAGAGAGATGTACATTCATCAAAGACTTGTGCAAACAGGTCCCTGAGATCAGTAAGTCCAGGAGAGAGAAGTGAGGTGACCTGTGAGAGTGGTCAGCGGGGGAACTTTATCCAGTTGACAGAGGCAACGCCAGGGAAAAAACTGAGTCTGCATACTCACACTTCCTAGAGACAGAGATGTCCATCTCCTTGCTCTGAATCTGCGTCTCCAGCCTGGGGAGCCACGGTTCCCAGCCACCCCCTTCTTCCTCAAAGATATCCTGGGCAGTGGGGCGGTCACCAACAAACTTATCACAGTATCATTAAGGACTTTCCTCCCTCGTCGCTCAGCTGTTTTTTTTTTCTTTTACTATTTACAAGATTCCATTCGATTCTCTTTGAACTTTCCAAATGGCTCCCCAAATGAGGCGAGATTCTCTATCTTTCACTGGCTTTTTAAACCCTAGTTCTATCTGTTCCAACTACGTTCAGAATAAGCTCTAGGGGGAAAAAATGAGGAGATTGGCCTCTTTTTGTTCAATCTGCTAAAAACTATTTCTGTCAACAAAGGCAGTTGTAAAAATTGCCAAAAACGTGATGAATTAGTTAGAAATCATTAACATTTAATACAAAGTAGCTCCCACTCTCCCCCTGACTTTCAAAGGCAGGTGTGGGTGATAGACTATGGCTGTTACATGAAATTACAGCTCTAGATTTGAGACAGGGTAGCTTTGAACCAGGATGAGGGCCTAACCAAGACATGGCAAATAAGAGGCCGGAATGGTGCTGCTCCTCAACCCCTTGCCCATTGTAGACGTTAGCAATCCACTGCTACGCTCTCTTTCGTGAGCCCAGACCACCTCAGGAGCTTTCTCCCACAGCCCCTGTCAGCCCCTGGAATGAAACCCTGTTACTCCTGCAGAAACATCACGTCCTCTGCTGGTCTAGCCACCATCCTCCTCCTCTTCACTGCAGAATTGGAGATCTAGCAACTGGGAGGAAACAGCCAGCTTCTAGAGAGTATACCTTGCAAATCCAACCAACCAACGTGTCAGCTACAGCCAACATCCCAAAGAGCAAAACTCCACTTGCCAGTGGGCATTACACGTGCCTCTGGTCTATGTGCACATGCAGAGAGAACACGCGAGTACAGCTGAACAGAGTGACGTGGGAACCGTCTCAAATACCCAAGTCCCTGTTCCTCCTGTTCAAGGCATGTGGCAGTTGTCTATCCTAGTCCCAGAAAAATCCAGAAAACCAATGGTGACCCTGGTCAGAAATACCAGAGAAATGGTGGAAATAAATGAACAACTTTATTTCTTGGCATCACTTCCAGTCGAAACACCTTAGAACGTGTAGTAAAGCTAACGAGTTGGGCAGATCGACGGGAGATGCACAAGTCTGAGTCTCAGATATAAAAGCTGTGATTCTGGGGATAGTGGATCATAAAATTCCCAGAGCCAAAAAGTAAAAAGCTCAAAACTAGAGATATGAGGATAGTGGTCTTCCATTTTTTCATTAAATATTACCCTTTACATTGAAGAAATATAATATGGACAACCACTAAAAAATAAAGGATTTCTGTCACACAGTAGAGAAGTTTCTCAATTTATTTTTTCATGTGATTTATGACAAATGCTTGATCTCACAAAAGCATAGTTCTGACAGTAAAACATGTCGTAAATTACAGGAAAAGAGAGTTCCTGTAAGGAAGTCCACTTTCCTGGAGGAAAGTATAGGACTCTTGAACCAGAAGACCTAGAGCAATTTTTTTTAACTTAATAAAAGTAATTACATCTTTAATTTAACTTTTACATCTGCCTACCATTAATTAAAAGAGCCTGAATTTAAGAATAGAGTACCCAACACTCTTGATGGTAATTTATCCCAATGAGGAAAGATTGAGAAGAACGTGTAAATTATCATCTAAAATGAAAACGCTATTTTAAAAAACAATACACATAGTTTATCATCTCCTAGTATAAATAGGTAAACTCTTTTTTATTGGTGTGCTAAATGCAAACATCTATCATTCTTTTCCTATCAAAAAGGTAACTGTCAAAGTATAAAATATGAGGCTTAAATATAACAGTACTGTATAGAACATCAAAGAAATATGAAACTCTAGGAGCAACTTATCCTATTAACTTTTAACCACTTTAATTGCTGCTTAAAAATAAATAAATAAATAAAAATACACGAGTATCCAATAGCCCTAGATAAAGCTTCCACAGTGTCATATCAGAGATCCTTGGTATGCAATGAAATAAAAGTCAGAAAAGGACTAGATGAAAAAAAGAGATAAAATTTTTGTGCACCTGAAAAAAAATTACTACAAAAGTATTTAGTGGAGCTGCAAAGTAACCTTGTGTTCCCTCCATGAAATTCTACACCATACACCAAGCCATGTGGGGAACTCCCCAGGTCCGAGTGGTACCAGGTCCTGTCATTGCTTTCCCCTGATTATCCTGTGACTACAAATTAATTGTTTATTTATAAGCCACATAGACATAATTTTCATGTATATTTATTCTTCCTTTGACTAAATTCTAACAAAAGTTAAGAGGAGGTTTTAGCATCATTAAGGGGATAGAGACATTTGAAAGGAAAAATGTAATTTTGTAACATCAAAGCATTGAAATTTTTCAAACATTAAATACCATAGCTATTAATATAATACTTGGAGACTACCATCCATGAAGGCACTCAGTTTTTCTTCAAAAAGTAATCTTGGTGCTAAATAGAAAGCCAAAGGAAGGCAGCTTCTTCAAATTAGCTCTCCTAAAATGCCATGTGATTATCATAATCCATCCCTTCTTCTTTTCAAGTACATACAAAAACATACTTCTTTACCAACTTTTAAAAATCAATTTTCCTAGGCTGTGTGCAGTGGCTCATGCCTGTAACCCTAGCACTCTGGGAGGCCGAGGCAGGTGGATCACTCAAGGTTAGGAGTTCAAAACCAGCCTGAGCAAAAGTGAGACCCCATCTCTACTATAAAATAGAAAGAAATTAATTGGCCAACTAAAAATATATAGAAAAAATTAGCCGGGCCTGGTGGCGCATGCCTGTAGTCCCAGCTACTTGGGAGGCTGAGGCAGTAGGATCGCTTGAGCCCAGGAGTTTGAGGTTGCTGTGAGCTAGGCTGACGCCACGGCACTCTAACCTGGGCAACACAGTGAGACTCTGTCTCAAAAAAATCAATTTTCCTTCCCAGCCTTGGCCTGAATCACTGATTCTCAATTTTTTTCTTGGAGCCACCCAGAATGAGATATAAATGAGGCATTCCCACCCACAAGGAATTTAAAATAGTATAGGGGTTTATCTAGATGGATAAAATGCATATGGTGACCCCAGTACAAAGAAACCCTTTGGCCTTCCAGCCTTGCATCTGGGCATCTCACTTCTATGGTCGCACGTCTCACCCCCTGCCACGCTCAGCCTATACAATTCCTGCCCTCTCTACATTCTGTCCCCCTGGCCTGGAATGCTTCTCCCCAGCTTCCCTGACTGGCAAACTCCTGCCCAGCCACCCTATGGGGTCTGGATCCACTGTCCCTCCTCTGTCCCCTAACTCACCCCTGTGAAGCCTCTCTGAACACTCTTTGAGAAGCATTTCCCTCTCTTCTCTGCTTTCCCCTACACTGCATTCATTTTTGCTAAACTGTATTGTCATTAAGATTCTACACTTAAGGCCGGGCATGCTGGCTCACGACTGTAATCCTAGCACTCTGGGAGGCCAAGGAGGAAGGATCACTCAAAGTCAGGAGTTCGAAACCAGCCTGAGCAAGAGTGAGATCCCGTCTCTACTAATAGAAAGAAATTAATTGGCCAACTAAAAATATATAGAGAAAAATTTGGCCAGGCATGGTGGTGCATGCCTGTAGTCTCAGCTACTCAAGAGGCTGAGGCAGGAGGATCCCTTGAGCCCAGGAGTTTGAGGTTGCTGTGAGCTAGGCTGACGCCACAGCACTCTAGCCTGCGCAACACAGTGAGACTCTGTCTAAAAAAGGAAAAAAAAAAAAAACAAAAAAAAAACCTATACTTGAAATGCAGGGACCAGACAGATTTAGCCCTGGTCCAGACAGTTCAGGACCCAACCCATGCTGGGCGCCCAGTCGGTTGTGTTTCATTTAATTGCTGCGGAATCATGGTATTTCCCTGCCCAAGGCGCAGGCATCCCGGAGCCAGGCTTCCAGCAAAACTCAGCTCAGGCTCTTCTGGGCCTTTCCAGTTCTGTGCCTTCTGTTGTTTGCCAGTATGTTCTAAATTTGCACCTGCCAGGGGCTTGAAAAGCCTTTCTGCACAGCACTCTCTTCTCTATTTACCTATTTTCTGAATGCCGTCATCTCTCCGAACTCTCCCACCTCGTTATCTCAACTGCATTCAGTCCCTCGTTTTTCTGCTCTGCACTGAAATCTAACCCCCATTCCATCATCTGTCCTTGCTGAGCGCTTGCTGTGTATTACCACCTTGTTTTATGAATGTCTTGGCCTTCCCTGCAGGTGTTCTGGCATCTCCACTCAATCCTTCCCTCATTCTAACTCTCCTCACTCCCCATGTCCTCACTTCCCCTGGCTCTGTGGGCTGAGCCACACAGCTGTCCTCTGTCTTCCTCGAAGCCACTTACATTCCTGCCGTACTTACACCCCTGCAGATAGGAGGTGCATGTTCTAGAACCTTACATCTGGGACTCTTCTTCCTACTCAGGTTAAAGAGATGTTTCAAAGTCAGGCACTACAGCTGGAAGGAAAACCCAGTACGTCTCCCAAACCCCGCCAAAAGGATAACTTCCTCCTCGCTTTTTGAACTTTCCACAAAGACAGCTAAAATCTCCCCTGTGTCATGTTCCAGATCCTCAAAATTTTTCAAGGTAGATTATCCTGATGTCAACCCTAAATCTTCCAGCAAATTTAATACTTGCACTCTTGTCGTGTCCGCAGCACACAAAACGCCTCGCTAAGACTCGGGCTCTTATTCTCTCTGGGCTCTGGCTTCTCTTGCCTAGACGTAATAAATGCGCTTTCTTTCCCCTTTTCCAAGAGAAGCTCCTTCCAAAACCTGTGTGGTCTCCTAACCACAGTAGCGGCATCACCTCAGAACTTGTTCTTGAACAAATTCTTGAACCCTGGGTTTTTACAGCCCTCTAGGTAATTCTGATGAAGCAGAAATCTTGAGAACCACTGATTTAACTTCTCTTTCGTCTATTATTCTAAGACACACATTTCTCAGAAAAGTGCCAGCCAGCGCAGGGAGGGAGGAAGAGTCACCATGCTCCTCCCACATGTTCTGGCTCCCAAAGGGCCCCCCCCCGTTGTGTTCACTGCCCCCCCACACCACACGGGGGTGTACCTGAGGTTCGCCATGGCACCCTGGCACATCTGTAAAGGGCCAGACCTCCTCCATTTTGCCTTTGCAGATTTGGAGTAGGTTTTCTTCCCCAAACGAATTTCTCTATATTTAATCCTATTTGAATTTTACTGTTTATAGGCATTCACTTTTCCAATATGTCTAGTGCATTCTGCATTTTATTCCATTTTCCAAGACATTTGCTACCCCCATTTATTTTTCTATCAATCGCGGATTTAATTAGAAGATGCTTTATTCCAGAAACTAGAGCATTATTAAGGATATAGTGCATTACACATGGGAGAGACGTGGGAGCAGCAGCACAGAAAATCAAGACAGCCTCTACTGCACACTGCTATTCCAGTCTATTTCTGGTGAATGTATTAAACACCCTGGCAGCGCCAAGCAACACAAACAAACCAGCAAAGCCAGCCTGTGAGAGCCAGCGGGAAGCGTAAAGCTTTTCAGACCCTGCATCCCGTCTTCCCCGTTTGTCATTCCATGTGTGTGATGGACATGGTTCCTCCTTCCCTGGATGACGCACTGCCCCAGGCTGACACAAGCTGTCCCTTCTCTCTTCTTTCTTGCGGACTCTCCATGCTCTCAGCCCATGGACACCTGGCGCACAGCTCAAAAAGGGACAAGAAAGTGACCGTGTGAACTTGGAGGGAGATAAACTCGAGCTCCTTTAGACAGTCTAGTAGCAGTGTGCTGAGTCAATAGAAAATATGATCATATTTTAATATGATCATACCCATTAACAGGGTATAATACTAAGAAGAGTAAGTTTGGGGTACTACAGATAGTCGGAATTAATAATAATAAGCAAAGGACAATCTGTAGGCAACTCCATGTTGGATGTGTGTCCAGACTTTACTAAAATCATTGGCCGGGCATGGTGGCTTATGCCTATAATCCTAGCACTTTGGGAGGCCGAGGCGGGAGGATCGCTCAAGGTCAGGAGTTCGAAACCAGCCTGAACAAGAGTGAGACCCTGTCTCTACTATAAATAGAAAGAAGTTAGCCAAACAACGAAAAATAGAAAAAATGAGCCGGGCACGGTGTTGTGTGCCTGTAGTGCCAGCTACTTGGGAGGCTGAGGCAGGAGGATCGCTAGAGCCCAGGAGTTTGAGGTTGCTGTGAGCTAGGCTGATGGCACAGCACTCTAGCCCAGGCAACAGAGTGAGACTCTGTCTCAAAAAAAAAAAAATCATAATAACATTTTTGGGTAATCCTCTAGCCACCTGAGAGTTCCATATTTTCTTAAAAGTATGACATCTTAAATACTTTGGGAGCTGCAGAGAATAATTCCAAAAGCAGAAAAATATTAAACATTTTATGTTAGGAAAAAAAAACCACCAATGAGATGTGTTCAGAATGATAGACTGTGATGGTCTACACTAGGGCTGATCAACTAGAAAGTGTAGCTCACCATGACCCATCAGTTTGAACATATCTCATTCGTTCCCACACTCCCGACTAGAGCCCCCTGCTGTTCCCCTGACTTGTAAGAGCATCTCCAGGGACTGAGCAGGGTTGAGACAAAGTGCAGGGCACAGTGAACGGGGCGCTGGCTGTTGAGTCAGAGTTATGTGGATTCAAAGCTTACTTATGCTAGTACCTGTGCAATCCCAGGTATGTTATCTCGTCTTTTTAAGTCTGCTTCCTCTTCTATAACAGTATCACCAAAACCTAACCAAGAGAGCTATTGCCAGGATGATGTAGGAAACATCCAATAGGTGGAATCCACATATTCATATTTGGCCTTTCAAGATTAAGACAATGTAATAAAACATCTGCCTTTATAGACGCTTCTTTCCAGGAAGGAAAAGTAAGAAATTTTTCCTTCACACTTCTAGTTATTCCCTGACTCTCTGCATTTTCTTTTAGTAAACTATTCCAAATTTTGTGGACAGTTATGTTTTAGGATTTATACATCTATTTCTTTTGCCAATAGGTACGCAATACAAACCTACATGATTTTTGCAACACAAACCTATATGAGCTTTGCAATTAAGTGTCTGAAAAACAACATACTTAAATCAAATAGTATTTTCCTAATGCTGCTTATTTAAAGTATATTAAATTTTTATATTGGACCTCAGAATTGTTTTATGAAGTAGCTTAAATCTCTGCTTTGTCTTTTTGTGTTTGATAAATATATTTTAACTATAAAATTTCTAAAGATTAATATACCAAAATCATGAAACTAAGAACATCAATTACTTAGTGCTATATTTCATAGTTTGCCTGAAAAAACTGCAGTTTTAGGGAATGAAGGAAACAGACGTGACACCTCTAAAGTCCTCCTTTTTGGAAGAAAGAAGTTATGAAGGAGAAGTTCATTTCTGAGCTGATTTTGATATGTACAGTAGGCTATCCTACCTGGGTTTGCAAGAGATTCTAGAATTAACAGACACCTTTGTACACAGGCAATTGGAATGAGATATATCGGCTCCATTAGGATGCTACTGCTTATATAATTCCCTTGATTCTTGACAAGTTAAAACTTTTAAAAATTTTTATTGGTTTTTCTGAACTGTCTGGTTAAACTCTGAAGGTAAACAGAACTCCAATGTTCTAAAAAATATATATTATTTACTTTGAAAGAAAAATATCTTTTCCTCTAAGAAATCTTAGATTCCTTTTGACTGTGTAGACATGGAACAAGTTCTTAAAAGCACTATTTTATTGTCCTCTCAAATTTCTTCTCTTGCAGAGCTTAACGCATAAGCCCTAGCTTGCTTTCGTGACTCCTAAGTGAGAGTGCAGCCTAGTTATTTTTTCTTAACTGAGTTGTGTCTGAGGAAGAAATATTTAAATTGATTATTGTCTTACTCAGTTACTTGATGGCTCTTTACCACACCCAGGGCCAATAAAATATTGATAGAATGGTAAAATCAAAGACTATCTTATGATTCAGTAACTGAAAACTGTAAAAAGCTTTTGCCAAGTATCGGTTTTGAGAAGGACAGCTCAATAGGTTAGAGGGGGTAGACTGGCATGCAAACATCCATCACATTTTATTAAGCAAATTAAAAATAGATTTAATCTTTGATATGTGTCCCAAAGTATAAAATTTACTGGATTCAATTGTTGATTATATGCTCGTCAGCTTAGCTAATTACCTTTGGCAGATGCTTGATGCATATTAATTGGGGTTTCTGTATAGATTATAACTATCCTTGGTTCATAATCTAGCCTCCACTTAGCATAGATGAGTAACACTACAGGTGTGCACTGGAAATGTAACTGCAGGCAATTCTGTAGGAGGGATAGATAGAATCCTGGGAAGAGCCCTGAACTATGAGATGGGAGCCTGGATTCTAATGTTCAGCAGCCAGATGGCCTTGGGCCATTTACTTTTCATAATCATACCAGGCGTGTCTGCTGCATAGGAAAATAGCATGTGGATAAGGGGACCTACTATTAATGTTAATACCACAAGGGACCAGGAGGGGAAATAGTTCCTTAAGCACATTTCCAAATTAGCCCCTTACCAGCAATTGTTTGAAGATAAAATGTTAACTTTATGGCTAAAAACATTTTAGGGAATTAAAAAGATTGACAATCCCAAGTGTTGGCAAGGATGTGGAGCAACTGGAATTCTCATACACTGCCGGTGGGAATATAAAGTGGTACAACCACTTTGGAAAATAGTTTGAGAGTTTCTCAAAAAGTGAAACACACATTTATAGTACGATCCACTAATTCCATTCCTAGGTATTTGCATAAGAGAAACAAAAACACAAGTAGACACACAAACTTGTATGTCTACTTGTGTATAGTAGACTTATGTCTACTTGTGTATGTCTTGTGTATGACAACTTTATTCATCATAGCCCCATAATAGCCCCAAACTGGGAACAACCCAAATGTCTATGAACAGATGAATGGATAAACAATATATCATTTGTGTATGTATACACAAATACTATTCAGCAATAAAAAGGAATGAGCTACTGATGCATGCAATAGTATCAATGAATTTTGAAAATACCACGCCAAGCAAAAGAAGCCAGATACAAAAAGAGTTCATCCTATATGATTCCATTTCTGGAATCTCACTAATGAATCCATAGCGACAGAAAGCAGAGCAGTGGCTGTCTGGGGCAGGGAGTTAGAAGAAAATTGATTGCAAAAGGTGGGACGGAATGTTGTGGAATGATGAGAAGCTTCTATATCTTCACTGTGGTGGTGGTGTTTTCACGACTGTACATAGTTAACAAAACACGGCAAACTTTGTGTTTAAAATGGGTGTGTTTTATTATGTGTAAATTATATCTTAATAAAGTTGAATGAAAAGCTGAACATACACACACTGGGAAAGCAGTGACAAATCTGAAATTGAAATACCCCAGGCTGGCTCTTAGATGCTGGGAAGGTGGTAGGCCTTCTCAGGTTGGTGCCCGTTTAGGGCACCAAAGTTCAAGGCCTGATGCTATTCCCAGGCTGACTGCCTTTTACAGAAACCGTGCTACACCTCTGTGAGTGTGCTGATGGATAGAAAAGCACTGTGTAAACCAAAAAGTGCTATATACAATTGATAAAAATGGTTAATACTGAGACTAATTGTCCACCTGCAACACACGGTGGATGGAGAGAGATCCCTCCCAGGCCTCAAAGTAGACTTAGAACCTGCAATCATTTTCCTTTCCTCTCTCCTTCCTCTCCTCAGCTGAGCTCCTCTCACCAGCAACAGTCCTTCAATAACCTGTAAAGGAATAATGAATAAATGAATGTAAAGACAATCTGCTCTGATGCACACAAAATTTTAAAAATTAAATTAATTCTTCCTTGTGACATTGTGACTAACAGCTTGGGCCCCAGGGTCAGACTTCATAAGTCCAGAGACCAGCTCTTCCACACCAGCTGGATGGACCTATAAAACCCTTTAACTTCTCTGTGCCTCGGCTTCCTTGTTTGTAAAAGAGGGGTCACAGTAGTACTCACACCACAGGCTGATGTGAGAATTAAATGAATATCCTTAACACAGTGGCTGGCGCAGAGTAAGAATAAGAACTGAAAGCTACAAATATTACTGGGTATTTTTGTCCCGACTCCTCACCTTCTCTCTTAATTTTCTATGGGACATCAGAGAGCATTTTGTCAACTCCACGGTAATCTATCCGGACTCTTTAGTCTGCAAGAGCAGGAAGTTCCCATGTACACTGAGCCTAAACTGGAACTTGCCCCCAAATACCAGTTACATAAGATCAAATGCTGAGGCACGGCCACACCTTTAAGTTTGATTTTCGCATTCCAAGTTGATTGTGCTGTATTTTATCTACACTTACTGGAGAAGCTTGTCAAGTGCACTGTAATTAAATGACTAGGCAGAAGGAGTCCAGCCACACACCACAGTTGAGAAATGTAGAAAATTGGGTGCTCTAGCAAGCCAAGTAGGGAATTAATAATATATTTAGAATTACTAATAAAGTGCCTGTCAAGCAATCGGCAACATAATATATACAAAAAAATCCTGCCTGTTGAGTAGGGCATGCACTGCTCCTGAGAAGTATATATTCTTGGAAATAAAATGATTCAACCCCAGATGAAACTTCTGTTCCCTGGCATTTCCCCCCTAATTTTCATTCATTTGTGTATTTTTTTACATCCCCCCCCATGTAGCTCCACCAACCCTCCCAGACGTCAGTGGGTCAAGCAGCCTCTCAAGGCAACCTTCTGCACCTGGCTCACAGCCAAGCATCCATGTCTCAAAGTCCCGTCCGGCAGGCTTCCTCTTCTTCCTCCTCATCCTCCTCTTCTTCAGCTTTGAGCGTGGGCCAGTTAGTCAGCAGTAAGTATCCTTTCTGGCTCGGTTTAAATCATGGTGGCCTTCTTGTTGCCTATTTGCAATGCTTTCCTTCTCTCTTTCTCTCTCTCTCTCTCTTTCTCTCTCTTTCTCTCTCCCTTTCTCCCCCCATGAAGTCCATGGCCAGAGCCAAATGGCTCCTTAGGGAAGCAGGCCCCCGGAGCACACCCCCTGGATTAGTGCATGTTTTCCCGCATGTCAGGGGCTGGGCTCCATCTTAAGTGGCTCCCCCCATGTGCTGAGTCAGTCCTGCCACTTCAGAAGGTCGGAACTGCTCAGCTTGCAGGGCCTGAGCCACACAGCTCAGAACTGAAATAACCAACAACAGGCACTCTGCCGGCGGGTCAAGCTGCTTTTCTGTGTGTTTGAAGTCCCCTGCCGTTCTATTTGTAGGTGTCAGAGGAAATAAAAGAGAGCATGCCTGTGGGCGGGTGGGTGTGTGTGCACAATGAGCCGCCTTCAGTGGCACGTGGGGGAAGCTGCATGGGCAGGAATCCGATGAGAAGTCTCTGAACAACCATTCACAAAATAAAATAAGCCTGAAAGTCTGCTTTTCTGACCAGGTGAGATACACACACACACAGATATATATATAATTTTTAGAAATGGTATTTGGCCCTAGGTGAAAATAGAGTATTTATCACATGCAGATAGAAACATGTTAAGATCAACAGGACAATGGTCCGATTTAATGTCAGTTATTCACCATTAGTGCAATTTTTACTGATATATAAAATCACAGAATACATGCATAGATTGCAATTCATTAGGGGCCAAAAACCCAGTAGCTGTGGGTTTCAAGGGCTACAGCACTGCACAGGCACCTGTGCCATGAAATGAACACGTGGGATTCTGCGTTTGGTCAAGCATCATGAGTGATCTGACAATGAATGTGCTAGGTGGAATTCCAATTGCACAGTGGCCATTAGGACATCGAAGTTCTAGGTTTATGGTGAGTGAACCATATAACCATAACAGGAACAATAGGATCCTCTCAAATTATGGGACAAATCTGGTAACACAAATCAAAATGGAGGGTTGCCATGTTCTCCCCCCACAAGCAGCCCCCGAAAAGAAAAATAATTTTGCAGATATATATTTTCTAATTATATGGATAATTCAGGCAAGAAAGATGCCTGTGGGTGGGGAAGAGATGGAAAGAGGTATAATGGAAAGATGTTAGAATTCCCAGGTACTTCAGTGGACTAGCCTGAGGCTCTTGATCTTAAAGATGGGTCAAAACCAAACAGACACTCAGCATACATACGCAGTTTCCATCAACCATATTTTAGGTTGTTTAGATATACAACCCTCTTCATTTGGGCCAGAAACCCTAGTCTTACTTGAATAAAATAATAGATAAAATTAATGTAATTATAGCCAAATTTTTCCCAATTAAAAAAACCTCTTTTAGGGTTGTTGTGGGAAAAGATTCTAACTTTGCTGCAATTCAATATTGTGCATAAGTTTCTGCAAAATGTTCTGTTTCTAAATGGCAGCAAGGTCATAAATTTAGGATAGGCTGTTAAGCTTTGGTCCTGAAAGAAAAGGGACCAAAGTAAAGCATCTTATCAACAAAAAAATAAGGTAAATATGAAACAAATGTACAAACCACACACACCCCCAGCCACTAACACAGTGTTTTACACAAGGAAAATATTAATAGTTAATACATGTTAGATGGATATAGAGTTGGATAAATGGAATGGATGGACAGCAGACATGGGTGGGTGGAACTGGGTTCACTCTAGTCACTTCTCACAAGCTGGACAGGGAAGGATTAACCTTTTTCAGAAATTAGTAACAGAGTTACTTAATGGGCTGGGTGGAATTCCAATTGCACCGTGGCCATTGGGACATCGAAGTTCTAGGTTTATGGTGAGTGAACCATATTACATATCCTTGTGGAATAGAAAGACTCCACATGCACTTGAAGCAGCACACTCCCAATTCGTATGCAAAGCCTGAAAGAGGAGCCCAAGCTAACTTTACAGTCTTCTCTGGCAGGCATAAGAGGCTCTAGCAGTGCCACTAGAAGTCAAACTTTGCAAAATCCCATCCCTGGACTTAACAGTTGCTTACAGATTTTACACATGTTGTTTAGTTAATTCCCTTCTGTCTCAACACTCAACAACAGAATGAATAATACATGGGTCATATCCCTCTGATTCCATAACTGGCTGTGATGGTTCACGGAACTCAGGGAAACACTTAACGTTTACTGGTTTACTATAAAAGATATGATAAAGAATGCGGATGAACAGCCAGATGAAGACATATACAGAGCAAGGTCTCAAAAGATCTTGAGGACAGGAACTTCTGTCCCTGTGGAATTGGGGTGCACCACCCTCTAGGCAAGTGGATGTATTTGCCAACTCTGAATCTCTCTAAATTCCATAATTTAGTGATTTTTATGGAGGCTTCATCATCTTGGCATGATCGATTGTTAAATCAATCTCCAGCTCTTCTTCCCTCTCTGGAGTATGTAGGTGGAGCTGAAAGTTCCAAGGTTCTAATCATGGCTGGGTCTTTCTGATAGCCAGCCACCATTCTGAAGGTATCCAGGAGCCCACTAAGAGTCACCTCATTAGAAGAAAAGATGTTCCAATCACCCAGGACATTCCAAGGGATTTATGAGCTCTGTCAGAAACAGGGATCAAAGACTAAATATTAAAACAAAAGATGCTCCTAGCACACTCAGGAAATTATAAGGATTTTAGGAGCTCTGGGCCAGGAACCCAGGACAGAGACCAAATATGTGTTTCTCGGTATATCAGAATATCACAGAACCTTTGGCAAAACCTGGGCCAATGAGGAGTCCATGTTATCATCAAAGACTTTCAATCTAATGTTGGCTAACCAGCTATATTCCAGATGAACTAAAGTTGCTGGATCATACAAAACTCTTTCCCACTCCAAGCAGAGGAATGCCAAGTTAATGTCCTAGTAATGATAACAGAAGCTTCATATGCAAAGAACAGCACATCTGGGCTCAGAATTAATGAATACACACACTTGTTAGAACATCTGCATAGTACCTATTGATAGTACCTACACACCTTGCCCTGTGTTAAACCTTGCTCAGTCTCCATAGTTATCAGGGGTAGAGATAGTTTCTATAAGTAGGGTCTTTGGAAAATCTAGGAGAAAAATCATACTTTTCTTGACAAATGTCTCAATTTGGTTTAAGATTTACAGTGTACCATTTAGAAATAGGTAAATTTGAGGGTTTTGCTTGCTTGCTGGGTTTTTTTTTTCTTTTTTTTTTTTTGAGTCCACTTTTTTTAAAACCCCTTAGCTTGATCCTTAGACAGCAAAGGGCTTATAGCTAGTTCCAGAAAAACCAAAACCATAAAGTGAACACAAAGATGCATGGTGATAGCACATGGCATAGTGAAACCCCTGACGCACAGTTCACACCATTTCCCACAGCCCAGCGAAGTCACCACATTGCAAGTACGCCGTTCTCCCAAATTAAATTGCACATTCCCAAATGGTTTCTTATTTCCCAGAAATATTTGGTAAATATGCCCATTATTTGTTGTGAGAGTAGCACCAAAAAGCCAGACAGACGTTTACATAAGATAGTTAATCCATGCTTCTTTGAAGCTGCATATTATCCCCATAACAACCCACGAGCAGGGATCACAGAAGGATGATGTTGACTCATGGTGACAGCTCAACCCATTTAGCAGCCCCTTACTGATACCCAGGCTAATGGTAGGAAAGAGCTAAATTTAAAAAACTGAAAGGAAAAGCAAAACATCTGTCCTGATTGATGCATCCTGAGCACTCGATTCAGTGTGGGCCCAGCGACTATGAACCAGATTCTACAAAACAGATTGGTTTTCACACACTTTGCATATGGCTCCCGTAAAAATCTTTTTACTTTTCAGTCCATGCAATCCAGATTTGATTTGGGAAACACCATCATTATACTTATGAGTCACTGCCAATTTTCAATGCCAGTTTATCCTATGGGCCAGTTACACTCTTTATAGGTTGATCAAGGGTCAGACTCAGGCTGGACCCCTGGCCGTCATTGCCATTGCTGGCCCTGTATTTAATATATTGGGCTGACTTAATCTGGAGCAAACTTCTATAAAACATGTTATTTCCTCCTCAGTCCAAAGAAACCCCAGACTGGGTGTTGTCCTCGAGCTGGTTAAAGGTGCTCGATCCACCTTATGGGAAATCTGAGTGTTCCCCATGAGGTTCCCACAAGGTAGCCTCAGATGCATGCTTAAAACTAACCCAACCTCCCCAGAGCCAGGAGAATGGATGACAGAAAGCCAGACTGACCTGTCCCAGGGCAGAATGTCAAACTGAGCTAGGTTGAGAGCTCAGACAACATCCCAGGAAAGCTTCCTTTTACCACATTCACCTCTTATTTTCCATCCTCAAGCTGAAAAGCACATGGCCCATATGGAAGGGAAATTGTTCCCACGGCGAAACAACCTCAAGAGTTTAAGACAGAAACTTTGGGATAACAATAGCATTAGTCTTCTGATGAGTTCAAAACATCTCACAGACACCATCTAACAAGTTCTCCCAGTGTATGAAGACAAACCCCACATGTTGTAATCAGGGTAAAGGTAATATTTCTCTAGGCATGGACTCCTTCTTTGGAGACTTCTATAATCTTGGAAACCATGGCGCGAAACCATAATAATGCACTTTGCCAACTGAGTTTCATGGGTAAGAACTAATATAAAGAAGGCTGAGCAGCTCACCTACAGTGATCAAAAAATTGCACGAAGAGATATTGAGTTCCCCTAACCTGGCCTTTGTCCAGCAGACCACCACCCTGTTTAAATTTCACAAGAATTCCTATCTTATCACCTCTCTAAGCAGAACCAGAAGAAAGTACGAGAGTGGAAACTACGTGAGAAGAGGAAGAAGGAATCCGGCTTTCTGGTGTAATGAATGTTTGCCAGGGCCCCATGGGCTCAGTGGCTGGGGCTCCTGCCCATCTCTCTGAGCTTTAGAGTGGAAGTTTGAAATCTGTCCAACACCACTCACAGCTTGGGAGCTAAGAGTCCACAGCCTCCTTTTCAACTCCGGTTATTGTCAGGAATCTGCCAAAAAGCAACCTGCACAATCACGAATGCATATTTCGTTCCTAGTATCAAAGAACTAGTGAGGAGACATAAACAATAGAGGCAGCAGGAGAAGAAAAGAAGGATGACAGGAGGCATTTACATGAAGAGTCATAAACCTGCCCAGTACCGCACTGCTAAGTCAGGCCCCGAGACTGAAGCAGACCATGAAACCCTACCAGTTAAAGACCTGCCCCTCAGGTGCTGAATAATTCAACTGATTCCAGTTGATCCAAAAAGCCTCCTTGCAAGGAGAGTGGGGTGTTAACATTAATAAAATAATAGTTGAGGTGAGGCAGCAGGTTTTCCGTGTTCTGGAACGTGCTGAGTAATAATGGTAAAGGGTCAGGAAAGATGCTGGCACACAGAGGACACCACACCCAGACTGGGCCAGGCCTGGCCATAGAGAAAGAGTCGTGTGAGGTCAGCTGATCTCCTGCATCAGGATCACCTGTGGCACTTGTTTAAAATATTCATCCCTGGGCCCCAGCAGGTGACTCCGATACCTGCAAATTCACACCGCCACAGTCCTAAAAGCCATAGTGTCACAAGGAAAGTCTCCAGCTTCCATTCTTTTCAGTTTCGAGCCTCCACGCCCACCCTTGCAAGGCTGCCAAGCCCCTCTTCCCTCTTTCCTGGGGGGAGGCCAGACCCCCCTCTCACCATACCATTCCATACTAAGTGGCCCTTTGTGCTCCAAACCAGCGTTTCTCAACTATTATTTTATTAATGTTAACACCCCACTCTCCTGGCAAGGAGCCTTTTTGGATTTATTTTTATCCTAATTGTCCTCCTTCCACCCATGACATTTTGATAGCACAGATATACTGCGTATCTGTTCTGCTGATGCACTGTGGCCCTTTGAGGAGCCATACATGGTACTATCTAAGACTCTTCCTACTTCTCCTCCCGCCCCCACCCCAGAACCAATATGAGCCCCATTAAGAATGCAGGCTCTAAACGCAGGGTCACGGAACAGGCTGAGCAGCCAGCAGGTCCGAGGCGGGCTGGCAGGAGGATGCCGAGGGGCTCAAGGGACAGCCAGAATCAGTTCCAGCCGACTGAGCATTACCAAATGCAAATGGACATCCAGTGCGGCCAGATCTTCTAACATTTCAGAAGAACGTGGAAAACCTAGATTTTTCTTTAGAAATCGATGTTTACATGTTGGCGAGTCATTTTTTAAAAGTTTTTAAGCACTAGGAAAGCTGGGTTTTATTTGCAAGCCGCTCATTTGCAACCTCTGCTCGAAGGATTTTTTTCAAGAAGAAGGAAAGGTGCTCAAGGCTGCAGTGTGCCAGATGTGACCTCCCAGAATCCCCAGCGAGTCCAGGCAGCCATGCTGGTAGGATTTAGTATCCAAAGCGCTGCCTCCACCATGGACCACCCAAACACGTCTTTCAGTAACCAAGTGTTGCCAGCCTGGGGGACAGGGGGAGGGTGTAGTTTAGGGAGAAAAAGTAAGATTTTAATTCATCTTAGCCACACCAGTTTTATAGTCATCTGCCCCAACCCTGGCTATGCACATGGATTCTCAATGTGCTACCCTGAAATATTCATCACTCCTAGCGTGAGCCCCTGCTCCGCCCTAGCAACCTTGCAGGCCCCCACAGTGCTCTGCTCCTCCCTGCATCTGTCTCGTCTGCACACTCTTCACACTGACCAGATCTGGCCCCTCCATGCACTGCCCATTGGAGAAGACCCAGATGAGTCCTCCCTCGTGGCCTCTCTCCCTCCTCTGCACACCCGGTGTGGGGGTCACACTATTAGCTCTTCATGATACTCTGCCTGCTGTTTTTCTCTCATTGTTTCTTATGCTTTAGTATTGGATCCCAAAGCCCTACAGACAGCAAACTGCACAGACGCTGGGACTGTTTCTAGTATTTCTCTTGCCCCTTCCCGCTACTCAGGACTCCCAGGAGTCACTTTAGAAAACACTCACAGACTGATCACAGTGGTTTTACCACTTTTCAACCTTTCTACAACAAAATTATGACTAATGACAGGTAAAAATTCTACAGGATCTTTTTTTTTTAATGTGAAGATAAAGGTACAACGTACACCCATATCGCTGATTCTATTTGCAGAGTCTGTTTTCTTTGGGCTGGATTTTCCCCAATAATGAGAGAATCTATACATGAAGCTCTAAACTCCCCACAGATATTAACGTCCTTATTTAAAAGTTCATGAAAAATTGGCACTTGGCATGCAAATGTTGAATTTCTTGTTTCATAACAACTGGAGTTACTACAGCCCTGAGCCCAGAAGAGCCATGCAGTCCACCACAGTCCTTGGACAAGTACTTGAATTTACTGAAATTGATGGGTTATTGTGCAGAAAGAGGAAGAGAAAAACTTTTCACCTAAGTGGGAGGAATGAGGCGAAGAACAATAGCGGCAGCTCACAGGGAGAATGGCTTCGCTACAGGCAGGATTGAGCAGCACTTTGAAATCTTCCACCATCCCCAACCCATGCTGTCTCCAGCTTGGTGCATGCTTTCATTTATCCAGGGATCAGTAGCCTGGGGGAGGGGGGAGTTTCATTCTCCAGCTGTTGTGTCATTTCCCTTGATAAGTCCTAAATTGACCGCGTTATCCAGCACCAAAGGAGCCTTCCTGTGGTAGGCATTTTTTATTATGTGCCCTTTCAGGGGACAAAGGCGTCTGTGTCAGTAAACTACTGCGGGGGGAGGGGAAAGACAGTATTATTCTTGCAGTCGCATAAGCACGCTCTTCTGAGGGGCTAATGTGGATGTAAGAAATTAGGCAGCATTACCGTGTGTTAGCCTGGCTGCATCAGTATCAGGCGAAGGAAAAACATATAATATTATTGTCTTCAAGTGCAATTTCTAGTGCTAAAGATTCCCAATGAAGACAATTCAAATGGAAACCTTTCCATTTTTACATTTTTGCATAATATTGGAACATGTTTATGGGCAAAATGGAGTTGCGCCCCCAAAACAAGTGCCTCCCCGTGCTGGCTGTTATTTGAGGAGCATGCTCTGGCATTGGGCAGGTGGCAGTGGCAGCAAGCTGTGGTTTTATCCGGGGTAGAAACATCTCGAAGGATGATTTGTGGAGGTGTGATCATTTGAGGATGGAGACTTGGGTGCCTCACCTGGGAGACAAAAAGGACATTCTGTGATGGTTCCCCACCTCTCTGCTGTTAAAGAGAGCCACTTTCTTATAAACCGTAATAAACAAATACTGCTCGGCCGTGTGTTGACGTATTGATCCTATTTTTAAAAACATCTCCACAGATCCTCAAATGGCAGCGGGTGAGGTGGATGGGGTTAATCTGGAGGAGATCCGAGAATTTGCCAAAGCTTTTAAAATCCGTCGCCTGTCCCTTGGCCTGACCCAGACTCAGGTGGGCCAAGCCCTCAGTGCTACAGAGGGGCCCGCGTACAGCCAGTCGGCCATCTGCAGGTAACCCGCGCCCGCATGCTGTCACCTCTCCTGGCCGGCCTGGGCCTCGTTTGTCCTCGCGGCTCAGCCTTTCTTCTTTGGGTGGGCAAAGCTGGAGGGGCAGAGTGTGGGAACAAAGTTCGGGGCAGCTATATATTGGGATTGGTGATCTTGAAGTAGATGGAGGTGCTAAAGCAGATTTGGGGGCCTGGCTTGATAACTCCTGTCAACTCACAAAGAACTTCCAAGGCAGTCACATTGGAAATACAATACCCTGGAGCCAGGGGCCTTCCTTCTGGGCCCACACTCCTATGCAGCTGAGAGCTACCAACTGCTCTGCACGCATAGGTATCCTGAGCAAATATTGTAAAGCTGCCAGTCCTAATTGGTGTTAACATTTCCACCATTTCTGCCCAGAGATGGCGATCAGGATTTTCCAAGAAAACACACATTAAAAAAAAAAAAAAATTAACCATCTTCTGACCTTGAAGGTTTTAACTTGCCTTCCCAGATGCAGCTTTAAAAGCACATCTTTAAAAAAAAAGAAGTGGCTGCTTTAAATGGCTCAGAAAAGGGTAGTGAGAATCTGGCCTAACTTCTTCCACCACCACCCCAAATTAAATAAATAAGTGACAGAATCGAGCCTTGGTTGTGTTCGAGTTGATCCGGGTTAAGTCGTCAGACGCAGACCCCATGCATGCATGTGTGTGTTGCACTAATCCCATGTTTATGCATGAGGTAACAAAGGCACTTCGGTAAGAGCTTTTTCCTCTTGGGCAATGCCTTATGAGTCCTCCTCCATCAGGAAAAGCCAAGAAACCAACTCTAAACTCATTTAAGTGGATTTTGTTCTTGGTGATCCATGAAATGCTGTCTTTTTATCTGCTCTTTATACTTTTAATGTATTCCCCAAAGGACGGAAGTGTACTTTTCCTGCAGTTTAAGACTAAGGTTATAAATAACATCAGTATGGGGTAGTAGCTTGCAGCTCACATTTTGCTCAATGATTTTCCATAAAACCCATTGATTGTTGTTAAATACAAAAAGCACCATAGGATCCTCTCACTTCTATGGCCTCCCCTACTGTTTTTTCTTATAAGATACCTCCCTGTAGAAAATAACCTTTATTCAGTCTATACAAGGATACTACTGCTGGGAAATTTGTTTCAAGGCTTGTATATGTTATTCCAAACAACATGTACAGAAGCATCAACACTAACAAGCAGCATCGATGATATGAATACCGTTTGCTCCCTGTTGGGAAACATTAATTTCGTTTCATCTTGACAGCCTTGGGATAAAGGCAGCCACAGGTTTTTAAGTTGTTGCCAATTTTCTGTTGGTGCTAAATTCCTCTTTCACTTATTTTTAGTTCTAAAATGTGATTTCCTTCTATTGCTGTAAGTGCTAGCTAATGTTTTAACTCATACACCTAGCCATCTCTTGGGCATTTCCAATCAAATATGTTGATTTCTGAAGTCTTCCCCAGGAGGGAGCCAAAAAGGCTGTGGCTGAAATGCACAGACCTTGGGAATTCCCAGGATAATAGAACATGTAAGATGCCTTGACTTCAGGCAGCTGCATGTTGGGATTCCAGCTTCCATTGTTTCAGGCAGATCGGTTTAGGAGCTATCTACCAAGGGGGAAAAAAAAAGAAAGACCAAGATTTGGAACACTGGAACAATTTAAGTGAATTCTAAGGGTAGGAAGGACTGCATTAGAGCCTGCACACAGGTGACACTTGTCCCTTATTAGCTGCAGTGACCCCTACGCACTGCTTTGAGTCCCTCCTTATCAGAGTCACAGAGGAAAAGATGCCCCCAGTGCACTCAACAGCCCTATCACAAGCTCTGTGCCCTGGTGCCATGGCTCCGTAAAGACTGTTGCCATGCTATCAAGAGTTGCAGCTGTACTCTGGGAGGCCGAGGCGGGCGGATTGCTCGAAGTCAGGAGTTCAAAACCAGCCTGAGCAAGAGTGAGACCCCGTCTCTACTATAAATAGAAAGAAATTAATTGGCCAACTAATATATATAGAAAAAATTAGCCGGGCATGGTGGCGCATGCCTGTAGTCCCAAGCTACTCGGGAGGCTCAGGCAGGAAGATTGCTAGAGGCCAGGAGTTTGAGGTTGCTGTGAGCTAGGCTGACGCCATGACACTCACTCTAGCCTGGGCAACAAAGTGAGACTCAGTCTCAAAAAAAAAAAAAAAAAAAGAGTTGAAGCTTTGGGGCTTTCATGGCGAATCATGGCAAAATGTGGTATGTGGCAAATTAGCACAACAATGAGAGCTTGGGGGAGGGGGAGCTTGGCACAAATGACAGCTCATTAAATAACATCAAATTATCAGTTCGCTTTGTACTGAAAGTAAATGTACTTCTCTTCTTAACCAGTACTGGAAGTTGGGTTTTTCAAAAATTAATAGATAAAAATTGCATTAAGATCCAATATTATTTGTGCTTCTTATCACATTGTAGGAGATCTAAAATGTGCTGCCAAAAGTAAGAATATGGCACACAAAGAAGGCCTATTCCATCCCTTTGCAAGCATCCTTACTGAACATATTCTGACTGACTCACGCGTGCTCATTCTGGCTCTGTGAGAACAGACCATTGTAATAAAGATGCTCAGACGGTTGTTTTTCAACAGCACGGAGCACTTTAAAAAGAGAGAGGGGTAATCGCTTCTCGGCCTTTTGGCTAAGATCAAGTGTAGTAAAAAGAGAGAGGGGAATTCTATGTATCCAAAGTTGCCATACTGGAGGGTTGTGAATTTGGATATAGAATAAACAAACAAACAAACAAAAGGTAATTGGTACTTTTTTCTTTTTCATTGAGAGTGAGTATGAGTTTGGTACCAGGATGACCTCTTAAAACACTCTATATAATTTTGTCCAAGAGGCTTCATATTTTTTAAAGTCAATGTAGCAAAGAATTGCTGATGGCAATTGATACATAGAAGACCTCATTTACAGAAAATGATATCGTTCAAGTACAGTTTGCAGATATCACACATTAAACACAGCTTGATGCCGTGGTGCAAAAGTACACCATTACGCTGGACCGTGTTTGGAAGGCATGAGGTGGCCTTAGCACACCCAGGGGTGGGGTGTTCCATAGTTATTACAATGTGTCCAGCTGTTTGAGCCAGAAAGCAGCAATGGGGCTGTGTTTCACCTGGAAAGGGGGGCATGTTGTTAACTTGCATATGGTGAAAATTGTTCACCATATGAGAGAGAGAGAGGGATAAAAAGGGAGCCATGAAAGGAACGTCCCAGTTGCCATCACTGACTATGATAATAGCTGCAACATTCTCATAACCAAGTCAATAGGGGGGGGGGGGACTTAAAGAAAACCAAATGCAAAACATACCATTTCAAGCGAAAGACCGTGACCACTGTCGTCTTTGATGTCACTTTCTAGCGTTAATTTTTGCCTTAGGGATTCTGAAGGCTGGGGACACGGGGCTGGTACCGTTCAAATGGAAGCTCAGAGCTCAGCGTTTGCAGGGGAAAGGCCGGCGAGTCGTTGCGTGCCCGCGTCGCAGCCCGCGCGTCCCCTGTCCGCCCGTGTGTGTGCCGTGTGGTCTGCATGCGCTGGCATGGAGCACGTGGGGGGTGGCTCTGGCTTGGGCGGGGCTGGCCACCTTGCGGCCGGCCACTAACCTGCAGCGAATCCGCCCTGCCAGGCAGTCAGGCAGGCAGGCAGGAGGCCCACCCTGGCAGAGGACTCAGTGTAAGACTGTTCTTTCTCAATTTTCCCCCCAGACACACCATCCTGAGAAGCCACTTTTTCCTACCACAGGAAGCCCAAGAGAACACTATAGCTAGCAGTCTGACAGCCAAACTGAACCCTGGCCTTTTGTATCCTGCCAGGTTTGAAAAGCTGGACATCACCCCTAAAAGTGCCCAGAAGATCAAGCCGGTGCTTGAGCGGTGGATGGCCGAGGCTGAGGCCCGCCATCGCGCAGGTATGCAGAACCTGACCGAGTTTATCGGGAGCGAACCGTCCAAAAAGCGCAAGCGGCGCACCTCCTTCACACCCCAGGCCCTTGAGATCCTCAATGCCCACTTTGAGAAGAACACACACCCCTCTGGGCAGGAAATGACCGAAATTGCTGAGAAGCTGAACTATGACCGGGAGGTAGTTAGAGTTTGGTTCTGCAATAAGAGGCAAGCCCTGAAGAACACAATTAAACGCTTAAAACAGCACGAGCCGGCCACGGCCGTCCCTCTGGAGCCCTTAACAGACTCGCTGGAAGAAAACTCCTAAAGAGAATTGGAAGCAAAACCCACAGAAACTAAATTCCACCCTTGGGACGCCACCAAAAAAAGAAGAAAGAAGACGACAAAGAAGAAGAAATTAAATTAAATTAGAAAAATAGCCCCAGTCATTGTCACCGTTGTAAGTAAAAGACTAAGAAAACTACCAAGTGGACAGAATGGTTTCTACACGTCCGTTGGTTTTCCAAAAAGGAAAATGAAAAATTTTTTGAAAATTTTTAAACAAGGAATCCACCACACTGAAGGTGTGTGTGGTAGCATAGTTCCTGTCCCCCAACCTGTCTCCCCAAAGCCAGTTTTTTAATGGACTTAAAGCAAACCAAATAACCACGAACTTTTTTCTGTATATTATGAAAATATGAACACGTTTTAAGGAAAAAGAAAAAAAAAACAAACAAACTAAACCAAAAACCAACAACAAACAAAAACTTTTAGCTGTTCAAAGCGAATACAAGCCTGCCACCTGGAGGAAGGACTGCATCCTTTCAGGTACTAAGTGCTGATTCACTATGAAACCTATTAACCAAAGTCAGAAACATGGCATTGCAGACGTGATCTTTCGTCTACTCTTCTCTGCGCGTAAAGTTGTGTTACGAATTTTTACATTTGTACTAATGGAAACATAGGAAGCCTGATTTCTCCCATCTTTCCCATCTGTTGTCTCCGCCCATGGGGTGGGTACCATTGTTGAAGCCATTCTGTGAGGCTCACTGTTGGGTTTTTTGGGGGGAGGGTGGACATTTTTCTTTTTCTTTCCTTTTTTTGGTGGGGTGGGGGGGGCATCCTGGATCGTGTGCCAAAGCATTCGTTGCTTTCTTCTCACTATGACTTGTGGGTTTGAGAAAAGAAAATGGAGCTCGCATTTCTCTTTTTTCTTCCATTTCTCCGTCTCCCTTGCACGTGGCCTCCCAGGTCTGCTGGAAGGCCACAGAAGTAGGGAGGAACAGTGTTTTTTTCCACTCAGATCCTAGTGAAATGCAGAAGAGACTCCAGAATAACTAGGGCTTTGCTCGATGAACTGTCAACACTGACATAAGCTGTAATTGTGCTCACTGTCCACACCAGAGCTTGGGATTTTTCTCAGTCTGTTGGCCACGTACATGGAGAGCTGACCAAAACTAATTTTGTAATATAAACATAAGCTGCACATTTGGTTCAATACTTACATCTATGTTATGCTTCTGTGCAAAGCAATTTCTCTCAGAAGTCTGATAGCCAAAGAAATGTCTCAAGATTTCAGTCAAAATACACACATGGCATGCGCACGCCCATACACACACACACACACACACACAAAGAAACAGGCTAAAAAGATATCATTAAAGGCCATCATATATCCTGTTAATCTCATCTTTTCTGCTACTTCTTGCATTCCAATAGCGATGGCAGACTTTTTTCAGGGGGGAGCAATTATGCTTGGGATCTGTAAACGGAGCAGAAAGGTAGCAGGCAAATGTAAGCAGTTGGAATCAGGGGCCAGGTTCTTGAGGGGAAAGGAAGTCCTAACAGGGAAGTGTCTTTATGAAAAGAAAAAAATAAGGGCAACATATGTAACTTAAACATTTGTACCCCTGTAATATGCTGAAATGATAATTTAAAAATAACATTTAGAATAAAAGAAAGAAATATAGGAGGGGCTTCTCCAACGCATCAGAATAGCCTTTACTATTAGAACTAGAGGATTGTTTCTTTTTTTTAAAAAAAAAAATAGCCTACTCTAAAGATCTGTGGGCCACAATAACCTACTGAGCAAAAAGGACGTGCTGAGCTGTGGGGATGGCTGTGCAGGTGAGCGACTGGAACCTGCTGCTCATGTTTTCACCCAAGTCTAGGCAGAAAGTATTCTGTTAAAGTGGCAGGCAAGACAGAACTGTCAATTTGCTCACTGTCTGAATGTAAATATTTAGGAATAATTAATTAATAATCATGCTCATGTATTATCTAGAAGTAAATTGTGAAATAAAAAAGAGAAACCCCACCACAAGTTTCCCAACTGATTAGACATGCCATCTCCTTCCCCTAACACACTCCCTGTCCCCTGGGGGTTTGAGTTTCTTCTGTTGGCTACTTTGCTGGTTGTGTAAATGCTACAGTATAATTGTCCCTTCAGATGATTCATGCAGCAATCAGGAGACTACCAGCAAAGGAAACTCTAAAAGAAATCCTGGAAGTGGAACTAGTCACTTGTAAAGGTGTTTCCATTTTGCCAGTCTGATGCTAATTGGACCACCGCTAACCTGATCTTCAATTCCAACGACATCATGGTACCCGTTTCACCACTTGAGAAACTGCACAAATACCAACAACCCAGAAACCCAAAACTTCATTGATTAAAACAAAATTTTGTATTCTCCTAGGACCTGCTCCAAATTCCATCAAGAAAAGCTCCCCAAGAAAAGAAGTTAACAAGATAACATATGACGGATGCTAAATGTTTAAATATATGCCGGCAGCAGTTACATAAGGCCTGCTCAGTTCTGAGATCTATAATTGGGAGGGTATAACTAGGACAGAGAAAATATAAAATAAAAGTAATCTTCCAGAATGGAACAAAAAAGAAAAAGATTCATCCCACAGTCGTAAAACCATTCATGTGCAGTGATTTTTTTTATAGTTTTATAATTTTGTATTGTTTTATAAATTATTTATAAGGTGTTGTAATGCTTCTTATATTAATTTTTTACAGATAAATTTTTTGCTACAAGGCATAAAATAGTGCCTGAACAGATTCTTAGGAATATAAATTATACTGTGTAACTCATAAGTCTTTGGGACCACACCTGTTGTTTAATTTTATGATGACATTTCTTATTTCCACTTGTAAACAACTTCATATGCCAATAGCGTTTAAGTGTCTTTTATGTTTCCATCAACTGAAGGTTAAGGTTGCCACCGACAAAAAAAATAAAAGCCACTTTGGGCATATGCGATTGTATTTCAAGCTTCAAAATTTTTCTCACATATTTTTATATTATTGCCATCTTCATTATCTTCATTATTTGATGGAAAACGTGACAATGTACGTTATATTTTACTTTTGTTTGTGAGTTTTCCTTTCTTTTTCAACCAAAAAAAATATTTTGAACAGTTAAAAGTTTTAATTACGTTGCAAGGTTTTGGTTTCTTTATGTTGTAATCATACAGATACACACATACACACACACAACACAACACAACACAAAAGAGAGAACAAAAAAGCAAAAGGAGCTAGGAAAGAAAAAAAAAAAAAAAACAAGTAGAGGCGTATCAAAGAACTCAAGCTATAACCAAAAAGAAATCGTAAAATGCCTTTGCTCGTTTCTCTTCGCTGGACCAAAGCTCAATATTTGTAGGTATATGCACATTGTATAGATATGGCTAAATGTTGCTGACAATCTCGCAATACTAAACTGTTCCTATTTTAAGAAAAAAAAAAAAGAAATACAAACTGTTCATCAATGTTTTACCTCAGCACTCTACTTGTACCCAGTTAATGACCAAGCTTAAAAAAAAAAAAAAAAAGGAGAAAAAGGAAATTGATTTTCATTTCAATGTTTGACTGTAAAATCTGTTTGGATAACATTTTGTAATGAGCTTTTTGTCATGTGATTTGCTTGTCTTCAACTTGAAATTATGTGAGGCACATTTGTTTATTTGTTGTTAAGAAAGTGATTTTTTTTTTCTTGTCCTATGTGCTATGATCTAGACTGGTCACCAGGGTCACTTATGAGGCACCACAAAGAGATCTGCTTTCTCCATGCTTGGAGCAGGCAGCAGGAGGGGGGGGGGCAGGAAAACAGACTGGGTTGTTTTGGAAAAATCATCATGACAAGAAGTTGACATGATATACTTGTGACCAAGAAGCCAAACTGGATATTTCAAAGCTCCTTACTTGCTCTGACATTGAAACCAAAGCTGATTTATCTGCACAGGTTGCTTAATGTTTAAAAAAAAAAAAGTAACTGTACTTTATCTAGAGCAATATCTGTATGGTCAGTAAAGCTGCACTTTGTGTATTTCTTAACAGCTTCAGATCTGTCACTTTTAATTTGTACCATAAAAAATAAAGAATTGTTTGACATGAGCTTCCAGGCTAAGTGTGTCTCGCACTGAGATGTGTCATTTAAATTGTAAACATTTAAGTAAGCGTACATTACAAGCCCAAATGTGAGAAAAGGAAGGGGTTCAAGACAGACTGGTTACTATTACAATTATTTTAACTTTTCAAATGAAATTACTATACTCATTGGGACTTGTTTGGTTGCAAGATACAGAAATCCAACTCAAACTTACCTAAACAAAAAGATACTATGTTGTTTGACTTAACTGGGAAGTCCTGTGGTGGAGCTCAAGAACATCTGGATACAGTGGTTTCAAAGACATCATCAGCCTGTCCTGCTTGGCTTCCTTCTCAGAGGGATTCTCTAACCATGGACCCCAGGGCACGGAGTCATGTGCCTGTCTCTAAACTCAGCGCTGGTGCTGGGGAATGGTGCATTTAAATCAGCCATTTGCAGTCACAGGCCCTGTCTGAGGTGGGGCCATGGCGTCTCTTGAAGACAACCCCATAGGACCACAAGGAATGAAAGAGGAGGCCCCATAAGAACCAGAAGACAGAAGAAGAGACATGACAGTGGGCAGACAAAACCCAGAGCCGCCATGGTCTGCTACTAACACCCAGCTGTGAGCCAGGTATTGTAGAGAGTTCTGCTGGGAAAGTAGTGTTCTGCTGGTCTTAAAGAATGTCTGTAATCACATATTCTGGCAAAGTGGGGCACTTCAGTTATGCTCCTGCTTGAAATTTAATGTGAGTAGCAGGGGTGAGTTAATGTTATATTGTCTCACCAAAAATGCCGGTAAAGTATAATAATAATATTTAGAACCACAATCTCCATAGCTTTAGTGACCTTTAGCAAACATTTCTCATGCTGCATGGAGATCTGTGTATCAACTTCATGTTATGATTGGCAAAAGCGCTTTAGGACAAGCAACAGACCCAAAAGTCTGAGTGCCCATGCACTATACATGGGCAAACAAAGTGGCCAGGAAGCTCCAAGACTGACTTTAAGAGGAGCAAAAAAATAGTGATGCCTCTGCCCTCATGAGTGACAAAAAGATAAAAGAAAGTCATTTCAAGCTTTTTTTTCCACATAAAATACTCTAAAAATATGCTGGGCAAAGGTCCTGCCTGTGATTGTGCTTATTATTATGAAATATGACTTAGAAAACTCTAAAATTTCTTCTTTTTAAAGACAGCTGTCATTCAAATGCAATCATCCCATATTCCACGAATATCTGCTAAGCATTTCACAGGTGCCAGAACATTCTCTGTGCTGGGGACTCAGAAATAAACAGAATCTTTGCCTACGAGAAACTCATATTCATAGTGCCAAAACCAGTAATATTTCTCCAGAAATTAAAATCATCACATGTTTCTTGTACTATAACATTTCACAAATAAAATAAATTTCAAAATTAAAATGATGAGACACAGTTCTGAGGCCAACTTCAAAACAGAAAATGAATGGGCAGGAATAGCTGAGGCTTAAAGGACAATCACGAGCATCTGTTTTAAAGGATTCCAAAAACTGTTCCAGTAATAATTTTCTACTAAACCAACCATATACACACAATATATTCAGTGGCAAGTGTAGCAGGTTGATGAGTTTAATAAAAACTCTGTGGTTGTGGTTGGAAAGGGTTCAGAAGCAGCCTGTCACCCCACATGGGAAAACCGACTTCTCGTTAACAAACACAGGGCTGGGCTCCTTATCTGTTGTTCTGCCCTTTGAAGAGAGTCCAGCCAAACAGCAGCCATTTTTCTTGTCTACTCTGCGCTAAGGAAAGCCATGTCAAGGGAAGAAGTTGACGCCTAAGGAGGTGTATAGGATGAAAATCTTTCTAAAACATATGAAATATTGTCATGTCTTCTGAAAGCAGTTCATGAACATAGTTTACCCTCTTCTCGAGGGCCTTTCTCCTGCCATTTGCTTTATTCTTGTTAACAGCTCTATTCATTAGCCATCCACAGCAGAAGTCTGGGAGTCCTTCGAACACCCCACATATACATACACACCCCAAGTCACCTAAAGTCCTGGCAATTCTGCCTCAGTTATTCCCTTTGAATCTGTCTCCTGACCTCCATCTCCCACTGCCTCTCACCTGGATCCCTATGATCTGTTCCTTCTGGTCTCTCCGCCCATCCTACATCTGCCCCCAGAGTAGTCATTCTAATCTAAAAGGCCAATATCAACATATTTCTCTTTTGTTTAAAACCTTTCCAACGTTCATCGTTGCCTTCAGAATGAAAAACAGACTCCAGCATAGCACACAGTACCTTTCCTCACCTGGTTCGTGACTCCTTCTTCAGCCTGATCTGTCATCAATTCCAGTTCACACAGTTGTGTCTTTTAGAACTTCTTAAAATTTCTCTAATGCCCCAAACATTTTTACTGCTCTACCCTCTACTTGAAATGTCCATCCACTGCACTGTTAACCTATCTAACTTCTACTATTCTTCAAGATTCAATTCTATTCAATTTACAAATAGTTATTGGACTCCTACTATGTGCCAAGCATTGTGCTTCCTTTAACATAGCATTAATCAAGTTTGCAGATTTGTTAGCCATCACTTAAATATTGCAAAATCCCTACTAGAGACATCTGAATGGTCTGTAGACTTGGCTTATAGATAAGTGTAGTTTGGCAATATGTTCTTTTAACCAGCTGTCATTTGTGTGTGACAGATCTTCCTTGTCTAGTAACAGTAATCGCATATTTGAATAATTTTCAAAGCTTTCTTGTATACATTATTTTATTTACCCCCATCATAAAAGCCCATGGAAATGGGATGATCCCTATTTTATAGATAAGAACTAAGAATCATAAAAGTTAATAAGTGAAGAAAAGTGGGCTTCAGTCATGGAAACGTGACCCCCCAGGTAGTGGTAGGTCTGTGGTGGCTAACACCATGAACTTTTTCTCAAGATGAGACCCTCCACCTCTACCTTACATTCAGAGAATGTTTTGTCTTCACATAAGTCCAAACCATGACAATGCCTTCGATGACCATATATATCATGCACACACTAAGTATTATACACATGTATCAAGAGGGGAACCAGTCTATAACATAAAGGCATGGGAAAATGACTTCAACTTATCCAAACCACTCCCTGCCATCTAATTTGGTAAAACATGACACACCCTGACACACACACACATACACACACACACACACACATCAAACATTTACCTTGCTTCTTTTCAATAGCACAGGCTTCACTCTTACTTTTTAACACATTGCCATGGTGCCATCAGTGTTCAAATTCCTACTTTGGGGGTTTGAGCTGCTTTGAATAAAGGAGAAAAGTCTACAGGGGCTCCTGGTCCTACTCCTTGGAGGTCACAGAACAACCAGTCTTTCCAAAAAATAATGTGTGCTCAAGCACTTGCATGTACATATTCTTTATTTCTGCTTCTAGAAGTATCAGACTCCCCAGGAGGAACAAAAAAAGGAAAAAACGAATATATCTGTAGGCTCCAAAGAGTGCAAGAACACAAGACAATTCATTATTTCTTGGACATACCCCCTCAATTTTCTCAACCAGGGGACTCTACTTAGATTTTGTGTTCTCTTGGCCTATCGTTCCTTCCCTGTCCTCACATCCCAGCCATAATCAGCCTCCACGGTCCAGATGAGAGGCCTAAGACTCGAAAATACAACAGTGAAATTGACTATTTGGAGCTGAGGTCTAAATGAGGATTTATTTATTACAAGAGCTAGAAAATAGTAAATATTTTAGGCTGTAAAGGCCTCTGATGTAGCACAAAATCAGCCACAGGCAGTGTGTAACAAATGGTATTGGTTGTGTTCCAATAAAACTTTAGCAACAAAAACTGGCAGCTGGCTGGATTTGGTTCATGGACCATAGTTTACTGACCCCTGATCTATTAAGCTAAGTTGGTTTGGAGACCACACAGGCCCTATAAGTCTTCTGTGAACTCTGGGCATGGACCCAACTTCTGGCTGTCTGTAGTGACATTGTCAGGGTTTGCCCAGAGCTCCTAGAATATTTTTACCTCTTTTCTCTGTACCCTGCTTCAAAATGCTTTGCCACCAAAATTGTGCACCTGTGCCTTTTCTGGAAGACTTTCTCGGGCTCCTGCAGTCACTTTTGTCTGTAGGGGCATAGAGACCCAAGTGCCAGGGAGTTTATGCCCAGCAACCCCCAACCCCCAGGGCGAGAGAATGACTGTCCAGCCCATCCCCCCACCCCACCCCACCTGCACCCCTGGCCTGAGCACCTCTGAGGCTCATGCTCACTCCAGATTGAGGGATCTGGCTGCAGGCGCCCTCACCAGAAGGTGGCCTGAAATCACTCCCTCGTTCGTCCTGCCTCTTTCTCCCTTATCAGGTTTTCCCAAAGTCCTTCCTTAATTAATCACTTCCTTAATTAATTAATTACTTCCTTAATTAAGTCCTTTCCCAAATCCTCATCTCTGGGGAAGCTGACCCTCACACACCATCTCAAATTGCTCTGCACATGTTTTGCCTCCAGTAAGTGTTTGCAGCCCCTGGAACAGATGCTCAGCTGTATCCCTAGATGGACACGGGGCCCAGGAGCTCTGTGGGAAAGACCTCAATTCCAGCCCGCAGTTGGGGTTCAAACATATGCAGAAGAACTGAGAGACTAGAGTTCCCTCAGAAACCTAGATTGGAGGGAGGGAGAGGAGCTCTTGAGGAAAGATACCTGTGAGTGGGGAGGAGTCTAGCAACAGGATCAGCAGAGGCCTGAGCAGCCGTGAGGACGAGATCTTGTTTGCACTGGGAAGGGAAGAGGGGCAGAGAACCATGACATTCGGGGATAAATAGCTCCCCACTCCTCGAAGCATGGCCAGGCCTAGGATGAGGCAAGCAAGGCCCATGAGTCACAAAATTCTTTAAGAAGGCATTTTGGGCTGGGCGTGGTGGCTCACGCCTGTAATCCTAGCACACTGGGAGGCCTAGGCGGGAGGATCACTCAAGGTCAAGAGATCAAGACCAGCCTGAGCAAGAGTGAGACCCCGTCTTTACTAAAAATACAAAGAAATTAGCCAGACAACTAAAAATATATAGAAAAAATGAGCCGGGCATGGTGGTGCATGCCTGTAGTCCCAGCTACTTGGGAGGCTGAGGCAGAAGGATCGCTTGAGCCCAGGAGTTTGAGGTTGCTGTGAGCTAGGCTGAAGCCACGGCACTCACTCTAGCCTGGGCAACAGAGTGAGACTCGGTCTCACAAAAAAAAAAAACACAAAAAAACAAAAAAATGAAGGTATTTGGAGCATGTGTAAAATTTAAATTTGACATCCTACCACCTCACCTTTGTCATGGCCCTTCTCCAGGGGCTGGTGCCAAGATGCGGAGAGTTCCTCCCGGCCAGAGAAGAGCTCGGGAAGGTCGGCTGCCTGGCAGAAGTTGGAAGCTTTAAAGTGGCCGCAAGGGCAGCGGCTCCTGAAAAAAGGCTGCAGAGCCTGGAACTCTGTGGTTGTGCCCCAGTGGGACGGCCGTGGACTCAGCCTCCCTGCTCTTCCTGGTACAGGCCAGGCACCCTCCCTGGCTCTGCACCTTCACTCGAACTGTACCCTCTGCCCAGAAAGCTCCCCCTCCCTCGCCTTCTTCCAGGCTTTGCTCAAATCTCATCTTTTAAGTGACCTGCAGGGACCACCCTAATTACTATTGCTGCGTGCATCACCAACTCCCAGCACTCCCTAAACCCTTAACCTACTCGACTTTTTGTCCCATAGCTCTTTTAATCATCTCACATGCTATGTAGTTTAATTATTTAATATATTTGTTATTTATTTTCTGTCTCTTCCTGCTAGAATATGACCTCCTCAGAGTCAGCAGTCCTTGTTTGATTTACTTTTTGCAGGCCCTGGGAGCAGTGCCTGATGTATAATAGGTGCTCAATGAATGTCCGTTGCCTGTATGAATGAAGGAAGGAAGGAAGTTTGGGAACTGGTTAGGGTTGCCAGATCTAGCAAATAAAATCATAGGACATCTGGTTCAATTTGAATTTCAGATGAATAACAAAATTTTTTAGTATAAAAAGTGTGCCCCAAATATTGCATGAGACATACAAAAAAACTGTCGTCATTCAAACCAGATGTGGTGGCACACGCCTGTAATCCCAGCTACTGAGGCGGCTGAGGCTGGAGAATCAGTTGAGCCTAGGAGTTCAAGACTATCCCCGGACAACATAGCAAGATCTTATCCCTAAAAAAGTTTAAGAATTAAAAAATAATAACTATAACAATAATAATTGCCATTTGTTGATTGAAAAACTGCAACATGCCAGGGACTGTGTTAAGATCTTCCCCACATTTAATCTGTACGACAACTCTATAAACCATTTAGGATCTTTCTTTTGCAGAAGAGGCAACTGAAGCAGAAGAGAGAGCCTAAGTCCCTAGCCCAAAGTCTCACAGCCAGTAAGTGGAAGAATAAAGATAAAAGAGCAGCTCTGTCTGTACCTCGAGGCCTAAAAGCAGATTCTCCCTAACCTAGATGCCCACAGCATTGCCCGAGCATCTGTGGCACTCCTCCCTCTGTTTCTTCTCGGCATTTCTGTGTTCCTCCCAACACCTGCCACAGTGGCTTTTTCCACGTCCAGTCTAATCCCAATAGAGCAGAGACAATCGCCCGGATTGCAGGTGGAAGCCGTGGAGCTGCCAGAGTGCTTACTACGGCTGCAGACGCTCACTGCCAACCCCCAGCCCAGACCTCGCGAGAAGGAGGCACCCGGCCAGCTTGAGAGACGGCAAATATCTGCAGTCCAAAGAAATGTTTTCAGGAAAACTGTGATAAATCATACCAAAATGAAAAAAAAAAAAAAAGTCATACCAAAATGGCCCAGCCTTCCTCTCGAGGCCAGAGGAGGAGAGATGGAAAGGTTGCTCCCTTGTCTTTGAGCCCGGGGCCCTCGGTGTGAGATGAAAGGCCTACTTTGGTTATGCATTACCGGGACACTCTGGATGGGGGGCTATTCAGGACAACGGGCATAAACTGAGACTTGCCTTAAATATTGGTAAATAATAAAAATGCTACTCATTTGACTCATGTGTATATTGCTTTTTGCGAAAAGTAAAGTTATAACGGTGGTCATAAACTCAAATGCTATCAAGGCTGGGAGATAACGCACGTGAGCAACATGGAGCCAGAGAACAGTGTAAGCACCTGACACTCGGCCCCCTTGTCGGAGGCAGTAGGGAGTAGGGGGGAGCAAGGTGAACTCCTGCCTTATCTAAGGGCATGACTGTGACTCAGCTCTGGTCTGTCGTCACTGTGTGGGAAGGTAGAGCCTGGGTCGTCGGATCGTCTAGTTTTTCTAGAAAGGCAGAAAATCTTTTCTTTTATGTGAATTCTCCTAATTTATTGGCAACAGTCTTTTCTTTTTTTTAATTTCAATATACACAGACCAAAGAAAATCTACCTAAACACTACTGGCTTTTTTTTTTTTTTTTAAGACAGAGTCTCACTTTGTTGCCCAGGCTAGAGTGAGTGCCGTGGCGTCAGCCTAGCTCACAGCAACCTCAAACTCCTGGGCTCAAGCAATCCTCCTTCCTCAGCCTCCCAAGTAGCTGGGACTACGGGCATGCGCCACCATGCCCGGCTAATTTTTTCTATATATGTATTAGTTGGCTAATTAATTTCTTTCTATTTATAGTAGAGACGGGGTCTCACTCTTGCTCAGGCTGGTTTCTAACTTCTGACCTCGAGCAATCCGCCCACCTCGGCCTCCCAGAGTGCTAGGATTACAGGCGTGAGCCACCGCACCTGGCCAACACTACTGGCTTTTAACACCTGAGTATGAACATTGGACAATTCATAAGGAATGACATCCGGCATCCTTTAAGTAATTTGCTTGTATGTCCATCCGCCCAGCTCTGTGACTGCAGGGACCATGTCTCATCCGTTTTTGAGTGTTCGGCGCCTACACTGGGCATATACTAAGTGATCAACAAATGTTAACTGAGATGAAATACAATGCAATCACCAGGGTTGATCCTTTAGTGGCCGTGGTCCTTGGGTCCCCCAGTAAAAAAAGACGGGCATGAACTCCAGATATGTGGGAAAATCTATTGACCTCATGGTGTGCACCAACACCCTGAGAGTTCCTCAAGTGGCATCTCAACCGCAGCTCAGTATCTTCTCCAATTCTCTTCCGATTTAACCTCCTCACCCTCAACTTCTAACATCAACGCCATCAGCATTGTATAATCATCAGAGCCTTTACAGAGAAAAAGAAAAGGGAGGAGCTTGACATTTTATTACTGATACATTAGTAACATTTACTTATATGCTTTTTGGTGTACTAAGACAACTCACATTTAAAGTGATTATTAACATAGTTGGATTAGTATTTACATTTGTAGCTGTTTTCTACTCATTGCCCTTGTTCTTTGTTTCTTTTTTGTCTTCTACTCTTTTTCTGCTTTCTCTAGTTTTGATTGAACATTTTATATGATCCCATTTTCTGTCCTGTCTAAACATATTGATTATCCTTCTTTGTTTAATTTTTTAGAGTTTGCCCTAGAGTTTGCAATATATATTTACACTTAACCCAAGTCCACTTTAAAATAATACTATACTGCTTTACAGTTAGTCCAAGTAACCTGCAACAGAGAATTCCAATTCTTCCCTTCCATTCCTTATAACATTGCTATCATTCATTTCACTTATCCATAAACTATAATAACTGAATACATCATTGTTGTTATTATTTGAACAAACTATTATCTGTTAGATCAATTAAGAATAAGAAAAATAAAATACTTGATTTACCTTCTTTTTTATGTAGATTGGAGTGTCTGACCTATATTATTTTCTTTGTCTCTGAAGAATTATTTCAACATTTCTTACAAGGCAAGTCTACCAGGACAAATCCCCTAAATTTCTATTTGTTTGATAAAGTCTATTTCTTCTTCACTCTCAAAGGATGATTTCCCTGCCTATAGAATTCTAGGCTGGTGGTTTTTTCATTCAGCCCTTTAAATATTTCATTTCACTGTCTTCTCAGTTAAATTATTTCTGATGAGAAGTTTGATATAATTGTTATGTTTGCTCCTCTGTGGGTAAGGTGTTTTTCTTCCTCTGGCCCCCTTCAGGATTTTCTCTTTGACTTTGATTTTCTGCACTTTGAATATGACTGTGGCCTCAATGTCAAGGACAATTGATTATGCCTGGGTGTAAATTTTTAGTATTTATCCTGCTTATTCTCTGAGCTCCCTGAATCTGTGGTTTTGTGGTCTGTCATTAATTTTGGAGAATTTTCAGATATATTACTTCACATATTTATTCTGTTTCTTTCTCTCTTTCCTTCTGATATTCCCATTACACATTTGTTGCACCTTTTGTAATTGCCCTACAGTTCTTGGTTATTCTGTTCCATCTTTTTCATTCCTTTTTCTCTTTGCCTTTCAATGTGAGAAGTTTCTATTGACAAATCTCCAAGCTTGCTAATTCTTTCCTTGGCCATGTCCAGTCTACTGATGAGCCCATCAAAGGCATTCTTCATTTCTGTTATAATATTTTTCATTTCTATAATTTTCTTTGTGTTTACATCTTTGCTTACATTACCCATACTTTCTTGCATGTTGTCTATATTTTCCACTAGAGCTCTTGACATATTAATTATGGTAGTTTAAATTCCAGGATTGATAATTCCAAAATCTCTGCCATATCTAAATTTGGTTCTGATATTTGCTTTGCCTCTTTTTTGTTTATTTGTTTGTTTTCCTTTAAGCATACCTTGTAATCCTTCACTGAAAGCCAGACATGATGTATCAGGTAAAAGAAACTGAGGTAAATGGGCTTTTAGTATAAGGTTTTATGTTTTTCTGGCTAGGGGATAAGCTATGTTGACTATTGGCTACAACTGTCATGTCAGAGGCTAAAATGTCCTCTGATGTCCTTGTTTTTGTCTTCCCTGTTGTCTTAGATTTCTCTAGAGACTTCCTCTTAAATAAAGTCTGAAATTTGTAGTTTTTTCTACTGTAATCCCCTGTTATTATACAGGAACTTGATGATGTGGTGGTTTGTTGTGTGGGTGGGAAACTGCTCTATAATCCTATGATTAAGTCTCAGTCTTTTAGTGAGCCTGAGTTGAATATTTCCCTTCTCCCAAATCAAAAGCTAGAGGGGGTTGAAACTGGGTATTTTCCTTCTCTTCTCCCTACTTGCTTAGGCTCTAGTAAAACAGTTTCTCTTAAGGGCAGACATTATTAGGGAGAGTAGAGAGCTCTGAGCTACTTCAAAATGGTTGCTTTTCTCCTCCCTGAGCAGGAAGGAGGGGATTTTTCTCCTGTCTTCATAGTAAGAATCTAATGGGGATCCTGGAAGTAAAACTCAAGAAAATGAGTCTCCCACCCCCTCAAGACTGGGAATAAATCAACTAGTAGGTCTACTTTTAGTTCTTTGAGGAAATCTCCATACTGTTTTCCATAGAGGTTGTACTAATTTGCAGTCCCACCAACAGTGTATAAGCGTTCTTTTCTCTCTGCATCCATGCCAATGTCCATTGTCTTTGGACATTTTAATAAAAGCCATTCTAACTGGGGTAAGGTGATATCTCATTGTGGTTTTAATTTGCATTTTCCTGATGATTACTGATATTGAGCACTTTTTCATATGTTTATTAGCCATTTGTCTATCTTCTTTTGAAAAGCTTCTGTTCATATCTTTTGCCCACTTTTTCATGGGGTTGTTTATTTTTTTTTTCTTGCTGATTTGCTTGAGTTCTTTATAGATTCTGGTTATTAGCCCTTTATTGGATGAGAGAGGAGATATTTGATTGAGCTTTCTAAAAATTAATGTAGATTCACAAAGAAAAAATATACTAAATCAAATGTAGGCTCCTGAGACCCCCTTCTTTTCCCCAAGGATGGTAATTATGTCACCCCCAGGGACTCCCATATTGAGCTTTGGGTCAAAATGAAACCACAGAACACTGTCACATGAAATGCTGCTAAATAAAATCTCTACCTTGTGAAATTGACTTATGTTTTTAGTCAAAATGCAGAACTGTGCTGGCTTGAGCCCATGTACCAGCCTGCCAACGTGTTTCTCAGTAAAGGTTCTGTCATTTCATGAAAACATCTACTTGCTCTCAAAGTCTGAAGCCAACTTTTTGGAGATCCTAAATAGATGTCTTCAGCTACAACTTATAGAAATAATCTTTGACTCTCTTAAATAAAAAGGGAAATTTTATTGAGAGAGAATTGGGAATTCAGAGAATTGAAATGTGCCTGGTTGATCAGGCTAGGAAAAGGGACAGAAACTATCTTATAAGGGCTGAGAAGCAAGAAGCACAATTATCTTTTAGCAGCAATGGTCTATTTAAGATACTCCCACCACCACCATGTGATGCCACTGCCCCTGTCCCAGGTCACTGATGCTGCCTCCAACTTGAATGGACACTACAATCCCCTTGCCTTGTATCCGATTGGCCAAGACTCTGACACATTTTTGGAAGTCAGAGAATGGGGAAAGGAAAAATTCTTCTGATGACTTTTTACATCAGTAGTGAAAGGCTGGGCACTGCCCTTTATATCATGAAAACCACACACAGTGGGGAATTTCCTCAATATAGCAGCTAGGGTTGGACACTGGAAAGTTAAAAAATATTAAAGTTTATCATAAGTGGGGCATTTTATTTTTTTAAATGTTTTAGAATAGCATAAAGCAAAAATTGATATGCAGAGGATATATATTGCTACAGATATACCTGTTGGTCACAACCAGCATCTTTTCTGATTGGCCTTTGTTATTGAATATTTTGACTATCATTCTGTATTTGAAGCTGTATGAAGCAGACTATTGTTAGGATTAGGGTCTAGCTCTGTTGCCCAGGCTGGAATGCAATGGCACAATCATAGCTCACTGCAGCCTCAAACTCCTGGGCTCAAGTCATCCTCCCAAGTAGCAGGGATTACAGGTAGGAACCACCATGTCTGGCTAATTTTTAAAATTTTTTTAGAGACATGGTCTAGCTATGTTGCCCAGGCTAGTCTCAAACTCTTTGTCTCAAGTGATCCTCCCACTTTGGCTTCCCCAGTTGCTGGGATTACAGGTGAGAGCCACTGTGCTCAACTGAAGTGGATTTAATTAAATAAGATGGATGAAAATGATGATATAATCTTAGCTAAATAAAAAGTATGATTATCAAGCAGTGATATGAATTTTCTGGTGTGACTTATGAATAAGTTCTACAGGTAATTCCAAAAGAGGAGTCCAGAAATGCTTTGATCTTTGGCAGTAGCATTGGAATAAAGAGGCTAAGGTGAGGGTAGCTTGGTTTTTGATGTTGTATGTAAAGGCTGGTGCACAGTCCTAGAATAAATGTACTCACATATAATAAACCATCCTTTATGTTGTACTAGACAATGTGGCTGACCAAATGTTCCTGGTCATGAATTTTCCAATGAACAGCAACAAGTAACTTGTGGTGGAAAAGGAGTAAAATAAAGGTCTTTTTTAAAGGATAGTTATTATGCTCAAATAGCCAAGCATCTAAGCCAGCAAGAGAGAGTTGCAAGGAAAAACATCAGAATAAATAACATGGAAATGCATTCAATTGACCAAGAGGATCAGCACAAAAAGGAAAACAAACTGGACTCACAAGATAAAATTTTAAAAAGAGACAACCACAGGCAGAGGAGGGCCAGAGGAGGAAAGAAATGGAGGAATCAAAACGAGTCAACACAAAATCTACAAAGAAAAACAGAACAGATTTTAGGGCTGAAAAACACAACCCACTAGGGCCACATAAAACGCCTGATGAAGGCAGTCTTGTTCACTGCACTAAACCCTTTCGTTTTTCATCTGCTCGGCTCTCAACACCCAGAAAGAGGCCCCTATCTACAAACCTCTCCACAGGCCCCATTGTTAGAAAGTTGGATCCTTGGAGCTGAAAAATTTCCCTCATTCTGATGAGGCCCATTATCCTCTGCTATACTTTTAACCTCAGTCAATAACTTGTCCCTTTTCCTTCCGTTATTAGTCCTCAGTATTTATAGATGCATCAGTAGTTTCTTTCCTTCAAAATGTGAACATTCAATTCCCTCGATCCCAGCTGCCTTCAAAATGCATGATTTTGAAAAGAGTAGAAAGGAGAGAGAGACAAGGGTTACCTTTATGATACTTTGCATATCCCCACTTCATCAATGTCTCCTCAATAACGAGAAAGGCCAGGCTGTACCAGGCATTTAGTCCCCTAAGTGGGCACATCTATCAGCCTCCCTACATATTGATTAGTTGATTGATTTTTAAGATTTATAGACATGCACTCACTGCCAAGGTCTCTGGGCACCTCTACGACAGTAACATTAAGCAACATAAAGAGGTGGACATTCCCTGTCCCAATGGCTTCCTCTTGCCATTCAAGAGGTTTTTAAAATGCACAATAAAAGGTAGACTTCATGCCACACATGGGAGGTCATCCAAAAAAGGTTTGCTCAGGGATCAAAAGGGAAAAGTTTGCAATTTCATGACAAGCCTGTACAACCGCTCTCTCCAGCCTTCAGAAATCCAAAGAATGGTAATCTCAGAAAACGCCTTACATGCCTCTACTAACGGTTTCCAAACACTAACCAATGGTGTAAAGCTAATCTTTCACTGGTCCCAGTGAAGTTAGAAAAGGAAAAATCCAACAAAGTAAGTTTTCTTAAAAGCTAACTCAATTTAAAGAACTAATTAGTATTCGGAGATGTTATCCTTCCCAATTTTTGGTATTAAAATATACTATGTTGTATAAAATGATGGTGATGGCAGTTATTTTAAATAATATCTTTACTTTGACAAAGACAAAAGTTGGCCAGTTGTCTATGTTAATCCCCAAAATTCAATTCAAAATTTTATTGGTCAATGAAATTCAAAATTTAGAGACTATTGATTTTGCAGATAAGAAACCTGAAGCTCAGAGGGGCTGAGTCCACCTCTAAGGGCCAAGCCAGTGAGTGGCACAGAATGGACGAAGAGACAGACCTCCTGCCTTCCACACCCTGCGGTCCACTGCTAAACCTCCACGGTTCTGGGAAGTCCACCTCAGTCCTCCACAGTGGATGTTTGCCATTGCCTGATAGTCCAATTCAAAAAATGTTCCTCTTTGGGGAATCTCTTCCAACTGTTGAAGTCCTGGCAGGAGGGAGAGTCCAACTCTTCCATCTAAACCTGACCAGCTCAAGGTGCTGGACAATTCGAGTGAGATAAAAAGAGAGCTGGCATGGGGAAGAGAATGCAAAGAATTACAGAAAAATCTAAGAACTATGTCTAGAAAGGAGTTGTGGGTATGGCAACATCCCCACACATGGAACCTAGAGAAATCAACTAGACCAGGGGTGGGCAAACCTTTCCTACAAAGGGACTAAATATTTTGGTTTTGTTGCAACTACTCAATTCTGCCGTTACAGGCCACAGCAGCCATAGACAACACATAAAGAAATGGACACCTCTGTGTTGCAATAAGATTTGATTGATGAAAATAAGTGTTGGCCTGCACTGGCCCACAGGCTACAGTTTTCTGACCCCTAAACTGGATTTTAAAAGCCTAGCAAGCTTTGAAGACACTTGTACAGCCACAGAATCCACAGCCCAGACTAGAAAAGTCTGTGACTGACAATTTCAGACACTAAATATATTGCTGTTCCGCAGAGTTCTGTCCCAGGCCCTCTCCTCTCATTGTATATTCTCCCCTGGTGAGCTTAGTCAAAGCTTGTCTAGCTGCTCTGACTCAGTTCTACTTCTCTGCAAACCAGCTTCCTCTGCTCCTCTGAGAATAGTCTAGACCACGTTCCTTGGATCTAATCAGCTCTGCCCAGTGCAGTGCAGTCAACATCACAAAAAAGTGGATTCCGGGCCCTACCCTTGACTGAGACGCAGGGACTGTGCTGGATACAGAGCCATGAAAGTGTCCCACAAGACCCCATGGCCTGTGCTGCCATGACCCCCGCCTCGTCTGCCATGCTCCAGCCACCCTGCACCGGCCCGGCCATCCTCTGTCTCTCTCTACATCCAAGCCTTTCCCCCAGCTGGGCCTTTTGCATGGGCATATATTTTCTTCTCCCTTCTCCCGGCTGATTCCTTCTTGCATCCCACATCCCCCTATAGGTGTCATTCCCTCCAACTGGCCTTCCAAGGCAAAGCTGGATGCTCCTCTTCCAAATTGCAGCTCCCTGGATTATTCCAGCACTTAGTGTTCTATACTATACACTATCTACCTCTCTAACCAGGCTGCGAACGTCTCAAGGACAACGTTCCCAGAACCCATGCCTGTGCTACTGGCACATTGTCAGTGATCAATAAATACTTGCTAAACAAATGACTCTCTCAACTCCCAGACGCCCCTTCCTTCTCTGTTCCACCCAGCTGAGCTTCAAAATCAATCATTCCAACAATCGTGCAAACTTTCTCAATCCTCTCTCACTCTGTATTACTATGCCCCAGCAGCCCGGCTCATCCTCAGCCCTGATTCAATTCAAACCTCTCTTTTCTTCCTGGGCTGCCCGACTCTGCTGGACAAATTGCGTACAGATGCTGGATGGTACCATTTCAATCGAAGGTCTCCAGTCTCCGCGGAGCAATGAGTAGAGTTAAGCAATTTTGTAACTTTCTGTAGTCTGGCACATTTTCCATCCACTAGGCAGTTGTTCTAAAAAACTTTCCTGGCATGCAGTTTAAATTAAGTCTCAGTTTGCTGCTGCTAAGATCCAGTCTGTCTGGAAACGTTGAAGGAGTGACGAAGAGAGGGTGCTCTGAAGTTTGCTGCTACGGTGACTGGAGTTTTGTGCCTGTAGCTGGGGTTTAGACTGTGTAGTGGGGGGAATAACGAAATCTGCAGACTCCTTCAAGACAGAATTCTTGTAAGGCACAGCGATGTTAAACTAGTAACAGAGCCTCAGTCGTTGGACCCTTAGCGGGGATTCTAAGAACAAGGTGGCTGTTATTCAAATGTATGCCTGAGCCAGTCGTTGGGTGCTTGTCTGTATACAAGGGAGAAAGGAGGCAAAGAGCAAAAACTGAAAAAGCTGTTTCCCTTCATCCTGAAGCCCATCAAGGCCTAGGAAACACAGCTTTGGAGCACAACGACAGAGAGAGCACTCAGAGCGGCCAGCAGGGGGAAGCTGCCGGGTAAGAGGAGCAGTGGGCAGCACCACTGCCCAGAGGAGCTGTGGAAGGTCAAGGGAGTGGCCTGTCAGCCCGGCCGTGCAGCAGCCACTGGTAGGAAACCCACGGTGCCCAGTGAGAGTCATGACAACCTCGATGCCAGGGGCAGTGGGGGGTGTGGAGGTGTCCCTGGGCTTGTAAAGGACACTCCAGTAACTCCTGAAATACCTGTGGGACTTTCTGAGGCACTGATAGACCTAGCACAAAAAAAAGAAGACGCAGAGCTGGAGTGACCTGGGTTATGCTTTACTACTTATCACTACTTTTGCTAATCTTTGCCCTGCCTCTGGGCACTGAATTTGCCTCCTACTTCACAGACCAAATAAAGGCCATAAGATATAGTCTTCTACAATTTCTTATCTCATTTCCAAATACTAAAGCCTAAACTCTCATGCTGCCTGGCTGAGGCAGGAATGTGAGGATTTAGGGAGAGGAAGCCCACACTGGAGCCCCCAGTCGGGAGGAGGCTGTTGATGGGAGCGGGCAAAAGTGGAGGGACCTGTCTGAGCCTGGGGTGGATGATCTTAGGGAAACTGGAGAAAAAAATCTAAACTTTATTCTGTGACACTGTTGAATTCCTTTAAAAATAGCTCCTTCCAGGCGGGGTGCGGTGGCTCACGCCTGTAATCCTAGCACTCTGGGAGGCCGAGATGGGTGGATTGCTTGAGGTCAGGAGTTCGAAACCAGCCTGAGTAAGAGCGAGACCCCTGTCTCTACTAAAAATAGAAAGAAATTAATTGGCCAACTAAAAATATATGTACAAAAAATGAGCCGGGCATGGTGGCGCATGCCTGTAGTCCCAGCTACTCAGGAGGCTGAGGCAGAAGGATTGCTCGAGCCCAGGAGTTTGAGGTTGCTGTGAGCTAGGCTGATGCCATGGCACTCACTCTAGCCTGGGCAACAAAGCGAGACTCTGTCTCAAAAAAAAAAAAAAAAAAAAATAGCTCCTTCTGGAGAAGAGGGACCATGTGATAGTAATCTTTGTATTTCCAATGACAAATCCAATTGCCTGGCACCTGGTAAGAGCAAGATGACTAAGTGAATGAATAGATAAGTAGATGACTCACTGGATCCCCTAATGACGATGACTTGATGTCTTCCAGAGAAAAGGGATTTGAGAAGGATGGACTCATAGCTACTATGGCCTGGATGTCCCCAAAATCCACGTTGAAACTTAATCACCAGTGTGATAGTACTGAATTGAGGCCTTTAAGAGGTGATTAGTCATGAGGGCAGAGTTCTCGTGAACGGAAGAACTCATGGCCTTATGAAAGGTTCAATGGAGAATTTTCCCCTTTGGGCCCCTCTGCCTTCCAAGGCATCATCCTGGAAGCAGAGAGTAACCCCCACCTGATACCGAATCTGCCGGCACCTTGATCTTGGACTTCCCAGTCTCCAAAACCGTGAGAAATACATTCTGTTCTTTATAAATTACCTAGTCTCATATATTTTGTTATAGCAGCACAAATGGGCTAAGTCAATAGCTAAAATAATATGGATCCAAGGACTTCACTTAGATCCATGAATATGGATACAAAAGATGCAAACTGTCTTTGTCACAGGGACTTAGACTCTAGGGAAGGAGGAAAATCTCATGCAAATCTAGACTATGTCTACTTCAGTACTTCACAGTGTTTTTTAATCGCATGGCCCACCAGGAAAAGCTTTACCAGCTACAGTCCTCCAGCATGAGGATTAAGAGTTCGGGGGGAATGGTTTGCCAATGAACTGTGGGCTGAGCTTTGAAGAGCTAGTGAACTAAGAGAAGCAGCAAAGAAAATGGAAGAAACAGCAGCCAAGCTACAGTGCCAGCTTCAGTTAAGGAGAGGGACTAACAGCTCATCTGAGCTGAGATCCAACTCAGGAAGGGACAGGGAGTGTCACCTGGTGTAATCTTGTCTGAATCCCTTTACAAGTGGACTGTTGGATCAAAGTGTCCACCCAGAGAGTAGCTTTCCGAGGCCTGTAGGTAAGATTAACTAGAGTTCTTCTCAAGTCACGTCAGAAAAACTTGGATTGGTATGGAAAGGCAATAAACTTAAAAGCAGTAGGTCCGTTATTTCTTCTCTCAAGATTGACATTTATCAATAAATATCCATTTTTACCTGGCCTAGACATGTGATATTTAGCCATATATGTCACACTTGCAGTGAAAGAGTTCACTGACCAAAAAGATAAAAATAAAATGAAATATCAGGTAAATCATTCAAATTAAATATTTTTATTAGATTTCATTTTCCAGCTGTTTTAACCTAATAGAATTTTTTTTCTTTAATTTCAAACTATATAATGCTTTTTGCCTGAACAGTGATTATCTTTCCAGCCCAATGGCCTTTTCCTGTCAAATGGCAATTAAATCCACAAAGATGATTTCTTTCTAACGCTTGAGATTCTTATCTTCCCATCGCACATCAAATGTTTTGCTCAAGTCAAGCAAATTTTGTTAGGAAAATTTTATCTGATAAGACAAGATCCAAAATTCCCAAATTAAGATGCAAACTTCTTAGGGGCATGCCAATGGCAAATGTTTTATTGTGTAATTTGTACATATTGATAGACTTTGTACATACAGATAAGGGCTTTGTACATATTGATAGGCTGAAAACCTGATTTTCGTCTTCTATTTTCTGTTTTGTTTTATTTAAGTTTATGTTCTGGGTTCACATCTCTTCTTGTTCCAATATGGACCTCTGAAATTTTTCTTTAATGTTACTTACTATTTTGTGGCTTCATATTTTATATAAGATTTTTTTGTTTTTGTTTTTGTTTTTGTTTGGAGACAGAGTCTTGCTCTGTTGCCCCGACTAGAGTGCAGTGGTGTCATCATAGCTCACTGCAACCTCAAACTCCTGGGCTCAAACAATTCTCCTGCCTCAGCCTCCCAAGTAGCTGGGACTACAGGTGTGCACCGCAATGCCCGGCTAATTTTCCTATTTATTTTTTTTAGTAAAGATGGGATCTCGCTCTTGCTCAGGCTAATCTTAAGCGCCTGAGCTCAAGCGATCCTCCTGCCTCGGCCTCCCAGAGTGCTAGGATTACAGGCGTGAGCTACCACTCCCAGCCTATGTAAGATTTTAAATCTCATTATTTCAAATGACCATTGCCTACCACTTAGTATGCATAGGTGAATCTTTTAGGGAAGAGTGAACAAAATAGAACATGAGTCTATAAAAACAAAAACACTGTGCATTTTAAAGTTCTTTTCAAACCATAAAAATAAATAGGCAAATCAGAATAAAATACAAAGCTTTCGTTCTTCCTTTTTTCCCTTCTCTAAACTATGCAAATCAAATCTAAGCACCTCACTCAAAAATCGTGTGTGTGTGTGTGTGTGTGTGAATACGCATGCAGTTGTATGTTTTTAATTTTCACAACCCCATTAAAGAGGTCTTATTACCTCCATTATAAAGATGTGGAGGAGCTTAGAAAGCTTAACTAAGAAAATGTCAAAGGGAGAAATTAAACTCATGCCTGTTTGCTTAAGAATCCATGCCCTGAATCTCGCTGCTAAAGGCCTGTATAGCACTTATTGTACACTCTTCATTTCTAAAATGCTTGTTGCCCGAGAACATGGGCCTCCAGTCCAGACTCATCAGTGTAAGGTCTCCATTCTACTTGAAACCCAGAGCAAAACTTCCACAAATTTTGAGCTTTCAGAAGCTTCTAGAATTTCCCAAAGTGTAGGCCTGAATGGGCAATGAAGATGACATGTCAGGTGTGTTCTCTGACAATCACTCAAACCTGGGAGTTGGGGGAAAGAAATAAAACAATAATAACCAGTGTTTATCTCTCTGAAACTTCTCCCACCCTGCAGGCTGGGAGGAAGAATTAACTGCCCTGGCTGTTTTGAAGACTGGTTCCAAAAGCAGTTCAAACCACAAATATAATAAAACGTTACTACCTTTTGAGAATCAGAAAGTGGTTTCACTCAAATCTAAATATCTTTATGCGCAGTAGAATCACTGATATGTTTTTAAAAGGGAGAAAGTTTGAAATTTACAGTTATAAAACTGCTATTTACCTCCATGGCACTTGTGTATAATAGAGCACTTTGTAATCGTGCGCGGTGAAGGTTGTTAAAGCGCTTCACTAATGTACAGATGCACTTTGATGGGGGAAAAAAAAGAAGAAAAAAGGTGGCACTCTTTCAACTTCAACTGAACAGAAGTTTTCTTTAATTCGTAGGAAAGAAAAAAGAATTTCTCCTAAAACAACATCTGTGTAAAGCTGTAGAAATGTGCTGTTTCAATCAGTGTTTCAAACACAAGGGATTTTATATGAGCAGTTGTACACAGCTTATAGTTTAACCTCCTCAAAACTCATTCTATACTGTTCATTTGTTCAAATGACATTTGATCCTTTTTTTTAATTGAACATTTTGCTACTAAACAGGAATTTTAAAAAACAAGAGAAACAGGCATAGTAATTGCAGCTTTCCTCTAGAGATGAAAGAGGTGGACGGTCTTCCACTCTGAAGGCACTAAGACAGGAAGATGGAGATTTCCAAGAATTTCCAAAATAATTGATGCATTTTGCCAATTTTTGAAAATTTGTAATTTCCAATGAATTATTAAACACAAATTGGTCGCCTATAATCCTAGCACTCTGCGAGGTCAAGGTGGGCAGATTGCTAGAGGTCAGGAGTTCGAAACCAGCCTGAGCAAGAGAGAGACCCCATCTCTACTATAAATAGAAAGAAATTAATTGGCCAACTAATATATATAGGAAAAAAAATTATCCGAGAATAGTGGCACATGCCTGTAGTCCTAGCTACTCGAGAGGCTGAGGCAGCAGGATTGCTTGAGCCCAGGAGTTTGAGGTTGCTGTGAGCTAGGCTGATGCCATGGCACTCACTCTAGCCTAGGCAACAAAGTGAGACTATGTCTCAAAAACAAACAAACAAACAAAAAAACCACAAATTGGTATATTCATTGCTGATTTGTGAAACATACAGAAACAGCCTCTTTACTTTGTTGATAAAAGAAAGCAAAAAGCAAAGAAAGTGAATTGTTAAAAGCCATAAATGTTAGCAATGACTTTGTCCTCAACAGTTTGGAACTTTGGATTTCCAACCAAGCAAATAAACATGACCTGAAATTGTTTAAAACAAAGTCAATTTTCATTTTTTATCATCAGCCAAAAGAGCTTTTTCTATTATCACAATGCATTCTGATTTAATGATAAAAATAATAGTTGGTAATAATAATGCCATCAATGATTAAGAATCTATCAAAGGCCAATACTATACTATTAATAATTGCATACAAAAATTATGGCATTTAATTTCATTCTCACTTTACATATGAAGAAACTAATGCTCATATGGGTTACAGCACCAGGAAGCAGTGCAGTGTGATGGTAAAACCATCTTTTGGGCTTGGTTAACACATATAGTTGGAGTAATTTTGGAGTAATTTTGTAATGGAGTGATTTTGTAACAATCAAGGCCATAGCAACCTGATGCATACCCAACAGGAGAGAAAGAAAAAAGGCTCAAATCTAATAGGCAGGTTGGCCTCTTTTCAGACTGTGGCATGGTCATGGCCAACCATATCTCATGTTTCATAAGCTCTCCAAGTCAACAAGAAACAACTAAGGGTGGACAAACGTTGGGAGAGAGACTTTGCCATTCTTCTCTTACTGAGATCCACTCCTTCCCCTTTGAGTAGGACATTTGGGATTGCTTTCACACAAACTCTTCATGAGTTCTACTCACCAGCAACTCAGACCATTTAGTTCTTTACTCACTCCAACGGGACAACCTGTCCACCTCCTCTTCCCCAATCTATAACCCTCACTTTCTCAGGGACCCAGCTATCAGGTTTCAGAAGCCTTCTCTGACCTGCCACTGCTCACGTCATCATTCCTTGTTTGCCTTCTTTCTTCATTCCATACAGTGCCTGGAATCTTCCTTCCCCAACCATAAGTTCCTCAAGGGCCAGAATTATACTTCTACTTCTGCTGCCTCTCCAGGTGCCTGTTAAATTGATACGTTAATGATAATTTTATTCTTATTTAGTTTGAAGATACTGAACCCAGAGGATGTGACCTCCAAACCACACTAATCAATTAGGGTGTCCATGACTCAGGGACTCACTAAGACTGCTTAATGCATTATTCAGCCAGTTTATTGATTCTGTTTTCCATCTGTAATAAATGCACATGCCCTCTTCCCAAACAATATCTCAGTAAGTATAAGATAATTCAACTCCACTTAAAACCTGCCATGAGTTTCTATGAGAGACTTAAGCACTTACTTTTTATGATCTCAGCGATCCTGAGTCCATCAAAATTTTTGTCTGTAAGTGAGCCTTCTTAATTACATTACTCTGGATTTTGGCATCACTCCTGATTAAGTAATCCTACCATCTGTGTTAGTTCAGCTAACCTATGCTGTGATGTCAAATAAACCCAGATTTCTTGGAGCATAAAAGTTTACGTTTTGTTCACAAAGTCCAGTTTGGACTTTGGAGAGAAGGTTGCCCTCTATTCAGACACTATGGCAGTAGAAGAGAGCTGATGGGAGAGGGGCAACTGCCTCCTCCTAAAAGTGATTCCTGTCTCTTCCATTGATAGCCCATTGGCCAGAGCTGGTCACATGGTCCCAACCCACTTGCAAGGGAAGCTGGGAAATGTAGGGGAGCACATAGACATTCAGTAAGCATTTACTGATGGTCTTTGATGCACCATTTGTTAAGGCCCAATTCATATGTCTTTTTCTCTATGACTCTCTCCAATCTTCCCCAAATAGGTGTGGTCTCATGTTTGCTGCGTATTCTGACTACCCCATTGGCCCATGTCCATGTCTTGCACAGTTTATAATCTATGCCATAGATGGGATGTGCTTGTTTTATCCACACTTTCCTAACCCTAAGCTCCTTGAAGTCGGGGACTATGTCATAGTCAGTTCTTTAGCTCCCTTTTAAAACCTAGCACAGCTCAAGAATGTTTGCTGAGTTCACAAGAATCAAATAGGGACCAAGGAAGGTAGGAATTCAAAAGTGCCTTTGAGAAAACAGGAAAAATAAAAGCAACAAAGTTTGTTAAAATTCAGAAGCAAAAACATCTCTTTGGAAAATGCTTCCCCGTTTTCTCATGTTCGGTGGGCATAGCAAGATGGCATCCTTTGAAAACATTGGCTGTGACTGAACGATATATTACAGATTTGTTTAATATTGGCAGATGTTTAAAAATGTTCCTTTAAACAGAGTCTCAGCAAGCCAAAGCTTTTCCCCAGCACTGCTTTAAAAGTTAGAAGGCAGCTTTCTGCCCATTCCAAATCACCAGAAGTAAAGTATCAAGTCATAAATGCCCCCCAGTGACTGACTGGGCTAGCTGGGGTGTTTTTTTTCCCTCTCTACTTCTCAGAAAGAAAAGACAGTAAAAGTTCCTTCAGCGAGCTGCCAAGGTGCTCCGAGGCCATTGTGCAGAATCATTGTCAGGTTAAATTAGGGAGTACAGACTCCATGAGTGTAAAAAAATCAATACTTGATGGAAGATTGCTCCCCGGAAAATCTGTTTTGATTCCAGGATTAATTCGCGACCAAAGGCTTCTGCAAAATGACATGCCATTAGTCAGAAAATGAACACATTCTATCCTTGAAATTGGATGGAAATATGTCAGCTGATTGACCCATTCTTTCTCCTCACTCTCTGGGCAGAAAGAGTGGGTGTGGTAGCTGTGTGAATTAGTGCCCCAAACCTGGTCCATTTTCAAAACAGGATAAAAAAATATATTTTTTTTTAAAGTCCAGTGTGAATTGGGAGTCGTCTCCAGGCCATTGTGGGAGAGCTATTGCAAATGTGTTTCGTCCAGGCAAATGCATTTGTCTGGAAGGCCCCACTCTCCTGAGTTTTCTAAGCCTCAGAATAAGCCCTACTAAAAATCTTAAAATAAAACAAAGATTTTTCTCCCCCTCAAAGCAGTGACCTGCAATATTAATGACAATGTAATTTCTTTGTCATAAAGTAACACTCCTCACACTCCTGTCTGTTAGGCTTCGTCAACTAAAAACATTTGCGAGAGGCAAGTGCCAGCTCTCCAGCTGTGCTAGTGTCCTGGGTCTTCAGGGCGTTTTGTGACTTGTGCTGTAGCATGAATGAATTCTCTTCCACTGACTTTAATACATGTGAAAGTCACTCTCTTTATCTCCTCTAAATCAAATTAAACCTGATTCTGAGGCGTCAGCCATTAGGAATGTTTCACCATCCCCACAGCCATGAAAAGTCCCCAGAGGCTGTGACAGAGCAAATGTTTAGGGAGGCGTCCTCAAACTACGGCCCGAGGGCCACATGGGGGGGGGGTTGTTTTGGCCCGTTTGTTTTTTTACTTCAAAATAAGATATGTGCAGTGTGCATAGGAATTTGTTCATAGTTTTTTTAAAACTATAGTCCAGCCCTCCAACAATCTGAGGGACAGTGAACTGGCCGCCTGTTTAAAAAGTTTGAGGACCCCTGGTTAGGGACACCCTTCTGCTCTTCTGTCCTTACTGCCACCACTGGTAGCCTCGTAGTCCAAGACTGCGCCGTCCCTTGAAGGCAAGTGGTCTTCCTGTTCCACTCAGGCACAATGGAGCTCTGGTGCCAAGGATCAGGCGTCTCTCTCCCCTCTGCCTACCACATGGCTGCCATCTGCCCTAAAAGACACACCCCTCTCTCCTCCTCCTCCTCCTCCAACTTGAGTCTCCTCTGCAAGTTCATCGTTACAAAAACCAACACAGGGAAAAGGCGTTGTTCTCAAACACCGAGCTTTCCAGCCTTTTTGGCAAGACAGCACAAATGCCTTGTTAGATTTTGGAATGGGAGAGGGGAATTAAAGGAAGACAAACCCACTTCCGGCAGCACTGACAGCTCGCGCGCCCGCAGACACACCCGGAAGCGCTGGTTTCCGCAGCGTCTCCACCAGAGGCCTCATTCTGGGCACAAAAGGACATTTAAATCTACTTGCTGAAGTACTCCGGGCCCGCACCACGACCGCTAACAGTGTCAAACATGCTGCATGTGTGGAACCAGAGGGGGGTCATGACATTAGATGTTTGTATTCATTTTGCTGGGAGAGAAATCGCCAAGGTGAAGCCCACCTCCTTCCCAGAGCGCCTTTCCCTGCAGAAACCAAAGACAAAGACGGAAGTCACGCGGCTAACTACCAGGCAACAGAGACAGTCCCCCCAGGAGAAGACTGTGGCGCTGAGCCTCCTTACCCATGGTGACTTCATTAGAATCCTCTTACTCAGGAGTAAATTGAGATGGCAGGAGATTGTCTTGAAACCTGCATTTAAAAAAGAAAAGCTTCAAATTTGCTGTGTAGACACTGGTGCCCAGAGAATTCCTTGCTATCCCAGCTTAACAGCTCGCCCTCTGGACTGCAGCTGGCATTGAGGATATTCCAGGGGAACATTCAGGGGGAAAAAAGAATCTTGGAGAAGAAAACAGATGCCAACACCCAAAGGATGGATGGCACAAAAGCCAACCTAAGCCATCTAATTCTAATACTTCAATTTGCTGTATCAACCTGAACCCCTTAGGCACTTGCATTAGTGGCCCCAGGGTACAGTCATATGAGCTTGAATCTTCACTCTTTTAAAAGGGTGGATTTTTGTGAAACTAAATAAATACACCAAATGACTAAATAGTTATATCGGAAGGTTTCCTCACCCTTGCTTGTAAATGGGGAGAGGAAAGTACCAAAGTCACATTAAATGCCAATGAGCCCTAGCAATACATAATAATCACTTTTATTCTTTTGCATGTTGTGGATATGCTAGGACTATCATAAAATATTATAAAATAAAAATAAAATTTCTGAATAAATGAAAAGAGAACTGTCAATATCCAGCCCCCTCTAGATATAAAAGAAGTTCAACTGGAACTAACACCACAATCTCTAACATCTTTCTCAAAGTAAAATGAAGATGGAAGAAGTTGGTGTTGTAATTGATTACACCAAAATATTTCCACTTTCATGCAAGGATCTTAAATATTGGGGCTCAGTTGGGGCTCAGTCTCTCTTTTATTTCTATTCAGAGCATCACCTTTCCCCCATACGCTGGGAACACATCCAGTCTTGCCACAGCAGAATGTAGAAAATAGAATGTGGATGAGAAATCCAGAAACTCAGATCCTTTGGCTGAGTCTTCCACTAGTTCCAGAATTCTAGGGGCTTCTGCAAAGTACAGGGCTTTTCTAAATTGTAGATAGTTGGAAATATTTTTAGATCATGTTCTCAGAATTCCTGGTATTACCTTTTCCAGACACGTTGAAGAGGTGTTACCATACGCTCACACACACACTCACACACACACACACACACACACGCACACGCACACACACACATGCATTGAAGATGTGGTACTTCTTTATGCATTGAGGAAGAGTTATTTAAAGTCCTGTGGGTCTCTAAATGTGTGAATGGTAAAATGATTATGCAAAGCAATGATTATTTCCCCTCTGACTTTTTCTGCTCGAAGACAACTTGATGCAAAAATTTTCAGTTGACTCATAATGTTTGCTGATACAGTTTAAATAACAGTGTCTGTGTATGTTTTGTTTACTCAGATAACCTGAACCTAACCAGCCTTAAAACCCTGTTGAAAGGTAAAGAAGATATTCATGATATATCTGCAACTAATTCAAAAGAGTCTTCTCAGACATTCTAAAAGGAAATAATTCTTGGTTATTCTCCCCTAAATATACAGTGAAAATGTGGAAGTTTTAGGACTAGCAAGATAAAAAGATGATTTCTGGAGAAGGCCCTTGCCCACTCTTAAGAAATGACCTTATGTGTCTTCTGAAAAAAGTCACTGACTTATTGAAATCACTTGTATTTGGTTGTTAGAATGACCAACTTTTGCGCCCCCCCCCCATGGAATCCAAAAGAAGGCAGTAAAACTTAGTAAGGCACCAGACAGGCTACTTTCTGGTCTGGAATGTTCCATCCTTAGCATTGGTTTGTGAGGTCCCCAAATATAACCCTAGGGGGTTAGCATAGACAGAAGAGTGGACAGCCCACAGCTCTGTGAGGAGAGCCCATCCACCTGCCCACCTCCACTGTGTCCTCTGGCTTACGGGCTACACTCGGGAGGCTGGGTGTCATGCAGACCTCCAAAGAGCTGTGAACAGGGCTGCCACAGAGCCCTAGCTGCCTTGACCACTCCCAACATATACACACGCCCTCTTACCCCCTTCTGAGATGCTTTCTCAGCTGGGGAAAGTGTAGTCATGTCACTGTCATCAGAGTGGAATTCCAGATGTCCCACCCCTGCCAGATCACTCCCACCTCTGCTTTGGCTCATGTAGTTCTACCTTCCTAATTAACTCAGCCTAACTCACCCTAACCCTAACCCTAACCCTAACCCTAACCCTAACCCTAACCCTCATCACCATCCCTCTTCTTGGCCCTATCCCCTATCACTGTCTCTTTCCTCCCTTGCCCCTGGCCAGTAGAGACTCTACTCTCTGCCCCCAGATCCTCTTTCTAGCATGAACGAAGGATCCTAAGAATGAGAAAAGGCAAGGGGTTTGTCTAGGCGGCCCCTGAATTCTGCACAAAGGGTTGGCCTGGGGGAGCTCAAGGGAGGGCCTAAAGCACTTGTAACTTTGAACCGTCTGTCTGGAGGTCAGAGCCTGTTGGAAAGCAGGGGGTAGAGGGGAGCCCCGGAGGCAGGGCTTGTCCGGATGCCTAGGGGTGGGCAGTGCCAGCCCCTCCTCACTACTCTTCCCTTTGCAATGGAGGAGAGAGCCAGAGTGGATATTATTTTTTATTAAATATATTATATGTTAATAAAAAAACCTTATCAAAAAAAAAAAAAGCACAGCACCTACCAAGCACACTGATGTACACTGCCAATAAAATTATTTTGCTATAAGTTGCTATAAGTTGAAGCAAGGAGCACTCAGGGAGGCAGAAGATCCAACTGGGAAACCCTTGGGAAAATTACTTAACTTACTTAGCTTAACTTCCCAGCCCATTAGCCACATGTGACAGAGAGAGGTCTGGTTTCAAAAGGAAGGACTTTAGCGCCAGATCGTAGCAGATGCTCAGGACATCTTAACAACACACCCACCCCCTTCTCCGTGTGACTGTTCCTTGTCTTTCCAGCTATAGTGTGAGCAGCTCAGATGAAGTGATCGAGTCTCTTTACAGGAACTTCTAAGGAGTATGAATTGGTTTGAAGTTGAAGACAACTGGGTTCAAATTCCAGCTCTCAACATCTACCATTCCCCTCCCTGCCTGTGAAAGTTTGAACAAGTTGTTTAGTCTCTTGAAGGCTCAACTTCCTCAATCCACTGGGGCTGAAATAACGATCACCACACAGGCTGATGTGAGAACCGATGACATGAGTGCCTAGCACTGGACAGGCACTTGGTAGGCGGTCCATAAAAGGATTATATTTTTCCTAGTAAATGTTCTTTCATTTGGATACACTGTGTCTAAATAATGCTTCTGACAGGCCCTCAATACCAAGAGGGATGGGATTCATTCTTCTAGTTTTGGGTCAGAAATTCTCCCAAAATATAATATCATGTCTTCTTACTTCTTGAACACCGCAAGTCCCTGACCCAGAGGAGAGCAACTTGGAGAGGCATAAAGTAGTCCCAACCAAATTATTGGACTAAGCTATTGAGTCAAAAGACAGTTATTTTCAGGATTTACTTTTAATTCCAATTTCTTTTTCTTTCCAAATTCATCCTCCTTACAGGATATAGCAAGGAAGTCAATCTTAAGAAAAAGATCATTTATTCACTGTTCTAAGTGTTGAAAGGGATATAAAGACAAATTTACAAAGGCAAAAAAAAGATCGGCTGGATTATGAAATCCCATAAAGAAAAATTTGAGTAAGATCTTCCTCCCAAACCAAATTTTCCTGCAGAAGCCAGAGCAATGAAACTTTGAATGATAATCAGATTTCAGTTTTGAAGTCCATTTAGGCATTTCTTCAAGGAATTAGTTTGTAGGCTTTTTTTCCTACTTTGTCTTATAAAGGACAATGAACTTTATGTATGACTTTCCATCAGAATTTGCAGCATGTAGTTCACAGGAGTTAATGACTTTTTTCTCTTCAATTTCACCTCGCAAGATAAAGCAGAGCTGCGCTAGAGTTTTCCTACGGCAAGGCAACTGGTCAATACCTTGCTACTCGCTCTGTCAATGCCGTCAAAATATTGTTTAATAATTTAGGAACAACCATGTAATTTTCTTCCCTAGCAAGAGCAAATTAGGCACTTACTAAATAATTGACAAAAATACTTAATTCTAGGGATGTCTTGAGAATGTGCTATTATTCAAAAAAGAATTTAAGATAAAATTTTTCTTCAACGATTCAACATGTTACTTTTATTTTCACACTATTTTCATGCCTGGTCATATCTTGACAGTTATATCAGAATTTGTCCCCTCCAATCCTGATTTCCTTCCTGCAAAGTGGTATACAAGTATCCATACAGGGCAGGTATGTGCCATCCCTGGTTGAGATCACTTGGATCTCGTGGCTGGGGTGGGCTCACGTGGGTCAAAGACTCTCTTCTTTAGGCCTGTACTAACCAGGGACACAAATGGGAGCACCAGGGATTTTGGTCCTTAGGGTTTTAATGTTAAATAAAGAGATGTTCTCATCAAGGACACTCAGACTTGGAACTCTTTGCCCTGGCCATCTGCCAGTGCAGGTGCTCACTCATCATCAGACTCCTGGGCTGAGATCTAGCTGTTCGGTCAGGCCATCTCTTAATTATCCCATTTGCAGGACTTTAGGCATTTTGTTTAGCACTTAACTACCAAAATGTCCTAGGTAGACTTACAATTCAAAGGCCAGCATATTAACCTATGATTTTACAAGTTTGAAGATAGGGAAAGAGTGGTATCAGGTCTTCTGTCTCTATTTCAACAAACAGTCATGGTCTAGAATGTTCTCACTGTACTCTCCCCAAATGGCAAGTCCAATAATGATACTTTATTCAAATAAGAGCCAACAATCTCTCTCTCTCTCTCTCTCTCTCTCTCTCTCTCTCTCTTAGGAAAAAGCATCAGCCCACCTCTCCAATACCTTCTTCTTCCTACCTGAACCCTGCAGCCTCCTTAGTAACTAATGTTTTTTCAGTGCCCATCATGTGCTGAATACTCTCTGGCCTCATTGGCAGCAGAATGAGAGATTGTTCCAGAATCCTTAAACCCTGCCCCAGCTATAGAGACCCAAAAGTCATTCTGTGTCATCCTAGGGACTACCCTTATGGATAGTGATACACATAACCAGAATTTCAGCACAGGATGGTGTTCTAACAATGCCTACCTCTTGGGATATGAAATCCAGGCTACGTTTTATAGAGAGCGTCATGATCATATACACACAGTATAGTAATCAAAATAATTACAGCATTTTAACCTTTTCTTGAATCTCTCAAGGAACATTACCACACTCAATAGCACTTCTTTAAAAGCACTTTTCTTTTCCTCTCTTATTTTTGCACATCTTGTGACTGTTCAGAAACCTCCTCTCTAAACCTCCTTCTCCCAATTCTATACCCCAGGAATTCTTGGCCCCTGCCCTATCCACATAGCTTTGGCTTTTGTTCTCCCCTCCCCTTTGCTTTCCACCACTCTAGTCCAGTCTCTTTCTTCCCTATCAGAAAAGCCCATGAACCTGGTTGATTATAAAAAAGCATAGAGTAATAAACACAAAGTTCATGTCCTAGTGAAGGAACAGAGACAATAAATAAGCAAGCGGTGAACCGAAATTATCAGGTAGATTGTGTTTTCTGATAGACACAGTGCCACAAAGAAAACAGAATCTGGTGATGTGACAAGGAGAACTTGTTGGGGAGAACAGGGCCACTGCAGACTAGACATCAAGAATGACATTTCTGGCCGGGCGTGGTGGCTCACGCCTGTAATCCTAGCACTTTGGGAGGCCGAGGCGGGCGGATTGCTCAAGGTCAGGAGTTCGAAACCAGCCTGAGCGAGACCCCGTCTCTACCAAAAATAGAAATAAATTAATTGACCAACTAAAAATATATATACAAAAAATTAGCCGGGCATGGTGGTGCATGCCTGTAGTCCCAGCTACTCGGGAGGCTGAGGCAGTAGGATCGCTGAGCCCCGGAGATTGAGGTTGCTGTGAGCCAGGCTGAGGCCACGGCACTCACTCTAGCCTGGGCAACAAAGTGAGACTCTGTCTCAAAAAAAAAAAAAAAAAGAATGACATTTCTGAGGACACAGCTTTAAAGCTGACATCTAGGATGGGTGCAGTGGCTCACACCTGTCATCCCAGCACTTTGAGAGGCTGAGACGGGAGGACTGCTTGAGGCTAGGAATTTGAGACCAGCATGAGCAACATTTTGAGACTTCATCCCTAGAAAAAATTTAAAAATTACACGGGCTTTGTGGTGTGCACCTGTAGTCCCTGCTACTTGGGAGACTGGGACAGGAAGATTGCTTGAGCCCAGGAGTTCAAGGTTACAGTGAGCTATGACGATACCACTGCACTCCAGCCTGGGGGTCAGAGAGAGATCCTGTCTCAAAATAATAATAATAATAAAGCTGACATCTACATGACAAGAGAAAGCTACTCTTGCAAACATCTAAGAGAAAACTTCCCTAGGAAGAGGAAAAGCTAGTGCAATGTCTCTAAGGTGGAAATAAGCTTAGCATGGTGATACTTACGTAGCAGAGGAAGAGAGAGATGTCTGGAACTAATTCGTAGAACTGCCTTCATCTTTCACCTCCTCCCATCAATGCCCTGAAGCCTGAGCACAAGCAACGTGGAGACCCCAAAGGATAGGCTGCAGTAGACCTTATTTCTCTTTCCTAATGTTCTCCGCCCACCCTGCGGGGGGACTAAAGTCCCCACCCCATTGAACTCAGGTGCAGTCATGTAACTTGTTTGGCCCAGTGATGTGTGATGTGAGTCCCTTCCGTGTCACTTTGTGCTTCATCATGTCCTTTCCCTTTCCCCTCTGCCAGGTTACCAGCAGTATTCCAGAAAATGTCTGCTCTATTAGCCTAGGTCCTGATATGAAGAAGGCAATGATGTGGAACAAAGCCCTTAGCCAACCCACTACAGAAGTGATGTAAGCAAGAAATAAACCTTCGCTGTTTTATCCATTGTGTTTGGGGGTTATTTGTTATTGCGGCATCACCTTTCCCAGCCTAATGACACAGTGTCCTTGAGCAATACCCTACAATGACTCTGATTCTAAAGAAAAGCAGTTACCTAGCTGGCCCCTTCACTCTCCCCCACCCCCAGCCATAACTACAGGAGAGAGGAAATACCATAGTGGCTCAGCAAGGAATCCTGCAATGAGTTAGTTCTCCCTGCTTCCCTCACCCCCACCCCCTCTACTGGCCTGACTTTCCCCTCTGTCTGAGAGATGCTCCCCACCTGGGCCCTGCATATCACCTGCTGTTCAGGATTCCAAGACACAGGTGGGAAAAATACAGTGCCTTTCTCTCCCTTTTTGTGTTAAACTCTATTAGAAGGACATGAAAATGGTGCAGCTTGCATCTTTCAGAAACTTTAGTCTGATCAGCTCTTTTAGTCATTACTTTCCACACTCCTTGTCCCTCCCTGGGATGGGGCCAAGAGGCAGAGCCAAGAGCTAAGTAGGTGGCCCTACTTGGATTGCTCCCCCATCCCAAGTGTGTCCGTGCCCAGCCCATTGAGCCTGACTATCTCTCCTTTGGGATACATCTTTCTCCAAGAGGCTCTTTAGTCCCTCCCACAAATAGCATTCTAGTACATGCTCTGCTAGAAGGGAACTCCTCTTGGTGAAGGAAACTTGGGCCTAAGTTGAGAGGCACCTCATAGATCCTCACTGTAGAGAGCGTCCTTAACCAAAGACCCCAGCTGCTGTGCTCCGGAATCCATCATGACTTCAAGGCCATGCTTCTACGGGCTGCTACCAGCCAACAACTCAGGGCATCAGGGGTACTCGGGCAGGCCTATTCCTGGAAGATTCAGGGTTCTGCTAGCAAACAGCTTTGGCTGAGGACACCCAAACAGCTGTGCTGAACTTTCCTTGGAATGCATGGCTGTCTAGGACATTTCCATTCAACGTTTTCTTGCCTTCTCTTCTTCACCCAGGATCAGCCTTGCCTTGTGGCTTGGTGGTTCTCCTAGCTTTGTCCAGCGCCTTCCCTGTCTTCTCTCACACAGGTGTTCCCTCCAGTAAGTCATTATAAAGTCCTATCTTTGCATCTGCTTCTCAAAGGAGTTTAGACTACCATGCCCTGCTAATCCACTAAATATTTAGCCACAAAAGTGGAACAGATGTCAGCTGGGAGAAGCATCACATCATGAATTTTAAACTCCCAAATTAATGGAAAAATAAACCAGCAATCGGTACTCTGGAAAAACAGATCCTGCAAATAAGATTCATTGCAACTGAACGCAGACCTTTAGTAATAGAATAAGTGCAGATTAAAACCATAACAAGATACCCTCTCAAATTGGCAAAGATGAAAAAAAAAAAAAAAAGTATGATGCAGGATTTGCAGTTTCAGGGAAATAGTACTCTCACATATTGCTGTTGGAAGCATAAATTAACACAACTTTTCTAGAAGGCAATTTATCAATACCCATAAATCCTTCCTAAAGATGTACAACTTAACTTTCAGAAATTATCTCAGGAGAATAATTCAGGGTATCTGCAAAACTTAATCATAAGATTGTGTAGCTTAAAATGCAGCCATGTATACATCACTTGCGAACTATCTGTTCATGTCCTTTGACCATTTTTTCTTGCTTCCTTTCCAATTGTAGCATTCTGTAATATTCCCTCTGCCAACACTGATTATCAAACTGATTTTCAAGTTCTTCCCTTGATATAGAGCCTACTACATGGCCACAGGGACCCAGCTGGTGCCTTTAAATGAAGGAAGCAGACTGGATGGGGACAGGGACAAAACAGACCCATCAAAAGGGCACAACATCTATGCAGCCCTGGTTGAGTGTGGCCACACAGGAATGTGACTCAGGGTAACCAAAATCTAGATGTGGAAACTTCAGATGAAATTGAAGATTTTTAGATGCTGGAAACTAATTTTTTTGAAGTGTTAAACAACTGTATCCCCAAATAAAACACACTTGTAGGCCATCAACTTAAACCTGAAGTCCAGTACTTTCATTTTTATGAATGATCTAACAGGATGTGGTAGCAACGCAGACAGATTTCTTGGATCTTGTGTTTCAAGGAGCATAATTGACCAACGGCCCCAGCTGTTGCCTTTCCAGATCCTTCTGTAAGCTCAGAGTGGGGCCACACTTCCCCCAGGCTGCTCCCAGCCAATGACTGTGTGCAGGGAACAATAAAGACTCACTCTTTGTAAACTTGACCCAAGGACTCCCCATCAGGCTGAACTGAACTTCCACAGGACTGTGCCAACAGCCCGAGACACTTCCTACCCAATCACCCTTCCTTCCTCCCTCTTTCAGAAGCATCAGACCAGTCATTCTCTGAAGGTTCTCCCATGTTCTCCTGCTGCTTCCCTCTGCCCCCACAGTCATTTCCTACAGTCAGTCATTGCACATCTAACCCCTGCCTCTCAGAGAACCAACTAACCCATCAGGCAAGAGGTAAAATCACTTGTCTAAGGTCACAAGACTAATTGTTGACTACACAAAATTAAAACCCTTACTTGCCAGAATTCCTGTTTTAGTCAAGAATAACTAATATTTCATTCAAACCAATAGAAGAATAGGAAAAGAAGTAGGTTGAGATGGGTAAGAAAAGGTCATGAATTCCAGGAGGTGATATAATGGTAATTTTGTTTTTTATGTGTCACAGTGGTCTAGACATAAGTAAAAATAATGAGGCAGTGCTGACTGACTCCAAACAATGTCCTTTGCAACTGAAAACAGGCATTTATATAAAGAATTGAATATCATTTCTACAGGCCAAAAAGAGGAACTATATCTTTCTGGCTATTGGCTTAAGGAAGACCAATAGATACAGAAATTATATTTGACAAAATCTAACATCCATTCCTGATTTGTAAAAAAGTAAAACTCAACAAACGAGGAAAAAAAAGAAACTTCCTCACTCGCATAAAAAACATCTATGAAAAACCTACAGCTAACACCATACTTAACGATAAAAGACCAAACGCCTTCCCCACTAAGGTTAGAAATAAGACAAGAATATGTACTCTCTCTCTTTTTTTAATCTCAGAATATTAAGGGGGTCACAAACATTTTGGTTACATAAATTAAAGAATATCTACTCTCACTGTTTCCAATCAATATTGTACTGGAGGTTTTAGCCAGTACAATAAGACAAAGAAAAAGGTATGGCATATAGTTTGGAAAAGAATACGTAAAATTTCTTTTACTTACAGATGACATGTTCATATATGTAGAATATCCTCTACTATCTACCAAAATAAAACTAATAAATAAGTTTAGCAAGGAGGTTAGATACCAGATCAATATATAAATCAATTATATGTCTATATATTAGCCATGAACAGTCAGAAATTAAAATGCAAAAAATAATAACATCTACAATAACATCAAAAGATATGAAACACTTAGGTGTAAATCTGACAGAAGCTTTGAAAGAGAGGTATACTGAAAACTATAAAACATTACTGAGAAAGACCTAACCTGGTGGAAAGATATAATATGTTCATTATTTGAAAACCTAATATGGTTAACATGTCAATTCTCCCAGCTAGATATATAAATTCTATGCAATTCCAATCAAAATCTCACTAGAACTTTTTTTAGAAATTGGTAAACTGATTCTGACATTCATATGAAAGTGCAAAGAATCTAGAATAGCCAAAACAACTTTGAAAGAGATGACCAATTTGGAGGACTACCAGCTGCTTTTAAGATTTATTATAACGCTTATTCGAGATTTTTCTTTTCTGCTTTTCGTTAGTCTAGGCATTCATGTGTCAATTTTGTTTATTTTTTCAAAAAACCAACTTTTTGTTTTATTAATCTTCCGTATAGTTTCCCTGTTGTCAATTTTGTTTAGTTCTGATTTGATCTTAATGATTTCACTTCTTCTGCTGGGTTTGGGGTTGGTCTGTTCTTCTTTTTCCAGCTCTTTGAGATGATTCATTAGGTTGTCTACTTATGATCTTTTCAACTTTTGGATATAGGCATTTATGGAAATAAACTTTCCTCTCAGGACTGCTTTAGCTGCATCCCACAGGTTTTGGTAACTTGTGTCACCTTTGTCATTTAGTTCAAAAAATCTTTTGACTTCCATCTTGATTTCCTCATTTATGAAGTGATCATTCAGCAGAAGGTTGTTTAGTTTCCATGACTTCATGTAGAAATGAGGATTCCTGTTAGGATCGATTTCTACATTTATTCCATTGTGGTCTGAAAAGATATATGGTATAATTTCTGTATTTTTAAATTGTTTGAGACATGCTTTGTGTCCTAGGATATGGTCAATCTTAGAGAATGACCCATGAGCTGATGAGAAGAACATATATTCAGTGGTTTTGGGGTAGAATGTCCTGTGAATGTCACTCAGGCCCATTTATTCTAGGGTTCTGTTTAAGTCCATTATTTCTTTGTTGATTTTCTGTTTGGAGGATCTGTCTTGTGCTGTCAGTGGGGTGTTAAAGTCTCCAACTATTATGGTGTTGTTGTTTATCCATTTGTTTAGATCCAGTAGAGTTTGATTTATGATCAAAAGTCACTTTATGAAAAAGACACCTGCACTCGAATGTTTATAGCAGCACAATTCACAATTGCAAAGCTGTGGAAACAACCCAAGTGCCCATCAATTCATGAGTGGATTAATAAAATGTGGTATATGTATACCATGGAGTACTACTCAGCTTTAAGAAACAATAGTGATATAGCACCTCTTGTATATTCCTGGATAGAGCTGGAACCCATTCTACTAAGTGAAGTAGCTCAAGAATGGAAAAACAAGCACCACATGTACTCACCAGCAAACTGGTATTAACAGATCAACACCTAAGTGGACATATAGGAGTAACATTTATCAGGTGTCAGGAGGGTGGGAGGGGAGAGGAAGGGACAGGTATAAACAACCACAACGAGTAAGATGTGCAATGTTTGGGGCATGGACACGCTTGAAGCTTTTACTCGAGGAGGGAGGGGAGCATGAGCAATATATGTAACCTTAACACTTGTACACCCACAATACGCTAAAATAAAAATAAAGAAAGAAAGAAAAAAAAGATTTATTATAAAGCTATTGTAATCAAGACAATGAGACAATGTAGCATTGACATTAAGACCAATAAATAGATCAATGGGACAGAAGAGAGAATCCAGAAACAGACCTTCACATATATAAACAATTGCGCTTTTTTTCAAAAATGCAAAGATAATTTGGTGGAGAAACAATAGCCTTTCAACAAATAGTTCTGAAACAATCTGATATGCATATGCAAAAAAAATGAACCTATCTCATATTATATAAAAAATTAACTCAAAATGGATCATAGACTTAAAAACAAAACATAAGACTATAAAACTTCTAGAAGGAAACATAGGAGAAAAACTTTGTAACTTTGGGTTAGGCAAAAATTTTTTAGTTACAACACAAAAGCACAATTTATAAAAGAACAAAGTGTTAAATTAAATTTCATCAAAATTTCAAACTCTACTCTTTGAAATACATTGTTGAGAGAATGAAAAAACAATTCACATACTGACATAAAATATATGTAAATCATATATCTGATAAAAGACTTACATCCAAAACACATGCCAACAGATAATTATAATACTTTAACTCTTAATAGGTATTGAGATTTTTTTAGGGACAGACACTGTGCTAAATGTTTTACATGTTCTTGGTATTTAATCCTCACAACTCTGTGCATTAGGAAATACTAGCCATGCATTGCAAAGGGGAAAATTAAGTCTTAGAAAAGTTGGCATGGGTTATTTCATTTAGTCCTTCACAATAACTCAGGATAGGCTAGGCTTTGCAATAGCTAAAACCCACGAAACTCACTGACATCACAAAAAACAAAAAGTTTGTTTCCCATTCAAACAGAGTCAGCAGTGGATTTAAGTGACTCTTCAAGGCCACCATCCTCCACATAGGGACTAAGAGATCCAGGCACCGTCTGGAACATGAAGCCTCAAAAGACATGGCAAGCAGGAGAGAGAGCTGGAGGTCTTCACACTAGCAATTCAATGCTTTGGCTGAAAAATTACACATGTCACTTCCCCCCACCATGCACTGGCCAGAATTAGTCACACGGACCCACTTAACTGCAAGGAGGGAAATATCATTTGTCTGTGTGCCCTGAAAAAAAAGAAAGCTGAAAGTGGTGAACATCAGACATTACCCCAACAGGTAATATTTAAGTTGTTTTTTATGTCACAGTTTAGAAAAATTGACAGAAATTGCTTTCTTCCCCAACTAAAATGTTCTTACAGATATATACAATGGTCTTTATAACTTTTTTCTGACACTGTTATTCATCATCTTAAAGTAGCATTTGCCAGCAAAGACTCACGTTTCCAGGGTTTGGAGTATCCTACTCATGTTCTTAATTGACAGGGCCTGAAGATAATTGGTAAAAAATTTAAGTCATGTTAAGCTTCAAAAGGAAACGAGAGAATAATGACTGTCATTATTAATGTATTGGGCTCTTATAAAAATGTAAATTAGCCCACACTTCTATCATCACCAGACTCACTACAGGCAACGAGAAGTAAAACACAAGATTACAGATACAGTCACCCATTGAACAGCTGTAGGTCTTTCTAGTATAAAAATCAACTAAGATGGCGTGGATGCGGAGAGATAGGAACACTCCTACACTGCTGGTGGGACTGCAAATTAGTTCAACCTCTGTGGAAAGAAATATGGAGATACCTTAAAGCGATACAAGTAGATCTACCATTTGATCCAGCAATTCCACTACTGGGCATCTACCCAAAAGATCAGAAGTCACTTTATGAAAAAGACACCTGCACTCGAATGTTTATAGCAGCACAATTCACAATTGCAAAGCTGTGGAAACAACCCAAGTGCCCATCAATTCATGAGTAGATTAATAAAATGTGGTATATGTATACCATGGAGTACTACTCAGCTTTAAGAAACAATGGTGATATAGCACCTCTTGTATATTCCTGGATAGAGCTGGAACCCATTCTACTAAGTGAAGTATCTCAAGAATGGAAAAACAAGCACAACATGGGCCAGGAGTGGTGGCTTATGCCTGTAATCCTAGCACTCTGAGAGGCTAAGGTGGGTGGATCGCTCAAGGTCAGAAGTTCAAAACCAGCCTGAGCAAGAGCGAGACCCTGTCTCTACAATAAATAGAAAGAAATTCATTGGCCAACTAAAAATACATAGAAAAAATTAGCCAGGCATGGTGGCGCATGCCTATAGTCCCAACTACTCGGGAAGCTGAGGCAGGAGGATTACTTGAGCCCAGGAGTTTGAGGTTGCTGTGAGCTAAGCTGACGCCCTGGTACTCTAGCCTGGGCAACAAAGTGAGACTCTGTCTCAGAAAAATAAAGAAGGAAACAAGCACCACATATACTCACCAGCAAATTGGTATTAATGGATCAACACCTAAGTGGACATATAGGGAAAACATTTATCGGGTGTCGGGCAGGTGGAAGGGGGCAGGAGGGGATGGGTATATACCAACACAATGAGTGAGATGTGCAACGTTCAGAGGATGGTCATGCTTGAAGCTCTGACTCAAGGGAGGAAGGGAGGCATGGGCAATATACGTAACCTTAACATTTGTGCCCCCATAATATGCTAAAATAAAAAAATAAAATAAAAGCATCTGGAAAACCTAAAAAAAAAAATCAACTAAGAGCTAAAGGCATATTCATGGTCAAATAAGTGAAGTAAATAAATTAATTAGGCTTCTATTCTGAAGAATTTTGTCTAAAACCATTAGGTAGCCAATATGCATTATGAATTTCAAAATGAAAACATTATATAGTTTGTCAAGCTTGCTTGATCTTGGAAAAGTCTTGGCATCTTGAGAAACCCTAATGTTGGGTACAACACAGTTCAGGAAACGTTGCCCTGGATAAACTAAAATGAGGTGTTAGTTCTCCTACAGTCTCTCCCTCACACCTACTGAAACACCATCATGGGCTAAGAGCTGAAGCCCCAGCGGGTTTCATGAGGTCACAGCTCCCTCCCTACTGCAGTCTTTTTCCTGATTCCCAGCCAACCATTCCTCTCCCCTCAGGTCTCAGCTGATAGCCAGGCTGGATCATATCTGTCTCCACCTAGGAATTGCCTAGTTGGCTTGTTCCACTCCCGTTGTCAAATACTTGCTCAGAAGTTGCTCAGAAGTATTGCAGTGAGTGCTTCTTTCTGGGCTGAGCCACAGCCCAGCCAAGACTCCTCACAGTGAAGCTTTTAAAGCGATTCCTGGATAAATGTTTAACACCAAGCTGAAGGTTAAAAATAGATGTGCACCACCTGGGAGATGGTCATGATGGAGACTCAGACTTGTGGGGGGAGGGGGGGAATGGGCATTTATTGAAACCTTAAAATCTGTACCCCCATATGCCGAAATAAAAAAAAATATATGCAAAGCAAAAACTAAAACAATGTCAAGCTAAACCCAAATCCACCACGACAGTTACAGATTTCAATATCTCCCCCTCAATAATAATGGATACAACGAGAAAACAAAAGGTCATTAAAGATATAGAAGAGGTGCTCAACACTACTAACCAACTATCAAGTAGTATCTCTTAAATCTTTCCTATCAGCTAAAAATAATACGAAAATCAAAACGGTGGAGGTGAATGAAGTTCATGAAGTGCACGCACTGCTGAGCCAGGCTGGGACAGCGCTGAGCCTGTCTGTCCAGAGAGCAGCTGCCCCGCAGTGCAGCAGCCACGCCGTGGGGACTCAGTTACCTTGATTCTTTACAAAAGAAAACCGAAAGCCATAGCTCAAGAGTGATTTCTAAAAACATGCTGATTTTAATACTCACCCAGTTTTTCAAAGGGGCCTGAATATATTTCACAATTGCCAGAGTGACCAGCAGACTGACGGGCATGGGGTTGCGGTACAAGATGATGAGCACCAACACGGCACATCCAAGGCTGCGGGATTAGAATCTGTGCAAGAAAATCAGAGGAACCACATCACTGCTTCAGATGGTGACATTCTTCATCTTTGTTATTTCATTAATAAATTTATAAATTTTCCCCATGAAAAAAAAAAATAGAGCGTGCCCATGGATAAATGGACCATCTATGAGACTTATTAACAAGCACACCCCAAACCTCAGATCTATACTCCAAAGCCAACTCACAACTCAGATATCCTATCAAGCTGCTTAGCCAGCTGATTACATATTTCCAGTGGCAGCAGCCTGACAAGCCTAGAGCAGTATTGACAAGAGACATTATCAGAGGAGTTACTCCCACAGTCCCAGCCGTCAGATGATTCGGTCTTATCAGAACCCAAAACTTCTCAGCAGTTTACAATCTCTACTAACCACCACCTATAGACCTAACACTACTTGCCTTTAAATCACCATTGTCAAACAAGTGAATTTGTTAGGACACAACATTTTCAAATTTGAGCATAAACTTTCTAGACAAATTTTGCTATCAAAGAGCATGATGATTAAGGGTCTCCATAACTGCTCCCAAGTGGAAATGGAATTCATATTTCTTAAGCCACAAATACGAGGCTAAGTCTTTCACCCTGTATGCTCATACCAACATTCACAATGAAAGGCAGAAATACAATATTTGGGTCATAATCTTGTCCAAAGTGGCTACACATCTGAAGACTGGCAGTGTGGACCAGTGTCTCCGTCACTAAACTAACAACCTTCTGTACCTCCATTTTCTAACCTACAAAACAGAGAGCATCAAGTTGCAAAAGAATGTATTAATATATAGTGTGATTGCCCATTACTATAAAATAAATGTATAATATTAGGGGGAAAACTAAAAGAGTGTGTACCAAATTACATGTGAAATATAATTATATACATCTTTTGTGTTAGTATTTTCAAGGGGAAGTTCTAGAAGAATGCGTAACAGTGGTTATCTCTACAGTTGGCTATCTCTGCAATAGCTATCTCTACTTTTACTTTCTTGACCATATGTTTGTTAATTTGCAATGTGTGTGTTTTTCTTTGGTAATCAAGTTAAAATTTTCTAAAAACCAGAAAAAGGGAAATCCATTGTGCCAACTATAAAGCATTAAAAACAGAAAACAAAACTGTTAAAATATGAAAAAAAAACCCAAAGAGCATATCAAGCACTCCAATCACCTCACAAGCTCTACAAAAAAGAATCATACACATGTCTGTCAAGTTTATATACAATTCCCCTGTCCCCAGGAGTTGTCCCCAACACAAAATTTTTATTTGTTTAAAAGCTTTGCTACTGAGGGAAGACAGTGAGAGTTAAAATAGAAGGAAGTTATATAACTAATGGGATTTTTTCCCCCTACCTCTTATCTTACCCAGAAAAATAAAATATTTAATTACTAATCTAACACAGAGACTAAGACATGCGGCTCTAAAAAAACTGCACGTAACGTTTCATTTCTTTACCATTTCACATGGGGTTAAAGGCCCAGAGACTCTTATCTTCTGGCTGGTGTCTGAGCTGTAGAAAAGAATCTCTATTATCTCCAAAAAGAAAAAAATAAAACAGTTACAAAAATAAAGTCACCATTATAAGAGGGCTGAACAAATAGCCTAGCCAGGTACTGGCCTTTGGCTCTGAATAGAAGGATGCAATGTATATCCCGGAAGTATAAATAACTCCATAGTGCTCAGGCCCTCACTCCCATCACAAATGGTTATTGCCACCCTCCACTCTGCCTACCATGCTCACACCCACACTCGCGCTCACACTTCCCCTTCCAACAGACCTGAGCACACAGCCATTAGGCCAAAAGCATTCAAAATACCATCAAAATCAAGGTTTTTTTTCCCCCCTCGGAGCCCCTTGACATGGCTACATAAGATGTCTTCAATTGAAGCAGAAATGCCTGCAGAGAGCAAAGCCTTCCTATTTGGGTGGTGATAGGTGCAGTATTGAATAAAACAAAACAACAACCCAGGTGGCTCGGCTAATAGAGCCTATATTATACCAAGGGGACTGAGATTACTAAAAGAAAAGTATTATAAAATGCCTCAGGATTAAGCAAGGCTCTAGCTGTTCTATTCTACTAGGAAAACCTCAAAGGAGTTGAACTTCAAAAATTACTCAACAAAAACAAGTGAGGATGAAGGAAGAGAGAGTGGAGGGAGACAGAATTTGATCACAAAAGGGGTCAGAAAGATAGTTGAAAACAGTTGCACAGAGTTAGAGGCACAAAGTCCATTTTCTACCTGTGAATGAAGTACTATCATTACCCATATATATTCAGCAATGCCAGGAAATTAGCCAATATTCTGAAGAATTAGGAAAGGTTGTTCCTTCTTTCATACTCTCTCTTTTTTTTTTGAGACAGGGTCTTGCTCTGCCACCCAGGCTGGAGTGCAGCGGCCTGATCACAGCTCACTATAGACTCGAACTCCTGGACTCAAGTGATCCTCCTGTCCCAGCCCAAAGTGCTGGGATGGCAGGCCTGTGCCACTGCCCCCAGTCCCCTCTATCATGGTGGAAATCGGCAAGCTTATGTAATGTCATAAAATCTTCACTAATTTTTAATCAAAGTGTATTCATAAATGAAGTTTTTTCATGAGCAGTATAGATGCAGTTTCAGTCTGAAAAAGAAAATAGGAATCAGTAATTAAGTCTCTCTTGCCACATAGGTGTGAACTAATGGTGACACATGCATTTTGCATGCCAGCCTCACAGTTCACTTTATACTGTTTTTCTTACCCTCATTTTCTAAGCCCTGAATCCCAATTCCTTTTTCTAATATTGTATTTTGTATTGATATTCTTGACCACATTTAAATTAATTTTTAAAGGCTTAAACCAGACAGCTTATATTTATTAATATGTGTGAGTAAAAATATACAGCTAAATCCCTTCTGGTTAACCTTTGTTATATTCCGGAAGTGTATGGCGAGTGTCCATTCATGACGTCACAGACAAAATCAACAGTTGGGGGACGTTGAACTATAACAGTGGTTCTCAAAGTGTGGCCCTGGACCGGCAACCTCAGCATCACCTGAAGACTTACGACATATGCCAATTCTCAGGTTCCACCCCAGACGTACTACTTTAGTTTTCTATCTCTGCATCTCAGATTACCACAAAACAACATACGTGTGCTGTCTCGGTTTCCATAGACCGGGAGTCATGGCACAGGTTATTGGGTCCTCCACTCAGGGTCTCCTCATACTAAAATCAAGGTGTTACCTGGGGCTATGACCTCACTAGACAAACTGGAGTGCTCTTCCGGGTTCATTGATTATGGGAAAGATTCAGTTCCTTGTGCCTGTAGGACTGAGGCCCACACTGTTTTGCTGGCTGCCAGCTGGGACTATTCTCAGATCCTAGAGGCTGCCTGACATTCCCTGCCATGTGATCTTCTCTATAATATGGTAATTTGTTTCTTTAAGGCCAGCAGGAGATCTCTCTTGCTTCAAATCTGCTAAGAAGCCATAGATAATGTAACATAACTTGATGTAACGATGATGGTCTCATCATCTTTGTCATATAACATAACCTAGTCAAGAAAGTGGCATCTCATCCTGTCCCAGGCCCTGCTCACCCTCAAGGGGAGAGGGTTACACAGGGTGTGTACACTGGGGGATGGGAATCTTGGGGCCATCTCAGAATTCTGCCTGCCACACCTATTGAATCAGAGCAACTGATCCGAGATCCTGCATGACTTCCCCATGCCTCCCAATTCTTCAGCACAGAGAAATTGAAAGACATGGAATAATCTAAGGTTTCCGAGTGTGTACTTAGTGCTTCAAAAGAAACTTATCTCCCCCCCCCAAAAAAAATATTCAGCCACCTTGAACTTTACAGGTAAATCCTGCTGTATGTGGGAAACAGACTTTCTACCCTGACAGCCGAAAGGCCAGATCAATCAAGGGGATAATTATACAGATCATTTTCCTGGCTCCCACGGGCATAAAGGTTCTAAGGGGCTGCATATTTATGCAGCCACTGTTAAAAATTCAACCACAGCATTTATTTCAATGAACTCCTTTGACTACATGTTCAACAGATGCACCAAGGGACTACATAAAACATTATCTCTATTAGTTCAAATTTTCTGACTCCTTAAAAGCTTCTGGTGACTGAAGGAAAAATGCATCTATAATATGCCCCCTGCCATTACAAATACATTCATTAAAATACAAACAGCCTGACAACGCTAGGTGGGCATTAAGCACATGCACGCGCACACACAGACTAGCTTGAGTGTGACCATTTTTAAACAGCACATTATGTTTAAGACTTTACAGTTATTAACAGAACAAGAGAATATATACAAACTATCAAAACGCCACTGTAAACTGTAATGATCCCTTTTTCTAAGCACCCTTTCGTCCCAAATGCATAGCGCTGCCTGGGCCGCACCCCGATTAGACTCTGAGCGGACAGAAGGCAGGCTCGAGTTTCTGGGATCCTTGCTTGGCATGACCCTGCCGACTTCCAGCCCCAGATCTCCTCCCAGATACAGGGTTTTGTAGTACAAAATTAATGCATATGGGTTGGTGCCACCTCTTTACTGAAACCAAGTTCTCTGTCAGAGAGTTTACTAGAAGGAAGTTGCCTTTGAAAGGAGAAGAAAAGACATTCCTTTCAATGCTGTCTGTAGTGGCTATTCCCAGACACCACACAAAATATGGATCACAGCCCCTTTTCTGGAGCGCCTATGCTACTACCACACCCTGGTTATTTAGCTGTGTAGACTTACAGAAGGTGGCTGATCCTAACCACCTTGGGATCATATACAAAGAGTGCTTTTCCTGCCCTGCTGCCCAGCGTGATGGTATCTCTTTGTGACTACCAAACAGTAAGTTGTCTCGAAAGGAACCACTGTGCAAAACCACTGTGACAGGGCTAGCTGCTACAGATGATAACCTGAGAGACCAAGGCCACCATGAGAGACAGGGCTTTGCCTAACCTCAGGGCAGTTAGGAAAGGATTCCCCAGTATGTAGGCTTGGATCCCTCTAGCACTGAGAATTCCTGTTTGTCCTTGAAAATTCCCCCTGAGAGGAGACTTGCAAGCTCCTCTCTGTAGGGCCTGGAGAGCCTCTTTGTTGAAGAATCGGGGACCCTATTGTGGAGGGCAGAATGATTAGAAAAGACCAGCCCCAGTGAGTTGGGGTAACACACACCACGGGGGGAATGGGAAGTCCCCTGTCCATTTGGAAAGGCTGGATCTGAGGACAGGAAGTAAGGAGCTGTCAGTGAGGGGGAAGTCGCCCCATCCCCCAGTGCTGACTAGAGTAGGGGGGACACCTCCCTTGCATTACACTTATTGTGCTGATGAGAAACTGACACCCTAAGAGTTTGTACCACTGCAAATCAGTGGCGATGCCAAGACTCACATTTAGGTCTCCTGATACCATGTTCATTTTTCTATATGCTTTTCCCATCTTAAACCTATCTTATACGTCAGCCTACATGAGCACATGTTTATAGACTCCTTTTGAGGCCTTGAATGAAAGGTAACCTAGGAATGTGGAGTAGCATATATTTTCCCATAGAATCATTGGCTGTCTGGGGGAAGAGAAGATTATCATAATCACATCTCTAACCTTAAATCAACTCTTGGAAAAGCTAATAATACCCCTTTTTTGGTCTTCCTGCTCTTATAAGCCAAACGAATTTTAATTAGCCCCCTCAGGAGGCTCCACGCTCAGCCTCCTCTGACAGAAAGAAGAATATCGTAAACAGGCAATGGCAGTGACAACTCTTCTGGGTCTGACCCAGGCAGTGGATGTCTGGGTCAGACTGGGTCAGACTAGATGGTGGATTGCTGACACAGGATGAATTATTTGGCTCAAACGCTGTATCCCAAATGGCCCTTGCTGATGTATACCATTCCACTAAGGGAGTGCCCATAACCACTCTGCAAGAGACTCATGTAAATTAAGCAATCAGCAAGATGCTTGACTATTGCTCTACGTTCTTAATACATTTGACTTTCAGAAAACGAAGAGCTGATGGTGGAAATGTCAGATACTTTTTAAAACGTCCTTTCTTTCCCAACCCACCCCAAAAGTCACTTTCCATAGACTCTCCCTCTGAATGTTACAGAAACTCTGCCCAACCAAGCAGCTTCCCCGCGCCTGACTCCTTGCAGGAATCTTGGTCATTCTTTAATTTGCTCACCCCTGTTTCTCAGGCTCCTGGGGTTCACATTTTCTTACAGCAGGCCTTTTTTACTTCGCTTCCTGCTCTTTCTCCTGTCCCCTTAGAAGCCCGATGGAAGGATTTTATTTTCATTGTTAAATCTATGGTCTCCATTTTGTGATTTTATTTTCCTGGTACCAGCCCTAGAGAAAAACACTTATGAGCACATTGGAGACTTCTAGGAAAGGGGAATTGCATTAAATAATAAAGCCCAAGCTGGCAGGAATGATTTTGCACTGTCTACTCCTGAGGGAAGGCATTTCAGGGAATGTTTTCTTGTTTTGCTGCCCTTGTCTAATCTACATTCCTGAGTGCCTGCAGAGATGAGAGCAAGACTGTCCATTCCAAATAGAAATTTCATGTGAGTTTTTGGGTTTTTGTTTTTGTTTTTTCATTTTTCTTTAGAAAAAGCATGATTTTTTTTTTTTTTTTTTTTTTTTTTTTTGCCACTTGAGACCTCAGTAAAGTTACCTTTACACCTTTAGGGAGTGCCGACTTTCCAGAGAAGGGACTCAGACAATTTGACAGGGGCAATCCTTAGTGTCTGCTGGTATGCTTGTCCTTCTTTCCTTTAACACAACCGTTAAATGAAGAGCATCACCGTTTCCCTGGCCATCCGCAAGAGGACCAATGCCCGCAGTGTTTCCAAGTTCAGTCCTTTAGCGCCACCTGGTGCTAACTGCTCTGATCACTCTTTTATTCAATAAATAACAAATTTCTTTTTAAAAGTCCTAACTACACAAAAGTCTGATTAAAACAGTACCAAATCCACATATTTAGGTAAAGGACAATTTTAGCATTGTCATTCACAGGGTCTTGGTACATAGTAAACACTAGAACAATCTTAGTTTCTGGTTTTTATTGTCATGGTTGTTGCTATCGAAAGAAAAATTCAAAAGAGGGGAATCTAGGAAAATTTATAGTCTCTAAGACATAGTAGATTTTTCAAAATACCCATAAATTACCTTTTATAAGACACAAATAATGATTACTGGAAAATCTAATAAATAATAGTATTTGTTGTTAAAGAGACACTAACTCAACTAATTAAAATGTTTGAAGAAAGGCAAGCTCTCTCTACTTGAAATTTATCCATTATTCAGGGTTAACCAAAATGTCAGGTTGTTTCTTTTCATATTTTAGAATATTCCTAGGAAACAGGGCTGTTAGTGCCTATCCCTACCTGAGAAAACACAGGAAATAATATAACTTTTGATTTTTTCAGAGTTATCGAGGGGCCTTAAAGCTATTATTCTGAAAATAAAAGTGGATAGACAGAAGGTAAACACCTATTCAGAACCAAGGATGTGCCTTAAAAGCTGAGGTATGTGTTTTCTCTTGTTTTTTTCCTATTGTTGAGTGCGGCAAAACATTTCTATTAATTAAAGCTGAGCTATGTTATACATGAATGCACTTCATACATAAATGCATATTTGTAAATTCACAAACATAATGAGTCCCCAAAACTCAAGGCCTAAAAGAAATTACCGAAGGCACCAAGCTATCCAGTGGTTAAAATTATGCCATCTGAAAGTAAGTTCTTCAGTGGTGCATAGTTCAAATGAAGCAGGAAAACTCAGAGGGAATTGGTTAAACAAATATGATTATAATCCAAACCTCAGTAATCAAAACTTCACAAATCAAAAGCATTTTTCTTAATGTTTTACATGCATCAACTCATTTAATCTTCACAGCAACCTCATAAGGCTGTTACAGCGCCTGAATCTTTGTTGCAAATTAGCTCATAGAAAAGAAACAATGGGTAAATGTTCCTAACACATCTTGCTGATTCATAACTTGATTCTCCCCAGCACATTGATGTTTTAAAGTGATCAGGGACAAGCTTTCTCACAGTGATAGAGGAGACTTAGTAATAAATGAAGACTTCAAGAAAAAAGTAAAAAAGCGTATCAAAGTCCTTTCTTTAGTGCAAGAGAAGGCTGATTTAGAGACTTCAAGAACCACTGGGTTTTCTGCTATGTTAATCCATTTGGCAAAGCTACAAGTGCTTACGAAAAAAGTTGTGAAAATATATCTTCCTTATTAAAGTGATAGATTAGTGAAGATTAGAGGCAATGCCTCCCAGCACCCACAACTTGAAGGAGGGAGCACCAGCCCCAGTGTAGAAGGCTGCAAAGGATTGATTGCCTGTGATTCTAGGTGCCAAATCCTGCACAGAACCATGCAAGTACTTTCACTAGAATTCTTACTGTTTTGTCAGTATTCTGATCACTGACAAAGGTTTTGTGTCATTTGCCCAACGCTATTTTTCCATAGGCCCTGTTATTTTTAGTGCATGATGCTGCAGAACACATATTTTTTCTGGAATGCACACATGGTAAGTGAGGTTATAACAGAAACATACATTAGAACTGTTCAGAAAGTATCCAGCCATGTAAAGCCATTATATTAACGATGGCTGGATACTTTCCAGACAGCCCTCAAATGATCATTCCCATTTTACAGGTAAGAAAACTGAGGCACCAAGAGTTAAATACTTTTTCCAAATTCACACAATGAGTAAATGGTGAAACCACAATTTCAATCCACTTTGGATGCATATTCTGCCTTGTGGTGGACTACCTTGTAGCCACTAACTATATTTTAAATGAACGTTAGCATATGTGGTAGTTTTTAAATACGTTCAGAAATTCTCTGACTCTCTTCCCTTCAGAAAGTAGATCTGCTTCATAACATTGATCTTGGCAATGATTTCCTGGACGTGACCCCAAAAGCACAGCCAACAAAAGGAAAAATAAAAAACAAGTGGGACTACATCAAACTAAAAAGCTTCTGTGCAGCAAAGGAAACATTCAACAGAGTGAAAAGGCAACCCACAGAATGGAAGAAAATATTTGCAAACCATGTGTCTAATAAAGTGTTAATATCTGAAATATATAAGTAACTTCGACAAATGAATAATAAAAAGCAAACAACCTTTTTTTTTTTTTTAAGAGCAGGATCTTGCTCTGTCATCCAAGCTAGAGTGCAGTGGTGTCATCATAGCTCACTGTAAACTCAAACTCCTGGGCTCAAGTGATCCTCCTGCCTTAGTCTGCCTCAGTCTCCCGAGTAGCTGGGACTATAGGCACATGCCACCCCACCTGGTTAATTTTTCTATTTTTTATAGAGACCTCATTCTTGTTCTGGCTGTTATCAAACTCCTGGCCTCAAGCAACCCTCCCTCCCTGGCCTCCCAAAGTGCTAGGGTTACAGGCATGAACCACAACACCTAGCCAAATAACCCATCATAAAAATGGGCAAAGAAATTTAACAGACATTTCTCTAAAAAAGACATACAAATGGCCAATAAGAATATGAAAAGATGTTCAACATCAGTGATCATCAGAAAAAAAACAAATCAAAACACCTTATTAAGATAGCCATTATCAAAAAAAAAGAAAAAAACAGAAAATACCAAGTGTTGGCAAAGATGTGGAAAAATTAGAACCCTGTATACTGTCGGTGGGAATATAAAATGGTACAGCTACTATGGAAAATGGTATGGAAGTTCCTCAAAAAATTGAAAATAGAACTACTATATGGTCCAGCAATCCCACTTCTGGGTAGTCATCCAAAAGAATTGAAAGCAGGATCAAAACAAAGTGACATTTGCATCCCCATGTTCGTAGCAGCATTATTCACAACAACCAAGAGGTACAGACCACCCAAGTGTTCATTGACAGATGAATGGATAAGCAAAATGTCATCTATACATACAATGGCATATTATTCAGCCTTAAAAAAGAAGAAAATAGGCCGGGCGCGGTGGCTCACGCCTGTAATCCTAGCACTCTGGGAGGCCGAGGCGGGTGGATCCCTCAAGGTCAGGAGTTTGAAACCAGCCTGAGTGAGACCCCGTCTCTACTAAAAATAGGAAGAAACTAATTGACCAACTAAAAATATATATATACAAAAAATTAGCCGGGCATGGTGGCGCATGCCTGTAGTCCCAGCTACTCGGGAGGCTGAGGCAGTAGGATTGCTTGAGCCCAGGAGTTTGAGGTTGCTGTGAGCTAGGCTGACGCCACAGCACTCACTCTAGCCTGGGCAACAAAGTGAGACTCTGTCTCAAAAAAAAAAAAAAAAGAAGAAAATACTGTCACATGCTACCACATGGGTGAACCTGGAGGACACTGTGCTAAGTGAAATAAGCCCAGCACAGAAGAACAAGTACTGCATGATTCCACTTGAACAATGTATCCAAAGCAGTCAAACCTACAGAAGCAGAAATTAGAATGGTGGTTGCCAGGAGCTGGGGGAGGGGGAAATGTGGAGTTTCTGTGAAATGGGCATGGAGTTTCAGTCATGCAAGATAAAAAAGTTCTAGTGATCCGCTGTACAGCAATGCACATATAGTTAACCATGCTGTGCTGTACACTTAAAAATTTGTTAACAGGGTAGATTTCATTTTGTGTTTTTACCACAATTTTTTAAAAATAGAGCTTGATCCCTCCTACCCCTTGAATGTGGCCAGGAACCTAATAACTCATTCTAACAAGTAGATTATGGAAGAGTGTTATTGTATGCTACATAAAGGACACCGTGGCTTGGACGACATCAAAATTAGAAACTTTCTTGCTACAAACAATACCATCAAGAAAAGTAAAAAGCCAACACATAGAATATGATATAATATTTGCAAATCATATATCTGATAAGGATTTTATATACAGTCTATATAAAGTATTCATACAACTCAATAATAAAAAAGATGGGCCAGGCACGGTGGCTCACGCCTGTAATCCTAGCACTCTGGGAGGCCGAGGCGGGAGGATCGCTCAAGGTCAGGAGTTTGAAAGCAGCCTGAGCAAGAGCAAGACCCCATCTCTACTAAAAAGAAAAAGAAATTAATTGGCCAACTAAAAATATATAGGAAAAATTAGCCGGGTGTGTTGGCACATGCCTGTAGTCCCAGCTACTCGGGAGGCTGAGGCAGGAGGATCTCTTGAGCCCAGGAGTTTGAGGTTGCTGTGAGCTGGGCTGACACTATGGCACTATACCCTAGGCAACAGAGTGAGACTTTGTCTCAAAAAATAATAATAATAATAAAAAAGACAGCCCAATTTTTTAAGTGGGAAAATAATTGAATAAACGTTTCTCAAAAGAAGTTATACGGATGTCCGATAAGTACATGATAAGATACTCAACATCATTAGTCATTAGGGAAATGTGAATCAAAACCACAGTGAGATACTACTTCACAGCTACTAGGTAAGATGGCTAGAATCAAAAAGACAGATAGCAAGTGTTGATGAAGATGTAGAAAAATGAGAACCCTTATATACTGTTGATAGTAATGCAAAATGGTGCATCTCCTTTGTAAAACAGTGAGGCAGTTCCCTAAAATGTTAAACATAAAGTCGCCATATGACCCAGAAATTTTACTCCTAGGTATATACCCAAGAGAAACGAAAACAAACGTCCACACAAAAACTTGTACAAGAATGTTCAGAGAAGAATTATTCCCATTAGCCAAAAAGCGAAAACAACCTAAATGTCCGTTTTGTGGTTTAAAAGTCCAGATGCGTGTTACCTATATCTCTGGCAGAAGTGCCCGCTCTCCACCACTGAGATGTTTGTCCAACCACTTTCAGGGCCTCTAAGAGCCTCTTTCAGCCACGAGGCCAAACCTCAAAAAGAAAAAAGAAATTCTCTTATTTCTCAAGAAGGATGAAAGCTCACAACCTTAAGAACATTTGCCTTAACTCATATTACCACAGCCTGGGGCCACATGTAGGCTGTGACTTCAAATATATTCCATCTGCTGCATAGCCACTATTTATTAAACATTTCTAGGCACCAGCACTGAGCATCATACTTAAGTAGGTTGTCTCTGTTATTCCTCACAATTTTGTGTGTGAGTATTCCTTCCATATTTTAAAGAAAAGAAAACTGGTGTTTAGAGAAGCAAAGTGACTGGCCCAGAGTGTAGCAGCTAGTTAAAAGCAAAGCTTGGCCCTGAACCTGCTTGTGTCAAGAGAGACAGAATACTCTGGGAGGCCGAGGCGGGAGGAGCGCTCAAGGTCAGGAGTTCGACACCAACCTGAGCAAGAGCGAGATCCCGTCTCTACTAAAAATAGAAAGAAATTAATTGGCCAACTAAAAATATATAGAAAAAATTAGGTAGGCATGGTGGCACATATCTGTAGTCCCAACTACTCGGGAGGCTGAGGCAGGAGGATCACTTAAGCCCAGGAGTTGGAGGTTGCTGTGAGCTAGGCTGATGTCACAGCACTCTGGCCTGGGCAACAGAGTGAGACTCTGTCTCAAAAAAAAAAGAAAGAAAGAAAGAAACAGAATAGCCCTCTTGCAGCCGGTTGTATGAGCGCCTCTCCCAGGAAGTACCAGTGTTGTAGAAGGCAGCACGGACACCTGCTCCCATACCTGCGAAAGTTTGGTGCCACTAGCTGCTACTAGAGCCTCTCCCCTCTGGGAAGGGCTTTGTCTCCCCAGCAGTAGCCATCATGACATCAGTCATTCAAACCCATAGCCCTGACTGGCTATAAATAATTTTATTTTATTTATTTATTTATTTATTTTTTGAGACAGAGTCTCACTTTGTTGCCCAGGCTAGCGTGAGTGCCGTGGCGTCAGCCTAGTTCACAGCAACCTCAAACTCCTGGGCTCAAGCGATCCTCCTGCCTCAGCCTCCCGAGTAGCTGGGACTACAGGCATGCGCCACCATGCCCGGCTAATTTTTTCTATATATTTTTAGTTGGCCAATTAATTTCTTTCTATTTATAGTAGAGACGGGGGTCTCGCTCTTACTCAGGCTGGTTTCGAACTCCTGACCTCTAGCAATCTGCCCACCTCGGCCTCCCAGAGTGCTAGGATTACAGGCGTGAGCCACCGTGCCTGGCCTGTAAATAATTTTAAAAGTATAATCCCTGTCCATCCTTATACTGGAAACCAGTTGGACTCTAAATCCTCTTATACTTATTAAAATGGAGACATTTGTTTATATAAAAGCTATGCCACAAGAATAAAAATAATACCTCAGATAAATGTTGTGTGTGTGTGGTTTTTTTTAAGTTTTAAAACCAAACTTGCACTGTGGCCACGAGGGACGAGCCCAGCGGCAGGGGCTGGCTGTGGGTTTGTCAGGTACCTTTTCCCCACTTTGGCTAATGGGAAGGAGGCTGGCCATTGTGCGGCGATAGAAGAAAAGGAACCTGCAGCCCCTCTGAACAGCGGGTGCTGAAGTTCTGTCCGTGGGAATATTCCTCAGAAGAATAGGAGCCTCATTAAACCACAGGAAAAAACATTAAATAAATGATGGTTTCCAGAAAAAGGAGAGCAAGAAACGAATGTTTCTCGGTGCTCGCAGGGATGTTGTGCTGGAATATGAGTAAAAGAGAAATAGGGACGTGTTCTAGCAGGCGCCCCTCATTCCGATGAAAAGCAAAGAGCAATGCAAGGGAAGGAGAGCAGGGAGGATGGAGGAGGGATGGGGCGGGGGCTGGCGCTGGAGAAAGAGAGAACAAAGATCAGGGAGAAAGGAAGGGAAGAGGTGGGGAGGAAAATTAGAGCCCCTGAGTTCTTGCTGGGACTCCTGGAGAGCCCCTCACACTGGAAGAAAGAGGGCCTCTCCCTCAGATGCCTGTGCGCTTTCTCTCTTGTATCTGTTTCCCCGCAAGGGATTTCTGAGAGGGGGAAATAGAAGCTTCCAGTCTTCAGTGAAAACCGAAAGTTTGAGAAGGACGCTCTTAATTAGTTTCTTAACCTCCGGAGTAAGCAGCGAGTGTCACAATCCAGGCAGCCCTGTCCCTCTGAGCCTACACACTGACACGCACACCCTCACACGCTCACGTGGACACACGCATGCACACCACGCTGCACACGAACACACGCACACCCACACCTGCACACTCACATACACACAGGAGTCCACGCACACGCGCTCTCTCCTTTGGGCACTCCCAGAGCCCACCCTGCTAAGCACCCACAGTGGGCCCCCCCCCCCGGGGCCTTGAATTCCTCAGGAACTGCTCCCAGTGCCTTGGAATTCCAGCACCATCCCTCATGCTCCCCCCATCCCAAGGGAAATATTTTTATTCTGTGTGCCCCCCTAGAAGAGCAGTTTAGGATTCCTACCAATTCTGAGAAAAATCAAATTGATAAATCACTTCAAAAAGAAACTTGAGGGGCTGGGTGCGGTGGCTCACACCTGTAATCCTAGCACTCTGGGAGGCCGAGGTGGGCAGATCGCTCAAGGTCAGGAGTTTGAAACCAGCCTGAGCAAGAGTGAGACCCTGTCTTTACTAAAAAAAGAAAGAAATTAATTGGCCAACTAAAAAATATATATAGAAAAAATTAGCCGGGCATGGTGGCGCATGCCTGTAGTCCCAGCTACTTGGGAGGCTGAGGCAGAGGGATTGCTTGAGCCCAGGAGTTTGAGGTTGCTGTGAGCTAGGCTGACACCATGACACTCTAGCCTGGGCAACAGGGTGAGACTCTGTCTCAAAAAAAAAAAAAAAGAAAGAAAAGAAACTTGAGGAAAGAAAGCAAGGAGGAGAGACAGAAGAAGGGAGGGGGGAGAGGAACATGCCGCCCCCACTAAGCTGGCAAGGTGCAAATACTATGCTAAGTGCCTTACATATGCCCTCTCATTTTCCCTCAAAAGAATATGAGGAGGTGCATCTTACTATCCTCTTTTGAATATAAGGAAACTGAGGCTCAGGAAGGTTAAATAACTTGTCCAGTGAAAGTTCACAGCTACATCAGAACCCAGATTTAAACCAGACCCGCCTGCCTCTGCATGCAGAACTGATAAATATGGGTGACGGGAGAGGGAGACCCCAGGGACGACTAAGCTAATTGTTTCTAAATGTAAAGGTTTCCAATAAACATGGAGCTCCCTGAGAGAAACTGGACGAGGCTGGGGCCCGTCTGGGACCTCACTGAAGGGTGGCAAGTTTCCGTGTTCATCCACTTCTGGGTCTGCCTCATTTCTGAATCCATTTCCATGCCCACTCTGCGTTCTCTTCTTTTTCATGATCTTACGCTATCTAGCAATATTTTAAGTATTCTTCTAAGCCTCCATAAATCTCCATTTTAAAAACCTCCTTTAAAAAAAAAAACACATATAAAGAAATTAATTTTAAAAAGAAACGTGCCAACATAAGAGAGATTCCAAGTCACCTGGGACCGGGGTGACCCAGTTGTCAGGACGGTTGGCTGTGGGCTGGTTTGGGTCTGACCCCTGAGAAGAGGTCTCCTGCCCATCCTCGTGTCTCCAAATCAAACTTGATCGGCTGCTGGTTTCCTGCGTGAGTATGGTCAGTTGTTACTCAGTAAAGAGTGATAACAGGATTTCCCAGGAGGTGGGTTAGAAAGGTTTTGAAGTGCTTGGGTGAAAAGAACCACAATACAATCTTTTTGGTGTCTTTGAATGTCAATACCTCACACCCACTTTTCAGTAACCTTTTAAGAGCAGCTCAAGTGTGCTGTGCCGCAAAGCCGCTGACTCGGAATGAGGAATCGGTCACTGAAAGTGCTTCAAGGCTTTTCGAAAACAGCTAAAGGAGCCCGTCCAAGAGCTCTCTCCTGAGCCCCAGGGAGGCCCCAGATTTTCCCTTGCAGGATAGATTATCCTCACCCCGCAATAGAAGTGCGACCCTCAGGTCACAAATGGGCCTCGAACAGTCAGACCTGGGTTCAAAACCTGGCTTCACCACTAACTCTCTGCATAGCTTTGAGTAAATTATTTCACCATGCTGCCCTCTATTCCCTCATCTATGAAATGGACACAATAACGGTACCCACCTCAAGTTTTGTCAGTGTATTAAAGCAGATAATGGATACAAGCGTGCCCTGCAGGTATGAGTCGCCACTCTCCACATTATCAGCAGTGGCTGCAGCGCGGCCTCTCAGTTGTGTGTTCATTTTCTCTCTTCCATGGGCCCTATCTTAGGACAGACACTGTAAGATACTGGGCTATAAGGACAATGGACACCTTCCAGCTTCTGTTTACTGCTTGTTTGCTAACCGCAAGGCATTATGGGTATATTATGGGATGCAGAGGAGAAAGACAAAGAACGTGGAAACCGGAGTCTCTCAGCTAGGACCCGGAACAGGTTAGAGCCTATTGGGGGGCAGGATGAAGTAAGAATCACTGTGGGGGCGGATGCATGACCAGTGTGTAAACAACTGAGTTATAAAAGGGCACTAGCACACAAAGGAGGGTCCCTGCCCAAAGAAGAGGCCGCTGCGCTGGCACTCTGGGGCTCGGACCCCAGCTAGAGCTAGACAATAAAACTCCTTTTGATAATTACAGCCTCGGTGACTCTGTCTCCCTGTCCTGCGGCCTTGTGAATCTCGAATATAACAACACAACAGAGGACTTTGGTGGCAAGGAGTTAATTTTGGATTAAATTTGAATGTGCCAGTAACTCGGTTTTATTGACGGAAGTTTTTTTCGAGTCACCCCTACCCCTAGCCTCTGCCAGGGATTGGACAGTATCTTCCTTAAAGCTGATACCAATTACCCCCAGTGCTGCTGGAGCATCCTCCATCTTTCTGTCTGCGGGGCTCAACCAGCCACTGTTGCGGGTAGAAGTGGAAGGCAAGGCGCCATGCAGCTGGGAAGTCAGGACGCTGTGCCAACTACGCAAAAGACGGAGGAATTAAACCCCCAGCCCTTCCCCCGCTGTCTCCTGGTTTCTGTGCATTATAGAATTTGAGTCGTTGTTGTGGGGTGTGGGAGACAGCACATTTAAAACGAGCACTAGGGGGACAGAGTCACACAGCACTTGACCAGGGTCACTCCTAGGGTATGTGGGGACCAGGAAAATGGGTTTTTGCAGGACCTCTGGCCATATAAACAATTTCAACAAGCTGGGTGCAGTGGCTCACGCCTGTAATCCTAGCACTCTGGGAGGCCGAAGCAGGTGGATCGCTCAAGGTCAGGAGTTTGAAATCAGCCTGAGCAAGAACAGCGAGACCCCGTCTCTACTAAAAATAGAAAGAAATTAATTGGCCAACCAAAAATATATATAGAAAAAATTAGCCGGGCATGGTGGCGCATGCCTGTAGTCCCAGCTACTTGGGAGGCTGAGGCAGAGGGATTGCTTGAGCCCAGGAGTTTGAGATTGCTGTGAGCTAGGCTGATGCCACAGCACTCTAGCCTGGGCAACAGAGTGAAACACTGTCTAAAATAAATAAATAAATAAACAAGCAAACAATATGAACCACCAAAAGCAGCATATCGGCACCAACTGGCAGCACAATTTCATATGGTTCCACCAAAGAAATACTAGCTGGCCAGTGGGAGCTATTTGCTCCCCAGGCTGCCCTCCCAGAACTGGAGCCCAAGCTCTGGTCCCCAGACAACATGATGGGCACAAGGCCAACCTCCTGAGCCATCTGGTTGACCCCCATGAGGAGCAGAGAATGGGAGAGTCTCCCTAAAGAGCAGAAATGGGCATCAGGACCCACAGGGGTCCTGGGACAGGGCCAAGGAGTCCCACCTGGTTGGTTCTGCTAACTCCTGTGCATCCCAGGCGTCAGAGAGAAATTAGAAGGATTCAAGGAAGGTGCTTCAAAGGACAGAGCCCCCTGGGGTGCAGGGCCATGCCAAGGGCCCAGTTTGCTCAAATCTCAGGATAGGACTCTAATTCCAAAGCCTCCATGAAAGTTTCCCTCTCTGAGTCAGGCTCAAAAGGAACACCATCTCCTTCCCCTTTAGTGTATGGACATCGTAGGAGCCTCCTAAATGCTAGGCGACGGTCTTCCTCTTTTTTTGTATTCCAGCATCTCAAGGACCATAGCCATGAACTAGGAGGTCGAGTGTCATTATGGTGAGCCATTTGCCTATTAGTGATCTGGCAGATGGAAGTAAAAACAATAGGGTTGAATCTAGCACAAGTGAACCAGCTTAATCCCATCAGGAATTATTTGCAAATTCCATGTTTTTGCTCAAAAAGCTGTAAGCCTGGACTCCAATACAGGCCTACTCTAACATCTACAGGCCTAGGACAATAACACAAATGGAGGGCCCTGGCCCACTACCCACCCTTGTCTCTCCTGCCTCTCCTGGTTCTTCCCAGATCATAGAAGACCTTTTCCATATGCACATGGGCATCCCAGCTAATCTCCATCTACTCCCCCACCCACAGTCCCTGCCAAGCAGCCACCCCTTGGCCACCGTGTGGGCACATAAGTGGCACTATTAGCCCTCAAAACTCAGACGTGGGAAGGAAACTCACAAAGACCGTGTGTTTGGGCAGGGAATCCCAATGTCCCCAGTTACCTGAAGCATAGTCTAGAAGTAGGCGGGCATGGGCTCCAGGTGGGCACACGCCGGGTCTCCTAACCTTCTCGTCCCATAAGGAGGGCACAGCCCGAGGAGGGCCGGAGCCCAGCTCTTGAAAGCTAGGACCAGAGCAGAGGCCCAGCTGCCCGGGTCTGAGGGTGCTACCCCTCTCCATATGATTTCTGAATCCAAGCCTTACTCTGCTTTTCAGTTTCTCCTTCCTCCCGCTCCTTCAGCCCACTCACCAACTGCTCCTTTTCTCTCACGTATAAGAATCCCTAGTTCCTATTTCTGAGTCATCCTGAATCTGACCTTGAAGCTAGTGTTATACAAGAAAGGAGATATTATATCTTTTTTAAAAGTCTACAGAACCTGAATATTTATGATGTGCCACATCAAGATGTCCTGGTAAAGAAATGTAATTCTTGTCACCTATGGCTACTGAAAAATGACTTTCTGGATACACTGGTGGCACTTTTTATCTTTCATAGGCTGACAGATAATGGGATTGCAAGTTTCAAGCAGTAATCTCCTCGTCTTACTGTGGTTTCTGGAAATAACAAAAAAACAAAACAAAACAAAAAAAGATGGCAATACGGCTAAGCTCTATAGAAGACTGAACAGACAAGCAAACAAAATAACACTCTACGGCAAGAAGTCCCGTTCTGTAAGCAACCTGAGGGGTGTTATACTCTTCCCAGGGGAATCAGTGTTGTTCCATTTCATGGATTGAGGATACCAATGAAGAGGCAGAAGAGTGGCTCTGAGATTTGCCCCAGAAGCCAAACCCAGGGCTGGCAGAGTCCGAGTGCTTTAATATTACATGGTATTGCAATATGAGCTCCTAAAAAATGGATCTGATCTTTCTTCTCTTTGAAGCCACGTAACACTTTCCTTGTAATTTCCTTATGGTAGCTGTGGTATAATAAAAAAATATATATTTGGTCTTTATCCCTGGTTCCTGGTATAAAGCTCATAAAACCCTTGGAGTCCCCAGAATGATAAGAGTGTCCTTTGTACTCTAATAAGATTACTGGTGGCTGGGGGCCCTTAGATAGCTTTAGGATGGGAGCTGGTTGCCAGAAAGAACTTTCGGCCCTACCTCCCAACCTAAAGAGAGGAGAGAGGACCTAGAAGTAAGTTAGTCACCAATAGCCATTGATTTAATCGTTCATGCCTAGGCAGTAAAACCCTGAAACTATGGGGCTCCAAGAATTTCTGGGTTGGCAAAAATATGCATGTGACAGAAGCGTGTTTGCACCCTAACGCCACAGGACAGAATTGAATTGTTGAACACCCAGTTCCTGTCCAGAGAATTGGTTATTGGTGTTGGAAAACACCCCAAAATGGTTATCTGACATTGCCCTATATTATGGTCATTTGTGCTCTTGTTTTTTCCCTCCTATTGGTTGTTTTTTCTTTGAAGATAAGAACTGGGTCATACTCATCTTTGTACCTCTTATGACACCTAGCACAGGGCCCTGCCCATAATAAAAGATGAATAAATATTGCTGAAGAGGTTCAAATTTGTCCTTGGGTCTTCTGTTATGATTGTACAAGGCAAGTAGGAATCGTGCCACTCACTATAGCTATGTCTACCACCTTCCTACACAGCAGCAGGAAGAAAGACACAGATGTTGGGCACAAGCCAGCCTGGTCACTAGGCCGCTGACTCACAGGCCCAACCACTCTGCAGTGCTGGTGGTTCAAGTTCACGCCTCGGCAAAAGTATGCATTTCGCCTTATAGAATGTACTTCCAGTTTATGCTCAAGAGGCTGAAATTTTAAATCTTACAACCATAAATGGTCAGAGTCTATTATGTGGGAAAATTGTTGCATATCTCAGTCAAATGGGAAAGTGTAGAATAAACTGAACTAACAAGGAGAAAACTCCCCAAGAAGTGACAGTAATTACTAGTCTTTCTCAGCCTCTTTTTTTTTCTTTTTTACCACTCTAGTATGACTGCCACACTAGAAAAAAATTTTTCCTTGGGGCCACAGTGTTGTATTACAAAAATAGAATAAAAACTTCAAAAAACAAAATGATCTTTTCTAATTCAATGAAAAATTTGTTATTTTTCATTGTTTTCTGTGTGTGTGTTATATGCAACTTGACAAATAGTTCACACAGCTCCCAAGATGAAGAGATGTGTGAGTTCCATATGCTTCACGAGGCCTCGGGCTCAAAACTGGCGTGAGTTAAATACAACTCACAGGGCAATCAATGTGTTAAAGTGAACGAAATGAGGAAGAGTCCTTTTCAGCCTTTTGACTTGCCTGGGCCTCTGTGTCTGCCTCAGACCAAGTTCTGTGACCATATCAGCAACTTGTCGCAGGTACAGCTTCAGATTGTTTCCCCCAAATATATTTTTAGATCCATTACAATTAATTAGGAGAAAAAAGAAGAATGAGAATCAGGCCTTCAACATGCTCATGATGAAGTCTCTTAGAGCTGAACTTAAATGACAGATTTGGTCTGTCTTTAGAGAATTAAAACTTTCCCCCATACACACATGAAATCATTAACAATAGCTATAAAACATGGCCAGGCTCGGTGGCTGACACCTGTAATCCTAGCACTCTGGGAGGCCGAGGCGGGAGGATCAGCAGTTTGAAATCAGCCTGAGCAGGAGCGAGACCCCGTCTCTACTAAATAAATAGAAAGAAAATTAATTGGCCTACTAAAATATATAGAAAAAATGAACCTGGCATGGTGGCACATGCCTGTAGTCCCAGCTACTCGGGAGGCTGAGGCAGAAGGATTGCTTGAGCTCAGGAGATTGAGGTTGCTGTGAGCTAGGCTGACACCATGGCACTCACGCTAGCCTGGGCAACAAAGTGAGACTCTGTCTCAAAAAAAAAAAAAAGAACACAGAGAAGATTCAGGACCTCTAGTACATCTCTGGGCACCCTGGGGCAGGAGCAGGGAGGGAATTTTTACAGCAAATCTACAGGCTCTGCGGGGCTTGTCCACTTGTGCAATGGATGTCTCGAGTTGACTCTGGTGGGCAAACCCCATATTCTCCCTCAAACAGCAAACCACAGTACAGTGAGCAGCAGAGGGCAGGCACCCCAACAGGCACCCCAGGGTGCTCATTCCCATCCTGAGGACAGGAGAGTGGAGAAGAGGGGAGGGGAGGAGATCGCATCATCAACCTGTGCGGTTTGATAAGACAGATGCCACACTAGCCTCTTAGCGGGCCAGGCCACAGGCTGTGGGCCACCAAGGCATGTATTCTAAGGTGCAATTCTTCAGTTCAGCTTGGGGAAATTCACATTGGTCGTGGCAAAGGATTCAATAATGCAATACCTGCCTGGAATCCCAGCATCATGACCACAAAAGACCATTTTGTGATTTTTTTGTTTTTTTGTTGTTTTTTTTTTTTAGTTCACTCCCCAGACCAGAGTGCACTCAACCCCCTGCAGGATAACCTCTGGCCCATCATCCCATCTGCTCTCAAATGCCTCAAGTAGTGGGATTTTCACAGCTTCCCCTGGGAAGTCATTCTTAAAGTTGAACTGCCAGGGCATTTTTCCTGATATTGAACATCCATCTTGCCTTTTCTTAGCTTCATCCCTGTTATCCTGCAGAATAAACTCCTGGCCTCAGCATTGTCTTTGTCTCTCAGCGTTTACAGACGCATTTCCTACGCACGCTTACTACACCGCTCGGGCCCTTGTGCAGTCGAGCCTCGGAGAGCAGGGAACACCTAAGAAATGCAGTGACAAATAACAGCTCTGCCATCCAGCGGACAGAAACATAAATGAGACGTGGGCCCAAAATCTCCATAAAGAAGGGATCACTATCAATCCGCGCTCCGCGCAGAGCCCCAGGACAACTGCAGGGCTCCGCTGCAGGGACCGATGCTCTGCCAGCCGGCCCCTGTTCTCACTGGGATTCATTCTCACAATCTAGCACGGTCTGTCTCCCCAAAACTGATTTTGTGAAATACCAAATTTATTTTATCATATGTGTCCTTAATTTCATTCACCCTACTTGTTATGTTCTGTATCTCACTGCAGTGTGTGCAGAAACGGGCCCCGGTGTGTATATTCTCATCGTGCAACCTTTTGAGAGCTGTTTGCCAGCTCATTGCTTTAGGCAGAAGAGCAAAGGGGGCTGTCATAGCAGCGCTGCCCAGAGGACATTTGCTTTGTTTCTGCACTGGCGACAGTGGGAGATTTGGCTGTCTTCTCCCTACATTTAAACAACCTTTCTCCGCCAGGTGGCTCACGCCTGCAATCCTAACACTCTGGGAGGCCAAGGTGGGCAGATCGCTCGAGGTCAGGAGTTCGAAACCAGCCTGAGCAAGAGTGAGACCCCGTCTCTACTAAAAATAGAAAGAAATTAATTGGCAAACTAAAAATATATAGAGAAAAAACTAGCCGGGCATGGTGGCGCATGCCTGTAGTCTCAGCTACTTGGGAGGCTGAGGCAGGAGGATCGGTTGAGCCTAGGAGTTTGAGGTTGCTGTGAGCTAGGCTGATGCCACGGCACTCTAGTCTGGGCAACAGAGTGAGACTCTGTCTCAAAAAAAAAAAAAAATTCTAGCAGTGTGACCACACACGAGCCCTCTATTATACAGCGTCTCTTGACATAACATGCAAGGGAAGAATGGTGAGCGATGAGGCTGGAAACACCTGCCAAGGAGTGTGGACATTCTCTTGAAGGCCAGGGGGAGCTGGTGAATGGTTTCAAGGGGAGCAGCAATATAGTCCAATTTGTATTTTAGGATGGTCACTTTGGAGAAAGAGTGAGACCAGAAACAGAGGTTACTGTAGGCACCCAACTGGTGAGTAACAAGGATCTGGAAAGCATGATTCAAGGGAGATTTAGAAAACCAGACAGGATTTAGCAATCAATTACATGCTGTGGAGAGTGGGTGAGAGAGAAAGAAGAATCCCAGATAACACCTAGAGGGAGTCCTGCTGAGGCCACGTGTTGAAGAGTTACCATTAATCAGAAGCACGGTCATAGAAAGAACTTGGTTCTGTTATGTTTCCTTCAAGATCAAAACAAAGAGTCACATGTTTCATCCTATAATGATTTTCTCCTGCTCTGAACTTCAGTGTTTCTTCTTTTTTTTTTTTTTTTTTTTTTTGGGGACAGAGTCTCACTCTGTTGTCCGGGCTATAGTGTCGTGGTGTCAGCCTAGCTCACAGCAACCTCAAACTCCTGGGCTCAGGCAATCCTGCTGCCTCAGCCTCTGGAGTAGCTGGGACTACAGGCATGCGCCACCCTGCCCGGCTAATTTTTTGTATATATTTTTAGTTGGCCAATTAATTTCTTTCTATTTTTAGTAGAGATGGGTTCTCACTCTTGCTCAGATTGGTCTCAAACTCCTGACCTCAAACAATCCTCCTTCCTCGGCCTCCCAGAGTGCTAGGATCACAGGCGTGAGCCACCACACCGGGCCTGAACTTCAGCGTTTCTTTCTGCAGGTGGCACAACCCTGCCAAACAGGATGGAGCTCACTCATCTCCATCGGGCCCTTGTGGGAAACAGACGGCTCTCTCAGCAGGGGTAATTGAGAAGAGTTTGTTGGCAGGACTATTTCCAAAGGTGTGGACAGAACTCAGGGAAATTAGCAAAGACGGTGACTAGTGCTGACAGGGAGCTGCTGCCACCCATGACAGTTCCCCGACACGCCCAGCCCACTCCCACTGAGCCAGTGCGGACTGGATCAGTACCAGGACCTGAACCCCACCTTGTGTCTCCATGGTAACCCTCCCTCCCTGATGATGTGTGGGCTCCTCGCTTCTCTCAGCTTGTGCCACGCCCTTTCCAAATGAGTCCCTGTGTTCTTTTAAACCAACTCACTGGTACAATTTGAAAACTACACCCTCCTCAACTCCTCAACTTGTTTTTTGTTTAAATTATCTACAGGTTATTTTTGATGAAACATATGTTTGGGAAGCTGTCGAAAGTATTTTATGGAGTTCTATCCCTAGCTGCAGTGTGCCTTACCTAATAAAAAGGAGCAAAAATAAATATTATTTCATAGGAGGCAGAAAATTGAAGTGTGAGCTGAATAATTTTAAAGAATAACCCATCAAACTAAATTAGAGCTGAAAATAATTAAATAATAGCACCCTCAAAATCGGGACCCCAAGGGAACACAACCCTTGCTAAAAATAGATTGTTCTGTACTTTCATAAATTGGTGAGTCCATTTCTATTGAAAGTTATTGCTCACACTTAGCAACATCCTCTTTAACCTCTTCATCAGGATAAATGAACAAATTCATTTCAGATGATAAAAAGAAAGTGTCTTTAGATCTAAAATGCATGATCTGGAAGAAAGGGTTAGAGGTTAAGGTTAGAGTTCCACACCTACACAAGCTCCACAACTAGCAAAGTGGGTCCCCAGCCCTGATCCAAGCTGGTTATAGCAGGTTGAGGTGCAGCCCTGGTTCCTAGGTACAATATGAAAATGTTAATGTGAGGAAGCAAATCCAAAACCAGAAGGGACATTTAATTATTCATCAAAAATAGCTAGGTATAATTTTCAAATTCCTTTTGAAAGCAAAACGCAACTATGTAATTTTGAAATTACTTGCCAAAACATCCTAAATAATTTAAAATAAGATCTATTTTTGTTATTCCTAAATTAAAAGTAAGCTTGTCTTTGATGTTTTCTTCTTCGAGAGACATCAATAAATTCATGCCATGGGCCTCCTTTCTTTCTGCTGTGACCCTGAGCCTAACACTGTCCCTGTTTTAAGGTATTCTTCACTAATGTGGTATATAAATAGACTTTTTAAAAGTACATTAGCAAGAGTTCCCAGTCTGATTGGCTAACATTTGACATATATCATCTTATATACTCCATACACAACAGGCAAGAGAGAATTTTTGCCACACTGTGCAAATCAGCAAACTAAGGCAGGAAAATATTTTATTTAATCTTTTCAATTAAAAGTTATTGCTTTTTATTCAGTAATTATTTTTACTGCATGACAAAATCAAAATTATACATGAGCCAGGTCTGTCTGACTCCAACTTGTGTGTGTCTGTGTGTGTGTGTTTTAACTCACTCTGTGTATCAAAGCTGGTTTCAGCATTATTTTCCCCAACATTAAAAATGTTTTTATTGTCTCTGGAAGCTAATATTGCTGATAAAAATCCCCCTTCATTGTTCTTTGCAGGTCATCCGATTTTTCTGTCTGGTGACTTTCAGGGTTTTCTCTCCATCCTGGATTTTCTGCCATCTCACCCTGCAGTTTCGCTGTAGTATATGCCTTGTGTACTTTTTAATCCTACTCACCACACCATGGGCATTGTAAATGAGTCTCGTTTTTCTTCCTTTATGGAAAATTCTCAGCTATCATATCTTTGAATATTTCTTCTGCCATTCTCTCAATCATCTCACTCCTATTAGACATTTGTTGGAACTTCTTATTCTGTAAGTTTTGCATATGAATTCATCTTCCATGGAAATGTTGATCTGTGGAAGCTTCTGTCTTAAGTGCCTTACATTGTAGAAGCCATGAGACAGGCGGAGGGATTCTGAATTGCTTCTGTCTGGGACCTGGAGGGTTTGATTTTTAATCCATCCCTAAACTTGAGATTTCCACACTGCACCAGTGAGGACTCAGGGTTCTGAGCCCTGCCTGGGTGGTGAGACTCCAGCCCCCATGGCCTGCATTCAGTCCAGGTCCTCCACGCACCTCATGGGTTCTTCTGCCATTTGCTGGCATGGCCTCCTTACCTGCTTTGAAACCTTAAGACTTCACTTACTGCTTTTGAGCTTAGTGTTTAAATAGTTTATCTATTATTTCTAAATATTTGGAATAGAAAGACAGTTAAGTTAGTAGCCAGATGTCTAATATTAGAAAGATTTTTAAAGAAATTTCATACATAGTACATACTGCATTGAAACAAATTCAAAACTACCCCAGGGCCAGGCATAGTGGCTCATGACTGTAATAGCAGCACCTTGGGAGGCCAAGGTGGGAGGATTGCTAGAACCCAGGAGTTCAAGACTGGACAACATAGCAAGACCCTGTCTCTACCAAAAATTTAAAAATTAGCCAGGCATGGTGGAGCACACCTGGATTCCAGCTACTTGGGGAGACTGAGGCAAGAGGATCATTTGAGTCCAGGAGTTTGAGGCTGCAGTGAGCTATGATGATGCCACTGTACTCCAGCCTAGGCAATAGAGTGAGACCCTACCTCAAAAAAAAAAAAAAAAATTGCCAAAGTATATAAGCAGGAAATGTTACTGTCCTTTCCAAACCCACTCCCTAGTGTTAACCATTGATAACAGTTTAAAACATGGGTCCTTCCAAACTTGTTTCTATGTATGTAAAACATCCAAGTATATCTACATGAGAGAATCTACATGAGAGAATTAGACTTAAGAAAGTAAAAGAGAAATTCTGTTATCAATAACTTGCAGTAATTTTTTTGTAAACGATTGAATTACAGTAAACCCATTTTTCCTTAATGAAAATTTCCTATGTTTACAGTCTGTCTATTGGTATGCAAACAATCTTGTAACTTTGATAATGAACCGTGAGAGATTTTTAAATAAAGCCTCTAAATATGTCATTTTAATAACATACAGTTTTGTCACTTTTCAAGTACATTCTGCCTCACATAAAAAAAAAAAAAAAAAAAAAAAAAAAACCAGGCGTGGTGGCTCACGCCTGTAATCCTAGCACTTTGGGAGGCCGAGGCGGACAGATTGCTCAAGGTCAGGAGTTTGAAACCAGCCTGAGCGAGACCCTGTCTCTACCAAAAATAGAAATAAATTAATTGACCAACTAAAAATATATATACAAAAAATTAGCCGGGCATGGTGGTGCATGCCTGTAGACCCAGCTACTCGGGAGGCTGAGGCAGTAGGATCGCTGAGCCCCAGAGATTGAGGTTGCTGTGAGCCAGGCTGACGCCACGGCACTCACTCTAGCCTGGGCAACAAAGTGAGACTCTGTCTCAAAAAAAAAAAAAAAAAACATGAAGTACATGAAGTACATACATGAAGTAGCTTGAATTATTATTCAAAATATTTGTGGCCTTCCTCCCATTTGTATCTTCCTGTCCTGTGGGAGGATTCTACTTCCCATCCCATTGACCTCAGGCTTGCTCATGTGCCTTTCTTAGGCCGGCGATACGTGCCACTTCCAAGCAGGAGCTTTAAGAGCCATGGTGTGTTTCCACCATCCTCTTTTCCCTTTGCCATGAGAATAAGGATGTTCCCAAGAGAGATTACTCCTTCAGCCAGGATCCTAGAGGGAAGACGCACAACAGAGCAACAGTCATTCCTCAGCCAGCACCTGACATGGGCCAGCCACCAGCTTTACTGTTTTAAGACACTGAGATTTGTAGGTTGTTATTACAATATATCCTAACCTAAGCTGCTTCGTACAACATACAAAGGGGGCGATTGTTTGTTTATTTTTCAACAATTGGTTCAGATTATAAATTTTTCTCTGCAACTTCCTATTTTCATTTAACGTCTCTTAAAGCCCATGTTCTCAACCACTAAGTTACAACGCCTTTGCATGTTAAGGTTTGGCCTTACAGGAAACAAAATATAACCAATCTACGAATCATGAAGACACTTCCATGACAACTTTGTTAAGTTAGGGTTGGAGAAAGGAGTTGTGAGGTCTCAGGTTCACTCTGCATATCGTGACATAAATACTGATCCAGCAGATATGGGCAAAGGGTTTTTGTAGACTAAAGTCGCATGTTAGACACCAAACTTAAAACGATTTTTGGCCCGTAGGATTTCCAAGCCAAGATAAAGAGCTCTTTTCTACCATCCCTGTGCATCCCCTACTTCACCTTTCATCTTTTGGTTTTCTTTTCAGGAGACCTAAAGGAATCTCCAGAAACCAGCCTAGAAAAAACAACTATGTGAGCACTGTGCCCTAATTAAAACCGATGCTTAGCAAGAATGTGCAAAGTTACTTGATATTAAAGATAAATAAGAAAGCCTTATAATAATCCCAAATCCTCCTTTTTACCAAGAACAAAAATTCTAGTCTTCACCTTTCACTATTATTAATAATTAGACATTGCTTCCGCGGCTTCCATTCGGCATTTGTGAAGGCAAATGTTAACATCAAAGCTCTCTCTCTTTTTTTTTTTTATTTTGGCATATTGTGGGGGTACAGATTTTAAGGTTTCAATAAATACCCATTTCCCCCCCTCCCCCCAAAAGTCTGACCATCCATCATGACCATCCCCAGATGGTGCACATCTCACTCATTATGTATGTATATACCCGCCCCCCTCCCCCCTCCCACCTGCCCAATACCCTATTACTGCAGTACCTATGTGTCCACTTAGGTGCTACTCAGTTAATACCAGTTTGTTGGAGAATATATCTGGTGCTTGTTTTTCCATTCTTGGGATACTTCACTTAGTAGTATGGGTTCCAACTCTAACCAGGAAAATATAAGATGTGCTATATCACCATTATTTCTTAGAGCTGAATAGTACTCCATGGTATACATATACCACATTTTATTAATCCATTCTTGGATTGATGGGCACTTGGGCTGTTTCCACAGCCTTGCAATTATGAATTGTGCTGCTATAAACATTCGAGTGTAGGTGTCTTTTTTGTAGAATGTCACTGGATCATTTGGGTAGATGCCCAGCAATAGGATTGCTGGATCAAATGGTAGATTCACTTGTATCGCTTTAAGGTATCTCCATATTGCTTTCCACAGAGGTTGAACTAGTTTGCAGTCCCACCAGCAGTGTAGGAGTGTTCCTCTCTCTCCGCAACCACGCCAAAAGCTCTCTCTTTTAAATGGCTTTTTTCTTTTATTATGAAAGCAATGTGCTCATGATAGTAAACTAGGAAAATCAGTATAAATATTAAAAAAGAAAAAATAGTGGCTGGGCGCGGTGGCTCATGCCTGTAATCCTAGCACTCTGGGAGGCCGAGGCGGGAGGATTGCTCGAGGTCAGGAGTTCGAAACCAGCCTGAGCAAGAGCGAGACCCCGTCTCTACTATAAATAAAAATATATTAATTGATCAACTAATATATATAGAAAAACTTAGCCGGGTATGGTGGCGCATGCCTGTAGTCCCAGCTACTCAGGAGGCTGAGGCAGCAGGATTGCTTGAGCCTAGGAGTTTGAGGTTGCTGTGAGCTAGGCTGACGCCACAAAGCGAGACACTGTCTCAAAAAAAAAAGAAAAAAGAAAGGAACCATAAATTAACCATAGTCTCATAACCATAGAGATAACCATTACTCAAATGTCGATTTTTTTCTCTTCCTTTGTTTCTATGCATTTAGTTTTCTTAACTAGGATCATACTTTATATAATGTAGTTTCATATACTGCTTTTCTCATTTAACACTATAATTGTAGTATTTCCCATGTACTTAAAAGGTCCTCAGAATATTTAATACTGGCATTGTAATCTTCCACTTAGCACAATGTGTCCAGCCCAAGGTGGGGATCTTGAGGCTAAAAGACCACATGCAAACTTCTAGGTCCTTAAGTGTGGCCTTTTGACTGAATCCAAGTTTTACACAACAAATTATTTTTATTAATAGAAGTTTGTTCATCTTTTATATTTTCATTTTATATTTAAAATGAATGTATGTAAAATACCAAAGAATAAAATGTTTCAACAAAATAATCCTCCCACCTGATCAAATTAAAAAGCTTCTGCACAGCCAAAGAAACTGTCAAGAGAGCAAAAAGACAACCCACAGAATGGGGGAAAATTTTCGCAAGCTACACATCCAATAAAGGGCTGATAACTAGAATTTATTTAGAACTCGGGAAAATCAGCAAGAAAAAATCAAACAACCCTATCAAAAAGTGGACAAAGGACATGAACAGAAATTTTTCAAAAGAAGACAGAATAAAGGCCAACAAACATATGAAAAAATGCTCAACATCTCTAATCATCAGGGAAATGCAAATCAAAACTGCAATGAGATATCACTTATCTCCAGTAAGATTGGCCTTTATCAAAAAGTCCCCAAACAATAAATGTTGGCATGGATGCAGAGAAATAGGAACACTCCTACACTGCTGGTGGGACTGCAAACTGGTTCAGCCTCTGTGGAAATCAATATGGAGATACCTCAAAGCGATACAAGTACATCTACCATTTATTTGATCCAGCAAGTCCACTACTGGGCATCTACCCAAAAGATCCAATGACACTCTACAAATGGGACACCTGCACTCAAATGTTTATAGCAGCATAGTTCACAATCACAAAAGTGTGGAAACAACCCAGGTGCCCATCAATACATGAGTGGATTAATAAAATGTGGTATATGTATACCATAGAGTACTACTTAGCTTTAAGAAACAATGGTGATATAGCACCTCTTGTATATTCCTGGATAGAGCTGGAACCCATTCTACTAAGTGAAGTATCTCAAGAATGAAAAAACAAGCACCACATGTACTCACCAGCAAATCGGTATTAACGGATCAACACTTAAGTAGACATATAGGAATAACATTTATTGGGTGTCGGGCAGGGGGGCATAGGCAATATACATAACCTTAACATTTGTACCCCCATAATATGCTGAAATAAAAAAATATATATCAGGAAAAACAAAACAAAACAAAATAATCCTCCCAGATTGACTGGCACAATTAGAACATTAGAACATAAGGGCTAAATTGACAGCTGCTAGACTCATGATTTAGTTCTAACTTGCCCCGCCTGACTGGCGCCACTACGTGCAGGAGGCGGGTTGGCAAGAGTTTAGGGAGGTTACGTACGCCAGTCTGCTATCAGCTTTTGACAATGATGCACTGTGTTTCTGTTTGAAGTGGAATTTGTGAATAGTTGCATAGCTCTACAGTGTTTTTAATTTTGTCTGTTTAACAGCCCATTGTGTCAAACAAAGAAGACCAAGAGAACACTGAAAGAAGAAAACAGATTTTTTAGTGAGGATTGGGATTTGCACTGTTATCTTATTTATGCTAATGACAAGATGATCTGCTTGCTTTGTGACACTGCAATATCAACATTAAAGAAATTCAATGCTCATCACCATTATTACACGCATAAGGATCACAAATATTTTAAACTAGAGGGAGAGGCATGAAAAATTGTATTGCAGAAATTAAAATATGAAAAGCAAAAGCAAAGACAACTCTTTCAAGCAGCAATAAGACCTGGAAATAAGACCACTGAAGCAACTTACAGAGTATCTTATATACTTGGGGAAAAAGGGAAGACACTCAGTGATGTAGAAATTGTGAAAGAATGCATTGTCAACGCTGTAGGATGCTTAGACCCCAATAACCTTTCAAAGTACAAACAATTGCCTCTTTTAAGGAGAACCATAACTGATCAGCAGCATGAATTAGGCTTCAACTTAACAGAACAACGTCATGCAATACTTCAAAAGGAAAATATATATTTTCCAATCGCTTTGGATGAACCAACTGATACTACTGACTTGGTACAGGTTTTATATTTCACTCGGGTCATAATAGAAGATTTTCTTTGCCATGGAGTTATTCGTTTTGGGCACTCTTGCAAACAGAACACAGGGAATAGATATCTTCAATAAATTTCAAGATAAATGTGTCATGAAGTTGGACTGAATTTGGTTAATTTAGCGAATATATGCAAGACAGTGCATCTTCCATGACAGGAAAACATGAACAGTTTATTGCACAGATGAAGTATTAACAGATCCAGATGCTCTCATTTCTTTTCATTGTATCGGAAAAATCTCTGTGCTAAAGCTACTATTTTAAGTGACACTTTGTAACAAGTTATAAGTATTGTTAACTATTTTCATACATATGCAACATGGCATTCTCAGTCTGGTAACATGCTAAAATTGAAAGATGAGGTATTCAGTGTAGATTTGCCATATCATTCTAAAGTATGTTGGGACAGGTGTTAGCCAAAATTTTATCTCTGTGAGTACAGGTAATTAAATTTTATGAAGAACAGAATCAGCAATGTGAATTATTGAAAGAAGAAATGCTATATTCTATAGGATTATTTGATTTGACATGTGATAGCACGTCAAATCAAAACGACTCAAATAATTCTTTACAAGGTAAAACTGAGTCTAGATATGCTACGTGGCAAAAAAAAAATGCAAGCATTTTGAAAAAAAGCTATCTTTTTTAAAAACACTTTTTCAAAAGGACATTTTAGATGAACATTTCCCCCAGTTAGCAAAGGTCATTGATGATGTATGCAGGATGATGTATGCAAATCATTTTAAGATACATAGCTCTTATAGACCTATTTATTGGAGAATACAATGAAACATTCACTGACTTTGAGAATCAGGACATCATACTCAAATTAGCATTTCATTCTCACCTAGCTGATATCATCAAGGCACCTAAAGAAGTACAGATGGAATTGATTGAGCTCTCAGTAAATGACATTTTAAAGTCATTGTTTGATGCTAAGAAAGATCCAATTGAAATATGAAAAAATACTGAATACTCATGCCTTCGGCAACATGGCCAAAAAGTGCTTTCTTGCTTTTCAACCACAATTACATTCTCCTACCTAACCCAAATCAAGACATCTTTAAGATCACAAATTACTGATACCCACCTAGAGGATCAAGTGAAACTGCGTGCAACCAAATACTCAAATGCTTTCCAACAAAAAAGCAGACACAACAAAGTCATTAAAAGGTTAGTGAAACTTAAAATTAACAAATAGTTTTCATTTTTTGAAATTATTAAGTGCATAGTAGTTAGATTTTTACAAACTAATGTGCATTTTGAAGTATATCTAATTGAAGTTTCTTTCTTTTTTTTTAATTAGGACACAATTAAAATTTGCTTTAAAATTTGCAATTAAAATTTGCTTTATTTCTTTGGGGAAAAGGCCACAACACTTCTACACAACGAAAAGAAACGTTTTTAGAATCCGGCAGGTTTTTTTAGGTTTGTTTCCCATGACAAGCATTAATAGGGAATAGATTGCCACTCACAAGGTCCTTCGTTTGTTTCACAGAATGTACCACACATGCCTATTACACCAGGAATACATAGGGATCAGATTCCAGCAGCTCAGTCTCCTTTCCATGGTTCTCACAAAGTGTGCTTCTCTGGGTGGAGCAGGCTGGCGCTTCAGCTGAACCCAGGTATCTTTCTCTTCGGGCTTCCTTCTTTTTCTGATCGTTTTCCTTCACACGTTTCAGGAAGCTATCTCGGCTCTTAAAGTGCTTAATATGCTCAATATGCACATTAATCTTCTTGGCAAGAATCTTGCCCTTCACTTGTGTGTTTACAACAATTCCAACAGCATGCTGGGTAACATTGTAGACTCTTCCGGTTTTGCCATGGTAACATTTATGGGGCATGCCTTTTTGAACAGACCCATTCGTTTGATGTCTACAATATCACCTTTCTTGTAGATGCACATGTATGTGGCCAACGGAACAACTCCATGTTTTCTAAAAGGCCTAGAGAACATGTATCGAGTGCCTCTCCTCTTTCCCTTTGTGTTTGCCATTTTGGCAAATTACTGGAAGATGGTCACTCCGGCCAAAAGGCTAATTGAAGTTTCTTGAATGCAGGCTTATTTGATTACAGCTAAATTAATACAGACTTCCAACATGAAAAGTTTCCCCACCCCTGGTCTAGCCATTTCCCTCTTCTTGTGCATTTTAAATAATGCTATAATAAACAAGGTGGTGTGTAAATCTTTGTCTACATTTCTAGTACTCACTCATTATTTACCTAGGGTAGATATTTTTAAATGGAATCACTGAGTCAAGGAGTTATTAATATTTTAAGGTTTTTGATGTATAAATATACTGCCTCTGAACACACATAACAGAGACTCCTGCCTTAACCCCCACATATTAGAGGTCTGCCTATATCACAAACACACACACACACACACATGCATATATGCACATGCAAATGCATTTATTAAAAAACACATATGTGCCTGGATCCATCAGGATCCAAGGTTCAGCATCATCTATAATTCTAAATATCTGCTTTCATGAATAAGACCACTCAGGCACAGGAACACACAGCTTCACCTCTCTTGCCCAGTGTCCTTAAAACACAAAGTTTACTTCATTTGAGTAACTGTAAGGTTTAAGAATTATGTCCATCAAAGATGGACATTTCTCTGTAAAGCTAGGAAGCACCTAGGTAAGAGAACAACAAATTAACCTGACAAGCCCTTCCTCTCATCATAAAGGAAGTAGATTCTTAGAAAATGAGGGATCATTTGCTGGCAGTACTGAGGGTCAGTTTTCCAACTTCCCTTCATGCTCCAATTCATGGTTCCCAAGTTACTCATTAATGTATATGCAACAGTCCAGAAACACTCTGCAATATAAACCAATTTACATTACTCTTCAATTTATTTCTATGTATGTATAGATGTAACACACATGAAGCATAAAACAATTCTTTTTTTTTCTTTTTTTTTTTGAGACAGAGTCTCACTCTGTTGCCCGGGCTAGAGTGCCGTGGCATCAGCCTAGCTCACAGCAACCTCAAACTCCTGGACTCAAGCGATCCTTCTGCCTCAGCCTTCCAAGTAGCTGGGACTACAGGCATGTGCCACCATGCCCGGCTAATTTTGTATATATATTTTTAGTTGGCCAATTAATTTCCTTCTATTTCTTAGTAGAGACAAGGTCTCACTCTTGCTCAGGCTGGTTTTGAACTCCTAACCTTGAGCAAACCTCCTGCCTTGGCCTCCCAGAGTGCTAGGATTACAGGCGTGAGCCACCACGCCTGGCCAAAACAATTCTTCACATTAGCAACTACATGGACATTGATGTTAAACAATTTTGAATAGTTTTACTTTCATAAAAATTTTAATAAATCAATTTTTTAAATTCTAATATTAATAATAATTTTTATTTTAACATTTAATTTTAATAGATAATTTGAATACTTTAGAAGAAAAATAACATTTTAAGTATATATGAAACATAATTTTAATCTTCCACTTCTCACATCTAGTTTAATTTACATGTTTAATGGGGATATATTCAAATATATATTCTTTCAATGTGATTACATATTTTAGATATTTAGACAAATGGCATAGGAACTTCCATTTACACTTATATCCTAGGCCCCCAAATGTCAGGGGTTAATTAATAGCTCTCTGATGTGTGTATAAACACATATTTTCCCACATCAAGTCAAAATATTACTTATAATTATTCTCTATGATTAAGTGACATTTTTCATTTGCATTGCTTTGGCTACTAGTTAAGGTGAACATTTTTTAATACACACTAGTCATTTGTAATTTCTCTTCTGTAATTTGTTTCTTCATAACACTTGGCCCATTTTTAATCTAGGGCTTTAAATGTTTTTCTTATTGATTTGTGTGAACGCATTACATATTAAAGATATTGACCTTTAGTCATGTTTCTTACAAACATTTCCTCAGATTATCAAAATTGTTAAAATTTTATAATGTAACCCAAAGGTCAAAAAAAGGGAAAAAAGAAACAAACTTTTATCGGGTGGTAGGCAAATGGGAGGGGGGAGGAGGGGAAGAATTTACACTTACAAAATAGGTGGGATGCGCACCACCTGAGAGTAGGACATGCTTGATGTTTTGCTGAGGCGGGGAGGGGGGGCCGGGGGGAGGAATGGCAGGGGCAATATATGTAACCCTAACAGTATTTGTACCCCCATAATATGAAAAAAAATTTTTTTTAATTTTATTTATGATATTTTAACATACATACATTTTTAATTTGTATTTAGTCAAATCTTTCTATCTTTTCTTTTGTGAAAGTCTCCTACTGATTTCATGCTTAGAATGCCCTTTCCCACTCAGATCAGATAAACATTCATCTTAATTTTCTTCTAGTATTTTTACTTTTTAAACATGACTCATTAATGTACCTGAAATTTATTTTAGCATATAATATGAGCTCATAAAGTTTGTTTCTAGAAAAAATATTCTCTTTCATTGACCTGTGGATCTATTCTTGAGCCACATTAGCTAATTATTGTAGATTTATAACATCTAAATATCATCTAAAGATCTAAACATCATAGGATTAGTCACTTTCCTTCCATTAACCTTCTATTTCATACCTTATCCACTTCCTTTCCATCTTTTGCAGATGAACTTCAGAATCATATAATTGGTTCTCAACTTGTCACCCCTCTGGGCCCTGCCTTAGTAGTAACTGGGCTCCCCTTGACCGGAAGTAAAGCCAAAACCAAGTGGCTATCTGGTGGAAAGGCAGGACTGGGTAATCACTAAAAATAATTCTACAGTCTCTGGCCTCTGGCTCACACCTGTAATCCTAGCACTCTGGGAGGCTGAGGTGGGAGGATTGCTTGAAGTCAGGAGTTGGAGACCAGCCTAAACAAGAGTGAAACCTCATCTCTACTAAAAATAGAAAAATTAGCCAGGTGTGGTGGTGTGCACCTGTAGTCCCAGCTACTCCGGAGGCTGAGGCAGGAGGATTGCTTAAGCCCAGGAGTTTGAGGTTGCTGTGAACTAGGCTGACACCATGGCACTCTAGCCCGGGTGACAGAGAGAGACTCTGTTTCAAAAATAATAATAATAACAATTCTATAGTCTCTTTCAATGTTAGTTATCTGTGTACTCCAAGCTTCCTTCCTCTAATTCTACAATCAGAGTCTCCAAAACATTATTACCTACAACTATTTTGCTATATACTAGAAAAAGCATAGGCTTGTGGTCAGATTGACCACCACTGACCACATAGTCAAATGACCTTAGGGAAGTTGTGTTGCTTCTGTGAACCTCAGCTTCCTTATCTGTAAAACCAAGAGGGCAAATGCAACCTTACAGGGCTATTGGGAAAATTAAAAGAGATGATGAAGGTAAAACACCCATTATGAGGCCCTGGAAGAGCTCTCTTCCTTTCATCACTCTCTTGCTATGCCACCTCTAGGCACCTGCCTTTCCCTCTTTCCAGCAGCTTTTAGTCCTGAGCCTTGCCTTTGAAGGCATTAGAGTATCTCTGCAAAATAGATGCTCAGGCTGATGCCTCAGGGCTTCAAGGGATGTCACACTGGTTGACCTCTTCACTCTCTGTGAGAGGAAAGGAAAAAGTCACCCTTCAGTTTTGTGGAGTCCTGAGTCCGCCTCTTTACTGGGCTGTCGGGACTATACGCTAAGCTCTTGCCTTCAAAGATTCCTCTGCCAGCAGCAAAGAGAAAAGTGTGAACATTTTAAATGATTCCAGCCAGCTTGTCAGCATGTTCTTCAAATCCTTCTACACATATATTTACACTCTGTTAAAAAGATGGATCACCCTTAGCCAGGCAGAGAAAGTGACGACTCTAGGTGGTGATCTGACACTAGTTTGGACATAGTTTTCTTTCTCCTAAGAACATCACTCCAACAATAGGAATTATCTGTTAAAAAAGAACATGATAGAAACATATGGTAAATCATTTTTTTCTTCCAACTTGCTCTAAGTTTGAGCCCATAAGCCTCTAAGCTGAGCCAACATTGTGAAAGAGTCTTCAACAAGATCACATCAACCCTGCCCTGCGTCACCCAAACTTAGCCCCAGCCCTCCCCCTGCTCCAGGACAGCGACCAACACATTCAGCCTCCACCTGAGTGTGTTATCTGCTGTTCCCACAGGGCTCCATGTTGCCCCTGCAATACCCTCACTGCTGTCTTCCTCATGAAGTAACTGGTTTCTGCCTCTCTGGTATAATTAAAAATAAATACTGTTGACCCTGGACAACATGGGTTTACACTGTCGGTTCACTTATATGTGGATTTTTCTTCTGCCTCTGCCACCTCTGAGACAACAAAACAACCCCTCCTCTTCCTCCTCCTCCTCAGCCTGATCAACATGAAGATGATGAGGGTGAAGAGCTTATGATGATCCACCTACACTTAATGAATATTAAATATATTTTCTCTTCCTTATGATTTTCTTAATAACACTTTCTTTTCTGTAGCTTACTTTATTGTAAAAATATGGTCTATAACAGCAGTCCCCAACGTTTTTGGCACCAGGGACCAGCTTCATGGAAGACAATTTTCCCACGGACAGGGGTGGGGGAATGAAGAGGGCAGAGTTCAGGCAGTGATGTGCAGCCACTGCACCACTTTGTTCAAGGATCAACCGAACTTAGTTTTGGTCCCCAGTTGCTGGCACAGAGCTTCTAAGACCCTTGGAATTTACTGCCTTTTGTATGCTCATAAAGTGACTCATGGTGGAGGCATGATAGAAGGGTTAGAAACTTTGGTCCCCACCCAATTCTGGGGAGAGAAGAGGGGCTGGAGACTGAGGTCAATCACCAATGGCCAATGATTTAATCAATCGTGCTTATGCAATGAAACTTCCATAAAAACCCCTAGACAATAGGGTCTGTGGACCTTCCAGGTTGGTGAACATGTGGATACATGGAGAGTGTAGCACCTATAGAGGACATGGAAGCTCTGTGCCCCCAAACCTTGCCCTGCACGTCTCTTCCATCTGGCTGTTCCTGAGTTGTATCCTTTATAAGAAACTGTAATAGTAAGTAGTGTACTTTCCTGAGTTCTGTGAGTCATTCTAAAGAATTTTCAGGCTGGGCATGGCGGCTCACGACTGTAATCCTAGCACTCTGGGAGGTCGAGGCGGGCGGATTGCTCAAGGTCAGGCGTTGAAAACAAGCCTGAGTGAGACCCTGTCTCTACTAAAAATAGAAAGAAATTAATTGACCAACTAAAAATATATATACAAAAAATTAACAGGGCATGGTGGCGCATGCCTGGAGTCCCAGCTACTCGGGAGGCTGAGGCAGGAAGATTGCTTGAGCCCAGGAGTTTGAGGTTGCTGTGAGCTAGGCTGACGCCATGGCACTCACTCTAACCTGGGCAACAAAGTGTGACTCTGTCTCAAAAAAAAAAAAAAATTTTTCAAATTACCTTGGCTCAAGCCAAGGCAGGTGCAGGGGGGGTGGGATCACAGGACTTCCCAAATTTATTGCTGGCTGGGCAGAAGTGTGGGTCACTGGGGACCCCACTGGTGGCTGGCAGCTGAGGTAGGGACAATCTTGTGAGACTGAGACCTTTAACTTACAAGATCTGATGCGAAGTCCAGGTTGATAGTGTCAGAATTGAACTGAGTTGTTGGATACCCAGTTGCTGTCAAAGAATTGGTGCAGAAAAACAACACCTATTTGGTGTTAGGAAAAAAACACACATTTGGGGTCAGAAGAGGTATCAGAAAATGCCACACAGCCCCAGACTCCCTACACTCGGCCCTGGCCCCCAGGTGCCACCTACCCTCATTGTGTTCCTTGGATCCCCAGAGGTGGTTCATAAATCCCATAAATCCTAATTCCAAAGCAGGCCCTAAGCTACAGAACTGTCCCTTTCTCCTTCTCTCGTCTCCCCCACCCACTGCCACAAGGAATGTTTACATTCCTTGTTCTGTGCTTTCCCATTTCTATAACTTTGACCACCTGGAATGTGTGTGTCTTCTTTTCCTGCATATTTGAAGTTAAGCTCAAATACCTTCTTGAAGTCTCCCCTATCCCTCCACAAAACATCATTTATCCCTACTGGGAATAATCCATCTCCACCTCTCTTTATCTGTATGCTTTAATGCCATTTGACTTTCTATATCATAGTTTTCTGCTGTTCATAACATATTTTCCCTACTAGACTGTAAGCTGTTTGCTGGCAAGGAGCTCACAGTCAAATTAGAGAAATACGTTGTGATCCCTGCTTGAATTGTCTTTGTATTCACAACCTGAATGAATGCCGGAATGAGTCAACCAATCTTGCCGTGGCACTGTATGAAACCTACCAGCCTCAAGAGCAAAATTAATCCCCGAAGTGAACATGTGCAGAATCTGCTACATGGAGTAGAGCAACTCTGTCCTTTTCTACACATCAGGTCATGGGCAAAATCAAACATGTTTGGCTGTGCTTACCACCCGATTGATTATTTTGCCCGGAATCCTGGTTTACAGGGCCACAGCAACTTTTGAATCTGAATCAACACGCAAAGAATAAAAGAAACAGCTGGGGTCTTTCCTCCTAGAACGATGATTATTATTTAATACTGCGTCCTGTCACGTGTCCCCAAACCTCAAAAGCTTCAGGCCACGCAGAATGCTGAGAGTAATTGCGAAGTGCTGTTTTGAACCTGCAGACCACAACCAACTTGTGTGGCTTGACAACCTCCGTTATTCATTATCTGATGATTTGGTGAGAAGCAAAAACTTTGCCTTGTCAATATTTTGCGATTAATTTTTTCCAAAAGAAGTGGAAAATAGAAAGACATAGACACTTTCAAACAATAAAACTCTTGGCAAGTTCTGCTCACACTTAACCATCCCTGAAGATTGAACGTGTTCCCTGCTGGTCCCCCCACACCCCCATGGAGGGCTGTCACAGCTGCAGGGAAACGCTGTCCCCTGAACTCAACAGCTGATGAGAAACTCTAGACAAGAAAACAGGAAAAGAACCCAAAGGAAGAACTGAGCCCTGATCTCCACGAAGCTGACTCGACTAAATAAACGGCCAGGCTCAACCGCTGCGCTTCACTCCGCTGTGCAGGGGGACGCCTCCGTTTTATTGCTGTCGTAAATTCAGACCGGAAAGCGACAGTGCATTGGCATTTCAATCAAGGCAGCTTCAGATAGGCACACAAGCACACACGCCAGCGAGAACACGCGCGCATCCTTTCCCTGCCCGGCCCACTCGGCTCTGTGTGTTGAAAGCTTTATGAAAGCAGCCTGGAGGATTTCCAGAGATCGCTGACAAGATTCAAAGGGATGGAATTGCACAAATCCTTATAAAAGAACCAGGAGCCCTCCCTTGCCAATAGGAATTTCAAATATGTCCCTCTGCTCCTCTGCCTGTACTGATGAAAAAAAAAAGCACAAACAACTTGCTAGGGACAGACATTCCCACCGAACACATCACCATCAAGCTAAATGCTCACTGTCCTCCCTTCTTTAAGAACTAGGAATCAGTGACATTACTGGGGTTAAGAGGGACACGCCCGGCGCCTTCAATCACTTGGCAGATTGTAAGACAGGGCTATGTCACCTCAGCAACTGAAATAGGGAGGCAGACCAACATTATCAAATAAGCACGTGCAGTGCAGGGGTATAAGAAATGGGGCAATATTTCAAGTGCCCGGGAAGTGACAAATTTTATGTTGAGCCACATCTACTGCAGGGCACTGTATGATATTTCTTCAGGTGCAGACATTGTTCTGTCCGCATTTGTAAAGTATTTATATTCCATCAGCTTTCTTGCCAGGAGAAAAATAATAGTGGTTCTTTGCACATATGCCAGATTAGTTTTACAATGGAGGCCATAGCTTGTTTCTAAGTAAATTATTAAATCACCAGCTCTTTCATGAAATGGAATTGTCTGCACTGATCTCCCAGATAAAAGATGCTCAATTGTAGAAAATGACTGTCCCAGAATAGGAGACATGACTTAAACATAGGCTTCAGAAGATGGTGGAAAGGGAAGGAAAACAGCATTTATTGAGCAAAGCACCAGACACTGAACTGAACAGGCACTTGCTACATGATTTCACTAATTCTTAATATCAACCCTTCAAGAAAAGAGTAAGTACTCCCACATTAGAGATGTAAGCATTCAAAGAGGCTAGGCCACTTGCCCAGACACACAATGCTAAGAAGTGGTAAAAATAAGATTTGAAAATGTAGGTCTTACTAAAACCTAAGCTCATTCAAATACTGTATGCTAACTCCCATTATCTAGGCAAAGTTGGCCTAGATAGTCTCGCCCTGAATTTTCAAGCCAAAATTGAATATACTCTTACTAAGTAAGTCAGTTTGTCAACTGATATGTGTTAATGTCCGTACATATTGAGTAATTATATGTCACTCGTTTCATACATATAGACTATATGTCCTAATATAATTTCTATTAGCAAAAAAGACTCACTAATAACAAGCATGGTCAGAACAATACTTTTGCATTTTATTCTAAAATATGAAGGAGTACAAATGTTTTTGTTACATGGATACCTTGTATAATGCTTAAGTTGGGGATTTTAGTGTGCCCATTACCATAATAGTGTCTATTGTACCCAATAGGTAAGTTTTTACCCTTCATCCCCCTTCTAACCTCCCCACTTTTGGGTTTCCAATGTCCTTCATATCTCTTTGCACCTGTGTGTAGCATCGTTTAGCTCCTAATTATTAGTGAGAACTTGTGGTGTTTGGTTTCTTAGTCCTGAGATACTTTGCTTAGGATAATGGAATCTAGTTCCATGCAAGTTGCTGCAAATGACATTATTTCATTCCTTTTTATGACTGAGTAGTATTCCATGGTATATATACACCACACTGTCTTTATCTACTCATGAATTGATGGGCACTTAGGCTGATTTTACATCTTTACAATTGTGAATTGTGCTGTAATAAATACTCGGGTACAGATGTTTCTTTGATAAAATGACTTCTTTTCCTTTGAATAGATACCCAGTAGCAGAATTGATGGATCTAATGGTAAGTCTACATTTATTTCTTTGAGGAATCTCCCTACTGTTTTCCATAGAGGTTGTACTAATTTGCAGTCCCACCAACAGTGTATAAGTATTCCTTTCTCTCTGCATCCACACTAGCATTTATTGTTTTTTGACTTTTTAATAATGGCCATTGTGACAGGGGTAAGGTGGTATCTCCTTGTCCCTGATGATTAGTGATTGAGGAATTTTCATATGTTTGTTGGCTATTTGTCTATCCACTTTTGAAAAACTTCTGTTTATATTTTTTACCCACTTTTTAATGGGCTTGTTTTATTCTTGCTGGTTTGTTTGAGTTCTTCATAGATTCTTGATATTAGCCCTTTATCAGATATATAGCTTGCAAGTATTTTCTTCCATTCTCTAGGTTATCTATTTACTCTGTCAATTATTTCCTTTGCTGTGCAGAAGCTTTTAAATTTAATTAAGTCCCATTTATTTATTTTTGTTATTGATGTATTTGCCTTTGAGGTCTTCGTCCTAAATTCTTTGCCTAGGCCAATATCTATAAGAGTTTTTCCTACTTTTTCTTGTCAGAACAAAATTGTTTTTTTGAGACAAAGTCTCACTTTGTTGCCCAGGCTAGAGTGAGTGCCATGGCGTCAGCCTAGCTCACAGCAACTTCAAACTCCTGGGCTCAAGCAATCCTGCTGCCTCAGCCTACCAAGTAGCTGGGACTACAGGCATGCGCCACCATGCCCAGCTAATTTTTTCTCTACATATTAGTTGGCCGATTAATTTCTTTCTATTGATAGTAGAGATGGGGTCTCGCTCTTGCTCAGGTTGGTTTTGAACTCCTGAGCTCAAACGATCTGCCCGCCTCAGCCTCCCAGAGAGCTAGGATTACAGGTGTGGACCACCGCACCTGGCCCAGAACAAATTTTTTAAAAGAATTGAGTAGAATGAAAGCTAAGTCATCTAATTCATCCACCCATTCACTCATTCAACAAATATTTATTGAGTGCCTATGACCCATACACTGTTCTAGACACTGAAGATACAGCAATAAACAAAACATATAGCATCCTTACTCTCATAGATTTTATATTCTAATGATGAAGATGGCCAATAAATAAGCAAATAAGTAATATGTCATCAGCACAATGGAGAAAAATAAGCCAGAATTGGAAAGGAAGAGTGATTGGGGTTCTATTTCATACTAAAATAGTTAATATAACCATGTCACCTCTCTGATAAGGTGGCATTTGAACAGAAACCTGAAAGAAATGAGGGTGCAAGCTTTGGAGGGTGAAATGAGGTGTTCCACAAGGAGGGAACAGCAAAGGCAAAGCCCCTGGGGCAAGAATATCCTCATTATGTTCAAAGTCAGCAAGGAGGGAGGCAAATGTGGCTGGAGAGAAGGAAATGAGGAAGAAAGACAACGGAGTAAAAGAAACTAAAAAGACGTGTCAGCCAAACACAATGATCGGAGTATTTACATTCTGATTCCCAGAGAGGCAACTGAAATAATTAAGAAACAATTGTGCTGGGCAGAAATGGAGACGTGGGTAAGCAAAGGGAACGGAAATACAGAGGATGTAAAGGAAATGGGTTAAGTTATTCATTCAGGAGACAAAAGTGTCCAAGAGGACTCTGCAGATCTCTTCAGCATCTAATCTCTGGGCAGATAAGAGAAATAAGTATAATTGCTAACATTTACAACACTGCTTTTGTACAGTTATTCATTTAATCTTTATGACATCTATATGAGGTAGATACTAGTATTAGTCAATGTTACTGATGAGGAAACCGAGGCACAGAGAGATCAAGTAACTTGCCCAAGACTATGCAGTCAGTAAGTAGCAGAACAAGCATTCACACTGACGAAGTTTGACTCCAGAACCCTTGCTCCTAACCACTGGGGTGTAACTGGGGCATCCCTGACCAGATAATGTTTCCAAATAAGTACCAAATGAAAATAATGTTGTCCCTGGGAACAATAATGCCATGAATAAGGACATTACTTGGCAGGTGAAATGGGGCTAAGGGAAATGTTAGAAGCAGTTGTAAATACAGAAGTAGGAATCTGTACTGGGGGAGTGGAGAACAGCTCAGCCTCTGGAGAAAGACGGGCAAGGGAACAGAGTCACGCAAACCCTCCTCCTCCAACAGGGGCAGGGCCTCCTTAAGGTTCCTAAGTAATGAAGGGAAGATCTGGCATGCAGAATCTCTCATTCAAGAAATGTTTATTGAGCCGAGAAATATATGAAAAAATGCTTGACCTCACTAATCATCAGGGAAATGTAAATCAAAACCACAATGAAATATCAACCAGTTAGAATGGCTAACACCAAAAAGACGAAAATAACAAATGCTGGCAAAGATGCAAGAAAAAGGAACTCTCAGACACTGCTGGTAGGAACTTAAGTTAGTAGGGCCATTAGGGAAAACAATATGGAAGTTTGTCAAAACACTAAAAATAGAACCACCAGCAATGTGGTGGCTCATACCTGCAATCCCAGCACTTTGGGAGGCTGAGCAGGAGGATCGCTTGAGGCCAGGAGTTCAAGACCAGCCTAGGCAACATAAGTAAGACTTCATCTCTACAAAAAATTTAAAAATTAGCTGGGCATGGTGGCATGTACCTGTAGTCCCAGCTACTGGATAGGCTGAGGTGGGAGGATCAATTGAGTCTGAGAGTTCAAGGCTGCAGTGAGCTATGATTGTGCCACTGCACTCCAGCCTGGGCAACAGAGTGAGACCCTGTCTCTAATTAATTAATTAAATAGAACTACCATATGATTCAGCAATCCCACTATTGAATATTTATCCAAAGGAAAGGAAATCAGTATATGAAAAGGATGCCTGCACCCCTATGTTTGTTGCAGCACTAATCACAGTGGCTGAAATGTGGAATCAATCTAAATGTTTATCAACAGACAAATAGAGAAAATGTGGTGTATATATACACACAATGGAATACTATTCAACCATAAAAAATGAAATCCTGTCATTCACCGCAACATGCATGGGCCATTATGTTAAACAAAATAAGTCAGGCACAGAAAGATAAATACCACGTGTTGTCACTCAGATGTGGGAGCTATGAAATACATTTGGAGCTCATGGAAGTGCAGTGCAGAATTGTAAGCATTAAAGCCTGGGAAGGGCAGGAAGGAGGGAAGGATAGGAGAGGTTAGTTAATAGATACAAAATTACAGGTAGGTAAGAAGAGTGAGTTCTTGTGTTCTGCAGCCCTGTAGGGTGAACCGTGGTTAACTATAATTTATTGTGTATTTTCAAAAAGCTAGAAGAGAGGATTTTGAATGTTCACAACACAAAGAAATAATAAATGTTTGAGGTGATGGATACAATAATTACCCTGATTTGATCATTACATGTTGTATACACATATGGAAATATCACCCTGTATCCAATAAATATGTATCATTATTACATGCTGACCAAAATTTTTTAAAAAATAAATATTTATTTAGTGTTCACTATGTGCCAGGCACTATTCTGGGGACTGGGGATATAGAAGTAAGCAAGACAGCCAGGGGAGACACGGACAATTTTAAAAAATAAACACGGCCGGGCGAGGTGGCTCACGCCTGTAATCCCAGCACTCTTGGGAGGCCGAGGCGGGCGGATTGCTCAAGGTCAGGAGTTCAAAACCACCCTGAGCAAGAGCGAGACCCCGTCTCTACTATAAATAGAAAGAAATTAATTGGCTAACTAATATATAGAGAAAAAATTAGCCGGGCATGGTGGTGCATGCCTGTAGTCCCAGCTACTCGGGAGGCTGAGGCAGGAAGATTGCTTGAGCCTAGGAGATTGAGGTTGCTGTGAGCTAGGCTGACGCCACGGCACTCACTCTAGCCTGGGCAACAGAGTGAGACTCTGTCTCAAAAAAAAAAAAAAATTGGCTGCTGCAAAAGCCCTTAGGTGGGCATAAGGCTTATTGTGAGGGACATACCAATGCTGACCTTGTGGGGGACATAGCAGGCTGTGGGTTCAATAAATAACTATTAAATGATACAAATAAAACCCCACCAAAAAATATTTGTATCTTTGGCAAGAGTATGAAACCTTCTTCAGCTAAATAAAACTTAACAGTATCAAGGAAAACTTAAAAAGAAATTTTAAAACTTCAAATCCTTAAATATAGAGGCAAATTGAAGTTGACATGTTCTAAATTCCCTTTCCTCCTCCCAGATACACACATTTTCAAACATGTGAACACAGATGGTAAAAATACTTGTGTTCTCATAATTATAACTGGAACATGGGATAGCTTAAAATGAGGTGTTGAAGAATTTAATGAAATTCATTAATTTATGTTATAAACATTTATTGATGATTAGGGAATATAGACAATTAGGCATTTATAAACAAGGTAGTAAAGACTAGAACACATATGGGAAGGACAGCTAACCCAGATTGAGCAGATCAAAGAACACTTCCCTATGGAAGTGACACCTTAGCTAAGAACTGAAATGTAAGTAGCCTTTGGCAGAGGGAGCAGGTGCATTTCTAGACAGAGTAAAAATCCTGTGGTAAAGGACTGAAAACGAGTGTAAGTGAGGGGTGCTGAGAAGCAAGGCCAGAGAGGGGGGCAGAAGCCAGATCACACATGGCATTGTCAGCCACTGAAAAGGAGTGGGACTTTATCTTAAGAACAATCAGGGCCGGTTGAGGTGGCTCATGCCTGTAATTCTAGCACTCTGGGAGTCCGAGGCAGGAGCATCACTCAAGGTCAGGAGTTCGAAACCAGCCTGAGCAAGAGCAAGACCCCGTCTCTACTAAGAAATAGAAAGAAATTAATTGGCCAACTAAAAATATATAGAAAAAATTAGCCAGGCATGGTGGCACATGCCTGTAGTCCCAAGCTACTTGGGAGGCTGAGGCAGGAGGATCACTTTTGCCCAGGAGTTTGAGGTTGCTGTGAGCTAGGCTGACGCCATGACACTGTAGCCAGGGCAACAGAGTGAGACTCTGTCAAAAAAAAAAATAAAAGAAAAGAAAAGAAGAGAAAGAACAATCAAGAAGTATTGAAGATCTCAAGTCGGGGATAGGCCTAAAAAAAAAACCCAGAAAACAAAATATTAATAAATAAGTAAAAAATAAACATTAAAAAAAAGAAGTATTGAAGAAAGTTAAGCAAAGGATGGGCCCTATCAGATTTTACTTTAGGACTAATGCTTTGGCTAAGTAGGAAAAGTGGGCTGGAGGGGAGACAGGACGGGAGACAGGACAGGAGACAGGGAGATCAGTTAAGACAGCTGTTAGAATATCCAAGTAGGACAGGATGGTAGCCTGAAGCGGGGAGCTGGCAATGGGAAAGAAAATAAAATGGACAAATGTGAGAAATACTTAAGACATGGTGACCAAGAGGAAAAGAGTCAGGTTCTTGGCTTGGGCAATGGGTAGGTGGTGCTGATGCTATTCAGTGACTTGCAAGGATTCCCAAGCTTGACTATGCATTCGAATCACCTGAGAATACAGATTCTGATTCAATAATTCTGGGCTGGGACTGGGAAATGTGCATTTCTAACAAGCTCCCAGGTGAGGCTGATGTTACAGGCGTGGGCACCACAGCTTGAGTAGCAAGAAGCTGGAGAACAGAAGAGGAGAAAGGGCACTGAAAAAAAAAGATAAATTCACATTGATGCATTAAAACCCCAGTTAGACACACGAGTCTGATGCTTACGGGAGAGCTGGGAGGGAGAGATTGGAGAGTCGTCAGTAAAAAATATTCTGGAAATTGCTCCCACCCCTCACCTTCATTGTAAATGGTATAGAGGAGCTGGAGGTCAGATTACAGTGAGCTGAAAACGTGGGAGGTGCAGAAAGGACTGTTTCAAGAAGTTTTGTTGTTAAGGGAAAGAGAAGCATAGAGCAATAACTAGAGGAGGGCTTGAAAAAGGATTCTTTTTTTAAAAGATGAGACAAACCTGAACATGCTTAAATATTATTAGTCCATCAATAGGCTTTTAGAAAGATCAATCAAGAGGGAGGAGGAGAAAAAAAGAAATATCAATCAGACTTCCTGTCTATCTGACATTTCTACTTCATCCTTTTCTAATATTCAACAAACATTCTATATTGGACTAGTAATTTTCCTCTTAGCTTGGATAGCTATATTATAACTGGAGTCTTCTACAGACACAATACTTTAAAATGAAGGTGGCAACTATGCCCAGAATCTACCTGCTCTCCTTATTCTAAGGCCCTCTCTTTAAAAGATATATTTCAAATGCTCTCTCATCTCTTTTCACCAGTAGCAGCAATTCTATTTTTCTAATACATATTACGTAGCCTTAGAGCAGATGTGATATAAGCAATTAAAAGATGGCACCTAAGGACTTAGTTGCTCAATACCACTAAGGATAGCAGAACCTATGAAAGCTTAGACAAAGAAAAGTGGGGAAACTACTTCACTTGGCATATGGAAATCAATTCTGCTGCCTGGTTGTCGAAGATGGAATGATTAAAGCCAGTATGCTAGAAACTTTGAAGAGGAGTCTGGGAAAGGTCTATCCCCCCTTAGAGTTTATTACATCAACTACAAAACAGCAGTTTGCAAAAGTCACAAATAAAGCATTGAAGACTGAGATAAAGAATAAAACTTAGCAGGAGACTGGAAATAGAAGGACATAAACAAAGAATTGTTGAAGGCTTTGAAAGAATAGACAAGGATGAACGATAAGCAGAAGAATGAGAAGAAAATACAGTGAATCCTAAAGGTTGACCTCATCATAGAGTGTTTATTTAAGAGATACTGAGCTGCAAGATAAGTTTAGTAAATACTCTGGAGTAAGTTCACATTGTGACAATGAAATTTATGCAGGAGATGTCAATGTTATTTACAGTTTATTCTTTAACAAAAGGAGGAGGAATGCTACCTTGGAAACAATAAAATCACACACTTGAAAGGACCTTGAAATCATCTGCTTCTTGAAAGCATAGTTAGCTGTCAGCCTTCAGCTATTAGCGCCTCTAGGAGCTGCCTCAGATTTCTAACCCAGGCCACACTCTTCCAGGTCATCCCCCAGCCAATAATTGAGCATGGCAAGAATAGCAAGGCCAGACCACATGTGCCTAAGGTAGGACTCCTCTTTGCTCCAGAGATCCCTTTTATGTTGGCCAAGGCTTTGTCAGATCTAGACAGCAATCTGAGCCTCTCCCTGCCCAATCCTACTTCCTCCTCTCTCCCCTACCACAGGGATCAGATCAGAGCAGAACAGCATCACTTTCTTTTTTCTTTTTATGTATTTATTTATTTTGTTTTTGAGACATGGTCTCACTCTGTTCCCAAATTAGAACGCAGTGGCTCAATCACAACTCACTGCAACCTCAAACTCCCAGACTCAGTGATCCTTCTGCTTCAGCCTCCTGAGTAGCTGGGACTATAGGCACACACCACCATGCCCAGCTAATTTTTGTATTTTTTGTAAAGATGGAGTCTCATTATGTTGCTTAGGCTGGTCTAGAACTCCTGGCCTCAAAAAATCCTCCCACCTTGGCCTCCCAAATTGCTGGGATTACCAAGCATAAGCCACCATGCCTGGACCAGCATCACTTTCTGAAGGTTTTCCCTGCCTAATCAATCTTCCTGCTCTTTTTACCCTTCACAGGCATTATGCTTTACAACTGCCAATTGACCTCATGCACTCCTAACTCTATCTCACATCTGTCTCCTAATGGATATAACTAAGGCAAAGAACATATTCACAAAACACATATCTGACAAAGGACTTAAGTGCAGAATGTACAAAGAACCTTTCAAACACAGTAAGAAGACAGCCCAATATTTTTTAATAGGCAAAGATTTTATTTTTTAAAAATATACAAACAGCAAATAAGCACATGAATATGTATTCAGTATTGTGGACAGAAAAACCTAAACTCTGCAAAACAATTTAAAATGGTTTATTCTGAGCTGAATGTGTGCGATCAGGCCTAGAGATGCAAGGATGGTTCAACATCTGTAAATCAATCAATGTGATACATCATATCAACAGAATGAAGAACGAAAACCACATGATCATTTCAATTGATGCTGGAAAAGCATTCAACAAAATTCAACATCCCTTTATGATTAAAAAAAAATGCTCAAAAAACTGAGTATAGAAGGAACTTACCTCAAAATTATATGCCATATATGACAGACCCACAGCTAGTGAATCAACCTGAGTGCCTAACAATGGATGAATGGATATAGAAATTGTGGTACATACACACAATGGAATATATAACCACATAAAAGAATGAAATCCTGCCATTTGGACCACCATGGGTGGAACTAGAGAGCATTATGTTAAGTGAAATAAACCAAGCACAGAAAGACACATTCCACATGTTCTCACTTATATGTGGAAGCTAAATATTAAAGACAATTGATCTCATGAAGATAGTGTAAAATTATGGTTAACAGAGGCTGGAAAGGGTATTGGGGAGGGGGGATAGAGGGAGGATGAGTATCTATATATAGTTAGACAGAATGAACAATATTTGATAGCACCAAAAGGTGATTACAACAAACAATAAGTTAGAATATACTTTAAAACAACTAAAAGATTCAAGCATCATGCAAAGTAGTAAGAAAAAAAACCAAAAAAATAATAAAAATAAAACAATTAAAAGAGTGGAATTAGAATGCTCCTAACACAAACAAATGTTAAATGCCTGAGGTGATGGATGTCCCAATTACCCTAATTTGATTAATTCACATTGTATGCCTGTATCAAAACTTCACATGTACCCTATAAAGATGTAGAACAATTATGTGCCCATAATATTTTAAAATTTAAAAATTTTAAGAAAACGAAGTCTTGAGAAAATGCACCCAAGTCAGCTGGTTTACAATTCGGTTTTATACTTTCATGGAGACAGGAATTACAGGTAAAACCATAAATCAATACCTGGAAATTATACATCGGTTCAGCCCAAAAGGTGGGCCATCCCAAGGGGGGCTCACAAGTCACAGACGGGTTTTAGGAATTCTTTAGCTGGCAATTGGTTGAAAGAGTTAAGCTTTGTCTGCAAACCTGGAGTCAGCAGAAAGGAATGCTTGAGGTAAGATAAGGGGGTCTTCTATCTGTCATATGATGCTATACCAGAATCGGATTGGAAAGTAAACTATATCATACAGGGTTAATAAAAGCTGTTTAGTGAGGTTTTAGCATTTGTGTGACTCACCAGGCCTCTTAGAAAGGAATCTGGACAAGAGAAAAAAAGGTTAGAGTCCAGTCCTCAACATCATAAATCATCTGGAAAATGCAAATCCAAACCACAGTAATAGATACCAATACACACCCATCAGAATAGCTAATACTAAAAAGACTGATAGTTCCAAGTGAGGTAGAGGATGTGGAGCAACTGACACTTTCATACATTGTTGGTGAAAGTATAAAATGGTACAATCACTTTGGAGTTTGGCAGTTTCTTATAATGTTCAATTTATACTTACCATATGACCCACCAATTCCACTTTTAGATATTTACCCCCCCAAAATGAAATCATGTGGGGCCAGACATGGTGGCTCACACTACTGTAATCCTAGCACTCTGGGAGGCCAAGGCAGGAGGATCATTGAACCCAGGAGTTCAAGACCAGCCTGAGCATGAGTGTGATCCCATCTCTACTAAAAATAGGAAAAATTAGCTGGTGATGGTGGCCTGCACCTGTAGTCTCAGCTACTCAGGAGGCTGAGGCAGGAGAATCGCTTGAGCCCAGGAGTTTGAGGTTGCTGTGAGCTAGGCTAATACCACAGCACTCTAGTCCGGGCAACAGAGTGAGACTCTGCCTCAAAAAAAAAAGAAAAGAAAACATGTGAACAGAAAATGACACATACAACAATGTCCATAGTAGCTTTATTCATAATAGTCAAAAATTATAAACAATCCAAATGTCCAATGAGTAAATGGACAAAATATGGTATATCCATACAATGAAACCATACATGCAACCACATGAATGAATCTCTAAAATATTATGCTAAGTCAAAGAAGCCAAATACATTAAAAAAATATTATTCCATTACTATGAAATTCTAAAACTGGCAAAACTAATCTAAAGTGATAGAAATCAGATCAGGAGTGGTTGTTGTTGGGGGGGGGTAAGAGTCTGAGTGCAAAGGAGCATGAGGGAATTTTCTTGATTGGGTGGTGGTTTATTTGCCAAAATTTATCATACTATACACTCTAAATTTTGCATGTTACTGCATGATTTTAAGAATGTGTTCCTGAAATTTATAATCACAATACTATAAATGTTAAATACTAAACAAATATATAAATAGATACTATATTTAATAATATTTGGTGGTATCGCAAGTGGAATAGTCAGCTCATTTACATTTTTAGATGGTTATTACTATAATAGAAAAGAAAGAGGCTATTGGTATGTTTATTTTTCTTATATCCAGAGACCTTATCAAATTATCTTACAGTGTTGTTTTTAACTGAAGTCCATTGGGGTTTTCTAGGCATACAATCTTATAATCAGCAAAAAGAAATAACTTCATCTTTTATTACCCAACATTTATAGAGATTATTTTGTTTACTTTTTTAAGTGCATGCACCAGTCTCCAAAAGAACGTACAATAATAATAATAATCACCAGATATCTTCTCTTTTCTATACTGTAAAGGAACTATCTTAACATCTGAGTGTTTAAAACACTACTTGCTGGTGGATTTCTGATGTCTTTACCAATTTGTAGTTCCTTTCTATTTCTATTTCTACTGCATTTTCTTAAGAATGATTTTTAAGTTTTTTCAAATGACTTTTCAGCATTAGTATATTTTGCTTCTTTAAATTGTTAATGCAATGAAATATGCTCATAGATGTCCTAATATTGTAAAAGTTTGCTTCCTGGAATAAAACCTCCTGAATTATTCTTTAAATGAGGTACTGAATTCTCTTTTGAATATATATCCATAAACTAACTTGAATTTTCGTGGTTTTTCTTCCTTTTTTTTTTTTTTTTTTTTTTTGAGACAGAGTCTCACTTTGTTGTCAGAGCTAGAGTACCATGGTGTCAGCCTAGCTCACAGCAACTTCAAACTCCTGAGATCAAGCAATCCTTCTGCCTTAGCCTCCAGAGTAGCTGGGACTATAGTCCCATGCACCACCATGCCTGGCTAATGTTTTCTATATATTTTTAGTTTTTCAGCTAATTTCTTTTCTATTTTTAGTAGAGACGGAGTCTTGCTCTTGCTCAGGCTGGTCTCGAACTCCTGAGCTCAAATGATTCATCTGACTTGGCCTCTCAGAGTGCTAGGATTACAGGTGTGAGCCACCGCACCCAACCTTGGTTTACTTTCTGATACTATCTTTATGAGGTTTACACTAAGGCTGGCTTCATGAAATGATTTAGGGAGTTTTCATCTTTTTCTCTCCCCTAATATATTATAGTAAAAACAATTTAATTATCCATTGGCCCTTAAAGATTAAAAACGATTTAAAGGATTTAACTGTGAAACTGTCAAATCTCCATGCTATTTTTAATAGCAGATATTTAACATCCAATTTTTCTATGGTAATTAGTTTCTTCATGTTTTCTACTCTTGGGTCAATATTTTAGGAAGTCATTCATATCTCCTAGGTTTTCAACCATGTTGCTGTTGAGTTTCAGTAAGTAATTCATATTTTAATCTTTCTTCTGCATAGAGGTTTACATCCTTCTCATTCCTATCTTGTCTAATTTTGTTCTCTTTTTTTAAAAATCAGGGTTATGGCAGGATTATCTATCTTATTGGTGCTTTCAAAGAAAACAAAAAGAAATTGAATTTATTTATGCAAGTTTTGGGGTTTTCTATATTATTCAACTGTTATCTTTATTGCTTCCCTTACTACTGTTTTGTTTCTAATTAACATATTTGCATATATCTTAATATATTTTATGTTAATAAAATTTACATGTTATAATATTTAGAGTTTATATATTTATATTATTTGTGGATGCAAAATTCTCTCTGAAGATTTAAAATTGTAACCTGTACCACCCACCTACTCACACACACACTCATGGTTCCCCTTACTTTGCTTGTTTTTAAATTTTTTATAGCATTTATCATTTGTGATCTTCTAACAAACTATATGTTACTTATATATTGTGTATGGGTTATCCTGTCAATTTTACATGAGTATAAAGTACACAAGGGCTGTAAATTTTTGTCTGTATTGTCTGTCCACTTATGTATCCCGAAGCCTAGAATGGTGCCTGACACAAGGTAGGTGTGCAAGAAAATATGTTAGATAAATCATTATCATTGTACCCACGCAAAGGGCAAAACAAGAATACTACTGGTGCCCATTCATTCACCAACATCTAGTTCAGCATCTACTGTGTGTTAACAACAGTACTGGTGCTGAGTGTATATAAATAAGAAAAGTCCCTACCAAACCAACAGTCTACTTTTAGGGCATCTGAGGAGGAATGGGAAGCAGGATATTGTATAAGTGAAAAATGTATTGATTTTGCAAATTACTCTTTATATTTATTGATCTCATATTGGCCCTAGTATGTAACTCTGATTTTATTACCCTTGCCTCCACACTCCTAACAGCTGAAAAATGTCGGGTTGTCAAATCCCTTAAATGCACTGAGGGAGATTCCAAAAGAGACCGCCTTTGGGCAGTAACCACCCATCAGCTTAACTACGCCAGCAAGTGTGAAACCCAGACCTCTGCAGAAGCTATGGTGGCAATGGAAGGTGTTTCACTTGAGGGTCCGGACGGACTTCCGCAGAGGTTAAGAGAATGCGGACCCAGCGAAGTAGGGATCTGCGTCGCTCACAACAGGCGCAAACCGATTTTCTGTCAACTGAGAAAGCCCAAAACACTACGAGCTAAAAGACCCCAGGGCAGTCGCTGTTCACACGCGACACCTGGACTCCACCCCCGCGCACGCGCAGTTGCCTCCCAATCCCCGACATGCCGTCTTCGCCCCGCCCCTCAGAACCGGAAGGAATTGCCGGCGCTTCCCGTGGCCTGCGACCCCCTCCGTTGTCTCGGTGATGTCGTGGGTTCAAGCTGCCGCCTCGGTCCAAGGCCCCGGAGACGAGGGAGACGTGTTTGACCAGGAAGCGGACGAGTCCCTTCTGGTGCAGCGGGAATGGCAGAGTCACATGCAGAGACGAGTCAAAGTAAACCTGGGTGCGGGGGACTCGTAGGTGTGCCGGGTTTGGGGAAGAGAGGCGCGGAGTTGTGAAGAAGCTGGGCTCTGAGTGGTCCCTGCTTGGTCCGGCGCTGCCCTCCTTTGCCCCTTGCCACTCAGTCCGGCCCGCGTCTTGCTAGGATTTCTCGATGGGTTACTTGAAAGTGTGCGAAAACAGGGCGCGTTCTTTGAGCACCTGCGGGGTGCGTTAGAAGCTGGGGCACCGACCGAAAAATAAACTTTGTCCAGACTTTGAAGAGCCCTCACTTTGTTGAGGATCACAGGGAAAGGGGTCGGGGGAGAAACATAGACTCTCTGTGCTAATTATGGCTGTTAAAGGATATGTACCCAGCTTACATGGGTTGCTCGAGTGGATGGGGAGCCTCAAGTTAGGTGTGGTATTAATCAAGGCATATGGAAAAGGTGATCTTAAGAATGCTGTCAGAGGGCAATAGGAGAAAGCAAGTATGGAATACTGGTGGCTAAGTAAGAGAATTTTAAAGTTGGTTTCTTTTTTTTTTATCTGGTAGGTGTGAATTTTTCGTCTCTAATTTGTCCATGTTCCCTGAAACTAGGCTTTATTTCTGTGTGGAGCACTCAGAGCTTAGTTCAGGGCGAGAACTAGATGATGAGGTCTGTGTTCACTTAATGTATTTGCCAACCATGAAATTGCCTCTGAAGCTGCAGTTGGTAATCTACCCTAGTTTAATGTTTCAGTAAAATAATACTTGCTTAGCCCACAATCATGTTGTCCAATTACAAAAATGCTTTATGTGAGGCTGGGGCTAGACTAGTAAGTATTGAGCATCTTTTGAGCACTATGACATAGTGAGAGATGCAGGCCAAAATGTCTACTCACAGAGAACTTGCAGTTTAGTTGAATTTAGGTATCAAGCAAAATTTCTAAAACCAGACTCCTCATCTTCCTCTTCCTAAAACAGTTTTCTCTTTCCCTACTTTGCCCTGCTTCCTCACCCACCCACACCATTGCAATTAGTTATTAAGTGACCAGACATGTCATTTTCCATGTTTCCTTTCTATGAAGACGCTGCTAACACAGGATTTTTAAAAACTGTAAGAATCAGTGTTTTAAAAGTTGCCCATTAAGCCAAATGAAGACAAGCTGAAACTAAAAAAGCAAAGAGAAAAAAAATTATATTAAATGTTTAAAAAAATAAATAAAGTAAAAGTTGCCCAGTTCTCACCATCCATGGAATGTGAGGAAAAAAAAGACTTGCCCAGTAAGTCTAGACTTCAGAAGTGGCATAAAGATAAACCAATAATAAATTCTTATAAAAAGCATGGTCTGCTTTGGTTGTGTAGCTGTGCCATATTATTTTCCATAACACAGTAAAGGTCTATTTCATCAACTTTTTCAGTTGGTTCTGTGCCTTTTTAGAGGAGCTACATATGGTTCACTTTATGTTAAGTTACAGCTGCATTTCTTCATTGCTTATTTTAGGAAGGTTATAGAGAGGGAATAGATGCTGGCAAAGCAGTTGCTCTTCAACAGGGCTTCAATCAAGGTTATAAGAAAGGTGCAGAAGTCATTATAAACTATGGACAACTCAGAGGAACATTGAGGTAATTTTAAAAGCTTAAATGCTGACTCATTTTAACTTTGATACTAGAGGGTTTTTATGAAAGTAGAATGTAAAACTAAAGTGTTTAAACTGAAGTTTAAAGTTCTTTTATTGGTGTTATATTCACAAGAGTGCTGCAGAGCATCAAATACTAATTGTCTTTGAAAAATCAAAATTATTAACAGTTCATTCACTTTCATGTGTGAACCAGATGTTTTTTTTTTTTTAAAGAAATCGTAGGAAGGTATATGTTTTTTGTTACCTGAACTACCACCAATCTCCCATTAAGAAATCTTCATGTTTTGAATAACACTTTTAGTACTTGCACACAATTTGACAGACCTCTAGACTAGAAAGAAGTACATGATAAAATATAGTTAGTAATAGAAAAACGATTCTATTTACATTAGTCCTGAACATTGAATACCTGTCAGGATGCCATAGCAGTAATGGCATATATCAGAGTCAAGTAGTCAAACGATACGCAGAGCTAGAAGCATAGCAGGCTTGTCCTCTTTGAAGCTTTAACTGTCCTCTGTAGAGAAAAACATAAAATGCTTCAGGAGATTACTAATTTTAAAGAATGATAAAAGATACAAGTTACCGAAACAAAACAAAAAAATTCATCGTGTTTGGGGTTTTAGAAAATCCCAACTATCAGAAACCGGAATTTATAGTGTACTATAGTAGGAAAATGGTTAATGTTCATCTTCACATCAAATTAATCTTTTATTTTATAAGCTTTTATAAGTTTAGAAAGCTTACTGTTGAATCTTTTATATCAATTGATTCCATTTTTAAAATGTTACTTTTTATAACCATTATTTTATGACATTACACGATTATCTGAACAATATTAAATCTGTTAAGACTAGAAGAATGCTTACCTGTTTCAAGAAAATTGTTAGTAGCTCAGCAAACAATATCTACTTTATAATATAAACTTGAGAAAGTGATGTTTCTTTTTTTTGTTTTTTTAAGAGACAGGGTCCTGCCCTGTCACTCAAGCTAGAGTGCAGTGGTGGGTGTTCTGTAACCTTCAGTCTTGATGGCAAACGACTGTATGCTTAGAAAAATGGTTTTCAACTTTGGCTATACCCTGAAATCAGCTGAGAAGCTTAAAAAAAGAAGATGCCCCAAGAGATTCTGACTTAATTGGTCTGGGATGTCACCTGGGTCTTGATAGGTTTAAGAGTTCCTCAGGTGATCATAATGTATGTCCAAGATAAGAGAATCACTAGTTTAGAAGCTGTTTGATATCTAAATCCAGTTTAATTTTTATTTAAAGATAATATCTTTATACTTTTTAAGTCCTATTTACCATCATTACTTTTCTGATTTTGACTTGCGTAATTATCCTAAATCCATTTTTGCTTGGTGTTATATAGAAGAGAAACATGTAGGGCTTACCATTAAACATTCTAAAAAGCCTATGGTTGTTTATTCTTTTTCCTGTTTAACTCTTTTTTATATTTTTGTTCAGTGCTTTGCTCTCCTGGTGTCACCTTCATGATAATAGTTCAACTTTGATCAGTAAAATAAATAATCTTCTGGATGCAGTTGGCCAGTGTGAAGAGTATATGCTCAAACATCTGACATCAGTCACTCCTCAGCCCCATGTTGTAGATTTATTGGACTCCATTGAGGATATGGACCTTTGTCACGTAGTTCCAGCTGAGAAAAAGATTGTTGAAGCTAAAGATGAAAGACTCTGTGAAAATAATGCTGAGTTTAACAAAAACTGTAGCAAGCGCCCTAGTGGGATAAATGGTTCATATTTACAATGTTGTAGAACACAGGAACATGCACATTCTGAAAACCCAAACCTCACTTGGATTTTAGAACAGACAGCCAGTTTAGTTAAACAGCTGGGAGTATCAGTGGATGTATTACAGCACCTCAAACAACTATAAAAATTATCTTCCCTTTTCTGATGAAAATGTTCAGAACATCTCTTAGAGCATTTTGTTTCCTAACAAGCCAACCAAAATTTGTACTGGTTTCTTCATTGAACACTACCTGTGAGGTTATCCTTGATGGAAATTTGAAATGTCTTCAAAATTAACACTATTAAATGTAATATAAGCCTTTTTTCTTTGTCACTGGTAATTTTTATGTAATTAAATATATGTGCAGAAATTTCACTTGTCATTTTCAAATTTATGATCAGAATCAAGCACTTTTAGATTAATTAGCAAAAGTGAATAAGAATCAAACATATTTTGTAAGGACCTAATCCTACTTTCTGCTCCTCTCACCATTAGGTGGGCAGGACCTCATCAAACCAAAGTTACCAAAAATAACCTAATGGCTAACATAAATATAGACACATAGACATAAAAATACTTAGATGTAGATATGTAGATATATAGATACAGAAATTTGAGAGACTGAGAAACTGAAGCAATGTTATGCTGTTGATTAAATCACTAAAAGCGAAATACTGGGATGCGTTTTAGTATGTTGATTAAAAGTAAGGACATTTAATTCTATGAAAATACAGAAAATAAATTTATGCTCAAGTCTAAAGAAAGGTGCCAACTTAATTTTTCTAAGTAGTAAGAAGTTAGTAGTGTTTAACAATGTGCCATATTCTAAACTGCAGTTTTGCTTCATATTCAAATAGGAATAAAACACTGAAACCCCTGACTTATATATTACCTTAAAGCAATATTCTTAGTCTAACATGGACAAAATTAGATTCAAACTTTTGCTCCAGGACCTAACTATGTCAATATCAGGAAAGGGTTTTTCATCACTTTTTCTCACCTGAAGCACATATTTATCTGACTTCAGAGGCACCCAAATAGCTTTCTTGGGTGCCTTCAGAGGGACTTCAGTGATAGCTTTAATTGCTGTTTCGCCAGTATTTATATCTACCGTCTATGCTAAAAGACATACTGTATTCTGACAAAATAGATCTTTTTAAGATATTTTAAAAATGTACTACTGTGATATACAGCCTTACTAAAAGTTCACGGAAAACTAAGAAAGTGACAAATTTGAATTTTCTTCTTTTTCCTTTTCCAATCCTTTACTTCAGGAATACAAATTTGAAATTAGAAGGCCATATTGAGTTTCAGGATTCACTAAAACCTGCTGAAAATATCCAAGTGACATTTGACAGCTGGTTTTAAAAAGTGCTTATATCTCTCCACATGTAAACACTATTTCAGAGATAGACTAATTCATCTTGTTATATTTTTCCATATTTATGGACACAGCCAAAATTCCAAATCCACACGAATTATAAGGAATCTCTAAAGTCTTTATTGCTCTGCCCTCAGATATGAAATACCTATCTCAAGAAAGTCACCCTCAGTAAAGATTTCCATGAGTAGTAAATCTTGAGATTTTTATCTGGGCTTGCCCTGATAAGATTCCCTGACAATAACACCCCTCGGCACCATTGGTTACATAAAGTGTGCACAGATGTTCGTAGAAAATGAACTCAAGAGAATTAGCTAAGTTGATGAGGCTATTGGGTTGAAAACATCTGTTAAAATGGCTTGGCTTTTTAAAAAATACTGAAGTTCCTGGACTCCAGAGGAATATTAATGGCATTAATATTCCAGGCTCATTATACCTGTGTACCACGAACACGGTTCCAGTTCCTCTGTACTGGTTCCAGTTCCTCTGTGCTATAACCAGCAAGAATGAAAGAAAGGTCTTGCTGGCCTTTTGTCTTTTGCCTTGTTTCATATGTTGGAGTCCTGCCAGGTCTTCCCGTAAGACCCTAGATGAACATAAATGGCCAACCAAGATTGTCCCAGAGCTGGCACAGCCAGAGTTTTTTAAGATCCAGGACCCAGACCTTAGGCTGAATGATGTGGCTTCCTTAGAAACAGAAATTTCGTCTAAAATAAGTTATTTCTGGATGCTGACATCTGGGATTTTAAAAAGGAGAAGGGAGAAAGGTAGCCCACAATGCTATGTTTTTCTGACATAGTTCCTAGAACTGCTGAGGCCACCAAAATTTTTGTGATACACAAACAGGAAGTGGGCAGCTGAATACACCTCTTGTATCCTTTTCTCATTTATGTCCTTTGCACTGTTTGCTAACTGTTTTGTGGTAAATCAAAATAAAAGCCCTGAGACAAGACTAAGTTGTGATTCTTACCCTCTTCAAACTAAGGTTAGAGCTTTGTGTTCCACTCTAAGATATTCGGGTCTGGGGTAGAGAGAGAGATATATATAGGAATAAAATATTTAACTTATTTTTTAAATCATTCTTAATTTTAGACCAATTATGAAGTAAATATCATGCTATGTTAATAAACTACCAATCAGACTTCTCACTCTACAGAAATCCTCTGATCTCCACCCTGAAGATAATTTCAACACCATAGTTAGCTTTCTTGCTTCTGTCCTTGCTTAATGCCTTTTCCCAATAAACTGGGAAAAGGCTGGAAGAGGATTCCACTGTCACTGTCTCAGTTTGCTTACTCATTCACTCTTCAGCCTCAAACTGCTCTTTGCTGAAGTCACTGATAACTAAAGTCACACAGCTGTCCATTACTGACTTTTCAGTCCTACCATTTGTCTCCTTTCCATCCTGGACATGATGAATCATTCTCTACTTTTCACAATCCCTTCTGCTTGCTTCTGCAGCAATACTTTTTCTTCTTGTCCTGCTTATTACTATTCCCTATCATTCTGCTAACTCCATTGCTCCCTCTGCCCTTTAAATGTAGGGATTCCCCAGAGTTTCATTCTTGGACCTCTTCTTGTTTTTATACTCTAACTGGATAATCTCACTCCCATGGTTTCAATTACACTGACCATCCCAAAGCTAACATTTTAACCCCTATCCCTCTCCCAAGTTTCAGATCTAAATTTCCAACTGCCAATTTCTCATGCCTACCTCAGTGGCTTAGTATACACAGCATGTTTAAAACTGACGTCCTGTCTCCTTCCCACCCCTTTACTTTGCCTTTTGTATTTTCAAGCTATTAATGTCATTTCTGTCCACCCAAAACTAGAAACCTGTACGTCTTTCTTTCCTTTGCCTTTGCCATCATACTCTATTTCCAACTGAGTTGTTTTACATCTTTTAAAATATATTTTGAATCTGGCCTCCTTTCATTCTAATCATCAGATTTTAATTAACTATTGTACCAACCTCATCACTAACATCAGTACCTCCAATCTAGCCGTCTTTCTGTCCATTCTCTTTCTTGCCACTGTTATCTTCCTAAAACAGCTTACTTCCCTGATTTAAAAACCTGAATTTATTCCGTTTTTTAAAAAAAATCTGGGTAAATTATAAATTTGAATTTCAGTTCTGGGCCCAAGCACCACCGTCAGTCTAATTTTCCCATCCTGCCTCTTTCTGCCCCACCACACGCATTACACTTCTTTATGGACAATACTACAGTGCTTTGTGGACATACACCTACTCTCAACTTCTGTTTGTATTCATTGCTGACACTGGTCAGAATACTTTATTCTGCATCCTTTTTTCCTAGCAAATTCCTATTTATCCTTCAATACCAGCTTAAATTTCAGCTTCATCAGGCAGACTTAAGTGCTTTTCCTAATGTTCCCTCTGCATCACTTTGAGTATCTCTTAACTTCAGATTTCTGTAGGAAAATACCTTTTTCAGTGTTACATACCCAGCACTTAGCATCATGCCCTGTACACAGATGCATAGGTGGTGCTTGATGAGAGAAAAAAAAAAAAATGAATCCGCTAGCCAAAATGAAAATATAACCAGAAGCGTAGGATTCCAAAATACATCATGTTATATGCTTTTGTTTCTAGAAGGGAAAACAAACCTTTATATTTGCCATTTTTAAAAAATGTTCCATTCCTGCAGATTGTATGGGGCAGAGGAAAAAAATGTTCCTCTTCATTTTGCATGTTAATAATAAAAACCAACTTTCCAGATTGTGTCATCATTAGGATAATAGCATTTACTAGTCATTAAAAATTATAGTAATGAATAAATAATATTACAACATAATGGTAAAACTTTTAAAAGAGGCAAAATCATATGTTAGTACAGTTTTAGCTTTTAGAAAGGCCAGAAAGAAACTGCACAAAAGGAAAAAAACTGGATGCAAATTCAAGATACTAGTTTCTAGCAGGATGCCTGGTGCATAATTTCTAATAACAGAAGGAGTTAGAGGATGAGGAGGGGGAAAATAATTGTTAACACAGATAGTGTTTACTACAAACAGACACTATTCTAAACATTTTACATATATTAATTTCTTTAATCCTTATGACAGCCCTATGCAGAAGAGCTATTATTTATTATTGTCATCCTAGAAATGAGGAAACCAAGGCACCAAGAAAACTGAGTAACTTGTCCAATTCATAGCTACTAAATGGCCTGCTTGAGATTTACACCAAGGCAAGTCTGGTTTCAGAGTTTATGCACAGGATAGATGTTTACTAAAAACACAGTAGCAAGGATTGTGTTTAATAGGGAGACTGTGTATTTTTCTCTTGCTGTTAATTTCTACTTTTCTGCACTTCTCAAGTCTTCGTCAGCAAGTATTATTTTTATTTAAAAAAGAAAAATAATTTAAAAATGTGTATAATATCCAGCAGTTACAAAGAATGAAAAATTTACCAGAAATTTGATATACATCTAGAAAAAGAGAAGTACCAGTGCCTACTGGAAGGAGAGAATCTTTTATCATGTAGAAAGTGGTATAAAAAGGTTTGGTTAGCACATACAGGAACTAAATTCTCCTTGGACTCCTTTGACTTTCTACCCTACTCCTGGGAGCATAATTTGTGTCACTCATTTTGTGATAATGTATCTTTAGCTTTCATGGATTGCTAATTGACTCAAAAAAAAAAAAAGGATGTTAGCTCACCACTTACAAATATATAAACTGCTGCAGATCTGCCAAAAAGAGCCAAAAGTCCTTAATATACAACACACTCCATTTTCTTACCCTATAAATAATCTGATCTTACCAGAAAGAAGGTCAACAAAGAACTAATTAGAACTATTAACACCTACAGATTCAGTTCTGCAAAAGTTGAATCCAGGTGCTTTCATGCAAGTGCATACAATTCACCATTGAGAGAGAGGCCCTGGGCCTTTGGAGCCTGTTTCTTTCCAAAGAGCTGTTAAATTAGCTCAAGGCCACTGGGTGGTGCTGATGCACCCTGATATGTCAGCATGTGTTTCATTCCTTGGTAATGTGCCCTTTGCTCAGACTTCACAGTCATGAAGACACGAAGTTAATGATTATCCCTAAAGCTATGCCAAACAGATTGAGTCATTTGCAAACTTGGGTGGGTAGGGAGGGTTTTCTGGTTACGTCAACAAACAAGAAATTACAGTGCCCTCCCTCCTTCTAGGCTAAGAATTTTTCTAAAAAAAATAAAAAATAAAAAAAATAATAACATAAGGAAACCTGTTCATAAGAAAGAAGCATCTTTTATTCTTCAAAGCTCTGGGGCCTAAATGTAAATACCTAGAACCCAAAGCATACAGCTTTCCATCAGAAGTCATGTAAAATTATAATTTCACATGCATGAAGCACCTCTACTTGCCAGGCAGGTCTGTAGATCTATGGCTAAACTGTTGCCAACAATTTTACTTTATCTGTTGATCTCTTGCTTTCTAGCTATCTTCCTCACACAAACACGATTTTTTAGGATTTAGAGGTAAGGAGAGGTAACAACTTTATTAACCTACTCAAATATATCACAACCTTTCTTTTTTGAGTCAACAAATCTACAACCAAATAGATTTTCCTGTCATCACATACAACTCATTTAAGACTTAAGCCTGTTTCCTTATGAATTACATAGTCACCATTATCTATGTAATGTAGCTTTGGTGTTTATAAAAGCACATGGTTCTATATAAAATTTTTAAACATAAATGATATATCAAATCCCTTATAATAATAAGAGTGATTTGACAACAATAGTATACTGACAGCCCTTGCAAATAAAGCAAAACCAGGCTGAAATGGTATAATATAAATAATTTGAAAATAAAATATCTTCCTTTTTCTGATTTAGAGACATTGCAAGTCATCTTTCTTCCAAAGTGAGATTCAGAAATAACCAGGACTCTCTAACTCATAATTATAAATGATACCATATCAAATCATTTGCTTATTAAAAACTAACCATAGAAATAATTTTTAAGAAGTAAAAATTAAATTTTTTTTTAATTTGTAAAAACTAACCATAAAGTTTTCTCTATCAGCTGTACTAGAAATTACTGCAATGGAGCCGATTATAGAAGAAAAACCCATTTAATTCATTTAGACATCTAAATCTCAGTGGAAGCCAATTAAACATATTTTCAGTCCAGGTGCGGTGGCTCACGCCTATAATCCTAGCACTCTGGAAGGCCGAGGCGGGGGGATCACTCAAGATCAGGAGTTTGAGACCAGCCTGAGCAAGAGCGAGACCCTGTCTCTACCAAAAATAGAAAAAATTTAGCTGGGCATGGTGGCGCTTGCCTGTAGTCCCAGCTACTCGGGAGGCTGAGGCAGGAGGTTCGTTTGAGCCCAGGAGTTTGAGGTTGCTGTGAGCTAGGCAGATGCCACAGCACTTTGCTTTTCAGGTTGCTAAATGATGTGTTATTAGTCTGCGATTTTAATCTTATGGGCCTATATGAGGTTCACATGATGTCTGGAATGTTCATTATGACCTAACTCATTTGTCAGCTTAAAGAGCATTTTTGTTTCTGTCAATGTGCCGAGACAAAGGATGGTAGCAGCAGCACTGAAGTCAGAAGATATGGTCCATTTTCACTGAGCTGCTCAGAGGCCGCTGCCTCTTCAGTGTGAACATGAGACTTCTGACCTCATCACAGGTTGCATTTGTCTCCAAGAAGTAACCAAGGGGCAATATGAGAAAGTCAGACAAAGTAAGCTGCCGACAACAGATGTTGTTCAATTGATGAAAAGAATGAGTGGAGATGTGGACAAAGAAATATGCTGAAGATCTGTATAGCTTTTGATTTGATATAGCAAAGTATGTATCAAAGATATTTATATCTATTTCCCTAGAAATCCCACTTCTAGGAATTTGATCCAAGGACATAAATAGGTGATTAAAAATTTGCAGCACAAAGCTATTTGTTGTCACATTCAATGTAGAGAAAAAATGACCAACAATAAAAATTACGAAAATTATAATATCCACTCAAAGAAATGTACCCATTACAAGTTATCATTATGAGAACTGTAGAAAGAAGGAGAATGTTTATGGTACATTTTTAAGTGAAAGTCACTATAAAATGTTATGTACACATATGAATACATGATGTAAAAAAAATGTATATTTTGCAGGTAAAAACTCTGGGACTGCCTTCCCTGTCTCTCCTTTTTTTTTTTTTTTTTTTTGGAGATAGAGTCTAGCTCTGTCACCCAGGCTGGAGTACAGTGGCATCATCATAGCTCACTGCAGCCTCCAGTTCCTGGGCTCAAGTGATTGCCTCAGCCTCCGAAGTAGCTGGGTTTACAGGTGTGTGCCACCATGCCCAGCTATATTGCTCAGGCTAGTCTTGAACTCCCAGCCTCAGATGATTCTCCCACCTCAGCCTCCCAAAGTGCTGGGATTACAGGTGTAAGCCATTGCACCTGGTCTACTTTTTCTTAACAAAATAAAAATAAAGTCATTTATTGGATTTGTCACAACATTGCTTGTGTTTTCAAAGAGAAAGATTAGTTTATGAAATTGGGACCACTATTAGCTCAATTGAGTTATTTTTCATTAATTCCAGGGGAAAACCAATATCACATGTATAAGTCACTTCTCCAGAATACAGTTTAGCCAATAATAGACAAAACGTCAGAAAATTTGATGAGAATTAACTGATTTCTGCCTTAAATAGATTTGAAAGAGAATATGATATTCTTATGATTTATTTGGTTCTCCACATTGATTTGATTGTGGCAATAGCTTCAATCATGTTGGCCATGATTTTGTACATGTTAAACAATATGCATATAAGCCATCTATTTCCCAAGAGATGTGTGGCTCTTAGTTTCCAAATCTATAAAATCTGTAAAATGGAGGAAATGGCAACGATGTCATTGTCTCTGTGAGGGTCACCTGCAGTAACTTATGTAAAGTACTTGCTCGGTGTAGGGCACCCCCTAAGTGCTCACTAAGGGAGAGCTATTCTCCTGTTGGGGTTTAGCAAGGCAGCCCCAAAGCCAGACTGTCTGCTTTAGCAGTGCACTTGCAGTCAGTTCACTCTCCTGGGTCTGTTTCTTCATCTGTCAGATAATAACACCTGCCTCATAGGGTTGTTGTAAAGAATGAGTGGCTCTACACGTGGAGCACTTAGGACAATGCCTTCCACATATTCAGTGCTCATTAAACATTAGCTGTTATCATCGTCACACCTGCAATTTGGATAAAGTACTGCAAGAGGTTTCACTGTCCTTAGACAACTTCAGCTGTCACGAAACTTTGCCATGACTCAGACACGGCCAAGCTTCCCACTGGCACACCTCGAGGTAATTGGCATGATTTCTTCCATCATTATCATTTTAAAAGAAAAGGAGGGGCCGGGCCAGGTGGCTCACACCTGTAATCCTAGCACTCTGGGAGGCCAAGGCAAGCGTATAGTTCAAGGTCAGTAGTTGGAAGCCAGCCTGAGCAAGAGCGAGACCCTGTGTCTACCAAAAATAGAAAGAAATTACTTGGACAGCTAAAAGTATATAGAGCCGGGCGCAGTGGCTCACGCCTGTAATTGTAGCACTCTGGGAGGCTGAGGCGGGTGGATCGCTCAAAGTTAGGAGTTCGAAATCAGCCTGATCAAGAGTGAGACCCTGTCTCTACTACAAATAGAAAGAAATTAATTGGCCAACTAAAAATATAGAAAAAAATTAGCTGGGCATGGTGGCACATGCCTGTAGTCCCAGCTACTTGGGAGGCTGAGGCAGAAGGATTGCTTGAGTCCAGGAGTTTGAGGTTGCTGTGAGCTAGGCTGATGCCACAGCACTCACTCTAGCCTGGGCAACAAAGCAAGACTCTGTCTTAAAAAAAAAAGTATATAGAAAAAAAATTAGCCAGGCGTGGTGGCGCATCCCTGTAGTCCCAGCTAGTCGGGAGGCTGAGGCAGGAGAATCGCTTGAGCCTGGGAGTTTGAGGTTGCTGTGAGCTAGGCTGACGCCACGGCACTCTAGTCTGAGCAGGGAGGGAGGGAGGAAAGAAGGAAGGGAAGAAGAAAGGAAGGGAAGAAGGAAGGAAGGAAGGAAGGAAGGAAGGAAGGAAGGAAGGAAGGAAGGAAGGAAGGAAGGAAGGAAGGAAGGAAGGAAGGGAGGGAGGGAGGGAGGGAGGGAGGAAGGGAAAAGACGAAAATATTTTAAATGTTTGCGAATGTTGGTATAAAACTATACTTTAAAGTGGAGATGATCAGAGGGGGAGTTTTTGGAAACATTTGTGGTTGCCACAGTGATGGAGGAGGGGTACTACTGGCAACAGTTGTGGGGAGGAGATGCTATCTGTTCTGCATCTATCTTGCCTGGACCAAGAGTGCAAAACAAAGAGTTGTGCTTGTCCTGCTCCTTCACCACTTCCAAATGCCCCAGGAGACATTCATGTAAATGAAAAATCCGGTTTGATTTATCTAAGCCTAGAATCTACATTTTAAATATAAACACAGTATTTTTTGTTATACTCTAATTTAATATATGTTCAGATTATAAAATAATCAGGCTTCTTGTAAAATATTTAAATATTATAGTGGCCAGGCATGGTGGCTCATGCCTGTAATCTGGGAGGCTGAGACGGGTGGATCACTCAAGGTCAGGAGTTCAAGACCAGCCTGAGCAAGAGGGAGACCCCATCTCTACTAAAAATAGAAAGAAATTAATTGGACAACTAAAAATATATAGAAAAAAAATTAGCTGGGCATAGTGGCGTGTGCCTGTAGTCCCAGCTACTTGGGAGGCTGAGGCAGGAGGATCACTTTAGCCCAGGAGTTTGAGGTTGTGTGAGCTAGGCTGATGCCACGGCACTCTAGCTCGGACAACAGAGTGAGACTTTGTGTCAAAATAAATAAATAAATATTATAGAAGCATGTAGAAAATACTTAGGACAAATAAATCTTTCATATTCCTACCTTTTATGGACTTAATTTGTGTCCCCTGCAAAATTTGCATTGAAGCCCTAGCCTCCAGTACCTCAGAATGTGACCACATTTGGAGATACAGGTGGGCCCTAATCCGATCTGACTGGTATCCATATTAGAAGAGGAAATTTGGATGCACAAAGCAAAACCAGGGATGCTTGTGCACAGAGGAAAAGCCATACGAAGAAACAAAGTGGCCAACTCAAGTCAAGGAGAGGAGCCTCAGAAGAAACTAAACCAGCTGACATCTTGATCTTGACTTCCAGGCTCCAGAACTGTGAGAAAATAAATGTCTGTTTAAACAACCCAGTCTGTGGTATCTTGTTATGGCAGCCCCAGCAAACTAATAGACCACTCCTCCAGATTCCTCTACATGCATTCTAGCAAATGGCACAATTTTCTTTTGTATAAATTCATGTCTTCAACAGGTATTTATTATATACCCACTACGTTTAGGAGGGATAGATATATTGGTAAACAAAAAGTTTCTACTGAAATGAGATCATACCAGATATACAAATAGCAGCTGGGTTTTTTGTTTTTGTTTTTGAGACAGAGCTTCACTCTGTTGCCCAGGCTACAGTGCCGTGGCGTCAGCCTAGCTCACAGCAACCTCCAACTCCTGGGCTAAAGCGATCCTTCTGCCTCAGCCTCCCAAGTAGCTGGGACTACAGGCAAGTGGCACCATGCCCGGCTAATTTTTTCTATATATTTTTAGTTGTCCAATTAATTTCTTTCTATTTATAGTAGAGACAGGGTCTCACTCTTGCTCAGGCTGGTTTCGAACTCCTGACCTTGAGGGATCCTCCCACCTCGGCCTCCCAGATAACAGGGTGAGCCACCACACCTGGCCTAGCAGCTGTTCTTTTCCCTAAGTATTAGTCTATGTGAATAATAACAACTACCACCTATTGAGGGTTTGTGTGTTCCAAGCACTGGGATAAACACTTTGCTAGAGTCGTGTTAGAGTATCTCCTGTACCTCCAAGCCATATGAGATGACAGACTTGAAAGCCCTTTGGAAACTCTAAAGCTCGAGGGAAATGCAAAGGGGTTTCCTCCAACAGCGGCACTTCACTAGCCTTCAAGCCTGGAAGGAGCCTTAATAAGCAATGGATTCTACTCATTACTCATGAGGGAACGAGGCCCATAGAAAATGGGAATTGTCAGAGTTTTTGGCTGAGGTCAACAAATTGATTCTGGTCAGTGGAAGCCAAAAAGGCAATTTATTGCAGGATCTTGGGGAACAAAGGAAGAACAAAGCTCAGAAATTTAAGGGAGAGTGGCGGCGACTCACCCAGCCACTGTCACCTAGAGCAGCCTGGGTTCTCACATCTGCCATTTGGCTCTCAGCAACACCACTGCAAGTAACATATAACTACTCCGTTGATTTTGTCCACTCCTTTCAGATTCCAAGTTCCAGGCAAGAGTGTCCAATTCATTGTTCTGTCAGGGGCAGGGGGAGAGAATATTGGAAGAATGAGCCATGCCTCCCACCAAGCCTCACACTGTGGGGGTGGGGGGAAATCAAGGAAGGGGATTCAGACCTTGGGCATCCAGAAGGGCCAATGTCTACTACAAAGGGGAAAAGTGAGGGCTTGAAATCGGGTATCCTGACTTTCAGTTCAATCTTTTTTTTCTTTGACAACTCCTTTCTTTATATATATATATATATATATATATATATATATATATATATATATATATATATATATATAATACAGTTTACACTGAATTTTTCAGGGATACAACTATTATCTAATTAAAAAGGATGTTGCACCCTGTTGTACTGTTTGGAACTTTATGCACTGCTCCTGGTATTGTGTCACCAGTACCAACACCCCTGCCAGTCTGCTCATTCCCTGCACCATACTCCTTTTTTTTTTTTTTTGAGACAGAGTCTTGCTTTGTTGCCTAGGCTAGAGTGAGTGCCGTGGCGTCAGCCTAGCTCACAGCAACCTCAAACTCCTGGGCTCAAGCAATCCTTCTGCCTCAGCCTCCCGAGTAGCTGGGACTACAGGCATGCGCCACCATGCCCGGCTAATTTTTTCTATATATATTAGTTGGCCAATTAATTTCTTTCTGTTTATAGTAGAGACAGGGTCTCGCTCTTGCTCAGGCTGGTTTTGAACTCCTGACCTTGAGCAATCCACCGGCCTCGGCCTCCCAGAGAGCTAGGATTACAGGCGTGAGCCACCGCCCGGCCAGACTCCTTTATTATGCCTTCGTGGAGGTATGCACAAGCATTTGTGTATCAAAATGCATACTATTGTGCTATTGTTTATCTTCCTTTTATTTCTCCTGTGTATTACAGTTAGGATCTTATAATTTCTTTAAAATTATATGCATATATAAGTTATATTATGTAAAATAGTATTGCAAGGTAGTACAGGGAGCATTATAATATGTTAGTTATGAAAAAAGGTACTGTGTCTAAAAACCACTGCTTTAAAGACAACTTCTAATAAAATTTAGAAAACAAAAGCTCCTGTATGCGTCTTCCTTACTCCTCTTTATTTTTTTAAATTGCTATTTAGTCTCCTTGTTTCATTTTCTTGCCTGATTGGCTCCAATTCTTTCTTAGTCTTTGTTGGTTTCCAGGACTTGTTAATAATAGTAGCTCCGACCCCTACAGTTGTTGCTATGAGACGTTAAAATTTCTCCAATCTTCCCTTCCCTAAATTTAATTAATATATTTCTATGGACTTTTTAGTCCTGAAAACCTAGTATTAGTCCTTCTTTGTACGTGTTGGGGGCTTGAAAGCCTGGGAAAGCTTGGAAGAAGGAAAAATGACAGCTACCCCAAACCCTGCAAAGCAGTCGCAGGAATCTCCAGTGTTTCTTTTCTAGTAATGAAAGCCCCCTCTCAAAGGAGAAAGCTTCCCCATTAATACCAAGTATGTGGATATTTGCTTAGTACTGTAGTTGTTTAGTGATTACATCCACTTATTTGGTTTTACTAACAGAATAAACAAAGCTTCCTATTTATTCCCTTGCTTGCTTCTGATTTTTAAGAACTCACACTTTGCCTTTAGAATTTACTTTAAAAATTGAAACATACCATTTTAGCTTTCATTTAAAATGGAGGCTTTTTATTATAAGTCAAATAGTAATTTTAGAAGTGATAGAAACTAATTTACCTTATAGATTGATGAAGGTTTGAAAAACAATGGCAATAGACAAAAATTCTTACTATGTGACTTTCTATATAACTATTTCCGTGGGCTCATGGACACATGTATTTTAGAATGCGAACTATAAAATTGAAGCTATTCATTCATTGCTTAGGAAGGACATTCTTAAACAGGTGCAAAGGAGGGCTGTTGTTCCACATCTGAAATGTGTCCTCCTGGTAGGACATCAATTTTGCAGTATCTGTACTGCTTAATTAGAATCAGTAGTGTTCAAATTTGTTGACATGTGTAAAGATACTTAGATATAAATTATGATTTTTTACATAATCGAGGGCCCTGCTGGATCTTAGTAAAAGTCCCCATATTCTTCTTGATAAAGGGTGTATAACTCAAAGGGTATCAAATCTGGTTCTTAACTGTGCAAGAAACCCTATTTTCTTCTCTATAATATTTAAGAACCAGCAAGATCAAATTTTCCCCCCTTAGCAGTCTCAAACTCCTAAGGAATCCTTTAACAAAACAAAACAAAGAAATGAACTGGACCAAAGCAAAAGAAGAGATAAGCAGAGCAAATGATCCAGTTTTATTTTATTTTTATTTTTTTAATTTTATTTATTTATCTATTTATTTTTTGAGACAGAGTCTCACTCTGTTGCCCGGGCTAGAGTGCCATGGCATCAGCCTAGCTCACAGCAACCTTCAACTCCAGGGCTCAAGTGATCCTCCTGTCTCAGCCTCCCAAGTAGCTGGGACTATAGGCATGGGCCATCATGCCCGGCTAATTTTTTTTCTATATTTTTAGTTGGCCAATTAATTTCTTTCTATTTTTAGTAGAGACAGGGTCTCACTCTTGCTCAGGCTGAACTCCTGACCCTGAGCGATCCTCCCGTCTCAGCCTCCCAGAGTGCTAGGATTACAGGCGTGAGCCACCGCGCCCGGCCCATCCTACTTTCTTTATACAATTTGTATATAGAATTGTTTATCTTATATCTAACAACTTTAATTACATATATTAATTACTATGTCAACTCTTAGCAACCCTAATTTTAAGTGAAAACCTAGGTAGTAAGCAGTTTTAATCATCAATTACATACCAAGAATCCATGAATACAAATTTTACAATTTCCAAAAACATAGGCTTTCTAACAGTACAACTCTTTAATATAGAACAGGACGTTTTTACTAACAGACCCAAATAACTTTTGTTCCTCTGAATTAAGAAACCAAACGTATATGAACCTAAACTAATATCCAGCAACAAATGTGTCAGCATTGTATCTTATCTGGAAATGATCTAGACATTCAGTGAACAACTATCATTTAATTTAGCTTAGCAAAACTCTAAGGGTATTGTTGCTAAAGAGATTTAAGAAATCTTCCCAAGTAAACACATTACAAAATACAACCATTATCAAAAGTTTATTTACAAACTTTTACCCCATTTATATCTATTTAATTCCTTTACTCTTAACAATTTTATTTGGAAAACTTCATGAGACACCAGACAAATCTAGCTAACATCCCAAGCTAAATTTTTTATCAACCAATTTTACATTAATGCATACTAGGCAAGTATCATAAAGGCAAGAACCTTATAATTAAATACATGCACATTTTGCTGATAACTCAGAAGACAGAGCTATTCCCATCAAACCTGAAATATTAGACTAGTCCCATCCACCAAAAGATTACTAAGTCACATGACTTTGAAAAATATTTGGGCTTATTTGCTTAATTTATAAGTACTCCTTTATTCATAAGCCAATTTGGTACCATAGACAATATACAAACAGAAATGTATACACATACAAACACAAAAATACAGACAGACACAAAGATTTTATAGCTCTAGTTTTAAAACTTTAGACATGAAGTAAGATAAAACTCACTAGTTTAAAAGGACAGTTGGATTCAAACTCTTATCTCTGTAAATGGAACAGGCTGAAATTTATCTGTTCCACTGGCTGATGCCCTTACCAAATTTTATAGAAAACAGGATAGCAAATTTACATCTCAAGCATAGAGAGAATTAAACTTCTCCAAGAAGTCTGTGTGTGTAAGAGGAGGATTAAAATGGGTGCCAAGGTAATACAGCAAAGAGCAAATGTTACCTCCCAAATGGATGGGTTTGTTTGTGTGGCGGATATCAAGTCAATAGAGACAGCCAAGTTGGTTATAGCAAGAGGGTTCTTATTACTTGGCACAAATAGGGGCACACCGGCGATAGTTCCCAAAGCAGTGTGTCCCTGAGCAAGAGGGTTGGGCTGGTTTTATAGTCAGAGGGCAATGAGGCATGATCTGATAGGATCTGGCCATGTGGTGATGCCAGGGCTCAATCTGATTGAATCCTGGACCCTGCCATGCAGTGTCTGCTTCTTAATTCAGTCCCTACTCCTCAGTCCAGGTACTCAGGTTTCACCCGTAGTTGCTCGCTTGGTTCATCTGGGCATGCTCAGGTTTCATGACCTGCAGCCTGGGGAAGTCCATGACAACCGTAAAACAATTCCCAACTTTGTTATGTAGAAATTAAGCCATATTATTCTGGTGTGGTTACAGAAGAAAGAGTAGAGAGGAGTAGAAATAAATGGGAGAACAATTATTAAGAAAGGAAGCAGGTCGGGTGCAGTGGCTCACGCCTGTAATCCTAGCACTCTGGGAGGCCGAGGCGCGAGGATTGCTTGAGCTCAGGAGTTCGAGACCAGCCTGAGCAAGATCAAGACCCCTTCTCTACTATAAATAGAAAGAAATTAGCCAAACAACTCAAAATAGAAAAAAAATTAGCCGGGCATGGTGGCGTGTGCCTGTAGTCCCAGCTACTTCGGAGGCTGAGGCGGGAGGATTGCTTGAGCCCAGGAGTTCGAAACTGAGCAAGAGTGAGACCCCATCTCTACTATAAAGAAATTAATCGGCCAACTAAAAATATATATAGAAAAAATTAGCCAGGCATGGTGGCACATGCCTGTAGTCCCAGCTACTCGGGAGGTTGAGGCAGAAGGATTGCTTGATCCCAGGAGTTTGAGGTTGCTATGAGCTAGGCTGATGCCACAGCACTCTAGCCTGGGCAACACAGTGAGACTTTGTCTCAAAAAAAAAAAAAAAAAGGAAGCAAACAAAGGGACCAAGCACATATTTTTTTAAAAAGGGGGGGAGGGTTTCAGTCCACTGGAAATGTGTGAGTGTGTGTGTGTAGACTATCAGCTTTGTAATTAAGCTGACTTTTAATCATAGAGCTCTTTGAAAACAAAATCCATTTAAATGTATTAATTTTGGCCAGGACAAAGAGCTGATATTGCTGGGTTTTGAATTCTTTTCCACATGAAACCAATAAGCCTTAGCCAAAGTTACGACTTAACCAAGAATGCACAAGGCATCTCCGAAGAGATGAATGGGTACCCCAAAAGTCACATAAATATCAAACCCAAAAGGACTGGTTCCTTTACTGGGAACTGAACCCAGGCGGAGGCAGTAAAACCACAGAACTTTAATCACTGGACTACAAGGTGGAACAGCCCTTCTTGTGAATCCCACAGGAGATCCAGAGCAGGCAATTTGAGCATTTAAGAGATTTTAACCTGTTTCAGATCTGATGCCAACTGGAATGGTGCTTAGCTAATTCCCTGGATGTTAGCATTCCAACATCAGCATCAGTCACTGGTCCTAGTTTAGAAAATATGTGTTAGATCTGCATTCTTACAATCTCAGAAGTGATATTTTCATTCTGCAGTTGTTCTGTTTGTTCCTTCTGTTCTAAATTTAAATACATTTTCCCCTTTTAGACTATCCATCTTCCAATTACCTGTTTCATTGCCTGAAGCAATTGTCAGCAACAAAGGTTTATTTTTAGAGACCCACCTTATTCAACGGGTGGTCTTTTTACCTTAGTTTGTGTTTCTTAGCTAAAATTACCGAGTTCAGCGAGAAGCCCGTGGAGCAATAGGGCAAAGAAAACATTCTCTATGTGTGGACTCAGCATGGTCAGCTCTGAAAAAGAAGCAAGCCTGCTTTACCCAAGGGCCTACTTTTTATAAACACTTTATCCAGGGTAGCTTTATTTTAGCTCTTAGGGCAGGATAATAACTAAGCCAAAAGGTTAGCAGATTGAATTTTCCTTCTTACTTCATTGCTTAAGCTTTTCATTTGTTTTCTATAGAGTCTTTTAAAAGAGCCAATAAAATATTGAAACCTTTTTAGAATCAATAGGCATCCTTGGATGAGACTAATTCAGGAGCCCTCACTTTTAAATGCACTTCTTAAAATGCAATGCTGTTTATTTGGAACATTCTCTGTAATTTAAAGTTATCTTTAGTGAGATTTTTGCCATTTTTGTTTGCTGTTTTTGGGTCTGATACTTGTACATGTAAATATAGGCATAGCCAGAAGGTGAAGTACTCAGTTCCTCAGAAATTAAAGATTCTATTTTCACCTTGAATCTTAGCTTTGCCTCTCAGATCAACTTAGCCAATGGTTTTGTTCTGTCCATGCACACAGGGAAAAGATACAAAGGGGCTAGCACACACACACAAAAATCCTTGTAAATTTCCAAAAGCTGAAGTTTTTGTACTCCCTGCAGTATTGCCATTTGCTATAATACCAGTTTCTGTTTGATCCAGTTGGACCTTCGAGGCCACTAACTGGATCCAACATAGTTAATTATCAGATCCCGTCCAACCCTGTCTAGTTTGTGTTGCAACTTCCAAACACAGATCAGAACAAAATTTTGCTCAAATAAATTCAAATAGCTCAAAACACAGATCTATGGAGCTTTGGGATCGGAGAGAGAACTTACGTAGGATACCCAGTTGCTGCAAGAGAGGAACGAACACAGTGAGCCTGGGGGCGGGGGTGTGTAATTCACTGGGTCACTCAATGCTCCTGGTGTCACTGGGAGCTCTACTTCAAACATGCCATCTCTTTAAAGAAAAACTTTAGGCAAGTAAATTTTAACACTGAGCAAAGAAAACGGTTTGAGAATTGGACAGCCCCCAGAACAGCAGGTTCATAGCAACTCTGGGACTGCCACTGTAGGAGTTTCAGGGAGGTTGTGAAAGACCCAGGGAGTTTGCTCGGGTGGTGATGATGCATGTCTTTTGTTTACCTCCTGAATGGAGGCAATTTTCTCAGAATTTCTTTTAGACGCTTCTTAGGTGCTGTTGGAAATAAGTCTCCTATTCAATTTGATTCTACAACCAGCTTTTTCTAGTTGTGCATGCAAATAAATTATTTTAGGCATTTTCAAAGACCCCTGTTTTAGTCATTGCTGCTTGTGATCATCCTGGGTTAGGTGGATTCACTTACCTAGATATCTACAAGAAGGTGCCCCATGAGTAAAACCTGCTGGTGTTCAACTAATAGGAGTTGGTCACAAATTAAAAAAATCAAGCCTGAATTTCAAAAATAGAAAAGCAGTTGTAATTTTTTTTTTATCTTTCTGTTATTTAATTAGGTTCTTTGTAAAAATTTAGAGCACCAATCTGTGAGGATAAATTCCATTTGTCAGGGCAAACAGAGATCGCAGATAGCCCTGGAGCTGAGGAATTGCCTTGATTTTTGGTAAAATTTGGGAGTCCACAGCTTTCTGATCTACTTTGCGCTGTTCTGTAATCTCATATTTCTCCTTTTCTGTGTCGAAGATCTCACCCTCCTGGTGTCTGGGCTTCTGCAGCTTCTTCTTCTTAAAGTAAGCATCAGTGAGATACTTAGGGATTTTCACATTGCTGCTATCAATTTTTTTGGTGGTGGCGATGACAAATTTCTGGTGTGTCCTTCGCAGAGGAACTCGATTAAGGGACAGAGGTCCAGTCACAAGTAACAAGCCACTGCCCAGTTGCTTCAGGAAAACCATCCTCTTGCCTCTGTGGGGTCTGGTGAGGATGATGAGGATGGTCCCGGGAGTGAAGCTAGCTTGCAGTCTTCTCACGTGTTGGCTAAATGGTTTTTTGCTGTGGCTCAACAGCTTTCGAGGCACGTCTTCGGTTGGATAGTACCTAGGCATTTTGCAAAGTGTAACCACACGAGTGCCACCATTCTCATCACCACCAACTGGTTTTGTAACAGTGGCGAGGACCTTCTCCTTCTTTTTCTTTTCAACCTTGGATTTAGCCACTGAATATTTCCTCTTGTACATGGCCTTCCTAGAGTACATGGCAGATCAGGAATATCGGCCAATTCCTCTGACAAGAACAGGATTTCGGCTGCAGTGTGGCTTCCCCTTCTTAATCTTTTTAGCCTTGAGGTTAGCCTTTTTCACTTTGCCACCGGCATCAGCCTTCTTGGCTTCAGGTTTCTTCTCTTTAGTATCCGGCTTCTTCTCAACTTTTTTACCTGCCATCTTGCAAGATGGGAAAGCTGCAATTTTTTTTTAATGATTATTACTTTTTTTAATAGACAGGGTCTCCCTCTGTCATTTAAGCTGAGGTACAGTGGTGCAATCATAGCTCGCTGCAGCTTCAAACTCCTGGGCTCCAGTGATCCTGCCACCTCAGCCTCCCGAGTAGCTAGGGTTATAGGCACATGCCACCACACCTGGCTAATTAAGAAAACAATTTTTTAGAGATGGGGTCTCATTATGTTGCCCAGGCTACTCTCAAGCTACTGGTCTCAAGTGATCATCTCACCTAACCTCCCAAAGCACTGGGATTACAGGCATGAGCCACCATGCTCGGCTAGCAGTTGCAATTTTTAAAGAATGCTATGTAAAATGAGACCACCGGTGCCACAACTGCCAAGACCTTGACCTGGACCTTACTGCCAGGAAACAGAGATGGAATAGCAAAAGTTCCATGCAAAGTCCTGATCTTGACCCAAGCCTCTGATCCTGAGGCAGGGGTATAAAAGGCAGCCCCCACATCAAACTCAAATCTCTTACCCTCAGGGTAAAGATGAAAACCTCTGTTCTAGAAAGGGTTTTTAAAAGAACAGCTCAAACAAAGCCTAGACCTTCAACCAAAGTGTGGGATCAGTCCATATTTTCAGTAGGTCTCACCTCTTTACATCCAACAGTTTATCTTGGAATTGCAAGACACAAGGTGTTCAGAGCTAGCCAGGCCTGCTGAGTCCAGGAGGAGTGTCAGATGGTCAGGGTGGTAGATCTGAATCCTGTTCATAGTGTCAGAAATGTCAACCGAGAGGGAAGAGTCTGAAGCACAAAATATGATTAAAGAGTTTATTTGAGCCACAGTAAGGACAGCTGCCTGAAAGATTCAGACCCAAGTAACCTTGGATATTATAAAGTTTTCCGGTGGTGAAAGAAATAGACAGAGAGAGAGAGAGAAAGAGAGAGAGGAGCCAAACAACGTGGCTTTATTGTGCGCTCCTGGATGAGGTTTGCAGGTCCCAAGGGGGGAGGCAAGAAGTTGCATCCATTTGGAGGGGGTGTGGGCCTTTGTAGTATTTGGGATGGGCTAGGGACTTTTGGCAGGAAGATCTGGGGTGATGTTTGGTGGTCATTGAGAAATAGGAGGGGTTGGCAGTATTTGTGGAATCCAGGAACCGAAAACTTTCTTATCTGGGTGGACATCCAGGTGTTGTTTGGTTTCAGCAGGGCCTGGCAGTTGTCCTTGGTGGGTCTGATCTCGTGAGCCTTTTCTTTTTGATCTAGGGAACGGAGGGAGGCTGGCCACCAGCCTTGCAGATATGAGCTCTTGTCAGCCTTTATTTTTTATTTATTTATTTTTTTTCTCAAGACAGAGTCTTACTCTCTTTGAGATCCTCCTGCCTCCACCTCCCGGGTAGCTGGGACTACAGACACGTGACACCATCCTCGGATAATTTTTTTCTATTTTTAGTTGTTTGGCTAATTTCTTTCTATTTATAGTAGAGACGGGGTCTCGCTCTAGCTCAGGCTGGTCTCGAACTCCTGAGCTCAAGCAATCCTCCAGCCTCAGCCTCCCAGAGTGCTAGGATTACAGGTGTGACCCACCAGGCTGGGCCCTTTCAGCCTTCCTTACAAGCAGGTTTTTAAAGGTAAAACAAAAGCATGACAGGTAGTCAGCTGATAGGAAGCTGTTTGTCAGGAATTATTAGTTTACAGAAATAACATTGATTAGTGATTGGCTATATATTGTTAAGCGTGAGTTATAGTGTCCAGTGTGGCATTATTAGGTTAATTGATAGCTACCTGTGGCAGTAGCAAGCAGTTTCACAAAAGGAATACATACATAGCTGGAATGGGAGAGTAAAACACCATTACTGCCTCATTTGAATGTCCCTCTGGGCCTGATCATTTAAAAGGACTTATGTTTCTCAGATAAAAGTTATTTTCCTTTCTCATTCAGACCTGATGGACGTATAGATCAGTTGGGGACTGTCCCGGCCCACGAGACCTTCTGTTATTCGTGGGGGTCAAGGGGGACCATGCCTGAAAGAGATGGGTGAGAGAAAGGAACATGACCAAGCAAATGGTTGTCAAGGTCTACTTTACTTAGATTCTTTGTAGGTTTTATAAGCATACAGAAACAAGGAAGTAGAAACAGAAAAATAGAGTGGGGTGACGATGAGTCTTGGGTTTGGGCTAATCAGCCCCAATCAGCGTCTTATCGGTATCGAAGCTGTTTGTGACTGATTACTCAACCCCAACCTGGCAGGTGGTCGGGAACAATTGCAGTTAGCACACCCTGGAGCATTTCGCGGTCATGGAACGCATTCTTTTCGGAGCTACAGCTGGAGGGTGGGGTGCTGTTTTTGTCCTAGGAATTTTCCAGGGCGAAGCCCGTGCGTAGGACAAGTCATAGGGGTGTTGAGGGTCCCAGCTTCTAACATCTCCCCCTCTCTTTATTAATATGAGGGAGATTTATATAGGTGGGTGGAGAGCCTGTCTTAGGCTACGCGATGGGCTTCTGCGACCAGCACCCCAAATATAAGATCGGGCGATTAACATGAAGGTGAGGCCTCTGTCTTAGGCTATGTAGGTGGCATCCAGCTCCGGCACTTCTGATTATGAAGTGTGCCCCCAGGCATGGACCTACAATATTCCCGTCATGGAGTCACCTCACCGTCGGCAGGGTGTGCATCTGGTACACGGCATCGCAATAATCCCGTTATGGGCGTCTCCACAGCTTTTGGAACCAACTTTGTTCCATGTCTACGGCAAGGTCTGAGAAATTTAGACCTTCAGTGGGTGTATTGGGAGACTCTTCATGAAGGTTTTCTCTGGAGCCTCTTTGTTCTAGCTGTTGGTAAAACACGGAGACCGATTTTTGTGTGGCTGCGTCTACCTGTGACTTGACAAAATCAGTTAGTTTTTTGAATGCCCAAGGCCCAAAGGTGAGGAGCAACAGAAAACCTATAAGCGGCCCTAAGACACTGGGAAGCAATGTGGATAGCCAGGGGGATGTAGAAAACCAATTTTGACACCATGCTTCACTCTGTTCTCTTTGTTTTTTCCTATCTTCTAGGCTTTGTCTAACCCTTTCAATGCTATCTTCTACCAGACCTGTTTTATCTGCGTAGAAGCAACATTCTTCCTTAAGTGCTGCGCACAAACCTTCTTCTTGGAGGAACACTAAGTCTAGGCCCCTTCTATTTTGTAACACTACCTCAGAAAGTGAAGTGAGGGATTCTTTGAGATATTTTAGGCCCTGCTGTAGCTCTCGGAGGTCGTTATCGATGGCAGCAGAGAGCTGCAGGTATTGCTGGTTGGAGGTGACTAGAGAGGCTATGCCTGTTCCAGCCCCTGGGGCACCAAGGCCTAGAACAACTGCGAGTGTTATGGCCGTGATGGGCTCCCTTTTTTCCTGGGGCATTGTGGTGCTGCGCTCCCAAAATTTGAGCAATTCGTCAGCAGGATGTACAGTGAGTCTGGGGAAGAGCATGACTAACACACAATATTCTCTATGCTCAAGAAACGTTTCAGTGACTACATACGGGGTAAGGCCGGAAGAACAAGCAAAATAAGAGGTATTAGATGCCTGAATATACTGAAAGGTGAAGTTGACAGTAATTGACTGATTACATATTTTTTCTAAGGGTGCAGGGGGAAGCATTTTGGGCCAAGAAGGCAAAGGCCTAGGCCTGTGACTTGGCTGAGTGTCAGGCCCTCATGGGTCTCTAGGCCCCATCTGAGTTTGCTGGTGTCATTAGTAAATAATGGTTTATCAAATGTAGCGACACCTTCATAGAAGGGAGGCCGGGGGGAGTAGCATACCCAACACTCTTGATATTCTGAATTGTTGGCCTCTCGGATGGTCCTGACAGAGGCGTTGACCAAGGTGAGAATTAATTCTGCAGAGGAGGGGGGCCCCTCGGGCAGGGTAGGTTGGTATAGGGAGGTGCTAAGCGGAGAAGGGGACACAGCTGGGGAGGAGGGTAGGCCCCTGGAGGGACCGCGAGGCCGTGGTGGGTGTAGGTTGTGGTTAGGACCTATTGCGACCGTAGGACCTCTGGGAAGGCTTTTAATTAATTTGATTTTAAATGTGAGACCAATGTCTCTCCCAGATATGTAAAGTCTAAGTCCCCACTCAAATCCCCTGGACTGATCCCAAGAAGCCTTTTTTCCAGCTTCGGTGAATGAAATTAACAGGGGGTTGCACCACTGGTTGTTACACTGAGGATCAGTGGGTGGTTGTGGGGCGTAAGGGGACGAAGGGGCTTGATGGGGAAACCGCTTTCTGACGGTGATATAATCCCAGGAAGAGGAGGGATTCCAGTAGGCATCACCGGTGGTCTCACAGCCCCAGGAGGCACAAAAGAAGTCAGGGGCGTAGCCACATTGGTAGTTGTTGGTGCGAGGTCGATGGGCCCCTGGGCAAACATAAAAGTCTTTATATCTCGTTGTACAGCGTCCAGCTCCCGAGGAGCAAAGGCCTGGGGAGGAGTCAGTCGTTGGAGGAGCTGGCTGAGGGGCGTAAAGTACGGGAAGGCCCCACGCAGGGTCTTTAGCCCCGAGAGCTAATACGCATAGGTCGACTTCTAATGGATCCCATGGTATAATGGCGGAGAGACGTGAGGAGGAATTAACAACGTCTCCTGCCTCATTAATTACCTGCCATATATAGTTGTAGATCTGATGGATGTTGGTTGCGATGGTGCTCTTGATCACGACCAGAATCAGGCACAGGAGGGGCAGCACCTTTTCTCAGGGAGTCATTGTATTTCTGGAAGAGAACAGAATTAAGAATTCTTCTCAGGGGGTTCCCTGGGTGGGTTATATAACTTAATCGCTCTCTCTGGTAGCCATCTGGCGTTTCCTGCCTGGGTATCATAGATGCAGGCATGTCCTTTTCCCCATATGAGGACAGGGTCAGGCCCCAACCATTTGCCTGTAAGCGGCTCTTTCCATAAGGCCTGTGCATAAGTATCTGTGGTGGATGGGTGCCAAAGGCGGTCAGCAGCTGTTTTACCGGCGGTGTCAAAGGTGAGAAAATTTAAAATGAACAGGGCATGATTAAGCAGGGTTTTGGAATTACCTGATAAAGGGTATAAAATTCCTCCTCCCGATTGTAGTTTGGAGAGCGTATTTTTTAATGTCTGATGAGCTCTCTCTACAATACCTTGGCCCCGAGGGTTGTATGGAATGCCTGTAATATGCTTAATGCCTAACTGAGCACAAAAACTTTTGAAATTGGAGCTGACATATCCTGGGCCATTGTCAGTCTTAATAACTTTAGGCTGAGGGAGGGAGGTGAGACAGGCTATAATATGACTAATAATGTGGCGGGTGGCCTCGCCTGTTTGTAGGGAAGCAAAGATAAATTCACTGCAAGTGTCTATAGAGACATGTACATATTTAAGCTTTCCAAAAGGAAGGTAGTGAGTGACATCCATTTGCCAGAGCTCCCCAGGGATCAGGCCACGAGGGTTGACTCCTAGGTATGGTTCAGGGAGAAGGGTAAAACAGGCCCTGCATTGGCGGACGATCTCTCTGGCTTGTTCCCTAGTAATGGAGAATTTAAGTCTGAGGGTATGGGCATTGAGATGGTGTAAATTATGAGCTTGGCGTGCAGCGCAAACAGGATCAATAGTGATAGTGTGGACTGCGCCTACAACATGGGTTGCTTGATCAACAAGATTATTTCCAGCGACTAGAGGCCCAGGAAGGCCAGTGTGGGCGCGAATATGGCCTATGAAAAAGGGCGCAGAACAGGAGTGAATGAATCCTTGTAGTTGCTGGAACATTTGAGTGGTATTGTTGGAGGGCCGAATATGAGGCACAGTTTCTAAAGTGGCGACAGCATGAGCAACATAAGAACTATCAATATACAAGTTAAATGGTGACTGATCTACGTGTTTGAAGACTGCGACTAAGGCCACTAACTCAACAAGTTGAGCAGAGGAGAATCCGGTGGGAAAACTGCGGACCTGGCCATTAATGCTATAGGCCGCGGTGCCTGAGGAGGATCCGTCGGTAAAGACTAAGACGGCTCCTGGAATGGGGGAGACTCTTGTTTATTTGGGAAATATTACAGGTGTCCGATAGAGGAACTGAATTAGTTTATCAGGGGGGTAATGATTATTTAGTTTGCCCTGGAAAGACGTACAGTTAACTGCCCAGTCATCATCATTTTGTATTAGCCACCGAATTTGAGAAGCATTGTAAGGGAGTATTATGATATCTGGATCTTTTCCAAAGAGCTTAAGGGAGTTTTCTCGCCCCAAGCGAATAATCTTAGCTACTAAGTAAGGGTAGGTGGGAAGAACTTTAGGGGGGGAAGCCAATAGGTGAACCCAAAAACGGGGCTTGCCCTGCCAGAAGAGTCCCGTGGGCGAAAAGGGGGTAGGGAGGACAATGTACAAGGGGGAGTCGGGGGAGAAGTAGCCAATGGCCTGGGCATTTATGGCCTGCTCGACCAAATTAAGCACTTGCTGCCCTTCTTTAGTTAGGGAGCGTGGAGAGGTTGGATCGGCATCTCCCTGCAGGATGTCAAACAGGGGTTTTAACTGTCCTGTGGTGAGTTTTAAATACGGGCGAAGCCAATTAATGTCGCCTAGAAGGCGCTGAAAATCATTAAGGCATTGAAGAGAGTCTTTTCTGATTTGTGCCTTTTGAGAGAGGACCTTATTGGGGAATAATTCAAAGCCTAGGAACAGGTGAGGGGGGGCAGACCTGAATTTTTTCAGGGGACAAGCAGAGGCCTCGAGCTTGTAAGGCCGAGACAACAGGCATGGTAACTTGATGTAAGGTTGCCTCGTAGGCCCCGGCAAGAAGAATGTCATCCATATAATGAATTATATATAGCTGAGGATGTTGAATTCTAAAAGAATCAATTGTCTGAGCCACATATTTTTGGCAAAGGGTAGGGCTGTTGGCCATGCCCTGAGGTAATACTCGCCATTGGAAGCGCGGAGAGGGTCCTACATAGTTTACTACCAGGAGACTGAAGGCAAAGCGCTTGCAGTCATCTGGGTGCAGTGGTATGGAGAAGAAGCAATCTTTTAGGTCAATGACTATTTTATAGTAGCCTTTGGGGATAGCTACGGGCGAAGGCAAACCAGGCTGGAGTGCCCCTATGGGAACCATTGTTTGGTTAACAGCCCGTAAGTCTTATAGCAGCTGCCATTTGCCAGTCCTTTTTTGAATGACGAAAATGGGGGTGTTCCATGGTGAAGTAGAGGGCTCTATGTGTCCAGCAGCTAATTGTTCCTGCACTAATGCTGTAGCTGCGGCTAGTTTGTTAGACGGGAGGGGCCACTGATCGATCCAGACAGGGGAGTCACTTTTCCAAGTGATTTTATCTGCCTGAAGTGCAGGGGGATCAATGGCCCTTACGAAAAATGGTCTTTGAACCCTAGTCCTGATCTGTCTGACTTAGGGACGGTGGACAAGGGTGCTCTTAGTCCCTGACCCTCCTTGCCTAAACCCTGTCCTGGGAGGAATCCCTGTTTAAGCATTTGGCTGGTTACAACTTCATTGGGGCTGCACATAATGACATTCATTTGTGCAAGGATATCACGCCCCCATAAGTTAACAGGTAGGCTCAGGACTACAAAGGGTTGAGTGGTACCCCTGTTTCCCTCAGGGTCTTCCCATGTCAAAATTTTTGAGCTCTGGAGAGTATCTTTAGACTGTCCTATACCTTGTAAGTGCGTAAGGGAGGGCTGCAGTGGCCATGAATCAGGCCAGGCATCTTGGGCAATAACTGTGAAATCAGCACCTGAATCAAGAAGGCCTTCAAAAAGTTTACCATCTAATTTTAGCCGCAGGGTGGGCCGTTCTTTGGTGATAGCTTGGACCCAATAGAGATCAGAAGAGCCAGGGCAGGAAGCACCTCGGTTAGAGGCGATGGCTGGGAAGGATGTATTAAGGGGCAAGGGTAATGCCTGAGCTAAACGCTGTCCCTTAGAGACATCACAGGGCTGGTAAGCGCACTGGCTAAGATGTTAATTTCCCCGGTGAAGTCACTATCTACTATGGAGGGGTGGACTATGAGTCCCGCAAGAGTAGAGGAGGCTCAGCCCAGAATAAAAAAGAACATATTAGCCGGGGGGTGGGGGGGGGCGCCAAAGGAGCCAGTGGGCAAAATCTGAACACCATCCTCAGGTCTTAATATTGTGTCGGAGGAGGCACACAAGTCCACTCCTGCGCTCCCTGTGGTTGCGCGGAGGAGTCTAAAGTCTGGGAGCTCTCTTGTCGGCTGTTCCCCGAGGCCGACTGGAATTGAATAGGACGGGGGCCCCGGGGCTGGCCCCTCAGGCCGTTTCCCGAAAGGGGGGGCAAGGGGTTTCCAAAGACATCGGTCTTGGAGCGGCATTGATTGGCCCAATGCTTTCCCCTCTTACAGCAAGGACAGAGGGAGGAGGGCTGGGCTGGCCTGCCTGGCAGCTCACTGAAGTTAGGGGTAACAGAGGAGGCGGCTAAGGGGCACTGCCTCGCAAAGTGCCCTGGTTGACCACATTTAAAGCAGTCCCTCTGTGCCGCGGTCCCTTGGATGGCGGCCCCAACCGCAAGCTGTACGGCCTGCAATACCTTATGGGCGAAGGGGTCAACATCATTACACATTCTAATCATGTCATTACGGTCTTTATTTTTGAGTTTGCCCCTGAGGATGGCCCTGCAAGTGCTGTTGGCATTTTCATAGGCCAATTGTTTAATAAGCCTATTATCCTCATCTTCGTGTCCGAAGGTCCGTTCAGCAGACTCTAAAAGCCTGCCCACAAATTCAGTAAAACCCTCTTGAGCTCCCTGGGTGATTTTTGTCAGGGGAGTAAGGACAGATCCCGTAGAGGGAAGTGTTCGCCAGGCGCCAAAGGTGGCTGCAGCGGTCTGAGACAAGAGCCCAATCGGGAGTCCCCTTTGGCGCTGTTCAGTGGCAAATCTCCCTTGCTAAGCTAAGCTTTTCAAGGGTCCAAGATGCAGAATTGGGGTTTTTTAAATTATTAGCAGCCGTGGTCTGACAGCGGTCGACAAAGTCGGCCTTCCAAGAGAGAAACTTCCCGAGAGAAAGGACCGCCTGTACTAGTCTGATCCATTCTCCGGGGAGCAGGTAGCCGCCCCCTGAGGCTGCCTCTAGGAGGGAGTAGGTAAAGGGTGCATTGGGCCCATACGTCCTAATGGCAGAGTTCAGTTCTTTTAAGGTTTTAAACTTTAGTCTGCGAAATTCAGTGGGCTCTGCAGTGGGCTCTGGGACTGTCTCTTCCGGGGGGTCATTACTTTCACTTTCCCTTTCCCTTCCTTCCGTATCCTCATTATCTGAATCTTGGGGCGGGGACTGGCTCGAAGAAGGGGCGGCAAGGTCTCCTCGCCTATTAGACCGGGTAACTACCAGGAATGCTAGGGCTTTATGGGAGGACTTTAAGGATTTTTTATTTAAGGTGGCATATGATTGGGCGGTCTCATGATATGGGTGGCTAATGAAGACAGAATCTTTAAGCGTATCTTGGAGGGAGGACAAGTCTTTGGAAAGCTGGGCAAATTCTTTTTGAAGTTGTAAGACATCCTTTAACTGCGTAACCCTTTGACTTAAGTCTTTTTTTGGCACACAAAAGCAAGGGCATTGTAAGGGGAGGCATTAATGAAGGTGCGCAAATCTGGGGCACATAAGGAGGAGGTCTATGGGGGGCCGTGGTAGGAGGCGGCCATTCGGGATCGTGATATCGGGCCGCTTCCTCTTCGAGGGTTGCCTCTCCTGCGGGGTTGAGGGACTCTCGGAGGGGTTGTTTCTTGAATACCGGGTAATTAAATGCATGAGGGGCTGTACCCTCGGGTAAGGGAGGGTAGAGGGTCTTGGTGTCTGGCCTACTAATCGGGGGCTCGTCCGTAGATGTCTGGAGCTCAGCCGAGGGGTCCTGAGGGGGCATATTAATACAAACCGAGGGGCATAGGGGAAGGGCATATTGGTCCCTCAGGATTATTAGGGGAAGTTGACACTTCGGCCGCCTCTAAAGACGTTCTCGAAGCGGACCACGACACGGGTCGGAGACAAAATTCTGCTACCGAGAGCAGCTGCTTTTTATTGGGGTCTGAATCTGCTCCCTCAACAATATCTCTGATTAGTCCCCAGTACGAGAAAACATATACAGGGACGGCATCTGGGCCCTGATTCAGAAGTAAATTGTTTAAATCTCTGCCTACTTTTTGCCACTTGCATGGGTGAATTTCGGGTCCACCAACAATAAACCAGGGACAAGCACGGTCAATGAACACAAAAAACTTTACTAGGTCCTTTTTCTTAACTCTAATTCCTCTCTCTCTGAGTGAGGCCTTGAGATCCTTAATGCAAACGGCCTCTTTAGACAAAGAATGGCCCATCTTGATGGAGTGACAATGTAAAAAATTTACTCACCAGACCGTCGATTCTGTGAGCGGCAGAACGAGGGTCTCTGTAGGGTTTCCTTTGGTCAAAGAGCGCACTGCGGCATCACCCGACAAAGGTCCGTACCTCAGGCCCCAAGTTGGGCGCCACTTGTCCCGGCCCCCGGGACCTTCTGTTACTCGTGGGGGTCAAGGGGGGCCATGCCTGAAAGAGATGGGCGAGAGAAAGGAACGAGACCAAGCAAATGGTTGTCAAAGTCTACTTTACTTAGATTCTTTGTAGGTTTTACAAGCATACAGAAACAAGGAAGTAGAAACAGAAAAATAGAGTGGGGTGACGATGAGGCTTGGGTCTGGGGCAATCAGCCCCAATCAGCGTCTTATCGGTATCGAAGCTGTTTGTGACTGATTACTCAACCCCAACCTGGCAGGTGGTCGGGAACAATTGCAGTTAGCACACCCTGGAGCATTTCGCGGTCAGCTCGTCATGGAACGCATTCTTTTCGGAGCTACAGCTGGAGGGTGGGGTGCTGTTTTTGTCCTAGGAATTTTCCAGGGCGAAGCCTGTGCGTAGGACAAGTCATAGGGGTGTTGAGGGTCCCAGCTTCTAACAGGGGACTGCTTGTTGATGCGTTAAGTTTAAATGTTTTACATGGTTGACGTTCTTTGCTATTCTGTTCAGTTCTTGTCTTAGCCATTTTCATGGTAGTTTTCTTAGTTACCTATAAAGTGTGTTTGCTTCTATTTTCAATTTTTTTTTTATAAATCACTTCCCAAATTGGAAATAATTTGGCTATTCCTTATTAGGTTTGTTCGAGGTGGGAACCTGAAAAGTATATATAGGACATAATACTTAGATACTAATCAGAAAGCCTATGAAACAAAAGCCACAGGAGTATGGAGAATCTGAGGTTGTAAATCTAATATGACCACAGACAGCTGCAGTGACACCAGCAATCCTATCCCTCCTGATAAGGGCAAAGCTATCCCCCCACCCCATCTCTGCAGGTGTTACTCACGCCCCCTGGATAAACCCTCTATAAAACCCAAGGTTTTCACCTCACTCAGAGTGGCTGCTCTTTGGCCTCCACCCATCTACACCCAGATGCTCAAAATAGCACAGCATTTTGCTACACATGAGGCTTCATGTGTGTCTCTCTCTGTCAGGTCTGGACCTAACATTTGGTGCTGAAACCCAGGAGGCCACACCGGGTAGACATGACCTCTGGGTCTCCAGCAGGCAAGGCTCGACTCAGCGGCAGCTCATCCTGGGCTCACTCCCAAATCCAGCCTTCCCCTGAGCCCCTGGGTCACCAGTAAGGTTTCCATGGATCTTTGACTAAATTGAGAGGAGCCAGTCTCCTGGTTGATCGAAGAGTCCCTTTGAGCCACTAACCTCCCTTGTCTCTGATGAGGTGGCTGGGAAAAGTGCTGAGCGGTGCAGGGGCTCTCTCTAACTTGTCTCTGATCCTGGAGGGTAGGCAGAGCGTTCTAGCTTGGCCGAGGTAAGGTAATTGTCTGCCCAGACCCTCCTGAACCAAACTGAGAGAGACACTGGACCGGGACTCACATCTTCCTAGCTGACTTCCAAAATCTGAGACATCCTGTTCCTGGTGAGTGGGAGGAGCTCACAAGCTCGTTCTCATTTCTCATTTCCTCCTTTCGACCCAAAAAGTCCTGCTGGGAAGCCAGAGGACTCTTGGCCCCTGGGGTGTTCGTTGGACACAAGGGACGCCTGTTCTGACTCATAGCTCATGCTCATCACTCACTCCTCACTCCAGTGCCACTCCCTCGTTCTAGGGAACTGAGTAGAATCGCCCTGTGCCACCCTACTCTTTCCAGAAACATAGGAACTCTCGGTCTACTCCTCCTAAAACTACCCCTCTGGGATGCCTCCTCTGAAGTCTCAAAACATGAGGTCTCACTGCAATTTCTGTCACCACAATGGCAAATGGCCCGACATTCCTTTCCTCCCTCGACAAGCCATAGCCACTTTCTCTTTCTTTCTCTCAGTCTCTCTCTATACATATCTCTCTCTATTTATCTCTCTCTCTCTCTCTTTCTTCTTTCTTAGGAAAATAAACTTTTACTTCTGTTTATCCTCATCACTGTCTGCGAATTCTTTCTCCCCTCGCCCATGGACCTCGCACCCTAACATTTGGTGGCTCATACGAAGAGAAAAAAACTAAGTCACTGAGTCCCTTCTCTGCCTCTATATGAGCAGCTCATCTTTCATAGCTGTCGTCAGAGACAATATTATGTTACATGACAAGGACACCAGGCCCAAGAATGAATCCCTTAATCACGGCGCTGTTCTGCCACTCAACCTTCTGTTGCCACTGGCACTGCAAGGGGGTCTAAAGTTCTTTATGTTCAGCCCTTTCTTAAAACTTGCTAGAAATCCTAATCTTCACTCTGCCTGGCACATGTTACTTTTTACTCCTGTGTCTCTCACTGTCTTCACTTTCCAGATAAGGTTTCCTTTTCGGCTCTCCCTGTTCCCCCTCCTTTCTTCTTCTTCTCAGTCTCCACTGTTCTTGCCTGGCTGCACTGGCCAAGGCCAGCCAGGCTCCCTCCCCTCCTGTACACCAACTCCATTTTTAGGAGGCTGCAGGATCAGAAGACATTGTAAATTACTCAGAGCCAGGATAAAAATCCAGCCCTTTCCTTTCAAGACCGTCCTCTTTACTACTTAGATCTTAACAACCGGGAGGGACAATCCACCTTAACAATGCACTTCATCTCCTAGTTAGCCCCCATATTCAGCATAAACTCCAAAAGTGGAACTTTTAAACCTGGTCTTCAAGATCTTTAATAGCTAAGATGGGGAGAGGTGAAGGAAAAAGAGAATGGGACTAAGAACAGCCCCAGAAACAGAAAAAGCTTTCCAAATAGTGGTTGCCCTTGTAAAAAACTTTTCTAGAGAGTCACTCAGAAAGGCCCCAGGCAAGTACACAACAAGGCCACACCCTTCTCCAGGAACTAAGCCCTACCTCCCTACCACCCTAGAGTAAAAATGCCCCAGGAAATGGGCTCCGCCAGAACCCTGTCCCTTCTGACCAAAGAAAGACACTGAAAGAGCAAATGCCCTCTTCCTAAAACAGGACATCACACCTGCCTTCTGCCCCACCCTGAACAGGCATCCTCCATACCCAGGGACCCTCTGAAACTGCTTCAGTCTGACGGGCACGTCAAACTTCAACACACTGGGATGGCCTGGCCTTAGATAACCCTCTGGCACAGGTAAGAACTAGTGCCAGAGCCATGTTCTCTACTCTTCCAGAATTTGAATTTTCAGGGCCTGTATTTCCCTCTCCTACCCCTAGCCTCAGAGTAAAACATAAAACACAACCCCCCTGTGTCTTCCACAGCTTCTCTGTAGCTGGGAGATGAAGTCTTTGCTTGCCCACTTTTTTTTTTGTACTTCCCAATTACCCATACTGGGAAAAGATCTTAACTAGAACTTTACATACAACATTTTCCTTGATATACTCTGAACTTTCAAACTATTAAACTTTCTGTCTGGTTGCACCTAAGATTGTCTCCTTTTATATGTCTATGTGTTTGAGCATCCATGTATGTCATGTATATGTAATGTTTCCCTACCAAAATATGTAAAAGAACTCTAATTAATTAGCTTAAAGAATTAAGTAAATAAAAAAATTATCTCCAAGATTTAAACTATTAAATTCCACCTGGCCCAACCTTATTCATCCTCTCTAGGACTAAGGGCTATTACAAAAGAGACAAGCATATAAAATTATAAAGACTGATTTCAAGAAATGACATTAAGTTCGGTTCCCTTGTCTTTCTCCACCACCCCCACCTAACATCTACCTGCCAACAATAAAACTCACTGGACAAGTTCTTTTTTTTTTTTTTTTTTCTTTTTTGAGACAGAGTCTCACTTTGTTGCTCAGGCTAGAGTGAGTGCCGTGGTGTCAGCCTAGCTCACAGCAACCTCAATCTCCTGAGCTCAAATGATCCTGCTGCCTCAGCCTCCCGAGTAGCTGGGACTACAGGCATGCACCACCATGTCCGGCTAATTTTTTGTATATATATTTTTAGTTGGTCAATTAATTTCTTTCTATTTTTAGTAGAGACAGGGTCTAGCTTAGGCTGGTTTCGAACTCCTGACCTTGAGCAATCCACCTGCCTCGGCCTCCCAGAGTGCTAGGAATACAGGCATGAGCCACTTCACCTAGCCTGGACAAGTTCTTAAAAGGACCATGGCACAACCTAGAAACTAAATTTTACTCAAGAATTTCCAAGGACAAACTGAGTCCCCTTCAACCGTTTAAATAATTCTTGCTACTTCCACTACTATAGCTGAACCTCTGGAAATCCCATCAGAGAGTCATCTCCCTGGACTCAAACCTACAGGCCCTCCAGGACCTGCTCCCACCCACAGTGAGCTCCCGGAAAGTTCAGCCCATCATGGATACCAGGCTCCAATAATATGCTGTGGTATCTATGGCTCCTTATCATGCTTTGTCTCCTCTTTATACTTCCCGTGTCACTCTGTGAATGCCACCACAGACCAGCTTACACACCGGGCTGGTCAGTCCTTTGCCCTCGCTATAATAATTACTATTACCGAGCCCTAATAATAATTACTTTCCATCCCCCCACTATGGACACTCTATGACATCTCTATCTGCCTGTAGTCCAAGAGACGTCTCTCAACCTTCTCAAAACTATGAGCTCTTCTCACCGTGTATAATCTTAAGCCCTTGGCTAAGCCCCCTAGTGACTCTACTTTCAGCTCTCATTTTCAAACCCTACATTCTCCACTAGCTAGTAACATTCATATAAAACCAAATTCAGGTCCTATTTATCTCCAGTAAAACCCCATCTTGCCCTATTCTAACTTCAAGACCATCCATTTTCAACCCCTTCCCTTTTAATAAATAAACTTCATAAGAAGATCTCTTCAACCCTTCTCAGCTTGAAGTAGCTACAGAAGAAAGATCTCTGCCCATTTTCCCAACTTCTGAGTTCATTTTACATAAAAATTTAATTTTAACAACAAAAACGGGGGAATGTTAGGTGGCCTTGAATCTCCCAATTTTCTAATAACATCGAAAAAGCAATTCTGAACTCTCCCAAACTAGCAGGCAACCTGCTGGGACTCTTGTTTTCACAAACACCTAAAAGAGCCCAGAAAAGAAATGTAAATCTTTCTCTTTACATTTCCCTAGCTCCGAGTTTTTAGAATTTGTTTTACAGCCTCAAGATGTTCCAGACAGGAGGGGAGTAAACTCCAGGCCTTTGTTTCCTGCCCAAAACCATATCTCAGGGACAAAGATCATATCCCTTGCAATAGGCCTGACTGCATTTCAAAGATGACAATGTCTCCAGGAACAGAAAAAACAAAAACGAAAACAAGGAAGCAGTCAAAAAGACTACAACACTTGCTTCCCGATCTTTCTAATTTTTAAGTTTTACCCTTTTCCTATACCTTATACCTTACCCTTCCTTTTCTTATATGTATACATTAAAAAGGGTGGAATGTTAGGTTTGTTCTGGGTGGGGACCTGAAAACTACATACAGGACATAATATTTAGATAGTGATCATAAAGCTCGTGAAACAAAAGCCACAGGAGTCTGGAGAGTCCAAGGTTGTAAATCTAACTTCTACCACAGGCAGCTACAGCAACCCTGGCATTCCTATCCCCCTGATAAGGACGAAAGGATCCCCCTCCTCTACCTCTGCAGGCGTTACTCTCCCCACCCCCCAAAAGCCTCTATAAAACCCAAGGCTTTCCATTCCCTTCCTCAGAGTGGATGCCCTCTGGCCTCCAGCGGTTTGCACCCAGATGCTGAAAAGAAAACATCATTTTGCTACACACAAGCTTTTGTGTGTGTCTCTCTCAGCTCCAGACCTAACATCCCTGACTGGTCGTCTGGGGTTTAATTGACTGTTCCCTTGACACTTACTGAACTTAAGGAGTTGTTTTTGCCCATTCTTTCATAATTTTTTCTATTGTTATTTTTTTTCTTTCATAAGTTTTTCTAGAAATTTTGTTTATTGAAAACTTTTTTCAAACGTGATGATGTTACCAAAAGTTTGGTACTTGTCCCCCCACAGCCTAATGAAGAACAAAGACAAATGGTTTGAGGAAAAGGAAAGAGAAGTTTATTAATTTTCCAGGAAATGAAGAAGATTGCAGACTCCTGTCTTAAAGTACCATCGTCCTATCTATAAGCAGAAATACAGAGCTTTTAAAGGGAGTTTTCAACTTTGGGCTATTGCTGTTTAACTATAGCATCTCCAATGAAGACAATCTCATGACCTCTGCCCAGATAATTCCATTGAGCCATCTCCTATGGTAACAAGAGCAAAGAACATTCCCCTGCCCCTCTGATTTCTGGCCTTGGGCAGGGATGCAGGTTTTAATTCCCAAAAAGACTAGAGGGGGGTTGACAAGATAACTTGGAAAACATTTTACCCCCTTTTCAGGCTGTTTGAGGAAAAGGAAAGAGAAGTTTATTAATTTTCCAGGAAATGAAGAAGATGGCAGACTCCTGTCTTAAAGTACCATCGTCCTATCTATAAGCAGAAATACAGAGCTTTTAAAGGGAGTTTTCAACTTTGGGCTATTGCTGTTTAACTATAGCATCTCCAATGAAGACAATCTCATGACCTCTGCCCGGATAATTCCATTGAGCCATCTCCTATGGTAACAAGAGCAAAGAACATTCCCCTGCCCCTCTGATTTCTGGCCTTGGGCAGGGATGCAGGTTTTAATTCCCAAAAAGACTAGAGGGGGGTTGACAAGATAACTTGGAAAACATTTTACCCCCTTTTCAGGCTGTTACAATGGTACTAATTTTTTTTCTTTTCTGTCTTTTTTTTTTGAGACAGAGTCTCACTTTGTTGTCCAGGCTAGAGTGAGTGTCATGGCATCAGCCTAGCTTACAACAACCTCAAACTCCTGGGCTCAAGCGATCCTCCTGCCTCAGCCTCCTGAGTAGCTGGGACTACAGGCATGCGCCACCATGCCTGGCTAATTTTTTCTAAATATATCAGTTGGCCAATTAATTTCTTTCTATTTATAGTAGAGATGGGGTCTCGCTCTTGCTCAGGCTAGTTTTGAACTCCTGACCTCGAGCAATCCACCCGCCTCGGCCTCCCAGAGTGCTAGGATTACAGGCATGAGCCACCGCGCCCGGCCCTTTTCTGTCTTTTTTATTAACAACTGTAACTATAGAATCTAGACCAGTGCCTGGTAATATTTAGTGCTTCATAAATATCTGTTCAATGAATTAGTGAACATTTTAACTCAAATCCTTTTTTTTATCTCCCAGCTCCTGTTATAGTACTGGCTATAACACACACACACACAAATTGATTTTATTTCTTTTATTGAAATCAATAAAGTGCTTACCATGCTTTTAATAGAATTAAAACTGTTATAAATGTTTTCAACATTTTCTTAAAGAATAAACCTCATAAAAAATAAATTGATTTTTTTATACTCAGTTATATGATCGAGAATTGTTTTTTAAAACGTGAAGACAGGACTTCTATATTTAAACTCCTATTCCTCTTAATTATTGGTAATAAAATGATAACCTATTTTGATCACTAAATTCTGTTCTAAGCCTTTGTGTTTTCCATAATTAAAGGTAATTTACTTAAGTACCTGACATTTCTATTACAAAATACTCACAAGTTCCCAGGAGGCCCCCAGAGGCCTAACTAGGGCAATTCCAGAAAGGTATCTGCAGCAGAACCAAAGCAGCTGCAACCAGTCAGCATTTAGGGAACTGCAGCCTTATTTCAGGAAGCAATGCTTAGAGTCAGTAGACAGATGATAAGGTCTCACTTTACCGCAAGAGTCCAAGACTATGACTCACCAAAAGTCCCTTGCCAAACCTTGTTACTTAGAGGAAGAAAACACCTGACATGTATCACTAACAAAATACGTATGTGTCATATTTTTGCAGAAGCAGGAAAATTTAGAACACAAAGGAATATAATTTCAGTACAGCCCAGCCCCATCTATATGAAAATCATATGTGTATATAAATGAATTATGACCAAATACATATTACACATTTAAGTGTCAATGGAAAAGAACCCAAACTCTGTAAAATAATTTAAAGAGGTTTATTCTGAGCCAAGTATGAGTGACCATGGCCCAGAGCCACACCCAAGGAGCCTTGAGCAAGTGGATTTGCTGTGGTTGGATTACATTTTGGTTGTAAACATTTTAGGGAGGTAGGAATTACATGTAAAATTATAGATCAATACATGGACGGTGTACATTGGTTAGGACCAAAAAGGCAGGATATCTCTATCCTGACTCTAATCCTGGGGGTTTATAGGTTGTAGGTGGGCTTAAAGATTCTTTGATTTGTAATTGGTTAAAGAAATGAAGCTTTGTCTAAAGGCTTGGAATCTTTTAAGTTAAGACAAGGAAGTTACCAATCAGAGATAAGCCACCAGACATATACTCAGACTCACAGATCTGTTGGGTAAATTGAGGACCTGCAGGTGTGGTTTAAGGTTTGTCTTGCATAGCCTTAGGCTGTTAATGAATTACAAAGGATGTCTTCAAGAAGGGAGGGGGCATGATCAAGTGTGTCTGACCACCCTTCTCATGGCCAGCAACTCAGCTTTAGGGTATTACTAGGGTTCCTTTGGCCAAGAGGGGGATCATTCAATTGTCTGGGAGGCTTAAGAGTTTATTTTAATTCACAGAAGTATTTAGTATGTTATTTACTAAGCCATTGCACTAAACATAATAAACATAAATATATATATATATATATATATATATATATATATTTTTTTTTTTTGAGACGGTGTCTCGCTCTGTCACCCGGGCTAGAGTGCTGTGGCATCAGACTAGCTCACGGCAACCTCACACTTCTGGGCTCAAGCAATTCTGCCTCAGCCTGCGGAGTAGCTGGGACTATAGGCACATCACTTTGCCTGGCTAATGTTTCTGTTTTCAGTAGAGACAGGGTCTTGCTCTTGTTCAGGCTGGTCTCAAACTCCTGACCTCAAGCAATCCTCTGGCCTCGGCCTCCCAGAGTGCTAGGATTACAGGAGTGAGCCACCATGCCCATTCTATAAACCAAAATATTAATAATACAGTTAAGATTCTCAATATAATTTAATTGTAATCATTTCAATTACTGGAGGTGTTTTAAAACAAATGACTATTTACACTGATCTCACAGAGTTGTCATGAAATTAAATGTTTAAAAAAATGATGATACTTATTGAGCACTTAAAATATGTCAAGTAATGGCTAAAGGTTTTACATAGACTAATAAAGTAACTTATGTTACTTTATTCTCATAAAGTGGTAATATTATCCCTTTTTATAGATAGATAAAGAGCGAGGTAAGGGTGAACCCATATTTGCCTGACTCCAAAGCTGTCCTCTTAATTACTGTGCTCTTTAGCAATATCCCCTCAGGCCTATGCACTAGAGTACCCACATTGGTTGTTTCTCATGGAGCGTAACATGGGTGCTTATCCAAAATGCTTGGGGCCAGAAATGTTTTGGATTTTGGATTTTTTTTCCAGATTTTGGAATATTTACATATTCATAATGAAATATCTTGGGGCTGGGGCCCATGTCTAAATATGAAATTCACTTATTTCATATACACCTTACACACATAGACTGGAGGTGATTTTATATAGTATTTTCAATAATTTGTGCATAAAACAAAGTTTTTTACTGTGACTCATCACATGAAGTCAGGTGTGGAATTTTCCACTTGTGGCATCATGTTGGCACTCAAAAGTTTTCTGATTTTGGAGCATTTCGGATTTTGGATTTGGGGATTAGGGACACTCAACCTGTAATAACACCTTATACTGGCTGGCCTTTTTCTGTTTCTTACTTTCCTACTTCTCTAGAGTGTTTCCTGGGATCACCTACTCTATTATTAATAGTTTGCTGGGGCTGGCATAACAAAATACCACACACTGGGTGGCTTAAATGACAGGCTGGGAAGTCCAAGATTAAGGTGTCCGGTAGGTTTGGTTCTTTCTAAGTCCTCTCTCCTTGACTTGCAGAAGGCCACCTTCTCCCTGTGTCTTCATACAGTCACCTGTCCTTGTGCACAAATGTCTGGTGTCTGTGAGTCCAAATTTCCTCTTTTTACAAGGTTACTAGCCAGCCTGGATTAGGGCCCACCCTAAAGACTTCATTTTGACTTAATCACATTTTTAAAGACCTAATCTTCAAGTATGGTTATATTTTGACATACTAGGGGTTGGGACTTCAACCTACAAATTTGATGGCGGGGGACACAAGTCTTCCCATAATGCCTACCAAATAAACCACTTCACTTGAAACTTTGCTTCAGGGTTGAATCTAGGAAACACCAATTAAGATAAAACAAGGAAGATACTGCTTGACATACAGTACTAAACATTTCTTTAGCATTTTTTGTAGTGGGATTCACTGACAATGAATTCTCCTAGTTTTCATATATCTTAAAATGCCCTTATTTTCCCTTTTATTCTTGAAGGACTTTTAAAAATAGACTATTTTTTAGAGCAGTTTAGGTTCACAGCAAAATTGAGCAGATAGAGAGGTCCCCTAGACCACCTGCCCCCACACACGCATAACTCCCCCATTACCAACATCTCCCGCCAGATTGGTACATACATTACAACTGATGAACTTTGACACGGCATTATCACCCAGAGTCTGTAGTTCATATTCAGGTTCACTCAGTGTCATACTTTCTGTGGGTTTGGACAAATGCATAGTGACATGTATCCACAATTACACTATTACAGAGAGTGTTTTCACTGCCCTAAAACATTCTCGGTGCTCTGCCAATTCATCCCTCCCCCACGTAACTTCTGGCAACCTTGATTTTTTTGTTGTCTCCATTGTTTTGCCTTTTCCAGAGTGTCATATACAGTAGGTGGAGTTGTACAGTATGTAGCATTTTCTGATTGGCTTCTTTTTTTTTTTTTTAGACAGAGTGTCACTCTGTTGCCCAGACTAGAATGCCCATGGCATCAGCCTAGCTCACAGCAGCAACCTCAAACTCCTGGGCTCAAGCAATCCTCGAGTCTCAGCCTCCCAAGTAGCTGGGACTATGGGCATGTGCCACCATGCACGGCTAATTTTTTCTATATATTTTTAGTTGGCCAATTAATTTCTTTCTATTTTTAGTAGAGACAAGGTCTCACTCTTGCTCAGGCTGGTTTCGAACTCCTGACCTTGAGCAATCCTCCCGCCTCAGCCTCCCAGAGTGCTAGGATTACAGGCCTGAGCCACCACACCCTGTCTCAGCTTGGCTTCTTTCACTTAGTATTATGCATTTAGGTTTTCTCCATATCTTTACATGGCTTGATAGCTTCTTTAGTTTTAGCATTGAATAAATATTGCATTGTTGAAGTTCCACAGTTATTTTTCCATCGACCTACTGAAGGACTCCTGGTTTCCTCCATTTTTCAGCAATTATGAATAAAGCCACTATAAACATCTGTGTGCTTGTTTATGTGTGGACATAAGTTTTCAACTCCTTTGGGTGAAATACCAAGGGGTGCAAATGCTGGATCATATGGTAAGAGTATGTTTACTTTTGTGATAAACTGCGACCTGCCTTCCAAGGCCACTCTCCCATTCTGCATTCTCACAAGCAATGACTGAAAGTTCCTGTTGCTTCACATCTTCTTTAGCATTTGGTGTTGTCAGTGTTTTGGATTGTAGCCATTCTAATAGGCATGTAGTAGCACAGAGTTGTTCTAATTTGCATTTCCCTGGGGATATTTTTGCTAGATATAAAATTCTAGATACAGAAGCTCCTCAACTTAGAATGGGGTTATGCCTTGATAAACCTACTGTAAATAAAAAATATCATAAGTCAAAAATATCATAAGTGTTTAATACCCTAATAAATCCATCCTAAAGTCAAACATCATAAGTTGAAACATCATAAGTTGGAGACCATCTGTACTTTTATTAAACATAGAATTCTAGGATCCAGGTTTTTTTTTTCTTTTCAGCACTTTAAATACATCATTCATTGCCTTCTGGGTTCTGGTAAGAAATCAGCTGTCATAAGTATCATTTTTGCCCTGTCTACAATGTGCCGTTTTTCTCTGGCTGCTTTAAAGATTTTTTTTTTTTAATTTTGGTTTCCAGTAGTTTGATTATGACGTGCCTAGGTGTGGTTCTGTTTGTACTTATCTTGCTTAGAGTTTGCCAAAATCTTGTACATTTCACCAAATTTGGAAATACTTTGGCCATTAGTTCTTCAAATTTTTGGTCATTTTCTCTCTCTCTCTTTCTTCCTCTCTCTCTCTCTCCTCCTGGGACTCTAATTGCACATAGTTAGACCTCTTGATGTTATTTAACAAATCATTGTGGCTCTGCTCATTTTTGCCCAGGATTTCTTCTGTTTCTTTTTTTCAAATTGTATAATTTCTATTGATTTATCTTCAAGGGCACTAATTCTTTTTTCTGTTATCTTCAATCTGCAGATAAACTTATCTAGTGAATTTTCTTATATCAGATATTTTAATATTTAGTTCTAGAATTTCCATTTGATTATTTCTTTATTTTTTATTTTTTTTAGACTCTGCCTGGGCTACAGTGCTGTGGCGTCAGCCTAGCTCACAGCAACCCCAAACTCCTGGGCTCAAGCGATCCTACTGCCTCAGCCTCCCAAGTGGATGGGACTACAAGCATGTGCCACCATGGCCAGCTAATTTTTTATGGATATATTTTTAGTTGTCCAGCTAATTTCTTTCTATTATTTTTAGTTGATACAGGGTCTTGCTCTTGCTCAGGCTGGTCTAACTCCTGAGCTCAAATGATCCGCCCACCTCCGCCTCTTAGTGATTATTTCTTTATAGCTTCTCTTTTTCTGATGAGATTTCCTCACTCATTAAAATCATATTTTCTTTTACATCCTTAAGTATAGTTTTAATAACTGCCTTAAAATCCTTGTCGGCTAATTACAATGTATGAGGCATTCTGGGATTGGTCTCCCAGATTGTCTTTTCCTTTTGAGTGTTGGGCACATTTTTCTGTTTCTTTTCATTAATACATCTAGTAATTTTGGATTGTATCCTAGATATGGTGAATGAATGTTAAATTGTAGAAACTCTGAACTCTGTTATGTTCTTCTCAAGAATATTGGTTTTTCTGTCTCAAACTGTGTTTTGAAAAAAATTGTTTTTTGTTTAAGGAGAGAGTTAATTGGGCAGAACTCAAACACCAGACTGTGTCTCCTGTATGTTGGGCAGAAGCTGAAATCTTTGTTCAGTTCTTTTAAATGTATATGGGCTCCTTAGATTCTTCCCTGTACATGCATAGTGCAGGAGCCAGCCAAATTTGCAAGTAGAATGTATACTCATAAACTGGTTTACACTTCTCTGGCTCTCTCCCTTCTAGAATATTATCCTTCACATTCTAGCTCTGGTTGCTCTGAACTCTGACTCTTAATACTTAACCTGCAAGACTATAAGTTAATGAGTGTAACCACCCCATGTTTTGCTGATTGGAGCCTGCCCTCAGATTGAGTCATAAAAAAATGGAAAACTTATCCAATGTCTTTCCTTTCTTCTAAATGTTGATCCCCCTCCATTTTCTGCCTGCTTTGGTCATTTTTCAACGCCTTCATATAGTTTTTTTTAAATATTTTGTCAAGAGTTTATAAGTATTAGTTGTGTAATGGTTGGTCTAATATATGCTGTTCTGCCATTAATGGAAGTAAAAATCTCATTTTTTCTTTAATCAAAAAAACAAAAACAAAAAAACTATCCCACATCTAGACATTTGTATCATATTTATTTATTTATGTCAATTCTGTTTCTCCCCATTGAACATGCTTTGACTTGTTTTTGCTTTTGTTTCTAACCTTTTAGATATAAACCTTTTGAGTACACACAGAAAGAAAAGTAACTGCACTGGAGTGTTAAGACTGGGCTGGACCTCTTTCTTAATGTCCAGTGTCCTTTGTCTTAAGATTTGGTGCAGGCTGGGCGCGGTGGATCACGCCTGTAATCCTAGCACCCTGGGAGGCAGAAGTGGGAGGATCACTCAAGGTCAGGAGTTTGAAACCAGCCTGAGCAAGAGTGAGACCCTGTCTCTACTAAAAAAATAGAAAGAAATTAATTGGCCAACTAAAAATATGTAGAAAAAAAAAGATTTGGTGCAATACATTGTAAGGGAAAAAATAGATATAAACCTTTTGGAGAGAGGACTGTGTTTCCACCCTCACCCTCACCCCCACCCCCATGTCATCGTGGTCCCATCTAACCTCCCTGATGAAAAGCAGCCAGGCGTTTTCCTCCAGAACCTGCACACTCACAGTACTACTAACAGTACCTTTACTTGTTCTGACTTATTCTATTCCTGTGGATGAGTGAGTAGAAACATAATGGAATGGAATTTTTTTTCCCAAGGTTAAGGACATTCCTGGGAACATTTCCAAGCAGTCCATTCAATTATTCTCTTTTTATTGATGAGGATTTTATGCAGAGTTTTCTAGAGGTTTGAACAGTAAGTTTCTGAATAAAGGGGATTTGAGTTCACATGCAGTGGCATAACCAGAAAAGAGAAAGGACCATCGTTCTGGGACATGAGCCAGAGCAAGTGGACAACATTGCAGAGGGAACCTACCAGGCCACTTAGTCAACTCAATTCAAGAAGCCTTTATGTGGCATACTATGGTGGCCTAGGAGAAAAGACATTGAAGTATACTATAAATGGTTTTTTTCAAAACAGTTTTATTGAGATATAATTTGCATAGCAAACTATATATTTCTTGAGAATGAATCATGTCTGAATGAATGGATAAGGAGTTTCCAAACAACTTTCTCAGTAACTACTCTAGATGAAGAGGAAAATGGTGCCCACATCTCCTCCTCCCAAGTACAGTCCGAAATACTCTTGTACCTATTCCAAGCTGTCTATGGTGGCAATACAAAGTTACACGGTCATTTTCAAGCCTGGAGTGATTGAGTTTAAAGATGAAGAGGATAGAGATTCAGCACTAAAGGAATTTATTTGGAAACTGTCTTTCATCAAGCCCTCCTGAGATGAGAAAAAATCATACCTGTTTTTTTCTGGCCAAGTCTGTATACACCATGTTTCTTCTCTAACTCAAGCAGCTAACTTCCTGCCCCAGTCATTAAATTCCTCCATTTTTCTTGATGTCTGGACTTAATAATTGGGCTAGAAAAGACAAAGGCAGTCACACATGGCTGAATCCTCCATCATCAAAATACTGTTTCTTGTAGAGTTTGCAAAAAAGAGGTACTTGTCACTTGGAACATTTGAGAACTGACAACATCTTACCAGATTTAGCAACCTGTAAGTCACTTCAAACGATAGTTATTCCTCATTATGTAATAAATGTTTCCTTCTCTTGGACAACTTCCCTGACCCTGCTGACCTCACAACCTAGCTTAGGCACCTCCTGTATTACCTGTGAATATTTGCATTACATTATTTATCACAGTGCGTTGAAACTGCCTATTGACTTGCCTCTCTTTCCTATTTGGCAATCTACTCCTAGAGAATGTGTTTTCTTTTTCTTTTTTTTTTTTTTTTTTGAGACAGAGTCTTGCTCTGTTGCCTGGGCTAGAGTGCCGTGGCGTTAGCCTAGCTCACAGCAACCTCAAACTCCTGGGCTCAAGCAATCCTGCTGCCTCAGCCTCCTGAGTAGCTGGGACTACAGGCATGCACCACCATGCCCGGCTAATTTTTTCTATATATTTTTAGTTGGCCAATTAATTTCTTTCTATTTTTAGTAGAGATGGAGTCTCGCTCTTGCTCAGGCTGGTCTTGAACTCCTGAGCTCAAATGATCCACCCACTTCGGCCTCCCAGAGTGCTAGGATTGCAGGAGCGAGCCACCACCGCACCCAGCCGAGGATGTGTTTTCTATCTCTCACTTGGCTTTGTATCTTGGCCCTTAGGTCAGTACCTGGAATAAAATAGACACTCAATATATGCTTGTTGAATAAATGGATGACTGTGCCCAAGACACAGCTAAATGTAGGAACATTAACTAACATGTTAAGTAAACAGGCCTTGTCTATCAAACTTTCAAGGGAAAGATTTTAGAAGCAACTGTGATTCTACATCTCTGAAATTTGACTTTCTCTTTTAATTTGTGCTTCCAAAGAAAATTTCTACCTACACTTTTAAAAGACATCTCTGCAATAAATCATGATAACTGTGGCATTTGCCATCATTTAACAGATTAGTAATGCAAGACTTGTCCCTAAAATAGAATCATTTTTAAACTGTGTCTTCTACACAGTAAAAAGGATCCTATTAAAGTCCTTAGAAATGAAAAAGAAAATGTTTAGTACAGATACCCTTTTTGTAATTATTCATGATGTACTATATAATCAAATATATTAGTTTCTCTCTCAGAACCTTGTCATTTATTAGAAAAAAGAGAGGTTCGAATGTATGACTGGAACCTGCTTAATTTACCGTGAGGTTAATACTGGAGACTCATGAGCTCTGAGAACTATTAATAGCTGGCCTCAGTTATTACATCTCACTTTCCTCACAAACATGCCATTACCGAGTTATGTTTTGCTTTAAACACCCGGGGGGAAAAATATACTTCTGATGACCCAGCACACCCTTATCTACTGTCACCATATCAATGGAAAACCAGGGTGGCAGCAGTGTCGAGAGGCGGAGTTTGTGATAGTAGCAGTAGGGTAGAGTCAATAGTGTGGCGTGAAGTAGAATTATTTCCTTCCTAGAAAGAACTTAACCCCATCCCTTCACTTTCCAAAAGGTTTACCTCTAAAACGTGGGATGCTTTCTGTTCTTTGTCCTAGAATAGTGGGCTAACCACTTCCCACTTAATTTCCCAATACAGGCGGGGCAAGGTGGCTCACGCCTGTAATCCTAGCACTCTGGGAGGCCGAGGCGGGCGGATTGCTCAAGATCAGAAGTTCGAAACCAGCCTGAGTAAGAGCAAGACCCCGTCTCTACTATAAATAGAAAGAAATTAATTGGACAATTAATATATATAGAAAAAATTAGCCGGGCATGGTGGCGCATGCCTGTAGTCCCAGCTACTTGGGAGGCTGAGGCAGAAAGATTGCTTCAGCCCAGGAGTTTGAGGTTGCTGTGAGCTAGGCTGACGCCACGGCACTCTAGCCTGAGCAACAGAGTGAGACTCTGTCTCAGAAAAAAAAAAAAAAATTCTCAATACAGAGCCCTGAATTATTAGCATGTTCTATTGAAGAAATTCAGTTTCTGAGTAGAAAAGGAAACCCTGTAAGGAGATGGGGAGAAAAGAAGTGAGATAAGAAAAGGTTTGTTTAGGAAGAAATGTTGATAGAAGAAACAAATGGACTTGTGAATGCTGGTGAGTAAAAAGGAAAGCCAGAAAGAGAAAGAGAAGTGAGACCATAGGTAGTACTTTACATCACTGTTCAAATGTGGAGGGAAGACACTTTATTGGCTCTTGCCATTATTAGAAAATGTATAATGTAGGGGTTATAAAGCAGTGGTGTCTAGCTCAGACCACCTTAGGTTTAAATTCTCACTCTGCTCCTTGTTAGGCTTCTCAAAGCCTCAGTTTCCTCATTTGTAAATACGGGTGATAATAATAGCTTCTGCCTTGTAGCATTGTTTTAAGAATTAAATGAGATAATTTCCATGGTGAGGTGTGCATAGTATTCAACAAACATTGGTCATTATTATTGGTTTTGGCTATCGTGCCATATGGTTCTTAGGCATTTATAGTCCACTTTTTATTTCTTTTCCTTGGAAGTGAAAAGGGTATGAAGTGAAGAGGTGCAAATCCATGATGAACTGATGTCTCTTGAGGGTAGGGACTACATCTAAGTTATTACCGTATTTACAGTACCTAGTACAGTGCTTACCATACAGACAATAAATATTGGTCAAAGAAATGGAAGAACTATTAATATACAACATAATTTTGATCGCAAGTGTTACGAAGTCGTAACCCCTAGTACTTAAGAATGTGACCTTATTTGGAAATAGATTCCTTGATATAATTAAGATAAGGTCATGCTAGAGTAGCGGGGGCGGCCCTAATCCAATATGACTACTGGATTTATTAAAATGGGAAACTTGGGGTCAAACATGCACACCAGGCAGAACGCATGTGAAGATAAAGGCAGATAGTGGCGTGACGCATGAGCAAACCAAGGAGTGCCAGAGATTGCCAGCAAAGCGCCAGGAGCCAAGGGGGAGGCAAGGAACAGATTCTTTCTCACAGCCCTCGGAAGGAACAAGCCCTGCCGACACCTTGATCTTGGACTTTTAGCTTGCACAACTGTGAGACAATCAATTTCTGTTATTTAAGCACCCAGTTCGTGGTACTTTGTTACGGCAGCCCTAGCAAACTAATATAACAAGTTAGTAGCATCATCATCCTCATATGCTATGATTTTTACTGCTTTGAATCTATTCTGAAAGAGAAGCTTTAGTCCATATTATTTTATATAAGCAGGCGTTATTCAAGTCAAATAAAATCAGGTACAAAATGAAATTGCTTCTGGATTAGGCACAGTTCAAAAAAATTATCTAAGTTTTGGGGGGCCCAGCATCATATTACTAAGTTCTATGCCAGGAGCATGCTAAATTTCTGACATTACTGCTAAGCTGGTAGATACAGTAAGCAGACTGTGAACAACAGCAGAACAGTTCTCATTATTTAATTTTACTCAAGTCAAAGTTCTGTAACCACCTTTAATACTATTACAAAAACATTGTAAAAGGTTTACAGGGCCAACTAGCAATAGTAAACAAAGCTTCTGGTTATGGAAGTATTTCTTTTTATTTATTAAAGATAACCAACTATAAATGTAACAATAAAGTATAAATGGTCCAATTCCTTGACTTAACTAATCCTTTTTTGCAATGAATCCTGTTTCAGTTAAGCAGGCACTTGGGTGGAGTTCTATATAGATTTGATATTGATGTGAAATTTTCTTTTTTTTTTGAGACAGAGTCTCACTCTGTTGCCCAGGCTAGAGTGCCATGGTGTCAGCCTAGCTACAGCAACCTCAAACTCCTGGGCTCAAGCGATCCTTCTGTATCAGCCTCCCAAGTAGCTGGGACTACAGACATGCGTCATCATGCCTAGCTAATTTTTTCTATATATTTTTAGTTGTCCAGATAATTTCTTTCTCTTTTTTTTTTCTTTTAGTAGAGACAGGGTCTCGCTCTTGCTCAGGCTTGTCTTGAACTACTGACCTCAAGCAATCCTCCTGCCTTAGCCTCTCAGAGTGCTAGGATTACAGGTGTGAGCCACCGGCCTAAAGTATTTTCATGAATATTCTAACAACAAGGGGCATAATGCTGAAGAGTAACCAGAAAGTGGCTATATATAGAAGACAGTCAATAAGTAATGAATGAATGAATGAATGAACGAATGAATGAAAAAAAATGAATGTATTAGGAGAGCAGGTTACTTTTGAAAACTGGGCTACCCAGGAGTAGTTAACAGGAATTTTTGTGGAGGAGTAATTGTCCTGGGATCATGCTTGTCATTTCCATCCTTTTTAGGAACAAACTAGAGGGACTAAAAGAAACAGAAAGAACATAAGAAACCTAAGAGAATATCTGGTTAGAAGTGCATTATTAAATTCAACATGGACTACACCTATAGATTCTATTTCTGAAAAATCACCAAGCTGCCTAACACAGCACATTTCAGCCCAATAAAGCCAATAGATTACTTGGCCTCCTTGATACCTAATAGATTTGCAGGGCTAATTAGACAATGTGTTTCTGAGATTTTTTTTAAAAAATCTTACCATGTATAGAAACTGATGATGAAATGAGGGATTTCCATGTTGTAGAGTTCTGTAGCATCAGAAAAAGATTCAAATCTTCTGAGAGGATTCACTTTGCAAATAATGTGGCACAATTGCTCGTTATATTGGCTTTCTTGTACATCACAGAAAAAAAATATTATTTACAACCCCAAATGACTGTAGCTTCTCCTTTTCTTCTAAGGTGGAGTGGCTACATTCATATCAGTGGGAAAATTACTCTCTATGTTGCTTCTTTCCATTTGCATAGGCAGATAGAAGAGGCAGAGAGGGGAGACTGAAATTTCAAAAGTTTCTGCCAATATTTCTATGCCCCAGAAAAGTAAGACCCGAAGTAGATAACCCTTAATTAGGCAGAGCATGTAATGAGTTTTGGTAGTTAACAGTAAACCAGAGTCCCTCAGTAGGTAGAAAACTAAATTAATTTGAGAAAAAGGTGTAGGAATTGCCATTAAGTGCTTCTTTCTGAAGAGATCAGCCTGAAGAATGAAACGAGAGACTGCTGACTATGGAAGATGACCAGTGAAAAATTCCAATAGATGGGATTGCGAGAATGTTTAATAACAAGAATATCTAATAATTCATTTTAAGACGTTTTACTGTCGGAATGTAAACTCTATTCTCTCAGCCTCATCCTTCAGTAAGGTTTCACACAGACACACACAGACACACAGAGCTTTGTGTGTCTGATGTGAGTGGCATATGTCTGTGTGTGTGTGTGTGTGTGTGTATATATATATATATATAGAGAGAGAGAGAGAGAGAGAGAGAGAAGAGAGAGAGAGAAATTCATATTCCATGTCTGGATTGGCACAGTGCTCAACAGTTGAGTATTCAAAAGTTGGATTTGGAAAAAGTCATCCTGAGAGAATTTAAAGATATTTTGGGAGGATATTGGATTTCCCACTAACTGTGAGTTGAGGGTTAATGTGGATTTTTTTAATGTTCAAGGTCAGAATGACTTTCAATTAAGATGACTTTGGCTACAAGAAACAGAAAACACTGATTCAATTTGACTTAAATAATAAGAGAGTTCATTATCTCATAAAACAGGAAGTATAGAAGGAGGGCAGGAAATATGGTGGAATGGTGGGTTGACATCAAGGATTCAAGTTCTTCCAATATGCTCACTCTGACATTTCCAACTGATAGCAAAATGGCCATACATAACATTCCAGAGGCAGGCAAAAGGGCATTTCTTATCTCCTTTTTTTTCTTTAATTTTTTGTTTTTGTTTTTGTTTTTGTTTTAGAGACTTGCTCTGTCCCCCAGGCTGCAGTGTGCAGTGGTGCAATCATAGCTCACTGTAAACTGGAAATTTTGGGTTCAAGGGATCTTTTTGCCTCAGCCTCTCAAGTAGCTAGAACTACCAGACACTTGCCACCACACCCAGCTATTTTTTTATTTTTCGTAGAGATGAGGTCTCACTATGTTGCCCAGGCTGGTCTGGAACTCCTGGCCTCAAACAATCCTCCTGCCTCAGTCTCCCAAAGTGCTAGAATTATAGGTTTGAGCTACCATGTGGGGCGCGGTGGCAACGCCATTCTAAGATGGCGCCCGCTTCCTGGTCACACCCTACTGTGCCTCTGACAAACAGATGTTCAGCACATGTGCAAAGCCTTGCCTCCTCTCCTGTTCTGTGTTGACCAATCAGGTTATGCCCCGTGTACTTACTGTCTATATAAGCAGCCGCCGAGAACGCCTCGGCGTCTTCCGCATGTAACCAGCTAAGCAATCCCCATTAAAGCGCTGTCAGAAGAACTCTGGTTGCCGCGTCTTCCTTGCTGGCGAGGGGGCGCGACAAGTGGTGCCGAAACCCGGGAACCGAAACAACTTTGAAGCACCAGCGGAAGACGACCTCGATAGAGGTGAGTTCAGAACTGAAGCCATTATTTCAGATTCTAGAGGGAGACTCACACATTACGTCCCCTAGAACTTTGACTCCTGAGGCCCTTAAGGCTCTTCATAAGGTAGAAGAAGCCATTCAGAAGGCACAACTGGTGCGCATTCAGCACCACGATCCTTTCTCCCTCTGTGTGCTCCCTTCTCCTACGCTCCCTACGGCAGTGCTTTGGCAGGATAGCCCCCTTTTATGGGTGCATCCTCAAGCCTCTCCAGGAAAGGTGATTGGCCATTATCCTATGCATGGGCCATATTGAGATGCACCTTCCCGGGGAGCATTGATAACCATTATCCTAGACATGCCTTGCTGCAGTTTGCAATGAGGAACGAGCTTATTTTCCCAAGAGTCACTTCGCTGCAACCTTTGGTTGATCCCTTGGATGTGTATACCGATGGCTCTAAGACAGGTATTGGGAGCTATGTCATTCAGGACAAGGTGTATACCAAACAGTTTAACTATTCTCCTCAGCTAGTAGAGTGTGCCGTAGTCGGTCTGGTTCTCAGTACCATCACTGAACCTATCAACATCATCTCAGACTCCTTTTATGTGGTCAACGCAGTTAAACAGTTAGAGAACTCCTTTCACATTCTTGCCAAGAGTACTGTCTTTTCTGTATTTACAGAAATTAGGAATACTATTCAGAACAGAAGGAACCCATTTTCCATTCAGCATATCAGAGCTCATTCCTTGTTACCTGGACCTATGGCTGTGGGAAATGCTATGGCTGATCACGCCACTCGCGCCCTCTGGGTGTCTGATGGCCACGCCGCCGCCATAGACTTTCATAAACTCTATCATGTGCCAGCTAAAACCTTACGACTTAAGTTCAACATCACGCGTGCAGATGCTCGTGAGATTGTACTGCAATGTCCAAATTGTGCTCCTTTTCGCACCGTTGTTCATACGGGCGTGAATCCTAGGGGTTTGCGTCCTCTACATCTGTGGCAAATGGATGTAACTCATGTCCCATCTTTTGGGAAGCTTCAATATGTTCACGTGTCTGTAGACACGTGCTCAGGCATCCTTCATGCCACGCCTCTGGCTGGAGAAAAGGCAAGTTACGTTATCACTCACTGCCTAGAAGCTTGGGCAGCCTGGGGCAAGCCCCGGGCTATTAAGACAGATAATGGCCCGGCTTATACCTCAAAATCTTTTTAGCAGTTTTGCACTCGCTTGGGTGTGGAGCACTGTACAGGTCTCCCCTATAACCCTCAAGCGCAAGGCATCGTGGAGCGTGCTCACGGCACGCTCAAAATGTACTTACAAAAACAAAAAGGGGGAGATGCCCTACAGCTAGGGCTATCACCTAGAGGACGCCTCTCCTTTGCTCTCTTTACTTTAAATTTTTTAAATTTAGATGTCAAGGGACGTTCGGCAGCAGACAGGCATGCCACGCCTGCTCCGCCACAGAAAGAATTAGTGAAGTGGAAAGATGTGTTGTCTAATCTATGGAAAGGCCCGGATCCAGTAATAATGAGATCCAGGGGAGCTATTTGTATTTTTCCACAGGACCAGGACAATCCCATCTGGGTGCCCACGCGGCTGACTAGAACGGTGCAGCAGCCTCTGGAGCAGCATGAAGACGTGCTGGCTACTCCTCCTGACGACAGTATGGATGATCGCGAGGATGGCAGCGGAGCCACGCTGGGGGATCCTGTCAGTACTTCCCCTGCCGATGCCTGTGACACATAACTCACCAATTTTCCCCCACCTCTTTTCTACTAATGTTTCCCTGGGCACTGCGTACCTGCCGTTGGACACGCAGAGTAGTAAACTGGAGGGAAATAGATCCTTCTCCTTGAAGGGGACTTTGTGTTTTGTGTGGGGTTAACGGAAGCTGCACAGACTTGGCTCCCCTGTCCATGGTGGCTGGGGGTATGGCAGGGAATGCTAGTTTCGCATGGAATCTTAGCGACTCTTTTGAAGGTTCTGTGAGGGTGATTGCGAGAGGGCGAAACGTGACCTTTGCCCCTACACCTGTCTGTGTTTGGTCCCCGTTTATCTGGGTGGTATCCACGGAAAAACCCTCTGGTACACATGTGAACTGTTCCTCTAATACGTGCAATTATACATTGTGTTGGAATGCCACGTCTCACCCCTCTGCCATTGTTACCTGCTTGCCTAGATACATTCCTGTTCCTGTTGAAGCTCCTAGCTCTATGACTCTGTTTCGGTCTTGCAGCCACGGCCGTCTTGCTGCTTGCTGCGGCTGGCGGCGGGCTGTGGGCCATCTGTAGGCTGCAGGCCCAGAGACGGAGGGACCATGTGGTATTGGCACAGGCATTTGCTGCGCTTGAACTGGGACAGTCTACACAGGTGTGGTTGACCATGCTAAAAGGTTAGCCTAGTTTTGGGTTGCACCCGCTTCTACCCCCAGGTATTTTAGCAGACATGGCCTTTGCACTCTGAGGGATCTCTCCCATTGCACCAGATAAGGCATGTCTCCAATCCCACAGCCAGCCTTTGTACACCTCCGAGTTTTGCTCATTGCACGAGGTAAGGTGGTTGCTGGTGGAAGTGAGGCTCTGCATCCTTGATCGTACTGTCGAAGGACGGTGCTGAACGGTTGCTCAGTTCTCATTTAATTAATAAAATAGGGGGAGATGTGGGGCGCGGTGGCAACGCCATTCTAAGATGGCGCCCGCTTCCTGGTCACACCCTACTGTGCGTCTGACAAACAGATGTTCAGCGCATGTGCAAAGCCTTGCCTCCTCTCCTGTTCTGTGTTGACCAATCAGGTTATGCCCCGTGTACTTACTGTCTATATAAGCAGCCGCCGAGAACGCCTCGGCGTCTTCCGCATGTAACTAGCTAAGCAATCCCCATTAAAGCGCTGTCAGAAGAACTCCGGTTGCCGCGTCTTCCTTGCTGGCGAGGGGGCGCGACACTACCATGCCAGGCAGTATCTCGTTTTTAAGGATGAAGAAATCTTTTTTTCCTTTAGAGACATGGTCTTGCCCTGTCTCCCAGGCTGGAGTGCAGGGGCACTATCATAGATCACTGTAACCTTGAACTCCTGATCTTCCCACCTCGGCCTCCTGAGTAGCTAGGGCTACAGGGGAGCCAAAATGCCTGGCTAATTTTTAAAAAAAGATTTTGTGGAGATTGGGTCTCACTATGTTGCCCAGGCTGGTAGGAAATCTTTTCAAGAAGCAACTCCAGTGAGTTTCTTATATGTATAATTAGCCAGAACTGTATTGCATGGCTGTCATTAAGCCAATCTACTGGCAAGGGGGATTGCTCCCATTCTGAACACCTTAATTGGCTTAGACCAATCAGGATTTACTCTGGCATGTCACCTTCACCTCAGTCACAGTGGGGATGAGTAGATGCCCAACAAAATCAAGGTTGCTCGGTATGCAATGAGACATCCACTGACATTGAGTCTCCAGGAAAACAATACATTGCAGGATTGTTGTGTTAATATGTTTCTGTGAAATATAAATCTTAGGGGAGGTTGGGAAATCATTGATGTAAAGTACTTGAATTGGACAACTTGCAATATATTAAGGCTAGTTTGATTAGTAGTATTATAGTCATAAATATGGTTTCAGTGGTTTTTCTCAACAGAAAGTTCCTTGTATTTATTTATATGGGAAGAAGATAAGTGGAGACTCAAGGTTGATTTTTTTCTCTCTAGTATAAAGGAGTCAGAACACATTTAGCATTCTGTGTTCAGTTTAAGGCATCACATTTTATGAAAACTGACAATACTAGAGTGTATCAAAAAAATCATATACCATGAAGATTAGAAAAATAAGTTGGGCTTGTTTAACCTGGGGAAAAAAACATTTAGAAGAATATAACAGGAATTTTAATTTATTTGAAGAATTAATATGCAGAATGCAGATGTATTCTGAGTAATTCCACAGGTTTATAAGCAGGGAAAATATTTGGAAATTACATTGAGTTGTCCTTCAGTACAATGTAGCATAGACCTATCTAATAAATAAAACTGATCCCTGAGCTTTATCACAAATATCACTTATTGATATACCCATTGGAAATGTCACTGTTTTTGAGAAATGCTCTGGTGCAGGCCACTTCAAAAGTCTCCTACAACTTTAAAATCTCATTATTTTATTAACACTGCTTTCATATTTTTTTCCCCCTTTGGGAATTATAGCTTTATTTTTTTGTGCTCAAAAAAGAGAAAATTTATGGCTGGGCACAGTGGCTCATCCCTGTAATCCTAGTACTTTGGGAGGCTGAGATGAGAGGACTGCTTGAGCTCAAGAGTTTGAGATTGCAGTGAGCTATGATAACACCAAACTACTCCCTTTAGCCCAGGCAACAGAACGAGACTGTCTCAAAAAAAAAAAAAAAAAAAAAAAAAACAGAAAATTTAAGCACACAGAGTCAGTAGAATAGAGGGAAGAGAACTACAGATTGTATTTTAAATAACCATTTCAAAAACATATAGACATTTGGGATTTAGATATTAAATTTCATTTAATAAATGTATAGCAAGTAGAAGATGCTAGTGTATTAACTACATGTAGTTAAGCTTTTAGTTTACCATTGGGAAAAACTTCATGCAAATCTAAAAAGAACAGAGAATTCTAATCTTACTCTCTTTGACAATGATTAGCTTGTGGCTCATAGCAAGAACAAAAAGAAAAAATGAAACCTGTTATTCTGTGCTACATAAATCTATTCCACCTTAGTGACTTTGAACATGGAGGTGGAACACAGTGAATGGTGGGATACAGATAACATCCCAGTTGCTATACTTGTATATACACATGAAGGTGTGCCCAACATTTTCTATCTAGGTTGAGAGGCAAATTAGAAGATGCCAGACATAATACCAATATAGCACTAAAAATCAAAAGCCAAGAAGAGAGCAGTATACAGTACTTATGAGAAACCATCTATACTGAACTGTTGAGCAATTTACAATCCAAAATTCATCACATTGTACAACTGCAGAATATAATCCTTTTATAATTTGTATTGAACTTAAGAAAATATGCTTTTGTCGGGCGTGGTGGCTCACGCCTGTAATCCTAGCACTCTGGGAGGCCAAGGCAGGTGGATCGCTCAAGGTCAGGAGTTCAAACCAGGCCTGAGCAAGAGTGAGACCCCCGTCTCTACTAAAAATAGAAAGAAATTAATTGGACAACTTAAATATATATATTTAAGTTGTCCAATTAATATATATTATATATTAATATATATTGTTATATATTATATTAATATATAGTATATATATTATATTAATATATAGTATATATATATAAAGTTGTCCATATATATATATATATATATACAGAAAAAATGAGCCGGGCATGGTGCCACATGCCTGTAGTCCCAGCTACTCAGGAGGCTGAGGCAGAAGGATCACTTGAGTCCAGGAGTTTGAGGTTGCTGTGAGCTAGGCTGACGCCATGGCACTCACTCTAGCCTGGGCAACAAAGTGAGACTCTGTCTCAAAAAAAAGAAAAGAAAATATGCTTTCTTGTTTTAGGGCAATTTGCATAAAGTTGCCTACTGTCATCATTTTATTAATAAGTTTGAGTCTTTCAAGAGATAAGAGGTACAATTTTTATTCTTTTCTAAAATGCTGATTTTTTTTTAACCAGTACAAATTGACTCTAGTGTTTTGTCAACAATTACATGACATATCCAAGGTCTCTCCAGTCTCATATGTCTATGAAAAATATTAAGTATTCCCAACATCATGGGCTATATTGTCTTCAGTGCTTCTTTGTTACCACTTACTCCTCCAATTATGGTGTTTACTTAATCTCATAATTTTTCCCCTCTTTGGGATTGTATGGATCCTCACCCTTGTTCACTGTGACAGAGTAATGCCATCCCCTCCCCCAAAATATGTCTTAATCCCTGGAACCTGAGAATATGTTAGATTACCTATCAATGGGGAATTAATATTACAGATGGAATCAAGGTTGATAATCAACTGACTTTAAAATAGGGAAGTTATTCCTGGATTATCCAGATGGACCCACTGTAATGACAAGAATCCTTAAAAGAGGAAGAGGGAATTGGAAGCAAGAACCAAAGAAATGGCAGCATAGGAAGGACTTGTCCTGGCATTGCTGATTTTAGAGTGAAGGAAGGAGGCCCTGGGCCAAGGAAGGCAGGCAGCCACTAGGATACACCCTGCTGGCACTTTGATCTTGGTCCCAGAAGATCCACATTACGCTTTTTTTTTTTTTTTGAGACAGAGTCTCACTTTGTTGCCCAGGCTAGAGTGAGTGCCATGGCGTCAGCCTAGCTCACAGCAACCTCAAACTCCTGGGCTCAAGCAATCCTTCTGCCTCAGCCTCCCAAGTAGCTGAGACTACAGGCATGTGCCACCATGCCCGGCTAAGTTTTTCAATATATATATATTAGTTGGCCAATTAATTTCTTTCTATTTATAGTAGAGATGGGGGTCTCACTCTTGCTCAGGCTGGTTTCGAACTCTTGACCTCAAGCAATCTGCCCGCCTCGGCTTCCCAAAATGCTAGGATTACAGGCGTGAGCCACCATGCCCGGCCCACATTCAGCTTTTGATCCAAATAAAGAACTGTAATAAATTTTTGTTGTTTTAAGCCATTAAGTTTATGCTAATTGATCACAGCAGCAATAGAAAACGTATATATTTGGGCTGGTCCAAGTGTAGTAGTGTTTACAACTAATTTGATCGCAACAGTTAGAAACAAGGATATAAGTGAAATGCCATGTGCCTATTGTTCTAAAATCTTTGAGTAACCAATAGTTTCTTGAATGCCTATAAAATATTCAGCACAGCACTCTAGAGAAGTTAAAATACAGGAAAGTCCTTGGGAATAAACAGGAGGCACCTGTGTTGAGCTAGTGCTGACCAGAAAAGAGGTAGGTATTGAGAAACAGGAAGTGAAAAGTAGATGGAGGGGGAGGTAGAGGAAGTCTGGATGATTTTTAGAATGGAGAAAAAGAAAAGGATAGAAAACAAAGAGAGGAAGAGAACATGGCAAAGATCAGAACTCTCAGGAGACTTGGTGTCTTGACCATAATAAACACCCAACAAATATTTACAGAATGACTAACTTGTGGGACTGTGATTACTTCTCAGTGGAAAGCCGGGAAAAGGCTCATGCTATTTAACATACATTATAGACATGATTAATGTTTAATTAAAATTGTACATTTTCTGGAATTTCATTCTATATTACAGAATTTTATTAATTATTTCTCAGTAATTACTGATAAGGAATCTACCAAGTCTTCAGAAAGCATTCAGCTTTGCACAATTCTTTCATTCACTATATAAAAGACTTCTGGCTTGTACCTGAAGAAATTATTATATAATTAATTTCAAACAACCAATGCTCTTTCTGAGTTTGGTTGTCAGAAATAATCAGCATTCACTTTATTGTTTTTGTTGTTTTTTTTAACTAAGAGTCTCGCTTTGTTGCCCAGGCTAGAGTGGGTGCCATGGCGTCAGCCTAGCTCACAGCAACCTCAATCTCCTGAGCTCAAGCAATCTTACTGTCTCAGCCTCCCGAGTAGCTGGGACTACAGGCACGTGCCACCATGCCCGGCTAATTTTTTTTTTCTATATATTTTTAGTTGTCCAATTAATTTCTTTCTATTTTTAGTAGAAATGGGGGGGGGTCTCACTCTTGCTCAGGCTGGTTTCGCACTCCTGACCTTGAGCGATCCACCCGCCTCGGCCTCCCAGAGTGCTAGGATTATAGGCATGAGCCACAGCGCCCCGCCAAGATTCACTTTATACCGAAGTCCAGCCTGACTTATGAGTCTAATGAATAAGTCTGATTTTAAGATCCTTCCCATCAGTGTAGAACAGTATAACCAGTAGTCAGTCCAACGTGCCAGAAATCTAACGTTCAGAAAAGTCCCCTTTTCTACTCCACCCCACCCCTCACCCCTTTTAATGCAAGTTATGCAAAAAAGCAATGAAGAGAATCCCAGGAGGAGAGTTACAGACTGGAGATCAGGAGGGCTGGAGGCCCCAGGAGGAAGGGCTCCAGGAAAACGGAGACCTGATAGATACTAATAATATGATGAAATATTTGGAAAGCATTAAGAACATCTGGACAGAAAATTATATGAGTGAAACAACAAGACAAATATGCAAAGACAAACAAAAGTCTTTAGGAAAGGAAATGCAATCATACTTCTCTATTTGGCTCTGCAGTGAATATCACAATGATAGGAACACTGATTATCAGTTTCTCAAAAATAATGATGTTGGCCTGGCGCGGTGGCTCACGCACTCTGGGAGGCCGAGGGGGCAGGGTCGTTAGAGCTCAGGAGTTCGAGACCAGCCTGAGCAAGAGCAAGACCCCGTTTCTACTAAAAATAGAAATAAATTAGCCGGACAACTAAAAGTACATAGAAAAAATTAGCCGGGCCTGGTGGCGCATGCCTGTAGTCCCAGCTACTCGGGAGGCTGAGGCAGGAGGATCGCTGGAGCCCAGGAGTTTGAGGTTGCTGTGAGCTAGGCTGACGCCACGGCACTCACTCTAGCCTGGGCAACAAAAGTGAGACTCTGTCTCAAAAAAAAAAAAAAAAAAAAAAGTAATGATGTGATCAAATTGGGAGAATGGAGAAAGTTGGGGTGTGACGTAGTTATAACAGAGCCACATCTTTGTCTACCAAATTGTCTATCAAAACAGGAAGTCAGCAGATTGGAGCCGGCTCCGCTTGTGAGCCCGCCGAGTAGCGGGAGGTCGCGCCGCGGTCACCGCCCAGTCGGCGCGGGTCGGGCAGGCGACGCCGGAGCGTCCGCCGAGCCCGGGCGGCGCTGCTAAGCCGCGTCCCCCAGAGCCGCGCGCCGCCGCCGCCCCGCCACGCCGGGCCGGGCCGGTTCCCCGCGCGCCCGGCCGCCCCCCGCGCTGGCCACGCAGACCCCACCGCCGACTCCCGCAGCGAACGGCGCCTTCCAATCCCGAGCTGATTTTTCAGAACAGAAAACGAGAATAGGGTCCTCATCAGAGGCGGAGACACTGACAAGCTGTTCTTTTTTTTTTTTTTAATTTTATTGGCCAATTAATTTCTTTCTATTTATAGTAGAGATGGGGGGGGGGTCTTGCTCTTGCTCAGGCTGGTTTCGAACTCCTGACCTTGAGCAATCCGCCCGCCTCAGCCTCCCAGAGAGCTAAAATGAAGTTGTTCTTAATCAGATCGAAGCTTGTGCTTCAGAGAGTCAATCTCACGCCTCGGCGCTCACAGCGCCTGGTTCTACAGGTTCCTCCTTTACCCTCTGACAAGATGGAATAATATGTGAGCGTTTCTTAAAACACTATGAAGATGACATTCGGGAAAGTATGAGCTTTCTACTACTAGCAGAACAATATGAGTCTTTTGTGACATTCACACACGGTCAGGTTATGGGACGGTGTGGGACAAGGCCCTCAAGCTATGCGTCCTGAAGCTTTGCTGCCTGTCTGGGTATCAGGTCTGACCGCAAGAGATAGCTGCTGTACACTTTTTCCAACTGGTTTGATATTTCCTCTCCAACTTTGCATCCTGAGAAAACACGTTTCTACAGATCCTTTTGATACAACTTGAAAGACCTTAAAACTTTGTGGTTGCCACAAGCATGTCTTTTCTTCTTATATTAATACAATAAACAGCTGTGCCTTACTGTGATAGATTTCCCAAACAAATATACCTGGAGCAGCAGTTTAGCAAAGTACACCTGCAGTGGCACTCAACAAATGGAATTTCCCCAAAAACAGTTCTGTAAGAAGTGTGTGTGAGTGTATGCATATGTGTATATGTGCATTTTAAGTTATTTGTATTGTGCAACATTTTTTTTTTGATCTTGGGGATTCTGGCTGTGAATTTGATGCAGACAAATATAGTTAAACATTTACTTGGTCTACAGAAGATCATTAATGATTTGTCACCATGTAAGTTGTAATGGTGGATTGCTTTTAAGTGTAGGTATTATTATTAAATGCAGGGACTATTTCCAGGTACAGATTAGGAATCTTAAGTTAGGATGAACATTAGATGTGATTATGATGTTACAGCAAAGGTCTGCAGTCCTAGATCTACAAATATATAGCCAGAAATTATAACAAATTGGAGATGGACCATTGACCCATGGTCTCTGTCCAGCCATGTTAGAAAAATACTTGACTCCAAGCCTTAAAATACTCACGTGAAGTCAGCACTCATCTCATTCACACAATCGAAGAGCTCCCTGGACACAGAACCTCTAAAGGGAAAAGGTCTCCTCTCTCCTAACAGGTTTGCTCAGGAGAGTAACATAGGTGAGTGCAGGGCTGGGCCAGCCCCACGTGGCACTGCTACCTGAGAGAAGCCATTTCACTTTTGTATCAGTTATTAAAAGTAGAATTTGGATCTTTTGGTCAGGTTCCCCCAAAATCTTTTGAGGTGTCCATGTTCAACTGCTTGAGCTTTGTTTTGGCCATCCCCTGTCTAAAGTGGTGTAGAAGCTATTCTTCACCTTGTTTCCAAGGCTGAGGAACAGAAAGTAGCCTCTGTTTTGAGGAGGTGGAAGTTAAGTATACATTTATTTTTTACTGAGTTCCAGACCACATTTTACAAAATGCCTTATTTCATTTATTATTGTTTCTGGAAAGGAAAATTCTACTAATATTATTTTAGTTTGAATATAGAGTAGCTTTTTAAATTAGGGCTTATTTTGAGAAATTCTGAGTTTTATTCAAATGTATGCCAATATCTTCCAGAGTAAGGTAATATTCAGAGAGTTGTTCTGATTAGATGGCTTAGAGGAATTTCTGGAATATTCACATTTGAAGATTCCTTAGTAATGAATGTCTTTGACTTAAACCTAACGGAAAACTGCAACATTATTCTTTGTACATTTTAATTATATAGTGTTAACAAGCATAGTTGCAAACAAAATAACTTAAACTCTTTGTTCACCTTGCCTTCTTAAATAAAATAGGAAGTCAACAGATGTCTAAAATTGATAAACTAAGAAATGACAATGTAAGCCCATTACTGAGAATGATAAACGTAAATAGTAGAAGAAACAGATATAAAAACCAAAAATACTTGCCTTGGAGAGAAGGACTTTCAATATTATTTGATTTTTAACTTATGTGTTATCAGTTTGATAATTAGTTATTGTAATAGGCTGAGTAATGCCTCCACCTAAAGATGTTTCCGTCCTAATCCCCAGAACCTGTAAATATATTACTTCAAAGGCCAAAGGATTTGACAGATGTGATGAGGGTAAGGCTCTTAAGATGGGGAAATTCTCCAGGATCACCTGGTAAACTCAGTGTAACCAAAAGAGACCTTATCAAAGGGAGGCAGGAGGGTCAAAATAGAGATGCGATGATAGAAGCAGAGGTCAGAGTGATGAGATTGCTGGCTTTGAAAGATGGAAGTGGGCCACAAGTCAAGGAACAGGAGCAGCCTCCAGAAGCTGGAAGAAGCAAAGAATAGGATTCTCTCCTAGATCCTTTAGAAGGAATACAGTCCTGCCAACCCATTTTAGATACTGACCTCCAGAACTGTAAAATATTATAATATATATTTGTTTTAAGCCACTAAATTTGTATTACTCTCCTTTACTTAAAGTGAACTGATTGTGTTAACTACATCTACAAAATGCCTTCACAGTCACACCTTGATTACAGTTTGATTAAATAACTGGTTACCATAGTCTAGGCAAGTTGACACATAAAATAATCATCACAGTCCTCCCCCTTTTTTTTTTGAGACAGAGTTTTGCTCTGTTGCTGGGGGAAGAGTGCTGTGGTGTCAGCCTAGCTCACAGCAACCTCAAACTCCTGGGCTCAAGCGATCCTTCTGCCTCAGTCTCCCGAGTAGCTGAGACCACAGGCATGCGCCACCATGCCTGGCTACTTTTTTCTAAATATTTTTAGCTGGCCAATTAAGTTCTTTCTATTTTTAGTAGAGATAGGGATCTCGCTCTTGCTCAGGCTGGTCTCAACCTCCTGACCTTGAGCAACCACCCTCCTCAGCCTCCCAGAGTGCTAGGATTACAGGCGTGAGCAACCGCGCCCAGCCCACAGTCCCCAATTCTTGAGGGGTAGGTGGCAGGCACCGGGTTTCTGTTCTGTGACTATGTCTCCTGGCTCACAGACATCTGATCCAGTAGTGGACACAGGATTCCCACCGAACCATCCAGAGCCCTGAGCTGGGATTTACTAAGAAAACTAGAAAAACACAACCAAACAATGTTTTGTTTGTATAGAGTTGTTTCCTTGGAATTGATTTCTAGTTTTATTTCCCTGTAGTCTGAGAAGATACATGGTATGATTGGTGATTTATTTTTTTAATTTGCTAAGACTTGTTTTGTGGCCCAACATATGAGCTGTCTTGGAAAATGTCCCATGTGTTGACGAGAAGAATGTATATTCTGCAGTTTTGGAGTAGAATATTCTGTAAATGTCTATTAGGCTCATTTGTTCTAGAGTCCTATTTAAATCCAGTGTTTCTTTGTTGACTTCCTGCCTCAATGATCTGTCCAGTTCTGTGAGTGGAGTGTTGAAGTACCCAGCAATTATGATGTTTGCTGTTTATTTCCTTGCTTAGATCTAGAAGAATTTGTTTTATGAATCTGGGAGCTCCTGTGTTAAGTGCATATGTATTTAGGAATGTTATTTCTTCTTGGTGAATTGTTCCCTTTATCATTATATAATGATTCTCTTTGTCTTTTTTAGCCATTGTTGATTTAAAGTCTATCTTATCTCACATCAGAATAGCTACTCCTGCTTGTTTTGGTTTCCATTGGTGTGGAATAGTTTTTTCCATACATCCCTTTGCCTTGAGTCTGTGAGAACCTTTGCAAGTTAAATGGAGACAGTATATATTTAGGTTGTATTTTTTCATCCATTCATCCAATCTATATCTTTTAAGTAGAACATTGAGACCATTAACATTCAATATTAGTATTTTTTTTTTTTTTTTTTGAGACAGAGTCTCACTTTGTTGCCCAGGCTAGAGTGAGTGCCATGGCGTCAGCCTAGCTCACAGCAACCTCAAACTCCTGGGCTCAAGCAATTCTTCTGCCTTAGCCTCCCAAGTAGCTCGGACTACAGGCATGTGCCACCATGCCCGGCTAATTTTTTCTCTATATATATTAGTTGGCCAATTAATTTCTTTCTATTTATGGTAGAGACATGGTCTCACTCTTGCTCAGGCTGGTTTCAAACTCCTGACCTGGAGCAATCCACCTGGCTTGGCCTTCCAGAGTGCTAGGATTACAGGCATGAGGCACCGCTCAATGTTAGTATTGATATGTGAGATACTGTTCTGTTCACCATGTTGATTGTTACCTAGTTGCTTTGTTTTCTCCCTGTTTTACTGTTTTATAAGAGCTGTGAGTTTTAACTTCTGGGTGTTTTTACTATGGTGGATTTCAATTGTTTTGTTCCAGGAATACTTTTAAGCTTATCTTGTAGAACAGGTCTAGTGGTAACAAATTCCCTTAGTGTTTGCTTGTCTGAGAAAGACTTTCTCCTTCATTTATGAAACTTAGTTTTGCAGGATACAAAATTCTTGATTGGCAGTTATTTTGTTTAAGGAGAATAAAAATGGGACCCCGTCCCTTCTGGCTTATAAGGTTTCTATTGAGAAATCTGGCTTAGTCTAATGGGTTTTCCTTTATAAGTTACTTGATGCTTTCCTCTTGTAGCTTGCAGGATTTTCTCCTTCACTTTGACTTTGGCCAGACTGATGACTGTGTGCCTTGGTGATGTCCTATTTACTATTTATTAATCTTCCAGGTGTTCAATGACCTTCTTGTATCTGGATGTCTAAATCTGTAGCAATACCAGGCATGTTTTCCTCAATTGTCCCTCAAATAGGTTTTCCATGCTTTCTGTTTTTTCTTTTTCTCCCTCAGGGATAACTATGATTCTTATAATCATTTACTTTACATAGTTCCATATTTCTCAGAGATATTGTTCATTCTTATCCATTCTTTTTTCTACATTTTTGACTAACTGGGTTAATTGTAAAGGCTTGTCTTCATCTTTTGCTTGGTCTAGTCTTTTGTTAAAACTTTTTGCTATATTTTGAAATTCCCTAAATGATTTTTTTTTTTTTTTTGAGACGGTCTCACTCTTTTGCCCGGGCTAGAGTGCCATTGCATCATTCTAGCTCACTGCAACCTCAAACTTCTGGGCTCCAGCCATCCTCCTGTCTCAGCCTCCTGAGTAGCTGTGACTATTGGCGTGCACCACCAAGCCCAGCTAATTTTTTTCTATTTTTAGTAGAGGGGAGGGTCTCACTCTTGTGCTCAGGCTGGTCTCGAACTCCTGCACTCAAGTGATCCTCCCACCTCCACCTTGCAGAGTGCCAGGGTTACAGGCATGAGCCAACCATTCCCAGCCATGATTCTTTCATTTCCAGATGTTGTAGTTTTTCTTATATTATCTATTTCTTTAGTAAATTTTTCATTTATGTTTTGAATTTTTTGTGTGTTGGTTTTCAGCTTTCTTCAACTTTCTCATCAATCCCATTGATCTTACTTGCCATCCATATTCTGAATTCCATTTCTGACATTTCAACAATTTCCTTTTGATTGGAGTCTGTTGCTGGAGAGCTATCGTGATCCTTTGGGGGTGTCAAAACAGCCCATTTATTCATGTTGCCAAAGTTCTTATGCTCGTTCCTTCTCATCTGGAACCTCTTCTCTCAGCTCAAAAAAGATAGCTTTGTGGTACACCTGTTCTCCTCTGCTGGGACCACTGTTTCTCGGTGAAGAGACAGAAGGTTCCTTGGATGGTGTGCTTGAGTTCTACTCCAGAAGACTGACCAAGCAGGAAAGGGGCAGATGCACTGTGAGCCTTTTAACACTACTGCTCCCTTGCATCTCAGCAGGGCCCATGGCAGGGTGGTCTGCCCAGGTCCTGTCCTGTCATGGCAGCTCCATTAGTGTTCACCCCACCCAGATCCCTCCATAGTGGGCTTCCCAGGTGGCAGCAGTGGCAGTTTCTCTGCCTAGACAGGGTGTGGTGGGCACTAAGGGTCACGCAGGCTATGGCAGCAGGTGCCAGGTCCATGGGCACCTGCTCCACCCAGGTTGCCTGGTGGGGGTCGGGGCATGCAGCACCCACTTCTTCCCCGGCCTGGCTGGGGAAAGGGGGAGCCAGCAGCTATAGATCTGACCTCAAGTAAACACAGCACTCTGTGGCTGGGACCTCAATATGGTGCCAGCTGCAGCACTCAGGGTTCAGAAGCCAGCTGTGCCCTCTCTCCAAAGCGATGCTGCCACACAGCCTCCAGTCAGGCTTCTGTATCAGCCTGGAAGCCTGCTGCAGTTGAGTGGCTGTCCCTCAGCTCTGGTTGCATTGTCCACAGGGAAGCATGGAACCTTGGGCTTCTCTCCTCTGTCTCTTCCCCATGTGCAGGCACCTTCCCCATATACTTCCAATCCTGCTGAGCGAGTCATCCCACTTCCTTCTCCTTCACTTTGAGTATACCCCCCTTGCCTTTCTCATCATTCCCTTTTCTATGCCTTAGCTAGATTGAGCTGGATTTATGTCACAGGCAACCAAAAGAATCTTGACTAAGACAGAGGGCATATCGAGGTGTATACAAATGTTCATGTTTCCCTCTCCTTCCAGGTATGTGGTTTGATTACCGACTTTGATTGGGCATGACATGTGTCTTGTTTTGTCAAGGAACTTTGTGCAAGTATGTCACTTTAAGAGCCATTGCAAGATTTGCCAGGTTCTCTGCCCCTTAGTGATTGTGGAAACACATGTCACTTGGTACCTCCATCTGGGTTTCTAACAGTGAGGAGCAGAGAATCCCAACAAACTGTGCATGTAGCATGATCAAGCGTTAAGCTTTTGTGATGTTAAGCCACTGAGATTTTAAAATTTTCTGCTACTGCAGTATAACCTAGTTTATTTTGATTAACACAATGGGCACTTACCTTCATAATATTTTCCCATGATTCATTCATCTATAAAAATCATTATTGAGCCACGATAGGAGTAATAACAGTACACAAAACAGAGAGTTCTTGCCCACCCTAGTGAGTAAGAAAGACAAACAAGCAATTCCAGACTATCCTGTGATTAATGGAAGCATTAAAGGAGCTTAAGCTTAAGGAATTATAAGATCACATTGGCCTGCCAAATCATGATGGTTGCACTATGAAGATTCAATTTAAAGCAGGAAAAGACTGAACTCACTGCTTCTATACCGTAGTAATAGTAATGAGGTAATAATGGCATAAATTAGGGAAGTGGTAGTAGAAACAGAGTGAAATGGACAATTTTGAGATATACCAAGGAGGAAGGTTTAACAGAGCTTGTTGTTTGAGTGGATGTTGAAAAAGAAGTAGAGGGAAAAGTCAAAGCAAACTTTTACATTTCTGGCTTTGGGAATTTGGGCATCAGTTCAGTTTGGACATGCCAGGTTTGAGCTGGGTGCCTACAAAACACTCAAGACAAATCAGGAAAAGAATTAAATATATGGGTTTCAAGCTTAAGGGTAAGCTCATGACTAGAAGTTATCAACATATAGAGAATAAAGCCATGGGCATATAAAGCCATGGGTATAGATGACATAATCCAAGAAGAATATGTAGACTAGACAACAGTGATAAGAACCTTAGAATATGTAAGCAAAGAAATATGTAAGCAAAGAAAGAAGCATCCGAAGGACAGTGAAAGGAAACATGGTGAAATATGGTACCGTGAAAGCCCAAAGAAGAGACTGTTTCCAAAAGGAAGGAATGGTCAGTGGCTTCAAATGTTTTTGAAACATTAAGAACTAAGAAGTGTTATACAGTAGGGAAGATGTTGGTAACTTTATTAAGAGTAGTTTCACAGCAGTGTTGGGGGTGAACGCCTGATTATAAATAGTTGAGGAGTAACTTGAAGGTGAGGAGGTGGAGACAGCAAGCAGAGACAATTATCTTATTATTTTTAGTGAAAGAGGAGAATTTGAGCAGAAGCTAAAGGGAGGATATGCATGAGAAAGACACTGTAAACAAATGAGAATGCTAATGGCAAGGAACTACTTAAGAGAGGTTGAAGACACAAAAGAAAGAGAATACATTGATGGGGCAAGGTCCCCCAGTAGACAGGAGGAGCCAAGATCTAGACTACAGATTGAATGATGGCATGGAATGGAGGAGGAAGGGATAGGTGTGGTTCAAAATTTGTAAGTTTGATTATTAGTAATAACTAACACACATTATCTCATTTAATTTTTCCACTGAATTCTTATAATAAACTATAAGCATAAAAAATATAGAGAGTGATAGAATTTGCACAAGTATCCAGATTATTAATACTATTTTCTCTGTCTCTCAAGACTCAAATCACCTAGATTTATGGGACCTAGCCAGCCTTTCCTTCTTTTGTAAGGTGCCTCATACAATGTCTGAAATACACAGTAAATATTCAATAAATGGTAATTTAATTCCTTTTCCTTGGCTGACTTTGGATAGTTAGCTACTTCCTCACTGATGCCATCTGATTCTTCTTCTGATTTCTCTGATCTGTACCTACTCATCTAATGCAATCTACCTGCCAGGTCTTTCTTGACTTTATAAATACCTTCTACTCTGGTCTATTCCATTTATGACAGAATAAGTCATTTTAACAAAGTATAAAGACTAAATTAGTGTTCCTCATGAAAATAAGGTATTCCTGTGTATACACATACACATACACATATACATCAAATTAAAAGAATAGAGGAGCTACTAAAAATTGAGGCTAGGTATGTGGTAATTTCTTTGAAAAATAATACAACTTATAAAATTGAACAAAAACTAAAATGGGTATCAGTTTTTAGTGGCAGATGCTGACCAAAGGCATATTTTCAGATTTTATCAAAATGTATCAAAGAGCACTTTAAAATATTAAATTGGGTTCTTCATTTACTAGTAATGAAAATCCATAATTTTATTTATAATTAATAAGTATAGGCTGAGGGTTGTGGCTCATCCCTGTAATCCTAGCACTCTGGGAGGCCGAGGTGGGAGGATCGCTCAAGGTCAGGAGTTCAAGACCAGCTTGAGCAAGAGTAAGACCCCGTCTCTACTAAAAATAGAAAGAAATCAGCTGCACAACTAAAAATACATAGAAAAAATTAGTCAGGCATGGTGGTGCATGGCTATAGTCTCAACTACTCAGGAGGCTGAGGCAGGAGGATCGCTTGAGCCCAGGAGTTTGAGGTTGCTGTGAGCTAGGCTGACGCCATGGCACTCTAGCCCAGGCAACAGAGTGAGACTCTGTCTCAAAAAAATAATAATAATAATAAAGAAATCACTATTTTTCTCCCATCTACTCATCCTGTTTCATCATATATAGTCAGTAAAAGGACAACAGAAGTTCTGTGAAAAGATATTTAACTTGGACTCATAAGATTTGAGTTAGTGTTTGGATCTAGGGTTCTGTGTGACCTTGAACAAGTTATTGTAACTAGAACTTCCCAAACTTGACTGATCCTCAGAATTTGAGTGAGGGCATTGATATACTTACAGATGCCTTGGGCTTCACTCAGGACTCTCTAACCCACCATGTTTAGAGTGGGACTTGAGAATCTGAATTTTCTTTAAAGCTATACAGGTGATTCTGGTAAGCAGCCACATGTGGGAACCACTGATCTAGTAGTCTTATCCTTTAACCCCCTAACAGGAAAAGTATGGAAATATGTGGTCCAGAAGGGACGACATGAAGGGGCGAATTATGAAGACCTAAATTGTCATAACCCCACTCTACAAATTCTCATTAGAGTGGCCACAACACAAGAAGTCATCTAGAATATCTCAGCCCAAACAGACACATCCAGAATAGTGTCATACAGGTGACTGTCATCTCTTACACCTACTTAAGCCTACCCATCCAATACACGATGTCAATAAAAGTGAAGAAGCAAACATGGCAATGGTCTCAGCAACTTAAAGTATAAAACAAAACAAAACAAAGTATCCTTACTTGAATGTGCAGAAAATGTGCACACACCCAAACACAACTCCCTAAAAATTTGAGGTGATTGTATGTTTTTTTTTCTAATTCAACTAAACATTACTTTTTATTCATCTCCTAAATATTTTCTGAGTACTTATACTAGACACCACGAAGAATATAAAAATGAATTAAAAAAAGTGCCTCTCTTCAAGCTGGTAAGACACAGCCATAAACATAAAAACTTAGTTTTAAGTTTCAAAAATTTAAGTTTGGCTGAATTTTAGACATTCTGCAGGCAACTAATAATCCAGAAATGCCCATATTATAAATATGTTCTGGCATATGTCATATCAAGCTGGTGACCATGTTATAAAGTACTAGAAGGAACCATGCATTTGAGAATCTCAAGAGTTTGACTCAGCTACTTGACAACTGTAGCAAGTTTTTAAGTACTTAAGCAAGTCTTTAAGCCCACTGAGCTCATTTCTTTGAATAATGCATTATCTCACAAAGTTGTCAAAACTAGATGAAATAGTATAATTGTTAAGATGCCATGGGTCTTATAAATAATGCTCAAAATTCTAATAAATAATAAAACATGTACTTATTTTTTTCACCAATGGTGACAAATTGCTATTAACCAACTACTTTCTTATCTGGCCCCAAATATAGCTAGGAGGATTTTTTGTTCTTACTAGATTTATAGTTAATGTACATTCATATAATAGTTTTATAAGCTGGTATACAATAAGCCTGTGTATAAAAATAAATATGCACATTATATAGCCATGAGCATATTTAAGTGTTTATATTTACATATACCTTTCAAAAGAAAAATACTGAATCACCAACCCAATGGAAAAAATGTCAAGTGCTTTAAGGATAGACATTGGACCAAACCTCACAGGACTATATATTTCACTATTTATTTCTGATTAAACAGTGATGAGAATGACAGAATAGTCACATGAATGCTCACCTTAATGTGTCACACAAACATGCAACTGTATGTAAATTCAATAGGGACTGCATTATTATACAAGGACATTAAGAACTGCATTATTCTATAGGGACATGAGTAATGTTTTTAATACAAAATTCCAGTGATGACTGTATTAACTAATCATTAATTCTAAAATTTGATTCTGACAAAACCATACCTACCTTGTAATTTCTCCAAAAGCATATATTAGCTATGAGTAGCAGTGAACATGATTGTGGTTATTAAAATTTCCTTTTACTTTTTACTAACATATTTGTTAATGCACAAGGTTTGACCATAAATAATAAAAAGCAAATTCACAAGTCAAGAAAAAAAATCTAAGCATATTTTAAAACAAGATCCTTCATGTTCTTTGAGTTGCCCAGGCAGCAAATTTAGGAATATTCATGAGTTCTACTGGGTATTAGTGCTAATTATTAATAATAAATACTTACAATTATGCCCTTTCATCCAAGTACCTCAAAGAAGCTTTTATAGCATGAATTTGTGATTTCTTGTATCTCTGAGAAACAGGCTGGTAGAAAGATGTTTTTTGTTTTTTTGAGGCAGAGTCTCACTCTCTTGCCCGGGCTACAGTGCTGTGGCATCAGCCTAGCTCACAGCAACCTCAAATTCTTGGGCTCGAGCGATCCTTCTGCCTCAGCCTCCAGAGTAGCTGGGACTACAGGCATGCGCCACCATGCCCGGCTAATTTGTTTTTTATATATTTTTAGTTGGCCAATTAATTTCTTTCTATTTTTAGTAGAGATGGTCTTGTTCAGGCTGGTTTTGAACTCCTGACCTTGAGAGATCCTCCCACTTCGGTCTCCCAGAGTGTTAGGATTACAGGCGTGAGCCACCTCGCCTGGCCAGAAAGTTATTATTATCTCTATTTTATAGTCAGAGAAACTAGGGCATAGAGAGGTTAAGTGGCTTTGCTAGGGTCATATGCTGAACAAAAAAGGGACTCAAGTTAATTGTTCTCATTTCCAGTTCAGTATGTTATCCATTATATGGTTGTTTAATACACTTAAACGTATTTCCATTTTAGGAAAATTGAGAATAATGTATTTAAATGGTCTAAGAACTAAAGGTAAGTGAATGGATTTCTCATTTTTTGTGTGTTCAAAAATGCTATTACACAGGAATGCAGAGTAAAAACTAATAATTAGTCTTTGGTTTGCAGCTGTAGCTATTACTTGTAGGGATTTTGCTATTTGTGGCTTTCTAAAGCCTCTGCTCAAAATGAACTATTCTATTTCTGACTGTTTTATGCTAGGTTAGCATAGCTATGAACAACCAAGAAGTAGCTGAGTCAGGAAGACTAATGAATTTGAGGTTGTCTTTGATCGTGTCCCTATTGCTCACTCTTCTTGAAGTCATCCTCCTAGTTCTCCATTCAGCAGATATTTGTGCAACCTGTCATTCTCAATCCTTGATCTGTAGCCAGTCTAATTAAGCGATTGTCAATTATTAAATTAAAATATTTTAAGTAAAATATCAACATAGATAGTATTTCATTTTATGACTTTATGATGCCATACTAGTTATCACTGTCAGATTCATTTTCTGGTTAATCTGACCAGAAGGTACTCAGAAGAGCATTAAGCATTAGAGTAATGGTGTATGGATGGGCACCTATCATCATATGGGGATTTTTAAAAATGTACTATTTCAACTATTTTCCCAAAGTGAAAGGAAAAGTGGTTTTGAAGCTGTGGTCAATGAAGTAAGACTGCAGTCAGCTTTGTTGTGGTGATGTAAGTGTGTGGAGTTTCTAAAGTCAGCCCAGCTCCCCTCCAGAGTTCTAGACCCATATAGTAACTGCCTTTAGACATCACTCTTACTTCAAACTCACCAGGTCCAAAAAACTGAATTCATTTTTTGCAAAAATGAGTTCTCCTTCCCTCAACTCATCCCAACCCTTCCTTATTTCATTTGGTAAAATACACCTTTATTCTGTGCCTCCCTCAAAGCAAAACAAGGCATCCACATTGCCACTTCTATTCCCTTACCCAGCAGCTGCCCTCAGCAACCAATTGCCAGTAGATCTGGCCTCCTGAATATGTTAGGAATCCATTTCCTTTGGATGCTCACTGCCACTCACACAGGATCCTTATCCTTTCTCTCCCTGACTTCTTCAATGCCTCTTGTCCACAAGCTGTCTCCTTGCCCTGCTCCTCCGTCCAAGTAATGTTCTCCACTAACAGAAAAATAGCTTAAGTTGTCTGTCTGTCCAGGGCCATTCCTCTACACATTGCCTCACCAGGGAATGGAAGACATTTCATGATTTGGCTGTTTTCTTCTCCAGCCTCATCTTTTCAGCAACGTAGGCTTGAACTTTAAGACCTGTAATTACTCAGTCTTTTCAACACAAATTATTTATCCCTGTGCTGCATGTCCTTTCTGTTTGGATCCGGATTTACCGTCCCACCCCTATTTTTGTGCTGGAAAACGTCTATTTGTATCTTTAAAACTCCAGAGTTAGTAAAGGCATCCACTCTTTCCTCTGTATACCTTGGTATACCATACTTTCAATCACAATTATATGCTTTCATGTCTGTCTGCTAACTAGACTGGGCATTTCCTGAGTGGGTCATGCCAGGCACGTAGCTGGTACTTAAATGGGTCGGGGAGAGAATAAATAAATGTTATGAGAGAAGAATCTGTGGCTGCTAACGGACTAACGACCTATTTGGAACCTGTGGAAGGATTTAAATAAACCAACCGATTTAGTGAAACTACTCCTAACAAGCCACCAAATCACGGTGCCATGCGGCCGCAGGATCATCTCAGGACCACACAGATATCAGACCTGTAGTGTCGCAGTAGGGTCCTAGCCCCTCAGAAAAGACTCGAGGACCATCCGCGGAGGTGAGTTCTCCAGGAGTCAGCAGTTAGATATGAGGCCCAGGGCAGCCACCGAGACCCTCCAGCCAGGACAGGCGACTGACCCACCTCCTAGGATTCGACCCGCGACAAGCCACGTCGCCAGCTCCTCTCTGAAAAACTCCGGCCATGGAACAGAGCGGCCCCAACCCTAAAACGCCCATGGAGAAGGAGCTGCCCCCCTAGAAGCAAGATGGCGGCTTCCGCTCGCCCCTCCTTCCCCTGAGAACCCCCTCCTGGTCCCCAAAAGAAAGACAAGGACATCGCGGCGTCGACGCTGAGATCCGGGAACCTCCGCGAGGCCCGCGGCCACTCCCGGGCTCTCGGGAGGTGACTTCACCTCGCGGCGCTCAGAGGGCCGCGGGTGGGGCCGCACGAGAAGCAGCGCAGACCGCCCTCAGCACACGAGGGCGGAGGCCGGCCAGTCCTCGCCCATTAAGCCATTGTTCTCCGGCCGGGCCCCAGATCACCCTCCTCTCAGCCCGCGGACAGGAAGTCGCTCCCCGCCGGCCCCGCCCTTCATCCCAGAGCCCCGGAAGTGATCAGTGGCTGCTGCTGCAGAGCGGCCAGGAGGAGGGTGGAACTCCCCAAAGCGGAGCGCCGGAGTCCTCCTCCTCCTCATTCTCCAGCCGCCGGGGATCCACCGCCGCCCGTCGGACTCCTGCTTCTGCCGCTCCCGGTGCGGCAACTCCCAGGCGACAAGGGCTGAACACACTCCGGCCGAAGCCAGCGCAGCCGCGGCTTCCGGAGCCCTCGGGGCGGCGGACCGGCTCGCGGTGCAGGTGAGCCATGCCCGCCCGGCCTCCCGCGGAGGGGCTGGGGCCGCCGAGTGGCGGCGGGGGTGTGTCCCGGCGAAAGTGGGCTGAGGCCCAGGCACAGGGGTGGGTTGCCGAGATTGCACATCCCGAATTCTTCTCCAGGACAAGCTGCTGCGGGATGAGCCCGGACTGGAATCCAGGGTGCCGCGTTCGCCGCTGTGCGGGCGAGTGCGCCCGCGATAGCGGCTGCTGCTGCGAGGTCTCCCGCGCCCCGCAGCCCCTCCGAGTTGGCCTCGTCGGAAGGTCACCTAGCACCTCCGGCCTGCCTCTCCGAAGTCCCCGCCCGGGCGGTTCCTGCGACCTGGGGGAACCCGCCGCCGCCGCAGTCCCCGCGCCTCACTCCACCCTTTTCTCCTCCTTCCCTTTCCACTCCTTGCCTGTACTGGAGCAGTTGCTTTTTAAGCATCTCTGCCAGGGTTGTGTGTGTGTGTGTGTGTGTGTGTGTGTGTGTGTGTGTGTGCGCGCGCCAGATAAAGGAATGGCTTTTTCAGACTGAAGTCTTTAGAGGCTCCGCACGGAACTGAATAGCTGGCCTTGGGCTCTCGCACAGGTTTAGCCCGTATTCGGGCAATTCAGCCTCTAAAACGAGGAAGAGAATGTAGATATTTTGGGTGAGGGCGTGTTTCCTCCGTGGTTCGTTCCTGAAAATTTTCCAGAAGTGGAAGATGTGATGTGTATGCTTTAGCTTGTGTATATATATGTGCAAGTAGGCGAGAGTGACGGCGCACAGGGGTGGCAGTGTTGTTTCGGGGTTTAGGGATTATTAGGGAGTTAAGTTGGTCTTTGCTTGGAAACCTGAATGTCCAGACTTGTGAGAGCTCATCCAAGTGTCACTGAGGTAGTATGAGAACTTCAGTGCCACGCCCTACGTGTCAAGCTGAAAGGCACCTAATTTACAAATTGTATTTGGTGTGCGTGGGGGCACAACCTTTATAAAACATGTATCATAAGTTAATTATTTTCCTGAAAATAAATTTCAACTTTAATCACGTTGCAAAGATTGGGATAACAAATTTCATCAGTAAACTTTCACAGTAGAAAGGCATGCCTTTTAGCTTATGTTTATTAATGTATTTGTGTGTCTTATGTTTTTCTGTCTGCATTAATACAGTATTATAAAATGACTCGTATTAAAGTAATACAATATTATTATAAAATATTATTTTAAAATGTTTTCAGGCCGGGCACGGTGGCTCACGCCTGTAATCTTGGCAGTCTAGGAGGCCAAGGTGGGAGGATTGCTTGAGCTCAGTAGTTCGAGACCAGCCTGAGCAAAAGCGAGACCCCATCTCTACTAAAAATAGAAAGAAATTAATTGGCCAACTAAAAATATATAGAAAAAATTAGCCGGGCATGGTGGTGCATGCCTGTAGTCCCAGCAATTTGGGAGGCTGAGGCAGGAGGGTCGCTTGAGCCCAGGAGTTTGAGGTTGCTGTGAGCTAGGCTGAAGCCATGGCATTCTAGCCTGGGCAAGAGAGTGAGACTCTGTCTCAAAAATGTTGTTTTGGACCTTTAATTTCTACAAAACAGGAATCATGTCTTAGTCATCACAGTTTCCGTGCAGTGTGCCTAGAACATAGAAGTTACTTACACACATTTCTTCACTGAATAAATGAATCTGTAGGTGATCTCACAGTCATTCTTTAGGTGCCACTTATTTTGTTGGGTTAGGGTGTTTTTGTTTCTTGTTTCAGGTTCTTGGCATGTAGACTTTGCTTTGTCTTTCCATTCTTTAGCAGAGTCAGAGAACAAGAAGAATTCTTTGCCTCCCAAAATGCTATCCTCCTCTGAAAGATTAAAATTATATCTGGGGGTTTGTGATGGGGCATTATAATAACTTGCATTCCAGTGTTAAATGTGTACTACTTGAGCCAATTCAGGAGTAGCAGGAAGAGATTTCCTGGTGATAGGCAGTAAGTTTATTTGAGGGGTTGATAAACATACCTTATCTTAATCAAAAAGAGGGAATTAGGAGTTACCACTATTTGGAAAACTTGGTGCATCCCAGAATTGCTACAAGTGGCTCATTCTTATGGATACATGAAATCCTCTGACATCCTGATATGACCTTGGCATGATTTACCAATAGTCATTTCACATTTCTTTCCTAAAATCCAGATGCTGTTCTCCAGTGCTACAGTGCACAACCCTCAGGCCTAGGACCAGTGTGGTCCTGATCTGTGGCCTATTAGAAACCAGGCTGCACAGCAGGAGGTGAACGGCCGGCCAGCCAGCAAAGCTTCATCTGTTTTTACAGCCACTCCCCATCTCCCATCACCGCATAAGCTCTGCCTCCTGTCAGATCTGCTGTGGCATTAGATTCTCATAAGAGTACGAACCCTTCTGTAAACTGTACATGCGAGGGATCTGTGTGGCACATTCCTTATGAGAATCTAATGCCTGATGATCTGAGGTGGAGCTGAGGCGGTGATGTTAGCACTGGGGAGCGGCTGCAAATACAGATTATCATTAGCAGAGAGGTTTGACTGCACAATAAATGTAGTACAAAGGGGCAAATTATAGCAAAGAATCTCATCTACCATTTGTGGGGGAAGATTTTTGCCTATAGATGGTTGGATTATTTTCACTTTAGGGAGGTTCAAATAAGAAAAAAGTGCTGATATCCTCTTTCCTCTCAAAGTATCTGATGGTAATCCTACACTGGTTTTTCAAGCTCAGCTTCAGTAGAACATAAATAAATGTACAGTATCAATTCTGTACATATCAATTCTTTGTATATGTGTATCAGTGTAATATGCACTTTGGTAGATGAGTGGTAAAGACACTTTGAAAATACCAGAATAAGAGTCTGTGAATGTTAATGAGAGAAAAGATGATTTTGAAGAAGTGAGATAGTTTATGATTTTCATTGTTTTATAAAGTGTTTTAATTCTTAGACACTAAGGAGAGGGAAGCCTGCAATTTCTTATCTTAGTGACATTACCGCTATACAGAGGTTACATTTGCCGTCTTTAATTCAGCAACCCTCTTGGTAATAACGGTTCTCATATATTGATTGCCTGCCAAGCACTGTGATAAGAGCTTTACTTACATTATTTCTAATCTGCGCAATACCTCGGTAAGATAGGTAGTTTTCCCATACTTTATTAAGAATAAATGAAGTTATTTGCTAGAGGCTAGGCACCTAGATAGTGTGTAGTAGAAGCCAGGATTTGGAAGTAATGATTTTTGAGAGCATTGAGTATTGGCACTTAATCCTTAAAGGCTGAGGAAAAGGCGATTCTGATTGAGCTGATTCTGATTGAGCTGTGAGCTGGAGCTTCAGAAAAGGTTTCAGGGCTCTTGCCCATCAAGTGTGGCCTAGGGGTTCCAGTGACCCTGGCCAGATGGCTTGAAGCAGCAACCATTCTTATTATTATGTACGGTGTGCCCAAGTATAGTGTTACCACTTTCTGTGTGTGCCATGATGGAAAAATGGTTGGCCATTGTTTTGACAGGTGTTCTGTTAGAGTATTAGGAACTCAGTTCTGGTGTTCAGTTAGTGCATTTTACTTCTGAAGTACCTGAACCATCCTATTTGAGAGGCGTACCATCAGCCTATTTGTAGCGACCTTTCCTTGAAATCGTATTGTTTTTTAGTTCTTTCTTTCACTAATGGAAATAGGGAAGAGGTTATATGGAGGACAGTAAGAAAAATAGTAAAAGCAGCAGAAATATGCTGGGTCTGTTTTTATCATTCAAGATTGTATGTCATTTTCTCTTTGGGTTTAGTATGGAGGCTTAAAGGTGTCAGAACTCTTGTAAGAGTCTAATTGCCATTCAGTGCTAGTAGAATTCTCTTTGCTCTTTCCAAGCCTGCGCACTTTGTAAAACTCATAAATAGGCTTAATTTGAAGGATATATTCATCTCTTAGTTTTAAGAAAAGGATATATTCCAATATTCTGTTATATATATATGAAATAGCTTAAAGTTAAAAAAAAAAAAAAAAGCTCATTTTCTGGCCCCTGTAAGTAATAGTGATTCTTTGTTTTTCTTTAGCTCTCAGACACCTTTCTTACTACCTTTAAGTATGTGGTTACCATATAGACAAAAGGAATTAAAGCTCTGAGGTTTTAAAATACATGGGAGTAAATTTTAGAAGATAATTTGCATATTTGATTTACTTATACATGAAGGCGAAGACTTCTTTCCTCAAAGTCAAGAGGGTAGTCTGTACAAGCCAAAAAAGGCAAGCTTCCATGAAATATTATAATACTCTTTTTAAAGGCTTCTAATACTAGAGTCTCGTATTAGATTCAGTAGACATAACACTTGATACTCACAATCTCCTTAAAGTCTGGGATCCAATTTCATTGCGGAATTCACTTTTGAAACTAAATATCAGGGTTTGACAATGTTATTTTGGACAATAAAACAATGAGATTGTGAAATGATTTCTACTCCCAGGTGCATTGTAAAGGTAGGACAAAGATCCTTAGTTACCACAAAGATTGCCAGTTTCCACAAAGATTATGATTGTGTTCATTTAAGCCACAGGATCTCTGTTTTCTTACGCAGTTGAGTAGATAGCATAGTAATCCATTAAAAGTAGAGGTTGCCACACTGAGTGACTGCAGATGCTTTAATTCAGCTGCCCTGTGTAGATCTATTCTGGATTATTGCAGCAGCTTTCTTGTCTGTGGTTGGACCCCCTCTAATCTTTTTCCCACTCTTAGAATAGTTGTGATACTCCCCTGCTTAAAATCCTCTTGTGGCTCCTCTTTGTCCGTTAATAAAATTCAAACTCCTTTTATCCTTAATGTCATATATAAAACCTTCAGGATGTACTCCTTACCTAACTCTAGCCTCATCTCTCTTTTTCCATGATATTTAGTTCTAACAATACAGACCTTCTGGAATGCTAATGTTTACTTACTCCGTTTCCTCTTCCTGGAATTCTAGCTGTTCCTTCTCCAATCTAATGTACTCCTACTGGTCCTTCAGAACTCAAAAATTAGGTTCTCCTCAATTAGGTTCTTTGTCTGGACCCCATCCTTCAAAAAAAAAAAATCTTCAAGACTCTGTTAGTTGCTTCTCTTATATGCTGTCATAACATCTGTTCCAGTACTTACTACACTATGGAGAATGTGCTTACATTAGCCTATTGTAAATTTTCTTGACCACAGTCCACAGTAACCTAACAACTGTACAAACACATTCTCTCTCTCATTCTCTCATTCTCTCTCTGTCTTTACGAGGCTTTTATAAAAAGGGCTTTATCAGAAGTTCCCAAACTTTCTCAATTCATGATACCCTTATTATATCAGTAATTTTTTCACAATGTCCCTAGGTGAAAAGAAACACTTCAACAGTTTAATTTATTAAATAGGTCCAAACAACTCAATAAGTGTTTATCTCCTAACAACTCAGCACCTATTTGAAAAGATAATATGCATAAACTAAACAACTTTTTTAAATTTTTATTTTTTTGAGACAGTCTCACTCTGTTGCCTGGGCTAGAGCGCTGTGGCGTCAGCCTAGCTCACAGCAACCTCAAACTCCTGGGCTCTAGCGATCCTCCTTGCCTCAGCCTCCCAGGTAGCTGGAACTACAGACACATGCCACCGTGCCTGGATAATTTTTTTTCCTATTTTTAGTTGTTTGGCTAATTTCTTTCTATTTATAGTAGAGACGGGGTCTCACTCTTGCTCAGGCTGGTCTCGAACTCCTGAGCTCAAGCAATCCTCCCGCCTCAACTTCTCAGAGTGCTAGGATTACAGGTGTGAGCCACCACGCCTGGCCCTAAATAACTTTCATTCCTAACAGCATAGTACTCTGTTATATGTTTTTTCAACTAATGGTTTTTTCATGGTCTTTTCAACTAATGTCCTACTTGGACATTAAAGTAATTTCCAGTATTTTGCAATTCCACTTGATGCTACAGTGAAAAACTTTGTGTACATGTATCTTTATATTGTTGGAGGTATATCTTCAGGATAAATGCATGTATAGATTTGTTAAGATAGTGCCAAATTCCTGTCCCTATGGAGTTGCACTATTTTGCATTCCCACCAGCAGTGTATGAGAGTAGAGTGCTTGTTTTCCCACAGCCTCACCAGCAGAGTGTTTTATTAGCTTTTGAATTTCTGCCAATCTAATGAGTAAGAAATGGTATCTCAGCATAGTTTTCATTTGTATTTCTCTTATTACAAGTGAATTCAATGTGTTTTCACATCTTAAAGGGCCATTTTAGCATTTCTTTTTATTGTTTATATTATTTACCCACTTTCTATGTGATTTTTGGTCTTTTTTCCCCCTTCAGCTTTTAAAAGATCTTTGTATTTAAGAATATTAGCCATTTAACATATGTTGCAAATATTTTTGCAACTCCACATTGCTTGTGGAGTTTTTTGCCATGCAAGAATTTGTTTTTGCATAGTCAAATACATTAAATTTATTGTATCTGCAGTTTTAGTTGTATTTAGAAAGCCTTTCCTTATCATCAGGTTATAGAGGAATTTACACATGCTTTTCTTCTACTCTTTATAGTTTTATTTTTCACATTTATTTCCATTTTGAGTATACTTCTGTATGTAGTGTGAGGAATGGATCTAATTTTATCCTTTTCTAAGTGACTATTCAGTTGTCCCAGTAGCATTTATTTAAAAAAAAATCTTTGCCCTTTTGTCATATACTACATTTCTATATGTACTTAGGTATATTTTATTCAGTTGGGTTGTCTGACCATTCATGCACCAGTACCACACCATTTTAATCATAGAGGCTTTGTAGTATGTTTCAATATCTGCTAGGGCTAATCCCACAATATACCTCCTCCTTTTCAGTGTTTTCCTTGTTCTTCTTGTATATTTTATTTTTCCATATGAGCTTTAGCATCAATTTGTCTAACTTTATTAAAAATTTCATTGCTATTTTTAATGGGATCACATTAAACTTATGATTTAACTTATGGAGAACTGACATCTTGATATTGAAACATCTTAACCTAGAATAAGCAATGTCTTTTCATTTTCTTAAGTCTGCTTTTGTGTCTTTGAGGAATGGATTATAGTTTTCTTCATGTAGCTTTTGAACATTTCCTGTTAAGCTTATTCCTAAATATTTTATCTTATTTTGTTGCCATCATAAATATTTTTCTTTTCAATTATGTCTTATAACTGGTTATTATTCCTGTATATGAATATTTTTGATTTGTGTATATTTTCCTGCTGCCTTGCCAAATTCTTATTAAGTTACTTTTATGATTGCTTTTCTTACTTTCCAGATATACTATCATGTCATCTATAAATAGTTTTTCCCCCTTCTTTTCCAATGTTTATGCCTTTAACTATTTATCTTATTGAATTGCATTGACTAATATCTCCAGAGCAATGTTAAATAACAGTGTAATAGTGTCTTTAATAGAGATACTGAATGCTTTATTGTATTATCTTCACTATGGATATACAAATGCATGCATTTGTACCTAAATATTAATTTAGCTATGTATTAATGTATGCCTTTTAAGGGTTGCATGCAGTCTTTCACTCTTTAAGAGATACTTACTTAATGAAGACAGATGTGATGAGAGACTTTCCTAGTGGGTGGTAGCAAAATATGCTGATGAGCAGGGTAAGGACTACTCTGTAGTTTCCCAGTTTATACAACCAGTCCTGAGTTTTCTTCCTGCTTCTCTGCACATTTCTTCTGAATTTTATTGTGGTCTTCACCCAGTCAGTTATGGATGCCACAGGGAGACCTCCTTTTCCTTTCTAGGCCAACGATGTCAAAAGTCTATGAAAATCTAGGGGTTCCCTTCTTGGTTTTCACAATCTTAAGTGGTTTAGACTTAGGTCTTAAGTCTTAGGTCTTAAGTGGTTTCTATGCTTTGCAGATAAATAAGGCTCACTTTGTATTGATAATGTGGTGTCTTGGGTCCTTGGGTCTCTAGGTTATATGTATGGCAAGGCAAATTTGTAATTAGATAAGTTTATCCATGGGGATGGCCTAGAGTACATAGGTGTGTGGTGGCTCTATACAAGTTTGTAGGGCCTAGGAGTTCTGGCTTTGAGGCACTTCTTTCCGTGGATTTTATTTATGTGCACCCAGTCCTCTGGCTGGAATGATGTGTTGGTGTGAAATCAGGTGTTGGCCTGGCATCCTGCACACATTCCATCCACATGGCCATGATGAACATACATCAATGCTCAGTCTCCCAAAATTCTGGAGAGTTTTCATTTCACTGCCATCTAATTCATCCAGAAATTCAAATAGCGTATTTTCTGTAGATGCTTATAATTTCAAGATTATCTGTGTTCATGTGTGAACTCTCAGTCCATATTCTGTTGTCTACCTCTGTTATGCTAATGTTTCCTCTCCCAGGAATACTGACTGATAGGGCATTTATTAATTTCTTGTCCCACATGCAAAGTAACTCCTCCCTAGAACTTCCTACAACTCTCCATCCATGTCCTGTTGTCCATCTTTGCTGTCCCAGGAGTGCTGGTAGGTGGGGTGTTTAATAATAATCTCTTGTCCCTAGGTTGAGGAGCTCTCATTCACCAGGTGAGCACTCGTGGTCCATCCCCACTTTTCCTGTGACTTATGTAGCCTTTTTCTCTCTGGGTCTTACTGGCTCACTGGCATGAAATTCAGACTTGGAAGGACAAGGTTTCGGAATTCTCTGCCTTAAAATCCTCAGATCTTGCACTATGGTACATGCAGCTACCTTGATGGCAGACTTGAGTAGGAGGGTGATCTTTTCTGTTCTCTCTCTCTCTCTCTCTCTCTCTTTTTTTTTTCCTACTTCCTCTCCCCTTACCTTTTTAGTCTGAAGGAAATCTGTCTCCTCTCATCTTTTTGCCAAAGACATTTAGTCTGTGACAGAAAATCCTCATCCCCTGAGGTCTTAGGTTTCTGGGACACCAGCCCTAGTCACTTAATGCTTGGATAATGGGTAACTTTCCCTCTACCCTATTAATCTCCAAGGTCTCCCTATTTCCTGTGTCTACAACTAATTCTGTATGCCTGTTGCTTCATTTATTCCTATTTGCTGCTGCTTGTTTTCAGTAGCTTTCTTAGTCCTTAAGAATAAAATAAAACTGGACTGGGCGTGGTGGCTCATGCCTGTAATCCTAGCACTCTGGGAGGCCGAGGCAGGCATATCATTTGAGCTCAGGAGTTCAAGACCAGCCTGAGCAAGAGCGAGATCTCGTCTCTACTAAAAAATTGAAAGAAATTATCTGGAAAACTAAGACATATATATATATATAATTAGCTGGGCACAGTGGCGTATGCCTGTAGTCCCAGCTACTCAGGAGGAGGCTGAGGTAAGAGGATCCCTTGAGCCTAGGAATTTGAGGTTGCTATGAGCTAGGCTGACACCACAGCACTCTAGCCCAGGCAACAGAGTGAGACTCTGTCTCAAAAATAAATATTCATCTTGTAATTGCCTAAAGAAAAAAAGAAAAAATAAATAAATAAATAAATAAATAAATACAATTTAAAAATAAAATAAAACTGGATCATTTGCTCTGCTTATCTCTTTTTTTGCTTTGGTCCAGTTCATTTGTTTTGTTTTGTTTTTTGTTAAAGTTTATATTTATCAGATTACAACTGTTTGATTTTTTTTTTGTACACTCATTGGTCATTTATATTTCTTATTTTATAAATTGTCTTTTTATGTTCTTTGCTTATTTATTTATAGCAGTGGGGACCTGAATCTTCTTTATAATAACAGGTTTATTGAGATAATTCATATACCATAAAATTCACCCTTTATAAAAAGTGTGCAATTTAGTGGTTTTTTTTTTTTTTTTAACTTTCCTCTTCTACTGGATTTTTTTTTTTTTTTTAACAATTTAGTGGTTTTTAATATAGAGTTGTGCAACCATCAGCACTGTGTAATTCTGGGATATTTTCATTATCCCCAAAAAGAAAGCCTAAGAAAATTATTAAATATTCCATAACATCATCTAATATCTAGTCCAAATTCAGTTTTCTAGTTGTCTCCGAATGTCTTTAATAGCTATTTTATACCCTCATCTAGGATCCAATGAAGGTTGACAATTTCTACTTACTTATATCTTCTTTAGTCTCTTAGTTATTTTTCCTGTTGAACTTTTTTGAGATGAAATTTACATATAAAATTCACCTGTTTGAGGTTTACAGTAATTTTTAGTAACTTTACTGAGTTAAATAACCATCACTGTAATCTAGTTTTAAAACACTTTAATCCATAGTTTTAAAACCTTGATAAGATCCCTTATGCACATTTACAGTTAATCCCTACTCTCCACCTCCAACACCAGGCAACCGTTAGCTTACATTCTGTCTCCATAGAGTTTCCCTTTCTGGACGGTATATATAAATAGAATCATACAATATGGCATCTTTACCTAGCATAATGTTTTTCTGGTTCATTCATGTTGTAGCATGTGTCAGTAGTTCTTTCCTTTTTGTTGCTGAGTAATATTCCATTCTATGGATAATGCCACATTTTGCTTATCCGTTCATCAGTTGATTGACTTTTGGATTATTTCCACTTTTTGGTTATTATGAATAATTTTGCTATGAATATTCATGTACTTGTCTTTGTGTGGACATAACGGTTTAATTTCTTATGGATATATTCCTAGGAGTATAATTGTTGGGTTGTATGGTACATTTGTGTTTAACTTTTTAAAAAAACTGCCAAACTGTTTTCCAAAGTGGCCGAGCATTATTTTGCATTTCCACCAGCAATGTTTGAGGGTTCCTATTTCTCTGCACCTTTACCATCAGTTAATAAGTCCTCACTTAACATTGTGGATAGGTCCTTAGAAAGTGTGGCTGTAAGCGAAACCAGTTTTATCATAGCTTAATTGATATAAATGACTTAGATATGCCAGTGAACCTAACATGTTCATCTTTGGGATATGGGAGGAAACCGGAGGACTCAGAGAAAACCCATGGGGGAATGTACAAACCACACAGACATGGCTCATGCCAGGATTCATGTTTTTTCTTTATCAATGTTAAAACAAAACTGTTAACAAAAAAGTGTTATATGAAGACATGCTGTAGTCTTTTTGTTGTTTTATATTATATATATATTTTTTTTTTTTTTTTTTTTGAGACAGAGTCTCGCTTTGTTGCCCAGGCTAGATTGAGTGCCATGACGTCAGCCTAGCTCACAGCAACCTCAAACTCCTGGCTCAAGCAATCCTCCTGCCTCAGCCTCCCAAGTAGCTGGGACTACAGGCATTCGCCACCATGCCCGGCTAATTTTTTGTATATATATTAGTTGGCCAATTAATTTCTTTCTATTTATAGTAGAGATGGGGTCTCGCTCTTGCTCAGGCTGGTTTCGAACTCCTGACCTCGAGCAATCCGCCCGCCTCGGCCTCCCAGAGAGCTAGAATTACAGGCGTGAGCCACCACGCCCGGCCTTATATTATATCATTTAGTCGGTATAAAATGGTATCTCATTGTGGTTTTAATTTACATTACCCTAATGACTAATGTTGTTCAATCATCATCTTTTCTTGTGTTTATTAGCCATTCATATATCTTTGGTAACATGTCTAATCAAATCTTTTTCTCATTTCTTTTTAAATTTGGTTGTCTTCTTGATATAGAGTTGAAGAGTTTGCCTGGGCGTGGTGGCTCACACCTATAATCCTAGCACTCTGGGAGGCTGAGGTGGGAGGATCATTTGAGCTCAGGAGTTCGAGACCAGCCTGAGCAAGAGCGAGACCCCGTCTCTACTAAAAATAAAAATAAATTAATTGGAAAATATATAGAAAAAATTAGCTGGGCATGGTGGCACATGCTTGTAGTCCCAGCTACTTGGGAGGCTGAGGCAGTAAGATTGCTTGAGCCCAGGAGTTTAAGGTTGCTGTGAGCTAGGCTTACCCCACAGCACTCTAGCCTGGGCAACAGAGTGGGACTCTGTCTCAAAAAAAAAAAAAAAAAAAAAAAAATTTTAGAGTCAAAGAGTTCTTTGTGTATTCTGGATACAAATCTTTTATCAGATATATGTGATTGGCAAATATTTTCTCCCAGAGAGTACTAGTGTTTTTTTGTAATGATGTTAGCCATGAGCCTTGCTTAATCCTTTCTAATTTGCCATAGGCCTTTTTTGGAGGGTTGGAATAAAAGCTAAACCTTTTGTTCTTAATTATTCCTCATGTCCAGTATTGAAGCAGAGTCAATGATTAAAAACTAGAATAGTCACCTTTGTCTTCATTCTGCAAGTAAGCAGTGAAACACTCAAACCCTTTGATCCCTGAGGAGCAAATAATCAGTACTATGGGTATTAGGACTCTTTCAGTTGTAAGAGCCAGAAATCCAGTTCAGCAAACCAGAATTTTGCAATTTTTCTCTCCCTTCTTCTGCTTCCTTTTTCATTTTACTGGTAGACTCTTTTCATGTGGTCAGGAAGATGGATACCTTCATCTCCAGATTCAGTTCTTCTTAGCTCAGCAGGAAGGAATGGAGTACTCTGCCCAGCCTGGCTCTCTTACCTTGCTTCCGAGGGAGAGAGAACATCCAGATTTAGTCCTGTTGTAGTAGAGTGAGAAGAGGGTGGTTCCCTGTAGAGGAAGGGGTGCTGGCCAGACAGTTCATATATCTGCTTTTTTAGGAATGTTGTATCATTTTTGCCCACTTTTATGAAATTAAACCAAAAGTAATGAGTATTTTTGGTTAATATTTGGAATATTTGAAAAAAATCATGTTTGTTACCTGACTAGTTTTAACTCTAAATCAGGCTTTACTAATGGCACTCATTTTTCATCTAAACAAACACATGTGATACTTGGTTTAAGCTAAAACATTCTACATACCTCTTCCCACCTCACAAGGAGGTGAGAAGACCTACATTAACAACAATAAAAACTTGGTAATAGTGGCTAGACCTTTCCCCCTTCTCATAGATGTTGTTTTATGTATTAATACTTTTCTTTAGCTCTCTGAGGAGGGGTTATATCCAACTGTCTTGGAGTTTCTACATTCCTACAGATTGCTGAAATCAATTTTTTATAATTGGTTTGCTTCCCCTCCGCATTCATATATTTGGATTCTTAAGCTCTGTCAGTGTCCATATGTTATATGATTTATTTTTGAAGTGATTTTTTAAAAAGTAAGGATAGTTTCCAGTTCCTTTTTATGATATTGGGTGCATGATGTGTATGGTGATGGTGCTGTTGATGTAGTTGTTGTATTTTCCTGCTCATAAAAGGAAATAATTTTTATCACCTGAAGTTCTTTTTATCTACACCCTTATAAGTGGTATTTGCTCATGTAGTTGTACAGGTAACTGTGGATACTGTATGCTTCTTGTGTTTCTTCCATATAGTACTCTTCAGAATTTATTTTCAATGTGAAAATTAAATGCAAAAATGAAAACTTTTGGTCTTGGATTGCCCATATAAAATGTATCCTCTGTCAGATTTGGAACAGACCTTAAAAGGGCATCTAGTATATTCTTCCACCTGTAGGGGAAGCTAAAGGTCACCTCTTCCCATTTTAGTTCTTGGTTGGGATAGACCTCTGTAACAAAGGACAAGTTTAACAGTAGACAAACCCGTACGGTTTATTAACATGCACAGCACAACATGTGAGAGAAACCTCACTGAAAAGTAACTCAGAGCAGTGGTTTAGAATTTTGGTTTATATACCATTAGTTTGTGGATAAATGACAGGACAAAGGGAAGGGTTTTTAGCCTTCCAAGTGCCCGAAACTGTGGGAAGGTAAATATACAGAGGAAACCAGAGAAGATTTGTTTGCAGATTCCTCTGGGCTGATAAGCATCTAGAGTAGTCTCCAGTAAAGGAGAATTTATATCCTGTCTTTAGGCAGATAAGGGGGAGGATAGAGCTTTTCTAGTTTGTTAAGTCTCAGTTGCCTTCAGCTCAAAATAATTTTTATGTCAGAGTGTCATATTTTGGGGGTGACATTCTGATTTCCTTCACATCCTTGATAAAAATCCCCTAAAAACTATCTACCCACTAGCTATTCTTAAACTCTGGTAGTGATATAGTGGAAATCTGCTTCATGTTTGGATTTTTAAATTTAAAAATCTGTTCTTGTTTTGAACTGAAGCCTATTGGCTTGTGACTTTTCTTTGTTCTTTGCCTCAGTCTCCCGAGTAACTGGGACTACAGGCATGCGCCACCATGCCCAGCTAATTTTTTCTATATATATTAGTTGTCCAATTAATTTCTTTCTATTTATAGTAGAGACGGAGTCTCGCTCTTGCTCAGGCTGGTTTTGAACTCCTGACCTCAAGCAATCTGCCTGCCTTGGCCTCCCAGAGTGCCAGAATTGACAGTAGTCACTTTGCATAAACTTTTCTTCAAATTATTAAAGCTGGCAGTCAGAAAGGTCCCCTGCTGGCTTCCCAAGTGGTCTGCTTGTATATACTACACATCCTTTATTTCTTTTTGGTTTTTGAGACAGTCTCTCACTCTGTTGCCTGGGGTAGAGTGCCGTGGCATCACCCTAGCTCACAGGAACCTTAAACTCCTGGGCTCAAGCCATCCTCCTGCCTCAGCCTCCCAAGTAGCTGGGACTACAGGCATGCGCCACCATGCCCAGCTAGATCTTGGTCAGGCTAGTCTCGAACTCCTGAGCTCAAGCAGTCTTCCCACCTCGGCCTCCCAGAGTGCTAGGATTACAGGCGTGAACCACCACGCCTGACCCCTTTATTTCTTTAAGTTAATTTCTAACCATCCTGATCACAAGCTTCTAAAAATAGTTCAGTAACATTCACTTACTTGGAGCCCAGATTTTACAGCTTAAATGTGAAATACCCTTGAAGAGGGAGTAAAAAATTATTAAAATCTGTAGATTTCTTTCTGCGGCCTGCCCCTGACCTAAGTGATTTCAAATTCATTATTTCCATTTAATCATCCAAACACAACCCTGTGAAATAGAAGATGAGGAAACTTAAGATTGCACCATTAAGATTAGGAAGTAAAGTTAAAACACAACAATAATACTTTTGAGGATCCAAAGAAAAATGTGAAGGTCCTAGCACTAAAGGCTCTTATACATCTGATGCTCAAGAGAATAATTAGGCCATCATGCAGAACCTACTTACTCTTACTTTATACCTAATCATAACTCTGGTAGTTTGCTTCTAAACAATTTTTAGGAGTCAGTGGATGCTGCTGAAGGTGAACACATAGGCACTAGTGCTAGTGAGGGACAACTGTGAAAGGAAGAGGCAGAAAGACTGATAAGAGAATTCAGAGTTCCATGTTCTAGGCCTATTGAATCCAAGGAAAACTGCCTAAATTAATAATAGCCTCTGAGAACAGGACTGTAGTCAGTCATATGATTCTGGGGCATTAAGAAATTTTTAGGCCGGGCGTGGTGGCTCACGCCTGTAATCCTAGCACTGTGGGAGGCCAAGGCAGAGGGATTGCTCAGGGTATGAGTTCGAAACAGCCTGAGCAAGAGCAAGACCCCATTTTTACTAAAAATAGATAGAAATTAATTGGCCAACTAAAGATATATAGAAAAAATTAGCCAGGCATGGTGGTGCACATCTGTAGTCTCAGCTACTTGGGAGGCTGAGGCAGAAGGATTGCTTGAGCCCAGGAGTTTGAGGTTGCTGTGAGCTAGGCTGACAGCACGGCACTCTAGCCCAGGCAACAAAGTGAGACTCTGTCTCAAAAAAAAAATTAATAAAAAATTATTCAGTTAAATTGAGGAATTCTAAGATAAAATATGAACCCCAAATCTTTGTTGAATACAAAAACCCTATTCTACTTGAGTGCTGCTTCTGGTGGCCAAAGTGTGTGTTTCTGTCTTGTTGGGAAATTCCCATGATTATTTTTTAATATGTGTGTTAAGAGTTAAGTATAAAAAGGCACTTGGTATATAGTAGTAGATATTCATACTCACCAGTGCTTATTTTGAGAGGTAATCTGTACAGTTAGGATTTATCATTTCTTATAACCTTGGTGAATTACCAGTGTTTTCCTGTGCTTTATCCCAGCTTGGCTTCCTTTTGTGTTAGAGCATATCCTGATCCACTTCCCCTGCTATCAGTTGTTAAGTATTTAAAGACTTCTATTATTAGCCAAAATGAAACATAGTTTAATAACAGTACTTATAAAATTATCTAGTTAACAATTCAAAACTGATTTGGAAATAAATTAATAAGATTGTATTATTTTGGAAATACTTTAATTTTCATCCTTCATCTCCTTTTTCTCCAAAACCCCAGCTGTTCATTTGGTTGCTGTTTTCCATAAGTAGTCAAAAAAGAGTAGCCCTTTATTCTTATGGATTTAAATTGTATCTAATTTTATTACAGCTTTAAATCTTTGATACACATGTTGTTCAACAAAAAAAATTAGTTACAATGTATAATCCAGAATATTTATGGTGTTGTTTTTTATTTAGAACCCAGGAATAATCGTTGTCAGAGCATCACTACCATTGAGACTATAAAATAGGAAGCTTATCTATGCTTTTAATCAAATTTTAGTAACTTCATGCTACAAACAGTTTTGTTGTACAGTTTAAAATACATGTTATCACTTGCCAGATTTGTGCAAAATGTAGGAAACTCAAATTCTGCTTATAAACTGCGTTTTCCCATTTTTCTATATCAGTGAATAAGAGATGATGCAACCAGACTTTTTGATGACTTTCCTAGACCTTAACAGTATGAAGTGCTGTTTGGTTTAAAATATTGCCATTATAATTGTAACATTATTTGGGGTCAGAACTGAATACTTATTTTTTAAATGATTTAATGTCAGTATGAAATATCACTTACATTAAAATTCTTAAACAAGGAGAAACAACAGGTTCCCTTTTGTAGCTTATTTTTGTTATATTAGTCAATACATGTATTTTGTATATTCTGTGTCACAGTGTAGGAGTGTTCAGAAAGAACATTCCTTTTTATGGCAATTATATGAAGGTAATTTTGAGATGCAGGTTGTTACTAATGTGTGTTTTCTTCATTCTTAAACTGGGATGCATTGGCAATTGTGGCTTCATAAATAAAATGAGAAAGGGAAGAATGATAGTAATTGAGGGCTTTTTTCTTTAGAAATTATAATTTATTCTTTAATATTTGAAGCTGTAAGAAGTCCATTTATTGTCAGTAGAGTGTAAAGTTTTGAATAGAAGCATAGAACCTTTTGGGGGAAACAGTATGGTATAGGTCTTGTTTAATAAAAGATTTCTTAAATGAATAGACGCCCACTCTGTGCCAGGCACTGTACTAGACACGTAAGAGGAACAGGCACTTAACCTAGGAGTGAGGAATAGAGAGAGCTTTCCAGAAGTGACCTCAAGAAGGATGAGTAGGAGTTTGATAAAGGAGATGCATCAGATTGACTTGGTCATTGAGTGTTCAAAATTGGGAAGTAAAATTCATCCCATGAGTTCAGAGCAAGAGTAGCATATTCCTAAGGTATAAGGGCAGGGTGGGGGAAAAGAGCTTGAAAGTAGAGGGGTGGGAGGATTATAGGCAGATCCTCAAGCACCTTTTCTTGGGTTATTGAGGAGCCATTGAAAAACTCTAAGGAGTGTTAGATAAGATTTGCCTTTAAACTGACTTTTCTTTGACTGCTGTACTGTAGTGCTCCTGAAATGATCTCTGGTGAAGGACCATCTTTTCAATTTTCAATATGTGGCAGACTGATACTTTTGTAAAATACAACAAAAATCAATTACTAGAAGAATGAAGTATTAAAAAGACAGAAAACAAGTCCACTTTTTAATTAGATTGAATGGACATAAGATTACTGTACGTTCCTCTGTAAAAGTTTCTGTACTCTCAAATTTGTTCTCTCTTAATCATAAAGTAGTTCACTTATAGTATCTCTGATACAGAGCAATAATTTCTTTTTGGTCATGGATGCTGCCACTACAGAACTCTAGAACGTCCCATGTGCATATTTACTTTTCAGTCATACCCATGTACTGCACTGCAGTTATATTATGTCCATTATAAACCGTAAAATATAAATTAGAAAAGGAGAGGTTAGATAAGCTATTGTAAATTTTAAAATTTTATTTTTTTTCTTTTAGAAGAAATTTCTGTATTTCATTTTTATAGAACTTTGTTCTGTAGTTTTTTTGTTTTTTACTGAAAGACAACAGGAAAATTTTATTTTTAATAGTATAAAAATAATGTGTTGGCGCTAAACATAGTGAGAGCAGTGTAGTTGAATGTGCTTTATTGTAACTTTTGAAAGTCTTGGTTCATTCATACAACAAATAACTAGGCCCTCTTCCAGATGCTGGAAATACTGGAGAGCATAAAATACACGCAAATCCCTGCTTATACGGAGCCTTCATTCTAGTAGAGATTAATTCTTTGTGATATGGTGATTCAAAGGCCTGGTTTTAGGTTCAGTCTGTTATGTATTTTAATGGCTATCATAGTTGAAATAGATGCCGCATAAAGATACATAGATGAAAATGGGAGAATTATGTTTTTGGCTGGGTTTCCTTAATAATAATAATCCTCAGTTTTGAATTTCATTGAACAATTAAGTCCAGATCTTTAATGAAATTTGTCTTACGGATTTCCATTTTCCCTGAGTTCAGTCAGTTCTTAAAAACTCATCAGATGTGCTCCTCTTTTGTTTGTTTTATATTTCTAAGAAATGTATTCAAAATCCAGTGAAACTGTAGATTGTAAACAAGTTAAAAATCAATTTTCAGCCGGGCGCGGTGGCTCACGCTTGTAATCCTAGCACTTTGGGAGGCCGAGGCGGGTGGATTGTTCGAGGTCAGGAGTTCAAAACCAGCCTGAGCAAGAGCGAGACCCCGGCTCTACTATAAATAGGAATTAATTGGCCAACTAATACATATAGAAAAAATTAGCCGGGCATGGTGGCGCATGCCTATAATCCCAGCTACTCGGGAGGCTGAGGCAGGAGGATCGCTTGAGCCCAGGAGTTTGAGGTTGCTGTGAGCTAGGCTGACGCCATGGCACTCACTCTAGCCTGGGCAACAAAGTGAGACTCTGTCTCAAAAAACAAAACAAAACAAAAACAAAAACAAATCAATTTTCAAGTTGGTTTTCAGGTAAGATTATCTATCTTTCAAAGGGGGCACATTTTACACATTTACAGTAGACAAAGATTGCCAACTCCTGGTCTATCCACTGTCTCAGTTACTGTAGATTTATACCAAATCTTGCTACTCAATAGAGCAGGGGTCGGCAAACATTTTCTTAAAGGGCCAAATAGTAAATGTTTTAGGCTTTGCAGGCCATGGGATCTCTCTTGCAACTACTCAGTTCAGCTACTGTAACTGGAAAGCAGCCATAGACGATACAAAAGCAAATAGGGGTACCTATGTCCCATAAAAACTTTATTTATAAAAACAGGCAGCCTAGTTTGCCAACCCCTGCTTACTCTGATGTGTTCTTCAAGATTGTCTTAAATGTTCTTGCTTTTAGTGTTTACATGCAAATTTTAAAATCAACTTATCCATTTCCACAGAAAAAGCCTGCTTGAGTTTTTATTGGGATTGCATTGAATCTATAGATTTGGGGAAGATTGACATTTTTACAATAATGAATGTTCCAGTCCATAAACATGATTTAGGTCTTCGTTAAGTTTCCTCAGCAATGGCTTATGGTTTTCTATGTAAAGTTCTTTGTAGTAACCATCCTCCAAAAGATAATTTGCCTCTGTGTTCACAGTGTTGTATGGTTCCTCTCACAATGAATAAGGCAGACCTATGGAATCCAGAGGATATTTGTGAAATGACATTGTGTGACTTCCAAGGCTAAAAAGCCATTATGGCTTCTGCTCTCTTGGATCACTTAGTCTGAAGGAAGCCAGCTGTCATGTTATAAGGACATTCTATTAAATAGCACCCCAGTGGAGCGGCCCACGTGGTGAGGAATTGAGGTCTCCTGCCAACAGCCACATGAGTGAGCTGTCTTGAAAGCAGATCCTCCTGGGATAATTTATATGACTCTTGGAATAACTCAGGCTGATATAATGGTGTCCTGAATTGAGTCAAGGGGATTGAGAAAAGCAACTAGATTTGAAAAACTAAGGATGTGGAATATATATGATTTGGGATTGACTGCACATGAAGAGTAAGGGAGGGGGCATCAAGAGTAGCTCCAGTGGGGTACGGTGGCGCACACCTGTAATCCTAGCACTTTGGGAGGCTAAGACAGGAGGATTGCCTGAGGCCAGGAGTTCAAGACCAGCCTGAGCAAGAGTAAGGCCCTATCTCTACAAAAAATAGAAAAATTAGCTGGATGTGATGGCACACTCCTGTAGTCCCAGCTACTTGGAAGGCTGAGGCAGGAGGATTGCTTGATCCCAGGAGTTTGAGGTAGTGAGCTATGATGAGGCCAGTGTACTCCAGCCCCGGAGACAGAGCAAGAACCTGTCTCAAAAAAAAAAAAAAAAGTAATGCCAAAATTTCTGGTGTAGGTATCTGAGCCTGAGCGAACCATTCATTGAAATAGGAAATGTAGGAGAAAGAACAGGTTATTTTCATTATTTTGAGTTTGAGTTGTCTGTGAATATCCAAGTACATACAAGCAGTAGCAGTTAGAAACAGATGTGATCTATTCACATCTCCACTCAGCTGACCATTGATATTGAATTTTGGGGCAAGATACATAATCACTTGTGTTGTCTTGTGTCCTATTTTTTTCATCTGTCTGATGTCCATCTTATAGATCATTTTGATAAAAACTATAAAATATTAAAAGACAGGCATTCATTTATAAATTTTAGCTTCCTTTCCTTTAAAAATTAGCAGGAATATCCTAAGTTTATATTCAGAAATATAACTGAGTATTCCTGTTAGCTTCAGGTATTATGGTACATTGGAAATAATGTAAGTTTGGAGTTTCATAGCCCTGTATGTGAATTCCAGTGTAGACATTTATTAAATGTGTAACCTTAGACATGTTTGCAATGGACTAACTGTTTATATCTCACCAAAATTCATATGTTGAAATCCTAGAGCCCAAGGTAGTGGTATTAGGCATTGGGGCCTTTAGGAGGCAGTTAGATCATGAAGGTAGAAGTCTCATGAATGGAATTGGTGCTGTTATAAAAAAGGCCCTAAAGAGGTCCCTTGCCCCTTCTACCATGTGAAGTTACAGTGAGAAGACAGCCAGCCACGAGGAAGTGGGCCTTCGATAGACACAAATCTGCCAGCACCTTGGACTTCCCAGCCTCCAGAACTGTAAGAAATATATTTCTGTTGCTTGTAAACCACCCACTCTATAGTATTTTGTTATAGCAGCCCAAACGGACTATGACAATATTATGTAACTTGGGTAGGGGGCAATTGTAAAAATATATATAGAAAGAAAGAATGAAAATTTCTACCTACTTTCCTGGATCATTGTTAATGACTGAGAAATGACTTTTTAAAGTATCTAGCATAAAGTCTTGGACATTTTAAGCCCTTACATAGGTGTTTCACTTTGTTTCACCAACGTGTTGGTTGGTATTACACTTCTAACAGGATGACAACTCTTTTTAGGAAGTCAGACTTATACTTCCTTATCAACACATCTTTATGGAAGCTGTTATCATGTAAGCCTTTGAAGTCATTTACAAAATATTGAAATTTTTTAGATTTTAAAGAGGTCGGGGCTCTGGGTTTAGTTCTCTGATCTTATAGATCTGAAAACCTTAGATGGTCTTTAGAAGTTTGTAAGTGGCAGAAAACCAAAATCTTTAGAGGCTAGTAAGTAGTAGAACCTAGGTCTATTAATTCATATTCTAGTCCTCTTTTTGCTATAATGTGTACTCAGGCACTATCCAGGATAATGGCAATATAACAGTAAATTTACTAGACAAAATCCCTGTCCTCATGGATCTTACATTCTACAGAGGGGATTCCTAAAGGACATGAGGGAGTGAGCCATGTCTTTATCTTCCAGGAGAAGGAATGGCAGAATGGCAAAATAATTTAGGACCATTATAAGGCTTTTATTCCCAGTGATTTTCAGTGAGACGAAAAGTCATCTTAGGGGTGGCTACATTTTGAGAGTAGAGCTGACAGAATTACTGGCAGATCAGGTATGGGCTGGGAAAGAAAGTTAAGAATGACTGCAAGGGTTTTGGCCTGAGAAACTTGAGGAACGAGATTACCATTTACTGATAGAGGGAAGGCTAAGAGAGAGGGCAGTTTGGGTAGGTGAATAAGAGTTGAGTTTTGGACAGTTTAGAGTTTAGACAGTTAAGTTAAAGGTGCCTATTAGACAACTAGTTTTAGGTGTTAAAAAAGGCAGCTGAATATGAATCTAGTGTTCAGGGAGAAATGAAATCTGGAGGTATAAATTTGGGTGTCATTCCCCATATAGATGGTATGCTGAGTGCAATGGTTTGAATGTGTCTCCTCCAAAATTCATGTTGAAACTTAATCCCCAATACAACAGTAATAAAAAATCGTCGCTTTAGGAAGTGTTTAAGCTATGAGGGCGGGATTAGTGACTTTATAAAAGGGCTTGTGAAAACTGGCTGGGCCCCTTTATGCTTTTCTGCTGTTGCATGTGAGGATGCAGCATTTGTCCCCTTTTTCCTTTTTGTCCTTTCCACCACATGAGGACCAGAGTGTTGGTCCCCTCTGGAGGATGCAGCAACAAGGTGTCATCTTGAAGCAGAGAGTAGCCCTCATCAGACACAGAATCTGCTGGCATCTTGATTTGGATTTCCAGCTTCCACAACTGTGAGGAATAAATATATATTCTTTATAAATTTCCCAGGCTAAGATATTTTGTTATAACAGTACAAACAGCTTAAAACACTAAGTGTGATCATGAAGGGAATAAGTAAGCTAAATCATGAGATCCACCAATATTTGGAAGGAGGTGGATGGAAAAGGAACACCCATAGAGATTTGTGAGGAACCAGGTGATTGTGGTATCGTGGAAATAAGTCTAAATGTTTTAATAAGGAGGGAATAATCATATAGGTCAGCCGCTACTAATAAGTGATGTATAGTGAAGATTGAAAACTGGCCATTGGATTTAGCAGTGTGGAGGTGACCTTCACTAAAGCCTGATAAGAATAGGCTTAGGAGAGGTTAGAGAAGCAAAGTCAGAGACAGTGGGTTTGAGAAACAGAGGTAGGGTTGAGAGTTTTTGTTTTATCTTCTAAGATAGGAGAAAAAACATATTTAGATCCAGTAGGGAGAGAGATAAATTGATGCATTGAAAAGGGGGAGATTTTCTGGAGCAATGTCTGTTGAGTTGACTAGAGGGAATGGGATCTCCTGCATGAATGGAGGCATCATACTTACTAGGATCTTGATCAGTTTTATTTATAGCAGGGGTTGGCTCACCCCAGCTCTGGAGCCAAATTCAGTCTACTGCCTGTTTCAAAATAAAGTTTTATTAGAACACAACCACACTGATTCATTAGGTATTGTCTATGGCTGCTTTCAAACTGGTGGCACAGCAAGTAGGTCCTACAGAGAAACCTAAAATATTTACTGCAAAGAGTTTGTCACCTCTAGATTTATAGTAATTAAACAAAAGCTAGGATGAAATATAAGTTGGAGAGAGAACTTTTGAACATTTTGAACAAGGTATTCAAATATCTTCTGGTTTTGGTCAAACTCTGAACCTTGAATTTGGAGCAAAATGATTTGCAGCCTAGGTACTTTTTTTAAGGTAGGTTCTTGGAAGGGATCATAATCCCAATAGCCATTGTCTTAGACCATTTTGTGCTGCTGTAACAAAATACCACAGACTGGGTAATTTATAAAGAATAAAAATTTCTTTCTCATAGTTCTAGAAGCTGAGACGTCCAAGATCAAGGTGCCAGCAGGTTCAGTCTCTGGTTCCAAGATGGTGCCTTGTTGCTGTGTCCTCCAGAGAGGAGGAATGTTGCATCTTGACATAGCAGAAGAGCAAGAGAGGGCGAGAAAGCAAGATGGGGGGGGGGGAGATTAACCTTTTATGACAGTATTAATCCCACCCATGAAGGTAGAGCCCTCATAGCCTAATCACCTCTTAAAGGTCCCACCTCTTAATACTGTTACAATGGCGGGCCAGGTGCAGTGGCTAATGCGGGTAATCCTAGCACTTTTGGAGGCCAAGGCAGGAGGATTGCTTGAGTCCAGGAGTTGAAGACCAGCCTGAGCGAGATGAGACACAGTCTCTACAAAACAAAGGGAAAAAATACCGTTACAGTGGCAATTAAATTTCAACGTGAGTTTTGGAGGAGATAAACATTCAAACCACAGCAGCCATTTCCCCTTCAAATACCAATTCTTGTAATTCCCATACAAGTTCAGCAAAAGCACTAACTGTAGGTATATGCTTTATATCATTTGTATTAGTTTTTAAATAGGACCATAATAGGGCTGCTGGGTTGAGAGTCCATCAGTTTTTATTGGGTTCTCAAGGAGGACATCCTTAGTTAATTTGTAAAAATAGTTCAGTCACTATAAACATATGTTACATAAACCTCTTGGGCTGGATATAAGAAAATAGCAATTCTAATGTCCTTCTGACTCCTAAACCTTGTAATAAGGTAAAAAGCAAGAGAAGTTTTACAGAAGTTTGCTACTTTCTATCATGATTTTAGTAAAGGACTATCCTAGGAGAAGACTAAACTTCTTTGTAGTCAAGTCTTATGTAACAGTGATATGATTGTATTAATTTATTAAGCAAACTGCATGGGCTGGGAATGGTGGCTCACGCCTGTAATTCTAGCACTCTGGAAGGCCGAGATGGGAGGGTTGCTTGAGCTCAGGAATTCGAGACCAGCCTGAGCAAGAGCGAGACCCTGTCTCTACAAAAAAATAGAAAAATTAGCCGGTTGTCATGGTTCATGCCTGTAGTCCCAGCTACTTGGGAGGCTGAGGCAGAAGGATCACTTGAGCCCAGGAGTTTGAGGTTGCTGTGAGCTGGGCTGACGCCACTGCACTCTAACCAGGGTGACAGAGTGAGACTCTGTCTCAAAAAAACAACAGAAAAAACTGCATGAAGTGTCAGCTCAACACAGCAGAATTATGTCTGACAATTCCATTTTATTTTTTTCAGGAGCTTTTTTGAACCTTAGTCTTATAACAGCTAACTTAGCTTCTTAGACCTGTGTTTAATTTATTCATAATGCATAGTACATTGTACTTCCAGGTAATATAACATAGCATTATAAGATGCAGGAGCAGTCTGACTTGTCTGCCTTGCTGGTTCTCCCTCCCTGACCATTCTTCCAAGCAGGGATTCTTAAGTAGGGTTCCTATTCTTCCTGGGGGGAATGTCTCTGAATTTTACCAATACTGATTATTCCTCAAAGTCATTTTCTAGAGTAATTTCTTTTTCAGATGTATATACACTAGTTATTTGCAGATACTATGCTAGATGCTGGGATGATAGAACTGAAAAAGACAGCTCTCTGCTATAGAAAAGCTCTCAGTAGTTAATGTAGTGAGAAGCAGTATTCAAAGTTATGTCCAGAATACTGTAGAACCACCAAGGAATTAGTCAATCAGGTCTAGAGAGCAATCGGAAAGCAGGAAACGCTACACAGAAGAAGTTCTGTTTAAACAACTTTCCTCATACTGAATGGGGAAAAGTTGAAAGTGTTTCCCTTAAGAACTGGAAGACAAGGATGGATGCCCTCTGTCATCACTTTTATTCAGCATAGTACTGGAAAGCCAGAGCAATTATGCAAGAGAAAGAAATAAAGGGCATCCAAATCAGGAAAGAGGAGGTCTAACTATCCACTGTTTGCCGATGATATGCTCTCATGTGTACAAAACCCTAAAGACTTCACCAAAAGACTCAGAACTTACAAATAAATCCAGTAAAGTCTCAGGTTACAAAATTAATGTACACAAATCAGTAGCATTTCCGTATACTAGTAACAGTCAAGCTGAGAGTCAAATCAAGAACTCAATACCATTTACAGTAGCTGCATAGAAAATAAAACATCTAGGAATATACTTAACCAAGGATGTGAAAGATCTTTACAAGGAGAATTATGAAACACCAATGAAAGAAATCATATATGACATAAACAAATAGAAAAATACCCTATGCTCACGGATTCAAAGAGTCAACATTGTTAAAATGTCTTTACTGCCTAAAGTGATTTATGGATTCAGCACAATTCCATACCAACATAATTTTCCACAGATCTAGAAAAACAATCCTAAACTTCATATGGAACCAAAAAAGAGCCCAATTAGCCAAAGCAGTCCTAAGCAAAAAGAACAAATCTGGAGACAATCACATTACCTGACTCCAAATTATGCTACGAGGCTATAGTAACCAAAACAAGATGGTACTGGTATAAAGGTAAACACATAGCTAGACCAACACATAGATAGACCAGTGGAACAGAATAGAGAACCCAGAAATAAAACCAAATATCTACAACCAGCTGATTTTCAACAAAGCAGACAATATATACTGGGGAAAGGAAGGTCCTATTCAATAAATGGTGCCAGGACAATTGATAGCCACATGCAGAAGAATGAAACTAGATTCCTATCTCTCATCATATACAAAACTTAAAATGGATTAGACTTAAATATAACACCCGAACCCATAAAAATTCTAGAAGAAAAGATAGGAAACAGTCTTCTTGACATTGGCCTATGGAGGCAAAGAATTTATGAATAAGACCCCAAAAGCAAATATAGCAACAACAAAAATAAATAAATAGGACTTAACTAAACTAAAAAGTTTCTGCATAGCAAAAGAAATAATCTACAGAGTAAATAGACAAACTACAGAATGGGAGAAAATATTCAAAAACTATACATCCGACAAAAGGCTAACATCCAGAATCTACAAATTAGCAAGAAAAAAAACAGATAATTCATCAAAAAGTGGGCAAAAGACATGAACAGATGTATTTCAAAAGAAGATACACAAATGACTAACAAACATATGAAAAATGCTCAACATCTCTAATCATCAGGGAAATGCAATTAAAACCACAATGAGATACCACTCTACCCCTGTCAGAATGGCCATTATTAAAAAGTCAAAAGACAATAGACATTGGCACAGATCGGGTGAAAGGGGAACACTTTTACACTGTTGGTGGGAATGTAAATTAGTACAACCTCTATGGAAAATAGTATAGAGATTCCTCAAAGAACTAAAAGTAGACCTAGTATTCAATCCAGCAGTCCCACTACTATGTGTCTACCCAAAGGAAAATTCATTTTATCAAAAAGATACCTGCACCCAAATGTTTATTGCAGTACAATTCTGAATTGCAAAAATATGTAATCAACTTAAGTGCCCATGAACTGATGAGAGGGTAAAGAAAATGTGGTATGTGTATACCATGAGTACCACTTAGTCATAAAAAGAAATGAAATAATGTCTTTTGCAGCAACTTGGATGGAACTGGAGACCATTATCCTAAGTGAAATGTCTCAGGAATGGAAAAACAAATACCACATGATCTTACTTATAAGTGGGAACTAAACAAGGGATACATATGATCATAAAGTGGTGTAATATACATTGAAAGAAGGGGGAGAGTAGGAGGAAGGTGAGGATTAAAAATCTACCTATCAGGTACAATGTACATTGGTCTGGTGGTGGATACACTGAAAGCCCTGAGTTCAGCATGATGTAGTTTATGTAATAAAAAACACTTGTACCCCCTGTTTTTTTGAAATAAAAATAGTTAAAATGATTTTTAAAAACTTTTTTTTACCCCTGTGTACTTATTTATTTACATCACTCTAGGTAAAAATGCTTTAGTTGAAAACATTTTGATTGAGTTGAATGGATCAAGAACATAGTTGCTTCTTTCACTATTGAATAATGTATCAATTATGCATTAAACTGGTCATCTTAGAAATAACTAAAATTTGCATTTATGGAATAAAAAGGAATTTAAATTTAATCAGCTCAATCTCCAACCCCCTTCGTTTCTCTGTTTAAATTATTTGATGGGCGCTTACAGACTGTTCATTCCATTTTGGACAGTGGTACATATTCAGATCCTGCTAATGAACCAAAATCTGCCTTTTTTTGTCTTTTCCTCAGTAAATTTAGTTTTAAATTCTAAAAATTGTGTTCCAGTCTGTGGCTTATTTTTTTTTAAGTGTCTTTAAAAGAGTAGTTTTTAATTGTGATGTAGTCCAGTTTATCTATTTGATCTCTTATGGTTTTTGCTTTTGGTATTATATCTAGGAAATCATTGCCTAACCCAAGATCACATGCCTAATCCTATGCTTTCTTCTAGAAGTTTTGGGTTTTAGGTTTTACATGTAGGAATGATCTACTTTGAGTTAATTTCTAAGTTCTTTTTTTTTTTTACATATAGGTATCTAATTGTTCTAGCGTCATTGTTGAAAAGGCTATCCATTCTTTACTGTATTGCCTTTTGCACCTTTGTCAACAGATGCTGAAAACTAAACCACCAATGTTCATCAATAGTTGAATGGATAAATAAATTGTAGTATGTCCATACCATGGAATACCACTCATCAGTAAAAGGAAATGAACTATTGATGCAAGCAACAGGGATGAATGTCAAAATTATTCTTAGTGAAAGAAGCCAGATAGAACATAGTACATATTGCATAGTTCCATTTATACAAAGCTCTAGAAGATGCTAAATAATCTGTAGTTACAAAAAGCAGATCAGTGTATGGGGTGGAGATGGTGGGAGGAGGGAGAGATTACAGTTGGACAGAGGCAGACTTTTTTTTTTTTTTTAGAATTCTTTATCTATGATGGACAGACTTTTAAATGTGTGCAGTTTAATCATATGTTGTACCTCAGTAAAACTATTATAAATAAAATTCTAAACTTAAATAGAGTAACATAGTGATTAGATAAACTTTCAATAACCAAGGTTTTTCTTTGCCCATTCATTAATCATTTCTTCGAACTGTAACTCTAGTTTATTATTCATATTAAAAAGCCATATAAATCTGAATATAGCATTTGGAAAATATTGTGATCATTGTAAACTCACTTCAAGTATACCTTCTGTTTCTTTATGCAAGTTATGTCATACCATTCCCTACAGGGTCTGTAAACCTTCCTTAGTATGATTGTTCAGCTACATACAGATCTACTTTGCTTGTTATCATTAAACCCAGACTTCTCCAAATTGTCTACAAATATTTCATTAGTAGAAATTGCATCAGGATCAATGCATGTAAGGATTAAGGGGAGAGGAGTGAAAAGGAAACTAGCAGGGGCAGATCATATAGAGAGATGGTATTAAGGAATTTAGATTTGAACCTTGACCAATATAGAGTTTTGAAGAATTTTAAACAAGCTGTGCCAAACAAATTACATTTTTATTGTGAAAATATAAAGCAGGCAATATTAACATAACGGGCTATGTATCAATCCTTGTGGTATTTTAATTACTATATAGTTTTTTGGAGTGTTAGGGTCAAAACCCCTATTCTGATATCTTAAACTTAGTCCCATGCTTTGTATTAATACATTATATAGTTGCATCCTGTCAACTGAAATGGAACTAGCAATTCAAAATTAAGAATTTCCCAGTTTTCTTGCTTCTGAGTGTTTCTTGGGTTTGTCATAGCGACAACTATATCTAGGTCTAAGAATTTAGTCTCCTGGCATTAAACAAATACAGTCCTTATCTCTTCATTCTTGCTGTTTCTCAATTTAAAATTTTATAAAATGGCATGTAAGAGCTTTGGTATTCTATTTTTCTACCTTCGAGACCTTTAGAGTCAAGGTTCACTGATTTGGGATGACTTACCATTCTCTGTGAGGCCACCTCTGATTCATGACAGCAGCAAGAACTGAGAAAAGAAAAAAAGGTAATTTATGAGTTGCAGCCAATTACCTGGCAACCAGAATGCTTTGTTGTTAAAGTGAGTCTATTGTAACAAGTCTCTTTGTCATCATACAGCACCTGTCACTGGGCAACCAAGACTATGTTTTTGAACACCTGACATAACAGGAAATTAGTAGGTATATTGTGCTTAATCCTGCAGGAAGTTAGTTAAACTCAGGTTCATTTAGTTATACTCAGTCTTCCAGTATATGATTGGTGAATGTGGAAGCCCATAAGTGGGTACTGGTTACTAAGTAAAACAGACGTGTTCAGCCTATCTGTGGAGCTGAACTTTGGATTTAGGGATAGAGTGAAAGAATGAGGATGAAGGATGTTTGCTTTAAAAGTAATTTGTGAGTCTGCAGTGATTTTACATGTGTCTGACTACACTGGCGTAAATATGTAGAATCAATCTCCTGGATCCCATACCATCCTGGATCAGTGACAGTTTTAACTCCACCAGAACTCTCTGTGGAACTTCTTGCAAGTGATGTAACTCTTTTTGAGCTCTTTATTTCCTCATATGAAAAATGAAGGGTTTAGATTATTTTAAGATTCCCTTCTGTGGTTCTTCAGTTTCATATTTACTTAAAAAAATCATGCAGTGAAAATTCTAGGTAAAAATGAAAGCAACTTGTAAAAATCATATTACATTATAAAACTGGAAGAAATAGAGTAGGATGTTGAAGGATATTTTATTAGAGGAGGTCCCCAGGAAAATCCTGCTTTCTGTGAAGCTTGGACCTTCCAAACATTATCTCTTTGGTTATCAACCTGTCCTTTATATTAGTTGAAGCCTATAAGCCTTAAGTGATAATGAAATCCTACAACTTTGCTTCTAAACACTAGTTTGAATTTAGGTGCATGTGTTTAATGTTTTCCATTTTAAACGTATAATTGAGGGGGGAGGAGGGGCATGGGCAATGTATGTAACCTTAACACTTGTACCCCCATAATACGCTAAAATAAAATTGAAAAAATAAACGTATAATTGGCTTTTTAAAAAATTGGGTGTTTACTTGTGGATGAGCCTGCTGCCCAGCCTGTGTGATACTGGGCCACTCCTGATGAGCCATGACTGTACCCGGTAAGCCCCTTAGAGAGATGGCATTCTTTCCCTCCTTTTCTCTTTCTCTGGTTTAGAATAATAATAACATGCATTCCAGACCACATTCTTGATCTTAGACATGTTGGAAATGACCAAGGATTGTCCCTTCTTTGACCATGCAGGCAATTGCTAAATGTGGGGTTTGTCTTAAATTAATGTTCTCTGGTCTTCTGTTGCTACCTCAATCCATCAATAACCCCCAGTGTTCTTCATCCCAAACATGATGATTTGTACTATGGCATCCATGATTCTGCTCCTCTTCTTTCTCAGCTGCCTCTCCATTCCTCTCACCTCCCCATGCAAAGTCTAGGGACATTGTTGCCCACCTCTTGCCTAGTGTTATCAGTACTTTCAACAAGTGTAAAGAACTTAGTAAATCACCTCACACCAAGTAGTATGTTCACTAAGTAAGTATTGACTGTTTTTATTCCCTAGCCATTTTCTATTAGATAAACTACATGAAATTGCTGGAGGGGGTTTTCATTTTTTTTTTCTTTTTCTTTTCTTTTCTTTTCTTTTCTTTTCTTTTCTTTTCTTTTCTTTTCTTTTCTTTTCTTTTCTTTTCTTTTCTTTTCTTTTCTTTCCTCCCCTTCCCTCTCCTCTCCTTGAGATGGGATCTCACTATGTTGCCCAGGCTGGTCTTGAACTTCCAGCCTCAAGAGATCCTCCTGCCTTGGCTTCCCAAAGTGCTGAGCCACTGCACCTGGCCTGCTGTTTTTGTATATTAAAAAAAATATATGTTGGCCGGGCAGTATGACTCATGCCTGTAATCCTAGCTAGCACTCTGGAAGGCCAAGGCAGGCAGATCATTTGAGCTCAGGAGTTCGAGACAAGCCTGAGCAAGAGCGAGACTCTGTCTCTACTAAAAGTAGAAAGAAATTAATTGGACAACTAAAAATATACATAGAAAAAATTAGCCGGGCATGGTGGCGCATGCCTGTAATCCCAGCTACTTGGGAGGCTGAAGCAGGAGGATCACTTGAGCCCAGGAGTTTGAAGTTGCTGTGAGCTAGTCTGATGCCAATGCACTCTAGCCTAGGCAACAGAGACTCCATCTCAAAATAAATAAATAAATAAATATGTATATATATGTTGACAATTTCATATGGTTTAACTTTATAGATATACACAGTGATGGTTCTTAAACAGAGATGTGAATTAGAAGTATCTAGGTTGCGTTTTGCAGAATATATACACACTGTCCACATCTTAGATCAGTGAATCAGGATCTTCATGGATGGGTCCAGGATAAATGCATTTTTTAAAAAGCTAATTCTGAGTCATACTCCTGGTTAAAAACATCTGTAAGAGATTCTCCCTTTCTGGCTATTTTTCTTTTAATTTTCTTTTATACAAACCCTTGTTTTTGGTGTAGTCATTTATCTGATGATGAACTGAAACTTGAGGGTTATGACTCTATAAATTACTGTTACTTTAAATTTTAAGATAAGATCAAATGTCAAATTTAGATTTATAAGTATTCAATCTTAGGAAGAAAAATCTAGGTGCTACAAGATGTTTTCATGATTTTCAGGGAATTTCAAAGTCTTTTTTCCCTGTAGTTTGTAACATCGCATTATGTTTTGTATAACTTAAGATTTCGTACTTTTCAAATACAGTTTTTCCTTTTGTGAATAAAAAGAATTAACAGTAGTAAGCAACCTACAGTTTGTTATTAACTTAATGATAACTAAGAACTTAATTCCTAGCTCAGAATGCAGCTTACTTACCTGCATGGTTCATAATTTTAATGTAGCCAACAGGAATATGGAGGGAGTTTCTTTGAACAGCAGCTGCCTCCTTTCACTGATGGTTATGTGTGTGATATGCCCATATTATTAGTCAGTGTTTTAGAATCACTGGATAAGTTGGCTGTAGTTGGCCCAAAATTATGAGCAAATTTTTCTTTTAGTTCATTGGCAACTACAGAAAGGAGTATTAAAACCCACAAAAGAGGCCGGGCGTGGTGGCTCACGCCTGTAATCCTAGTACTCTGGGAGGCCGAGGCAGGCAGATCGCTCAAGGTCAGGAGTTTGAAATCAGCCTGAGCAAGAGCAAGACCTGTGTCTACTAAAAATAGAAAGAAATTCATTGACCAACTAAAAAATATATAGAAAAAATTAGCTGGGCATGGTGGCACATGCCTGTAGTCCCAGCTACTCAGGAGGCCGAAGCAGAAGGATCACTTGAGCCCAGGAGTTTGAGGTTGCTCTCTTTTTTTTTTTTTTATTTTGGCATATTATGGGGGTACAGATTTTAAGGTTTTAATAAATGCCCATTTCTCCCCCTCCCCCCAAAAGTCTGAGTCTCCATCATGACCATCCCCCAGATGGTGCACATCTCACTCATTATGTATGTATATACCCGCCCCCCTCCCCCCTCCCACCTCCCCAATACCCTATTACTGTAGCACCTATGTGTCCACTTAGGTGCTACTCAGTTAATACCAGTTTGCTGGAGAATATATCTGGTGCTTGTTTTTCCATTCTTGGGATACTTCACTTAGTAGTATGGGTTCCAGCTCTAACCAGGAAAATATAAGATGTGCTATATCACCATTGTTTCTTAGAGCTGAATAGTACTCCATGGTATACATATACCACATTTTATTAATCCATTCTTGGATTGATGGGCACTTGGGCTGTTTCCACAGCCTTGCAATTATGAATTGTGCTGCTATAAACATTCGAGTGCAGGTGTCTTTTTTGTAGAGTGTCACTGGATCATTTGGGTAGATGCCCAGCAATGGGATTGCTGGATCAAATGGTAGATTCACTTGTATCGCTCCAAGGTATCTCCATATTGCTTTCCACAGAGGTTGAACTAGTTTGCAGTCCCACCAGCAGTGTAGGAGTGTTCCTCTCTCTCCCCGCAACCACGCCAGCATTTATTGTTTGGAGATTTTTTGATAAAGGCCATTCTCACTGGGGTTAAGTGATATCTCATTGTGGTTTTGATTTGCATTTCCCTGATGATTAGAGATGTCGAGCATTTCTTCATATGTTTGTTGGCCATTCTTCTGTCTTCTTTTTTTTTTTTTTTTTTTTTGTTTTTTGGGCAGATCTCAAGCTTGGAATCTTCTGTCTTCTTTAGAAAAATTTCTGTTCAAGTCCTTTGCCCACTTTTCAAAAAAAAAAAAAAAACCCCAAAAAGAGAGTTCTGAGCTTCTTTCAACTTCTCACTATTATGCTCTCTCTAATTGCATCTTTAAAAATTAATTGTGCTTGCTTTAGTGGCATATATACTTTTTTAAAATACAGAGAAGTTTAGTGTAGCTCCTATACAAAAATTATAATCAAATTTGTGAAGCATTTCATTGGAAATACATATTTATATATACACATGTACACTTACAAGAGGACAGCCTCTAGTGTTTAGCTCAGAAAAATTTTTATCAGGAAGAAATACTGAATTTTATCTAATGCTGTTTTTTCCCTTTTGCATTGATTATATCAATTTCTTCATTGAGCCTATTCATGTGATTGTATTTTATAGCATTCTTAATATTAAGCTAATATTGCACTTTTGGAATACATTTGATCCTTGAACAGCACAGGTTTGAACTGCCCAGGTTCACATATATGTAGACTTTTTTCAATGACATGTTTGAAAATTTTTTTGAGATCTGCAACAATATGAAAAAACTTGCCAACATACTTCATAGCCTAGAGATACTGAAAAAATAAGAAAAAGTATGTCATGGATGCATAAAATATATGTAGATACTGGTCTGTTTTATCATATGCTACTGTAAAATATATACAAATCTATTATAAAAAGCTAAACTTATCAAAACTTACATAAGCACTTAAAGACCACACATGGCACTATTTGTGGTTAAGAGAAATGTAAGCAAATGTAAAGATGCAGTATTAAATCAAAACTACATAAAATTAACTTCAATACATACTGTACTACTATAATAATTTTGTAGCCCTGTCCTATTGTCATTGTTGTACCTACTTAAAATGTACCAGTGTTGTACCTACTTAAAATGCTGTGTAACAATAATCATCTCTGCATGAGCAGTTCATCTCTCCAGAAATTTAGTGTTTAGTGCAATACCATAAACCTTGAATAACACCGTGGGACCCATACTGAGTACTGCTAGTGATGCTGGAAGTGCTTCTAAGAAGTAGAGAAAAGTCATGACATTACAAGAAAAAGCTGAATTGCTTGATATATACCAGAGATTGAAGTCTGCAGCTCTGGTTGCTTGTCATTTCAAGATAATTAATCCAGCATAAGGACCATTGTAAAATTTAAAAAAGGGAAATTCATGAAGCCATTGCTGCAGCTAAACCAGCAGGCACAAAAACCTTTGCTTTTTGCAAAATACCTTTTTATCTCATATTGAAAATACAGCTTTTTTTGTGGATATAGGATTGCTGTAAGAAAGACATACCTATAGATGCTAATCTGATTTGAGAAAAAGCGAAATCATTATATGGCAACTTAAAGCAAAAGAAAGATGAAGTATCTAAAGCTGGAGAAATTAATGCCAGCAAAGGAGGTTTGATGATTTTAGAAAGAGGTTTGGCTTTAAAAAGTCAAGTAACAGAAGCAGTTTCTGCTGACCAAGAGGCAGCAGACAAGTTCCCAGATGCCATTAAACAAATCATTAAGGAAATTGATTGATGGCTTGTATACAGAAAAAAAAAAAATCACTGAGGAGAAAGAATATTTGCATGAACAAGTTTTTAATGCAGAGAAAATTGCACTATTTTGGGGGGGCGGGGGGAGGCCACAAAGGACATTTATTAGTAGAGAAGAGAAGCGAACACCAAGATTTAAGGCAGGAAGGAGTAGGCTAACTCTTACCTGCAAATGCAGTTGGGTTTATGATCAGGACTGCCCTTATTTATAAAGCTGCTAACCCCCAAGCCTTAAAGGGAAAAGATGAACACCAATTAACAGTTTTTTGGTTGTACAACAAGAATGCCTGGACAGTGAGAGTCCTTTTTCTTGATCTATTCCACCAATGCTTTGTCCTTGAAGTCAGGAAGTACCTTGCCAATAAAGACCTGCCTTTTAAAGTTCTTTCTATATTGGACAGTAACCTTGACCACTCAGAATCCCATGTGTTCAACACCAAAGGCATCTACTTGCCCCCAAACAAAATGTCTTTAATTCAGCCTCTAAATCGGGGTCATAAAGACCTTTAAGGGTCATTACACACAGTACTCTATGCCAACTTTATGGAAGAGAACCCCAGTAGAGAGAGCATCATGAAAGTCTGGAAGGATTACACCACTAAGGTGTCGTCATTGTTACAGAAAAAACCCTGGAGACCATCAAGCCCAAAACAATAAATTTCCTGCTGGAGAAAACTGTGTCCAGTTGTTGTGCATGACTTCCCAGGATTTACAACAGAGCCAGTCAAGGAAATTATGAAAGAGATTGTGGATATGGCAAAACAAGGGAAGGGTGAATGGTTTCAAAATATGAATCTTGGAGAAATTCAAGAGCTAATAGACACCATACCAGAGAAATTAACAGAAGACAACTGGATGGTGTTGAATACTTTTGAACCATTGCCAGATGATGAGGAAGAAGTTGTGAAACAAGCAGTGCCAGAAAACAAGTTGACATTAGATAATCAGGCAGAAGGGTTCCAATTATTTGTAGTCAAAAAGTAGTCAAAAGATTGCTTTTGACTTCTTTTGACATCAGCCCTTCTATGATATGCACTGAAACTAAAGCAAACAGTGGAAGAAGTAGAAACATTTTTAGAGAAACGAAAAAGCAAAAATTGAGACCGGGCTCAGTGGCTCAGGACTGTAATCCTAGTACTCTGGGAGGTCAAGGCGGTAGGATCATTTGAGCTCAGGAGTTCGAGACCAGCCTGAGCAAGATCAAGACCTCATCTCTACCAAAAGTAAAGAAAATTGGCTGGGCATGTTGGCTCATGCCTGTAGTCCCAGCTACTAAATAAATAAAAAAATAAAATATAATAAAAATTAAAAAAATTGAGACAGAAATTACCATGTATTTCCATAAAGTTACACCAAGTGTGCCTGCCTCTCCTGCCTCACCCTCCATCTATCTCTTCTGCCTTTGCCACTCCTGAAGCAGCAAGACCAATCCTGCCTCCTCAGCCTACTCAATGTGAAGATGAGAAGGATGAAGTATTTTGTGAGGATCTACTTCCACTTATCAATAGGAAATGTATTTTCTCTTCCTTATGACTTTCTTAGTAACATTTCCTTTTCTCTGGCCAGGCACAGTGGCTCATGCCTGTCATCCTGGCATTTGGGGAGGTAGGAGGATTGCCTGAGGCCAGGAGTTAAAGACCAGCCTGGGAAACATACCCTGTCTCTACAAAAAAGATTTTTTTAAATTAGCTGGGCATGGTGGTGTACACCTGTAGTCCCAGCTACTTGGGAGGCTGAGGCAGGAGGATCACTTGAGCCCAGGAGTTTGAGGCTTGTTTGCACCACTGCACCCCAGCCTGGGTGACAGTGCAAGACCCTGTCTCCAAAAAAAGCACACCAAAAAACCTACTTTCTTTTCTGTAGCTTGCTTTAAGAATACAGTATATAATATATATAATATCCAAAATATGTGTTAGTCGACTATGTCATTGGTTAGGCTTCTGGTCAACAACAGGCTATTAGTTTAAGGTTTTGGGGAGTCAAAAGTTATACAGGGTTTTTTTGACTGTGGCAAAGGGGGAGTTTGGCACCCCAGAGCCCCATTATCGTTCAAGAATCCACTGTGTAACACACTAAACTGTAGTGGATTATTTTTTTAATGAGAGGTAAAATTAAGGTGAAATTTGAAATTTCTATGTTTATAAATGAAATTGTAATGTACATTGTCTGGTGTGGTTGTTGTTAATGACACTGAATTTATTAAATGATTTGGGAAGCTTTTCTGTGCTACCTATAAGATTATCTTTTTATGTTTAAAAGAAATTGCCTCTGCCTGGTCCCCAAGCCTTGAAGTTCATTCTTACCATTTTCTTTCATAGTGGTAGTAAAGTTAAGATGGTAAACACTTAGGATCTGGATTTTTAAAAAAAATCCTGGCTTCATATCGTGACCTTGGGCACATTTTTAAAGCTCTGTACAGCTCAATTTTCTCACCAATAAAATGGTAGATAATAAATAGAATAAAGTTGTTTTGAGGGTTTCTTGATGTAATTAAGCACGTAATTCAAAAAGTAACACAGAACAAGCACTCATTAAATAGATTATTTTATCTCAAAGCTGTTGTCTTATCTAGGTATTGTGATTTTTCTAATCTCCTTTTTTCCTTTCCTTTTCCCGCTTCCCTTGGAATTTTCCTCTCAGCTCCTAGAACCATATGATTGGTTGAAAGCTTTGTATGATGTAGTCCTAGAAGAAGATAAATATCCAAAAATATTAATAGTGGGTGATAGGGCCACAGAGGTGACACTTTCCCTCTTTAATCTCCAAATATATATGATGGACTTAACTGATAATAGTTGTCTTAAACATAACTTCTGGTCATCTATTTGTTATATTCATTGCCATAGGGACTTTTTTTTTTTGAGACAGAGTCTCGCTTTGTTGCCCAGGCTAGAGTGAGTGCCATGGTGTCAGCCTAGCTCACAGCAACCTCAAACTCCTGGGCTCAAGCGATCCTCCTGCCTCAGCCTCCCGAGTAGCTGGGACTATAGGCATGCACCACCATGCCCAGCTAATTTTTTCTATGTATATTAGTTGGCCAGTTAATTTCTTTCTATTTATAGTAGAGACGGGGTCTCGCTCTTGCTCAAGCTGGTTTCGAACTCCTGAGCTCGAGCAATCCGCCGGCCTTGGCCTTCCAGAGTGCTAGGATTACAGGCGTGAGCCACCGCGCCCAGCCGCCAGAGGGACTTTTTTAATTTAAAAAATGACATTTCAGTGTCTTACGTTTATACAGTAAGCATCTTACAGTACAAACCAAGAGGTTAAGCTGACTGGGTAGGTGTGTGGTGACATGTATAGCAAGTCAGAATTTCAAAGGTTACTAGTTTGTCCCTACTTTCTTTTGAAACTGCTTCCTGTTATTCCTTAAAGAGTATTGGCTGTTCACCCACAATTCCACCAAGTAGCAATTCAGCAGGTGGTCTGTAAAAGAGCTGTAGTTAATAGGCACAAAGGGAATCTTAGTTGCTGTAGAGTCTGTCCTTGGCTTTAAATTCCTGTTTTGTAAAAATAGTTTCAGTACTTAATTTTCAAGCTCTCAACTGATCAATATGCCCTCCTATAAATTTTGAGTGTTAGCCAACTTGTCCTAATGCTATGAAGAAAACATTTTTGGGGAAAAGAGCTCATTTCAGCCCTCTCCTAGAGCAGTGAAGACTGCTGGCTCTCCTTTCTCATCTCTCCCATTTGTGCCTCACTCCCCCACTCCTTTTTATGCCAGATATCGCCTAATTTTAAACTTTGTCTTTATTTATGATTCTGTGGTCATCAATATCAGGAAACTGATTAGTTCTTAAATTTGCTACTGAATAATAACATTCTTTAAAACACAGTTGAATTCTAATTGGATATCTTTGAGGTTTTTATAGTTTCTAAATATGAAATATTTGGGGGTTCAAAATCAAGTCAGCTCAGGGTTTTAACTCAAGTTCATAGTGAAAGCCAATAGACTAAATTCATGTGTCTATATGCTCCTATTCCCATCTACCTGCGAAAAAACAGGAAACAATAATTTACAGACAGAAATCTGTAAACCTATAACAACACTGAGAATGGGAACAGATGGAGTGATAATCAGCAAAGCAGAGACTTTGCAGGTTCTGAAAGACAGAAAACAGATGGCACTGATTGATGAAGGAGGGTGGAAAAGCCCCACCCAGCATACCCGTGAGGGAAGGCTTGAAAGTGGTATCCACTCTGCCCCACTGAGTCCTGAAGAGACTTTAAGCAATGAGTCAGTAGGAACAGAGAGCAGAAGAGATGATAGGACATGCTATTAGTTAAAGGAACATATATGAAAAGCTAACTGGATATCTTACCCCCACACCCAACCCATACAAAAATTACAACAACATTGATTCCTATGCTAATTTTAGAAATCTACTTCCCCCAAAATTTCTTTTTGAACTCTTAGCATGGGAAGACTAGGAGTTCTAATGAAAGTGTTAGCAATCCAGGGTAAACTCTCCTTGTTTTGATATTTGGAGAAGTAACCTGTCAACCAGTTCCTTGCCCATGAACCCTAAAATGAAGCATGTCCATTAAAATGCCACATAAACCTGATCTGTTATGGGAAGCGGATCTACCCAACAACAGAGGAAACCTACTACAGTGGACTGGGAGAACAAGGAAAAAGGAAGCCTAGCCAATAGTGACATGAAATTATGCAAAATATGATACATGATACTGTTGCCAGAGGAGTAAAGGATATGAACCAGTAATTCACAAAACATAAATACTACATAGAAAAAATATTCACCTTCTGTAAGTAATCAAAGATGTAATTAGAAATAACAGATCTTTTTCACAGTATGTAATTAGCAGATTTTTAAAAAGAATACCCATTGCTGGTAGGAATATTCGGAACAATTCATTGCACGTGCTAGAGTACAGTGCTTATGAAAAGCAGTTGGACAATATGCATAATAAGCCTTCAACAGTCCATTCATTCATTTTTCATCTGTCTCATGGAAAGCACTTTAAATGTAGAAATAGTAGATGGTCATCCATTATAATTTCGAAGACTTAAAAACAGCACTAATGTCCTACAGGATTTGGTAAGTAAATTGCTCTACATCTACAGAATGATATATAGCCATTAAAAATTAGTTATGGAGTTAATGAAACAGTATAGAAAAGCAAGTGTGACTTAAGCGGGAAGGAATGCAGAAGGCAAAATGGTGTATTATAGTTTAATACCCGCTCTCCCTGCCCCCTTTCCTCCTTGTCTGACCTTGATTCTGAGATAATTGAAGTCAGGGATCTGATTTACTCATCTGTATATTTACCCTCCAACCTCTCCCAATGCCTCGCACAGTACCTTACTCACAATAGATACATGTTGATGCAGAATATGAGCATAGGAAAAAGAAAAAGAAAATCCAAAAGCAAACCAAAAGATCAGAGTGAAATATATATTAAAAAGAATTTAATAAATGTCTTCATATAAACTAGAGACTATACTTAGATTCTTTTTATTTTTTATTTTATTATATTGTATTATATTTTTTATTTTATTTTTTGAGATAGGGTCCCGCTCTTTCACCCCAGGTAGAGTGCAGTGGCATCATCATAGCTCACTGCAACTTCAAACGCCTAGGCTCGGCTGGTCCGATGGTAGTGGGTTATCAGAACTTATTCACATTAGTGTCACTAAAGTTGGTATTCAACCCCCCACTGCTAAATTTGACTGGCTTTAAAAAAAAAAAAAAAACGCCTTGGCTCAAGTGATCCTCCTGCCTCAGCCTCCCAAGTATCTGGGACTACAGGCGTGTGCCACAACACCCAGCTAATTTTTTTATTTTCAGTAGAGATGGGGTCTTGTTCAGGCTGTTCAGGCTGTTGCTCTTGTTCAGGCTGTTCTAGAACTCCTGAGCTCAAGCAATCCTCCCACCTCGGCCTCCCAGAGTGCTAGGATTACAGGTGTGAGCTACCACGCCCAGCCAAATGATTTATTTATTTATTTTTTAATCAATTGCAGTGACTTTATGTTAGTGGCTTTTCAGGCCCCCAGAAAGTCTCTTTTGATGGGGCTGTCACCCAGTCAATCATCTTCACCATGGAGTCCTAATCACTTGATTCTGTTTTGTAGATCACAAAGATTCCTTCAGATCTCTTTCCTATTCCTTTATACCAGGTTACACATTCTGAAAGTACATCCATCTTTCTCTAATACTTTGAGGTGGCATATTCTGGTCTCCTACACTGTGTTCAAACCAGGTTGTTTCTTCTTCCCCCTTGTCATTAATGCTTTCATTATTTTCTTACTCCTCTTAGCACAGTCAGGGCATAACGTACTATCTTGTAGGCCTGGGGATGGGAAATGGCAGGCTGGTAATAGGAAGAGAGAAATCATCCTCCTGGGAGTGGCAGACACCCAGGCCTGACCTGTATGAAACTGCAGGCAAACCCAACCCTTTGTGTCTGCTGAGAGAGCATCGCCATGGACCACACACCACCTGACGCCAGAGGCTTGCGTCAGAAAGGCCTCAGCAAAAGCAGGAATGGAACATGAATTCACAGCCTTAGGCTGAGCAGCTCTTGCAGCATTCCTTCCCCACGATGCCAACGAAGACTGCCAAGGTGACCATATCACTTCAACCCTATTAGTCTCTTCTGGTTTCTCATTCATCTCCAACTTTCCTGCATCGTTGCTCTCTCGGTCTCGGTCTTGTGTTTCCTTGAATATGGCCATAATCTTCCTTTGATGTTTCAGGCGTATCATGTTTCTGCTAAGGACAAGCATGCTGCTGAAGCCTTAGAAAAACTGCTATTTTCCTTGCTATCAGTACTTAAATTGAGTTGTTGGCACCAGTTCCGCAAAGTGTCTCGACACAGGTTGTTAATGGGAGGCAAAATGATTGACAAGGGAAGAATTGGTGCTTTATGTCTAGCTTTTGGGAGAGCTTTGAATTGTTCATTTGTTGGAGGTAGATGAACTTGATAGTGTTTCCCAGGCTTGTTCAGTTTGACATCAGAAGTTGAAGAAACAGTTGATTCCAGTTGTTGTGTATTTGATTCATCTTTAACTGGAACCAATGTCAAAATCGCACTTTCCTCATCATCTATTTCCTCCTCAGAGAAATTCTTCTTGGCTGCTTTCATGATTTGAGTCTGACATTTTTAGCAACATTTAGGGGAAGGTAAAACCAGCAGTGTTCAGGACATGTGTAGTTTACTTTTTTTTCTTGTTTTTTTAGTATTTCATTTGCTAATGACTATTTATTTACTGTTAAACTTTTTTTCAGTATTTTTCCTAATTTGTGGTTTAGTGTAAGTCTTATTCACTCAAACAAGAGCATTATTCATTTTTAATTTGGATCATTTAGGCATGATTAATTCAGTTATTTTTTCTGTTTTTTTAAAAAAATGTTTCAAATTAGCAAGGCATTCATAGAAAATGTTAAGTTCATAAATATACCAACAAGAGAAACTCTAACAGATTATATATACTTAATTTATAGCTCATACACAGAACCTAAAGCAGGTATAAAATAAATTATACTTTAAAAAATTAGATCTATTAAGCATCCAGGCTTTGAATATTAATTATTTCTTTATTCAGCTTTGTAGCTGTTAAATTCAGTAAATAAAGACATGTGCTTAATTTTCAAATATGTATTACATTCATATGGTTCCCAATTCAAAAGGTTATATATCCTTCCAGAGTTAGCTTAGGAATATGAAAACAAAACATTCTTTACAATTAAGAATTATTCGCCTGTAATCCTAGCACTCTGGGAGGCCGAGGCGGGTGGATTGCTCAAGGTCAGGAGTTCGAAACCAGCCTGAGTGAGACCCCATCTCTACTAAAAATAGAAAAAAATTAATTGACCAACTAAAAATATATATACAAAAAATTGCCGGGCATGATTCCCCATTCCTGTAGTCCCAGCTATTCGGGAGGCTAAGGCAGGAGGATCACTTGAGCCCAGGAGTTTGAGGTTGCTGTGAGCTAGGCTGATGCCATGGCACTCACTCTAGCCTGGGCAACAAAGTATGACTCTGTCTCAAAAAAAAAAAGAAAAAATTATTAATGCTTTTGCAAACTACATAATCTTATTTTGAAAGCACACTTAGGGGTTTAAAAACAAATGTTCCAGTAGCTGTAAATAACAGTTTATAAGCCTTTTATTTATTCTTCCTTCTTTCAGGATCCACTCTTTCTTATTTTTCAACATTGCTGAAAACATTCAGGTCATAATGTGACAAAACCAGTGGAGCTGTAGTAAGAAAACTGCTTATAATTAGGCTCACATTCTTCTTTTAAAATATTTTAATCATTTAAAAGATCAGTATTGATTTCCATCATTTCCTTGCACTAACTCTTCACTCACACCCCCACCCAGCCACACAAAGCTGTTTTTCCTCTCCTTCACTCAAATTCACTCAGAAAGTTGCTCGGAAAATCCTGACTTTCCTTCATCCCTCACATCTATCACCTAGTTCACTTGACTCCTTTTCCTTAATATCTCTTGAATACATCCATCTCTCCTCACTTGTCCAAACAAAAGTCTTCATCATCCTGTAGCCTCCCAACTGTTCTCCCTGCCCTCTGAGTCCTAGTCCCTCCCCTAAAAACTCCTGGCAGTTCTCTATTGCTTAAGGATAAAAATCTCAAGGCCTGGCTTTTTAGGTTCTGTCTCTTAGACTCAAGCAATCCACCTGTGTCAGCCTCCTCAGTACCGTGTTTCCCCCAAAATAAGACAGGAGCTTATGTTTATTTTTCCTCAAGAAGATACCCTAGGGCTTATTTTCAGGGGATGTGTTATTTTTTTTTAAGTACGTACAACAATCTACATTTATTCAAATCCAGTTCAGTCGTCTTCCTTTGAAGCATCATCATAACTCTACAAGCCCCGAATTTCATCCCAATTTTCTTTTAACTCTATTTCCTTTAGAACATTGGCCCCAATCTCTCGTGTCGAGCCATAGAGCTCTCCTGGGCAGATGAGAAGGGCTGCTTGTCTTCTTTACCACTCCGTGACAAAATGCATGGGTTGTGCAGATATACTGCGTAGCCACGCCCATGACTAGGTCTGATTTTTGGGGTAGGGCTTATATTGCACAGATGCTTAGAAATCCTTCTAGAGCTTATTTTATGGGTAGGTCTTATTTTCAGGGAAACACCGTAGCTAGCACGACAGGCACACACTTGTAATTTTTCTATTTTTTTTAGAGATGAGGTCTCTCTATGTTACCCAGGTTGGCCTTGAATTCCTGGCCTCAGGTGATCCTCCCATCTCTGCCTCCCAATGTGCTAAGATTACAGGCATGAGCCACCCTGCCAAGCCCCTTTTACTTTATATAGCTTCATCTTTCACCATCTTCCCAAAGTTCAATGTTTAATGCATTGCCACACTAGAAAAATTTTTTTCTTTGAGATCATAGTGTTTTATTATGAGAATAGAATAAAAACTTTGAAAACACAATGATCCTTTCTAATTTAATGATAACTTTGTTATTTTTCATTGTTTTCTGTGTGTGAGTTATATGCAATTGAAAAATAGTTCATGCGGCTCCCGAGGTGAAGAGACATGTGAGTTACATATGCTTCATGAGCCCCGGGCTCAGAACTAGCATGAGTTAAATAAATACAACTCACGTGGCAGTTAATATGTTAAGTTATCCTTTATTGAATACTTATATGTGTTAGACATCTTACATGTGCTGTTAATCTTAACCTTAGTGTTACAAACTAGCTGAGACCCAGGGATATAAAGTAATATGAGCCTTTGTGATTTTTTAAGAGTCTATGCTTTGCTGTCTGACATCATGTCTGGCAAGTCATAGAAATAAATTTTATTTTGCAAGCAAGGCAAAATGTCAAGCCATCTTTAAACAGTTTTCAACTAGTGTACCTTTAAAACAGATTATTGCTTGTCTTCAGTCTTTGTTATAATTTTTTGTTGTTATATAATGCAGTTTAGGTAATTTGAAAATACTAAATTGTTATATTTCAAAAGTAGAACAGTGCCTCAGGGATTTTCTTACTTTGAATATTGTTCCTTGGGTTGCATACTTTAAAATGATGGAAGAACTTCTAAGATTTTACGGGTGTTATTACTACTGTTACATTTTACCTGGACTTCCTTCCATTTTTCTCTTTATAATAACTACTGATTAAATAATAATGCTTTATAAATATTAAAAACATAGTGGTTTCTTTGTCACTTTAAATTCGTTAAACATTTGGGGGACACCAAAAGCATGAACCATAAAGGAAAAAAATTTTTTTTTTTTTTTAAGAAAGAGTCTCGCTTTGTTGCCCAGGCTAGAGTGAGTGCCGTGGCGTCAGCCTAGCTCACAGCAACCTCAGATTCCTGGGCTCAAGCAATCCTTCTGCCTCAGCCTCCCAAGTAGCTGGGACTACAGGCATGCACCTCCATGCCCAGCTAATTTTTTCTATATATCTTTAGTTAGCCAATTAATTTATTTCTATTTTTAGTAGAGATGGGGGGGGTCTTGCTCTTGCTCAGGCTGGTTTCGAACTCCTGACCTTGAGCAATCCACCCACTTCGGCTTTCCAGAGTGCTAGGATTACAAGTGTGAGCCTCCGTGCCCTATCCATAAAGAAAAAATTGATAAACTGGATATCATCAAAATTAAAAGCTCTGCTACTCTTCAAAAACATATTAAGAAAATGGAAAGATAAACCACAGACTGGGACAACTAGTGGAGCTGCGGTCCAGAAGGCAGCGCGTGCCCCGAGCTCTCTGCCTTCCCCCGCCTCTCAGAGCCCAGCCCGTGGGCCCTGCAGCAGCGCCAAGAGCAGCCCCAGTAGCAGCGCCATGGCCGGGTGGAACGCCTACAGCGACAACCTCAAGGCGAATGGGAACTGTCAGGATGCGGCCATCGTGGGCTACAAAGGACTCGGACTCGCCCTCTGCCTGGGCTGCCGTCCTGGGAAAACCTTCGTCAATAAGACCGGTCAAGTTTTTTTGCGAATGGGCTGACACTTGGGGGCCAGAAATGTTCTGTGATCCAGGACTTCCTGCTGCAGGATGGGGAATTTACTATGGATCTTCGTACCAAGAGCACCGGGGGAGCTCCCACCTTCAACATCAGTGTCACCATGACTGCCAAGATGCTAGTCCGGTTGATGGGCAATGAAGGTGTCCACGGTGGTTTGATCAACAAGAAATGTTATGAAATGGCCTCCCACCTGCGGCGTTCCCAGTACTGACTTCATCTGTTCCTCTCCCCCATCACTCCCCACAGCTTTTGCACCCCTCTCCTTCCCATGCACACATATACCATTTTTATTTGGGGGGCCATTACCCCATACCCCTTATTGCTGCCAAAACCACATGGGCTGGGGGCCGTGACTGGATGGACAGACACCTCCCTCTACCCATACCCCTCCTGTGTGTGGTTGGAAAACTTTTTTGTTTTGGTTTTTTTTTTCTGAATATAAAAGATTCTACTAAAAAAAATAAACCACAGACTGGGAGAAAATATTTTCAAAATATGTCTCTGGTAAAGGATTTGATTCCGAATATATTAAGAACTCCACAACTCACTAAAAAAGACAAAAAACAAATTTTAATGAGAAAAATATTTGAACATCTAAGTCATATGGGTGGCAAATAACCACATGAAAAATTACTGTTATGTTTAGTTATTAGGAAAATGCAAATTAAAACCACAATGAAATACTACTACACATCCACTAGACTGCTTAAAATTAAAAGATGTAGGACAGTACCAGTATATAAAACAACTGGAAATCTCATACATTCTCAGTGAAAATGCAAAAAGGTACAACCACTTTGGAAGACATTTAAATGCATACTTACCACACAACCTAGCAATCTCACTCCTAGGTATTTACCTAAGAAAAATGAAAGTGTGTTTATATATAAACCTGTACATGAATGTTTATAGCTGCTTTACTTATAAAATTTTAAAAATGGAAATAACCTAAATTAATCATGCTACTACCAGACAATGGAGTACTATCCTGCAGTAAAAAAGATGCGTATACTGATACATGCAACAATACGGTTGTAGCTCAAAAGCCTTATCTAAGGGAAAGAAGATAGGCACAAAAGGCTATGTGCAATATAATCTTTTTATATAACATTCTGGAAAACGCTAAACAATGAGGCCTAAAATCAGATCAGTGACTGCCAGAGCGATGGAGGAGACTGTCTGCAAGGGGCACGAGGAAATTTATAGAGGTGATGGAAATGTCCTGTATCTTGATTGTGGTTGGGGTTACATGACTGTGCATTTATCAAAACTCATTAAACTGTATACTTAAAAGGATGAATTTTATTGTGTGTAAATCAGCCTGCCCTTAATGAAACAGTTCAAGCCAGTTTTCAACATCAAAAATTATCTTCACAAATTTTAGGGTAAAGGAAACTTTAGGAGACAGATCAAATGACTCCTAAGTCAGATCCTTTGTCTTTTGGCTTAATTTTTTTTTAAATAGCGAAGAAACTTTTATAATTAATAGTCTTTTTTATTGTTAGGTTTTTACCTTTACCAGAATAGGCTCTTCCTGTCCCAAAGACAGGATCTGTCTTCCTTTATTCAGATCACCCTTTACGTTGCCTAAGTATCAATATTAAATTATTTTCATGTATATCTTATACAGACTATAGTAATTTTATTCCTAGTTATATACTCTTTGTAAGTGAGGTTGTAAATTGGATCTTTTCTTTCATTATGTATTCTTTTTTATTTATTTATTTATTTTTGAGGCAAAGTCTCACTCTTTTGCCCAGGCTAGAGTGCCATGGCATCAGCCTAGCTCACAGCAACCTCAAACTCCTGGGCTCAAGCAATCCTTCTGCCTCAGCCTCCCAAGTAGCTGGGACTACAGGCATGTGCCACCATGCCCAGCTAATTTTTTCTATTTTTGGTAGAAACAGAGTCTCGCTCTTGCTCAGGCTGGTCTTGAACTCCTGAGCTCAAATGATCCACCCACTTTAGCTTCCCAGAGTGCTAGGATTACAGGCGTGAGCTACCATACCCGGCCTCATTATGTATTCTAACTGGTTATTAGAAAAGAAACTTTATATAATATATTGATTTATAATTACCCTTTGAAATCTCTTGTTCTTACCAATTTTTTGGTTTATTCCTTTGGCCTTTCTAGATATGAAATCATATTATTGTTTAATAATGGTCATTTGCCTCCATTATTTCTCTTTCTAATGTCATCAGATACTACTTCCAGAACAGTGCTAAGTAAGTGATGATAGTGAGCACTTTTTTTTTTTGCAGCCGTCTGGCTCTTTTGCTCTGGGCTAGAGTACCGTGGTATCAGCCTAGCTCACACCAACCTCAAACTCCTGGGCTCAGGTGATCCTCCTTCCTCAGCCTCTGAAGTAGCTGGGACTAGAGGCATGTGCCACCATGCCCAGCTAATTTTGTGTGTGTGTGTATTCTAGTTGTCCAGCTAATTTATTTCTATTTTTTTTAGTAAAGACAGGGTCTCGCTCTTGCTCAAGATGGTCTCAAACTCCTAAGCTCAGACAATCTGCCCGCCTCTGCTTCCCAGAGTGCTAGGATTACAGGCTTGAGCCACCATGCCCTGCCAATAGTGAACACTCTTATCTTATTTCTTATGTTACTAGAGATGATTTTATCTTGTCATTAAACATGATATTTTTATGGTTTTGATTTTAAGGTAGCCAGTTTCTGTGTGCATTAAGTGAATGCCAGTCTATTTCTACTTTTTTATGAGCAGTGGACTTTTAATTTTGTCAAATATTTCAGAACCTATAGAGATAATCTTATGATTTTTTTCATCCATTGATATCACAAATTATATTGACTTCCTAAAATATTAAGCTATTCTTGCATGTCTGGTTGAATCTCACACCTGGTCACTTTGGTTTATTCTTTTTATATGCTGGATTCTATCTGTTAACAATTTTTTATTCAGAAATTTTTGCCCTATAGTCATGTGATATGTCAGTCTGTCTGTTATACTTTATCTTTGTCAGAACTTTGCACCAGTGTTAGGCTACTTCTCTGAAAAGAATTTGGAAGCTTTCTCTATGCTCATAGGAGTACTCAAACTACGGCCCGTGGGCCACAGGCGGCCTGCGGAGGACATTTATCCAGCCTGCAAGGTGTTTTTGCCACCGCTGCCTGTCCTGCTTAGCAGTGGACTCGTCCCAGGCCCACAGTGCGCATGTGTGGAATGTGCGCCACACTCACCAATGGCCCTCCAACGGTCTGAGGGACAGTGAACTGGCCCCCTGTTTAAAAAGTTTGAGGACTCCTGCTCTAGAACATTAAATAGTACAGGTCGAGTATCCCTTATCTAAAATGCTTGAGAACAGAATTGTTTCTGATTTGGGTTTTTTTTAGATTTTGGAATATTTGCATATATATAATGGTATCTTGGGGATGGGACCCAAGTCTAAAATGAAATTCATTTGTTTCATGTACACCTTCTACGTAGAGCAGCTAGAAGGTAATTTTTATTTTATTTTATTTTTTATTGAGACAAGATCTCAATATGTTGCTCAGGCTGGTCTTGAACTCCTGGGCTCAAGTGATCCTCCTGCCTCAGCCTCCTCCTCAGTAGCTGAGATTACAGGTGCACTCACTTCAGATTACAGGTGCACGTCATCATGCCCAGCTGAAGGTAATTTTATATAATATTTTTAGTAATTGTGTCTGTGAAACAAAGTTTGTGTACTTTGAATCATTTTATTACCCTTTGTGGGCATGCTTGGGTTGAGTTATCTGGGTGTGTGTTGAAAAGATATATTGCAGCAGAAAGGGGCTTGGAGGGTCTTTTTTCCCCTTGGGGACACTGAATAAACTGTGTATTGTACACCTGTGCTTTGATGGAGGCCCATCACATGAGGTCAGGTATGGAGTTTTCTACTTGTGGCATCGTGACTGTGTTCAAAAAGTTTCAGATTTTGGAGCATTGCAGATTTCAGATTTTCAGATTAGAAATGTTTAACCACCTGTGCTGATGATACTTGTTCTTAAACAGTTGGGAAAATACACCTCTGATATGGTCTGGGCCTGGTAATAAACCTAAATAGTTTTAAATCCCTTTTAAAATAGAATTGTGTATCTCCTTTTCTTGGTGAAGTATATTCTAACTCTTCTAAAATTGTTCATTTTATACTAAATTCCTGTAGTTTTTTTTTTTTTGATTGAGCAAATATTCTTAATGCAGATAGGAAGTATCACATGCAATTTGTTTGTTTGAATACTTTCCATTTTAAGAAAGATTCACTAATTTGGCTTCTACCTATTTGTGATTAATGATTTGATAGGAACCGAACTTTACTGATTATAAGCCTTTAATGTACTATTCAGATTGAAGGAGAATCATTTCATCTCTTCATTAATAAGGAATCATTAATCTCTTTATTAATAAGGAATCTCTCACAACTTTTATCAGCCAATATTTTTGTTAGACTAAAGCCTAAAACTGGTTGTGTGTGTATCCCTTACCTGAAAATGTTTGTGATGAGAAGTGTTTTGGATTTCAGACTTTTTTCAGATTTGCATTATACATACTAGTTCAGCATTCCAAAATGCTCCAGTGAGCATTTTCTTAGAGATAGACAAACTTTTCCTGGAAAAGGCCAGTAGTAAATATTTTAGGCTTGTTGTCCACTACGTTCTCTGTCACATATTCTTCTTGGTTTTATTTATAACACTTCAAAAACATAAAAACCATTGTTAACTCCTAGGCCATACAAAAACAGGCCAATGGGGCTGTAGTTTGCAGACCTTGCAGACATATTGTTATCAATCTGATGGGTAAAACATTGTTGTCCAATGTAGTTTTATTTGTACTTCTCTTATCAGTGAGGTTGAGTGGATTTAAAATCATATGTATTTCCTTTTCTGTGACTATTCATAATTTTTGTCCAGTTTCCTGTAGTTGTTGGTCTTATATTTATAGTAACTCTTTTTGTAGGGAAATTATCTCTTATCTGTGAAATGAGTTGCAAGTATTTTCCCCAGTTTTATCTTTAACTTTTTACTTTGCTTATAGAAGATTTTGTTATGCAGCAATTATTTTATTCTATTTCTTTAATTGACAAATAATAATTACACATTCATGGAGTACATAGTGATGTTTTGATACAAATAATGTATGATAATCAGACTAAATAATATAGAATGCTTCACAAACTTGCATATCATTCTTGCCCAGGGACTGTGCTAATCTTCTCTGTGTCATTCCAATTTTAGTATATATGCTGCGACAATGAGCCAGAAATTTTTTTTAATAATAAAATTTACCAAAGTTATTTTATGACTTGGATTTTATGTAATGGTTTAGGCCTTCCCCACTCTTAAGGTTATAAAATAATTCTTTCATGTTTTTTCTTGTGCCTCTGTGATTTGATTTTGTCATTTAAATCTTTGATTCACTCAGATTTTATTGGTGTCAAGAGAATAGATCCAATTTTTTTTCCATATGGCTCAACAGTTGTCCCAACACCACTTATCAAATTATTCTCTATCTTCCCCCCACCTCCCATTTGAAATACTACCTTTCTTATACATCATATACTATAGTATGTATTTGAACCTATTTTCATATATTCTAGTGATTTATCTAGACAGACTTGGTTTTGAATTCCACCTCCCTTGCCAGTTTATCTGTGTGATCATATCTTATTGAAGAAAAATGGATAGTCAAATAATCTATCTGCATCCTTACCTATATACCCCTACTCTTTGCTTTGCCCCTCACCCCCTACTACAAAGGAAAACATGTTCCTGCTCCTGTTAGGCACTGGGTCCCAACACCTCTGATCTACTCTAAGACTTTGCTCCTAAAGTTACTGTGTCTTCTGTACCATTAATTTCCAGCTCTTTTGGATGATTATCCTATAAACATTCCTTAATAACGTATATATATATATATTATATATATATTTTTTTTCTTTTTTTTCTTTTTTTTCCTTTGGAAACAGAGTCTCACTCTGTTGCCCGGGCTAGAGTGCCGTAGCATCAGCCTAGCTCACAGAAACCTCAAACTCCTGGGCTCAAGCAATCCTTCTGCCTCAGCCTCTGTAGTAGCTGGGACTACAGGCATGTGCCACCAGGCCCGGCTAAATTTTTCTATATATTGTTTGTTGTCCCGCCAATTTCTTTCTATTTTTAGTAGAAACTGGGTCTTGCTCTTGCTCAGGCTGGTCTCGAACTCCTGAGCTTAAACAATCTACCCGCCTCGGCCTCCCAGAGTGCTAGGATTACAGGCCTGAACCACTGTGCCCAGCCCCTTAATATTTTTAAAGCAACCAAACAAAAAACCTTGTTCCTAAGAGCACCTTCCAGTTACGATCCCATTTTTCCACTCATCTTCAGAGTAAAAAATCCATTTCTATACCTTCTGTTTCTCCTCAGCCCACCCCATTCTTACCTCAATTGGTAAAATGACTCTTCCCAGAGTTACCAGCAACTTCCATCTTGACAAGTCTAGTAATCAGCTCTTTTTTTTTCTTATCTCATTGTATCTCATCTCAGTCTTTCAGCATGGTTTGAGTGAACTAGCTTCAATGACTGTACAATCACTGGATTTCCTCCTAATGAACCAGCCTGTTGAGTTGTCCCAGGGCTCTTTCTCATCTTATTCCTAAGAGAGCTCGTTCATTTTTGTGACTTTAAATACCACCTGTAAATTGAGATGCTAATTTTTGTCTCTGTCTCCATGCTAACCCCTGAACTCCAGACTAGACCATCCAATTTCCTATTGAACAATTCCAGTTGGATGTCTAATATGCAAGCAGAGCTTGAGATTTCTCTCCCAGACCTATCCCTTCCTAATCTTTCTCCATCTTTGGTAGTAGTTCTACCACACATTCAGATATTTAGGCTGAAAACTTAAAAGTTACTCTTGTTTTCTCCCATCCAATCAGCAAATCCTTTCAACTGTTTCTCCAAAATGTATCTCACATAACATAGTGGTTAGGAGAGTCAGGCTATCTCACTTTGAATTCTGGCTCAGCCTTGAGCAAGTTGACATCTGTGACCCAGATTTCTCATCTGTTAAATGAAGTTAAAATAGTTAAAGTTATAAAGTTAAAATACCTCATAAGATTAATATGTGAAATGTGGTACTCAACCAAATTAGTATGTACAAAGTGCTTAGAACAGTGCATAACACTTAGTGGTTAGTAAATGGTGGTGGTGGTTGTTGTTATCCCCAATATAGATGGTACTAGTAGTTGTACTAGAACCAGTATTATTACCATTTCTGCTGCTGCAGCTATAGCCCAAGCCTCTGTCCTTTCTTGCATGGACTACTGGAATAGCCTCCTGTACTTAAAACTCCTGCACTTACACTGTCCATTCTCCACACACCAACCAGGATTATCTTTTTAGAAACACAAAGTATGTCACTGTCCTGCTTTAAAACTCTCCAGAGGCTTCCTGTTGCAATTCTAACAAAATCCAAACACTTTCCATGGCCTTCAAGGCTTTTTGTGATTTGGCCTCAGCCTACCTCTCATTCTCACATTGTGTTACTCTCCCATCACTCACTAGGTGCTGTGGTTTGACTGTGTCCAGCAAATTTCATGTGTTGAAAACTTAATCCCCAAATCTGTATGTTGATTAGAGGTGGGGCCTTTGCGGGGTTATTAGGATTTGACAGTATCATCAGAGTGTGGCCCCTGGCAGGACTGGTGGCTTTATAAGAGTAGGAAGAGAGACCTGAGCCAGCACACTCTTGCCCTCTCACCATGTGATGCCTTCTGCCAGAAGCTGAGCAGATTCCAGCACCATGCTCTCAGACTTCCCAGCCTCCAGAACTGTAAGAAATAAATTTCTTTTCTTTGTAAATTACCCAGTCTCAGATATTCTGTTATAGCAATACAAATTGGACTAAGACACTGGGTTTCATCTATTCTGGCCTCCTCCCGGTCCCTAGAACATGCCAACCCTCCTGTCTTAGGGTCTTTGCACTTGGTTTTCCCTGTGTCTGCAGTACTCTTCCCTGAGAGCTGGCTGGTTCCTTTGTAACCTTTGTAATCCTTTGGTCTTGGCTAAAATGCCACCTCTTCAAAGGAGTCACACTTGACTATCTGGTTAAAGTATCCCCTCCCCCCATTCCTTATCCCACTGCCCCCTTATTTTCTTCATTGCATTTAGCACTAATGGGATTTTCTTATTCTGTGTGTTTGTCTTAAGTTCTAAGTAGGCAGGAGCTTTGGCTTATTACCATCAAAACAACATCTAGACCAGGATTCAGGAGCTAAGTTGTGGAGTGCCAAGTTTTTTAAATGGGGGTAGGAAGTGTTTCCTTGATGGGAGCTTCTTTTCTCTGAGAGCCTCTTAATAGTCTGGAACATGCAGCTCGTAGTTATTAGGGAATGTTTGTCCTTTGGGAAAATGTCTTTGGGAATCTCTGCCTTTTCTATTTCTGAGTCACAAACTGTATTTTAAATTGTTCTGGGAAGAACAGTGTTTTAAATCAGTTTGAGTACTCGCTAAATGTTTTGCTTTAAAAAAATATACAACAATCTTAGAGTATTAATGGGTATGGTAACACTCTGAGCTCACGTATATTTACTATTTTAAAAATAAACTAATAGCCGGGCGCAGTGGCTCACTCCTGTAATCCTAGCACTCTGGGAGGCTTGGCGGGCGGATTGCTCAAGGTCAGGAGTTCAAAACCAGCCTGAGCGAGACCCCGTCTCTACTATAAAAAAATAGAAAGAAATTAATTGGCCAACTAATCTATATAGAAAAAACTAGCCGGGCATGGTGGCGCATGCCTGTAGTCCCAGCTACTTGGGAGGCTGAGGCAGGAGGATTGCTTGAGCCCAGGAGTTTGAGGTTGCTGTGAGCTAGGCTGACACCACAGCACTCACTCTAGCCTGGGCAACACAGGGAGACTCTATCTCAAAAAAAATAAAAAATAAAAAAATAAACTAGTAGTTATTTTGCTGTGAAATGATTACAGCTGCCAACAAATGAGGATCATAACAGAAAGAAGTAATTTCCTGATTTATTTAGAAACACCAGCAATAATATAAACTGGCTTTGACTTGGTATCTTTTAGACTTTTAGTTAGTTGTCTGAAATATACTATAATTTTCACTATTTTTGAGCAGTGATAAGCTTTCAGAATTTAATGATAATGTTGTTGGTACCCAGGTACTCAATCCTTGTTTGTTGAGGTACTCAACTTGTTTGTTGAGGTACTCAATCCTTGTTTGTTGAGTTGAATTGAACTCTTAGCCTATAATTTTCTACCATATTCCTCATAGTTCAAACTGCTTCTGCGAAAATGCTTTTATGATATAATGATAAGAATAGGGTCAGAAATTGCATGTAGAGTGTAACCACAATTATGCTAAAGATAGATTGAAAACAATCTAAAAGGAAGTATGTTAACTTATTTGTGTTGTTAAATGGATAGTAGGATTATGGCACTTTTTTCTTAACACTTTTCTGTGTTGGGCAAGTAGGCATATGGGTATGATTTCTAGGTAGAAGCAGTGCCCACCTCTTGGATTCCCTATACAGCCAGTAATATGAGGCACAGACCCGTGGCATACCTGGCCCCCACTTATGATTGAATTTCTAGTAGCAGTAGCTACTTTACAGCAACACAGTCTAAAGGACACCTCAGGGTTAAGTCAGGCTGCAAATATTCGTTCATTCACTCAACACGTGTACTAAATGGCCAGGCTATATTAGTTTCATTAAGCATAAGTTAAACCAAATAGACATAGCCCCTGCACTTGAGTTGCTTCTAGTATACTGAAGAAGAAGACCCATATTAAATATGGGTATTTAAATATTAAATAACTACACACTTAAGCAATTTCACATTGTGATAAGGGTAATGAAGGAAAAGTATCAGAGAGCACAGGGCAAGGAAGAGCCTAATTTAGATTGAGAGTTGCATGTGAGGCTAAGACCCAGAAACAGAGAAGTTAGCCAGATATAATAAGAATATGCCAAAGAGAGGAAACTCTCTTTGGTAAAGGCTGAGAGGCAGAGGCCAAGAGGCCTATGGTAAAGGCCAAGAGGCAGAGAAGAGCATTTGAAGAACAGGGGACCAGTGTGGATCTGATGCAGCTGAGCTAGGAGACCCTGGCACAACATAGGGAGGTCTGTGGGGTGCAGTTCTGTGAGCTACAATTTAGGAAAGCTGTGTCTGTGACCAGAGAAGTCAGAGCCACTGAGGAGGACGGATTCAACCTCCTCAGTTTCCTAACAGCAAAAAGTCTCTTTGCTTGGGTCTCCACACCTTCAAAGTGTTTGTTGTGTCCTCACTGCATGTTTTTCTAAGGCCTGGTACCATGGCCGAAGGTAAGTGGGTGCCATTAGTGCACATCACCACTGCAGCGTCTGTAGGAACCTTCTCCATGCTGAGCACAAAAACATATCAAACAAATGCATGTTCTGAGGAAAATGAAGGCAGGCTAGATCCAAGTATTTAAATTAGATTAGCCATCTACTCCAAGAAACACAGAAGTTCTGGTAGTATGGTAGTTGGGGTGTATAGTGTTGGATTCTATTTATAATTTTATTACCAGGTTTTTGGGATGAGGTTTCTTCTTTTATAAAATAGCAGTAAGTGAGCCTTTCAGTGAGGTCCTTAACGTAAGGTATGGTGTAGTAAAGGTATTAGTAATCTTTTTTTGGTAACTTGTTTCTTTGAAATTAGAAGGAACATCTCTTGACTTATTGCCAGTATAGATGAATGTGAAAACAAAGGAGTCCTTTAGCCTGTTTTCATAATCTATGTGAATATATTTCAATACTGCTGATACTCCATTATTGTCAGCATGTGGTTGCATTGGGAAATGTTCACTTTTGATCATAGCTTATTACTGAAAACCACCTATTAGAAGAGAAATGCCCTTGAGTCATAGGCTTGTTTTATTGCCATGGTATTCTCTGATTCTTCCCCTAAGTGAGCATACTTCATTTGTCATCTATTTAAAATCCCTGCAGAATAAAAACTATCATCTTGAACCCTAAGAATATACCTCTTTCCTACACTGGAATTCTGAAGATGAATGTACTGAGCATTACTTGTTCTTTCATTCTTCTTAGATTCTTCTTAATCCTTTGGTGAAAACTGTGACACACGATGGCCACAAATAAGCCCAAGGGTCAGAATTCTTTGGCCTTACACAAAGTCATCATGGTGGGCAGTGGTGGTGTGGGCAAGTCTGCTTTGACTCTACAGTTCATGTACGATGAGGTAAGTGCTGATTTTATAATGGACATCAAAGTTTGGGCTTTCAGAGAGTATTTCTCTAGCTTAGTTTTGTTGCTATTTTGTATGGATTCCTTGAATCCTTGAAAGCTGCTGCTAATTTTTTTTTCTCATTTTTAGATTCAGAGCCAACATCTGTATAACCTGATTTTACAAGTCAAGAACTCAAGGTTCTTAAAAACCTCATGTTTTAAAAACAAAACAAAACTGAAAATAGTACCTATTTGTTGAGTAAACTAACTATAGCTTTTTTATAGTTAATGTTTTCATGGAGATTCCACCTTTAATTAATAGAACTGGTAGATATAGTACTTGAGACTCAAGGTTAATATATATAAAGTATCTCGATGAAACAATCATAATTACTAGACAGGTTACAGATTAAATGTACATGTATTTATATCAGACTTTTTCATTCCAGAGTTAAGGTCGTAGTGTATATACAGCAATATATTCTTTCCCTAGAGGACAGTTATCAAGCCTAGTGATTACGAGTTGGTGAGCCAGTGTAAGCATTCATCTTCAATTCTTCCTCCCAGCCAGGTTTTATAGTTACAGAGTGCTCTTTCTTAAGCCTCATAACAATCCTGCCTGCTAGGTGGATAGTACCCCATTTTACAGATGAGAAAGCAGAACCTCAGAAAGGTTACCCAACTTGCTCAAGAAAAGTGATCTCTGATGAGTAATGAAATGTTAAACCTGGTCTTTTGACAAAAAAATTCCTGCAGATTTTTACCACCTTATAACTTTTTCTTTTGTCTATGCATGAGCATTTCTTTCACACACTCTCAAAACCCTTAAAGCCATCAGTTAGTTGTCCTGCTTGTTAGTGACTATAATAAAAAGTTTGGAGAGGAGGAATTGAAATCATACTTTAAATGATATTACTGATTTATTTGTTCCATTCTGTTTTCCATTGAGTATCTACCATGTACCAGGTGCTAGTGTAGGCTTTGGAGGAACAATGATGCTTTGGAGGAACATATTCAAGATCACTGCTCTTAGGGGTTAAACTCTGGACGTGGGATATAGTCATTAAGTAAATAAATAAGAAAATGTCAGATAATGAAAATGTTTATAGTTTGGAGAGAGGGGGAATTGAAATCATACTTTAAATGATATTACTGATTGATTTGTTCTGTTCCAGTTTTTATTTGGTGCTAATAAAAACCCACAAAATGTGTGTGTGTGTGTGTGTATATGTGTATAAACATATATATATACACACATGCCAACAATGATATCAAAAGGTTTATCAGGATATATCAAAGTGAGATTTATGGGGTTGATGATAGGAGTGGGAATGTAAAGTTGCGTAACTGTACTATTTTAAAAATCAAAAGTTTGAGGAGAAATCTCAAAATTCAGAATTTGACTTTCTACAGAGTAGTATAAATCACTTTATTGCCATGGTTTATTTCAGAAAAAGAAAAGATTTAACAGTACTTTCATTGCTTACCTAAATATTGACTTTGAAGTTATTTCTGCACGTCTAACATAAAAATGTATATTTAGAGTAACATAGAAAATGGGTTCTTGTGAATTTGATAAAATATATGTATAATAGTTTTTGTAGGTATAGTGTTTTAAGGAAGAAAAGCACAGTTTTCAAGCTGTAAACAGCCTAGAGGTAATAGTTTAGTACCCTCTTTTTTCAAATGAAGAAATTAATAAATTGTCTAAAATGAAAATTACTACAGTTTTTACCATTGGAGGAAACTCTTTGTATTATTATACTTTGGCAGCTTCACATGAATCCATAATTATTTCAAAATAAGAAGTTTTGAAAAGTAAAAATAATAAATAGAAAATGGATGTTTTTCCTCTTTTCTAGTTTGTGGAAGACTATGAGCCTACCAAAGCAGACAGCTATCGGAAGAAAGTAGTCCTGGATGGAGAGGAAGTTCAGATCGATATCTTAGACACAGCTGGGCAGGAGGACTATGCTGCAATCAGAGACAACTACTTCCGAAGTGGGGAGGGGTTCCTCTGTGTCTTCTCTATTACGGAAATGGAATCCTTTGCAGCCACAGCTGACTTCAGGTATGTCCAAGAGTGATGTTATTACGTGTGGCATACTGCACAACATTGTCTTTCCCAGAAGCAAGTAGAGGTTCTCACTTGTTAGTCTTTTACTCTGTGTCTGATTGTGTTTATTCCTTTTTTGGTATCAGTATATGATTGTCCACTGTGTATGTGCACACAGGATACTTTGCATAATCTTACAGCTACCCTAGTGCTAGCTGTATTAGAGCTTGAGCTTGTGACAGCTTCAAATACCAAAAGTCTCTGTGCATTACTGAAGTATTTCTCTTTAGAATAAACCACGACTACTGCCATAATAGTTAATACTTGGATCACATAATGGAGCTCAGCCAGATTTTAAATCTTTCTGTGTTGGTCACTGAGCACCTATGTAGTGCTCAGAAGGCACATTGCCGTCCTCCTCAAAACGCAGATGCCCTGGCAGCACAGACTGAATTTTTTGAATAGAAGTAATATCACCATAGACTAGCACACTAGGTTGTGCTGTACAATATTTTCAAAATCTCACTTACTATTTGCTTAATCAAAATCTGGCATCCATTTGGTTTTGGGGGAGGTGGTTTTGGTGAAGGGGAAAGGGGCTCTCCTCTCTATATTGAAGAGAAATTTGGCATAAATAAGGTTCTTGAGTAGTTTTGTAAAAATGACATGCATAAATCAAAGGTATTCTTTAATTATATAATATTTTTATTTCTGTATTAAATGTTTTGATTATGGAGGACACATAAGAAGCATGTAATGGGTCCTCTATTTTTAAGATTCACACAGCCTAGTTGAATATATAAGGCATGTAACCAAGAGCAAGTTAGTTGACAAAGTAGGAAACCTAGGCAGTGGTCATTACAGAGAATTAGGAGAGGAAAGAAGCTGGGAAACCTTCATGAAATAGATGAGCTTGAAGAAAAGGAGTTCCACAGATGAGGAAAGAGGACATTTCAGGTAGTTGAACACAAAACTAAACCAAGGCTTATACAGAACATTCCTTGTTATGTACACTTGCAAGTCTCAAGAACTTGAAGTTTTGTTTATTTTATTTTTTTGAGACAGACTCTCACTTTGTTGCCCAGGCTAGAGTGAGTGCCGTAGCGTCAGCCTAGCTCACGGCAACCTCAATCTCCTGGGCTCAAGCGATCCTCCTGCCTCAGCCTCCCGAGTAGCTGGAACTACAGGCATGTGTCACCATGCCCAGCTAATTTTTTTGTATATATATTTTTAGTTGGTCAATTAATTTCTTTCTATTTTTGGTAGAGACAGGGTCTCGCTCAGGCTGGTTTGAACTCCTGACCTAGAGCAATCCGCCCGCCTCAGCCTCCCAGAGTGCTAGGATTACAGGCGTGAGTCACCTCGCCCAGCCAGAACTTGAAGTATTCTAAGAGAACATTCTTTGCAAAAAGCATGTCATTGAGAGACTTTAAAATATAGATTTATTTGTAAAATTAAGTTTGTTCTTAAGTTCTATAAGGAAAGAATTTCATGTCTAATAAAGCGTAAAGGTAGCAGATCCTAGTAACTGGTAATCCAGGGAGATGTGTTGAAAGTTATATAAATGCCAGTGCTTGCTCATTCCCCAGATATTTGAGTGCCTATAATGTATCAGTTCCTGTTCGAGGTAATGGAATAAATGTTATCACTATAGTCACCAAAGCCAAAGTGCTCTCTCAAGGGAATAAAGTATTTTCATGCCATGAGAGAACCTTAGGTGATTCCTGTTACAGAAAATAAGGATGATTCATTACTTCTGTGGTGTACCTCCAATGTGTTACCCTTCCCATAAATAAAAATGTCCCTAGTGACTCACCAAAAATAGGAAAGGCAATTTTGAGATGGTCTGAGTGGTTACAGTAGACACTCATGGTCTGACCTGCAAGCATAGCATAAATGTCAGCTCCTCCCTTTAGCTTTCCTGGTCTTGACATCATTAAAGCAGAAGCCATTGCTTCCTCATCTGTATATGTGATGTACTTGCTATAGCTCTGGTATCACATTTAATACATTCTTATACTGAGCTTGATTTGTATGTGTTTTTCCTGATAAGGTAAAAGCTCTTGAGAGCAGGACCTGTTTCTTGCCCATCTCAGTATCCCTAGTACCCATATATGGCAGAGTTGCTAGTATATAACATATAGTAAGTACATATTTGTAAACATTTGCTTTGATTTGAAAACTCTCACATTTTTTGTTCTTATTTTCCTTATGTCAAAAATGAAGAAGTTGAATTTTCTACTCTAAAATTTTGTAATAGCCTCTAAAACTGTTAAACAGAGCATAACATTAAGCAAAATGTGTATGAAGGTAACAGACATAACCTTTCTCTGACATCCAGGAAAGCAGCTAATAAAACTAACATATTAACTCTAAAGAATATTATCTTCTTCTCTCTGAACCCAGTAGGTCCAGGTTTTCCAAGGCCATGTTTCCGATAGCATCAATCACACTGTAATTTCAGTATTGGTCTTCCTGCAGTGCCTGACTCAGAGTAGCTTAGTAGGTTTTTATTAAGAACTAAATTAGTGACTGTATATAGACATATGACTAGAGGTCCTGGAGTCAGTCACAAGCACCTGAGTCAGTGTTAAACTCTCCTGGTGATTAGTGAGGCTTAGTTGCAGGTCAGTTATCATTAACAGCTTAGTTCAGGTTGTCAGTCATAAAGGAAACTGATTTAGAAAGTCACAGCAAATTTGTTGTCATCAACCCTGGAACAAGATTGTGATTGGCCAAAATCATTTTCACAAGTACATCATAAATTGAATAGTAATAATGGTGAGTGTTGACTTGCATTTTGCAAGAAATTATGTGAGTGATAGGAAACATCATAGCACTATGTAGTACTATACAGCTTAATGTATATCAGCCAGATATTGTACTTGTTTAACATTTTTATTTTCTGAAAAGACATTTAAAGTAAGTACAAACCAGCAAAGGGGATAGAGGTGACTTTCTACATGGTCCATAGTCTGTTCATGTCAGGAAAACATTATTCAGGTCCAAAGAACTTCCTGCAAGTGTTGAATCTGTTAGAATGTTGGTAATCAGGTGAATAAGTCAGGTGAATGAAGTAATCAGATGAATAATAATAATACCTCACATTCATACAGCACTTACCATGTGCCAGACTCTATTCTAAGCATTAACAAATATAAACTCATTTGTCAAACAAACCTATGAGGTAGATACTGCTGTATTTCATAGACCTAAGATGTACACTTTAACATCTTAAAATCAGGGCTGTTCCTTATAGTATGGCATCATACAATCGGCAGCAATTTTTCTTGGTAGTACATAATACTTATAATTAGTGACTTCTTAAATTTTTTTTTTAAAAGGTATCCAAATTTGTAAATGAAGAAACTGAAATACAGGGAGGTTAAATGACTTGCCCCAGGTTGTGCAGTCAGGAGTATGAGAGAGTTAAAATTCAGGAGGTCTGCCTCCATATTCTTGTGCTTAGTAGTGAGACTTCACTGGCTCTCATTAAACTAATAATGATTCTCTTATAAAACCATATGGCTACCACATGTTTTTGAAATGGAATGTGTTATGTTTCCTATTTAAAATACAGCTGTTTTCCCTACTGCTTATTTTTTCAATGTATTAAGCATTTTTATATAGAGCATTTTTAAAAAATCATATAATTAAAGTATTCTGTGACATTGTATCATTCATTATTTTGTTAGGATCAATTCTAACCCTCCACCAAAACAACTATTAATAATTTTAAAATATTTTTCAGTAAGGTAGAATCATCTTTATATGATCAACACTTTCCTTCTACCTTTCTTTTACCTCATATTGTCCCACATATTTGATCTGCCCATTCCATATTATATAATATGATAATTTTTCCCTGTACCAGTTTGTAACTTTGCCATGCAGGGGAAATATATAACTTGGAGCACTTTACCTTAATGCCAGACACATTGGTGTTCATTCCATGTCAAGAGGTGGGAGTCTCTCATGATAAAGCTTTTGGGACTAAACCTTCTCAAACAGGGTTTATTCCCTTAGATATCACATTCTGGGGAGCCCCCACAGTATCTACTATACAAGTTGAGTGTGTGCTCTGAGGTTAGATTTCTCAGGTTCAAACCCCTAGTTCTATTTAATCGTGACACTGAGCGAGTTAACATAATTTCTCTGTGCCTCAGTTTCCTTATCTGTAGAATAATAATGGTACTAACTTTATAGGTTTGGGTCAGGATTAAATGAGTTAATGTACATGAAGTACTGAAAACAGTGCTTGGCACATTTCAGGCATTCGGTAAAATGTTAGTGGTAGTGAGGAAGGTGGGTAAACAATTTAGGAAACATTGTCTAAAAAGCACAAAACGAACTAATCTGAAAATAAGCCATGATGAGGATTTTTTACCCAGTCTCTCAAAAATCATTATAAAACATCTGCAAAATCAAGTGTACTTTGCTGATCTGCCATTCTAATAATCCTGTTAATTTTCTCATTTTTTCTCTTAGTCTAAATACAGTTGGTTCCAGGACCCTCTGTGGATACCAAAATCCATAAATGATTAAGTCCCTTATAAGAAATGTCATAGTATTTCCATATAACCTGTATTTTTCCTTTACATTCTCTCATGTACTTTAAATCATCTCTAGATTACTTATAATACCTAATAACAATGTAAATATTATATAAATAGGGGGGTTTTGGTTTATTTTTTATTGTCGTATTGATTTTTTCCCAAATATTCTTGATCCATGCTTGGTTGAATCCATTGATGCAGAGGGCTGACCGTACTTATATTCTTACAGCTTCAGCAGCTCTTAACAATTTCAAAGAAGAGGCATCTATAAGATAGCAAGATAGTAAACCTATGTCGTACAGATTTCCTTTTGTCTATTGATTTTGCAAGGAAACATCTTCCTCTAGGAGATTAATAATAAAAAGAACAGATAAAATATACATAGTATATTTCTGTGTGCCATGCACAGTTATAAGACTTTACATTTAATCCTCACAGCAACCGTATAAAGAAGATATTATTGTTAACCCCATTTTATGAGGAAACTGAGGCAAAGAAGTACTTTGCTCAGAGTCACATGACTAGAAGGAGCAGAGCCATGGTAGTTTTAAAATTGTTGACACTTCCACAATGTGTGACTGATTTCTAAACACAAAACTTATGCTCAAGCGCTAACTTCCATTTCTGGCATGTGTGAGGCTTTAAAAACATTTTGTGGGACCCTTGATAAGATGCAGTAAGAACAGCACTCTCTACCTCTGTGATCTTTGTCCCACAAACTGTTAACCTGAGTTTAATCATGATAAAAGCATCAGACAAATCCCAGTTGAGAGACATTCCATAAATTACCTGACCAGCACTCCTTAGAGCTATCAAAGTCATCAAAACCAAGGAAAGTCTAAGAACCATCATAGCCAAGTGAAGCCTAAAGAGATGTGATGAAACTAAATGTCGTGTGAGATCCTGGAATAGAAAAGGATGTTAAGGATATCTGAATGAAGTTTGCATGTTAGTTAATCATGTGTCAATATTGGTTCATTAATTATGACAGATTTACCATGCTAAAATAAGATATTCAGGGGGAAACTGGGTATGGAGTAAATGGGAACTCTCTGTAATATTTTCATACCTTTTCTATAAATCCAAAACCATTCTAAAATAAAAAATTTATTTTTAAAAAAAGCATTTAGGGGGAAGTCACATTTGACTCTTATTTTGCACCTTTACTGCCGTATTTATATTCTCTGGTGTATTTTTCCTTCAATAGTGAAGTGAATGTGTAACTCAAATGGTTGATGTTAGAATAAGAAAGAAGTACTGATTATTTTCTACCCTGTAATAAATGAGCTTCTTATTACTGTATAAAACCATATATAATTATAAATAAGTGCTGATTGCAGATGGCTATTTTGTTATTTTAACATGTAGAAGTAATGTTAATATTTCTTTCTTTTGTCTTACTCAGGGAGCAGATTTTAAGAGTAAAAGAAGATGAGAATGTTCCATTTCTACTGGTTGGTAACAAATCAGATTTAGAAGATAAAAGGCAGGTTTCTGTAGAAGAGGCCAAAAACAGAGCTGACCAGTGGAATGTTAACTATGTGGAAACATCTGCTAAAACCCGAGCTAATGTTGACAAGGTAAAATGTGACTTCCTTACCACTTAGCACATCGTGTTAAAAATAGGTGGATTTGCTTTAACTCGGCTCCATTTTGTCTAGAGTCTTGAGACTTCCAAATAGATTTCATATGTGTTGATTTTTATCATTCCTGAATGCTGAAGATACAGCATTTTAGGGATTTCTTATTTCACCTTGTCCTTAGCTTCCCAAGAGACATTAAAACATGAGACACTGCAGTTATATGTAGTTGGGGTTTTTTTTGTTGTTGTTTTTTGGGTTTTTTTTTTTTTAGCACTGACGACGTTCCCAACCTGAATCTCTGCTTTTTTCCCCCCTTACTCTGTTGGGGCTGGACACTTTAGAAGGATTTATACAAGTCCCAGGATGCCAGCGCTAAATGTCCCCACTTCTGACCTGACACCTGCCTGGCCCATTTAAGTTCTTAAAAGTGAAGGTGTCTCCCAAGATAAAGGAGCCCCCAGATATAAGAGGGTTTTAAATCTCTCTTACTGCTACTAGTACACTCCCCACTCTTAACCTTTGTTTTCCCCTGAGTGGAAAGGGAAATCTTCTGCCCTCCTCACTTCGTTCAGAGTAGCCCTTCCTAGGGAGACTAGGTCTGGAACACCCTATGTGGTTCCTAGGAACTTGCCTAAGTGCATTTCATCATGTTGCCAGAGACCCTCTCCAGTATTTAGGAAGACTTCCTATTGGGCTGAGGCAGCACAGAATCTTAAAGGCCTCTGGGTGGGACCTTTAGTCAGCCTCCAGGTATCTAGGCTGTACAGCTCTCATGGGCTTACCCCCAGAAATTTTGTTTCATTTCATTTGGAATGAAATCTGAGAATTTGTTTTTCTAGCAAGTTCCCAGGCAGTGCGGACTGTGGACTGGTGTACCACACTTTGAGTCACACTGCCATAGGTGTAACCTCAAGTTTTAGTGGACTTGTCTGCTTGTGCCTATATATCCATAACCCTGATCCAGAAAGCATTAGGTTAAAAAAAAAATTAGAGATTCTTTCTGTTCATTTACTGTAGAGTTTAACACAGTGTCATTTCTGTCTTGTGCTATTTTTTTTTTTTAGCACATCGTTACATTCCTATAGGTCCAAGATATCTGTATAAAATGAATGCAGGATTTCTACTCAGTATACTAGTTTTCTGTAAGGTTAGGACAAATATTTTTAAAGTGCTTATGAAAATATTTTAAGATTCAGTATGTTTGGGGGTTGTTTTGAAAAGAAACATTGAACATTATCATAGCATATATATACATTTGCCCCTATTTGATGTCTTGAGCAGGTTGTACAACATACTACCCAAACTGCTTAAACTAAGGGGAATCGGGAAGAGAGGCAAACAGTAATGGTCCAACATATACATCTCTGTTATAAGAGTCCTGTGGTAGTCATCAGAAGCCCTGGGACATATGGTGTGTGCATTATCACACCTCTTACAGGACAGTAAGAAAAAGACCAACAACCCAGTGGAAAAATGGCCCAAAAAACAGGAACAGGCATGTTGTAAAAAGGAAATGCAAATGGCTTTTAAACTGGAAAAGAGGCACAGTCTCACTTATAAAAAAGGAAGTACAATTTAAAAATATAATAGCATATCCTTTTTTTGAACCTGTCACATTTCAAACAAAGAGTTTGAAAATACACTGTTGGCAAGAGCGTAGAAAAGCAGGAACTTTTCATATGTTGGTGGAAGGGCAATTTGGTTGATTATCTATCAGAATTATCACCCAACAGTTTTAGTTCTAAAACTGTATTACACAGAAAAAAATCATACACTCATGCATAAATATGTATGTTCAGCAGTAGTCACTGAAGCATTATTTGTAGAAGCAAAAGACTGTAAATATCCAAACATCCAGTAACAGATTGGTTTAAATTATGGTGTGTCTATGTAAGTGAATACTACCCAACCATTGAAAAGAAATGAGGATAAAAATAAATGTTTTAATCTGGAATGACCTTCAATATAAAATAAATGAAACAAGCAAAGTGGTGTCTATAGTTTGCTGCCATCACATATGTATATATATACTATAAAGATATGTCAGAATCTGGTACATGTGGTTGCCTCCAGAGAACTAAGTCACAAGCATATGTTCATTTCACTGTAAATACCCTTTTGAACTTCTGCATTTGAACTTTTTGCCATGTGCATGTACAGGTGACTCCTGAACAACACCACTTTGAACAATACGGATATGTACTGTGCAGGTCCATTTATGCACAGATTTTTTTCTATAGATAGGGTCAGCCCTCCATATCAGTGTTCTACATCCACAGCCAATCACTCATCCAGAATAAGGTGGTGGGGATGCAAAACCCGCGTTATCTAGATGGCTGGCTTCTGTATCTGTGGGTTCTGCATGGCCAATTGTAGGACTTGAGGATGCATGGATTTTGTTATCTGCAGGCATCCTCAAACCAAGCCCCCCACAGGTACTAAGGGACGACTGTATTTATTATTTTTCAAAAGAAAAAGTAAAGGTATAAGACTATTTTATTTATTATGTCTGTATAACAAAGTATACCCCACAAACTTTCTGGGTAAAACAACCATTTATTCTGTTTATAGATTCCATGGCCAAAACTGTGGGCAGGGCACGGTAGAGATGGCTTATCTTAGCCACACGATGTTTGATACCGCCACTGAAAAGCTGGAAGTATCTAAACTTAGATTCTAAAGGCTTGTTCACATATGTCTGGCTCCGCCAGTTGATGCTGGCTACTGTCCAGGGATGCCTCAGTTCTTCTGCATGTGACCTTTTCCATGGGTGCCTCGTTTGGGCTTCCTCATAGTACAGTGGCAGGATTCCAAAGGCAAGAATCGTAAGAGAATAAGAACCATGCCGGCCGGGCTTGGTGGCTCACACCTGTAATCCTAGCACTCTGGGAGGCCGAGGCGGGCGTATCGTTTGAGCTCAGGAGTTCGAGACCAGCCTGAGCAAGAGTAAGGCCCTGTCTCTACTAAATAAATAGAAAAAAATTAGCTGGACAACTAAAAATATATATATATATATTTATTTATTTATTTATTTATATATATATATATTTTTTTTTTTAATTAGCCAGGCTTAGTGGCACATGCCTGAGTCCCAGCTACTTGGGAGGCAGAGGCAGGAGGATCGCTTAAGCCCAGGAGTTGGAGGTTGCTGTGAGCTAGGCTGATGCCACGGCACTCTAGCCCAGGCTACAGAGTGAGACTCTGTCTCAAAAAAAAAGAACCACGCAGAAACCAACCCTACTTTTTATGACTTTAGTCTCTGAAGTTATGCAATATTATTTCAGCCTCATTCTGTTGGTTGAGGTATGTACAAAGTCACATCTCAGTTCCAGATGAAAGGAAATAGACTTTGCTTCTTGATGGAAAGTGGTAAGATTCTGGAAAGGCACATAGAAAATATTACTGTGGCCAGTTTCAGAATATGCAGTCTGCAATTGGTGGTGGTCACCTCTCCAAAACAATTATATTAAATGAGTCTGCTTGTAAACTGAGGTACAAATGCATATTGAAAACTATAATTTTGTGTCCTACTACATTCTGTGGTGGCTACCAGATAAAGTACCTCAGTAGCTATATACAAGTCATTTGTAGCAACTATTCAATTTCCAGAATTAAGTTATTCTCTTTTTTTCTTTTTCTTTTGCTGAAGAAATAATCTGATAGCGCTATTTATTAGTGCTTATTGCATAAACAAGGGGAAAAAAAAAATAGTGCTTATAAGCCAGGCATTGCGACAAGTATTAACATTGAACTCTTAACTGTATGAGGCATAGATACTCTTCTCATGCTCACTTTCTAGATGAGGAAACTGAGGTGAGGAGAGATTACATAAGTGGGTCAAGGTTACAGGGTTGGTGTTGGCACCTGCTGCCTCTGGGTCTGGCCAGCTCTGGTGCTCACATTCTTCCTCACTATTTTGCTGAAAACAATGGTTGGAATAGACTGTGTTATCTCTCATTTTGTATATCATCCGCTACTAGAAGCCTGATCATGAATTTTCCTGGGTAGCCAGTGTTAATATTGTTTCCTTCTATTGAATTGCAAAGTATTATATATTGTCACAGAGAACAAATAACTAGCTCCCCAGAAGATCACTGGGCTCATACCTTATCCTCATCTGGATTCCAAATAGACCATTGGATAGACATTTCAAAGAGGCATGTTTTAAATCTGTTGTGTTAAAAAGTGTCATAACCACCAGAGCTCTTGGTGGTGGTCTCAGGAGGCCATGCTGCCTGTCACAGAGGAATCACCCAAAGGCTATAAGACCATCTAGGCAAACCTCTGTATTCATTGTTATTAATAGTACCCCTCTAGCTAAATAGTCTGGTTCTTAATGTGTAACTCTAAGGCTACTCTTGATTTTAAGAAATGTCTGGGCGTAATGGAAAGAAGTGGAGCAAGTATTGATGTCCAAAGGGAAAGTATGATTTATTGTTAAGAGAGCCAGTTTTATGTTGAAGAAAGAATTTTGGTAGAAATGTCCTATATTTTTTGAAAATATTATTTTTGGGTTTTTTTCATTGTACAAGTAATAGATGAATACATGCTTATTATATCAAGAAAAATTCATAATACAAAAATATAAGGAGGCCGGGCGCGGTGGCTCACGCCTGTAATCCTAGCTCTCTGGGAGGCCGAGGCGGGCGGATTGCTCAAGGTCAGGAGTTCGAAACCAGCCTGAGCAAGAGCGAGACCCCGTCTCTACTATAAATAGAAAGAAATTAATTGGCCAACTGATATGTATATAAAAAATTAGCCGGGCATGGTGGCGCATGCCTGTAGTCCCAGCTACTTGGGAGGCTGAGGCAGAAGGATCGCTGGAGCCCAGGAGTTTGAGGTTGCTGTGAGCCAGGCTGACGCCACGGCACTCACTCTAGCCTGGACAACAAAGCGAGACTCTGTCTCAAAAAAAAAAAAAAAAAAAAAAAAAACAAAAAAACAAACAAAAAAAAAATATAAGGAGGAAAAATGTCAATTTACACTTATATTTTCCTCCTTTCCTCTCCCCCCTTTCTGTAGGTAACCAATGCTAACACCGGTGTATATTTCTAGACATTGAAGGCAGGAATACGTACATCTAAGGGAAAGTTTGTGTGTGTTTGTTTTTCCCCCTATATATATATATATATATATAGCATATATATATGCATATATATATTCACACACTATATATGTGTGTGTGTGTGTGTGTGTGTGTATATAACGTGTGTGTATGTGTTGCTTTTTAAATTTTACCACAGGTAGATCTTAATAGCTCTTTTCATGTCATAGCATATAGATGTAACCACATTCTTTTTAAGATCTACAAAACATTCTATAGTTTAGGCTTTTCCATAATTCAGTCATTTTCCTATTGATGGCATTTTGGTTGTTTGTGGTTTTTCTCTGATAGGTTGAGTATCACTTATCTGAAATGCTTGGGACCAGAAGTATATTAGATTTCAGATTTTTTAGGATTATAGAATATTTGCATATACATGATGAGATATGTATTTGTATATGGGGATAGTACTCAAGTTTAAACATGAAATTTATTTATGTTTTGTATAAACCTTATACATATGGCCTGAAGGTAATTTTATACAGTATTTTTAATAATTTTGTGCATGAAACAAGTTTTGACCATGACCCATCACACGAGATCATGTGTGAATTTTCCACTTGTGGTGTCAGGTCAGCACTCAAAAAGTGTTGGATTTTGGAGCATTTGGGATTTTGAATTTTCAGATTAGGTATGCTCAACCTGTACAAACAAGCACTCATGCAAGAGTAAAAACAAGGGTGCATTTTAAATTGTAACGACAAATCACCCTCCAGAAAGGCTGTCTTTATACTCTCACCAGCAGTTGTGTGAGAAAACTCTTTCCCCATAGCCTTGCCAACACTAATTAAAACAGCCTTTAAAAATCACCAGTAAGATGGGTAACTCATTGTTTTAATTTATGTTTCCTGATTACCAGTGAGGCTGAGCATCTTGTGATTAAGTGGCTCTTTGTATATTTTCCATCAAGTCCCTATCTCCTGCCTATTAATCTAATGGCTTTTTTTTTTGATTCACAAATCTAGTTTTTATTAAGGATATTAACCCTTTGTCCATTTGTATCTTTTGTAAATGTTGTCTCCTAATCTGTACAATATCTTTTAAATTTGCTTATTTTGTCTTTGCCATGGAAAAACATTAAAGATTATGTTGTCAGATTTTTCAATATATTCCCTTGTAATTTCTGGGCTTTGTGGGTTGCTTAGAAAAGCTTTCTGCCATCCTAAACTTCTTAAAAAATCTTTTTAATTTTTTACTTTGTTTTTGTGTTGGCTTTTGTAGTAGACCCTTAATCCTTTTGAAAATCTAATATTGTCCGTGATGTAAACTAGGGACTACTAAGTACTTAAAGTGAAGAAACTGTTGAAGGCAAAGGTTTAGATTTAAGCTAATAGCTGTGATTCATTTTAGAGAGATAAGTTTTATATATTTTTTTCAACTATAAGTATTCTAAGCTAAGCATTGTTAACTCATATGTTTGTTTTTTTAGTGTTATTTTGATTTAGATAAGAAGAGGAAGGATTTTTCTGTGGTCTCCAGTCTAGAATTAGAAAAGCCAAATTTTATACACACTGGGTTGCTCTAAAATAGAAAGGAGAAAGAGGGAGACGGGAAAAGAGGGTAGGAAAAAAGAAGGGAGAGAAGTAAATTCCAGAGAGTGTTAAAAGAACTTGGAAGAAGTCCTGTGCTTAGAGGATTGTCATTTGTCTGAGTTTATTAAAACCAATTCTTTATTCCTGTCCCCGGCTACTCATTTCCTTCCATTTGGCAGTTGAAACAGGACTTCCTTTAGCTTTAATTCATTAAATGGGCTGATGCACACTTCCGCAGTATCCTACTGTATTTGCTAGTTAAAATGACCTTGCCAGTTTCTAATAGGGATTCATTGGAAATTTATTGCAGAGGCTCATCTAAAATTAGAAATTAAACCTCTCCTAATATCCTTTTCATAGTGATGTATCTGCATTAGAAAGCAGCACTGGGAGTACTCTAATAACTACATTTAGTTAGAATGGAGGCTTCCTGGTTAGTTAGCCATGAACTTGAAGCAGAGGTCTTCTGAAATCCCCAGTCTCTGGAGAAATAGGAATCACAAGCGGGAAAAAAAAACTCATGAATTTTATGTCATCATTGTGTTGCAATCTATTGCATTCTTTGTTTTTTGGGTTTTTTTTAAATGCTCAATTTTCCCCTTCTTTAATCATTCATGGCCCTTTGTATTGGGCCTGTGTCCATTTGACTTAGCCATTAGTCTTTGATAGCTTCCTTTTTCTTTTTTTGTAATTTCAAAATATTAAGGAGGTAGAAATGTTTTTGTTAATGGATGCCTTGTATAATGTTTAAGTCAGAGCTTTTGGTGTGTCTATCACAAGAACAATGTTCATTGTACCCAATAGGTAAGTTTTTATCCCACACCTCCCCACCCCCACCCCCTCCTTCTTGTTTTCCAATGTCCTCTGTATCTCTCACTTATAAGTGAGAACATATGATGTTTGGTTTTCCATTCCTGAGATACTTCACTTAGGGTAATGGTCTCCAGTTCCTTCCAAATTGCCCAAAGACATTATTTTATTTCTTTTTATGGCAGAGTAGTACTCCCTGGTTTGTGTGTGTGTGTATACACACACCCACATTTTCTTTCTCTACTCATGAATTGATGGGCACTTAGGTTGGTTCCACAACTTTGCAATTGTGAATTGTTGCAATAAAACATTCAAGTACAAGTGTCTTTTTGATAAAATGACTAATTTTTCTTTGGGTAGATGCCCAGCAGTGGAATTGCTGGACTGGATGATAGGTCTGCATTTATTTCTTTGAGGAATTCCATACTGTTTTCTATAGAAATTGTCCTAATTTGCAGTCTCATCAACAAGTATATACTGTGCAGTTACCCAGGGAAAAAAAAAACAAAACAAGTATATAAGCATTCCTTTCTCTCTGCATCCACACCAGCATCTTTTGTTTTTGACTTTTTAATTATGGCATTCTGATAGGAGGAAGATGGTATATCATTATAGTTTTTATTTGCATTTCCCTAGTGTTCAGTGATGTTGAGCATTTTTTCATGTTTTTTTGCCATTTCTCTATGTTCTTTTGAAAAATTTCTGTTTATGTCTTTTGCCCACTTTTTGGTGGCGTTGTTTGATTTTTTTTCTTGCTGATTTGAGTTCTTTGTAGATTCTAGATACCAGTCCTCTGTCAGATGTATTGTAAATATTTTCTTCCATTCTGTAGGGTGTCTTCACTCCGTTATTTCCTTTGCTGTGCAGAAGCTTGTTGATTTAATTAAGTCCCATTTATTTTATTTTTGTTGTTGTTATAATTGCCTTTGGGGTCTTAGTCATAAATTTTTTGCCCAGGCCAGTGTTTTTCCTAGAATGTTTATGGTTTGATGCCCTACATTTAAGTCTTTAATCCATCTTGAATTAATTTTTGTATAATATAAAGATAGGGGTCCTTTTTCATTCTGCACATGGGTATCCAATTTTCACAGCACAATTTATTGGATAGGGCTTCCTGTCCCCAGTGTATGTTGTCTGCTTTGTTGAAAATCAGTTGGTTGCAGCTGTATAGTTTTATTTTGGGGTTCTCTATTCTATTGATGGATCTACATCTCTACTTTTATACCACTACCATGCTTTTTGGTTACTGTAGCCTTGTGTTACAATATGAAGTCAGGGAAATGCCTTTAGATTTGTTCTTTTTGCTTAGGATTGCTTAGGCTATTTAGGATCTTTCTTGGTTCTAGAGGAAGTTTAGGATTATTATTTCTCTATCTGTGAAATAAGACGTTGGTATTTTGATAGTAATTGCATTAAATCTGTAAATCACTTTGAGCCATATGGACATTTTAATAATATTGATTTTGCCAATCTGTGAGCAAGAGGTGTTTTTCCATTCGTTTGCGTCATCTGCAGTTTCTTTCATCAGTGTTTTATAGTTCTCTTTGTAGAGATCTTTTACCTCCTTGTTTAGGTATATTCTTAGGTATTTATTTTGTTTGTAGCTATTGTGAATGATACTGAGTCCTTGATTTGACTCTCAGCTTGATTGTTACTGGGATGTAGAAATGCTACTGGTGGGCATACATTAATTTTGTAACCTGAGACTTTACTGAGTATTTTTATCAGTTCTAAGAGAGTCTTTTGGTGGAATCTTTAGGATTTTCTAGATATAAGATTATATTGTCGGGTCGGGCGCAGTGGCTCACGCCTGTAATCCTAGCATTTTGGGAGGCCAAGGCAGGAGGATTGCTTGAGCTCAGGAGTTCAAGACCAGCCTGAGCAAGAGCGAGACCCTGTCTCTACTATAAATAGAAAGAAATTAGCCAAACAGCTAAAAATATAAAAAATTAGCTGGGCCGGTGGTGCGTGCCTGTAGTCCCAGCTACTCAGGAGGCTGAGGCAGGAGGATCACTTGAGCCCAGGAGTTTGAGGTTGCTGTGAGCTAGGCTGATGCCACGGCACTCTAGCCCAGGAAATAGAGTGAGACTCTGCCTCAAATATATATATATATAAAATATTGTCAGCAAAGAGGGATAGGTTGACCTCCTCTTTCCTAATTTGGATGCCCCTTATTTCTTTCTCTTGCCTGATTACTGTGACAAGGACTTCCAATACTATGTTAAATAGAAGTGGTGACATCATTGTCTTGTTCCACTTTATAGGAGGAATGCTTTCAACTTTTCCCCATTTAGTATGATGTTAGTTGTGGGTTTTTCATATACGGATTTTATTATTTTGAGTATGTTCTCTCTATATGTAGTTTATTGAGGGTTTTTATCAGGAAGGGGTGCTGGATTTTTTCTAATTATTTTTCTGCATCTATTGAGATGATCATGTCTTTTGTTTTTAATTCTCTTTATGTGGTGAATCAATCACATGTATTGATTTGTGCATCTTGAACCATTCTTGCATCCCTGGGATGAAACCCACTTGAATCATAGTGGATTATCTTTTTCATGCACTGTTGGATTTGGTTTGATAGTATTTTGTTGAGGATTTTTGCATCTGTGTTCATGAGGGATATTGGTCTATAGTTTTCTTTTTTTGTTTTGTCTTTTTCTGGCTTGGGTATCAGCGTGATACTGGCTTCATAGAATGAGTTAGGAGGAATTCCCTCTTTCTTGTTATTATGGAACAATTTCATTAGGATAGGTTCCAGTTCTTTGTACGTCTGGTAGAATTCAGCTGTGAATCCATCTGATCCAGGGCTTTTTTTGGTTGGGAAATTTTTTCTTATTGTTTCAATCTTGCTACTCATTATTGGTCTGTTCAGGATTTCTATTTCTTCCTCATTCAAACTTGTTTGCAAAAATTTATCCATTTCTTCTAGATTTTCTAGTTTGTGTGCATAGAGGTTTTCATATTATTATAGTAATTGATGATATTTTGTATTTCTGTGGTATCAGTTGTAATGTCTCCTTTTTCATTTCTTTCTTTTTTGTTGTTGTTGTTTGACCCACCACTAAGAGTTGTATCCTTTTTTATTTCTGACTGAGCCTATTTGGATTCTTTCTCTTTTACTTCTAGTTAATCATGCTAATGGTCTATCAAGTTTGTTTATCTCTTCAAAGAACCAACTTTTTGTTTCATTGATCCTTTGTATTTTTTATTATTTCCATTTCATTTAGTTCTATTTCATTTAGTTCTGCTATTTCATTTATTTCTGTTATTTCTTTTATTCTGCTGGCTATGGGTTTAGTTTGTTATTCTTTTTCTAATTCATTGAAATGTGGCGATGAATTGTTGATTTGTGATCTTCATCTTTTGGGTGAAGTCATTTTAAGGCTATGAATTTTCCCCTTCAGGCTGCTTTTTGCTATATCCCATAGACTTTGAAAGCTTGTGTCCCGTTTGTCATTCAGTTCAAGGAATCTTTTGATTTCCACCTTAATTTCATCATTGACCTAAGTCAACAGTAAGTCATTTAATTTCCACAACTTTGTGTAGAATTGAGTGTTTCTCTTGGAATTGATTTCTAGTTTTATTCCCCCATGATCTAAGAAGATAAATGGTATGATTTCGAGTTTTTTGAATTTGCCAAGACTTGTATTATGGTCTAAGATATGATCAGTCTTAGAAAATATCCCATGTGCTGATGAGAAGAATGTATAATCAGTAGTTTTGGGGTAGAATGTTCTGTCTCTGTTAGGTCTATTTGTTCTAAAGTCTCGTTTAAGTCCAGTGTTTCTTTTGTTCATTTTTCTGCTTCAGTAATCTGTCCAGTTCTGTCAGTGGGGTGTTAAGTCCCCTTTTAAGATGCTACTGGTTCTTTGCTTATATCTTGTAGAATTTGCTTTATAAATCTGGGAGCTCCTATGTTAGGTGCATATATATTTAGGATTGTTATGTCTTATTGTTGAATTGTTTCCTTTACCATTATGCCATTATGTAATGATCATTTTTGGTTGTTTTTTTTTTTTTTTACCATGTTTTATTTAATGTCTATTTTATCTGATACGAGAATGGCTACACCTGCTTGCTTTTGGTTTCCATTTACATGGAATATTTTTTTCCATCCCTTTACCTTGAGTCTGTGTGTGTCCTTGTGGGTTAGATGTGTTTCCTTGAGACAGCAAATATTTGGGTTGTGTTTTTTCATCTGTTCAGCCAGTTTGTGTCTTTAAAGTGGGGCATTAAGACATTCACATTGAGTGTTAGTATTGACATGTGTAGTGCTATTCTGTTTATCATGTTAGATGGTACCTTATTGTTTTGTTTTCCCTCTTGTGCTGTTGTTTTATAAGAGCTGTGACCTTTAACTTTCGGGTGTTTTTATACTGGTTGATATCTATTGTGCTGTTCCATGGCTAATGCACTTTTAAGCATTTCTTGTAGGGCAGGTCTAGTAGTGAAAATTTCCCTTAGTGTTTGCTTGTCTGAAAAAGTCTTTATTTCTCCATCATTTATGACGCTTAGTTTTATAGGATACAGAATTCTTGGCTGACAGTTGATCTGTTTAAGAAGACTTAAAAAGAGGGCCCCAGTGCCTTCTGGTTTGTAAAGCCTTTGCTGAGAAGTCTGCTGTTTGCCTGACAGATGTTCCTTTGTATGTTAGTTGTTTCTTTCACCTTGCAGTTTACAGAATTTTCTCCTTCATTTTGACTTTGGCCAGGTTGATGACTATGTATCTTAGAGATGTCCTATGTGTTATGAATCTTCCCAGTGTTCAGTAGCCATCTTATATCTGGACATCTGAATCTCTGATAAAACCAGGGAAGTTCTCCTCAATAATTCCCTCAAATAGATTTTCCATGCTTTTTGCTTTTTCTTCTCCCTCAGGGACACCTATAATTTGTATATTGGCTCATTTCCCATAGTCCCATATTTCTCTGAGTGATTGTCCTTCTTTATTCTTTTCCCTGAATCTTTGACTGGGTTAATTTGAAAGCCATGTCTTTAGGCTCTGAGATTATTTCTTCTGCTTAGTCTCTTGTTGAAGCTTTCTGCTATATTTTGTAATTCCTTAAATGACCCTTTCATTTCTTTAAGTTCTAGTATATCCTTTCTTATGTTGTCTCTTTAGTGAGTTTTTCATATTTTTCATTCTGAATTCCATTTCTGACATTTCAACAATTTTCTTTTGGTTTGGGTCCATTGCTGTGGATCTGTTATTATCCTTTGGGCATATCAAACTAGTTTATTTTCTTATGTTGCCAGAATTCTTTTGCTGGCTTCTTCTCATCTGAAACCTCTTCTCGTAGTTTAGGGGTACATTTGTGGCACACTTGGTCTCACTTGCTAGAATTCTCCTACTTAGTGAGGAGGAGAAGATAAACCCCTGGATTGTATTTTTGTGTCCTCCAGAGGATTGACCCTGACCCTGACCCTGCAGGAAAGGAATGGATACACTGAGAGCCTGTAATGCATCTGTTCTCCTTCATGGTCCTGTTCCCTTGTGGTTGTCACAGTCCAAACCAGTACTGGGGGATATTTGTTTGGATTGGTGAGTTGGTCCTCAGGCCACTGTTGAAAGCTTGAGCCAGGGGGCTGGGTAAGTCCCTTTCCACAGAGGCATGTGGCATGTCCTTCCCCGGCGCCTCGGCAGGTTTCGGGACCTTGGTGGGCACCTGGATGTGTCATGGGACTGCAGCCAGCAGTGGGCAGGCTATAGGACCTTGGCAAGTGCCTGGGTTATGTTGTGGGATCTTGGCCAGTGCCTGGGCAGGCTTTGGGACTTTGATGGGTGCTTGGGCACATTGTGGGACCACAGCCAGCAGCAGGGTGGGTCTTGAGACCTTGGTGGGCACCTGCACAGGTTGAAGGACGTTGGCAAGTACCCATGCAGAGCACAGGACCTTGGTGGATCCCTGGACAGGTCAGGGGTCTTGGCTGGTGCCTGGGTAGGTCGCGGAACTGCAGCTGGCCATAGGGTGGCTCCTCGGGCCACAGCAGCTAGACCACACATGGCTGTTAGGCCAGAGTGATTCGCCTCTGGCGAGCTCTCCCTCCACCCAGGTCCAACTGTGCAGCTGCTGCGGTGTTACTCAGGTGGCAGCAGTAGTGCTATCAGGGTGGCAAGATGGCGGTTGGAGATGCTGACGGCCAGTGGCTGCCTGTTCTGCTTAGATCCTTAGAGGCACCCAGTATGGAGTGGGGTGGTACATGACACCCAGTCACAGTGAGCATGACGGCACCCACCCTCCTCACTCCCTCGCTGACCTGGCAGGGGTAATGGGGCGGTGGCTGCAATAGAACTGACCCCTCTGCAAACTAGACACTCTGGGGCTGAGAGCACAGATTGGCATGTGTTGCAGCGACCTAGGACCAGAAGTTGGCAGAACCCTACTATGCCTGCCCTCTCGTGCAATGCTGCTGCAGTCTCCAAGCAGCTCCCCGATCAGTTCAGAATGCCTGCTATTGTAGGGGAGTATGGCCCCAAGGATCTCTCCCCTATCCATTCCCCTAGGTACCTTCTGACCTTGCTGAGTGGATCACCCTGCCTCTCTCTACCCTGCTTTGGGTATCTCCAGTTGCTTCTCTGATGATTCACAGTGTTCTCTCCAAGACAGTCCATCCACGGATAAACCTTTACCCGCAGCCTTTGATCCTCTCCTTGAGAGGGGTATATGTGGGCTGCTTCTAGTCTGCCATTTCAGCCCCTCCCCTGCAGTAGCTTACTTGCTTTCTGACTTAAATTTTATATTTCTTGCTACAGGTCAGGAGTCAGCCATTCATCTAAGGAACCCTGGTTCTGTTTGGTAGGAATGGTATTTAGCAGCCACAACCTAGGTATTAATTTGCTCATTGCTATTAGGTTGTCATTGCTTTGTCTTTCAGTGAATAGTGCTAGGAAATAGCTATTATTAAAATACATATATATTTGATCATATCATTATTTCCAGTTCTAATTTGATATTACAGATTTTTGCCTCTTTGATTTTGGACTTACATCTTTTCCCTTTTGCTGAAAGTCTTGATTCCTAAACTGCAGGAACATAATTGCTTTTTGGCATTATCCTGCTGTATGTAGAAAATAGGTCCAAAAGAGCAATATCATTATCAATAAAAAACTACAAAATGAAGTTTAAGATTTGTCTTATTTTGTTTTATTTGTTGGAGTTTTATTTCTATTTTTATTCTTAGCATCTATTCTGAGATAAATATTTCATATGCTATGTTTTCAAGACACTTGAAAGAATTCCTCTGTATGAATATGTCACCAAATTGGAATGTAGTCAGTCTTATTTGTTTTAATTTGATTTTCAGTTTATAGGGTTTGCCTTTTTGTTTTTAATTTCATTTTTGAATATGTAAAACATTTATGTCTCCAAAATTGAAATTATACAGCAAGGTATATTCAGAGATGTCTCACTATTCCCTCTGCACTCTCTCCTTCCTCTTGAAAATAAAATTGATAACTAGGATTTGGGTTATCATTTCATTATTTCTTTTTGCAAATGCAAACAAATACCTAGGTACTCTTTCCCTACTCACACACAGGTAGGGAAAGTCTGTCTGTCTATACTATTCTGCATCTTGCTTTTTTCAGTTAAAGTTTTCACTAGAAAGCTAACGGCATGTTAGAAAGGCACATCAGTCATGGCATACATACACTTATTTATTTATAAATTGATTATCTCTTTTATATTTTTTGGTTTTAGTCTTACTGAGTTTTTAATTTTATAAGTAATAACTGAATTTTTTTTTAAGTCCAATGTGCAAAGCTGTGGATCATCAAAGGTATCCCTCCATTTATCATACTATTCACGTATAGTGTGAGTCTGTGTCCTTCCAGGTCCCTCTTTATTAGAGAACAGACAACATTTGTTATGGAAATTTAACTTTTGAATTATTAGGCCGGGTGCGGTGGCTCACGCCTGTAATCCTAACACTCTGGGAGGCGGAGGCGGGTGGATTGCTCAAGGTCAGGAGTTCGAAACAAGCCCAAGCAAGAGCGAGACCCTGTCTCTACTATAAATAGAAAGAAAGTAATTGGCCAACTAATATATAGAGAAAAAATTAGCCGGGCATGGTGGCACGTGCCTGTAGTCCCAGCTACTCGGGAGGTTGAGGCAGCAGGATTGCTTGAGCCCAGGAGTTTGAGGTTGCTGTGAGCGAGGCTGACACCATGGCACTCACTCTAGCCTGGGCAACAAAGGGAGACTCTGTCTCAAAAAAAAATAATTATTATACTAGTAATTTTTTAGTTATTGTGCTAATATCTCACTATTTGCCAATTCCTAGACAGCAGACAAAAATTGAGAAATTCTCAAATGAAGGGCAACAAAGAAAGTTGTCTTCTATTGTCTGGTATCAAAATGATAAGAGAAAGTACTCATTTTCCTCAGCTCCGTTTCTAACAGAGGAGCTGAGGAAAATGGGTTATAAAATATAATCAAGTTATTTAAGTACAGTACAAATTTTATTAAATAAATTACTATGAAATATAAACTAATAAAATACATTTATTAGTTATAAATTACTTAAGTGTAATCCACTGAGTTTTATCTTTTTATCTATCATTGCTTTGTAGCACTTTTAGAATGTTTATCTTAAAAATTGGAATATAAAGATCAGGTTTATTACATGAACATTTTTACCAAAAAGTATAATTCAGACAATTTCCCAATTTTCTCATCTTCTCAAGGTACTAGGAAAAGCAACTTTAGTTTTGTGCCTTCTGCTTTCTATACTCCCCAAACAAGAGCTCTTAAATATTTATTCTTCTATTATCCCCAAGGTTTACTGCTGTGATTTGGAGAAATACTAAGTTCATATTGTCTGTTTTGCTTTATTTACCCTATTTTCTTCTTTCTAGGTATTTTTTGATTTAATGAGGGAAATTCGAGCCAGAAAGATGGAAGACAGCAAAGAAAAGAATGGAAAAAAGAAGAGGAAAAGTTTAGCCAAGAGAATCAGAGAAAGATGCTGCATTTTATAATCAAAGCCCAAACTCCTTTCTTATCTTGACCATACTAATAAATATAATTTATAAGCATTGCCATCAAAGGCTCAATTGACTGAAATTACTTTAACATTTTGGAAATTGTTATGTATCACTAAAAGCATGAATTGGAACTGCACTGAAAGTCAAATTTACTTAAAAAAGAATTAATGTGGCTTCACCAAGAAGCAGAGTTCAACTTATTTCATAATTGCCTACATTTATCACGGTCCTGAATGTAGCGTGTGCGCTTGTGTTTCTCGGGCAGTCTTTTTTGATTTATTAAATAAAGGAATAAGATGGGGGTGGGGAATGGGAGGAAAGGCTACTTCCTCTGGTGTTTATTATAAAGCTTAAATTTTAAATCATTTTAAAATGTCTTGGTCTTCTACTGCCTTGAAAAATGACAATTGTGAACATGATAGTTAAACTGTACCACTTTTTTTAACCATTGTTATGCAAAATATAGAAGAAAAAGTTATTGGCATGGTTGTTGCATATAGTTAACCTGAGAGTAATTCATCTGTGAATCTGCATTAATTACCTGGTGATTAACTTAGAAAAGTGGTGTAAACTTGTACATGGAAATTTTTGAATATGCCTTAATTTAGAAACTGAAAAATACCCAGTTACATCATTCTGGGTGTGTTCTCACTAGTGCCAGGGATCTACTGCCCCATGTGTACTAGTGAGAGAGAGTATGTGCCCAGCATGGAGTATAGCTTTTGTATAGAAGATTCTTGAGGAATAACTGTCTGCTAGGAGTCTGTCCAAATTTAAAATGTGTGCCATACTCTGGTTCTTGAAAGTAAGGTTCCAGAGCTCCTTGATTGCTTTTAATAAACTATAAGGTCGTTTAAAATGAAGGGCCAGCATATACTTGTAAGATAATTTTAGACTGTGAGGATTCAGTTATGTTTGAGTAAACCGTCTTTTTCTCTATGATGCTGGTCCCTGGAAATCCTTTTCTGCCAGTGGTGATCATGTAAGTGTTAAGTTTTTAGTCTCCTGAGAGCAGGGCATAGGAAAAAATGTCAGTAGTGCTAATGCATTTTGCACTAGAACACTTGGGGAAAATATTCATCTTGCTACCTGTTCATTTCTAAATTTGTACTCATGAGGTTACACTTTGGCTTTACAGGAGTTATTAGGAGTATTTGTTGTCTGTTTATGTTCATAATGAAGAACATTGTAGCTACATTTTTTTTAAAGTTAACATCAAGTAGTCAAACCCAGGTATAGTGCAGAAAAGATGTTTGGCACACACAGACCAAACGTTAGGCTGTGTCACCATTGTGTGGTGTTCCCACTGGAAGAGTCATAGCACGCTATTTGAGAATATAATTGCAGTGGGAAATATGCCACTGTCAGATTTTTCTTTTCCTCTTTGGAATGGGGCTAGGACAGTTAATTATTCTCAAAATTTTTCTTTCTTTTTGCTCAGTCAGTACTAATTTCAACAGGTCAGAGATGTGGTCAGGCATTCCAGGTAACAGGTGTGTACGTAAAGTTAACAAAAATAGGCTTTTTAGGAACTCAACTCTTTAGATATTACATCCAGCTTCTCATGTTAAATATTTGTCTTAAAGGGTTTGAGATGTACATCTTTCATTTTGTATTTCTCATAGGCTTTGCCATATACAGAATTAAAGTTTCCGATGTAACGCAGGCCAGCAGGCCCAGCAATCTCCATGTGTACTCATTGCAGTCGTATTTAACCAGGGGTCCTAACCACTAACATTGTGACTTTGCTTTGAGACCTTTCCTCTCCTGGGTACTGAGGTGCTATGAAGCCAACTGACAAAGATGCATCACATGTCTTAGGCTGATGCCACTACCCGATTTGTTTATTTGCAATTTGAGCCATTTAAAGACCAATAAACTTCCTTTTTTAAAATGTTTGTGATGTTACTTGATGTTTACAATATAATAAGTGAAATTGAGATTTATTAACTGGGGCATCTTTGCCAGCAATTTAAAAACAACTAAATCTTTTGAGCACTCAGTTTAGGGACTTCCTTTGTGTAAAATTAGATTTCCGAAATAACAGTATCATTGTTGCTCAGGTTTAATCAAGGTTCACAAGTGGAAGGACTCATGCACAAGTACATAGAAGACACTCTTTATGTGGTCCTGAAAATCACAAATGGGTATGTTTAGAATGCTACTAAACTCTAGGAAGAATAGGTGGCAGCTTTATGTTCATTTTCTAATCAGAATGACCTCAGAGACAACTTACTCTCCAAATTATGTCAGGAATGACCACCCTGTTAAACATTTCTTTCTCTTTTTTTTTTTTTAAAAAAGTCTCACTTTATTGCCCAGGCTAGAGTGCTGGGGCATCAGCCTAGCTCACAGTAACCTCAAACTCCTGGGCTCAAGCGATCCTCCTGCCTCAGACTCCCAAGTAGCTGGGACTACAGGCATGTGCCACCATGCCCGGTTAATTTTCTCTATATATTTTTAGTTGGTCAATTAAGTTCCTTCTATTTTTATTAGAGACGGGGTCCTGCTCAGGCTGGTTTTGAACTCCTGACCTTGAGCCATCCCCCAGCCTCACCTCGACCTCCCAGAGTGCTAGGTTACAGGCATGAGCCACCGCGCCTAGCCATGTTTACCATTTCATCTCTCACATTTGATGTCTGGTGGGAAATCTTGGCCTATTAATTATCAAACAGCCTGTGAATTTGAAACAACCTGGCCCAATATTAAACACAACCTTTCAAAATTCAGTTCATTTTAATTTCTTATTTTTGTTTGTTTGTTGTTTTTTGAGACAGAGTTTCACTCTGTTGCCTGGGCTAGAGTGACAAGGTGTCAACCTAGCTCACAGCAACCTCAAACTTCTGGGCTCAAGCAATCCTTTTGCCTCAGCCTGCCAAATAGCTGGGACTACAGGCATGTGCCACCATGCCCAGCTAATTTTATATATATATATATATATATATTTTTTTTTTTTTTTTTTTTAGTTGTGCAGCTAATTTATTTCTATTTTTTTTAGTAGAGACGGGATCTTTCTCTTGCTCAGGCTGGTCTCGAACTCCTAAGCTCAAATGATCAGCCTCCCAGAATGCTAGGATTACAGGTGTGAGCCACCACGCCTGGCCCATTTTAATTCCTTAACTCATAAACGGTGCTAGAAGGAGCACATTTAAGTTAAAATTGGCATGATTTAAAATTTTACTGTGTGCACTCATTCTTAACACCAATATGGGGTATGATGTTAAGTACTATGGCACCAAGCAAAGGTTAGATTAAGTCTGGTCTCAGACTGAATCAGAATGCCTGAAAATTTTGTGACAAGGATGTAAAACAAATTTTGGCAATGTTATATTACTGCCTTAAGGGTAAACTATCAACGCTTTTACTAAAATTCCTGTAGAGGTTTCAGAGTAATCCTTTCTTATTTAAGCCAGTGTTAGAAATCTCCTTTAGTAAATTAACTTTGGTAATCAAGAGTAGCAGGTCAACAGAGGTCTTTATTCATGCCTTCATTTTCAATAGATGTTGATGGGCTGCCTATTCTGTGCACTGCTGGGAATATGCAGGTAAAGGACAAACAGGTGTTAGGGGCAATTGCAGAGGTTCATACTGAAGAAAGCACCTACGTTCCTCATGCATGAGGAAAGGAAGTAACATTTAATAAATTAGAGGTGGTCTAGTTCTTAGGCTGGACTAGGACCCCTGTTTCTTAATAATTGTTAACCCATATAATGATGGCAAACACACAGCACATCCTACATGCAAGATACAATATATTTAAATAATACTTAACCCAGTGATATTAACCCGTATTTTGCAGATGTCAAACCATGCCTAGAGAAGTAGAACATGCAGTTTAGCACAGAAGGGAAGAAAAAATATCTAATAAAAATTTATTTAAATAAATAAAAATAAAGAGAAGTAGAACAGCTTGCCCAAGGCCACAAAAGTGATCACTATTAAGTGGGATTGGAAGCAAAGTAGTCTGGCCCTGAGTTCATGTTCTTAATCACGGCACAGTGAAGGAGCAGCAGCATGGAGCTCAGACGACTATAATTGATGATTCATTAGCTTATACTAAGGTGGAAAAGGGCCAAGATTTCCCCACAGCTGCACCACTCATTCAAGGATTGTCTTCAGAAAGTTTGCAGATGTTGCTGTGTGAGCAGAAAAGAGGCCTCTTGTTCTTGCAGCCTGGTTGCTAAGAGCATCAAGAGCCAGGAGGGAAAACTTTGTGTGCAGCTCAGCTGTGGAGTCAGGACTTACTGTGCTTTTTCCATAACATCAGTAGAGAAGCAATGTTCCTTTGGCAGCCCCCAGAGCTGTCATCCCATATTTTTTTTTAACTACAAAATAATTTCCTAGTTCTCGGCTTTAGCAGCTCTGCATGCAGCTGTTGTAGACAACTGCGTGTAGATGCATGCATGGCAAATGGGCAGGGAGGGAGGTCTGGTCATCTGTATTCTCTTTTTTTTTTTTTTTTTTTTTTTTGAGACAGAGTCTCGCTTTGTTGTCCAGGCTAGAGTGAGTGCTGTGGCGTCAGCCTAGCTCACAGCAACCTCAAACTCCTGGGCTCAAGCGATCCTTCTGCCTCAGCCTCCCGAGTAGCTGGGACTACAGGCATGCGCCACCATGCCCGGCTAATTTTTATATATATATATATCAGTTGGCCAATTAATTTCTTTCTATTTATAGTAGAGATGGGGTCTTGCTCTTGCTCAGGCTGGTTTTGAACTCCTGACCTTGAGCAATCCGCCCACCTCGGCCTCCCAAGAGCTAGGATTACAGGCGTGAGCCACCGCGCCCAGCCTGTATTCTCTTTTTTTTTTTTTTTTTTTTTTTTTTGACAGAGTCTCACTTTGTTGCCCAGGCTAGAGTGAGTGCCATGGTGTCAGCCTAGCTCACAGCAACCTCAAACTCCTGGGCTCAAGCAATCCTCCTGCCTCAGCCTCCCAAGTAGCTGGGACTACAGGCACGTGCCACCATGCCTGGCTAATTTTTTCTATATATATTAGTCGGCCAATTAATTTATTTCTATTTTTAGTAGAGACGGTCTTGTTCAGGCTGGTTTCGAACTCCTGACCTCGAGCAATCCGCCCGCCTCGGCCTCCCAGAGTGCTAGGATTACAGGCGTGAGCCACTGCGCCCAGCAGATCTGTGTTCTCAGTCAGTATCCAGACACCATTGAGGGGGAAAAGAGGGGTGGAAGAGCATTTAACATCTGTTTAGGAGAAGCTAGGAGACATCTGATGACTTGCAAGGCTAACCCTATGGGAGACAAGATTGCTTTTATTGGAAGCCCCAAGGAAAACAAACAGTGAAAGCATTTAGGTTCTTGAAAGCATCTAGCACTTAGACAATACTCCTCAAGGCAGTGTTTGAAACAGCCAAAAGAGGGTTTGTTGAATTGGAAGGGAAAGGAGCAGGTATGAAAGCTAACTTCTCCTGGGCCCCTGCTGACGGGTAACTGTTCTATGAGGATGTGCAGTGGGATTTCAGGTTGTAAACCTGAGAGTTGCATCATCATGTGCCAGCTCTTTTGTTTGTTTGTGGACTGATCTTTGTAAAGGATGCCAGATTTAGTGGAAAGACATTTAGATGGTTTTCCTGGAATGGTAGAAGTTGGCCTTTCTAGAAGGCACCTTAGAAGCCATTCCCTTAGCAAACAGATCAGAAGAAAGATAACTTGAACAGCATCACACAAGAAATGTAAGAACTGGAATTAGAATGCAGGTCTTCTGGCTTCTAATTCTAGCTCTTCCCATTTATCCTTCCAAGTTCTGGGCGGGGGCTGAGGGTGCTTTCAGTGGAGACAGCACGATAGAGTCTAAGGGTTCCCAGAGCTTGATCAACTGAAATTAAAACTGGCCTCCATCCCTTCTCATTGATCTTGAGACATTTCCTTGAACCCCTAGGTTCTTAACTGCAAAACAGGCATTCATTACCTAACTCCTAGAGTTATTGCCAGGAATGTACAAAGAATAAACTATTTTTATTATAGAACACATGTTTTTTTAATGCAGAGGAGAGTTTTAACTTGTTCTCAGTAAAAGCAGTTTCTGTGTGACATTCTGTTTGGCACTGATTATACCTTGAAAACAGTTCCTGGAGTCCATGTATTTTATGTTGGCATGTTGAGAAAGGAGGAACTAGGAAACTCTAGTTGAAGAAACCAGAGATTCAGGTTGGCCCACCTCTGTATTCACTGAATCTTAGCAATGAAAGGACCCTCAGATTTGACAAATTGTGGGTCCAGGGAAGTGAAGCGTGCAGAGACCAGGTGGCCTGTGCAAGGTCACAGGTGGAAGGGCAGGCTCAGGACTGCTGGCTGTGTACCTCCTGTTCCTTCTACCTCACCCTAGTATCTCCAGTCAAAATCAGGAGTTCCTGCCAGCGAGACAGGGGTGTGAAGCATAAGGAAGGAAGGACAGGTCAGAGCTGCGGCCGTTGGTTCCTGAGAGAGCTCCTAGTCTCAGCCTCACTGGAGGCCTAGAGCGTGGGGCAGAAGCAATATGGGGATGAATATTCTCTTTGGCCCCTGATATGTAAGCTCTGACCTAGAAGAGACCTTCAGGACACTTTTACTGGAGAGACTGGGGTGTTCTAATCATTTTGACCCACTGGTAAGCATTCCTGAAGAATTTCATTCTCTAAGAAATTTTTTTTAGAGCAACCTGAAGTACCAGCTCAAGAGCTTGTGGGGTTTGACTAGCAGGCCCTACCCTATAGGATGTGGGTGATGCCACATTTGGATTACGAGGTGGTTCACTGCCTCAGACCATCCAAGTAGAGCAGGCAGCCTTCCCCTGGGCTCTCCGTTTTGGAGGCCAGCCTGCATTGCAATAGGCAGCCCTTCCCGAGTGGGCCAACAGCGGGGGTGAAGAGCGTGGAAGTTGGACAGCCACAGACGCCTGCAGGCCACATCAGATCTGGCCTCTCTCTTACTCGGCCCCCTGCACTTACCCCTCCCGAAATCCCAGAAGGAAAATACTGCCGCTTACTATAAGAAAGAAGTGGGGAGTGACTGTGTCACTCGCTTTCATGAAGTGGCATTAATTATTTCACTTCTAATTATGGAAAAGTTTGAATCATTCATAAGAGTAGAGAAAATAGTGCAACAAACCTTCTATGTACCTTCCATTCACTTTCAATAAGTATCCACATTTTGCCAATTTTTTCTTTTCCTCCAACCACCCTTTTTTGCTGGAGCATTTTAAAGTAAACCCAGGAAATTACACTGTTTTATCCATAAATACTTTTGTTGTTTGTTTTTATTTCTTTCTGAATATTTTAAAGCAAATTATATTTCACCTATACATACTTCAGCATGTGCCTTCAACAGGGCAAGATGATTTTTGTACATGAAAGTAATATTGTAACACCTAATAAAATTAACAATAATTCCTTAATATCTAAATCCAGTCTATATTCAAATGTATGTTTTCTCAAGATAAAAAGCCTTTGATAGTTGTTGTGTTTGAATCTAGATCTAAATATGATTCATGCAATGCATTTACTTATATGTTCAAGTATTTCCTTTTTATTTTTATTTATTTATTTTTTTGAGAAAGAGTCTCACTCTGTTGGCCTGGCTAGAGTGCTGTGGCATCAGCCTAGCTCACAGCAACTTCAAACTCCTGGGCTCAAGCAATCCTACTGCCTCAGCCTCCCGAGTTGCTGGTACTACAGGCATGTGCAACCATGCTTGGGTAATTTTTTTCTATATATTTTTAGTTGGTCAATTAATATCTTTCTAATTTTTTTTATAATTTTTTTTTTTGAGAGAGAGAGTCTCACTCTGTTGACTAGGTTAGAGTGCCGTGGCATCAGCCTAGCTCACAGCAACCTCAAACTCCTGTGCTCCAATCCTCCTGCCTCAGCCTCTTGAATAGCTGGGACTACAGGCATGCGCCACCATGCCCAGCTAATTTTTTCTATATATTTTTAGTTGGCCAATTATTTTCTATTTTTAGTAGAGACGGGGTCTTGCTCTTGCTCTTAGGCTGGTTTCAAACTCCTGACCTTGAGCTATCCACCCGCCTCAGCCTCCCAGAATGTTAGGATTACAGGAGTGAGCCACCACGCCCGGCCAAGTATTTCCTTTTATAAATTTTTGTTTTGAAATAATTTCAGATTGATAAAAATGTTGCAAAGATTATACAGAGAGTTCCTACGTATCTTTCTCCCAGCTTCCTCTAATGTTAACATAACCAGGGTGTACTTGTCACAACTAATAAATTGGCATTGGTTCAATATGATTAAACTACAGAGTCTATTAGATTTCACCAGTTTTTCTACTTTTTCTGTTTCAAGGTCTAATGCAGGATCCCACTGAACTTAGTCTTCATTGTCTTCTTGGTCTCCTCCAGTCTGTTCCCAGCAGAGGAGAGCTGAAAGCATGGTGGCCCAGCCCTGGGACACAGAAGGCACTCAGTAAGTGTGAGCTCCCCCATCCCCTTACTTTCCCCCATCAGCCATGGGGTCTAAATCACACTCCTGTTCAAATCACACACCCCCTCCTCTTTACAGTTGGTAGACAGGTGGGGTACAGAATAGTGGGTCTTACATTCAAAAGCTTGTGGTTGTTGGCCAAGGTGTGGAGAAACACATCTTGGAGAGTAATTTTTCAGGAGCTATTAAGATACAAAAAGCACATACCTTCATGTTTGCAAAATTCTACTTTTTAATATCTCTTTTTGAGACACAATTGCACATATGCCCAGAGTCATGTGCAAGGTGACTCACTGTACTATTTACATAGAGGAACAATGGAAACTACTGAAATGCCTAGGAACATTGCAATGTAGTCATCTAATGCAATACCATGCAGCAATTTAAAGGAATGGACCAGAGATGTTTAAGAGCAGGGAGAGATCTCTAAAATATTCTTGAGTCAAAATTCATCTTGCACAATGATACAAACAGTATGGTAATTTTTATATAAAACCCATATATGAAACAATACTAAATGCATTCTATGGGATCATCTATATCTTGGGCAAAGTATTTTTTAAAAGATCTAGATAGATATACTTCAAATACATAACAATGGCTACCTCTAGGAGGATGGTAGAAAGGGTTTAAGTTTGTCTATCTTATTTTACCATTTTTAAATGAAGAATGTATTCATGTACTACTTATGTAATAAAACTTTTTAAAAATATGTAGTTGCCACATATCTAACAGAGACCTTATATCTAGAATATATAAAGAACTCTCAAAACTTAACAGTAAAAAGAAACAATCCAATTAGGAAATCCACAAAAGATATTTTAATATAAACAGATATTTCACTGGATGGCAAATAAGCACATGAAAAGATATTTAACATCATTGGCCATTAGGGAAATGCAACTTAAAGCCACTAGACATTACTATACACCTATCACAACAGCTAAAATGAAAAGACAGTGATAATCCCAAATGCTGGATGCAAAGAAACTGGGTCTCTCATACACTGCTTGTGGGAATGTAACATGGTACAGCCACACCAGAAAATAATTTGGACATTTCTTACAAAACTGAGTGTACATGATTCAGCATCACACTCTTAAACATTAATTGCAGAGAAATGAAAATTATGTTCACAGAGAAGTCTGCACATAAATGTTAAAGGCATCTTTAACCATAATAACAAAATACTACAAACAACACAAATGTTGGGTTGGGTTCGATGGGTGAACAGTCCAACAAACTCTGGGACATACATAAAATGGGATACTTCTTGGCAATAAAAAGGAACAACCTGGATGGACCTTGTGTTGGTTTTCTGTGGCTTCAATAGCCTAAACCAACACAAATTTATCATGTACAGGTATGGAGGCCAGAAGTCTGAAATGGTACCTTCTTTCCTTCTGGAGGCTCTAGGGGAGAATGCATTTCCTTGCCTTTTCTAATTTCCTGAGGCAGCCTGCACTCCTGAACTCAGTCATCTTCCTCCCTCTTCAAAGCCAGCAACGTTGGGCCAAGTCCTTCTCACCCTGTCATCTCCGCAGCCCTCTCTTCCCATTATCCTTTCTACTTTTAAAGACCCTTGCAACTACATGGGGCTTACCAGGATAATCTCCCTATTTTACAGTCAGCTGATTAGCACCTTAATTCCCTTTGCCATTGATACAGTTGGATGTTTGTCCCCTCAAAGCTCCTGTTGAAATTTGATCTCCAGTGTTGGAGGTGAGACCTAAGGGGAGAGATTTAGGTCATTGGGTCCGATCCCTCATGAATGGCTTGGTGCAGTCCTCCCATCCTCTGGCTAATGAGCGAGGTCTCACTCTATTCATTCCTCTGAGAGCTGGTTGTTAACGAGAGCCTGGCACCTCCCCGCCCCCTTGCTTCCTCTCTCCCCATGTGGTTTCTGCACATGCTGGCTCCCCTTCACCTTCTGCCATGAGTGGAGGCAGCCTGTGGCCCTTGCCAGATGGAGATGCCCAATCTTGAACTGTTCCAGACATCAGAATCTTGAGTCAAATAAACCTTTTTTCTTTATAAATTACCAAGCCTCGGGTATTTCTTTACAGCAATGCAAGCAGACTAAGACAGCCATATACCCTAACCTTTTCAGAGGTTCCAAGTATTAGGACATAAACATCTCTCGGGAGCCATTATTCCGCCTATCGAAGACCTGAAGTCACTCTGAAACGGTTTCATACTCACAATAAAGGAACATCACTCTTGCCACTTCTATTCAATGTTGTATTGGAGGTTTTAGTAAGTAGGCAAGAAAATGAAACAAAGGGCATCCAGATTGGAAAGAGAAATAAAACTCTATTTGCAGAAGACATGATGTAGGAAATCCTAAGAAATCCATTGAAAGCTATTCGAACTAATAAACAAGTTCAGTAAGATTGCAGAGTACAAGGTCAATATACAAAAATCAGCTGTATCTCTCTAAACTAGCTATGAATGCTTGAAAAATGATTTCAAAAATAATTCCTTTTACAATTGTGTCAAAAGAATAAAATAGGAATAAATTTTACAAAAGAATTGTAAAACTTATAGTCTGAAAATTATAAAAATTTGTTGAAAGAAATTAAAGACCCAGATATAGGGGGAAACATCCTGTGATCATGGATTTGAAGATTTAATACAGTATTGCTAAGATGGCAATACTCCCCAAAATGATCTGCATATTTGAGGTAATTCTTATCAAAACCCTGCTGATTTTTTTTTGCAGAAATCCACAAGCTGATTCTAATAGCCAAAACAATCTTGAAAAAGAACAAAGTTGGAGAACTCACACTTCATGATTTCGAAACGTATTACAAAGCTAGAGAACTCAAGACTGAAGAATTGACAGTCTAGGAAAAAAATGTTATGTTTATGGTCAATTGATTTTTGTCAAGGATGCCAAGACAATTCAAAGAAGAAAGTCTTTCAACAAAATGGTACTGAGACAACTGGATATCCACGTGCAATAGAATAAAGTTGAACTCCTTCCTCAAACCATTTATGAAAAGTAACTCATAATGTATCACTGGCCTAAATATAAAAGGTAAAATTCTAAAACTTTTAGAAGAAAATATAAGAGTGAATTTTCATGACTTCGATTTAAGAAAAGTCTTCCAAAAGATAACATCAAAAGCACAAACAACAAAATAAAAAAAAAGTATAGATAAATTGGACTTTATCAAAATGTAAAACTTTTGTGCTTCAAAGAATACAACCAAGAAAGCATAAAGACAGCCCACAGAATGGAAGAAAATATTTGCAAATCATAAAGGACTTGTATCTGGAATACCTAAAAAATACTTATAACTCAATAATAAAAAGACAATCCAATTTAAAAATGGGCAAATTATCTCAATAGACATTTCTCCACAGAAGACAGGCAAATGTCCAATATGCACTCGAAAAGATGCTCAACATCATTAGTCATTAGAGAAACTGCAAATCAAAATGACAATGTGATCCTACTTCACCATCAAAAAGACATATGATAACAAATGTCAGTAAATATGTGGAGAAATTGGAACCCTCATACACTGCTGGTGGGAATATAAAATAGTACAATTGCTTTGGAAAACAGTTTGGCAGTTCCCGAAAAGGTTAAACATAGAATTATCATATGATCCAGCATTCTACTACTAGATAAAAACATAAGAGAAATGAAAACATATGTCCACACAAAAACTTGTATGCAAATATTCACAGAAGCATAATTTATAATGGCCAAAAAGCAGAAGCAACCCAAATGTCCCTCAGCTGATGTATGGGCAAACAAAACGTGGTCTATCCATACAACAAAATCTTATTCAGCAATAAAAATGAATAAGGGGCCGGGCACGGTGGCTCACGCCTGTAATCCTAGCTCTCTGGGAGGCCGAGGCAGGCGGATTGCTCGAGGTCAGGAGTTCGAAACCAGCCTGAGCAAGAGCGAGACCCTGTCTCTACTATAAATAGAAAGAAATTAATTGGCCAACTAATATATACAAAAAATTAGCCGGGCATAGTGGCACATGCCTGTAGTCCCAGCTACTTGGGAGGCTGAGGCAGGAGGATCCCTTGAGCCCAGGAGTTTGAGGTTGCTGTGAGCTAGGCTGACGCCACGGCACTCACTCTAGCCTGGGCAACAAAGCGAGACTCTGTCTCAAAAAAAAAAAAAATAAAATAAAATAAAATGAATAAGGTACATGCTGCAAAATACATGAACTTTAAAGCATTATGGTGAGTGAAAGAAGCCAGTCACAAAAAGACCACATAGTATATGAGAAATGTATGTCATAGTATATAAAATGAATACTATGAAATGTATTTCATAGTATATGAAATGTCAAGAGTAGGCACATCTATAGAGACAGAAAGTAGATTAGTGGTTGCCTACCGTTTAGGGGTTTGGGAGAAATGGGGAGTGACCGCCAATGGATGCAAGGTTTCTTTTGGGGATGATGAAAAAGTTCTAAAATTGATTGTGGTAATAGTTGCACAACTCTTTTAATAGATTAAAAATTATTGAATTGTGCACATTTAATGGATGAGTTGTATGCTATGTGAATTATATATTAATAAAGCTGTTATATTTAAAGATTCCATACTGTATGATTTCATTTATACAACATTATCTAGAGATGGAGAAAAGATAAGTAGTTTGGGAGAGGTAGAGGAATGAAGGGATGAGTGTAAATATAAATAAAGAGGTAGCCAGGTAGGCGCGGTGGCTCAGGCCTGTAATCCTAGCACTCTGGGAGGCTGAGGCGGGTGAATGGCTCAAGGTCAGAAGTTCAAAACCAGCCTGAGCAAGAGCGAGATGCTGTCTCTACTAAAAATAGAAGGAAATTAATTGGCCAACTAAAATATATATAGAAAAAATTAGCTGGGCATGGTGGCAAATTCCTGTAGTCTCAGCTACTCAGGAGGCTGAGGCAGGAGGATTGCTTGAGCCCAGGAGTTTGAGGTTGCTGTGAGCTAGGCTGACGCCATGGCACTCTAGCCAGGGCAACACAGTGAGACTCTGCCTCAATAAATAAATAAATGAATAGGTAGCAGGAGGGAGTTCTTTTGAGTGATGAAACTATTCTGTATCTTTTTTTTTGAGACCGCCTGCCTCAGCCTCCCAGAGTGCTAGGATTACAGGCGTGAGCCACCGAGCCTGGCCCTCTGTATCTTAATTGTGGTGGTGGTCACACAAATTTCTACTCGGGAAAAAATTGCATAGAAGAATATACATGCATGTAAATGAATGGAGGGTTGCTTGTTTCTTTGTTTTTTCAAAGTGGTGAAATAAAACCTTTAGTCTAAAACAGTAATGTGCCAATGTCAATTTTCTGGCTTGGACAGCTATATAAATGTCACTTTTGGGAGAAGGGACTGTTTGTACTAATTTTGCAATTTCCTGTGAGCCTATAATTATTTCCAAATAAAAAAATCTGAGATAAAATAAGATTAGAATTATCCAAAATTGGAATGCTCTCCCCTGAAATGGTGGTTTCTCCATTTGCTGTACTTTACAATAGAGGCTGGGGGATTCTGTATCTGGGATGCTAAAAAAAAAAAAAAAAAAAAAAAAAAAAAAAACCTATGAGGGCTAGCAAGTGGAAAGTCTTTCTTAGGGCAAAATCTAGGACCCACTGCTATTCATGCTGGCCAGCCCCTCCTGCACGCACCTCCTCTGCAGTGCAGAGCCTCCCAGAAGTGCCAGGAAGCACTAGGCTGCCTTCAGGGTTCCAGGTGCCTCAGATGCTTTATCTTCCAAGGCTGACTTGATAAACTCAGTCCCAGTCCTGGCCTCTCTTCCTCACTCAGCCCCGCCCTAGTAACACTAGGGCTGCGGCAGAAAAGGAGGGTGGAGAGAGCCTAAGAGCAGCCATTTGGGCAGATACCAGACCCTAACCACTCTGAACAAGGAAGTTGCCAGCAAGTTGCCCACCCAGGACCACCGGAGTGTGGATGAATTACTAAGCCAGATGCCTTAGAAACTGCTTGTGTTTACCTTTCTGTGACAACAGTTTACGATTGACCTTTATGGCCTGACCTCAAGACAATGCTGGTCATGTACAGCTGTTTCCCAGCGGAGCTTTGAACATTTAAAAACGTTACCATTGCCCCATAAGGGGTCCCTACCTGCTCACGAAAGGCCCCCTGCTCTCGTCTGTGGAGGAGGATCTGTCGTCTGTCTCTCTCTCAAAAAACTCTGTCGCTAATTGGCTCGCTCTCAAATTCTTTCCAGTGCAAAGCCAAGAACCCACTTGGCGAGTTGGGGGGGGGAGGTTTCCTCCCTTCACTGGGACACCCCAGGCATCACCAGCACGTCCTCAGTGAGCTGGGCTCCACGCACGGGTAGAGGAAAGGCTCTTTCTGGGCACATCTTTGATAAGAAACAGAGCAACTTCCAGCGCCATGGGCCACGGGAAGACAGAGACTGCGTCTTACTCACTGGGATTTCCTGTGCCTGGTGCCTTGCGTAACGCTAGGGAAATGGCTATTGAATGAGGATCCCTTAAAGATCCCTCCGAATCCCAGGAAGTCTCAACTCCAGCTGCACAAGAGAGCTTTAAAATAATCCAGTAGCTTCAGTTCCACACCGGACCGGTTAAATCAGTTTTTGTTTTCTTTTTATTTTTCTTGCTTTCCTATTTTAGAGCGTCCTCGATGTCATCCTTACATCTAGTTCAGTGAACAGTTTCTGAGGGATATGTCTTTTTAAGTGTTACTTTATTTTTACTTGACAAATGATAAGTGTGTGTATTTATGGGGCACTTGTAACGTTTCAATACCTGTGTACATTGTGGAATGATCAAATCAGGCTAATTACCACATCCGTCACCTCAAATACTCACTGTTTCTTGTGGCGAGAACATTTAATACCCTTTCTTTTTGCTATTTTAAAATACACAGGATGTTATTAATATTATTCACGTGGTCACCGTGCTATAGGTAATTGGGTTGGGGCCAGGGTTAAAGTTGTGTAATAGAAACTTTAACTAACTGAAATTGTGTACCTTTCGACCAACATCTCCCCTTTCCTGTCCACCCTGCACTGCCCCCACCCCCATCACCTAGCCTCTGGCAACCACCTTCTACTCTCTATTTCGAGTTCAACTCTTTTAGACTCTACATAACACGAAGATCATGCAGTCTTTGTCTCTCCGTGCCTGGCTTATTTCACTTAGCTTAATGTCCTCTATGTCCATCTAAATTGTTGCAGATGATAAAATATCCTGCTTTATAAAGGCTGAATAGTATTCCATTGTGTTGATGCCCGACAGGCCGCATTTGGCAGGCTTCCCAACTAACCACCTGTGGAATGTCCTGTGACTCATAGCTCACATCCTGTCCCTAAGTAAAAAGTCTTACTGTGAGTTCCTCAAATTTCGTCATGAGTTCCTCAAACTGCTGATGTGCTGATTCATCTGTAACCTATTGGTACTGAAAACGACGCTGATTTGTTTCTGAATCATAAAGTTTTACTGATTGTCTTGCACATAAAATATTTTAGCCTGTATCCAGTGAAAATAACAACTCCAGTATGTGGAGTCTCTCTTACTTCTTCTAAACATTCCTATAAAAGTCTTCCGTAGCAGACTCTGGAATGCACCCAACTTGTTTGTATGTCTTCCTGAGTTGACTCTCACATTTGGCTTTCGATAGACCTTTATCAAATTATTTCTGCCTTCACAGCCTTAATTTTGCTTGACAGTGTGTATATACCCCATCTTTTAAAGCCATTCATCCACTGATGGGCACTTTGGTCATTTCCACATCTCAGCTATTAAATAGTGGGGCAATAAAAATGGGAGTGCAGACATCTCTTTAACATACCGATTTCAATTCCTTTGGCTATATACCCAGAAGTGGAATTGCTGGATCATATGGTAATTTCAATTTTTTTTAATTAAAAATTATTTAAATATTTAAAAATATTTTTAGTTTTTTGAGGTACCCCCATATGGTTTTCCAAAATGGCTATGCTAATTGACAATGCCACCAACAGTGTACAAGGGCTCCCTTCTCTCCACATCCTTGCTAATAAGGACTTCTCAAGAGGACTGTTAGGCCGGTAGTTATCATTTGTAAGGGTTCGGTTAAATGGGCTGTCAACTGGATATACAGCTTTAGACTCATGTAAGCGCTCACAAATTTATTTTATCTATTTTAATACATGCACATAGTAAACAGAAGCCAAAAATACTAAAAGGTATATAGTGAGAAAGAAGTCTCCCTCCTACCTGTCTCCCCACATTTGCACCAGCCTCTCGTGTTTCCTTCGGACACTGTCCCTTCCTTAATGCACCATACACACTGACACAGAAATGCATGTCGGAACAGAGAACTCTCCTGTACTTTGACGTGTTTGGTAAATGGTTCTAGGAAGAAAATAAATTTGGGACATACTATACTCTATCTTACAATGCATATTAGCAGAGTAAAAGCTCTGCATATTTTTCAGACTTATTTGAACACAGAACTCTTTTTGGGGGGCATGTTATTAAAGACTTTCTCTAGTATTGGCATTTTCTGACACTACACCTCGGTGCATGCTTATGTGGCGGGCTCATATTTGATAAGGCAGCCACTGTGTCTTCACTCCTGGTCACTCCTGGTCTGTTGTGACTGTTCCCCTACTTAGGTATCAACTCCATGGAAAGAGGGGCACAGAAACACAAAAACGTCTGTTCTGGATGTCTGGTTTCCAAACTACATGTTTAAGAGAACACAATGAGACAAAGATTTTGAGTCTCAAAAGTCAAAGCCCCAAGGAACTCATGCCAGGAAATTTATGGCAGAATTAGTAGATTTGGATGAATGTAAGAGAATGATTTTTCCTGCCCTAGAAGAGATTAAGAATCTCTGGGCCAGGTGTGGTGGCTCACGCCTGTAATCCTAGCTCTCTGAGAGGTCAAGGCAGGAGGATCTCTCAAGTTCAGGAGTTCGAAACCAGTCTGAGCAAGAGTGAGACCCTGTCTCTACTAAAAATAGAAAGAAATTAATTGGACAACTAAAATATATATATATATATATATATATATATATATATATATATATATAAACTTAGCTGGGCATGGTGGCATATGCCTGTAGTCCCAGCTACTCTGGAGGGAGGCAGAGGCAGAAGGATTGCTTGAGCCCAGGAGTTTGAGGTTGCTGTGAGCTGGGCTGACGCCACGACACTCACTCTAGCCTGGGCAACAGAGTGAGACTCTGTCTCAAAAAAAAAAAAAAAAAGATTCTCTGAATGAGGGGGGAAAAAAGTCAGAAAAGAAGCTAGAGCACAGGCACTGTTGAGTGGGTCTGAGAGGGAGAATGAATTCATGACATAATCCCCAAATTAATTTGAAGATCTAAAACCAAAAGGACATGAGTTCAATTCCCTTTGGTAACTCCCAGAAAAAAAACAAACCTCAGTGAGAAGCCCCATGTCAGGGATAACATGAAGTGTGTTAGAACTGGGTTCTGCAACAAGGGATAGACATCCTATAATAAGGGATGTATACACTTAGAAATTTATTTCTCTTTCAAGTAAAAGTCCAGGTATGTTGTTCAGGGCTGGAAAGGTGCTCTGCACTGTTGAGAACCCCAACACCTCCATGCCACATGTGGCTTAAACTTCATAACCCTTGATGGCAGCTGGCTGGAGAGAGGGACAAAGAAAGAGCAAAGGGAACACACATGTTGTTTTCTAACTAAAGTTGATGGAAGGTCCTGCTATTTCCATCACATTCGCTTGACCAGAAGTTAAGGTTTGAATCTTGTTCCTCAAAATGACCTATTGAAGTCCTAGCCCCTGGTACCTGTAAATGTCACCTTATTTGGAAAGAGGGTCTTTGTAGATGCAATCAAGTTAAGATGAGGTCATTAGGTTGGCCCCTAATTCGATATGACTAATGTCTGTAAAGTTGGCGGCAGCAGAAAGAAGATGAGAGACAGAGAAATATGGGAAGCAATGTGGCTTTATTGAGAGCACCCTGGTGAGGTTCACGGGTCCCAAAGAAATGGGGCCAGAGAAGTCGTGCTGGTTTGAAAGGGGCGAGGGCTTTTATACTGTCTGAGGTGGGCTGGGACTTTTGGTGGGAAGAGCTGGGGATTTTCCACTGTGGCCTTTGTCTGTTCTTGAGGAATGGGAGGGGCTGGCGGTATCTGCAGATTCCAGGAGGAGAGGGTGGCAGTATCTGCAGACTCCAGGAACGAGAACTTTCGCATCCGGGTATGCTTATTCTCAGCGGGGCCTGGCAGTTGTTTTGGGCAGGTCTGGTCATGTGAGCCTTTTCTTTCTGATCTAGGGAGGAGAAGGGGGCCCACCACCAGCCTTACAATGTCCTTATAAGAAGAGGCAAAGAGACCCACAGGGAAAAGACCACCATGTGTCACTGGAGGCAGAGATTAGAGTGACGTATCTACAAGCCAAGGAACACCAAAGACTGCCGGCAAATACCAGGAGCTGGAACAGGCAAGGAAGGATTCTCCCCTACATGTTTCCGAGGGTGCGTGACCCTGCTGACACCCTGATTTGGGACTTCTAGCCTCCAGAGCTGGGAGACAATACATTTTTGTTATTTGACTCACTTGGTTCATGGCACTTTGGTAGAGCAGCCCTGGGAAGCTAATACACCTGGCCACACCTAGCTGCAAAAGAAACCAGGAAATATAGTTACTATTCTGGGCAGCTGTGTGAGGTTCTGTGATCATGGAGGAAGGGGAGAACAGAAAGGTGTGGAGGCAAGCGGCTTGAGGGTAGCTCACCCAGTCCCCACAAACTCAATACACTGACCTGGGGAGCAGACATGGCACTACGAATCAGTGGATCAAGATGGGCCTGTGGTCAGGGCAAAGAGGACAGTAGGGAGCTGTTAAGATTTTATAGTGGGACAATGACATGAGGAAAGCTGTGTTCTAAGAAGGATATCTGCCCCATTATGCCATCACAACACTTAGCACAGGGGGGAACCAGATCGTGAAGGACCCTGAATGGCAGGCCTAGAACCCATTAGAGAGTGGAAATTGCCTACAATGAGATGTCCCTCATTTCCTATCCAAGATGTTAACAGAAAAAAGCCAAACTATGTAAAATAATTTTAAAGAGATTTATTCTGAGCCAAATTTGAGGACCATGACCTGGAGCCTAGCCCAAGAAGCCTTGAGCAAGTGGACTCACTGTGACTGGGTTACAGTTTGGTTTTATACATTTCAGGGAGATAGGGGTACAGGTAAAGTCATAAATCAATATGTGGGAGGCATGGTTTGGCCCCAAAAGGTGGGTCATCTCTAAGCAGGGGGGCTTACAGGTTATAGGTGGGTTTAAATATTTGGCTTGTAATTGGTTAAACACATGAAGCTTTATCTAAAAGCTTGTAATATTTTAATATAGGAGATATTTATCAGAGACAAACCACCAGGACATATATTTGTTGTGTAAATTGAGGACCTGCAGGTTTGTCTTGCATACCCTTAGGCCTGTTAATGGGTTACAAAGGATGTCTCTAAGTAGGAGGCATGATGAGGCATGTCTGACCTCCCTCCTCCTGGCAGGCAATTTAATTTTGAGATATCCCCTTGGCCAAGGGGGGGGTGTCCATTCAGTCAGCCTGTGGTAGAGGGAGCCTTAAGATTTTAGTTTAGGCTGGGCACTGGGCGCCGTGGCTCATGCCTGTAATCCTAGCACTCTGGGAGGCCGAGGCAGGAGGATTGCTTCAGCTCAGGAGTTCCAGACCAGCCTGAGCAAGAGCGAGACCCTGTCTCTACTATAAATAGAAAGAAATTAGCCAAACAACTAAAAATAGAAAAACTGAGCCGGGAACGGTGGTGGCATGTGGCTAGGTAGTCCTAGCTATCCAGGAAGCTGAGGCAGGAGGATCCCTTGAGCCCAGGAGTTTGAGGTTGCTGTGGGGTAGGCTGATGCCACAGCACTCTAGCCTAGGCAACAGAGTGAGACTGTGTCTCAGAAAAACAAAAACAAAAAAGTTAAAAAAAGATTTTAGTTCACAAAGAGGACGGCAAGTCAAGGTCATGGCTAGAGGAAGGCCATCAGCAGACCCTTCTTTCCTCCTTCAGTCCATGTATTATGTAAATGTATTTATTTATAAAATTCCATGTATTATGACAAGATGGTCTCTGTGTATTGGTCCCTAGGTTGTTTATTTCTTCACTAAGGCTGAGACCTGTTAGCCCAAAAGCCTGATAGCACCAAATTCAAATTTTTACACATCCAATTATTTTAAAAATAGCCCAAAGGAGCAGATTTTTAGCCATTTGGAGCCTTCCTGCTTTGCATACCCTACAAAACCTCACCACACCATTGCTAGCAATAGATAAGATACAGCCTTGCAGCTATAAAACCCCAACCTGCTATAACCCTTTGGGGACTCCCTGCCCTGCTGCTGAGGGACATTTGAGCCCCCTTTCTAATGGACATGCTCCTCCAGGAGTTCCCTCACTCTCCTCCCCTTCTGGGTGAGGGTTCCTCACCTTATATCAGGGTGGAAAATCTTTTCATCTTGGAAGACCACATTAATTTAGCTGTAATCAAATAAGGCTGCATTTAAGAAACTTCAATTAGATATACTTAAAAGTGTATACTATTTTGTAAAAATCTAACTACTATGTGTAAAGTTGGTGGTGGCAGAAAGAAGGTGAGAGACAGAGAAATATGGGAAGCAACATGACTTTATTGAGCACTCCCGAGCGAGGTTCATGAGTCCCAAAGGAATGGGGCCAGAGAAGTTGCCCGTTTGAAAGGGGTGAGGGCTTATATATTGTTTGAGGTGGGCTGGGGTCTTTTGGGAAGAAGAGCTGGGGATTTTCCACTGTGACCTTTGGCAGTTATTGAGAAATAGGAGGGGCTGGTGGTATTTGCAGAATCCAGGTTGGCATCCAGGTGTGGTTATTCTTTAACTCAGTTGGGCCTAACAGTTATCTTTGTGGGTCTTGTAGGCTTCTCTCTCTCTCTTTTTTTTCCTAGGGAGGGGAAGGGGTGCCTGCCACCAGCCTTACATTCTGGCCTTTTGGTTATGATGGTCGCCGCTCTTTCTGACTACTTCCTGCTGAGAGGGGGCGTAGTTAGGGGTTACACAGCGGCTGGTGCAGGGATGACTGGTAGAGGGAAGTACGAATAAAGTGTTTGGTTTACTGCCATTCGAGACAGCTCTCGTAGGCGGCGCTGGAGGAACTGTAAAAGACAGGGAACAAAGAGAAAGATTAGGCAGATGATGACAATGGGTCCTATTAGTGGCAATAGCCAGGTAGCCAAAGGGGACTGTATCCAGCTCAAGGGGGATATATCCTGGCGGTGGCGGTTGTGTAGGTCTTCACTCAGGTTGGTGAGTTTGTCTATGTTCTGTTCTACAAGGCCAGATTCGTTGACATAGTAGCAGCATTCTTCACGAAGGAAGAGGCAGGTCCCTTCTTTTTCGGCCGTCAGCAGATCTAACGCTCTTCGATTTTGGAGAGTAACCTGAGCCAGTGACGTTAGTTGTCTTTGTAGTGAGGCCAGCGAGGCAGATGTGGTTTCTAACGCAATTTGTAGGTGATCTGCAAAATCTTGGGCAGAAATGACACCGTAGCCCAGGGTGCCTCCCTCGAACCCTGAAGCGAGGGAGGAGGCCAAGGTGAGACCTACCATGACTGGCAAAAAGATGGCTCGCCTCGGCCGGGGCCCTGGGAGAAGCCATCCGAATTCAGACTCACCATATAGAGTTAATTGAGGGACCACCATGACAGGGAAACAGGGACCCGGGGTGGATGTATTGACGCAGCGGGTGAGCGTCCCGTTGCACCAGAAGAACTGTCCCGGAGCAGAGGACGTGGTTGTGGTCACGGTATGGTTGGTAAGGCAGCGTCCATGGAGTTGTAGGTTGGGGTCCGTGCGGGAGGTGAGAAAGCACACGCGATCTGCATAGGGTTGGCCTGTAGGCTCAGGCTCCCAGAGGGGAATGCGGGTGAGCGGAGTGGAGCATGAGGGAGGCGATGAGGGAGTTGTTGGAGGGTTAGAATAGTTTAGAGGGACAGCAGCCAGCAGGGGTTGTTGGAGGGAGGCGCAAAGGAAACAGTGGGAAATATTAGGGATCATTTCGGAGGACTTTAGGAAGGCGAGGGTATGTTGAATAATATCTAGCCAGGAGGAAAGAGGAGAGGGTTGAGGGCGGGGAGGAAGCCGTCCAGCTAGAGTTTGTTCTGCCTGAAGAATATTGGTAGATATTTGAATCTGCCTCTCGTGGGCCAGGACATACTCACGACTGATATGAATAGTTGCTGAAGGGTAAGAGCTTAACTTAGTCCAGTATAATTTGCCTGTGACCCCAACTTCCCAGCGCTGGTCCCAAGGGTCAGGGATATCTAATTGAAATTTGCCTTTATCTAAATAGAAAGCGTTAGGCCTCCAACCAAACGTCTTTTCATTGTCACCCCGCCATCCCTTTCCTTTTTGAACCTCATGGAATTTGCATAGCCTTTTACGGCATCCTCCATATATCTCAGGCTGCTGCCGACAATAGTCAAAAGTTTGGTCATATAAAAAGCATAGAGCTGCCGTTTGGGCGCCAGTGACTGATGTCAGAGATAGGGGAATGGTAAGTGACGCTTGACAGCCCTTTGGAGAGCAGTCGGCAGAGCCGGCCAGACGGGTGTCTCCCGAGGGCAGGGACTCGCGGACCTTAAATCTCCAGACATAAATTGAATCGGGAGCAGCTGTTGGAAGGGTCAGGAGATAAAGAAGCCCATGTAAGACGGAGTTTAATAGGACCCACCTGGTGGCAGGAGTAGGACGGGAAAGCATCTTGAGGTGGGGACCTCTTGATGCGCGAGATGTGATGCCAGGAACCTGCAGGGTCATTTAGAAGTTTACAGCCGAGGTTGTTGTTAGCACGACTGTATGGGGCCCTGTCTGTCCACCGAGGCTCAAGGGGCTTTGGGTGAGGAGTTTTAAGGAGCACCGAGTCACCAGGCTGGACACTTGCGTGAGGGGTATCGGAGCCGGTCTCAGGCGCCTGAGGCAGATATCTGTCTGCGTGAGCCCGGGAGAGCCGTCTGAGGAGAGAAAGGAAAGGGAGGTAGGACGGGAGTGGTGGAGGCTGGGCGGGAAGATGGTCATTAATGAGGAAAGGGTGGCCCTACGTGAGCTCAAACGGGCTGAGGAAAGTAGGGCGGTGGGGAGCCGCTGTAATGCCGGCGAGAGCCATGGGGAGAAGGTCAGACCAGGACTGGTGGGTTTCGCGAGAAAGCTTGGTGAAATGTTCTTTAATCAGCCTATTTGCCCGCTTGACCTTTCCTGATGACTGTAGCCTGTAAGGAATGTGAAGTTTCTCTTGTGTATCAAGTGCCTCGCAGACGTGGCGAACAACTTTGGAAATGAAAGCTGGGCCGTTGTCAGACTGAATAGAGGAGGGGAGGCCAAAGCGAGGAATAATTTCTGTGATGAGAGTGGAGGCTACAACGCCAGCAGTCTCGTTGGCAGTGGGAAAGGCTTCAACCCAACCTGTGAAGGCATCTACCAGCGTTAGAAGATATTTGAAGTGTCTATGGGGCGGCACATGGGTGAAATCGACCTGCCAGTCTTGCCCAGGGAGATGACCACGCATCTGGTGGGTGGACATGGGGGGTTTGAGGCCTCCCTGGGGATTGACAGAAACACAGATGTCACAGCCTGCACAGACAGTTTTGATGAGGGAGTTTAGTGAAGGGTGTGAAAATACAGGCTGTAAGAAACGAGAGCGACCTTTAGCGCCAGTATGGAGAGAGGAGTGCACCTGACCCACGAGTTCTAAAGCTTGTGCTTTGGGGAGGGCTGCAACCAAGGCTTGGGCTTGCAGGTGTGCCTTCTGGCAGATATGGGCCTCCTTTGGGGGCCTCTGCCTGTTCATTTCAGGAATTAAAGATTTTAAATGCCATGTTCACCAGGTTTTGGAAAGGGATCTGAGGGCCTTCTTCTGCCCTTTTTAGTTTTCTTTGGATATCAGGAGACAACTGGGTACTAAAGTGGGTTGTAAGGACGGTGGCCCCTGCCAGGGAAGTAGGGTTCAAGCGGGTATATTGGATGAGAGCATCCATAAGGCGGCTGAGGAAGGCCACGGGATTTTCATCTGGCTTCTGAGTGATTTCTCTGAGCTTGTCATAATTTACTGCCTGGTGGGTGGCCGCCTGAAGCCCAGCGAGAACGCACTGTTTTCTGCAGTCTCTGCAATTTCTTCCATCTCGCCTGGCCAGGGTATCAGGTTGATATTCCCACCCTGGCTCTCTGCGAAGAACGGCCTCGGCCCCCACCGGCATAGTGCGGTCTGTAAGGTGAACTTGGTCAGCATGTCCCTGAGCCGCAGCCCAGACACGCTCCTTTTCATCAGTGGTAAGGGTAGAAGACAGAAAAAAATGTCGGCCAGGTGTGCTGGCTCACGCCTGTAATTAGCACTCTGGGAGGCCGAGGCGGGCGGATTGCTCAAGGTCAGGAGTTCGAAACCAGCCTGAGCAAGAGCGAGACCCCCGTCTCTACTATAAATAGAAACAAATTAATTGACCAACTAATATATATAGAAAAAATTAGCCGGGCATGGTGGCACATGCCTGTAGTCCCAGCTACTCGGGAGGCTGAAGCAGGAGGATTGCTTGAGCCCAGGAGTTTGAGGTTGCTGTGAGCTAGGCTGATGCCATGGCACTCACTCTAGCCTGGGCAACAAAGCAAGACTCTGTCTCAAAAAAAAGAAAAAAGAAAGAAACAAAAGAAAAACAAAAATGTCATGCCAGGTCAAACCATATGCTTGTGTAAGATAGCAGAACTCTGATGTAGGCCGTGGGGTCGTTAGAAAAGGACCCTAAATGCTTCTCAATCTGAGAGAGACCAGAAAGGGAGAAGGGAACATGTACACGCACAACCCTTTTGGCACCAGCCACCTCTCACAGGGGACAGAGAAGGGTTTGGTCTGAGGGTCTTGGGTGGGATTGGGTGTGATGACTGCCAAGGGACGTTGGCAGGGAGCCATTGCGAGTGGCAGCAGAGGACACTGGGCATTAGGAAGAAAAGAAGGAGGGCCCACATATGGTGGAGGTCAAGCAGGGGGTGAGGTAAGGGAGCCAGGTGGGTCAGAGAAGGCGGAAGAGGTTTCTAATGGGTCCCTCGGCTGAGAGGTGGAAGAGGCCAAGGACAGCAGAGGACGCCGCGCAAGGAGGATTTGTGACGGGTCACAGGTCTGACAGAGGGAAGGACAGGAGTGCAGGTAGAAGAAAACCTGGACATACTGGATCTCCCCCCATTTGCCATTTCGGTGACAAAAATTATTGAGATCTCGTAAGATGTTGAAATTGAAAGTCCCATTTTCAGGCCACCGTGAGTCGTTGTCTAATTTGTACATCGGCCAGGCGGTGTTACAATAGAAAATGAGTCACTTGGGCCGAATGTCAGGCTTGAGGCCTAGGGCTGCAAGATTGGCTAAGAGGCAGCCCAGAGGTGAAGACTTGACTTTGGAGGGTTGACTGCCCATGGTGTCCTAGTCCAAAGGAGAAAGGACGAGATCAGGGAGCCAGCGTCCCAGGTCAGCGATCAGCCTTGGAGAGAAGGCTCTGAGCCTTGGGAAGAAGGCAACAAGAATACAGGGGACATCTCCACTGGTATCTTGTACCTGGTTGGAAGGACTGACTGAACGGTCCAGGCAAACCTAAGACACTCAGGTCCCTAAGGCGGAGGGGCTCTGACTTGGGCCCAGGGTTTTATGGACAGAGACCCTGGAATGGACTCATTGGGCTAGGACCCCAAGGGAAGAGGGACTTACCCAGGTCAATTAGCCAACTGGCATCCGGTGGAGGTCCCGGTCCGAGGTCAGGAAGACACGAGAGGGGACGGCGCGACCAAGGCCCTGAGGCAGGCCGGCGCTGCCAAGACTCCCCTCCCGGGTTTCAGCACCAAATGTAAAGTTGGTGGCGAGAGAAAGAAGGTGAGAAACAGAGAAAAATGGGAAGCAACATGGCTTTGTTGAGTGCTCCTGGGAGAGGTTCACAGGTCCCAAAGAAATGGGGCCAGAGAAGTTGCCCATTTGAAAGGGGTGAGGGCTTTTATATTGTTTAAGGTGGGCCAGAGACTTTGGGGAGGAAGAGCTGGGGATTTTCCACTATGACCTTTGGCAGTTATTGAGAAATAAGAGGGGCCGGTGGTATTTGCGGAATCCAGGAACTGAAACTTTCTTATCCAGGTGGGCACCCCGGTGTGGTTATTCTTTAACTCAGCTAGGCCTCACAGTTATCTTTGTGGGTCTTGTGGGCTTCTCTTTTTTTTTTCCTAGGGAGGGGAGGGGGTACCTGCCACCAGCCTTACGCTATGTACTTAATAATTTCAAAAAATGGAAACTATTTGTTAATTGTAAAGTCAATTAACCCTTTAATGACTTGGTTGTGCCTACTTTTTGTTGGAAAGCATTTCAATATTTGGTTGCAGCATGGAGGTTCACCCTGTCAGTTGATCCTCTAGATGGGTATCAGTCATTTGGGACTTAAGGGCCTCTTGATTTGGGTTAGGTAGGAGAATGTAAATTTGCAGCAATAAGTGGTTGAAAAGCAAAAGCATTAGGGCCGATGAACCACTTTCAAACTCTGCCCTGTTCTTCCTGAGGGAAACCTTGAAGCCAAATTGGAAGGGGAAGAGAACTGACAGGGAGGAGGGAATGGAATGACACCAAGCAGGGACCTGGAAAGACAGCCCCAAGGCCTCAGCCCTGAGCACTGGGAAGGAGCAGGTTTTGGAAATGGTCATACACCTCCCCACCCCCCCAATACCAGTGAGCAGAAGCCTGAAGCCTGCTTGTGGGAACGTCCCGCCTGGCCTCTGTGGCTCTCCAGACCCACATTTCTCACTGCCTGCTTGCCATCTCCAGCAAGACAAAATGGAGACTCACAGGCTGGCATTCAGGCTCCCCACAGCTCAGTTCTAGCCAATGCTGCCCCTCCTGCCAAGTACGCAGCAGTTGGTTGAGTAGACTTCTGTTTGAAGGGGTGGCATTTCCCTCCCTCACCTCCCCAGTCAGGAAAAGCTCTTCCTCCCCTTAACTCTGTGAACTAAAATAAAACCTTAAGCACCCCCTACCCCACCGCTTAAACCCCTCTTAGCCAAGGGGATACCCTAAAATTGAGTAACTGACCATGGGACCCGAGGTCAGACATTCCTCATCAAGTCCCCCTCCCTTCTTGAAGATATCCCTTGTCACTCACTAACAGGCCTAAGGCTGTGCATGTCAAACCTGCAGGTCCTCTATTTACACAACAAATCACTGAACCTGGAAGTCCCAGTGGCTTGTCTCTGATTAACAAACTTCCTTATCTTAACTTAAAACACTCCAAGCCTTTAAGACAAAGCTTCATTTCTTTAACCAATTACAAACCCACCTATAACCTGTAACACACACACCCCTTGATACTGGCCCACCTTTTGGGGGCCAAACCAATACACATCTTCCATGTATTGATTTATGTGTGACTCCTGTCTCCCTGAAATGGATAAAACCAAACTGTAACCCAACCACCACGAGTCTTTTTGCTCAAGGCTTCTTGGGCATGGCTCCGGGCCATGGTCCTCAAATTTGGCTCTGAATAAACCTCTTTAAATTATCTTACAGTGTTTGGCTTCTTTTCCTTGACACCTCCCATCGCTGCCTGAACCCCACTCAGCCTTTCCCGGCGGAATCTAAAGCCAGCGACCAGATCCCTCCGGAAGCCGCCTCTGCCAGCGCCCGCTCCACTTCCACCCCCCAGCGGCCGCCGCTCCTCAAGTAGAGGGTGGTGCCAGCATCGAGGGAATTCAGGTGGAGGAGCAGGTGGGGCAGGGGAGAGACGCATTTTTGAAGACCTTAATAGGAGCTGTCTTGGGACACCCGGGAGGAGAAGAAGCTGCGTTTCTCTGACTCCAGCTCTTACTTGTCACCCTTGTCACTGTTCTTCTCAGCCCCTGGCCAGAGGCTCCTAAAGTCCTGCTAAGCTCGCAGCCAACGCTTTGAAACCTGCCTGGCTACTGTGACGTCACGAAATCCCGCTATCTCATTGGTGGCTATTTCCTCGGCCCCGTGTGTGGGAAGGAGGGGAAGCTGCGGTCCCGGGAGGCCAGGAGGAGGTTTCCCTGACAACTGCAATCTGGCTGCGCCCCAGCGGCCCACGTGGGTCTCCCCGGGCTGCTAGAGGAGAAGGGATCCCCCAGGGCAGAGGCGGTTACACCCACAGAGCCGGAAAACCGGAGATGCGGATGCCCTCAGCTCGGGACTCAAGAGGCGAGGCCAGCGCAGAAGGGAGGCGCGGCCACTCCTTCAAGGCCGGTGGCCTCCGGGGTTGGTTTAATCCTCAAAGGGAGGACTTAGTCTCTTCCCGCTCTGGGCATCAATTTTGAGAAGGGACTGTCCGTGATGATCTGCAAGCAGCTTCAGAATCAGAGGTTCTTTTCTTTTCTTCTTCTTTTTTTTTTAGACAGAGTCTCTGTTGCCTGGGCTAGAGTGCCATGGCATCAGCCTAGCTCACAGCAACCTCTAACTCCTGTGCTCAAGTGATCCTCCTGCTTCAGCCTCCCGAGTAGCTGGGACTACAGGCATGTGCCACCATGCCCGCTAATTTTTTGCATATATATTTTTAGTTGGCCAATTAATTTCTATTTTTTTAGTAGAGACGGAGTCTCGCTCTTGCTCAGGCTGGTTTCGAACTCCGGAGCTCAAATGATCCTCCCTCCTGGGCCTCTCAGAGTGCTAGGATTACAGGCGTGAGCCACCGTGCCTGGCCCAGAATCAGAGGTTCTTAACTCTGGAGCCTGGGGTCTAGATATGCTTTTGCCGCTGGCCTGTTTCCTCACCTGTAAAATAGAGATCTGGGAACTTGGAACTGTGAAATTAAATAATACAAACTTAAAATACTTCGAACTTAAATACGTCGAGATTTTAAATTATCCTGAGCCTTGAGAGTAATGGGGCTATGAAACCTGAGTCATGTGGCATGGAGCTGCATCGTCTGTCTTTTTCCGTGTAAATAATAAAGAAGACCAAAGGAGCCAGAGATCAGACCTACCCTCTGGTCACTAAGCCCTCCTATGGAGTAATAAGTAATCTTCCTTGGAATGCAGCCATCTGTAACCAATCAAATTGCTGTGGCCCACGCACCTAGTCTTGTATGGAAACTGTAATCCTGCTAGAACTTCCCCATTTCTGCCTATGTCACTGAAACCTTAACTTCTCTACTTTGGAAACGCTGACAGCATTCGTGTGGAGCTGGTGCTTTCCCGGTGGCCATCCTCAAGCTTTGCACTCGAATAAGCTCTATACTTAATCATATTTTCTGAACCTCATTATTTAAGGTTGACAGATGCAGAGGGGGAGTGCAGTGGAGGGGCATAGAGCCCCTAGAGGCCTGTGATTCCCAGTCTGGGGTCTTTCCACTGTCAGGTGTCTTTCAACGGTTCAAGATAAAGTGACACGCCCCAGCTCCCATAGTTGGGAAATGGCTGAATCAGCATACAGGTCATTTCCTGAGCTTCTAACCAGCAAGACACCAGAAAGATCTTTCAGAGCCTCAGTTTCCTCATTTGTAGAAAGAGGACGATGACCTCCTCTTCAGTGGGGTGTCCCTAGAATTATGTAAAACCACTACAAAAGGTGCCAAACACCTGGCACTTAACAAATGGTCATTATAATGTCTTTATTTAGTTTTTAATAAAGAAAATGAATTCTTATTAAATTTATATTCTGTGTTGGGTCCTCGTGCCTATTCTTCTGTGAATTCCTTCTTCCTTAGGCTAGTCTGGGTCCCTTAGTCTTCCTCTCCCCACCCCACACCCTACTTCTGTAATTCTCAGGCACTCAATTTGATTCTCTGTCATCCTGGTCACTTCACCATCCCCTCCAGTGAGGTCTATGCCCCAACCTTCTTTCAAAAGGGACCCTATTGCGTAGGTTCCTCCTGTCCTTACTATTCCCAAATACAAGGCCACAGAACATTGCCGTAATTAAAGATTTTACTGTTTTTACTATGAGAACACAATTGAGTGCAAGAAAAAACCAGGGGCAATTATGGAGCTTAAGGAAATAATACCAATTCCTCTGCTGGGCACTTAAATATTGGCATCCTTCTGGGCACTGGCCTAAGCTGCCTTAGGTCTAAGATGTCACCTCAGTGCCATCTCTGCAGATAGTTCCCAAATCTCTGTTGCCAGCTCACATCTCTCTTGACCTGTGGACTCAGCTATCTATCGTGCAGCTCATCCTTCCATTCAAGATCATTGATCTCTCCACTTGTCTGAGTAGATCTCAGAAGGGATGAACCCATGAGAGATAAGCCTCCACTTGTGATCTAACAGCCTGGAGTGGGGGTGCACCAGATTGTCAATCTGGCTGGCAGTGATGTCAGCAATCTCACTGATGGCAGCCCTAGACAATTAGAGATAACCCAGCATCACCAATCTTGACTGGTGGCAGGAAGCCACCTCTGGGGCCAATGGAGGTCTGGCAGTTCTGATGTCACCACCAATAAGCCTAGAATGGGGAGATTGGCCTTTAGCCAGACCACAAAAACCACAAAGCCACTGAAAGAGCTAGATGATGACAAAGTAAAAGAGCAAGACTTGTGCTTCTGGGACTGATTGGTTGACAACCTCAGTTTCCTCATCTGTAAACTGGTAATCAAAATACTACCTGCCTCTTATGTAGTTATGGAGGATAAATGAGTTAATGTATATGATGCATTATTAAGTGGTATGTAAATCTTAGCTATTATTATTGTTTGCAGAGGTGTGGAAATGGGGTAGCTGTTTTAGTGGCTATAATAGTAAGATTTTCCATGCATGTTTAGTCACTGCCAATATGGTCTCTTCATATGAAGGTGTTCATAGTTAACCGGTTTTTAGTTTCTATCTTTAATGAAAAAACTACAATGTTTACACTGCCACAATATAAATGAACTTCTATTTCATAAGTTATGTGGGGTTTTTTTCTATTTATTTTTCTCTTTATGACAACAGAGAAGAAGGGTTATGTGGTTTTTATGTACCAATGTGCTTCATATTCTATCAAACTTCTGATAATTGCATTTTCCTCCATTGGAACATTGGATTTATATTAGGACTTGTCATGCTGGGGAAGGTACCTCTTAACATGTTGAGGACGTGGAGTGGTGTTTAGAAGGGACCCAAGCATGCCTGCTCTTTCTCTCTCTCCACCACCACCCTTCTCCCCCGCCCTCCACAACCAAATGCTGTGCTTATGCCGGTAGCCTGTCCTGCTTTGGCTTATTGGGAAAAAAAGACACTTAGAAGGCAGAAACTTTGGGGACAGTGACAGTTAAGTGTGGCATGGCCTATGGGTCTCAAGTCACTGGGTTAACTGTCTTGAATAGAGAAATATGGCCAAAGAGCTCACAGGCTGTTTTTCTCCAGGGATCCTGAGACCTGTTGGTTTGTGCTGTTATATGACCAGAGCACAGAGGAGTGTGGATGGGGACTTCACAGGCAGACTGGCTTCTCCTAGGCCTCTCCAGATGTTGGCCTTTGATATATCAAACTTGGAGCACAGGCCAGGCGCGGTGGCTCACACTTGCAATCCTAGCATTCTGGGAGGCCGAGGCAGGCGAATCATTTGAGTTCAGGAGTTCGAGACCCAGCCTGAGCAAGAATGAGACCCCATCTCTACTAAAAATAGAAAGAAATTAGCTGGACAACTAAAAATTACGTAGAAAAAATTAGCCAGGCATGGTGGCACATGACTGTAGTCCCAGCTACTTGGAGGCTGAGGCAGTAGGATTGCTTAAGCCCAAGAGTTTGAGGTTGCTATGAGCTAGGCTAATGCTATGGCACTCTAGCCCAGGCAACAGAATGAGACTCTGTCTCGGATAAAAACAAACAAACAAACTGGGACCACAAGTGCAGCAACTCAACTTGCTGATAGGATTAAGCAAGAGTATCTACCCTAACCCAGCAATCCCATTTCTTTTTCCCTCTTAAAAAAAAAAAAGAGAAAAGGCCCAGGAACTGTTAATGATGTTGATTAAAAGCAACTGAGACGAATCCTAGCACTCTGGGAGGCTGAGGCAGGAGGATCGCTCAAAGTCAGGAGATCAAAAACAGCCTGAGCAAGAGCGAGACCCCATCTCTACTAAAAATAGAAAGAAATTAGTTGGCCAATTAATATATATATATAGAAAAAATTAGCCAGGCATGGTGGCACATACCTGTAGTCCCAGCTACTCGGGAGGCTGAGACAGAAGGATTACTTGAGCGTAGGAGTTTGAGGTTGCTGTTAGCTAGGATGATGCCATGGCACTCTAACCCAGGCAACACAGTGAGACTCTGTCTCAAAAAAAAAAAAAAAAAAAGCAACTGAGACAGTAGAGTCTATGCTACTGTTGATGGACATTTGGATTATAGCTAATTTTTTGTTATTATCAATGACACTGCCATGAACATTCTTGTGCATATCTTTTAATGTTTAGGGAAGATTGAGTCTCCTCTTTATTATTTTTCTTTTTCAGAATTTTGTGCTATCTTTGCTTGTTATTCTTCTGTATAGATGTACTTTGGTATCATTTGGTAAAAATGTCAGAAAAAATAACGCTAGCATTTTTATTTGGATGGTGCAAAACACATAGATTAATTTAGCACCTTAATTTTGAGAATTCTCATTCAGTGTTTATTTGTTAAAATGTCTTTCTCTTGGCAAACTTTCATAGCTCTCTTCATATCTTCTCTACACATTTATTTTTAAGTTTATTCCTGGATAATTTATACCTTTGGTTGCTTTGTGAATAGGACCTTTTTCCATGGAGGTCTTTAAATGACATGTTACAAAGGAAACCAATGAGCATTGTTTAGAAATTCAGCATTGGGGGCCGGGGGAGGGGTGGCAGGGGGAATATATGTAACCTTAACAATATTTGTACCCCCATAATATGATAAAATAAAAGGAAAAAAAATTCAGCATTGGAAGGAAATTTTACTTATCTCTTTTATTTGTAAATAATTGTCAACAATGATAATTATTGCTTAGTAAGGTGTCTCATTGGCTTTCAATTTTATGGTAGCACAAAAGTTACATAGAATTCTGGAGAAATACAAAATTGCATGGTGGTGTTGGAGGCTTTCCCATGCCAAGAGCTGCTGAAGGAAGTCTCTACACTGGCGGAGAGGGAAGAACACCTAAAGGCTGGGTTACTGGTTATTATGTACCAGGTACGCCCAGTGCTAAAGAGAGAGTAGTAAACCCAACAGATGAGCTCAAAAGTCATGCATAGAGAGTCTTGTCTATAGAAAGAGAGTCAGCAGATAATCCAGGGTAGGCAAGAACTTTCTAGGCAGGGAAACTGCTTGGGGAAGGTCCTGAGGTTGGAAGGAACTTTGTTCTTCAGAGAAGGAAGAGAACCCTGCCACCGCAGCAGTGGGAGGTAGGGTGCTCCAGGGGGTGCTGAGTGTGCTGAGATGTGCCCGGAGTCCAGCCTGGAGGCAGCCCATGTCCAGCCTTGGAGGACACTGAGATCACGGTCTTCTTGCTGTGGCTCAGACTGCGTGGATGCACCATTCAGGTCAATTCCTGTGGACAACGCACTGGAGAGCCGTGATCAGATGGCGGAATAACAGCCATCTTGGAAAGCACTGCTGCTGACGGACTGGAAGGGACCGAGGGAAGTGTGGGTGGGTGTGTTATATTTGAGATTCACAAGGCCGCAGGACAGAGAGACAGAGTCACCAAGGCTGTAATTATCAAAAGGAGTTTTATTGTCTAGTTCGAGCTAGGGTCTGAGCCCCCAGAGTGCCAGCGCAGTGGCCTCTTCTCCGGGCAAGGACCCTCCTTTGTGTGCTAGTCCCCTTTTTATAACTTAGTTGTTTACACGCTGGTCATGCATCCACCCCCACAGTGAGTTTTACTTCATCCTGCCCCTGATAGGCTCTAACCTGTTCCGGGTCCTAGCTGAGAGACTCAGGTTTCCGCTCTCTTTGTCTTTTTCCTCTGCATCTCATAATATACTCATAATGCCTTGCGGTTAGCAAACAAGCAGTAAACAAAAGCTGGAAGGTGTCCATTGTCCTTATAGCCCAGTATCTTACAGGTGCAGAGGGGCTGGGGGCTGCAAGTGGGGGGTTCAGGTAGTCCTGGCTGAGGGTCAGTGTGGGCCTAGAGCCTCCAGTTTGGGCTTTGCCGCCAGAGGCTGAGCTTAAGTCCTGGCTCTGGCTCCTTCTACTTATAACAGTGTGACTTAGGGCCAATCACCTAACTGGTAGGACCCTTACACTCCGTGGGTCCAATATTGAGCTGGATATCTGGCACTTTAGCATCCTACCTAGTAAAGTAAAAAACATTACTGGAGAAACAACTATTTAAAGCCAAACATAGGAAAATACTTAGCATCAAAATTTTAGGTTAACTTTATCTCAATTTTTAATATTTAATAAGCAGCGACTTGGAACACTTCAGCTTTTAGTTTCTCCCTCTGTTAAGCATTTAACGATCTATAAATATACATGTGAGAAGCTGCTTCTTAATGGGTCCTTTTTGTAATCTGGGAATCCTTTTGTTATGAGGAAGTTTCACCCTCTGATTTGGTGCAGTAGGATAATAAATGGTGAGCGTGATTACACTTACTCGGGTTAAGACTGCAGGTGGAGGAGAGGGTATATTTCTACACATAGAATTCCTTTTATTCCCACCCTGCTGTGTCGTGAGTTTCTGTGGTGGGTGTTTGGTCATTCCAAGCACTCCCCTCCCAGAAAGCCATTGTGTGGCACAAAAGAGATAAAGCACATGAAAGTACCCCTTTTCACTCTCCAAATTGCCCCAGTTTGGGTGATAAATTATTTTCACCCAGAGAAAATCCTTACTCAGAATCCTCTGTGCTGCTCTCTTAACAGTTAGCAAGACTTGGCAGCCTGGGTTTGGGGAGCAAGAGTCCAGGGACACTACGCTGTTTCCCAAAGGAAGGATTGGAGAGGGCAGGGAAGGGTCTAAATTATTCAGCCTAATATGGGAAAGGCCCAGGAGGCAATGATACCTGCTCTGGTTCACTTTGGTCTTCACGGTCTGTTGAGGCACTGCCTCTCTTTTGTGCAAGGGATTCAGATACATCAAGTGCAGCGTACTGGCCTCAGCCTGTGATTAGAAGGAAATCAAAAATTTCATCCCATCTAAAGAACGTTCACCGATGCTCTACTTTGGGCCAGGATCAGCTACAGGTACTGGGAATCCAAAAAGGATTTCAGAGGAGTAAATGAAGAATTGCGATACAGGGAGGTAAAGGCTGTGAGGGAGCTCAAGGTGTCACAGGTGCCCAGAGGGACAACTGGCTCACTTTTCCTGGAAAGGGGGGTGGGTGGGTGAAGGGGAAAATGTCACCAAGGAGATGTTTGAGCCTAAACAAGGTATCAGATACCTCCATGGAGGGTGCAGGGGGAGTAGGGAATTCTCAGCTTTCAAGAGCCAAATGCCTCCATTAGAACTGTGTGCTAGCAAGCCGCAGGGACCCAGCCAGGCAGATGAAGAAGATGAATGAGTTCCCAGAGGTTGGGGCTGTTGCTCCTTCCCTCTTAGGGCCAGCTGGTGCCAGGACCTGAGCTGGGGCTGGGGCTGAAGGTCAGCAACATCCAGATGGCCTTCGGGACAGAAGGGGTGGAGCTGAGGCAGATACAAGTTTATCTGATCTGGTGTCAGGTGAACTTCCTCTGGAGCAGAGTGCAAATAAGGAGGCAGTGTGGTCACACGGAGAAGCAGCAAAAATCAGCAGGCCCCTAAGGCACTGGTTTATGCCTGACTATGGGGAAAGGTTTAGAAATAGGCCCACACTAGCCCACCCTCCCCCTCTGCCCCAACTCCTTCCTCTAAGATTTCTCCAAAGGCTGGCTCTGCTTAGCAGCACTCCTGCCTGGGGGATCTGGAAATTGAGGATGACTTTAGGGTTCTGCGTCCGGCCAAGGAAACGTAGCCTGTCAGCCTATGTCCTCAGCATCACTGAGCATGCTTGTTAAAACAGGTTGCTTGGTCCACACCCCAAGTCTGATTCAGCAGGTCTGGGTGGGGCCCCCAAAGTTACACTTTCAGAAGTTCCCAGGTGATTTGGGTCCAGGAACCATGTTTTGAGAACCACGGAGTTAACACCTGCCTGGTCTGTCTTTGACCTGAGGCCCTGGAGAGGCTGCCTGGGGTAGAGGAAAAGGTGTGGGATTTGGAAGCTGAAGGTGCTTCCAAATAATAGGGGCTGGTCACAGGGTCTGGTCATGGGCTGGCAGGCTGGCTGGCTACTCAGTTGCCACGTGTATAAAAAGGCAATTCTAGGTCTCAATGCGAAAGCCCTTTGTAAACTCAGAAGTGAAATTCAAGGTCAGTTTTTATTGCACTCAATTCTAGAGCTCTAAAATCTGTTCACTTCTCCTAAAATAATTCCAGCTGTGGTCTGAGGACCACGCCTACATCCGGATCCCCTGGGACGTTTCTGATAACGCAGACTTTGCAGATCTAAATCCTGGTTTGGGCCCATCATAGAGTTTACATTTTCCACACATCTCGGGTGATTCTTGTGCACCCCAAGTAGTTTGAAAACCACTAGCTTATGTTGAGGAGCTCGTGAGGGATGGGAAAAAGTTGTCCTTCAGTTTCCTGGTTTGATGTTGGGCCACTAAGATTCCCCACGCTTTTATCCCTCCCCAACCCTCGCCCCTGAAGTTTCCTGGCTGCCAGCATTGTTCCGGAACCTCTCTTCTCCGGAAGGCTGTGTCTCAGCAGCTTCATTTTTCCAGAAGGCTGTGTCTGTGTCATCTCCCGGCTCCCAGCTGCTTGCCAGGCGCCACCTCCTGGCAGCATGGTTTTGTCACTCTTTTTCTTCTGTTGTGTTAATCAGACCCTCCTCCATAAGTGTTCAGAAAAAGAGCCTTTCTGCAACAACCTACCTAATGAGTATGGTAATGGTAAAAAAAAAAAAAGCCAAACTCTGTAAAATAATTTTAAAGAGATTTACTCTGAGCCAAATTTGAGGACCATGACCCAGAGCCACCTAAGAGGCCTTGAGCAAGTGGATTCACTATGGTTGAGTTACAGTTTGGTTTTTTTTTTTTTTTTTTGAGACAGAGTCTCGCTTTGTTGCCCAGGCTAGAGTGAGTGCCGTGGCGTCCTAGCTCACAGCAACCTCAAACTCCTGGGCTCGAGTGATCCTTCTGCCTCAGCCTCCCGGGTAGCTGGGACTACAGGCATGCGCCACCATGCCCGGCTAATTTTTTTTTTTTTATATATATATCAGTTGGCCAATTAATTTCTTTCTATTTATAGTAGAGACGGGGTCTCGCTCTTGCTCAGGCTGGTTTTGAACTCCTGACCTTGAGCAATCCGCCCGCCTCGGCCTCCCAAGAGCTAGGATTACAGGCGTGAGCCACAGCGCCCGGCCTACAGTTTGGTTTTATACATTTCAGGGAGACAGGGGTTACAGGTGAAGTCATAGATCAATACATGGGAGGCATACATTGATTTGGCCTGAAAAGGTGGGCCATCTCGGAAGTGGGGGCTTACAGGTTATAGATGGGTTTAAAGATTTTTTTGGCTTATAACTGGTCAAAGACATGAAGCTTTGTCTAAAGGCTTGGAATGTTTTAACATAGGAGCTGTTTATCAGAGATAAGCCACCAGGACATATATTTGTTGTGTAAATTGAGGACCTGCAGGTTTGTCTTGCACACACTTAGGCCTGTTAATGGGTTACAAAGGATGTCCCCAAGAAGGGAGGGGGACATGATGAGGCATGTCTGACCTCCCTCCTCCTGGCAGGCAATTTAGTTTTAGGATATTCCTCTGGCCACAAGGGGGTCCATTTAGTCAGCCGGTGGGTAGGGGGGAACCTTAAAATTTTATTTTAGTTCACAGGTACAATGAACACTATTTGGGTGATGGGCACACCTACAGCCAGGACTCAAGCATTCCAAAAGCTATCCTTGTAAACTAAAACATTTGTACCCCCTTAATAATTTGAAATAATAAAAAAAGAGCCTTTCTAATATTAGAAGAAAATGTTATTCTTTTGTATTTGAGATGTTTTAATGTTTTTTTAAATGTCTCTATTACTTGTGATTTAGTCTTCCCATTTTTTAGAATGAGCTACCCCCAAAAAAGAAGTTTAGACATTTAGTTTGCAAAAGTGGATCTTTTTTCCTGTAGAGTGGAATTGTTTACTCCAAAGTGCCCCATCTCGTGCATGGGTGAGGTTCCTAGCATAGCAGTAAACTGGGAGGATGTTTGAGGTGTGGGACTGGGTGTGGTTTGTGGATTCCTTCTGTGGTTCAGTTCAGCAGGGTGAAGTTTTCTGCATTCACGTAGCATTTCTCGCAGACAAAATCATGCATAAGCAGATGTGAAATTTGCATCATGCTCAATACATATCAATTGTATTGGAACAAATTCGAGTTTTCTTATAGCAAAAATGACTATACTGCCATAAGACTGTAATGCCACCTTTATGAATGTGCTGATACGGAAATACTTCTAGAATAAATGTAAAATACACAAAAAAATTAAAAAATCCCAAGGTCCAAGCAAAGAAAGTATTAGCGGATTCAGGAGACCTAATTAACAGCCTGAGGCTTCTGTTGAATTAGCTGATCACTTTCATCACAGAACCCTGGAGCGGGAAGATGTATTAGAACTGTCCTTCTCAAACTGCAATGTGCACACAAGGTACATGAGAATCTTGTTAAAATGCATAGTCTGATCCAGCAGGGCAGGACTGGGCTAGAGACTCCGAGTTTGGACTCTCCTTCCAGGTGGTGCTGATGCTGCAAGTCCATGGACCACATTTTGAAGTCTTTTGTTTAAGTGTCCCACACAGTGCATAAATTATAATTTTAATACTTTTTTATTCCAGTCAAAGTTAGCAGTGGGGAGCTGAATACCAACTTTGGTGACACTAATGTTAATAAGTTTTGATAACCTGCTACCATCAGACCAGCCATAATTTTAACATTCTTAACAAGTAGTCTTACAGGCCCTGCTTTTTGTGCTGGGAAAACAATTATTATGTTTTTCAGGTTGGAATCCCTAGTATATTTTCTCTATCTAAAATTCATTTAGTGCTCACAACAATGTTTTATGACAGGTGCCATTATCGATCCCAATTTCAGATATCTCAAAACACTTCCATCCTCACCTCCTTAGTTAAATATATTCCTAGGTATTTTATTTTCTTTGTTGCTATTGTGAAAGGTTTTGAGTCTTTGATTTAGCTCTCAGTTTGACTATTGTTGGCATATATGAATGCTACTGATTTGTGTACATTGATTTTGTAACCTGAGACTTTGCTGAACTTATTTATCAATTACAGTAGTCTCTTGGCAGAATATTTGGATGTAAACAGATGAAAGCCATACGATGCTTATGGATCAGTAGAATCAACATTGTTAAAATGTCTGTACTACCCAAAGTGATCTACAGATTCAATGCAATCCCTATTAAAATACCAACATCATTTTTTGCAGATCTAGAAAAAATAATTCTACACTTCATATGGAACCAGAGAAAATGCCATATAGCCAAAGCAACCTTAAGCAAAAAAAAAAGAAATTGGTAGGCATCAATTTACCAGACTTTAAGCTGTACTACAAGGCTATAGTAACCAAAACAGCATTGTATTAGCACAAGAATATAGACATAGACCAATGGAACAGGACTGAGAACCTAGATATAAAACCATCCTCAGTTGGTCAGAGTGCAGTGGTGTTTACAACTAATTAATCACAACAAGTTACGGATTCCTTTGTTCCTTCTCCACTCCCACTGCTTCATTTGATCAGCCTAGGGGGAAAAAAAAGATAGTAAAAAAAATTAGGCCAGGTGCAGTGGCTCATGCCTGTAATCCTAGCACTCTGGGAGACCAAGGCGGGAGGATCACTCAAGGTCAGGACTTCGAGACCAGCCTGAGCAAGAGCGAGACCCCCTTCTCTACTCAAAATAGAAAGAAATTAATTGGCCAAATAAAATATATAGAAAAAAAATTAGCCGGGCATGGTGGCTCATGCCTGTAGTCCCAACTACTTGGGAGGCTGAGGCAGAAGGATTGCTTGAGCCCAGGAGTTTGAGGTTGCTTGTGAGCTAGGCTGATACCACGGCATTCTAGCCTGGGCAACAGAGTGAGACTCTGTCTAAAAAAAAAAAAATTTACAACCATCCTCATATAGCCATCTCATATTTGATAAAGCAGACAAAAACATACACTGGGGGGGAAAATCCCTATTTAATAAATGGTGCTAGGAAAATTGGATAGTCATATGTAGAAGACTGAAACAGGACCTCTCACCTTTCACAAAAATCAACTCATGATGGGTAACAGACTTAAACCTAAGGCATGAAACCTTAAGAATTCTAGAAGAAAATGTTGGAAAAACTCTTATAGACATTGGCCTAGCCAAAGAATTTATGAAGAAGACCCCAAAAGCTGTCACAGCAACAATAGAAAATAAATGGGATCTGATCAAATTAAAAACCTTCTGCACAGCCAAAAAAACTATCACTAGAGCAAATAAACAACCTACAGAATAGGAGAAAATATTTGCAAGCTATACATTTGATAAAGGGCTGATAACTAGAATCTATATAGAACTCAGGAAAATCAGCAAGAAAAGAAAAATCAAACAGGCTGGGTGAGGTGGCTCATGCTTGTAATCCTAACACTCTGGGAGGCTGAGGTGGGAGGATCGCTCAAGGTCAGGAGTTCAAAACTAGCCTGAGCAAGAGTGAGACCCTGTCTCTACTAAAAATAGAAAGAAATTAATTTGCCAACTAAAAATATATAGAAAAAATTAGCCGGGCATGGTGGTGCATGCTTGTAGTCCCAGCAACTTGGGAGGCTGAGGCAGAAGGATTGCTTGAGCCCAGGAGTTTGAGGTTGCTGTGAACTAGGCTGATGTCACAGCACTCTAGCCCAGGCAACAGAGTGAGACTCTGTTTCAAAATAAATCAATAAATAAAAATTAAAAATTAAAAACCTGCCTGAAATAAAAGAAAATAGACTTTATTTAGATTCAGTTTTAGGTTAATAACAAAATTGAGTGGACGGTACAGAGATTTATCATATACCTCTGCCCTCCCCACCCCCAATACACACAGCCTCCTGCACTGTCAACATCGTACACCAGAGTGGTATATTTGTTACAATTGATGAACTTACACTGACACATAATTATCACTCAATGCCTGTAAGACCAAAGTCCATTAGTGTTCAGTCTTGATGTTGTATATTCCATGGGTTTGGGAAATGTATAATGGTGTGTACCCACCATTTTAGTGTCATACAGAATAGTTCACTGCCCTGAAAATCCTCTGTGCTTCACCTATTTATCCCTCCTTTCTCTTCCTAAGCCCCTTTCCAGAATGTCACATAGTTGGATTTGTACAATACAGCCTTTTCAGATTGGCTTCTTTCACTTAGCAGTGTGCATTTAAGGTTCCTCCATGTCTTTTTATAGCTTGATAACTCATTTCTTTTTAGCACTGAATAATATTTCATTGTCTGGCTATCCCACAGTTTATTGATCCCTTTCCCTTTTGAACATTCCAGAACTTTTTTATCCCCCTAAAAGGAAACCCCATACCCATATTAAGCACTCACTCTTCATTCCCTCCTCCCCTCCACCCCTGTCAACCACTACTTTCTGTTTCTATGGATTTGCCTATTCTGGGCATTTCATATAAATGGAATCTCATTGATTCTTTCTATATTCTTTACCCTTTAGCCTTTATTTCATTTGTTCCTGGTTTTTAACTCTTCTCTTTCCCAGGTCCCCAACACTCTCCTGCTACAAAACATGACATGATGTTACATTTCTTTGGAGTATTTGTGACTTTAACACATATGAATGTAGCAGGTATAAAGCAAATGAAATATATGAAATCATATTTCTGGCCTTGGTTGTGACCCCCTCTCCCTCCGCCCCAACACTTAAGCCTGGTTCAGTATCAGGGTCACCAGGAGAGTTTTGTGAAATGTGGATTCCGAAGGCCCACCGGGGAAGTCTCATCCAGGGAATCCTTGTTAGGGCTTCGAAATTGTTTTTTTTTGTTGTTGTTGTTTGTTTGTTTATGCACACTTGTGCATGCTCTGAGGCAGGGCTGGAGGAGCAAGGCCCTGGGGCACAGCACTTAAGGGGGCACTGGCCCTGCCCCTACAGCTGCACCTCTCTCCCCTTAACCTAGTCAGGGATTGCTCTGGGGTCTCCTAAAACTGTGTGGAGAAAACGGGCCTTTCCAGGGAGTTGGAGCCAGAGGCCTGGGTCAGAAAAACACATTATACCTATAAGTCCTCCTCACTTAAATGACAGAGCAACTCTATGGATTTTCACCCAGTTCTTTTTTTTTTTTTTTTTTTTTTTAGGGATAGCATCTCACTCTGTTGCTCAGGCTGGAGTACAATGATGCCATTACAGCTCACAGCAACCTCAAGCTCCTGGGCTCAAGCAATCCTCCTGCCTCAGCCTCCCAAATAGCTGGAACTATATATAGGTGTGTAGTACTGTGCCCGGCTAATATTTCTAATCTTTTGTAGAGATAAGGTCTTGTTCTTGTTTAGGCTGGTCTCTAACTCCTGGCCTCAAGCAATCCTCCCACCTTAGCCTCCCAAAGTGCTAGGATTACAGGCCATGAGCCATTATGCCCAGCCCAGTTCTCTTTTTTAAACTGATATCTTCAATTAATGGTCACAGCCATTGGACAGTATTTCCAGCAAACACACTCCCTCAGGCCTAGAGATATCTGAGAATTATTCATAATGAGTGAAATTGACTTTTCTCTAGAGATCATTTTAAGATGCTATATTAGTTTTCTAGGGCTGCTGTAACAAATACTACAAACTGAGTGGCTTAAAACAACAGAAATTAATTCTATTCCAGTTCTGGAGGTCAGAAGTCTGAAACGAAGGTGTCAGCAGGGACTTGCTCCCTCTGAAACCTGTAGAGAAGATTCCTTCTGTGCTTCTTCTAGCTTCTGGAAGTTGCTGGCAATTCTTGGCATTCCTCAGCTTTCAGTAGCCGCACTTGAGTCTCTGCCTCTGTGGTCACATGGCCCTCTTCTCTCTGTGTCTGCGCTCTGTGTCTCCTGCTAGGGACACGAGTCCTTGGATTCAGGAACCTTCTCTAGTATGACCTCATCTTAACTTGATTGCACCTGCAAAGATCCCATTTCCAAACAAGATCTGTCTTGGTCAATTTGGGCTGCTGTAACAAGGTACCATAGACTGGGTGACTTATAAATAACAGAAATTTATTTCTCACAGTTCTAGAGGCTAGAAGTTTGAGATCAGGGTGCCAGCATGGTCAGTTTCTGTGAGGCTCTCTTCTGGGTTGCAGTTTGCCAACTTCTCATTGTATCCTCACATGGTGGAAAGAGGGAGAAAGAGCTCTCTGGGGCCCCCTTTATAAGGGCACAAATGCCATTCATGGCATAATTACTTCCCAAAGACCCTGCCTCCTAGTATATTACATTGGGGATTGGGATTTCAGCATATGAAGTTTTGGGGGACACATTTAGTCCATCACAAGGTCACATTCACAGGTTCTAGGTGGACATGAATTTGGAGAAAGGGACACTATTCAACTTAGTACAGATGCTTTCTCTATTCAATTGCACATCTCCTTGGTTTTTGGATTTGGATTCATTTTCTCCACCTAGCTCCAAATAAGCTGACATCTCTTGTAAGGATGTTAATGGGTGTTGTGAACTATCTAGTACCAATTTAGAAAAGAACAGAAAGTGATATTCTTTTTCCTAGGTGAAATGGCACATCAAATAATTCATGAGCTCCGCTCCCCTACAGAAATGCACATCTATAGGAGAGAATCCTTTAGGGTTTCACCACCTGCATCCATCCATACATTTCCAAATGTAAGAGACAGTATACCTACAGGGCGTTTTCTGTTTCTAGGAAAGTTGGGGAAAATAAATAAAACTCATGTTTTCCTGAATTTGAAAAGAATTGAAAGCTCTCTTGTTAGGTTAGCAAAGGAATGAGATGAGTGACAGGGAGAAGTGACTAATAGGTGAATTTTTATTTTAAGCAAAACAACATGGAATTGTCATTCCGAAGCCTTAAGGATAATCTAGCTTGGCGCACTTTATAGAGTCAATTGAGCACAGTAGAACCTAAGTGATTTCTTTAGGTCACATAGTCCATTGATCACATATTTATTGATCCTCTACTACATGTAAATCTCTACGCTGAGTAGTGCAGGGGTCAGATCAGAATCCTTGACTCTGGATTCCTGATCTCCTGGTCTTTTCTGTCCAAAATGCTAAATCATCTCACAACCTTATATGACCTGCCTCTGAACAAATTTTTGGTAGAACAAATTCCTTGAAGAATTGCTTCCAGGAAGCAATCTGATGCATCATGATTAAGGAAGCCACACCCCTAATTAACAAGTTATTTAGCCAGCCTGTGCCTCAACTTGCTTACCAGTAAAATGGAAATAGTAAGAGTAACTATACTCAATAGTTCTCTTACATTATGATACATTTTCCATCTCTGGGAAATCAGAGCATGATGTTGGGATTGGCTCACTTGGTTGGGTATGGAGGACACATGGAATCCCCTGGCACCATATAATGTGTGCAGGCATCATTTCTCTTGTTCAAACCCTTTCCTGGGCGCTCAGGGGCCTCAGAACTATGGTGCTCATCAGCCCTCTGCATTTGGCCTTGAAGAGATCAAAGCCTGACTATGGGCCCATCCTGGTCTCTTCCCACTCACTCAGTGCCCATCTATCTACCTACCCACACACACAAGCAGCCTGTGCTCTGATGACTAGTTTCCACCCTGGGTCATTTCAACAGTCAAAGCTATAAAACATACAGGATCAAGGGGCTGGAAAGAGACTTCAGAGATCTAAAGTGAAAAAGCTAAAGTACTGGCTTTCAACTTTTTTCACTGTGACCCACAGTGAGGAACATAGATCACTCTGTGACCCAGTACACATATAGGTACATACACAGACAAAGATACATACATACACACACAGATACACATACATAGAAACATATACACATAGATACACACATACATAGATACATATAAACACACATACACATACATATATAGATACACAATACACATTCATATATACACACATTCATATACAGATACACACATACATAAACAGATGCATGCATTCATATATATAAACATGGATACACATACATATATGTAGACACATATGTACACATAGATGCATATACAGATACATAGATATAAAAAGATACATACCATACATAAATAAATATGCACACACAGATACACATATACATACTCAGATATACACAGAGATACACACATATATGCACAGATACACATATATATACATGCCCATGCATACATAGAAATACACAGATAGATACACACATACACATATATATACACACAAGTGCTTATGTTAAGAATTTGAAAAGTGTGGTCCATGAGCCTAAGGGGCCCCCAGGCCATTTTAGGTGATCAAAGCTATTTTCATAATAAAACTGAAGCATTATTTGCCTTTTTCACAGTGCTGACATTTGTACTGATGGGGTGAAAAGCAACAGTGGGTAAATTTACTGACATCTCAGCATCAATCAAGGCAGTAGGGGTTATTGCATTCTTTAGCTCCATATACTGGCATTTTTTTAAAAAGCCAGTATCATTTAAGAATGTTCTTGGTGAAGCAGTAAAAAGTCATTAATTGTATAAAATCTTGCTCCTTGCATACACATCTTTTTAATATCCTGTGTGATTAAAAAAATATTCATAAAGCACTTTTGCTGCATACTGAAGTACAACAGTGTGCAAGAAAGGCACTTGAGCCATTGTTTGAGTTGCAGATAGAACTAGCTGCATTTTTCATGAAATGCCATTTTTACTTGAAAGGATGCCTGATATACTAACTAGAGTTATTCAGACTTGGGTATTTGGCTGCCATTTCCTCAAAAATGTATGAAGTGATCCCAGTACTTTAAGGAAAGCAATTGACACCGTTTATTGCCAATAATAAAATTTGAACTTTCAGGCAAAAATTAGAATTTTGGAAAAGTTGTATTCACCACCATGAGCTTGACAGTCTCTTAATATTTAAAAAATTTTTCCGATGAGATCGGTAGTTATGTTAACAAAGGTGATTTTTAAAATATTGCATAGTAAAATGTGTCAACCTCTATAATATTTGCATAACTAAATTAATTTTTTCCAGATGATCAATGAATGTTAAAAAATCATGCACATGCATGCGTAAAAGATCCATTCAAAATGCAAGACAGATTTTAATGTAGCAGCATATTAAAAGTTCATTGATAGGGCCGGGCGCGGTGGCTCACACCTGTAATCCTAGCACTCTGGGAGGCTGAGGCGGGCGGATTGCTTGAGGTTAAGAGTTCGAAACCAGCCTGAGCAAGAGCGAGACCCCGTCTCTACTATAAAAAAAAATAGAAAGAAATTAATTGGCCAACTAATATATATAGAAAATTAGCCGGGCATGGTGGCACATGTCTGTAGTCCCAGCTACTCGGGAGGCTGAGGCAGAAGGATTGCTTGAGCCCAGGAGTTTGAGGTTGCTGTGAGCTAGGCTGACGCCACGGCACTCACTCTAGCCTGGTCAACAAGCGAGACTCTGTCTCAAAAAAAAAAAAAAAAAAAAAAGTTCATTGATAGGGTTTCAGATTCAGTTGCTCACAGTGCAACTAACCTTTAAGAAACTCCCACTTGCCAAATTTTGGTAATATCAAAGTAGTATCAAAGAATAGCCACAGTGATCTAAAAATGCTATTAAAATACCCCTCCCCTTTCCAAGTACATACCAGTGAAGATAGATTGTCTTAAAGCACTTAAACCCAAACCACACATTGCAACAGACCGACTAAAGAAGCTAATATGAAAAGCTAGGCATTAAAGGGATTTTCAGAAAATGTAAAGCAATGCCATTCTTCATACTAAATGTTCTCCTATTTGGAAAATATTGTTATTTTTTTATTCAAAAATGTGTTGTTTTTACTTAATATGTAATGGGTTTATTATTGTGGTCAACCCATGGGGGCAAGTGGACCCAAAATTTGGCTTGAGTGTTGAGGCTGATGATGCCACATGTGCACCAAGAAGGTATAAAGAGATTTATTGCTCACATATTGAGGCTTTCTTGGGGAGAGCAGGGCAGGTTCCTTTGAGAAAGCAGGAATGGGTGATTGGCTTGGAGTTTTCTGGTGGATAGGGGGTGGGGATGGGCTAAGGGTTCATTCTTGTGGGCTGGGGCTTGTGTGGTCTGAACTCTCTCATCAGCTTGCCCAGATGTGGTCAAGAAGGAAAGGAGAGGGGTAGAGGTTGAAAGATGTCAGCACTTGAATATAAAAATGGTGTCAGATTCTTTATTAAAATTCAATCCTGATGTTTGATGACTGAAATGTTCCATGTTTCATTTAATCAAATTTGAACTTGTAACAAGTCAGCCATTATGGGGCTCTACAAAGTCTGTAGCCTGAGGCTGGTGTAAGGGAGACGAGAGTTCTGTTGAATGCCTTGTTCAAGTGTGCAGCTTTGTATGTTTTGTGAAATGAAATATGTGTGCCTTGATCACTATCAATGAATGATATTTAGAACTGCAAAGGAGATAAGAAATGCCTCGATGAGCCCTCATATTGTAGCTTTAGTATGTGCAGAGACATGTATGACCTTGATTTATATTTTGGGTATCTATGAGGCAAGATTCCTAGAATTCTTTACCCCAAAAGGCACAATTTCTTGGATAAGAAATTGTTGCTGTCACTGGCTGGACCAGAGACGGCCTAAGTGCCTGTGAAAATGTGCAGATGGGGTTGATTGTTGGCCAGAGGCCAATGCTAATATGACTACCTGAAGTCCAGCCAGTGTGCTGACCCTTGATCCCATCCTTAATTAGGGATGTACCAGTAAAGGGCTGAAAACCACCAGTAGAGCTCCAGCAAGCTCCATTGTGTGTAATGATGGCAATGTTGTCCATAAAGTATTCAAACTCCTATTGCTGTTTTTGCTGAGGCTTTTTGGGTTTTATAAAAGACAGGGTTTCATTTTTGTAGCACGTATGCTCAGCTGATGCTATTTATATATTTATTTATTATAGGTCCCTCTTCATTAAAATGCAACATCTTGAGGTCAGGGCCTGTGTTTGGCTCAGGGCTACATGCTCAGAGGCTGTCAGTGAACATTCAAAGGAATGAATGACTATTCTCTAGTAACAATTTCTCTATGACCTTCCCTGGTGGTTAAATTATTTTACTTTTATTTGGGGAGGGACAGAGTGTCAATTAAGTGTAGTCTCTAGACTAAGTTAGATAACATAGAGAAAATTAGCAATATTGTTGGCCTTTTATAAAATAATGAACATATTTTGTGGAATTTTTTTTTTTTTTTTTTTTTTGGAGACAGAGTCTCTGTTGCCTGGGCTAGAGTGCCATGGCATCAGCCTAGCTCACAGCAACCTCAAACTCCTAGGCTCCAGCCATCATCCTCCTACTTCAGCCTCCAGAGTAGGTGGGACTATAGGCACCTGCCACCATGTCCAATTCATTTTTTTTTAGAGACTGGGTCTTGCTATGTTGTTCAGGCTGGTCTTGAATTCCTGGCCTCAAGCAATCACCTGGCCTCAGCCTCCCAAAGTGCTAAGATTATAGGCCTGAGTCACTGTGTCCAGCCTAGAATTACAACTTTTGTACTACATTCTGAAGCATTCTTTTTGGAGATAATGGTCTAAACTCCAGAAAGTATAAGTGGTTAGCTGAGGCCACAGCTAGATGAGGGGCCAGGGGTCCTGCTGCCATTGCTGAGGGCTCCTTCTACCCCACTTCATACTCCAACCCTTCCCTGTATTTTCCCACTTTAAACCCACAACGAGGGGAAGCTGCAGGCAGGTCAACACTGGGTTTCCTTTGTTTAATATTTGCCTAATTGTTGAGTAAGGTTGGAGACAGACTGATTCTATTTTTAGGCATTTCTGGTTCTGCTGAACGGAAAGTAAAAAGTTAATTATGGAAAGTTTTTAAAAAGTACATTCCTAGATCAAAGAATGGAAGGATTTTTTGAGGTTTAATGACTAGGGGAAGCAAGTGTGTGTGCTTCAAAGTACTCCAAGCACTTAGATTCAGAGAGTGCTTTCTCAAATGCTCTTTGGATCTAAAACAAGAAATCAGTGTGTCCTGGTGCAGACACATCTGGGAACATTAATGCTCCCTGGGCTTAAATAAACTGCCCTGGAAGACAGCACTGAGGGCAGTACACCATGACCGGCCTAAGATCTGTTAGGATGGCAATCGATCATTTAGAGCTTTACAACCAGGAGAAAAAATGAGTGTGAGAAGAAATGCGAAACAATAACAAATCATTATCCTACACCCAGAGCCCTCTAGTTCCTGTGAAAGATGAAAACTCCCATCATTTGAAAAGGCAGAAAAATAAACATTCTAACAATGAAAATTCTCAAGATTTTTTAAAAGAGTAACCTAGAGGAAAAATAGTATCCAAGTTCTTCTAGAAAGACCACAATTTCAGAGAACCTATTCTTTGGGACAAAAATAAATGGGTTCAATTTATTTTATTTCCTTTAGTAACATTTAGTGAAATATTCCCAAGTGCCTGCCTTATGCACAGATTTTTCAGAAGTAGGATTAATATGTGATTACCTGCTACCTAGGGCTATTGTGAGAATTAATTAAATTTTTTTAAAAAAACATAAGTAGTAGGTAGGCCAAACTCTTTCTCTTAAGAGTTGTGCTATGAATTTAATGGGCCGGGCATGGCCCATTATTCTTAAATAAAGACTATAAGAATCAGTTACAGGCCAGGGGCGGTGACTCACGCCTGCAATCTGGGAGCCCAAGGTGGGCAGATCGCTCAAGGTCAGGAGTTCGAAATTAGCCTGAGCAAGAGCGAGACCCCATCTCTACTAAAAATAGAAAGAAATTAATTGGCCAACTAATATATATAGAAAAGAATTAGCCGGGCATGGTAGCGCATGCCTGTAGTCCCAGCCACTCGGGAGGCTGAGGCAGAAGGATTGCTTGAGCCCAGGAGTTTGAGGTTGCTGTGAGCTGGGCTGACTCCACTGGCACTCTAGCCCGGGCAACAGGGTAAGACTCTGTCTCAAAAAAAAAAAAAATCAGTTACAATATGACAGAACATAATGTGTAGTGTTGTGTATTTCGTGTCAAAAAATCTCTCCAAGGCTTGGTTCTACCGTGGGTCTGGGCCGGGCCCCACGTCCCCACGTCCCCAGGTCCCGCCGCGCGGCTGCTGCAGCCTTCGGGCGGGCTCCGCCTCGACCGGGCTGCGCGCATCCGGAGAACAGCCTGGAGCGGACGTGTGAACTGTTCCGCCTCGGTCCCTGGGGTGGGCGTGTCTCCTGTGCCTGCGCCTTGTCCCTGCTGTGCTCCCTCACTGCAGCCCCTTCCTTCACGCTGGCCTCGCCTCTTTCGCCTCAGCCCCGCCTCCTTCTCGCCTCGGCGCGCCGCGGCCTCGCTGCTTCTCCTCAGCCTCGTCGTCGGCCGCTTCCGCACCGCGGTTCCCGCCTCGCGCTTCCCTCGGCCGCGGACTCTCCGTTTTCCTTCCAACTTTCTTGCTTTAGCTCCTCTTTTCCCCGCACCCTGATTCGGGGTGTCACCGTCCTCACCCCGCCAGACGGCCCACCTCCTCATCCTGCTCGCCCGCCCTTCTCCGCGGCGACACCGAGCCTCTTTCTAGGGCCTTAAGTCCTTGTCCCCCAACTTCCCTCACCTTGGACCCTTTCTCCTGGGACTAGCAGGTGACGGTGCTGTGCCTGGGGTGCTCCTGCCTGTTTTTAGCTAGAGGAGGACTTTGCCTGAGCCCCGGTCTGGGGAGATGTCCCCAGCCGAGCGAAGTTTTGCCCCGAGGCGCTGGTTACCCGGACCGGCGGGAGTTCCCGGGTTGGGGGACCGCGAGGGCGTCCCGGTGCCGCCTGAGCTCGGTGTGGGCGTCTCTCAAGGCACGCTGGCGGTGGGGCTTGTGTGATCTTGTTTTTTTTGTTTTATTATTATTATTATTATTATTTTTTTTTTCGAGACAGAGTCTCACTCTGTTGCCCAGGCCAGAGTGAGTGTCGTGGCGTCAGCCTAGCTCACAGCAACCTCAAACTCCTGGGCTCAAGCAATCCTGCTGCCTCAGCCTCCCGAGTAGCTGGGACTACATGGAGGCAGCCGCGCCACCATGCCCGGCTAATTTTTCCTATATATTTTTAGTTGGCCAATTAATTTCTTTCTATTTTTAGTAGAGACGGGTCTCCGTCTTGTTCAGGATGGTTTCCAACTCCTGACCTTGAGCGATCAGCCGGCCTCGGCCTCCCAGAATGCTGGGATTACAGGCGGTGCGATCTTGTTAATTGACAGATCATGAGGACGTGCTGTCAGTTTTGTGCTCCCGTGAGAATGGACGTGCACAGCTGAGGCAAAAATGCCAATGTTCTGGTACTTCAGCTCGGTTTTCTGCATGAGCTTTACTTGTAGGACAGTTGCTATGAGAGAACAGAGGGTATTTTTTGTCTGTCTGTTTGTTTTTTGGAGATTACTAGCTCCAGACTTACAAATTTGTTGTCAAAAATTTTAGTGTGTTGTTACCGAAACGTTTTCTGTCAAAGAGTTCACTGTGATAATTTCAAAGCAATTTTCTCTAGTTAAACCCAGTATGCAAATATGCGTCCTTATCCTTGCTTCTTATACATTGATCTTTCATTTTTACTGTATTAATAAGGTTTTAGCTTGTCTTTCTGTTTCTTCATAAGCCAGATATTACAATACTTCTTAGAATATTCTGCTAACTTTTGGCTTTTTTTTCTTTACCATGTCCACCTTAGTCTTAAAAACATCTTTTTCTCATTTTGAAACTTGGGGTGTCTTAAATTTCTCTGAAGGTTTTAAGTTGTCTATAAAATGAAGGAATTGGATTTAATTCAATCCAATTAGTGCCCCCATTTCCCTAATTTTGTGATCTGAGGTACATTTAGAGGTACAGGGTTGGGTAATCTTTATTTTTGTTTTTCCAAGTTTATGGTGTATGTCTAGCATCTGATTGCAAAGGTTTTTTGTGTGATCAGTTTCTGTAATGATATAAATTGTGCTCTAAAATTTAGTACTTCAATCTGAACAGAACAAATACAGCTTTTAGCGTCTACTTCTCTTTTAACTAATGAGTTATAAAAAATCTCCCTCATTATATGGTACATATACATATAATAGTATATAAATCTTGGTTTATTCCAAAGTTGGTCTGCACTCTTCAGCTATTTTTAGCAAAGGACTTTGGAGCTTGACTGTGTTAATCCTAGCAACCACAGAGAAGGACACTTCTGGTGGGCTTCGAGGACTTATCTATCTGCTGAGGGAAGCCCCTTTCAAAATTTCTTTTGTTTTTAATTCAGATATTTTTTATTAAGCCAGATATTAAAGAGATTTGTAAAAAATGTAAAACAATGCTACTCATTACAATTTTTTGGTTTTGGAAAATACAATTATTTTAATAAAAATAAATTATATTGACTTATAAAAAAAATCTCTCCAAGAATTACCATCCTTTTAGAAAATGGGCTATTGTAAGAGGGTTATAATACAAAATTATTGTTTAATAATAATTTTACAGTTTTGTTTTTTTTTTTTTTGAGACAGAGTCTCACTCTCTTGCCCAGGCTAGAGTGCCATGATGTCAGCCTAGCCCACAGCAACCTCAAACTCCTGGGCTCAAGTGATCATCCTGCCTCACCCTCCCAGGTAGCTGGTACTACAGGCATATACCACCATGCCTGGCTAATTTTTTTCTGTTTTTAGTTGTTTGGCTAATTTTTTTCTATTTATAGTAGAGACAGGTTCTTGCTCTTGCTCAGGCTGGTCTCGAACTCCTGAGCTCAAATGATCCACCCACCTTGGCCTCCCAGAGTGCTAGGATTACAGGTGCGAGCCACTGCACCTGGCCAATTTTACGAGTTTTGATCTGGATTTGTTCTCTGTATCACTGTACTCTTAGGTGAAACTTGAGAGGAAAGGAATTAGTTTCAGCTCAATGTAAGAAAGAATTGAACAGGCCAGGCACGGGGACTCACGCCTGTAATCCTAGTAATCTGGGAGGCTGATGCAGCAGGATCGCTCAAGGTCAGGAGTTCGAGACCAACCTGAGCAAGAGCAAGACCCCGTCTCTTCTAAAAATAGAAAGAAATTAATTGGCCAACTAAAAATATATAGAAAAAATTAGCCGGGCATGGTGGCACATGCCTGTAGTCCCAGCTACTCGGGAGGCTGAGGCAGGAGGATTGCTTGAGCCCAGGAGTTTGAGGTTGCTGTGAGCTAGGCTGACACCACGGCACTCTAGCCAAGGCAAGAGAGTGAGACTCTGTCTCAAAAAAATAACAAAAAAAAGAAAGAAAGAAAGAATTGAACAATAGTGTCTACAATATTATGGAGGCCTGAGAGGAAAGTAGGCTGCTCCTCACTGGGGATCCTGTGTAAGTATTTGTCAGGAAATTGTCCAATAGATGTAAGCATTCATTGGTGGAAAGAAGTAAATTGATGGATGGGTTCTCAAACTAGCCAGTCACCAGAATCACTTCAAGAACCTATTAAAATTCAAATTCCTTGGCCTCACTCATAGAAATTCTAATTTAGTGTGTCTGTGATGGAGCCCGAGATTGTGTATTTTTATGGAAATCCTCCTATGTCTCTATGTGAAACTAGCTTTGAGTTCTACTACCCTACGTTGGTGTTTCTCAAACTGGAAAATGCATAGTCCCCCTGAAATATGGGGAGGACTGGATCTGCAGACCTCATTTTAAGAAATATTGCACCTAGTGTCAAGATGAAGTAAACACCCTGCAGTTATTTTTACTTTGGTTGAATTATTTTATCTTATAAAGATGTGGTATATATTCTAGTAATAATTCTCAACTGAAAGCTTTATAGATTGTCTTTAATTACTTGAGAGTGTGTTTTCCCAACCTGAACAGACTCTTAGCTGCCTAAGAAAATAGTTACATAACCAGTTTGAGAAACATTGTACTAGAAGTTGTCTAGAGACCCTGAGATTTAAAAATCTGGTACCTGGAGTTTCTGGTTTGGGCTCAATTGACTCCTAAGTAAAGGTGGCCAGAAAATAATGAGGGCTAGCTGTGGGAGAGGCTACAGGGGCCAGGGAAGGGAGGGGTTGCCAGTTAGGCCTTGAGGGGTTGCCAGTTAGGCCCCTTGATCCACGGGTTTTAGCAGCCCTTTCCCCAGAGCCTTGCTTAGTGCCTGGCACATAGTAGTCAGGGGATAGGTATTTGTTGAATGAATGAGGGAAGGAAGAAGATGATAGGTGCCAGGTTTAGTTATAACCAGAACCTCTGCCTGGATTTTTGGCTAAGCTACCCATAACTGTAACTCTCCACATCTTCCCCAGGGAATTTGCTTTCTGCTCTAACTGGCTTGAGTATGTGAATGAAGGAAGAGTGCACACAGATCTAACTTTAAGCCCTCAGGGAGCATGTGAGGATAGAAAAATCAATTTGCAAGTTAAATTACCAAGGGAAATAAAATTGCTGGCCAAAAATCATAATCCCTTTGCTCCTAAAGTATAGAAATGCCTTGGTTTGCTAGAGAATTGAATTTTTTTAAACTTCTTTTTTATTATAAAGAAAACATGATGCTGTGTCAGCCGGGATAGGCCGGCGTATGCCACAGTAATAAACAACCCCCAAATCTCAGTGACTCAAGTCGATTTCTTGCTTTTGCTACATGCCCAAGGAGCATCAGTTGAGACTCAGGGCACAGGCTGACAGTTGTTTCCTCTCAGCAACTGCTTCCTTGGTCACCAGGACATTGGGAAGGAGGGCATGGTGAATTATGCACTGCTTTCTATCTAGAAAGGTCACACATCATTTCTGCTCAAATTTCATTGACCTAAAAAAATCTACATAATCCATCCAATAGTGCTGGGGGAGTCCAATCCCATCAGATGCCTTAATGAGAGTTGCAAATATCTAGTGAATAGCCTTTAATAACGACTACATATGCTCACTGTGGAAAACAGACACATAGAACTAGCCTTGCACAAGTAAAGACTGAAGGACTGTATGGGTTCTTCAACTCTACATATGCAAGAAGTTCTATCACAAATTATAATTGTCACAAATTATAATTATAATTGAGAAGTTCTGTCTCAAAAAAAACTGTAAAGTTATTATTAAACAATAATCTTGTATTATAACCCTCTTACAATAGTCCATTTTCTAAAAGGCTGGTAATTCTTGGAGAGATTTTTTTTTTATAAGTCAATATAATTTATTTTTATTAAAATAATTGTATTTTCCAAAACCAAAATATTGTAATGAGTAGCATTGTTTTACATTTTTTACAAATCTCTTTAATGTCTAGCTTAATAAACAATATCTGAATTAAAAACAAAAGAAACTTTGAAAGGGGCTTCCCTATAATTATAGCTATAGGTTAGGTATTTGAAGGCCAACGTGAATCAAGGATTGGCATGGATACTTCTACATCTCCCCCCATACTATTCTTCAGCTTTGACTCAGACGTGCATTTTAGGATGCAAAAGGTAGTTTTAAAAAACTTATTGCTTCCTGCATCTTTGTCCAAATACATCTTTACTACTATTCAAACTCAACTTTCCTTTTGTAAGAGTTTCTTTTAAAATTTCAAAATTTTGAGTTTCTTCTGACCAAATTGGGGTAATTTGAAATAGATAAGAGAATCACAGAAAAATAGAGCAGGAAAGGTATGCAAAGATCATCTGATCCAGCCACCTGATACTACAGAAAAGATGAAGGAAATGCTGGGATTTAATCTCTTAGGTTAAGGTTAAATACCTTCTGCACAAGGAAGTTGCAGAACTTGAAGTTAAAGCTTTTGACTCCAAGTTAAATTTCTTTCTTTTACAGGCCTCTAATTTATGTCGAAAGAGGCTAGGTTCTCTGTTTCATCCAGTTTCCTCGCATTCATATGCTTTTGTCATGTAGAATTCCTCACTATTCAAATTCCAATAGAGCTATGACCATCTATTGTTATATTAATAATACTGATAATTGCTGCCATTTATTAAGTGATCCTTACTTACCATAGAGGTTTTGTATTTTATCCCTACAAATATAACGTGTTGTAGGTTGAATTGTATCACCACAAAAAGATAGTTTCAAGTCCTAACCCCTGGTACCTATGAATGTGATCTTATTAGGAAATAAGGTTTTGCAGATGTAATTAAGATGCAGTCATAATGGATGAGAGTGTGCCCTAAGGCTAGTGTCCTTACAGTAAGGAACTTTGTAGACAGAGACACAAAGGAGAGAAGGACATGTGAAGATAGAGGCAGAGATTGGAACAGATTGCCAGCAATCACAAGAAGTTAGAAAAGGCCAGAAGGGATCCTCCCCCAGAGCCTTCAAAGAGAGCATGGTCCTATGATACCTCCATTGTGGACTTCTAGCCTCCAGGACTGGTAAACAATATATTTCTGTTGTTTTAAGCCACTGAATTTGTGGAACTTGTTACAACAGCCCAAGGAAACTGACACTTCTCCTGTTTCTCTGCTTTTCTCCTTAGTGCCTGCAGTCCCTAAAGCAGTACACATCCCTTTCAAGATTTTCTAACAAAGACTAGAAAACCCAAGGGCATGTTCTATAGTGGAAAGTGCTGGCCAAGGCTGTGCAGCCCACACCAATCTGGTTTCCTACCCTGACCTGAAGACTCTTTGGCTGACCTCAGGCAGTTTTCTAACCTCTCTTAGCTTCAACTACCTCTCCCGAGAAACAAAGGTAGTATTGCCCAACACGTTGGGAAGACTGAACGAAGCGTTATATGTAATGTGCTTAGTGAGCTGTATGGTACACAGTGGATGCTCAATAAGTTAGTGATAAGGGCAAGAAAACGCTACCATCACTGCCTCCCCCATGTCCCCAGCCATGATCACTCGGACCTCAGAAGATCATTTGCACCTTGGGTTTTAGATGCTGATAACTGGTTTCCATAGGTGAGGTTAGGGCAGGGAAGACCTAGGAAAGGGCTGGCATGCTGATCGAAAGGCTCCCTCCATGCAGGCTGATGCAGGGCTTTGGGTGGGGGAGAGGTGGGAGATGAGGCGAATTCCAGGGACAAATTGTGGGGGGAAAGAAGGGGAGAGGTGCTCTTCAAGAGACAGATAAAACCTCAGTTGCCTGTAAATATGAACACCTCCTATAAATAAATATGAGAAATTTAAATAGTGCTTAGTAGGTGCCGAGGACTATTCTAGATGCTTTACATAAATTAACTCATGTAAACTTCTCAACAACCTCTGAGATAGTTACTATTATCTCTATCTTACTTGTGAACGAACTGAGGCAAAGGGAGGTTAAGCAACTTGCCCAAGGTTCCCCAGCTGGTAAGTGGGGGAGCTGGGCCTCAAATCAGGCAGGCTGTTCTAGCATCCTTCCACCAAATGCAGACACTGTCACTCTGTGGATAAGTGCTAAGCAACCAGTGGTGTCTGTATAACCCTGTGTTAAGGATGGTACACAGGATCAGGGTTACCGCACTTTGGTTGACTTTCTCCTGAAAACTGCATCATCCTAACAATCCCCAGGATACCTTAAGTCTCCAACATTTTTTCCTCTCTCAGGCCCCCAGTTCCTGGGTCCCTGTTGGCTTGTCTATCGTCTGCTCTTAGGTGGGTGTCCTCTCTCTGTGCCTGTGTAGTAGTCAGGGTTTGTGATATATAATAGAAGCAAGATATAAGAGGGATTATCACCGGCACTAACCAATCTTGGGAGCTGGCTGAACAGTCTGTGAGTGCCATGGTATCAGCCTAGCTCACAGCTCAAACTCCTGGGCTCAAGCGATCCTCCTGCCTCAGCCTCCTGAGTAGCTGGGACTACAGGCATGCGCTACCATGCCCGGCTAATTATTTTTCTATATATATTTTTAGTTGGCCAATTAATTTCTTTCTATTTTTGGTAGAGACAGGGTCTCGCTCTTGCTCAGGCTGGTTTTGAACTACTGACCTTGAGCCATCCTCCCGCTTTGCCTCAGCCTCCCAGAGTGCTAGGATTATAGGCTGTGAGCCACCGCACCAGGCATATCCCCAGTTTCTGATTCAGGTCTGGGATGGGGCCTGAGAGCTCGCCGTTCTATCAAGTTTCCAGGTGGTGATGACAATGCTGGTCTAGGGGCCACACGTGGAGAACCACTAGCCTTGTGGCTAAGAGCACAGGCTTCCAGGCCAGGCATGGTGGCTCACGTCTGTAATCCTAGCACTCTAGGAGGCTGAGGTGGGCAGATTGCTCGAGGTCAGGAGTTCGAAACCACCCTGAGCAAGAGCGAGACCCCCGTCTCTACTATAAATACAAAGAAATTAATTGGCCAACTAATATATAGAGAAAAAATTAGCCAGGCATGGTGGCACAGGCCTGTAGTCCCAGCTACTTGGGAGGCTGAGGCAGAAGGATTGTTTGAGCCCAGGAGTTTGAGGTTGCTGTGAGCTAGGCTGACTCCACGGCACTCACTCTAGCCTGGGCAACAAAGCAAGACTCTGTCTTGGAAAAAAAAAAAAAAGAGCACAGGCTTCCAGACCACACTGTGAGGGTTGGTCTCCAATTCATTGTCTGTTTGTGGCATAACCTTGGGCAAGTTACTCAATATCCTCCAGCCTCAGTTTCTTTATATGTAAAATGAGGATAATAATAACTCCTGCTTTGGGGGGTTATAGTGAGATTAAATAAATTGATCCACATAAAGTATGGATTTATTTTTTTATGTAGCCATAAAGTACTTTGTCCATGTTTTATCCATAAAATATTTTACCCACAGTAAGTATGGATACAGCATAAAGTAAATAACAACTGTTTACTATTATTTTAATTCAGAATATATTATGTGAGTTAGTGATCATGTAGCAAATGCATATTGGCTTCCAGATTTACAGATCTTCCACACTCATAAAGGCTTTGTCTAGAAGAAATTCAGTCTGTGATTTAATTTCTTGGTAATTAGTTGTGAAATCTTCAAATCTCTTCAAATTTGTCCCTTAGTATTTCTCTAATGATGATCACGGAGCTTGGAAGTACCAAGCAAATGCGTTAGGGAAAAAGTATTATGATAGAAATATAGCAAGTGAAATCTTTTATGAAATATTATTTTAACGGAAAAGTTAACTTTAAGGCAGTTTGAGTTTAATTCCCTAATTGTCCAGGGGGTGGCAGCACCACGCGGGAATTTTGCAGAAGACTATAGTCGAGACTCCCCACCCCCACCTCTCTGCACCAGGGGGGCTCTTTTGCCCTGTGGACCTCACGTCCTGGATCTCAGACTCTTTCTTATCCTTGTCTGGACTTTAGATGATCACCTACGTGCACCAAGCCCCCTTCCTGTTGGGGATGGCAGTGTCCGTTCATGGGTTGAGGAAAAACAGTTTCACGTTGGCCGCAAGACTAACCTGAAGTGTGACTCTAAACAGGTCTCTTGTGCCCCCGCCCTCCAGCCTCAGTTTCCCTTGTGTGAAACGAAGACAATGGAATAGAGGCTCTAGGGGGTCATCCGCCCTGGCAGCCCGGGGTCTCAAGTTCAAAGTCAGGGCAAGTAGGAGGTGCCCACAGGCAGGTGGGTCCTGAGGGCAGAGGGTGGGGACAGCAGCGGGGTGGCGCCCTCAGCTACGTCCTGCCGCAGGAATCCGGGACGCGGGGTCGGGGGCGCCAGAGACTGACCGGCGCCCTGCGGGGCGTCCCGTTTACCAGGATGCAGTCAGAAATTCCATGGAGAGCTGCATCAGCTTTTAACATAAAACTGATGGGGTCCACGAAATTCTATGCCTCAGAAGGCTTCTCCAGGGGTAACCAGGCCGCGCTCCTCTGCCTTTGGGGTTATTTCGGTGCATACTCACTTTGGGAAGAGCCTTGTTTCCCGGAAGCCTATCGGAGAAGGATGCTCTGGCGCCCTCTGGTGGCGCATCCCGGGTAAGGCGTCACTCACCTTCTCGCCCTGCCTTCAATCTCTCCCAGTAAATAATCCAGATTTTACCTTTGAGACGTGTGTCCCCAGCTTCTGGACTGTTATTGCTTTTACAGTTAACTCCAGGATCCCCCACCTAGAGGTTAGGAGATTCCACATTGGTAACGGGGACTTCAAGCAAGATTAGAGAGAAAGTACTCATCAACTATTAAATCACTTGGTGAAGCTGCCAAGTCTTCAGCAGTTGGCTCATTTCGGAGAAAAACAGCATGCGCTGGGAGAAAGTTGTCAGCCCCAACAGAGGGAGGGAGCGTCTGAGAGGAGCCTCACATTTTCTGTGCTCCTGCTCTGGGGAGCTGGCACTCAGGAATCCCCCTGCTTCTTCCTCTACCTGCTGTCTCTGTGACTCAGACAGATGACTAGGCGTCCACTTCAGTTTCACGATTGAGATCCCAGTTCCTCACAGGCTGGATCCTCCCCGGACCCCATGCAATCCTTCCCAGCACCCCTGATGAGTGGGGGCCTAGGTCCTGTTCCTTGTGTCTTGAAGTGTTGCTGGAAATACTAACATTTCTCAGACAGTGGTCAGGGACCAATTGCACCGGCATGTCCTGGTATACTTGTTATGCCCGGACTCCTCTGGACCAGCCCTGGACTTGCTGAATTAGAATCTCTGAAGGTAGAGATAAGGATTATGCATTTTTATTAAGATTCCTAAGTGACTATTGGGCAAGCCAAGACTTAGGAACTATAGATTGGTAACTCCTCATCATGATACTATCTGCCCACTACAAAGACAGGAGCAAATGTCTGCATTTTCACCCCACTGCCAATAGGACTGTGCCTTCCTAGATCTCAGCACCATCCTGAGTGCACAAATGTGGCCCTCCTGGCTCTCTTCCTGGGAAGCAAGTCATGGAGTAAATTCCCCAGCTCTTGCCTGGACCACTTTATTCTCCCACCAGGTTAGTGTTTCTGAGGTTGCAGCAAGACTCTTTGGTGAACAACCTTAAATCATACCCCTAACATTAAAATAAACACGTCAAACACTAAGAAATTGAACATGTAAAGACACAAAAGCATATGTGATCCAATCTATATATATTGACAGAGTCATTTATAATGTGGGAAAATAAAAGCTGCCTACAAAAACAATTATGTGTTACTTTGGTAGTTTTGCTCAGTGGAGGCAACTTTTTTTCTCTGTTTCTGTCTTTCTGTCTGCACTTGACATTGACAGGAATAACATGAAATTGAATACATGCTGTGTCTATTAAACAGGAGCAGTGAGGTCAGGGGCCTGAAACCCACTGTAGGGGTCAGGGACTCGGTGTTGGAGAGGACATTAAAGTACAACTTCTTCCCCAGAACAGGGATCCCTTCCTGACTTCTGCTGCTGCCTGCCCTTGGACCTATTTTCAGGTAAACTTTTCATCTGAGTACCTAAGGCTTCCTCACCAACCACTCCCCCCAAATGAGGCAGAGAACAAAATAGCCTCCAAGCTTATGAACACTGGTTACTGGTGTTACTTGTGCTGCCACCTTAGCGTGCTGTCTGTGTCCAGCATGCTAGCCAGCAGCCACGCTGGCTTGGCTGTGGAGCACTTAGAATGTGGCTGGTGCAGAATGTGCTCTAAGTGTAAAAGGCATACCAGCTGCTGGAGACTTAGCAAGAATGTAATAAACCATCTCATTAGTGATTTTATATATTGATCACATGTTGAAATGATAATATTCTGGGTATATTGAGTTAAATAAAATATATTATTAAAATTAATATCACCTGTCTGTTTGTCCTTTTCAAATTTGGCCACTACAGGCAATTTAAAATAACATACATGGCTCACATATTTCTATTGCCCTCTATTCTGTTGCTACACCAGACCTTACTGGTTTAGACTGAGGTATTTACCTGACGATCTTAAAATTAAAGTGCCCTAAACTGTGTGATCTGCCTGGTCTCTCCCAGTTCTTCCCTTCCCAGCCAGCACTATTCTTTTGCCCATGGAGCTGTGAGACATATAACTGCTTTTGTTAAAAAACCATGTTAGAATGCCCCAACTTGCTCATTCCCTTGCTAGATAAGTCAAAACATACTTTCCTGTGACAGCTTTCCATGTGAATAAATGAGTCATGGTTAATGACTAGATAATAACAAATGTATGGCATTTATTGAACCAATTCCCTATTGCTAGTCTTCTAATCTATTTTTAGGTTTTAAAAAATTAACCCTAAGGATAACTATCCTTATAGTCAAATCTTTATACACATATTAAAGGATTTCCTTTGGATAAATCCTTACTATTATAATTGCTAAGTTGAAACAATACTGTGTGTCTTTTTTTTTTTTTTTGAGACAGAGTCTCACTTTGTTGCCCAGGCTAGAGTGAGTGCCGTGGCGTCAGCCTAGCTCACAGCAACCTCAAACTCCGGGGCTTAGCGATCATCCTGCCTCAGCCTCCCGAGTAGCTGGGACTACAGGCATGCGCCACCATGCCCGGCTAATTTTTTGTATATATATTTTTAGTTGGTCAATTAATTTATTTCTATTTTTGGTAGAGATGGGGTCTCACTCAGGCTGGTTTCGAACTCCTGACCTTGAGCAATCCGCCCGCCTCGGCCTCCCAAAGTGCTAGGATTACAGGCGTGAGCCACCACGCCCGGCCAATACTGTGTGTCTTTAAAGCTTGTAACAAAGACACTATTCCACATTATACTGAATATTATAATTTTCAAACTCTTTGTAATTCTTATAAAATGGTCATTTTGTTTAAAAATGTTACATTAAAATAGTTACAAATGAATTTAAAATGGCAATTTATTGTTTTTTTTTTTTCTTTAGTGGTATGGTATTTCTTAGTTTTCCACTCATTGTTTTAAGCTCCCTTTCTGTTGAGTAAAAAGTATTAAATAAAATTAATTAAATAGAATTAAACTAAATAGATTTCAAATGCCAGTTTCTTGTGTGAATGTGTCCTTCCAGAGGTATTCTATACATTTTCCACACAATACACATTTTTCTACACCTTGCATTTTCATGTTCCTTTGTTGGAAAGGAAAAAGAAGACTGGGCTTGTTTTTTGTTTTTTTACCCTCCTTAGGAAATTTCAACTGTTAAACTTGTAATGATCATAAGAATCCTCTTTCTTTCTTTCTTTCTTTCTTTCTTTCTTTCTTTCTTTCTTTCTTTCTTTCTTTCTTTCTTTCTTTCTTTCTTTTTTGAGACAGATTCTCACTTTGTTGCCTGGGCTAGAGTGCCATGGGATCAGCCTAGTTCACAGCAACCTCAAACTCCTGGGCTCAAGCGATCCTTCTGCCTCAGCCTCCCGAGTAGCTGGGACTACAGGCATGTTTTTCAATATATTTTTAGCTGTCCAAGTAATTTCTTTCTATTTTTGGTAGAAACAGGGTCTCGCTCTTGCTCAGGCTGGTCTTGAACTCCTGAGCTCAAATGATCCACCAGCCTCAGCCTCCCAGAATGCTAGGGTTACAGGTGTAAGCCACCGCGCCCAGCCAAGAATCCACTTTCGTAAGCAGTAACTTATTTTCTTTCCTTTCTTGTCATTCGTCTTTTCTTCCAGATGGAACAGTAAGCTGTCAGGTCCTGAGTATCCCAGGACCCCCGATTAACAAGCATGCCCACCCTGTGTTTGTGAAGGGGAAAGAGTGAACACCAAGGCCCTGGGCTGGGCTGCAGAATCCTCTCCGCTAAGACCTGCTGGCAGATGCAACAGGTGAGAAGTGATTGATCTCCCCTTTGTGTAAGGAAGTCCCCGTCTTTCCTTCTCAACCCTCAAGTTTCATTTTTCTCTTTTATCTCTCCATCTCAGTTTAACAACACTTCATATACAATTGACACTATACAAATGCTTGTTGAACAAACAAACTAATAAATGAAAATATCAATGAATGAATACTAGCCAATCCCAGAAATATTTGATAAAGCCTGTTTAAACAGTCAGAAGATTTTTATCCATGTGCTTGGCTTGCCATAAATGAACAATGACAGTGTAGCACAAGTGCCACTGGGATAATGGTGGAATCACATCTTGTTAGAGCTGGAAGAGGCCCTAGAGCTTGTCATGTCTTCTCAAGGTCCCAAACTGGTGAATACCAGCAGAATGTATTTATTTGGTCTGCATGGTCTTGTTGCTGCCGATGTTGGTACTTTTGAATTAGGTACATAAACCTATAAAAATTGAGACATTTCATAAAAAGTGATTCAGAACTTTTTTGGGCAAAAAAAACTGAAGAATTTGGAATCTCTAGGTCTATGGCTACAGATAGTAACCTGGGCTGAATATTTGCTGTTCCCCTTTTGGACTGAGTCTGTTGGCATTTATCCAATGCAGCTCCCATTTACTCACAGTGCACCTAACACATATGCAAGGCTTGTCCAGCCTGGAAGAATTGCACTTGTGATACCTGACCTAATCCAATGCCTGCTACCCCATTTTACCAATAGGAAAACTGAGGCCCGCTCAATTTACCTCCTTAAACAGTTGGTCTGATTTGGGTCTCATCCCTGCACTGTCTTCCATCCACTGTCAGAGTAAGCTCTAGAAAATACAAATTTGACAGGGTCACATCCCTGCTTAAAATCTTTCAGTGGCTCCTTGCTAGTTTTGAAGATCCCTGTCTTCTTATCATAGCTTACAAGACCTTTCAGTGCAAAGCCTACTTTGCCTACCTTAACTCTGACAACTCTAACAAACCAGCCACACCAAGTATCCTCACATTGTTTCATTCTGCCATATCCTTTCGTGCCTCAATGTCCCTTTACCTGGACTGCTCTTGCCTATCATTTATCTGGCAAACTCATTCATACTCAGTACTTAGCCCAGGCACCTGTGATTCTTCCCCCTTCTCCGCCACCTCTGAGCCACAGGGCTCAGCTCACACTCCTGTTTATAGCTCTCAGACAGTCTGTTATGACTTCCCACTTGACTATGTGCTCCTTGAGGGAAGGGACCAAAAACCAGTGATTTTATCCTTAGCATTTTCCCCAGCGCTCAACAAACCTTGACTAGACGAAGGATAGCCTTGCTCCAGGTGACTTTGTTGGTGACATAGCTGTGAGAAAATATGGTCTTCACCTGATTTCCTGTAGGGTTATGACTAGAAATCCTTTACAATTTTGAGAGAGTACAGGGACAAGCTATAACCTCTCCATATTGCCAGACTGTCTCAGTAAACAAAATCAGCTCTTGTTGATTCTCTTGTTCCTCCTTTTCTCTTCCACACATAATGTATACTCAGCTTCCCAGTTATGAGGTTGACACCCAGACATCCGTTTGACTCCAGATGACTAACATAAGCCAATCACAAAAATTCTATATTTCTTGCTAACATTTTGCCCATGAACAAGCTTGTGACAAAAATCCGATTAGTGAAACATGAGGAGAATCCTGCTGAATGGAAGATGGTTCTGAGGAATTTTCTTCTATTCTAAAGAAAAGCCACAAGAACAGATACTTCCTCCTTTTATCTTCCTGACACCATCATTTCGGAACATGGAAGTGCTGAAAGCATCTTGCCACCAGCCTAAAAATGAAGCCAACACCAACTATGGCAGAACAGAGAGATGGGGAAAAACCTCGAATGAAAGTGTCATTAAGCAGCTGAATCAATCAACCCTGATTCTTGTTACATTACCACATTAGATAATAAATAAATTTCTTTTTTTAAGCCAATTTAAGTCATGTTTGCATATTTTGATTTGGAATTAAAACATACTGCCTGATATAGTTCTTCAGTTCCTCAAATAACTACATATAATCCTCAACTTTCTAATCCCTTTGTTAGTCTATGAATAGCCTAATTAATTAGATAAGCTTTGGATGTCTAAAACTGAGCACCATGAAGGGAGGAGGGGCATGATCAGGGATTCTTTAACTATTGGTTTTCTCCTTATCATTCCTATGCATAGCTCTCAGTTATAGATAATGCACTTCTTTTTTTTTTTTTTTTGAGACAGAGTCTCACTTTGTTGCCCAGGCTAGAGTGAGTGCCATGGCGTCAGCCTAGTTCACAGCAACCTCAATCTCCTGGGCTCAAGCAATCCTTCTGCCTCAGCCTCCCAAGTATCTGGGACTACAGGCATGTGCCACCATGCCCGGCTAATTTTTTCTATATATATATTAGTTGGCCAATTAATTTGTTTCTATTTATAGTAGAGACGGGGTCTCGCTCTTGCTCAGGCTGGTTTCGAACTCCTGACCTCGAGCAATCTGCCCACCTCGGCCTCCCAGAGTGCCAGGATTACAGGTGTGAGCTACCACACCGGGCCGATAATGCACTTCTTAAAGTTGTCCATGAGTGAGTCGCATTCCATCATTCCCTACTGTACGCTATGCTGTCAGCTTCTTTCCACCCTTCAGCCACACTTCTTCCTTCCTAACAACACCCACATTTTGTTTACAAGAATGCCTATCCTCCTTGCAGCACAACGCCCCCTGTTCCAAGGATAAGCCTGATTCTTCCACGGACAACCCCATCGCCCCTTGTCAATTATCAATGATGAATTGTTCTGTAACTCAGTTCTGGCCAGTGAGACGTGAGAGGAAGCCTATCAGGAAGCTTCTGGGAAAACTTTTCCCATTCCTAAGGTAGAGCTAATTCCTCTTGATGCTGCCCTGTGAGAAAGTGAATACTCCAATTACTGTGGCCGTCTTGGTAAGAGTTTGAGGATGAGGCCAACAACAAAAATATCAGAAGAAAAAGATGGGAAGAATCCAGGTCCTTGATAGCACATTGAGATGTTGAATTGACCAATTTGAAGCACTTCGTACCCTAGTTGGGGATTTTAGTAAATAAAAATAAATAAATTGAGGGAATTTGTTGCCCGTAAACCAACCTTGCAAGAAATGTTAAAAAAAATTCTTTAGAGAGAAGGAAAATGATACACTTCAGAAACTCAGATATATATAAAGAAAGGAAGAGCATCAAAGAAGAGATAAATGAAAATAAAATAAAACTTTTACTTTTTATTTTTAAATTTCAGCATATTATGGGGGTACAGATTTTAAGGTTTCAATAAATGCCCTTTCCCCCCTCCCCCCTACTTTTTATTCTTAATCTAGCATATATATATATATATATATATGTATACACACACACATAAATACAAACATATATATGCTATATATATATTTTTTTTGGGGGGGGGGGACAGGATCTCACACTTTCACCCAGGCTAGAGTGCAGTGGTGTCATCATATCTCACTGCAACCTCAAACTCCTGGGCTCAATCAATCCTCCTGCCTCAGCCTCCCAAGCAGCTGGGACTATAGGCACATGCTACCACACCTATTTTTTCTATTTTTTTGTAGAGATGGGATCTTGTTCTTTCTCAGGCTAGTCTTGAACTCCTGGCCTTAAGCAGTCCTCCCACCTTGGCCTCCCAGAGTGCTAGGATTACAGGCATGAGCCACTCCACCTTGCCTATATGCTTATATAATATGCATAAACATATATAAACATATAAACACATGCCTATGCTTATGTATAAATGGAATGAGTAAACACTATTATGCAAGTGATGAGAGGATAGGAATTAGGATTATTTTGTTATTATAAATTACTTGCACTATCTGTGATTCAGTATAGTGTTATTTGAAAGTGTGACTTGGATTAGTTATAAATTTATATTGCAAATTCTAGAGCAACCACCAAAAAAAAAAAAAAAAGTAAAAAAGGAAGCATAACTGATAAGCTTAGAAAGGATAGGAAATAATATAAAATGCTCAATTAAAACCACAAAGGCAGGCAGGGTGCGGTGGCTCACGCCTGTAATCCCAGCACTCCGAGAGGCTGAGGCGGGCAGATCATTTGAGCTCAGGAGTTTGAGACCAGCCTGAGCAAGAGTGAGACCCTATCTCTACTAAAAATAGAAAAAAATTAATTGGCCAACTAAAAATATATAGAAAAAAAATTAGCCGGGCATGGTGGCACATGCCTGTTGTCCCAGCTACTTGGGAGGCTGATGCAGGAGGATCACCTGAGCCCAGGAGTTTGAGGTTGCTGTGAGCTGGGCTGATGTCACGGCACTCCAGCCCAGGCAACAGAGTGAGATTCTGTCTCAAAAAAACCCACAAAGGCAGAAAAGAAATGGAAGATAAAAAAGAAAGAAAGAAAGAAAGAAAGAAAGAAAGAAAGAAAGAAAGAAAGAAAGAAAGAAAGAAAGAAAGAAAGAAAGAAAGAAAGAAAGAGGACAACAAATAGAAAACAGTAACAAATATGGTAGATATTAATCCAACTATGTCAATAATTACCTTAAACATCAATGGTCTAAATATACCAATTAAAACATAGAGATTGTCAAAAAGCAAGACCCAGCTGTGTTGTCTATAAAAAACCACTTTAGATATAATGACACATATAGATTAAAAGTAAATGAATGGTACAATACAGAAGCTAAATGAAACAAAATGTTGGCTTTTTAAAAAAGATAAAAAGTATGGCTGGGTGTGCGGTGGCTCATGCCTTGCAATCCTAGCACTCTGAGAGGCTGAGGCGGGAGGATCACTCAAGGTCAGTTGAAGACCAGCCTGAGCAAGAGTGAGACCCCATCTCTACTAAAAATAGAAAGAAATTAGCTGGACAACAAAAAATATATAGAAAAAATTAGCTGGGCATGGTGGCATATGCCTGTAGTCCCAGCTACTTGGGAGACTGAGGCAGGAGGATCACTTGAGCCCAGAAGTTTGAGGTTGCTGTGAGCTAGGCTGACGCCACAGCACTCTAGCCCAGGCAACAGAGCAAGACTCTGTCTAAAAAAAAAAAAAAAAAAAAAAATACAAAGAATTCTTACAATATAACAGGAAGAAAATGAACACCTCAATTAAAAAATGATCCAATGGGCTGGGTGCAGTGGCTCACGCCTATAATCCTAGCATTCTGGGAGGCCGAGGCGGGCAGATTGCTCGAGGTCAGGAGTTCGAAACCAGCCTGAGTGAGACCCCGTCTCTACTATAAATAGAAAGAAATTAATTGGCCAACAAATATATATGGAAATTAGCCGGGCATGGTGGCGCATGCCTGTAGTTCCAGCCACTCGGGAGGCTGATGCAGGAGGATCACTCGAGCCCAGGAGTTTGAGGTTGCTGTGAGCTAGGCTGACACCACGGCACTCACTCTAGCCTGGGCAACAAAGCGACACTCTGTCTCAAAAAAAAAAAAAAAAAAAAGATCTAATGATCTTAACAGACACCTCACCTAAGAAGATATACAAATGACAAATAAGCATATGAAAAGATGCTCTACAACATATGTTAATAGGGAAATGCAAATTAAAAGCGAGATATCACTGCACGCCTACTTGAATGGCCACTGCTCACCTACTTGTTCCAGGCAAGATCCAGAACACTGACAACACCAAATGGTGGCAAGAAGGTGGAGCAATAGGAACTCTCATTCATTGCTGATAGGAATGTAAAATTGTATAGCTGCTTTGGAAGACATTTTGGCAGTTTCTTAAAAAACTAAACAAATTCTCATCATATGATTCAGCAATAGAGCTCCTTTGTATTTACTGAAAGGAACTGGAAAGTTATGTCCATACAAAAGCCTGCACAGGCTGGTCTGAAGGTAGTGAGTTGTCTCATGTGATTGTTCACAGTCAGTTACAGATCGAACTCCTTGTTCTACTTTCCCCCCTCCTCACTACTGCACTTGAAATAAAGCAAAAAAAAAAAAAAAAAAAAGCAAAAGCCTGCACATGGGGCCACACGCGGGGCTCACACCTATAATCCTAGCACTCTGGGAGACTGAAGCGGGAGGATTGTTTGAGCTCAGGAGTTCGAGACCAGCCTGAGCAAGAGTGAGAACCCGTCTCTACCAAAAATAGAAAAAATTATCCGGGCATGGTGGCACATGCCTGTAGTCCCAGCTACTTGGGAGGCTGAGACAGAAGATCGCTTGAGCCCAGGGGTTTGAGGTTGCTGTGAGCTAGGCTGACACCACAGCACTCCAGCCAGGGCAACAGAGTGAGACTTTGTCTCAAAAAAAAACAAAAAAACCTGCACATGAATGCTTACAGCAGCTTTACTCATACTTGCCAAAAATTAGAGGAATCAAGATGTTCTCAGTAGGTGAGTGGGTAAATAAACTATGATACATCCAGATAATGCAATATTATTCAGTTATAAAAAGAAATGAGCTCACAAGCCTTGCAAACACATTGAGAAACCTTTAATGCATACTACTAAGTGAAAGAAGCCAATCTGAACGGGCTACATATTGTATGATTTTAACTATATGACATTCTGTGATGGTTTGTTATACTAATACAGCAATAAATAACCAAACAGTCACCAGGCAGCTGCTCCTTAAAGAGGGAGCCTGGGAATAAACATTTGCTATGGACTGAATGTCCACTTTCCCTACCACCCTCCGTCCCACCAACTCATATGGTGAAGCTAAATCCTTAATGTGATGGCATTTGGAGGTAGCACCTTTGGGAGGTAATCAGGTAATGAGAGTGGAGCCCTCATGAATAGGATTATTTGCTCTTATAAGAGGAGACCCAGAAAGCTTGCTTTTTCTCTCTGCTCTCTGCCATGTGAGGATACTATGAGAAAATGGCCATCTGAAAATCAGGAAGGGGTCCTTACCAGACACTGGATATGCTGACACCTTGATGCTGGACTTCCCAGCCTCCAGAACTATAAGGAATAACATTTTTGTTTGTTTGTTTGTTTAGGACACCAGTATATGGTATATTTGTTGTAGCAGACTGAACAGACTAACATTCATATGTTAGCCTGTAACAGCCTGAGCATTTCAGCCTCATTCTTCTCCTTCCCTCTGATCACCTTGTAGCTGATCCTCACAGGCTGAAATTAACCTAAAAGTAGAGGGCAAGGGAGCTCTTCAATGTTGTCCATAAACATAAGCTTCTTGGGGCACAGAATATAATATAAACATGTAGCATATAGCTATTACCATCCCTGCTTCTGTTACTGGTCATGAAGTCTAGGCAGGTAGTAATCACAGTAGCTTTCTTCCACAACTTATTTTATGTTCTCTTTCCCTCTGATAGCATCTCAGCCGGATGGGGTTCTTTTCCTGGCTGGGGCAACTCAGACCTTCATTCCTTTTTTTTTTTTGAGACAGAGTCTCACTCTGTCGCCCAGGCTAAAGTGCCATGGCATCAGCCTAGCTCACAGCAACCTCAAACTCCTGGGCTCAAGCAATCCTAATGCCTCAGCCTCCCAAGTAGCTGGGACTACAGGCATGCGCCACTATGCCCGGCTAATTTTTTCTATATACTTTTAGTTGGCCAATTAATTTCTTTCTACTTTTACTAGAGACAGCGTCTCGCTCTTGCTCAGGCTGGTTTTGAACTCCTGACCTTGAGCGATCCACCTGCCTCAGCCTCCCAGAAAGCTAGGGTTACAGGTGTGAGCCACGGCACCGGGCCTCAGACCTTCATTCCTGATAGGATTTGAGTCCTTAGCGACCTTGTTCTTTTGTATTTCTACAGTTTTCCATTGACTAAGACAACTGGCCAAATGAGTGCTAAGAGGCACTCCAGTGAATTCCCTGGTTTCCAAACATAGTTCTCTGCCTTCTTTGTGTTGCAGCGACACAATTTCTCTCTGGTAATGAGGATCAATTACTCCAGTCAACACAGTAACCCCATTTTCTGCAGTTCTCCATTGGGCACTGTGTATAAATACACAGAGACAAGGTCACAGGGACAAGAAGCAAAAATTCTTCAAGGTTATGGTGTAATGATAAGAAAAATCACTCCCTCTCCAACCCTTGGTTCCTAGGATCATGCATTCTGGCTAGGAAAAAGAAGACATCATATGTTGGTCGTTGGTTATAAGCATACATCCCTTTGTATATGAGCAGCCCACCCCCACAGGGAGTTGACCCCCAGCCAATGCCAGGACTAAGCCTTCATCAGGCCATTCTGCCGATCTAACAATCCAACTACTTCTGTGTAATGGAGTGTGTGGTAAGAGCGGTGAAATTTACTGGTGTTGAGCCCATCACTCCACTTTCTTTGCCATAAAACACATGTCCTAGTCTTAGGCAATGTTGTGTGGGTTATGATGGTGGCAGATAAGGTATTCTGAGAATCCAAAAACTGGTAGAACTGGCAGAAGCTCTGAGGATAGGGGAGACAAGCCTGCACCCGGCTTGTCTGTCTGTAGTGAACTTACCACTCATTGGCTCGCTGGTCTCTCCAGGGAATGATTCCATATCAAGAGCTTAGAATTGGCCTGTGCTTGTCAGCAGATTGGGCATTCAGCATTGCAGGTAGCCAGAGCAGCCCTAATGAGGGGGTGTCCAGGTTGTTAAGTCCATGCTTAGCTTTCATTCCTATCACCATGGCCAGTCTGTACATTGGTCCATGAAGCCATGGGTGCTGGGGAAAGAAACTCACCGACATCCATAGAACAGAGAGTCTTGCCTATCTGATCATTAAGAGCATCCTCCTCTGGTGGGCATTCACATGGAATGTGAATATTTTCATCTTTGTGCCTATTCTAAGAATTTCACCCCCATGACTCTGCCCCAGATCTCCTTGCCATTGATTTTCCAAAATGAATCCTTGCAAGTCTGAGTCTCTGTCCATGTGTTGCTATAGTTTTGTATCTCAGGCTACCTCTTCTTCCACTGGAAGTGGGCAACCAGATGCAGCATCCAGTTTTCTGCTCATAGGGATTTCCATCGCTGCTGTCTCCCTGGGCCACCCTTTACAGGAAAGATGGTGTAGCACCACCCACTTCCAGCTGGTAATGGCTTAACAGGAAAATCCATCAACAAACCTGTCCTATGTTTCTTGCTCCTCTGTTCACTGGCCATATGGAACTCCTCACTAGGGGCTGGTGTGAATTAAGAAAGAGGCAACAAAGCAGTAGGAGCAGTAGCATGGGATTCTGTGCCACCTGCTCATGCAGGTTGCTGTGTTTTCTGGATCTGCTTACAAGATCAAGCATATATTTTCCATTTTATAAAAAAAAAAAAACTGCTGTGCATGTCCAATTTTTATGTTTTGGTGGAGTATAAATTCTCAGTTTAGAACAGCCACTTTGCATCATAGGTGTCTTTCAGGGCTCAATAGTAATCCAGGAGGATTATTTTTAAAATAGAGAATAGTTGAAGACCTTTTAGGAGCTGGGTCCTTCCAATGAGGGACACAGCCAGCCCATGGTGACTTCTTAAAGAGGAATAAATAACCCAACCTTGATGCCATTGGTATGCAGTGGGCATCAAGAGGTCAGGCCAGATGCCAAGTACGAGTCACTTGTGTTGTTAGGAGACCAGATGAGTTCCACTGAGCAAGAGGCCAAGGCCCAGGGGTAGGAGTGGGTGGAACCCAGTGAGTCTAGGTGGTACATGAGCTCAGTCTGGTGGCATATTGTGGGTCAAGTCACTCAGTCTGTGTATTGGGAAAGTACTTAAGGACTTCAAGCCTTAGTTTTCTCTTCTGTAAAATGGATAATAATAGTACCTACCTCATATGCTGGCTCATATTATTCATATATGTTATCCAGTACATGACATGTATGAACTGTGTAACAGTAAGTGAGGCAGCCTATTGTTCTTGCCATTTCACAGATATAGAAATTGAGGCTAAGAGAGATTAAGTGAATATGACTTATAAAAGGCAGAGCTAGAATTCATCTGACTCTGCCTCACTCCTTCCACCACACCACAATTTCCCTTGAGATTTCATCAGAGGACTCAATTTCAAAACTTAAGAGGGAAAGATTCAGGCATAAAAATGAGTTAAAAATTATGCATGGCTGCAGATACTATAAAGGATAAAATGAGTGTCCAACAACATGCAATTCTAAAGTTTCTTAATTGATTTTGTAAAGCAGAATGTACAAACTGCAGGCAGTTTACAAGTCTACTTTTAGAAATACTCAAAAACATCTTTGTTTCAAATTAATCTATTTCTATTGAATTGCAGTGATCTGTTGAAGAATAAAACACAGGACTCATTCTTCCAAAACATTTTCAGGGGAACCAATGTCATTGGCCAGTCAAACACAGCAGGAGAGCTGCTATCACCGAGATCACACTTGTTCTGACTTGTCAAGAGTTACCTCTGTGATTTCCTCCTGCCAAGTAACAGGCTCAGCTATCATACCCACTAATCCCTTGGATCCAGCTGTCTCTCAGACTTTTAGGGCCTCAGTCTCATAGCTCCGTGGACTGCGAACCTCTTTCAGATCTGAGCTTTTCAAGGAAATGACAATGAGGTGGAGGCATTAATTTAGCAAAGGCCCTCCATACAGGTATGAGTAGAACTCGGTAATTACAATGAGCTGTGGACTGTAAAATGTTTGTACTTTATGTAAATACAGAGATAAATCAAGACGCTTTTAAAAATAGGGTTATTACTTTCTAGCCTTCAGACTCTCTGAGTAAGGGGATACGGAGCGACCTGAATGCGATGGAGGTAGGCAGAGCTCTAAAAGAAGCCCGTCAGTTCCCAAGAGCACAGAGTAGAAATGAGCTGACTCATAACTGAAGACTTTCCCTATAAACTTTATGGACTTCTGGGACTCAACCCCACTGGGTCTGTGTGGAAAAGAAAATTATAAAGGAATTAAAATTTTAATTTATTAATTAAAAAAAAAAAACTTTATGGACTCCGTCAGGCCAAAGAAACAGAAACTGGTACCTGTTAAGGGAGTTATCACCCTGAGAAGCTAATGCTGTAAGGGATGAGAAGGTCATCTAAATGGAAGACTGAGCCAGCTGTCCTAACATCCCAAGACTCCTTGTCACGACAGAGACAAACGGGGGGCTGCCTTTCTAGACTCACCCCACCCACCCTAACCCAGAATGTGGGGCAGGGCCAACAGGTACGATGATAATCAACATTGGTTCCTTTCACAGAGAGCTGAGCAGTGGGCTACGTACGGCCAATGTGAACACTTGCATGAACTATCTCTAAGGACATTTTTGTTTGTTTGTTTTAGGGAAGAAGAATCTCAAATATGATAGACTCTGGGATGGTGGTTTGCTATATAAACAAATTTCAAGTGAACCTTCCACCGAAAGAAATAGAAACCATGCTGTCGGGAAGGAAACAAATCTGCCTTATGCTTTTATGTCCTTGTGCCCAAAATGGTGCCCTCCATAGACGCAGTAGTACTCAAGGAGTCTTTGTCATCAATGTTGACAATGAAAAGACTTGATTAAAAAAAATTCATCCTGGGCTTTCTGAAGTAATGACCAGGAAATGAAAACATGGAGGCTTTGACTTTACATTATTTCATGATGCATTAACCGGCTGTCCTCTCTCAAACAGCTGCGAAGAAATGATTAAAATTTTTCTGCATCTTCTTTAGACTATTATTCCCATTTCATCTCCTCTCCTTTCTCTAGCATTTACGAATATTGCTTAAGTCTCTCTTCCCTGCTAGTTGTGTGACATTGAACACATTAAATAATTTCATTGAATTTTATTTCCACATCTGTGAAATAGGAATGATAATAATAATGCCTATCTCACAGGGTATTTTGAAAAATAAATGAGTTATTCTCTGTGTATATTTTCAGCAGGATTCTTAGTGGACTGTAGCTATTCATAGGATTATTGGATTTTAAAAAACACGGCAAAGGCCGTTGCGGTGGCTCACGCCTGTAATCCTAGAACTCTGGAAGGCCGAGGCGGGAGGATTGCTTGAGGTCAGGAGTTCAAAACCAGCCTCAGCAAGAGCGAGACCCTGTCTATACTATAAATAGAAAGAAATTAATTGGCCAACTAATATATATAGAAAAAGTTAGCTGGACATTGTGGTGCATGCCTGTAGTCCCAGATACTTGGGAGGCTGAGGCAGAAGGATTGCTTGAGCCCAGGAGTTTGAGGTTGCTGTGAGCTAGGCTGATGCCGCAGCACTCACTCTAGCCTGGGCAACAAAGTGAGACTCTGTCTCAAAAAAAAAAAAAAAAAAAAAAAGACCATGCAAAAATGGCAATTAAGTTTTACTGATGATATTACAATTTTTTTAAAACAAAAAGGGAAAGGAGCAGAAAATAGTCCATATTTTGGAAAGTACTTTACAAGAAGGTCAATGACTTGTGACGCAAAGCGTTTTCTCAGATTTATGCTAGTCCTACCTTTCCTCGTCAGTCTGAATTTTCTTTTGTTTTTGAAAGATTTTCTGTAAATCAAAGACCTTTATAAATCTAGACTTTTCAGAACAAATACAAAATTTATCAGAAAAAAAATTTCACAATATTTCTAGTTTTATCTGAATCTCAACTGCTAGATTATTATTATCTCTTTTATAATTTTTTTGTAAATGGCACACTGTTAAATTTTCATGAATCCTGCCATTCTCAATTAAAATTTTGTGCAAAAAAACTCATGCAATATGTTTTTGCTGATATATGCAGAGATGAATTTAGAAATTAAGTATCTTTAAAAATCATCATCAAGAAATAGGCTGGGAGTGTCTTCTATTTTATACAATATGCTAGGCAATGGAAATATAATTCAAGTTTTCAGGAAACTTATATTCAAATCATTCAAAAAGAAAGTTAGAAAAGTTGATTATGAGTACATTGCTCTATGAGAAAACAATCTTCTTTCCTTGGTGTAATTTTGTTGTGTTATATTTTTTCCTCTTTTATGTTGTATAATTCTGTTGTGAGTCTGGAATACCCCTTGTGGGAAGTGGGAGGAGGGCAATTGAATTGTAAAGGAATCTTGGGGTGGGACTAGGCAGAATAGGCCAGAGTTTGATTATTTATAAGGCTTGAGATGTGTCCATTTTATAAATGAGCTGAGAACTAAAGTCATTATTTAGAAACAAAAAAAAAAAAAAGAAACTTCCTCAGTAAGAGGATGGCCTTTATAGTCATCAACTTATGAGTCCATCAGCAAGATTAGTGTCAGGAGATAATAATTGGTGGAGAAGCCAAACTACGATGAATTATCCAGGAAGATACTGTGGAAATATCAAGATGGTACATAACCTGGCCTTGGAGGGAGGGACAAAGTCCCTCCCTGGATGGGGCAGACCTGGTTGAACTTTTGTGGATAAGTAGAAGTTAGCCATGGGAAAGAGGACTGGGAGAGGAAGGAACTCCACACTCAGGAGATCAGGTTCAAGGATCAGCAGCTCCAGATTTTGATTGCCTGGAAAATTGAGAAATGAGACCAGAAAGGTGAGCTGAGATAAGATCCAGAAAGACTTAATGCTGTCTTGAAGGCAATGAAGATACGCAAAAGAATTTAAGTCAGAGGAAGGCCTTAAGCAGATCTGCTTTTGAGTAAGGTCCCTCAGCACTGATGTGGAGAACAGACTGACAGATACAGTCTGGATATTGGCACAGGTTCCCTAAATGTCTTAGAGGGAATAAAGTGACATAAAATAAATCTGTTTCTCAAGTTTAACTCAATTTTAATTTCTTAATATTGTTCTTGGAATCATCCCAGAGACCTTTATTCACTACTGAAATATATCAATTCAACTTGCAAACTTCATGTAAATATACCCTGTTAATGCAGGATAAAAACAAGAATTTCAAGATAATCTGGGTGTTTGCCATTCTTTCCCCTGTGCAATCTCTATGAATTGATTCCTTTGGATTTATCATTTGAAATCATTAGTCACACCATATGTCATGAACAGTTGTATAATTAAAGAATCTATATTACCTTTATAGAAGAACACCTATAGCTCCATGAAACATGGATGGCACTTTTAAGGTTTTTCATAGGTGATTTAAAAATGAAATTACCAGAATATACTCTCAACTTTTTAGTTTCTCCATATTGTAAAATTTAACAGATTATGTTATTTAGTGGTTTCGTTTTTTATACTTTACAGCATACTTAGGATTAAGGACTCTTATGGCCCTCACAAAGATAAATTCTTAGGAACAAAAAAGTGTGGAAATATATATATTTTGTCTGATCTTTCAAAGATAGTAAGACCTGTTTTTTGCTAGAGAGAGCCAGTGTCTTTGGCTACTCTTCCAAACCTTTTCCAGCTATTGGTCTCTTCTGTCATTGCTTCAAGAAATGTGGTTATCCTTCCTTCTAGAGTAACTTCCTGGCAAGCATAATAGTGATACCTTCTTACCTTTTAAAATCAAAGAATATGGAATATGAAAGAACTTATAATGAAAAGCAATAGTCACCTGCCCCACACACTGTACCATTTTCCAGAGGCAACTGTTTTGAATCATTTTATTGCTACTTCTTAATTAGTCAAGTTCAGACATATTCTTTTTACATCCGGCTATGACAGTTGAGGACTTAGCACACTTATACTACATCCCAGTTAGTTTAGCTCCCTTTTAAATTCTGTTAGTCATATCCCTATTCTGTATTTAGTTTCTCTATTGCAGAGGTTGCAACCAGATGGCCTGTAGGCTACATCTCACTGCAGATGTGTTTTGTTTGGATTGTAGTGAATTAAAAAAAAAAAAGAAAGCCAAGATTGAAAATTTTAAGATTTATTATTAAAAAGTCAGTTGTGGTGTACATTAGTTTACTAGCACTGCCATAACACAGTACCATAAACTGAGCAGCTTAAAACAACAGAAATTTGTTCTTTCATAGTTTTGGAGGATAGAAGTCCAGAATCATGTTATTATCAGGGCTATGCTCTGTTTGAAAGTTCTAGGGAAGAATCCTACCTTGCCTCTTCCTAGCTTTTAGTAGTTGCTAGCAATCCTTAGCTTTCCTTGGGTTGTAGTATCACTCATACTTCTGTCTCTGTCTTCACATGGCTTCTCCCCTTCTGTATATGTGTCTCTGCATCCAGATCTCCCCTGCTTGTAAGAACACCAGGCATTGGATTTAGGGCCCATCCTAATCCAATAGGACCTCATCTTAACTGATTGCACATGCAAAGACCCTAGTTCCAAATAAGGTTACCTGTGAGGTTCCAGATAGACATGAATTCCAGATACTAACCCTGCACATGACAAATATAGTGCCTATCCCAACAACTAACCCAAACTGTACTCTCTAGTTGTGGCAAATGCTGGCTTGTATGCCAAAGTTCTCACCACATCTCTGGGGTAAACACATGTACCAATTCCTGAGCTCTGTTTCTCATTTATGGTAGCTGCTTTGCTCTTGTAAGCATTTCAATTTGCCTACCATTTTATTGGTTACCTTTATAACTTTTAAATAATACACCAAAAGCTCCTATTTAATGTTCTATGAACTTTGGTCAATATCTCATGCCTCTCTTACTATCTTTGTAAGACCAGGATATTAGATTTTTCCACTTTTTCTTTTATTTCTTCTCACACATTTTCCATTTCCCTTCCATGTCAAAAATTTTTGTTAGCAACACCTTTACTGACTGTTATAGGTTTAACTGTGTCCCCTCAGAATTCATACATTGAATTCTTAACCCTCATTACCCCAAAATGTGGGCTTATTTGGAAAAAAGGTCATTGTAGATGTAATTGGTTAAGGTGGGGTCATACTGGAGTAGGATGAGCCCCTAATCCAACATAACTGATGTTCTTAAAGAGAGGGAAATTTGGAGATGGGCATGCACAAAATGAGAAAGACATATGAAGATAAAGGCAGAGATTAAAGTAGCAGAAGCCAAGGAATGCCAAAGATTGCATTGAGCCTGTGGAGAGGCATGAAACAGTTCTAAGAAGGAATTAACCCTGCTGGCATCTTTATCTCAGTCTTGTAGCCTCCAGAACTGTGAGGCAATACATTTCTGTTGTGTAAGGCCCTTTTACATTATTTTGTTAAAATAGCCACAGCAAATTGATACCCCTACATGTATTCAATGTTATAGCATCCATATTGTGTTCTGAAATTTTAAGTAAATCTTATGTTCTGTTCTCAAATATCTGCTGATCCTGGGTTATCCATTCATATTTAAGAACAAGTCAATATGGGAGGCTGAGGCAGGGGGATCGTTTGAGCTCAGGAGTTCGAGACCAGCCTGAGCAAGAGCGAGATTCCATCTCTACTAAAAAATAGAAAGAAATTAGCTGGACAACTAGAAATATATAGAAAAAATTAGCCGAGCATGGTGGCACATGGCTGTAGTCCCAGCAACTCAGGAGGCTGAGGCAGTAGGATTGCTTGAGCCCAGGAGTTTGAGGTTGCTGTAAGCTAGGCTGACGCCATGGCACTGTAGCCTGGACAATAGAGTGAGACTCTGTCTCAAAAAAAAATAAAAATATAAAAGAATGAGTCAATAGACTTCTGCTTCCACTCATGAAGTGGTTGTCAGTATGGGGCTTACCACTGCCATAGAAAACTGGAAAAATGTATGAAATCAATGTTTTAAGCCATTTCTTTATAGCCATTGAAAGAAAGGAAATCAACAAAGTATGTCTTTTGACTGAAGCAGCTTCCTTCCTGGAGGCAATTTCTGGGCCATTGGCACAGGGAGGGGAAGCCCAAATATCAGGGGAAGATCTCACTGAGTTGATGAGTTAAAGATAAAAACTTGGGGTAGCTGAGGTGGCTGGAAGTGAAAAACAGCTTCATTTCTGTTCTTGTTGAAGTGCAAAACAGAGAGAACACAAAGAAATGACCAAAAAGAAAAAGGAACTCAAAAATGGCAGCTCTCAGAATGGGAAGAAGGAGAAAAGTCAATTTGCATAGCAGAATACCAAAGAAGAGAGAGATATGCAGAGAAAGAGATCCAAAAGTTTGCACAGAGATTCTACTGATGATTTGACAGAATACTAATCTGAACCTATGTGAGGTGAAACTACACAGGGCTGGGCAAAGAACAATATCTGGGAGCTATAAGCTAAACAAGTCCTAGAGCTCACACAGAACTGGGAGACATTTGATCCCCTACTTACCAGAGTGAAGAGAACTTATGAAAAACCTGGGCAGTCAGTAGAGAATCAAGAAGTGTGATGTCTTAGTAGTGAAGATAAATAAGCCTTAGAATAAAAGTTACTTTAGATCTTCCCTAACAAAGCTAAAAATTAGGTCTTGAGATGATCAAGCTGATATCCAAGTAACTAAATTGTCTGCCAAACAAATTCAGTATTTGTTAAAATAAGACAACAAAATTCAAATATTCAACAACATAACATTCACTATGTTCCACATCCAGTCAAAAATAGCTAAAAAAGGCCGGGCACGGTGGCTCACGCCTGTAATCCCAGCACTCTGGGAGGCCGAGGCGGGCGGATTGCTCGAGGTTGGGAGTTTGAAACCATCCTGAGCGAGACCCCGTCTCTACTAAAAATAGAAATAAATTAATTGACCAACTAAAAATATATATACAAAAAATTAGCCGGGCATGGTGGTGCATGCCTGTAGTCCCAGCTACTCGGGAGGCTGAGGCAGGAGGATCGCTTGAGCCCAGGAGTTTGAGGTTGCTGTGAGCTAGGCTGACGCCACGGCACTCACTCTAGCCAGGGCAACAAAAGTGAGACTCTGTCTCAAAAAAAAAAAAAAAATAGCTAAAAAAGAAGATAAAAATATGACCCCCCTAACCACAGGAAAAATTAGCCAATAGAAAAAAACTGACAAATAATAGACATAATGGAATCAAAAAGGACTTTAAAATAGCTAATATGTGTTTAAAGGCTTAAATAAAAATACAGAAATAATGAAGAAATGGAAGGTATAAAAAAGAAGTAGATGGGACTTCTAGAGGTAAAAAAAAAAAAATACAATATGTGAAATGAAAAATTCACTGAATGAACTTAATAGCAGCTTAGATACCGCAGATGAAAAGATCAGTGAACTTGAAGACACCGCAATAGAAATTATCCACATTAACAAAAATAGAGAAAAACCTGAAAAATAATTAATGGAAACTCAATGGTCTATGAGAGAATTTCACAGGCTTAAATATGTGTAACTGAGGTACCAGAAAGAGAGAAGAAAGAGAAAGATGCAGAAAAAAATATCTGAAGAAATAATAGCAAACATTTTTCCAAATTTAATTAAAATTTAAAATTTATATATCCAAGAAAATAAATGAAATTCAAGCAAGAAAATAGAATTAAAACTATTGCAATACAAAAGCACACTTACATTGCTAAGATAGGTAATAAAGGTACACTTTAAACGTAAGCAGAGGCCGGCGCGGTGGTTCACGCCTGTAATCCCAGCACTCTGGGAGACCAAGGGGGGTGGATTGTTTGAGCTCAGGAGTTTGAGACCAACCTGAGCAAGAGCGAGACCCCATCTCTACTAAAAATAGAAAGAAATTACTTGGACAGCTAAAAATATATAGAAAAAATTAGTCAGGCATGGTGGCTCATGCCTGTAGTCCCAGCTACTCGGGAGGCTGGGGAAGGAGGATCGCTTGAGCCCAGGAGTTTGAGGTTGCTGTGAGCTAGGCTGACACCATAGCACTCTAGCCGGGGCAACAAAGTGAGACTCTGTTTCAAAAAAAAAAAAAAATAGTAAGCAGGAAAAAGTAAAAATATCACAAAAGTCTCATCAGAAATGATGAAAGCCAGAAAACAATAGAACAATATGTTTAAAGTGATGAAAGAAACAGATTGTCAATCTAGAATTTTATATCTAATAAAAATACCTTTCTAAATTAAAGACAAAATAAAAGCTTTTTCAGTAAAACAAAAGCTGAGTGACTCTATCACCAGAAGACCTGCACTACAAGAAATATGAAGAATATTTTCAGGCTGAAAAAAGTGACATAAGAAAATGTTGAATTTACACAAAGGAATGATGAACTACAGAACTAATAAATATGTAGGTGATTACAGCAGACTTTTAAATTATATTTTAATTTCTTTTAAAAATGGTTGTTTAAAGCTAGAAAAACTAACAATATATTTTGGGCTCTGTAATACATGTAGAATTGACACCTGTGACAAAATCAGCACAAAGAATGAGAGGGGTGAAATAAAGGTACATTGTGTAAGATTCTTACACTACATTTGAAGTCGTATAATGTTATTTGAAGGTAGATTCAGCTAAGTTACAGTGCATTTTACAAGCCCCAAAGCAAACCCATACATATACTCACAAGAGGCATGGATAATAAGTAAATAATGGAGATAAAATAGAGTGCATTAAATGTAAATAAACTAACCACTTCAATTAAAAGGCAAACTGGCTATCATTGACTTGGTAAAACAAAAAAAGTAGAGAAACTCAAACTGGATTTAAGAAGTAAGACCCAAATAGATACTGAATACAAGAAAATTCATTTTATTTTTTTACTTTTTTATTTATTTTTATTTTTTTGAGACAGAGTCTCATTCTTTTGCCCAGGCTAGAGTGCCGTGGCGTCAGCCTAGTTCACAGCAACCTCAAATTCCTGGGCTCAAGCAATCCTTCTGCCTCAGCCTCTCAAGTAACTGGGACTACAGGTATGCGCCACCATGCCCGGCTAATTTTTTCTATATATTTTTAGTTGTCTGGCTAATTTCTTTCCATTTTTAGTAGAGACAGGGATCTTGCTCTTGTTCAGGCTCGAACTCCTGAGCTCAAATGATCCACCTGCCTTGGCCTCCCAGAGTGCTAGAATTACAGACATGAGCCAACACACCCAGCCAAGAAAATTCATTTTAAATATAAAGACACATATGGGTTAAAAAGATAGAAAAAAAATATAACATGCAAACAATAATCATGAGAAAGCTGAAAGCTATTAAAAACAGAGTAAACTTTGAAACAAAGACTTTACCAGATATAAAGAGGAACATTCCGGTATGAAAAGGGAAGGGGAGAAGGATTTAAATTCATCAGGAAAATATATCTCTACATGTATATGTACCTAATAACAGGGTTTCAAAATACATGATGCAGGCTGGGCATGGTGGCTCACGCCTGTAATCCTAGCTCTCTGGGAGGCCAAGGCGGGTGGGTTGCTCAAGGTCAGGAGTTCAAAACCAGCCTGAGCAAGAGCGAGACCCCGTCTCTACTATGAATAGAAAGAAAGTAATTGGCCAACTAATATATATAGAAAAAACTAGCCGGGCATGGTGGCACCTGCCTGTAGTCCCAGCTACTTGGGAGGCTGAGGCAGAAGGATCGCTTGAGCCCAGAAGTTTGAGGTTGCTGTGAGCTAAGCTGATGCCATGGCATTCACTCTAGCCTGGGCAACAAAGTGAGACTCTGTCTCAAAAAATACATGATGCAAAAAATGATAGACTTAAAGGAGAAATAGAAACATCTTCAATTACTGCTAGAGATTTCACACTCAGCTCAGTAATTGACAAATTAATTAAGTAGCAAATCTGTAAGAATATATAGGACCTATAAGCAAAATTGACCTAATTCACCTGTACAGGTTCCATAAAGTACACTTTTTCCCTCATCATAGAACACTATATCCAACAACAGAAGAATATACATTCTTTTTAATTAAATGTAGAATATTCACTAAGATAAGCCATAAAACAAGTCTCAATAAAATTAGATGGATTGAAATTATAGTAAGAATGATCTCTGACCACAGTGAAATTAAATCAGAAATGAGCAGCAAAAAGATGTAAGGGAAGCCTCCAATTATCCAATAATCAACACATTTTTTAAATAGCTCATGGGTTGAAAAGAAAAATACAAAAGAAATTAGATTTCTTGGTACAAAAAAAAAAAAGAAATTAGAAAATGTTTTCAATCAACTAATAATATAAACAGAAGAGATTAAAATGTGTGAAATGCAGCTAAAGTAGAGCTTAGAGAGAAATGTGTAGCTTTAAATACTTACACTTTAAAAAATAAGGTCTTAAATCAAGAATCTAAGCTTCCTCCTGAAGAAGCTAGAAGAAGAGTAAATTAAACCCAAAGTAGATAGAAGAAAAGAAGCAATAAACATAAAAGTGGAAGTCAATGAAATATAAAATGCACAAAGGAGAAAATGAATAACCACAAGCTGGCTCTTTGAGATAGATCAGTACAAACTATAAGCTTCTAGCTAGATGAATCAAAAAATTAGAGAGATGACATAAATTAAAAACATCAGTGTTGAAGGAGGAAACATCACAACAGACAGTGAAAGATAAAGTAGTATGATTAAGAACTTTATGCCCATAAATTCCACAACTCAGATGAAATGGAGAAATTCCTTGAAGGCCACAAATAATGTTGACTAAGATTCAATAAATTGTTAAAGAATTCAAATATATAATTTAAAACCTTTTCACAAAAAGCTTTAGGCCCAAATGGCTTCACTGGTCAATTCTATCAAACATTCAACAACAAAAAAACCCCAGTTTTATACAAATTCTTTCCAAAAATAGGGTAGGAAGGGATAAATCCAACTCTTTGTAAGAAGCCCTCATACCCATGACACCAAAACCTGAAAGGATGTCTCAAAAAAAGAAGTCTACAGATCAATATCTCTCGTTTATGTAGGTGCAAAAATCCTTAACAAAATATCAGCAAGTCAAATCTAACAATGTATAATAATGAAAATATATGCTGACCAAACAGTGCTTATTCCAGGATTTCAAGGTTGGTTTACCATTTGAAAAGCAGTCAATGCAATTCACCGTATTAACAGACTGAAAGAGAAAAACTATATGATCATCTCAAACAGTGAAATAAATTACAAATAGATGCAGAGAAAGCATTGAGAAAATTTGCTTCCATTCATTATATATATAAAACCAGTTTTATACAAATTCTTTGCAAAAATAGGGTAGGAAGGGATAAATCCAACTCTTTGTAAGAAGCCATCATACTCATGACACCAAAACCTGATATATATATATGAGATATATATGTATATATATACACACACACATATATGTATATATACATACATATATATGTATATATAAAACACCCAGCAACTGAGGAATGAAAGGGAGCTTTCATCCAACATATAAAGAATATCTGTGAAAAATATACACTGAACGCCATACTTAATAGTGAAAGACTGGATGTTTTCTAAAACTAGGAACAAGGTAAGCATGTTGTCTCTCACCACTTTCTAAGATTAGGAACAAGGTATTCTAAGATTAGGAACAAGAGCATGTTGTCTCTCACCACTTCTATTCAACTCCATATTGGAGTCCAAGTCTATTAAAAAGACAAGAAAAATCAATAAAAATGAATGGAGATTAAAAAGGAAAAAGTAAAACACTTTATTAGAGATAGCATGATCATGTTTGTGGAAAGTCCCAAGGAATCCACAAAGAACTTAATAGAACTAATATGTGAATTTAGCAAGCTGAAAGTATAGCAGGTCCATACATATTGCTAATATTTCTAAATACTAGCAATAAACTGAAAATAAAATATTAAAAATAACTTTTATATACTTTTCCTAAAAACTAACTCAAAATGGATCATAGATCTAAATATAAAATGCAAAGCTATAAAACTTCTAGTGGAAAACATAGGAGAAAAACCTAAGTCCCCTTAGATTTGGTGATGAATTTTAAAATATATCAAAGCAGGATCCATTACAGAAAAACTTGATAAGTTGTACTTTAATTTTATAAAAATTAAAAACTTCTGCTAAAGAGAATCAGAAGATAAGCCTCAGACTGGGTGAAAATATTTGCAAAACACATGTCTGGTAAAGCTGCAGTCCCCAACCCTTGTGGCCTGTTAGGAACCAGGCCAACATAGTAGGAGGTGAGCAAGCCACAAGCAAGCCTCATTTGTATTTACAGCCACTCCCCAGCCCTCGCATCACCCCTTGAGCTCTGCCTCCTGTAGATCAGCAGCGGCATTAGATTCTCATAGGAGCCCTTCTGTACACTGTGCACGCAAAGGATCTACATCCTGTGTTCCTTATGGGAATCTAATGCCTGATGATCTGAGGTGGAGCCAAGGTGGTGATGCTAGCGCAGGGGAATGGCTGCAAATACAGATTATCATTAAGGTTTGACTGCACAGAGACCATAATCCATTGCTTGCAGACTCCTGTCAAAACCCTATCAGTGTGGCCGGGCCAGGTGGCTCACGCCTGTAATCCTAGCACTGTGGGAGGCCGAGGCGGGAGGATTGCTCAAGGTCAGGAGTTGGAAACCAGCCTGAGCAAGAGCAAGACCCCGTCTCTAATAAAATAGAAAGAAATTAATTGGCCAACTAAAAATACATAGAAAAAATTAGCCGGGCATTGTGGCACATGCCTGTAGTCCCAGCTACTCTGGAGGCTGAGGCAGGAGGATTGCTTGAGCCCAGGAGTTTGAGGTTGCTGTGAGCTAGGCTGATGCCACAGCACTCACTCTAGCCTGGGCAACAAAGTGAGACTCTGTCTAAAAACAAACAAACAAACAAAAAAAAAACCCTATCAGTAAGTGGCAAGTGACAGTGTAATAATTATAGAAATAAAGTGCACGATAAATATAATATGCTTGAATCATTCTGAAACCATCCCATCTCCCCACCCCTGTCCATGGAAAATTTGTCTTTCATGAAACCGGTCCCTGGTGCCAAAAAGGTTGAAGACTGCTATGATAAAGATCTCTTATCCTAAATATACAAAGAACTCTTAAAGCTCAACAATAAGAAACAACCCAATTTCTTTTAAAAGGACAAAGATCTGAAAAAACAAACAAAAAACCCCACCACACCAAAGAAGATATACAAGTGACAAGTAAGCATATTAAGAAATGCTCAATAATATTTGTCATGAGGTAACAAAACAATGAGATACCACCACATACCCCTTAGAATTGCTAAAATCCAAAAACCTGACAATACCAATAACTGGTGAGGTTGTGGAGAATGGGTACTCTTTTTCATTGCTGGTGGGAATAGGAAATGGTACAGACACATTAGAAGATAGTTTCGCAGTTTCTTTTATTATTATTATTATTATTATTATTTTAGACAGTCTTACTTTGTTGCCCAGGCTAGAGTGAGTACTGTGGCGTCAGCCTAGCTCACAGCAACCTCAAACTCCTGGGCTCAAACAATTCTCCTGCCTCAGCCTCCCAAGTAGCTGGGACTACAGGCATACACCACCATGCTCAGCTAATTTGTTCTATATATATATTAGTTGGCCAATTAATTTCTTTCTATTTATAGTAGAGACAGGGTCTCACTCATGCTCAGGCTGGTTTCGAACTCCTGACCTCCAGCAATCCGCCTGCCTCGGCTTCCCAGAGTGCTAGGATTACAGGTGGGAGCCACCGTGCCCCGGCAGGCAGTTTCTTATAAAGCTAAAAACAGTCTAACCATAGTCTTACTGTATAATCCAGCAATTGGATTTGAAAAATTATGTTTACATGGAAACCTGCCCACAAATGACTATCTATAGCAGTGATTCATAATCACCAAGAACTGGGAGCAACCAAGCTATCCTTCAATGGGTGAATGGATAAACAAACTGTGTCACATCCATATGATGGAATTATTCAGTGATAAAAAGAAATGAGCTATCAAGCCACATGGATGAATCTTAAATACATATTACTAAATGAAAGAGTCCTGTCTGAAAAGACTAAATACCATCTAATAACAATTATGTGGCATTCTGGAAATGGTAAAACTATAGCAACAGGGAAAAGATCAGTGGTTGCCTGAGTTTTGAGGAGAGTGGAAGAGGGTTAAATGTGGGAAGCTCGGGGGATTTTTAGGGCACTGAAACTATTCTGTATGATACTATAATGGCGGATACATGCATATTCATAGCAGCTTTATTCATAATAACCCCAAACTGGAAACAACTCAAATGTCCAATCACAGGTGAATGGATAAGCAAATTGTCATACTGTGTATCTATCTGTACCATGAATACAACTCAGCAAGAGAAAGCAAGGAACTACTGATATAAGCTACAACATGATGGATCTCAAAAACATTGTGCTGAGCCAAAGAAACCAGAACCACATACTTTATGATTCAATTTGTAAGAAATTCTAGAACATGAAAACTAATCTATAGTTAGGTGCCTGGGCAAGGTGGTAGGGTGGTAGTGGTGGTGGGCATGGACTGTAGAGAGGCCAGAGCTTTTAATTTTTGTGAATAAAATATTATTTTCTTTGATTGTGTGGTGATTACATTCCATATACATTTGTCATTATATTATGCATTCCTAAATTTGACTTTTTTTTAAAAAGGAGGCAACATCAAGACTGACTGGATGATTTGTGCACAAAGGATAAGATTCTCATTAAGCAGGCATCCTTTGAGAATACAGGTCAAGGGCTGGCTTTTATGCTGGAAACTTCCCACGTGCCAGAATGGAGACCTTTGCTCCACTGTACCAACTCTTTTCTAGTACTCCTAGTTCTCTTTAGGCAGTTGTTTTGAAAGGAATTCTCCTGCTGTAATAGACTGTTTTTGTCCCCCCTAAATTCATATGTTCAAACCTAATCCCCAATGTGACGATGTTTGGAAGTGGGGCCTTTGGGAGCTGATTAGGTCTTAAGGATAGAGCCCTCATGAATGGGATTAGTGCCCTTGTAAAAGGGAGCTCCTTTGCCCCTTTTGCCATGTGAAGACACAGTAAGAAGATGCTGTCTCTGAACCAGGAACTGGGCCCTCAGTCGACATTGCATCTAGTGGTGCATTGATCTTACACTTCCCAGCTTCCAGAACTGTGAGGAATAAATTTCTGTTGTGTATAAGCCACCCAATCTGTAGCATTTTGTTAAAGCAGCCTGAACAGATTAAGACAGCTGGCCTCCCCAACCTCCGCCACCACCCACCCAGGTGTACTCACCTGGCTGCCAACTGGTCTGTGCTTCAGGGTACAGGTGGGAGTTAGACTGCTCCCTGTACACCTTTAAACCCTTCAGTTCCTGCCTCACTTCTCCCTCTTTCCCTCTGTAATGCTTTTGATATCCAAGTCCAGAACCTCCCTAAAACTCTGCAAATCCAAAGTTGTTAATTGGTTCTTAGGGTTTTATTTCTTGATGTGCCGCCATTGATTTAATCCTATTCAAAGGCAGCATACCTATTGCTATATAACAAATGCCACAGAATTTAGGGGCTTAAACCAACAAATAAAAAGGAGATGAGGATCACTGGGGGACATCTTGAAGGCTAACTAACAAAGCCAGTAAATACTTACTTGTGTGTCTGTATCTGTCTGTTTCATTTTTACACCTCAACAAGTCTTTATCTGATGTATGTGAAGAAGATACCAATCAATTTTTATCAGTAGGATAGGTACTATTATAAATAAACTAAGAAGTTTATAGTATTTTAAAATTACACTTGCATATACTTTTCTTTTTTAAAATTAACAGACTTTTTGGGGAATGATTTTAGTCTTATAGGAAAATGAAGGGGAAGCGGAGAGTTCCCCTATACCCTCTCCACCCCAACCCCAGCTTCTCCTATTACCATCTTGCATTAGTGTGCGACATTTGTTTACAACTGAGGAGCCAGCATTGATACATAATTAACTGAAGTTCATAGTTTACATTATTCATTCTTTGTGTTGTACATTCTATGACTTTTGACAAATGTATGGTAACATGTATCTACTTTTACAGTATCATACAGGATAGCTCTACTTCCTTACACATATCCCTTGCTCTACCTTTTCATTCTTTCCTTCCTTCCCCCTGAACCTCTGCAACCACTGATCTTTTTAGCTTACAAATTTGGCACTTATGAATAAAGCTGCTATAAACATTTATGTGTAGATTTTTATATGGACATTTACTTTTTTGTCATCCCTGGTTATTCAGGTTTACACTGGGTTGATTTATTGTGGTTGTTTTTCTGAGATGGTTTATTTCTTCCATATTTGAAAAAAAATCCTTCAGCTTGTTTTTGCAAGCCGAATTCTTATTAGGTTCTCATTAAATATTGATTACAACAAACTTTCCTAAAAATTAATGCAAACATTTTAAAATTTATTGAGTGATTTTCAAACTCCCTTGGATCTATCTTTAGGCTCACGGCCATTTCCACAGAAAGGTAGAATTGCGGGCTATAATGGAGATGGGAGGACCAAATAACTTTTCCATCATGCAACCAAAAGTATTTTAAGCTTTTTCCATCGATGTTTTATTATAAATGTCTATTTTGTAAATTCTCCTCTTTCTATCCCTAACTGAACACTTCATTAAGTAAAATGCCTACCATCTCCATATCTGAATTTCTGAGTATTCCTTTTGATGACAGAATAAAAATTATGCTTCTTTAAGAACATCTCTAAAAGCATTTCACTCAATTCATGTGTTTTTATTACTTTTTAAGATATTCTAGAAGCCCTGCATACACCCATGGCACCAAACAAACTGTTCTGTGTGGGAACACATATTTTGCTTTCGTTCTAGACAGCTGTAACGAACAGCTGTACTTTCTTATCTGCACTATGCCCAACCCTCTCTTCCTCACTGTCTTGGTAAGAGGCATGCCCTTTTCTTTCCACTCTGGAAGCACAAGGAGCCATATATTCTGATGCCTCCTCCCTCCATACCACCAGCCTGTGCATGTGCATATGATCTAGGCTTAGCCATTGATCATTTTTCCAGAATGTTGATTCTTGGCCAAGTGACACAAAGACAAAGAGGAGATGACGTTTAATTCACAGCAGTGGTGAGATTATCTCCAATGGCACTGAGGGAGAATCCCAAAAAAAGGTGGCAGCAGTGCCCCACAACAAAGGCGGTTGTGTCCTTCCCAGGCTACTCCTGCTAAAATCTTCTGTTAATAGTTTCTTGGCTGTCTGGGGCCACCTGAGTCTGTACTTTACAAGCCTAGTATTACAGTTTTCTGTCAATTTGTGAGCTCTAGATGCCCTTCCAGTAACTCTCTTTTCCAGGTAAGATTGTTAAGAGTGGTCGTTATTTCCCATAAAACTATTTTAATTGATGAATCGGCAAAATCAGGCAATCCATTCTTTAATTCTCCCAGTATTCATTAAGCACATACCATACATTGTGGTAGGGGTTAAGAAGATTATGGTGAGTAAGTAGACTATGATGAGTAGGAATATGATGGTGAGTTAGTAGACACTGTCCCTGCTGTCTAGGAAGTAGACACTGTCCCTGCTGTCTAGGAACCAACACTCCCTTGGAAGATACAAACAAGGAACGAGATAATTGAAATATATGCATGATGGGGAAGGACACTACTAACCAGAAACACAAAGAAGGAGCATTTAATCCAACCTTAGCAATGGTAGTAGGGGAAGGGACGGTGTCAGATAAAGCTTCAAGTGATATATAAATTGAGATTTGAAACTATGTAAACATGAGATGTAGATGGAGGTAGCAGGTGGGAATGAGTATTTCAAATAGAAGGAACAACTCACATAAAGGCCCACAGTTGAGAGAGGTAGAACATCTTCAAAAAAAACTAAAATGGGCCAGGTGCAATGGTTCATGCCTGTAATCCTAGCACTCTGGGAGGCCAAGATGGGAGGATCACTTGAGCTCTGGATTTCGAGACCAGCCAACTAAAAATAGAAAAAATTAGCTGGGCATGGTGGCGCATGCCTGTAGTCCCAGCTACTCAGGAGGCTGGGGAAGGAGGATCGCTTGAGCTCAGGAGTTTGAGGTTGCAGTGAGTTATGATCACACCACTGTATCCTAGCTGGGGCTACACAGTGAGACTGTCTCAAAATGAACAAACAAAAAAATCTCAAATAACACATTTAAATGAAAGTAACTATATAAATATAACAAACAAACAAAAAACCCCAAAAAACTTAGAAGAAATAAGTTCTATTTTTTTTTTTTGAGATAGAGTCTCCTTTTGTTGCCCAGGCTAGAGTGAGTGCTGTGGTGTCAGCCTAGCTCACAGCAACCTCAATCTCCCGGGCTCAAGCGATCCTATTGCCTCAGCCTTCCGAGTAGCTGGGACAACAGGCATGCGCCACCATGCCTGGCTAATTTTTTGTATATACATTTTTAGTTGGTCAATTAATTTCTTTCTATTTTTAGTAGAGACAGGGGTCTCTCTCTTGCATCAGGCTGGTTTCAAACTCCTCACCTCGAGTGATCCTCCAGCCTCGGCCTCCCAGAGTGCTAGGATTACAAGCATGACCCACCATACCCGGCCAAGAAATAAATTCTGTATGACTGAATTGCAGAGCTAATTTAAGCAGATAGAAAGTTGAGTCTGGAGCTACAAGTTGGACTCAGATCATGAGGAGTAATATGAGTTACATGAAGGTATTAGCACTTTTTTCTATAAGCAATTGGGAGCAATTGAAGGGTTTTAAGTAGAAGTCTCAGTAGGCAGCAGCCTGGTAACTGGGTGCCTGAGGAAATTGTATAAGAAAAGATTGCAAAATTCAGGATGAGAGCAAAAATCTCTAATATTTCATAACTTCAAAATCATTGATTTTGTAAAAACTCTGATGATTTTCTGTGTGGAAATGATTATACTAAGTTAAACATTAGCAGACAGATTTGTTGAGAATTTTTTCTATAATGGTAATGAATTTACTATGATTTATCAATATTTCAAAGAGGAGTGGCTATGAGAGTGGCCTTCAGGTCTTTTTTTGGCTTGTATTTCCTAAAATAATTTTGAAAGTCTATTATCTTTACACACTAAGTTGACATTTAAGATTTTTCATTATAAACGTAAGTAGTTGTAAAGGATACAATTTCCTATTATATCATAAATTTAACCTTTCGCAATGTAACTATATCACTCTTGTGTGTATGTGTGGAAGAGACTCAAACTATAGGAATTTGACATCCACTATTATTCTTTCAGAAAAATGACATCAACCTTCTTTAATAGGCAGAATTTTTTTTGTTTGTTTTTGAGACAGAGTCTTGCTTTGTTGCCCAGGTTAGAGTGAGTGCTGTGGCGTCAGCCTAGCTCACAGCAACCTCAATCATCTGGGCTCAAGCAATCCCCCTGTCTCAGCCTCCCGAGTAGCTGGGACTTCAGGCATGTGCCACAATGCCTGGCTAATATTCTCTCTATATATATTAGTTGGCCAATTAATTTGTTTCTATTTATAGTAGAGACGGGGTCTCACTCTTGCTCAGGCTGGTTTCAAACTCCTGACTTCGAGCAATCTGCCCGGCCTCGGCCTCCCAGAGTGCTAGGATTACAGGCGTGAGCCACCTCGCCCGGCAGAATTTCACAATGCTCCTTATTCCCTTTGAATTGTTGTTTCCATTCCATTTCTCTCACATAATTTTACTGTAATATAATAGGCTAATTACCTTTTTGCTTTAAAATCTTTTATTGATAACCCTATCATATATCCTGCCATAAAAAATGTCTTCTATGGATAGATTGAACCATAATTTCAGTTATCAGTAACATAAATTTTTCTTTTCCAATTTTTAGAAACTCGTGTTTATTTTCTGTCAACCTTATTTCCATCTTGTTTGAGAGTTTGTGGAAGAACTTAAGAGGACTCAGTGGTTGTTCCCACCCATTCAGCGGCCTGAGCAGTGGGAGCTGCAGACCAGGCTGGGCGCTCCAGTCTTCAGTGGGGACCTGCTGAACAGGCAGAGGGCATCTGCATGCCTTCAGACCAGTCTGCAACCTCGGGCTGAGTAGCAGTAAACCCAGGAGCTGGAGCTGTCCGTTCACCCTGAAATTCCTCTTTGGTCACAGCTTTCTCATCGGCAGCCTGCTCTTCCTTTTCAATCTCCTCAGCATCTCTGTGTGGGGCACGGTGTTAACGCCATTGCAAGATGGCGCCGACTTCCTGGTCACACCCATACCACAAGACTGATAAACAGGGTGAACCGCGCATGTGTAGGGGCTTTTTCCTGTCTCTCATCAAGTATGCTAATGAGGGCTCTTGCGTGAGCCAATCAGATTCTGCCTAATGTACTTAGTGCCTATATAAGCCCGCTCCAAGAGCTCCTCGGGGTCTTCCGCTTTAGTCATCTTCAGATTCCCCAATAAAGCGCTGTCAGAAGAACTCCGGTTGCCACGTCTTCCTTGCTGGCGAGGCGGGCGCGACATCTCTGCAGAAGTAGAGATCAGGGTGTTCACAGGAGATGGTGCCACGCATGCAGAGAACTTCCCCGGCCAGCATCCCCCACATCGGACCCACTGAGCGAGCTCCCTTGTTGTTGCCTGGGATGGCGAGGCCCACATAACGCAGAGGGGAATCTGCGTTACACGGAGCAGTGGGGGGCAGGCTAACATAAGAGCCTCTGTGAGAGGTCAGCCCCGGGGTCGGTGACCACCAAAAGACGTGGCTCCCCGCATGCAGCCTGGATCTGGTCAGTGAAGGTTCCAGGAGTGAAGCGGCCAGCGATAGGAGTGGCTCCCGTGGCAGCAGCAAACTGCAGCACAGCCCACTGGTCAGTATTCCTGGAGAATATGACGCTGACCTCAGCAGGGGTTTCAGTGGCAATGGTGGCGCGAGCTGCCAACAGAAGCTTCTCCCAGGTCCTCTTCAGATTTATGATGTAGATGCCGTCACTTTTCCTTTTGTAGATGGACTGTTCCATTTGGAAGTCAAGGTTGGTGCCACCTAAGTGGGTTCCTGTTGCAAGGAATTTGAGGACATCCTTCTCCTTCATTTGTGGGAAGTCAAGGGCTCCGGACATTATGAAAGTTTCCCTTTAAGTTACTACGGGAATCCAGAACAATGCCCTATGAGCCCTTCTCAGGGTAGCGTGGAGAGGTAGTAACATAAAATTGATATAAATAGCAAATATATATCACATTTTGATAAATAATTTTTAAACATTAATTAAAATGCTCCCCTCATTAGTTCATTTGACCATAGAAGCTTATTACTTACTGCTACAATAAGACAGGTTGCCTTGATTAAAAAGGTTTCCTCATGCCAGTGTTTTATTTTTTTTTTTTTATTTTTTATTTTTGAGACAGAGTCTCACTCTGTCACCCAGGCTAGAGTGCCGTGGCATCAGCCTAGCTCACAGCAACCTCAAACTCCTGGGCTCAAGCAATCCTCCTGCCTCAGCCTCCCAAGTAGCTGGGACTACAGGCATGTGCCACCATGCCTGGCTAAATTTTTTTTCTATATATTTTTTTAGTTGGCCAATTAATTTCTTTCTTTTTTTTTTTTTTTTAAAGTAGAGACAGAGTCTCGCTCTTGCTTAAGCTGGTTTCAAACTCCTGACCTTGAGCGATCCTCCTGCCTCGACCTCCCAGAGTGCTGGGATTACAGGCATGAGCCAGCACGGCCAGCCCATACTAATGTTTTAAATTGTGGCTTGCTTTATCTTTGTTCTTACACCTTTGTGCAATGCACCATTAAGATTAGAGAATAAGTGAGAGTTTTGTCTTTCTTTGGTAAAGTGGGAGAAAGAGACTCAGCAAGACCACTGTATATTCTTAGACAGATCACTTTCAGAAGTATGGAATGTAAGGATCTGAAAACTGATTTCCCTAAAACTTTCCCAGCCTATATACTCCTTGCAACATCTTTGAGTATCACTAGTGAATTTGACAATCATGGATCTGGTATAAACAGTACCGGATGGGAGACAAAATAAACCAGGCTCTTTTCACAAGTTGACAGTAAGATCTTGGATAAGATATTTGATTTGTGTAAATCTCAGTTTCCATCAATAAAGTGAGCTGATTTTTAAGATTTTAATAAGATTTGAATTTTTAAATCCTCTGATTTCCACTGGAAGTTTTTAGGTATGCCCAGGACACTGGGAAGAAGGCCAGGCACAAACACAGAAAGGGAAAAGCAAATACGAAAAGTATTTGTATGATTACTGAGGACACTACAGTGGAAAAGGGATACAGATAAAGACTTTAACACTTTTTAAATTTTATTTATTATTATTATTTAAAAGCCAGTCATAGCAGTGGGATGTTGAATACCAACTTTCGTGACACTAATGTTAATAAGTTCTGATAAGCCATTACCATGCAATCAGCCACACTTTTTTTTTTTTTTTTTTTTTTTTGAGACAGAGTCTCACTTTGTTGCCCAGGCTAGAGTGAGTGCCATGGTGTCAGCCTAGCTCACAGCAACCTCAAACTCCTGGGCTCAAGCGATCCTCCTGCCTCAGCCTCCCGAGTAGCTGGGACTACAGACATGCGCCACCATGCCCGGCTAATTTTTCTATATACATTAGTTGGCCAATTAATTTCTTTCTATTTATAGTAGAGATGGGGGGGGTCTCACTCTTGCTCAGGCTGGTTTCGAACTCCTGACCTTGAGCAATCTACCCACCTCGGCCTCTCAGAGTGCTAGGATTACAGGTGTGAGCCACCACTCCCGGCCTAGCCACACTTTTAACACCTTTTTAAACAGTGTTTTTATTGGTTTTTAGAATATGTTAAAATCCCAGTTTCACATTATTGTTCATGTGGCTGTAGGAAACTCAATCTCTTTGGGTTTTATTTTCCTCATTTGTTAAATGGTAACAATACCATCTACTTTGTACTTCAGGTGATAATTAAAAGAAAGAAACTAAGGCTTCTTTCACTTAGCATATTTTCAAGGTTCATCTATGTTATAGCATGTATCAGAAATTCATTCTTTTTTATTGCTGAACAATATTCCACCGTATAGCTATGCCACATTTTGTTTATCCTTTCATCAGTTGATGGGCATTTGGATTGTTTCCACTTTTTGCCTATTATGAACTATGCTGCTATAAACATGTATATGTTGTGTTAACATATGTTTTCATATCTCATGGGTATATGCCTAGGAATGAGATTGCTGGATCATATGGAAATTCTGCATTTAGCTTTTTGAGGAACTGCTAAAGTGTTTTCCAAGGTAGCTAGCTGCACCATTTTTACATTCCCATCAGCAATGAATAAAGGTTTCAATTTCTCTATATCCTCAACAACACTTGTCTATTGATTATAATCATCCTGGTATTTGAAATGATATCTCATTGTGGTTTTGATTTGAGTTTTCATAGTGGATAAGGACGTTGAGCATCTGTCCATGTGCTTTTGGCCATTTGTATGTCTTCTTTGGAGAAATATGTACTGAGATCCTAAATTTTTTTTTTTTTTTGGTTTTAGTAATTGTTTTGGTAACCTTTAAGATCTAACCTCTTAGCAGATTTCAAGGATACAATACAAGATTGTTAATTGTAGACACTGTGCTATACATTAAATCTCTAGAACTTATTCATCCTGCATAACCCTTTACCCATTTTTTAAATTTATTTTTATTTATTTTATTTATTTTATTTATTTTTCAATCACTGAGCTTTAGGAGTTCTTTTTATAATACAAGTCTCTTGTATTATATATGCAATTTTCAAATATTTATGGGTTGTCTTTTGACTTTCTCAATGGTGTCATTTCAATCACAAAGAAAGGTTTTTAATTTTGTCTATTTTTCCTTTTGTCATGTGTGCTTTTGGTATCTGAGGTTTTGTGTGACCCAAAGTTGCAGAGATTTATTCCTGTGTTTATTTCTTAGAGTTTTATAGTTTTAGCTTTTATATTTAGGTCTCTGATCCATTTTCAGTTTATTTTTTATATGCTATAATTTGGGGTCCAACTTCATTCTTTTGCATGTCGATACCCAGTTGTCCCAGCACTATTTGCAGAAAAGATGATTCTTCCCCATTGAATTGTCTTGGTACCCTTGTTCAAAATCAACTGATCATAAATTTAAGGGTAAATCTATCCTTAAATGCTGATTCTAATACTTTTATTGTCATGTTATCTAAATAAAATAAAATTTACATTGCCAGTTTTAAAGAAATTATTACCATAGTGGATGATGATGTTGAACATCTTTTCATGTGCTTTTGGCCATTTGTTTGTTTTCTCTGGAGAAATGTCTATTTAGATCCTTTAAACTTTTTTTTTTTTTTTTTTGGTAATTGTACCAATGGTGTATTTTAAGATGTTAATGACTACCTACGAGAAATTTCAACAAAACAGATGAGTTGTTCATATTTGTTTATGTTTTCTGTCAAATATATTGATATAATTAGTAATTTGAAGTATTCTTGTTCTGTAGTTGAACTTCCAAATATTCCTGAGTATCTATCTCTTAAGAATACGTAAACATTCTTATAAAACTAACGATTAACAGAATATTTATTCCAATAAAGTGTTTCTTTCAAATTCTGACACAATTCTATATACTGATTTATCTCTATAACTAGGGCTTAACTAGTACAATGTTATTATAATGTGGTTTGGGGATAGAACATAAGTCCTAAGTTTTTGTACCAACCAATTCTCCAAATAATCACAAAATTACTCTAGAACAGGCATGAAAAAGAATTAAAATGCTGGCATCAACCCTGATCTATTGGTAATGAATGCCTGTATCATTTTGTGTAAAGGATTCTGAGGCTATATTTAGGATGAACACAAAGGAGTGCTGACATTAATTAATGACATCTACCATGGAAGTGGGGTGGGGACTTGCAGTCACATTGTAATATTTAGGAATGTGGCTGTGATAATATTGGAAAAAGCAGTGGCTTAAATACATTAACAGTTTTATATTTCTCTTTTAGTCCAGGGTTGGTTTGGTGCATCCATCATGTTCCCAGGGAGTCAGGCCTTTCTATCTTCTACCTGGCCATCCTTGGCTTGTGTTCGTTCTTTTGTCATCACAGGATGGCTGCTCAAACTCCAGCACTGCATTTGAGTTCCAGATGTAAAAAAAAGTAAAGGTGAAGGGCAAAAGGCACAGATCAGCAAAATTGACTTTCCATTTGAAAAAACATTTCCAGAAGCTCCATCCAACAGCTTCCACTTCCACTTCCTTGATAGGAACCAAAGGTCACATCTCATCTGCATGGAATGTTGGGAGATGTAGTTTTTAGCTAGGCACATTTATACCCACAACAAAAACAGGGTAATATTACTTATAATCAAAGGAGAATCCATATAGGAAGACTGCTAGAACTTAACTTCACTATTCCTGTTCTATAAATAAGTAATTGTACTTGAACAAGTGGCATAAACCTGGACTACCCTACGCAAACCCAGTAGTTTCTAGGTGCTGTTGAGAGGATTAAATGAGAAAATAAATATAAAGCACTTAGCACAGAGCCTGACATACATTAGATATTCAGTAAATGCTACTCTGTTTTCATTACTGAATTTAAAAGCTTCATTGTCTCATGTTTGCTCTACTCTTTTTTAATGGTAAGGTGCTTTTTTTTTTTTTCTTTGTAGATAGGATCTCAGTCTATTGCCTGCGCTGGAGTGCAGCGATGTGATCATAGTTCACTACAGCCTCAAACTCCTAGGCTTAAGTGATCCTCCTGCCTCAGCCTCCCAAGTAGCTGGGACTACAGGCATGCACCACCATGTCTGCCTAATTTTTAAAATTTGTTATAGAGACAGGGTCTCACTATGTTGCCCAGGCTGGTCTCAAGCTCTTGGCCTCAAGTGTTTCTCCTGCCTCAGCCTCCCAGGGATTAGAGACATGAGCCACTGTGCCTCACAACTATAATGCACTTGATATTCTTCCTTATGATGGAAAGTAGTGGGCTGAAATGAGAGTTTAAATTTTTTTCAAGACTTAGAAAAACCTTAATTATAAGTCAAACACCCAACCTCTCTAAAGTAGGAGCAATGTTGGCAGACACTGCAGAATTTCCTAGTTATGAGGAAAATTCTGCAATGATAGTGCCTATCCTATCTGTTCTTACCATTGTGAACTGTTTGTATCATTAGAAGCATGATGGGCAGAATCAGAATTTTTACTATTTAGTATACCATTTGGCAAACATTTTGGCCTGAGGCCCCTTTATGCTCTTAAAAATTATTAAGGACCACGAAGAACTTCTGTTTATATGAGTTATATTTATTTTTACCATGTTAGAAATAAAAATTGAGAAAATTAAAAGGATATTCGCTTATTTAAAATAATAATAACTCCATCATATATTAATACAAATAGAAGGGCATGGTGGCTCATGCCTGCAATCCTAGCACTCTGAGATACCAGAGTGGGAAGATTGCTTGTGCTCAGGAGTTCGAGACCAGCCTGAGCAAAAGACCCCATATCTACTAAAAGTTGAAAAATTAGCCAGGTGTCAAGGCACGTACCTGTAGTTCCAGCTACTTGGAGGCTGACGCAGGAGGATCACTTGAGCCCAGGAGTTTGAGGTTGCAGTGAGCTATGATGACTACACTGCACTCTATCCAGGGTGACAGAGTGAGACTCTGTCTCAAAACAAACAAAAACCCCACAAATAACACATTTAAATGAAAGTAGCTACACAAACAAAACAATTTAGAGAAGAGGGTTTAGGTCAGGACTAATGATAGGAAAAAAATAGAAAAACAAAATAAAAAGATAGAGAAGAGGGTTGTTTTACCTTTCTGCAAATTTATTGCCTGGTTTAATAGAATTGAAATAGGATTCTTATATCTGTCTTTTTATGCAATTTGTTGCACTATGTTGCTTTGGTGGAATATATAAGATATATTGTAAGAAAAAAGGGGAGTATTTTAACAGCCTTTTCAGATAATTATAGTTATTTTTTGATACTATGCCAAAACTCCATGGTAATTTCTTAAAGGTTAGTTGCAAAGTGGAATAGGAAATCATATCAATGAACTTTTTGTATTGTTACATTAAAACCCATCAGTCTGTCTTGTACTTGCAGTGAATCTTTTATTCAATTCATTGGCCATTTGGAAAATACTGGTTCACTGAGCTATGCAGTATTCCAAATGTTTACACATTTCAGAAACTTGTTACATTAGAACATTCTAGAGAACATATGAACACACACATTCCATTAGCTATCAGAATGATGATGTCATCATGCATGTGTCATGTTGCCTCTGGAAAAGTATACCTACATTCAAGGAAGAATGAGAGTGAAAAAGATAAATTATGCCTTATCATGATGCTGAAAATAGTTTTAACTATACAGACCCATTGAAAGTGTCTTAGTATCAGATCAGACAGTAAAAATAGCTGATATAGGGCCAGGCGAGGTGGCTCACGCCTGTAATACTCGCATTCTGGGAGGCCAAGGCAGGAGGATTGCTTGAGCTCAGGACTTCGACACTAGCCTGAGCAAGAGTGAGACCCCATCTCTAATAAAAATAGAAAAAATTAGCCAGGGATGGTGGTGCGTGCCTGTAGTCCCAGCTACCCCAGAGGCTGAGGCGGGAGGATTGCTTGAGCCCAGGAGTTTGAGGTTGCCGTGAGCTAGGCTGATGCCACGGCACTCCAGAGCAGGCAAGAAAGTGAGACTGTCTCAAAAAAAAAAAAAAAAAAAAAGAATAGCTGATATTGCCAGGCATGATGGTTCATGCCTATAATCCTAGCAATCTGGAAGGCCCAGGAAAGAGGATTGCTTAAGTTCAGGAGTAGAAAACCAGCCTGAGCAAGAGACTCTGTCTTTCTTAAAAACAGAAAAATTAGCTGGGCATTGTGGCGGCAGGCCTGCAGTGCCAGCTACTCAGGAGGCTGAGGCAGGAGGATCACTTGAGCCCAGGAGTTGGAGGTTGTAGTGAGCTATGATGATGTCACTGTACTCCCTACCAGGGTGACAAAAGGAGACTCTGTCTCAAAAAAAAAAAAAAAGAAAAAGAAAATCTGATATACTATGATATGACTTGTCAAATAAAGAAAACAAAATCTTGCCACCTGAGTTTTTTGTTAAAGCCAGGAGGCAATAAATACAGAAACACAAAATGCACAAAAAACACACAAACAGCAAAATAAAAAAATATAGTTCCAAATAGCAATTTCAAATCTCTTTTTATGTAGGCAAGCAGTTAGGCTTACAGAAACAGATGGCTTCTAATTTAAAGGTCATACCCATTTTGTGGAGTTTGATTCCCAGTTATTAGTATTTCAACTCACATGGGCAGGTGTCTTTGGAGAGCTCAAAATGCTTCACTCACACCCCCATGGAATCTTTGAGGAAACATGGGTGGTAGAACCCCACTAAAAATATTTTAGTACACGTTTTCTGTTTGCAGTATGGATTAAGAACTATTCATTTACTATGGATCAAGTTTTCTTTGGAAGTTTAAGATAGAAGATAACATTCTTAAGTGGAACTGGTTATAGATGTGGGGAGCTGCTAGATAAACCTCTTATTTTGCTCTCTGTTATTCCAGGCTTTCAAACGCAGGATGATGGAGCAGGTTGATCCTATTTTTCAGAAACAGTCACCTGCCAACTAGTTTTTAGTAGGAGGCTGGCTGTAGCACCTTCATTCAGCAACACTGCCAAGGAGAAATTTGTTTTAGGGACTCTGCCTCTACTTTTCTATTCACTTTCCCAATGCCCTTTCCACTTTTCTTCTGGTTGCACAGAAGGTTCAACTGTGTGGCCCACCCAGGCCTGCTCTCCTGGGAAATGCTCACTTTTAAGATTACCTATTCCTTTACTCTTCCTTTATCTTTCAACAAACAGGCTCATGCCTGTAATCCTAGCACTCTTGGAGGCCGAGGCAGGCAGATTGCTCGAGGTCAGGAGTTCGAAACCAGCCTGAGCAAGAGCAAGACCCTGTCTCTACTATAAATAGGAATTAATTGGCCGACTAATATATATAGAAAAAAATTAGCGGGGCATGGTAGCGCATGCCTGTAGTCCCAGCTACTTGGGAGGCTGAGGCAGGAGGATTGCTTGAGCCCAGGAGTCTGAGGTTGCTGTGAGGTAGGCTGACACCACTGCAATCACTCTAGACTGGACAACAAAGTGAGACTCTGTCTCAAAAACAAAACAAAAAAAACCCACACACAAAAAAACACCTTTGTATCCTGTCAGTGAAGTCTGATCTTAGCTTAGATTAGTCCAAGGCCATGGTGATATCAAGACGATTAAAATGCTTTATTTACACTAAGGTGTGAATGATGGATATCAAGTGCTTAAGAATTACAAATCAACAATCTGAAGGAATAAACTTGCAAAGGGTGACTATATGTAGCCACTGAACATACTGCTTAGCTTTTCTTTCCAATCACACTAAAAGGCATTTAGATTTTAATCTAATTATCCTGAATGCCCAGTCTTTAACTGAAGGGCATTCCTATGGCAAGAAATGAGATATGAGGTCACCATATAGCTATGTTTGGCAGCCCCAGAAGTTTAGATATTAAGGTGAAAGTGGGTGAAGTACCAAAAAGGCAGCCCTCATTCGAACAAGATGTTTTGATTTCAAGGCCCCTGGTAAATTCCGGGATTTTCAGCAGTCCCTTTTGACATTCTACTTAGTCTTCGGAATGATTTATGGTTTTGTTTTTTTAGTAAACAGTGTTACTGAAACTTCAGGCTGTGATCCTAAGTGTTTTAAAGATAAGATGGGGCCTGGAACTTTGGTGTACGTGAGACAAGTTAAAAGCTAACTAAAGCCAACTCCTCCCTGTTTTGAGGACTACCCTCTTTCTTCTTGCAGCAGATCCAATCCCAAGGCTTGCCTGAGAGTAGACGATGGGGTGATTGCCTGGCCTAGGCCACTAATAGCATTATTTCTCTCAGAGTCTCCATAGATTCTTGTTCTCGCCGTGACCTTTCACTCAACAGGCAAACAGGCGTCTACACAGAGCCAGAGCCAGAGCCGGCATAGCGCACTGGACGCAAGCAACAGGCAAAACGGGCGTGCCACCACTTGGAGACTCTCATGCGACAGCAGTGGGCGGTGCACAGATCCTCTCCTTTCTTTAACCCTTCTTCACACACAGTCCCACCCTCACCGGAAGCGGAGCGGTTTCTATGTACGCCACTTCCGGTGCGGACGGCCGGTCCCTCGCGGGAGCGAGCACGCTAGTGCGCGGCAACTTTGTTCCCGCCTCCTTTGCCCCAGGCACCACTCACCTTCGGCTTTCTCTGAGCGTGACGTGCGTGCGCGCTCCCGGCCTTGCGTCAGGGCCGAGGAGGGGAAAAGCCGAAAGAGCGAGGCAAGAAGGAGGGGTTGTGGAGGTTAGGGTCCAACCAGCAAGTCCCGTTGCCCTCCCTCCTCCTGACGAGGAGAGGAGAGGGAAGGGGAGGAGCAAGCCGGGTCCGGCCGCGCACACCAGGAGCCTCCTCGTGGAGGGGGGTGCGGAGGAAAGGGGTAGCTCCGCCACCTCTGCTTGCGGCGGCGAAGGAAGAAGAAAGTCAGGGCCCGTGCCCGCCGCCACAGACTCAGAAACGCCCCCCGCCCCATCTCCCCGGAAACAGCCCCCCGCCCAGCCCCGCACACTCGCTGCCCTAACCGTGAGCCGCAGCCCGGTCGCCCCCGCCTCGCCCCGCCCCGCCGCCCATCCTCGCGGGCCGTAGAGTGCGCGAGGCCCTAGGCCGGGAGTTGTTGTCAGGCCCAGGCCACTTCCGAGGCGCCTGCGGTGTGTCGCCGCCACCACAGGAGGACGACGTCGACGTGAAGGAGGAGGCGGCGGAGGCGTGTTGTTGTCTCGCCCACTCCCCTCCCCTCAACTCGCACCCAACGTCAGGGCGCGATGGAGTGAAGCGGCGACGAAGGTGGTACTTCCGCGTTGCGCTGCTGGAGCCAAGAGGGCGGCCGAGGCCGCTCCCCCAACCCCGGGGGCACTTGGAGGACTCCGGACTCCCCCGCAGGTCAGCGCCGGGCGCATCTGGTGTTTTTACTGCCGAGGATAGGACGACGACGAGCGCGATCGGGAGCTCTGCTGCCTGGATTCTTCCTTCCCTCAGGCCCGGAGGCCGCTGCGTACCCCACTGTGACCTGGAACCCAGGGACCCGAGTCCCAACCCGGATTATCGTGGCGCGTCTCCCCGGCTGGCCCTGGTGCTCGGTGTCCCTCCGCCGCGGCCGCTGTTCCCGTTTCCGGCGGAGGAGATGGCCAGGATCTGACCCGAGAGGAGGCCGCACCCGCGCCGCGCTTTGCGGCGGGCCCTAGGCGATGCCGAGCAGCTCGGACACGGCACTGGGGGGAGGCGGGGGCCTGAGCTGGGCGGAGAAGAAGTTGGAGGAACGCCGCAAGCGAAGGCGATTCCTGTCCCCTCAGCAGCCGCCGCTGCTGTTGCCGCTCCTGCAGCCGCAGCTCCTGCAACCGCCGCCGCCCCCGCCGCCTCTGCTCTTCCTGGCTGCTCCCGGCACGGCCGCCGCCGCAGCCGCCGCCGCCGCGGCCTCCTCCTCTTGCTTCAGCCCGGGCCCCCCTCTGGAGGTCAAGCGGCTGGCGAGAGGCAAGAGGCGCGCAGGAGGGCGGCAGAAGCGGCGCCGCGGGCCCCGCGCCGGGCAGGAGGCGGAGAAGCGTCGGGTCTTCTCGCTGCCCCAGCCGCAGCAGGACGGCGGTGGCGGTGCTAGTAGCGGCGGGGGTGTGACCCCGCTGGTGGAATACGAGGATGTGAGCTCCCAGTCCGAGCAGGGGCTGCTGCTGGGGGGGGCCAGCGCGGCAACGGCGGCGACGGCTGCCGGGGGAACGGGGGGTAGCGGCGGGAGTCCGGCCTCCTCCTCCGGCACCCAGCGGCGCGGGGAGGGGTCGGAGCGCAGGCCCCGCCGGGACCGCCGCAGTAGCAGCGGCCGCAGCAAGGAGCGCCACCGCGAGCACCGGCGGCGGGATGGGCAGCGCGGGAGCAGCGAGGCCTCCAAGTCCCGCAGCCGCCACAGCCACAGCGGCGAGGAACGGGCCGAGGCTTCCAAGAGCGGCAGTAGCAGCAGCAGCGGCGGCCGCCGGAAAAGCGCCTCGGCCACGTCTAGCAGTAGTAGCAGCCGCAAGGACCGAGACTTGAAGACCCACCGGAGCCGGACTAAGTCGTCCAAGGAGCCGCCTTCGGCCTACAAGGAGCCGCCCAAGGCCTACCGGGAGGACAAGACCGAGCCCAAGGCCTACAGGCGGCGGCGGTCCTTGAGCCCGCTGGGCGGCCGGGACGACAGTCCGGTGTCCCACAGGGCCTCCCAGAGTCTGAGGAGCCGCAAGTCCCCCAGCCCGGCAGGAGGTGGCAGCAGCCCCTATTCTCGGCGGCTGCCGCGCTCCCCAAGCCCTTACAGCCGCCGCCGCTCCCCCAGCTACAGCCGCCACAGCTCCTACGAGCGGGGCGGAGACGTGTCCCCCAGCCCGTACAGCAGCAGCAGCTGGCGCCGTTCCCGCAGCCCTTACAGCCCAGTGCTCAGGTGAGTCCCGGGGTTTTGTCCGTTTGCTTTGGCTGCGCTGGCCAGAGTCCCTAGGAGGCAGGGAAGTGGTGCTCAGACTCCTTGAAACCATCCAGGTCCACCACCTACACTAGAGAACACAACTTGAGACGGGGCTTCAAGTAGGGCGAGGCATTTTCGCGCGCCTGTGACACCTTTCAGGGGGTCGAAGGGACAAAGCAACTTGGCAGACGAACTTTTCTAGTTCTAGAAGGGAAGATTTCTAAGAAAGAATCCAAAGTTTTAGACTTGTTGCATTAATATATTAACAGGTGTCTCTCAACTGCTCTTTGCTTTTCCGGCACAGTTTGGGTAAAAGTAGAAGTGGTTTAAGTTGTCTTAATTTTGAAAGTTTTATAAAGAGGCATCATTGTTGGAGATTTAGGAATGGACTGCAGCTTCAGGACTAAAATTGTACGAGGGAAATCAATCAGGTGCTGATGTCAGAGTTAGGTATGGATTGCAAATATTTCATATGATTAATACAGGCATGGGAAAAGCAGCCGTTCTGTAAAGTTTATTCTTTTAATATGTGAAAAAAGCTTATGTGCAAGCTGATAGTTTAAAATTCAGAAGATACTATTTAGTAATCTTGTATAGGATAGTATTTTTACCTGATCTTTTAAAGCCATAGTTTTAAAAAAGTAGAAATGATAAGGTTGTGGTTTCTCTGTTGGTTTGTGATGAGACCGAGTTGCTAAAAACAGATCTAGTTGGTGTAACCCAGTGTAACTTAGTACATTCTTGTACTAATATAAATCTGTAGCTGCTTACTTTAACTAGACTTTTAAATATCAGTGTCTTTATTCAGAAGTCTTTACTATAATTTAGTTAAATTGGAGTAAAACTTATATGTAATTGTCACGCCTTTCTTGTAATAGAATACTAATGTGTGCCTTGATATATATTTATCCATTAAGCAAAGTGAATTAAAAACAACTTTCCAATATTTTGTGAGCTCTTATATTCCTTGACATGTTTGGAAATTCAAGGCCTTGTATTAGGATATTGCAAAATGACATTTGGATCACTGTTTTTCCTATTAGTCTTAGTTTTCAGCAATGCCAAGTGGATGCTAAATATATCTAAGTAAGCATTATGTTGAATGTCAATACAGTACATGAATGCATCTATAAAATTAGCAAATCTCTTTAAAGTGTCAGCCTAGTAAATGTAAAGATGTGATGTGTGCAGAGCTATGAGTGTGAATTTTTCTTTAGACCAAAAACAGTTGTATAAATTTCTTCATTTTTATGTGCTGAAGCACACTTTAAAGTTCTAGTTGATGCTTTAAATGAAGAATATCTATCGCCTTTGAAAACTTGTTCACCAATTTTCTGTGTTTTAATTATAATATTTTAGGGTTGCCAAAAGGTTTGTATTTTTTTGCAATTGAATTTGTTTTTCAAACTAATTCTGTTAAGTTCCAGGACTTTAGGTAGCAATTTTCCGGGTGTGATGCAATTTTAAGAATGGATTTTGTTTTTATCAGGGTTTTTAGTTGCTGGATTCTTTTGCAAGGTTCTTTATTACATGATAGCGGTAGTGGTATGTATTTTTTTTTGCGTGTCTATATTGTATAGTAGTGGTATGTAGGATTAACTATACTCACATTTAGCACATATTTCTTGAGCATGTACTGTATGCCAGATGCTGTGTTAGGTACTGGAAGATAGCAGGGAAGAAAGACAAGTCATTACCCTCATGGAGCTTGCATTCTAGAGGATCATTCATTACTGAATCTTTTCATGGGGTTTATATTGACCACCACTATTTCTGATGCATTGGATTTGGAAGAAACTTTAGAATATATTTGCCAACATTGCTGACAGGTGGTCATTTGGTATGTGCCTGAGTGCATCTAAAGGTGGAAAGCAGGTTACTTTGAGACAGTCTGTTCCTTTAGATTTGGGACTTGAGTTCTAGTCTTGGTTTGCCCAGTTTCTTAGCAAGATCCTTGGAGACTTAGTTTCCTGACCTGTAACAGGGATATACTTGGTTTTTTAAAAAATTATTATTTCAAGAATCAAATGAATATTTGTCTTTTGTGAAGTGTTTAGCCTTACAGAAATATACAGTGATTGAATTATTGTTGAATAGCTTGAATTGTTAGAGTTCTTCATATCTTGAAACATATCACCTCCGTGTCACTTCTACCCATTGCTCCAAGTTTAACCCTTTGAAATGGTCCAGAGCACACTTGTATGCCAGTTCTTTAAAAATGTAAAGACAGTTTTCATGTCTTCTGAGTCTTTTCTTCTCTAGGCCAAAAAACTTTCATTGTTCAAAAAGTATAGTTTTCTGATTTTTCACATTATATCTAGGTTGTTGAATGTTCTGCTTAAAATGTGGGGCCCAGAATTAACAGCTTAAATAGTTGATTGAAAACTTAAGATTTGTAAATACAAGAAATGTGTTGTTACTGTTTAGGAACAATTAATTGAACTCAATTGTCCAGCCGAATGCAAAATTTTATTTACTTTTAGAATTTACTAATAGTAATTGTGGTGGGAGGCTCATATTTAATCAATACACTGCTGCATTGTGAGCTCCATGAAGGCAACTGGCCTGTCTAGCCCACTATTGTATTTCTAGTGGCCAGCATTGTATTTGGTGCAAGTATATTCTTTTCTTTTCTTTTTTTTTTTTTGAGACAGAGTCTCACTCTGTCACCCAGGCTAGAGTGCCGAGGCGTCAGGCTAGCTCACAGCAACGTCAGACTCCTGGGCTCAAGCTATCCTTCTGCCTCAGCCTCCCTAGTAGCTGGGACTACAGGCATGCACCACCCTGCCTGGCTAATTTTTTCTATATATTTTTAGTTGGCCAATTCATTTCTTTCTATTTTTAGTAGAGACACTGGGTCTTGCTCTTGCTCAGGCTGGTTTCAAACTCCTGACCTTGAGGGATCCTCCCCCTTCGGCCTTCCAGAGTGCTTGGATTACAGGTGTGAGCCACTGCGCCCGGCCACAAGTATATCCTTAATAAATTACTGTTGAATAGCTAAATGAAGGGATGATGGAGTTTACTGAGCATACAAAATATTTTTGTGGGCTTGGATTTTACATGCTTCCTTTAAGTAAGTATTTAATAAAGACCATGTGTTCTGTAATATGAAATAGTGTGGTCCTTTTCCAGCTCACATAGACCTGGAAATAATGAATTGTCAATATAGATATTTTTAAGGAAATGCATACACATTCGAAATTGTATTGAAATCATGATATAAGGATTTTTTTTGGTGTCACATCCTAGAATAAATCTTCATTCTAGTGACTTCTGCTTCACAACCTGCTCTTTGCCTTCATTTGTATCTTTGGTTCTCAGTGCATGCATTTCTTTTCTTCACTTCCTTTTTAGTACTACCCCTGTGTAATCTGTTTACCATATTTTTTTACTACTTGGCTTTTGGGATGTGGAAAATCAGATAATCTTGCCGATTGGCCCTGTAATAAATGTGAGTGTATTGAATAGAGGGGCTGTTTAGGAAAGGAAGGGGATGGTACTGATTGTAGTGTTTTACTAAGTGCCCGGCATTGGTAAATACTTAACATAAATTCATCCCCCAAACCTGTATGATAGTTCAAAACATTCTCATTGATAGACTGGGAAATAGAAACTCTAAAAAGTTCTGTGATTTGTTCCAAGGTCAGTGTGGATTCAAACCCTAGGCTGATTCTTAAAGTACATGCTCTTAATATTAGGCATGTTGAGCCTCATCTGGCATTCAAGGGAGCTGGCCACCTCCCACAATGACCTATTTTGCTGAAATTCAACCCCTGTTTGGGTATTTATGTGTCAATTTCTCTTCCCTGGCCATTGTTGTTCAGCATTTTGAGGATTTTTAAAGATGAGTTCTTCTAAAGATTCTTTCAGCTCATTTGTCTTTTATTAATTTGTAGTTTTATGAACAATGAGGAGATTTAAGTCTTGTGTATGTCTTTTTTACTTTGTCTTTCCATTCCAGCAAGAAGGGTAGAAGAAGGTTTTAATATGGAATAATACCAAGAACGTGAGACTCTGAAAGAGATGGGTGGACCCTAGATATAAATAAGTGAAATTATGAGTAGTGACTTGTCTATTATAATATATGGGGTACCTTGTTACAGATTAGTGTTTTGTCCTGAAAACTAATGTTCAAAAATACGTGAAATGAAGATATTCCAGAATGAAAAAAAGCTGTCACTCTTAAAATGCTACTGATTTGATATATACTTAATAGAAATGTCATGAATATCCCTAGATGAATGAAAATTTTGACACTTCTTTAGGATACTAGAATAAGTGCAGAAACCCTCAGAAGGAGATTGAAATTTAGATTTACTGTTTTAAGTCTCCAAAGCTGTAATCATTTCTTTTTTTCCCCTCTTTCCCTCTTTTTCCAGCATATTATGGGGGTACAAATGTTAAGGTTACGTATATTTCCCTTGCCCCCTCTCCTCCCTTGAGTCAGAGCTTCAAGCATTTCCATTCCCCAGTTGATGTGCATCACACTCATTATGTATGTATGTACCCATTCCCTTCCCACCCCACCTGCCCGACACCCAATAGATGTTACTCCCATATGTCTACTTATGTGTTGATCAGTTAATACCAATTTGCTGGTGAGTACACGTGGTGTTTATTTTTCCATTCTTGAGATACTTCACTTAATAGAATGGGTTCCAGCTCTATACAGGAATATATGAAAGGTGCTATATCACCATTGTTTCTTATAGCTGAATAGTACTCTGTGGTATACATATAGCACATTTTATTAATCTACTCATGTATTCATGGGCACTTCAGTTGTTTCCACATCTTTGCAATTGTGTATTGTGCTGCTATAAACATTCTCTAGTGCAGGTGTCTTTTCATAGAGTGACTTTTGTTCTTTTGGGTAGATGCCCAGTAATGGGATTGCTGGATCAAATGGTAGATCTACTTGTCTTGCTTTAAGGTTTCTCCATATTGCTTTCCACAGAGGTTGAAGTAGTTTGCAGTCCCATGTAATCATTCCTTTCATTCTGAGAAGATACTCTTGTGTTTTGCTCCTTCTTTGATAAAACTTTACCTTCCGTTTACCTCTACTCAGTCCTTATTACATTTCTTTCCTCTAACACTAATATTTAATTCCCTCTTTTCCATTTCCAGCACGCTAGTTCAGAATTTGAACTAGGCTATCCTTTTTAATTGGTTAGACTTCCTATTACAATGATCATTCAGTTCATTATCAGAAGCATTTCCTTAAAATCTTTGTTAGATTATGTCACTTGAATTATATAGATTTAAGATGCATTGTCAGTTAATGCCTTATATGATCTGGCCCCATACTATCAGAATTCTGTTTTCAGAGGCACTTTTATTTCTCTGTATGTTTACAGTGCTGTTCTCTTGGCTTGAAATAGTAAGAGATGCTCTAAACCCTCTTTTCTTCTTCTCTGTCTCTGGCTTTGCATTCAAAACCAGCTCAAATCCCACCATCTTGAAACCTTTCGCCATCCATCTAGAAAAAGTTAATTCCCTTTCCTTTGTCCCCACAGCACGTTGCTTTATCTTTGTGATAGGGCTTTTAAAAATTTTATTTAATACACGATGTTACTTGGCTACATTTGTGTTTTCCCTACTAGATTGTAAGCTTCTAAAGGACACATTCCAAAATGTATTTATTGGTGTTTTTATTTAAATATACTTTTCTCTACAGATTAGTGCAAACCAGTCTGCATAGATACCAGTTGTATCTCTAAACTTGCTTGCTATTTTGATTCACATATACTATAGGATGGGTCAAGTATTAATAATTGTTTTGATTTATAAGGAGAAAATTAAGAACCTCCCTCTTCTAACTAGTTTCTACTTTAATGGAATGAGTAGAGGATGGTGGGAGGCACTTTAGTGTGAATAGAATAAATTAATACCTAGTTTATATTTGCTCTCTTGTACCGATTAAAATGGTCTGTTTTTCTTTGTGAGTTTGCATTTATCTTTAAGAGAGAAAGTTTGTAGCTATTTCTGAAAAATCAATTGAAAGTGAATATTGCTTAATATTCATATTTAAGATAATTTTAACCTTTTATTCTGTACCTTTTCTGTGAATATTTTAGTTATTGTTATTTTTAGTTTGGGTTGGCTTTGTTTTATATAGAGAGATTTATAAGCTTTGAAGTGAATCTTGGAAGCAAAAGTATCAAGCTAGAATCAGAATCATTACTTGTTTGCAGTGATTTTGTTCCTTGAATTTCTGCACATCTAAATTTTGTGAGAATGTACTGTTCTTAATATATTTGGAAAATGAAATGGATGTAAATTAGAGGATAAAATATAGGTAAGAACTGGAATTTAAATAAAATGAAAATGAAAAGAGTAGTAAGAGGAACTGAAAATGGTAGTTGGGCTGCATGTCTCCCCACTTTTTGTTTCTGCATTTTCAGTTGCATGGGGCACTTTCACTGGGATATTTTATTGACACTCTGAATTCAATTCATCTAACATTAAATTAATTAAATTAATTATTTCATTTCTTTTTATGATATGGCTCTTTGTTATTTTTCATATGTTTGCAAAGATAATAGAGGCTCATAGTAGAAACTTTCAATTAGTACGGAGAAGTGTGAGAGATTAAATGCCCCCTTAAATCCAGCTACCTGAGATGATCACCCTTGACATTTTGATGAACATTTTTTTAGACTTCTTTATGCATATATGTACAAGGACTTATGATTTTACATAAATGAGGAATACTACAATGCTGTTTTGTACCCTATACTTCATAGTACAATCAATGTATTTTTTCTGTTAGCTCTTGTCATTCTGTTGTATAAGTGTAGCACAAATTGTTTGGCCAAATCTACTTTGATGAACGCTTAGGTTTTTCTTTTTTATTTTTGCTGTGTGTGTGAATATATATATATATATATATATATATATATATATATATATATATATAGCAGATGTGTTTTTGTGCATTTGTTACATTATCTCCTCTAGATTGGATTTCCTGGGGGATAAAATTATTGAGTCAAAGATGGTATACACATTTGTAATTTTGATACACTGTCAAATTGCCCTTCAGAAGGCTTTTATCAGTTTATATTTTTCAACGTGTGAGTGCCCATTTCCTCAGTTTGACCAACAGTTAAGAGTTGTCACATGTTCCATTATTGTTTTTATTTGCATTTCTTCGATAATCTAGTAAGGCTAAATATATTTTCATCTACTTAGTGGATGTTCTCATTTCTTTCTTTTTTTTTTTTTGGAGACAGAGTCTCACTGTGTCACCTGGGTGGCATTAGCCTACCTCATGGCAACCTCAAACTCCTGGGCTCAGGCGATCCTCCTGCCTCAGCCTCCTGAGTAGCTGTGACTACAGGCATGCGCCACCATGCCTGGCTAATTTTTCTATATAGTTTTAGTTGTCCAGCTAATTTATTTCTATTTTTAGTAGAGATGGAGTCTCATTCTTGCTCAGGCTGGTCTCAAACTCCTGACCTCAAGCGATCCTCCTGCCTTGGCCTCCCAGAGTGCTAGGATTACAGATGTGAACCACTGTGCCTGGCCGATGTTTTCATTTTTTGATTGACTTTTCTGTTGTTTTTCTTATTAATTTGTAAAAGTTGCTTGTGTATTACTTTTTTGTGACATTAGCAAGTATTTTTGACGAGTTTGTCTTTTAGCCTTATTTATGTAATGTTTTGTTTTAAGACATTTTTGATTTGTCTGTGTGTGTGTGCATGCGCACATGTGTTTTAAATAGCAGTAGTTTCTACAAGATACCCAGTGTCAAAACTTTAATAGTACTTATCTCTTCTCCCTTCCAGTACTAATGAATTGCTTGTTCTGTAAGTCTTTTTGCAGTGATCTTTAGTTCACTCATTTATTTTGGAAACTCTCTACTCTGGGGCCTTACTATTGGGTCTACTTGACTTTGGACTTTTCCTCTTTGAGCCCCTCTTGCTTGCTGCATTCGAATTAATCCTAAAAATACCACTATGATATTATCATTTTTATATAAAACATTTACAGAATCAAAATTATTTTCTTAAAATTATTTTTATTGACAATTATGTTTTCTTTTTAAATTTTTATTTGTTATTTATTTATTTATTTATTTGCTTGTTTTTAGTAGAGATGGGGTCACACTCTTGCTCAGGCTGGTCTTGAACTCCTGAGCTCAAATGACCCTCCTGCCTTGGCCTCCCAGAGTGCTAGGATTACAGGCATGAGCCACTGTGCCCGGCTCAAATAATTATATATTTATGGGGTGCTGTGTGATGTTTCGATTTATGTTTACATTGTGGGGTGATTAAATCAAGATAATTATGATGTCTATCACGTCACATACTTATTTTTTTTGTGGTGAAGATACTAAAAATCTACACTTTTAAGTAATGAAATTTACAGTACACTATTTATTGTAGTCATTCTGTACAGTAGATCACTAAAACTTCTTCCTCCAAACTGAAACTTTGTACCCCTCCATTAATATCTCCTTTTCTCCATCCACCCCTGTTCCCCACCTTTGGTAACCACCATTCTAATCTCTATTTTTATGGGTTAAACTTTTTTAGATTCCACATATAAGTGAGATCATGTGGTATTTATCTCTTACAAATGACAGAATTTACTTCTTTTTAAAAGCTGAACCACATTTTCTTTATCCATTCATCCAGTGATGGACACCTAGGTTGCTTCCATATCTTAGCAATTGTGAATAATGCTGCAGTGAACATGAGAGTACAGTTATATTTTAGGCATACTGATTTTAATTCCTTTGGTTGTATACCCAGAAGTGGGTTACTGGATCATATGGTAATTCTGTTTTTATTTTTTTGAGGAATCTCCATACTATTTTCCATAATGGATATACTAATTTATATTCCCATTAACAGAGTACAAGAGTTCCCTTTCCTTTACATCCTCACCAATACATGTTATCTTTTGTCTTTTTGACACTAGCCATTGTAAAAGTGTGGGGTGATAGCTCATTGTGGTTTTAATTTGCATTTTCCTGATGATTACTTATGATGAGCATTTTTTCATATAACAGTTGGCCGTTTGTAGGTCCTCTTTTGAGAGGTGTCTGTTTAAGCCCTTTGCCCATTTTTTGATTACATTGTTTTCTTTCTGTTGTTTTAACTCCTTGTATATTTTTAATATTAGCCCTATATCAGATGAATGTATGGTTTGCAGATATTTTCTCCTGTCCATGTGTTTTCTCTTCACTCTGTTAATTGTTTCCTTTGCTATGCAGAAGCATTTTAATTTGTTATAGTCCTATTTATTTTTGCTTTTGTTGGCTGTGCTTTTGGGGTTACAGCCAAGAGATGTTTTCCCAGACCAATGTTGTGGAGTTTTTCCCTTATATTTTCTTCTAGTAGTTTTTACAGTTTCAGGTCTTAGGTTCAAGTCTTTAATCCATTTTCAGTTGATTTTTGTATTGTATATGGTATGAGATAAGGATACAGTGTCATTCTTCTGCGTGTGGATATCCTGTTTTCCCAGTACCATTTATTGAGGAGGCTGTCCTTTCCCCCTTATATTCTTAGCATCTTTGTTGAGTATCAATGGACTGTAAAAGCATGGGTTTATTTCTGGGCTGTCTATCCTATTCCATTGGTCACTTTTTTTTTTTTTATGCCAGTATCATACTGTTTTGATTACTATAGCTTTGTAATAGGTTTTTATTTATTTATTTTTTGAGACAGAGTCTCTGTTGCCCTGGCTAGAGTGCCGTGGTGTCAGCCTAGGTCACAGCAACGTCAAACTCCTGGGCTCAAGCAAATCTTTCTGCCTCAGCCTCCCAAGTAGCTAGGACTACAGGCATGCGCCACCATACCTGGCTAATTTTTTCTATATATATTTTTTGCCAATTAATTTTTCTATTTTTAGTAGAGACGGGGTCTTGGCTCTTGCCCAGGCTGGTTTTGAACTCCTGACCTTGAGCAGTCCTCCTGCCTTGGCCTCCCAGAGTGGTAGGATTATAGGCATGAGCCACTACTCCTGGCCTAGATTTTTAAATCAGGTAGTGTGATGCCTCCAGCTTTGTTCTTTTTTTAAATTTTTTTTTATTTTTTTTAAGACAGAGTCTGGCTTTGTTGCCCAGGCTAGAGTGAGTGCCATGGCGTTAGCCTAGCTCACAGCAACTCAAACTCCTGGGCTCAAGCAATCCTTCTGCCTCAGCCTCCTGAGTAGCTGGGACTATAGGCATGCACCACCATGGCCAGCTAATTTTTTTTCTATATATACTAGTTGGCCAATGAATTTCTTTCTATTCATAGTAGAGACAGGGTCTTGTTCTTGCTCAAGTTGGTTTCGAACTCCTGACCTTGAGCAATCTGCCCGCCTCGGCCTCCCAGAGTGCTAGGATTACAGGCGTGAGCCACCGTGCCCCCCTTTGTTCTTTTTGCTCAGGATTGCTTTGGCCCTTCCAGGTCTATTGTGGTTTTACTCAGATTCTTGAATGGAGCATTTAAGGCTCTCCAACCCAACCAACCCATACTACCCTGATCACCATACTAATTGGATTGTTTACTGTTTTATAAACATGGAATTGTAAGCCCCTGTATCTTAGTTTCTATCCTTCCTTCTGGCCAGTCTTATTTGTTCATTCATCCAGCCTTTATTCAGATGTTATTTTATCTATGAAGCCTTCATTAATTTCATTCAGAAGTGATTTTTCTTAATGACTTTAGCACTGAGAAGACTTTGTGAATATTTATTATATCCAGGCTTGCATTAGATGTGTCTGGTTCCTTGACTCCCTACTTCCTCTTCTAGGTGCATTTGTCCTTTGGTATCTGTTGGGAATTGATTTCAGGACCTCTCTCAGATACCAAAATCTGAGGATGCTCAAGTCTCTGATATAAAATGCCCAGTCTTTGCATATAGCTTATGAACTTTCTCCTAAATATGTTAAATCGTTTCTAGATTATTTATAATACCTAATACAATGTAAATGCTGTGTAAATGGTTATTGTATTGTTCAGGGAATAATGACAGGTAAAAACGTCTGTACATGTTTAGTACAAGTGGAATTCTTTTCCCAAATATTTTTGGTCTATAGTTGGTTAAATCCACAGATGCATAACCCATGAATATTAAGGCTGACTGTATATTGAACATGTTTCATCCATTTGTGTTTTAAAAACAAATCATTTTTATTGAGGTATAATTTACATACACTCAAATTTACTAGTTTTAAGTGTGCAGTTGAATGGGTTTTGACAGATAGGTGCACTTGTGTAACCGTTATCACAATCATGATATAGAATGTTTCATTTGCACCCAAAAGTTCCCTTGTTCCCCTTTACGGTCAGTCCCCTATATCTACCCCTGGTCATTGGCAGCCACCAATTTGCTTTCTGTCACTGTAGTTTTACCTTTATTTATATGGATGGATAAATCAATCATCATACAAGTGTATAGTGTTTGGTGTCTGGCTTTTTAGATGCTTTTGAGATTGATCCATGTTGCATGTCTGAATGGTTTGTCCTTTTTTATTGCTGAGTAATAATTCATTGTATAGATATATCATAATTTGCTTATTATTCAAAGTTGATGAGCATTTGAGTTGTCTCTAGTTTTTGGTCATTAGAACAAAGTTACTGAACATTTGAGTACAGTGTTTTGTTTTTGTTTCTTTTGAGTGAATAAATAAGGAAAGGGATTGCTGTGTTGTATGGTAAGTGGATGTTTGGTTTTCTAAAATGCCGAGCTGTTTATAGTCAGTAGTGTTTGAGCATTGCACATGTTTCACATTCTTACTAAGACTTTATTTATTTATTTTTGTCAGTCTTTGGTTTTAGCCATTCTAGTGGATGTATAGTGGTATCTCATGTTTTTTTGGTAACTCGCTAATGAATGATTAATAACGTTGAACATCTTTACATATGCTTGTTTGCCCTTTTGTTTCGTGTCTCAGAATGTTTTGTCCATATTCTTTGTGAATTAGTTTGTCTTACTGAGTTGTAAAGAGTTCTGTACGTATTCTGGACAGATACGTATTTTGCAAATATTTAGTCCTCATTCTGTTTTCCTTAACAATAATTTCAGAGAACGGAAGTTTTAAATTTTAATGAAAACCAATTTAGCATCTTTTCTTCTATGATTTTTGCTTTTGTGTCCAAAAACTAAAACAAAACTTACTTTGCCTAACCCACAGTCATAAAGATTTTCTTTTTGGTTTTACAGTATGTATCTTTCATTTATTAGTAGGTATGTATGTATGACAGAGTCTCACTCTGCTGCCCTGCCTAGAGTGCTGTCGCATCAGCCTAGCTCACAACAACCTAAAACTCCTGGGATCGAGCGATCCTTCTGCCTCAGCCTCCTGAGTAGCTGGGTCTCCAGGCATGTGCCACCATGCCCAGCTAATTTTTTTTAGTTGTATATATTTTTTGTAATATATTTTTTAGTTGTTTAGTTTTTTAGTTTAATGTAATATATTTTTTAGTTGTCCAGAAATTTATTTCTATTTTTAGTAGAGACGAGGTCAGCTCAGGCTGGTTTCGAACTCCTGACCTCGAGCAATCCTTCTGCCTCGGCCTCTCAGAGCACTAGGGTGACAGGCCTGAGCCACCACGCCTGGCCTATTGGTCTCCTTTTATGTGTGGTTAACATTACAATAGCATATTTCCATTTTCTTCCTCCTTTTTATTCGTCATATGTTTTATTTCTATGTATATATGACACATGTATGTTGTATAAACATTAAATTCAAAATGAGAAGAGTCACTAACATTTACTTATTTACTTTTCAAATGCTTTTGATTCCTTTATATAGAGCCAAGTATCTATGTAGCATCATTTTCCTTTGGCCAGAGGAATGGCTTTGAACATTTATGCAGGTCTGCTATTTTGTATATCTGAAGAAGCCTCCATTTTGAAAGATAATCTTACTGGGTATGGAATCCTATATTGACATTATTTTTTCCTCAGTATTTTAATTTGCTCCACTTCTGACTTGCATAGTTTACCAAAATTTCCATAATATTTTGTTTTTGCTTCTGTCATTGGAATGTAAGCACTGTGACGTTCTTTTTAATTTTAGCTCTCAAGCACCTGCTAGTGGGTACCCAGCAAGTGATATTAAATTGATTTGGATAAGAAAATCACCACAGGTTTCAGCACCACAGGATTTTTTTAAAAACCCTGTTTGATTAGGTTTTAAAAAACCTGTTGATAATAACAAGGACTAATATTAGACTACGAACAAATTTTTAATGACCAGAGAGAGACTAATCAAAGTATGTTCCCTTGTGTAAATCAAGTACCAACTCCCTTCTACTCTTCTGACCTGCTATTCTTTTTCTGTCTTCAGAAACGTATCTGAGGTTATGGTTCAGTGAAACATGAACACAAACATAGAATTTATGCTCAGTGGATTAGAACTTGTTTGCCTGAATAATTTTGCAAAACCTCAGCCATGTGGGTTTTTTTACTTTTAATGTGGCATAAGAAACATTGAAGAATTTTATGGTTTTAACACTTACTTTGATCCATTTTTAGTTAGATTTTGTGTATGTTGAGAGAGAGAGGTCTAACTTCATCTTTTGTGTATAGATATCCAGTTGTTTCAGCACTGTTTGTTGAAAAGACTGTTCTTTCTCCATTAAATTGTCTTGGCTCATTTGTTGGAAATCAATTTATCATAAATGGGAGGGGTTGTTTCTGGACTCTGAAATCTATTTCACTGACTTATATGTCCATTCTTGGACCAGTACCACACAGTCTTGCTTACTCTAATTTTGATAATTTTTGAAATCAGGAAGTATGAGTCTTCCAACTTAGTTTTTTTTAAAGATAGTTTTGACTGTTTGGATTCTTGCATTTCCACATGAGTTTTTAGGATCAGCTTACCAATTAATGTAAAAAAGCAGCTGGGATTTTGATAGGGAGTACATCGACTCTAGGTTAATTTGAGGAATATTGCCATTTAACATTAGATCATCTGTTACATGGGCATGGGATGTCTTTCCCTTTATTCATATTTTCCTTAATGTCTTTCAGTATGTTTTGTAGTTTTTAGGATACAAGCCGTGTACCTTTGTTAAATTCTTAGATTTTATATCCTTTTAAAGTCTATTGTAATGGGAATTGTTTTCTTTTTTGGGGGGAATTATTTTCTTAATTTCATTTTGATTGGTCATTGCTTATATATAGATAGCATGTATTCTGCCACCTTGCTGACTCATTTATTCTGATTTTTTTTTTAGTGGATTCATTTTCTATGTACAAGATTATATCTTCTAAAAATAGAGATAGTTTTATTTCTTTTTTTGTTCCATTGTGGGTTCCTTTTATCTCTTTTTTTTCCTGATTGCAATGACTAGAACCTCAGTTACAATGTTGAACAGAAATGATAAGAGTATACTTCCTCATCTTGTTGCTGATCTTGGAGGGATCATTCTCCATTTATTTAGTCTTTTGCATTCAGACTTTCTCCATAAAGTGGTTGGCAGTGGATTTTTCATAAATGCCTAGTTTTATTTTTTAGTCAAAAATAGTGACTTTCCTTCAAAATCTAAGTTTTGGCATCAAAAAAATTCTGGAATACCTTGGTTGATCCCCATATACATGAGCAGTTATAACTATCCATTACTATTCTAGGGGCTATGAAAAGAGGAAATCCCCTATTTTGCGGTATGTGTGTAATGATTTGCTACATTGGTTTCTCATATATCATGCCTGCAGAACCATTTGAACAATGTTTTTTTTTCCCTTTGGAGACAAGAGTCTCACTTTGTTGCCTGGGCTAGTGCCATAGCATCAGTCTAACAATTCACAGCAACCTCAAACTCCTGGGCTTGAGCAATCCTTCTGCCTCAGCCTCCCCAGTAGCTGGGGCTATAGGCATGTGCCACCATGCCTGGCTAATTTTTTCTATATATATTTTTAGTTGTCCAGCTAATTTCTTTCTATTTTTTAGTAGAGACAGGGTCTCACTTTTGCTCAGGCTGGTCTCAACTCCTGACCTCAAGCAATCCTCCCGCCTCGGCCTCCCAGAATGCTAGGATTACAGACATGAGCCACCACCCCTGGCCTTGAACAATGTTTTGTAATGACTAAAATGTGAATTAATGTTGGAATGATGAGAAAGGAGCAGTCATGTGATGATCTAAGCATCCCAGGAAAAGAAAACAATATGTGCTAAGGTACATATCAGGAAAAAGCTTGATCTTTTCTTTTTTTATTTTTTTTTTGAGACAGAGTCTCACTCTGTTGCCCTGGCTAGAGTGCCGTGGCATCAGCCTAGCTCACAGCAAGGTCAAACTCCTGGGCTCAAGCTATCCTATTACTGCCTCAGCCTCCTGAGTAGCTGGGACTACAGGTATGCACCACTAAGCCCAGCTGATTTTTTCTATATGTTTTTAATTTGCCAATTAATTTCTTTCTATTTTTAGTAGAGACAGGGTCTGGCTCTTGCTCAGGCTGGTCTCGAACTCCTGAGCTCAAATGATCCGCCCACCTTGGCCTCCCATAGTGCTAGGATTACAGGCGTGAGCCACTGCATCCAGCCAAAAAAGCTTGATCTTTTCAAGAATCAGAAAAGAGGCCAGTGTGGTTTGAGTCTAGTAAATAAAGGAGAGTATAATAAAGATGGGAGGCAATTTAGATCTCGTGGGTCACAGTAAAGAGTTGTATTTTTATTTTAAATGGAGTTAGAAGCCATTGGAGCGTTTTTTTTAGGCGAGAGCATGGTATAATCCACCTTTTGTGCTTAAAAGACAGAGGTAAAGTACAAGGTGGTATGTGACAAGTGCAATGTGATTTCAGACAATGTGGGGGGGGAAGTTACAGATGAGATCAGATTTTTGCTTGACACATGAAATATAGATAAGAATTAAACAAATTGGAACGTGGGGAGAGATAGTGCAGTGTAGCAGCAACAATAGTGCCTGGCTTTGAATTGGAAGGTTTGAGCTTTTGAGTGTTGACTCTACCTCTCCGTAGCTCTTAGCTCTTGATCTCTAAATTTCTTTACCCTGTTTCTTAGTTCCCCCACCTGCTTTCTCTATACTTTGGTTGCTAGGAAGAGCAAATCAAATGTGAAATCCCTATAAACAAGTTTTGTAGACTGTAAGGTTCAGCCTGGTATATAGTACTGTCCCCCTTAATCTACAGGGATATATTCCAAGAATCCCACTGGATGCCTGAAACTGCTGATAGTTCTGAACCCTAAATATACCATGTCTTTTCCTATATGTACATACCTGTGATAAAGTTTAATTTATAAATAGGAACAGTAAGAGATTAACAATAACTAATAAATAAAATAGAATAATTATAACAACACACTATAATAAAATTATGTAAACATGGCCTCTTTCTTTCTCTCTTCAAAATATTTTATCATACTATAGTTTGGGTGACAGAAAATGCTGAAATAGAACCGTGGTTAAGTGGGGACTACAGTATGGTATTTGTTTATTCACTAGAAGATTGCCATCTGTATGGTGTTATGCTAAGGGCTGTAGAGTGATGCAAAAATGCTGTGGCTCACTTTGGGAGGTCAAGGCCAGGGGATGGCTTGTGCTTAGGGGTTGGAGGTTACAGTGAGCTTTGATGATGGCGCTGTACTCTAGTTTAGGCAACAGAGTAAGACCTGTCTCCAAAAAAAAAAAAAAAGAAATGAGACCCGGTTTCTGTTCTCTAGTGGACAATGTGGTAAATATCTAAAATACAGAATTAAGAGAGGTAGATCATAAGAAGGATGCAGATAAAGTGCTAGGGGCATTCACAGAAAGGAGAGCTTGCTTGGAGTTGGTGGTGGTAAGGCTTTATGAAGAAAGAAAGACCCTTGCACTAGGCCTTGAAAGATAGGACTTTAATAGAAGAAGGAGGGGAATCGGATATTCTCAGGCAAATCTGTGGGAGCAAAGGCATGGAAGCATTGGGCAAATTCAGTACTTGATAAGAAAAGGTAGGTTAGGACCAGACAGATCATGCAGCACCTTGATACTAGGCTAGGAAAGGTGAATTCTTCTCAATAGGAATATTGTCAGCAGAATATTTAATTGTACAATATTTATTGAGCATCTGCCATTGCCAGGTTTGTGCTGCAAGTCAAGGCTATGACTTTGACAGTGATCTCAGTTTATTGGGGAAGAGAGATTATCTAATTATTTTCATTCTAATGAAATATAAATAAAATGTGATGGGATCATAGGACAAGGATCATCTCTAGCTGCCTGGCATAATAAAGGAAGGCTTTATTAGAGGTGGTAGAAATTGTGTTGCGATAGGAAGTATTCCTTTGACTAATAGATAAAAGGAGGTGAAGAGAGGAATATGAGGGAAACATTCTAAGGCCTGGCACTTCATGTGGCTTTGAATGCATGTCAAGGCTGAAGGTTTTGGTAGAGGGATAATTATTTAAGTGGTTGTATGGAGAGTACATTGGAAAAGTAGATTTTAGATGGGAACCTGGTTAGGAAACTATTGTGTTAGTCCAAGTGAGTGATAATGTATGACCTAGTATGGAATAGTAGCTATGGGGATTGGGAGCATGGAAAATTGGAGAGAGAGAGATGCTTAATATGTAGAATGGGCAGGGCTGGGAGACCAGTTGGATGTGGGAGAATGAAGGAAAGGGACCACTGGAATGTATTATAGAATGACTTCTAGGTTTCTGCAAGAATAGGGGGCTATTGCCTGAGAATAGGGTATATTTAAGAAGAAAGAGTGGATTTGGAATGGAAGCTAAACAGCCATAGAAGTAAGAAAATAATTTTGAAAAAGAAAGGTAGTAGAAATGGTTAGAAAGTGTTTTCAAGGGAGTAGTCAACATTATCATCACAGACATTGATTTTTTTTCTTTCTCTTTCTTTGAAAAGTAGGTCATTGGTCACCTCAGTAATTTTGGTGCGGGTATAAGCCAGTTTCTAGTGACTTGAGAAGTATGTAGGGGGATGAGAATTTGGCTGTAACTGAAAGGAGAGATAGACAAAGATACAATATCAAGATATCATCATTTGTTCTCTTTTGTCTTATTGTCTGTTTTTAAAGACCTTAGACACATGAGTAATTTATTTCTTCAGGGGAAATAGCAAATGGACAACAAAGGGTAATGGGGTAAGCCAGCCATAGCCATAGCGTTGCCTAGTATAGTGCCTCTCGAACTTTAATGGGGATCTTGTTAAAAGGCAGATTCTGATTCAGTAGGCCTGGTTTGGGGTCTGAGATAGCATTTCTGACAAGCTCTCAGTTGATGCTCTTGCTGCCATACTGTGAACTTCATTGTGAGAAGTAAGGCTCCCAATAGTATTGGATCCATAGCATTACAGTGGAATTAGCCTTAGACAGGAAGAGGGACACCTTCTCTCTAAGATGAGGTGGAATGTAAGGTAGATGGAGACATAGATTAAGTTTGAGGGAAGAGAGATACCTGATAGTCTTTCTTCTGTGAAATAGGAAATAAAGCTATGTTATGAGAAGACCTTGGGAGTGGGGTTATGAGCTTGATGAAAGTAGTGAAGATTTGGAATAGGAGGAAAGTGAGTGAATTTGGGACGTGTAATCACTCAACAGTGAGGATTAGTTTGGTTATGGTGTGTGCAGAAATAATTGGAGCAGGGAGAGACTAGATATAAAGAGCTCAGGGTTCTTTTTTTCGGGGGAAGGGGAGTGGTATGGTAGCTTAGGGGAGAGATAGTGAGGTCTAAAATAGAACAGTGGCCTGAGTAGTAGGCTAAATAATGCACCTCCTACCCCCAAAAGATGTCCCTGTCCTAATTTTTTGGAACCTATGAATACGATGCTTTACTTGGCAAAAGGGACTTTGCAGGTGTGATTAAATTAAGAATCTTTTAGATGGTGAGATTATTCTGGATTAGTTGGGTTGGTCCTATGTGATCATAAGGATTTTTATTAAAAGGAGGCTGTGGTGATCAAGATAGAGAAGGCCATGGTGATGATAATAGAAACAGAGGGAGATAGGAAATGTGATGGAAGCAGAGGCCCAAGTGATATGGGATTATGAGCCAAGCAATGTGCACTGCCTATAGAAGCTGGAAAAGGCAAGGAAACAGATTCTTCCAAGAGACTCCAGAAGTACAAAGCTCTGCTGACATGTTGATTTACTGAATTTCTGACCTCTAGAACTATAAGATAATACATTTATATTGTTCTACACTGCTAAATTTGTGGTATTTTGTTATAGCAGCAATCTGAAACATTCACAAGGTATGGGTGTAAGGGAATACAGAGTTAGAATCAATAAAATGAGATAATTGATAGGATGCAGTATAGGAACCAGGAAAGTGAAATTTCTAGTGTGGGTAAATGGGTAGAAAGTAGTGAAATTAAAAATAGAGAATGGCAAGGATTAGATGTTAGAGGAAGGTGTATTCCTTTTGCCTGTCGTAATTTCAGGCCTTGGTGGACATAATGGGAGCAGTATTTCGAGTCTAGTAGTATGGATTAGACAGGGTAGAGGAAGATTTGAAAGAAGGAGATGAATTTAAGAGGCTTCCACAGTTGCTGTTATATTTAACCACAGTGCTGTTATATATAATTAACAGGGCTGTTACAACAACATTACATGACAGAGTACATGGGAACATAGTTTTGGCTGAGAAGATGGTGAAAGGGATGATTGAAAGAGAGATAGGTTTTTGAAAAAATACCACTTTTGTGTAGTGCGTTTCAGTTTGGGAAGCATTTCCATACTTTTTGAGGAGGGTTAAGTTTTGGAACGGACAGAACTGCTATTAGCATGAGAAATAAGCAAGGTAGAAATTTTAGGCTTAAATATGTTGTGGATAGTGGCTACTGTATTGGACATCACATGTATAGAACATTTATGTCATCCCAGAAAATTCTGTTGGATGGCACTGTTCTGTAGTATTTTTTATAATGCGAGGTTGGAGTAAAGTTACAGTAAAATTTTTAGGAAAGGGTATTTTCAAATTAGGCACAATTTTCAGAAGATCTGGACTCATGGAGAGACTGTGTGTTAATAGTGAAGTGAACAGTATACCATGCTTTCTGTCCAAGAGACACTAGTCTAATTAACAGTGAGGCTGGGTGCTGGTGGCTCATGCCCTGTGATTCTACTGTTTTGGGAGGCTGAGGTGGGAGGCTGACTTGAGCTCAGGAGTTCAAGACCAGCCTGGGCAATAGTGAGACCCTATCTCTACAAAAAATTAAAAATAATTAGCCCACTGTGGTGGTGAATGGCTGTACTCCCAGCTACTTGAGAGGCTGAGAAAGGATGATCGTTTAAGCCCAGGAATTAGAGGCTTGTGAAACCCTGTCTCCAAACAAATCCCTCCCCCCAAACCCCTAGTTTTTATTCTTATACTACTTTGTGTTGTGTGAATTTGGGAAAACCTCTTGGAAACATATAAATAGAAAGGTCTCTTAACTTCTTAAAGAGGTCCTATAACATCCTTAAGATGTTAAAACATTATAAAAAAGCAAGAGGCTAGGCATGGCGGCTCAAGCCTGTAATCCTAGCATTCTGGGAGACCAAGGCAGGAGGATCACTCGAGGTCAGGAGTTCGAAACTGGCCTGAGCAAGAGCGAGACCCTGTCTCTCCTACAAATAGAAAGAAATTAGCCGCACAACTAAAAAATATATGGAAAAAATTAGCCAGGCATGGTGGCACGTGCCTGTAGTCCCAGCTACTCGGGAGGCTGAGGCAGAAGGATTGCTTGAGCCCAGGAGTTTGAGGTTGCTGTGAGCTACCTGATGCCACGGGACTCTAGCCCAGGCAACAGAGTAAGACTCTTGTCTCAAAAAAAAAAAAAAAAAAAGCAAGAAACAGCTAATATGTGCTTATTATAGATTGAACAATGTAGGAATATTAGGAAACGTTTTTAGAAGGAAGAAAAATCTTATCTGTAAAACGAGTTTGGACTTGCTATGTATCTCCATTTCAATTCTTTTAGTAAAATACATTATCATGGTATAATTCATTATATAGTAGTAGAGAGAGATGTATTTCTCTCTTACCCTGGACTTTGTAAGCCTGAAGTATTAAATCGTAGTCATAATAACTTGAATTATTCTGATATTTAGATTCCCAAACAACATAGTTGTGTATAACATACATATGAGTTGTATATACAAACATATGTTATAAACAGTAAATACATTGTTGAAATTTATTAGCAAATATATGCCCAAGAGAATGCAAGTTTACCAGGGCATGAAATAAATAAGAAGGAACTATTGTAGAGAAATAGAGGAGATGGAGAGAGAATGGAAGTTGTGTCTAGAATAATTCAATTGGTATAGTGATCAAATACCATAAAAACATCATTTCCAAAATGTCTTTTATAGAACAAAAATTTCGTAAGTCTTTACTAATACCACTCTTTCTTATTCCTTTTTGAACAAAACCATGAGACTTACAGATAACCTCTCTTATTCTGATTCTATCTAGAAGAGAATAATAATAGTCCAGAGGAATTACTTGTGTTGGGATTTTACTTACTATCTTTTTATCTCTTTTCTTAGGTAAGATTCACTGATCATAAATCTCAGTTAAATATAATTCATGTGTCTGTATGAAATTGATGACCAGAATCTTGCCAGTGTAGGAAAGGTGATTTAGGGTTTAAGAAAAGGCTTGCTTTCTAAGCCTTCTGTGTTATTACCTTTGAAGATGAGATGACAGTCTCTTTGCTTTCTCCTGCTGCTTACCTTTCTATTGCTCAGACATTGATGAGCAGGGGATAGAAGCATGACTTATATCAGACTTGTTTTGAGTACCAACAGGGGATAGAAGCATGACTTATATCAGACTTGTTTTGAGTACCAACAGTGTCTGAAAGGAGAGGAAATTAAAAATGCAGTTGAGTGTTTCATATAATGATACTTTTGGTTCCTATGTTGAAGTTATCCAAGTTATTCCACGACCACTTTACAATTACTTCACATTTAGCCAAACATTTCCTCTTATTTCTATGAATAATTGTAAACTTATTGGTGATTTTAATGGTTGATGTATGTAAATAGTTATATTAGAATGTTTCCTAAAGCAGTGTTCCCATTAATCTAGAGTAATCTTACATAAATCTTGATGGTAAAGTATGGGGTTTGTTTGAAACACTAGCTTAATGCTGAGCATTAGTTGGCCCTCAGTACCTACTTGTTTTTGAAAGAATGAGGGAGAAGTTGAATTTGCATTTGAATCTGTGTTAAACTTAATCATCATTTTGTTTTTATGCTAGAATTGTAGAATGTTTCTAAACACTTTGTCTATATTGTATTAATGTCAACCCTAAACAAAAATTTAAGTTCTTTCTTTCTCTGCCATTTTAGGTATGGATTCCTAGGAATTTCTTTGCTTCATTTGCCCTCTCTCCATAATTTCTACAAAATTTCAATAAGAGCTATCTCCTTGGCAGTGTATTAATGTGTTAATTGTGTTAAACCACCTATTTTAGAGTAAAAAAAATGTGAGTTTAATACCTGGCATACAACTAGATCAGTCAAGGTTCTGGAATCCAACGCAGATGATTTGAGAGACTTTAATGAAGGGACCGAGGTGGGAGAGGAGGATTGAGGGAACCCCAAAGGGTTGTTTTCACTAGCAACAGGGAAGCCCAAAGGGGCAAGAAAAATATAGTGCTAGGGGAGTCTGGTGTGAGCTGTGGAGAAGAGGGTGCCTCACAGGAGCCATGATGGTGGTGAAGAGATTCAGCTTCTGCCAGAAAATGTGGTCAAGAGGAGGGAGGGAGCTGGGAAGAGATAATCCACCGTTTCTCTGCCTCCAGATCTTTTGCCAGTAGCAGACAGCACTGGAACCCAGAAGATGCCTCTGTCTTTGTCAGCATCCTTGGGCCAGAATAGGGCAGAAGGGTATTGGGTAATAGGGTAGTGGTGGCAATAAGGTAATAACCAACACAGCTATTAATGAGTGTGGGACTGACATCAAGTAACATAATATTTTAGTCTCAATTTCTTGTCTGTTAATTGTACATACTTTACTGGGTTGAAATCGGCATTAAATGAGATAACATGTTTTTGTAAGTTACTACCATGTAGTACCTTTATCTTGTGAGTATATTTTTAAAGTTTTGATAAGATATGGATTTGAAAAGCTCAGCTTCATTTCGATTGGTGCTGTGCTACATTTGTTTTGTAGGAACTTTAGTTGCCACCATATGTTTAATTATGTTAATTTTTGTGTTTTTCAATAATTTTTGAAAAGCGAATTATACTCTCATTATTATTAAGTCATTTCCAAGATGCAGTTTTTCATAATTTTATAAGAGCCAGGAGCCTAAGTTTTAGTTCAGACTATATGACTATGGCATAACACTCTGTGGGAAGTATGTTTATTTTACCTCTCTGTGCTCTCCCCTTTGAGAAATTGGAGTAATAATGATACTTTCCTAGTAAATGTTTGATTTTTTTTTGTGCTAAAATAAAGTAATAGTTGTCAAGCACTTTGAAGATTTATATGTATATTAGTTTTTTTTACTATTGTTCATTTTGAAAACTATTAGAACTTCAGATTAAGAATGGATGTATGATATTTATTTTACATTTTCTGTATGAAATTATGAAGATCACAAGACATTATCTTGTATATGTGTGTTTATACGAGTAAAGTGATTATGCTTATGTGTAAGTATTTTAGTCAACGTGTATGAATGTAAATTTTTTAAAAACTATCTTTTGAAGTGAATCCTCAGAGACTCTTTTTTAATTGTCTAATGGGAAGTTTTGTCTTTTTCACTCTTAGCACAGACAGATCACTGCTTATTTTTGAATTTATGGGTGAAGGTGGTTTTAGATGTAGAAACTATCTTTCTGGTAGAAGATTGGTCAGACTACCTCTACCACTGGTATAGCCTTATTGCCTACTTCTATTTTCTGAGGCAACAGTGATGCCTTGTCACATTTTCATCCTAATTTTGTTAGCATTCATAGACCAGAGCAAGATTAAGATAATCTGTTTTCAAGAAGACTATAGCCACAAGATAATATTCTTTAAGGCACCTTTTGTTTTTAATACTCCTTCCAAAAAGAGAATGATTTTGAAATTCAGTAAGTTTCTATTTTATTTCACTGACTTGAGTTATCACTGTCTTTGTAAATTCCAAACTGAATCTTGCTGATTACTGACTAAATCTTAATTATTTTCCACCAGACGGTCTGCCAAATCCCGAAGCAGAAGTCCATATTCATCTAGGCATTCAAGATCTCGTAGCAGGCACAGGTTGTCTAGATCCAGAAGTCGTCATTCTAGCATTTCTCCTAGCACACTAACTCTGAAGAGTAGCCTGGCAGCTGAATTGAACAAGAATAAAAAAGCACGGGCAGCAGAGGCAGCAAGAGCTGCAGAAGCAGCGAAAGCTGCAGAAGCAGCAAAAGCTGCTGAGGCCGCCACCAAAGCTGCAAAAGCCTCAAATACTTCTACACCTACCAAGGGGAACACAGAAACTGGTACCAGTGCATCACAAACAAACCATGTGAAGGATGTGAAAAAACTTAAAATTGAGCATGCACCTTCCCCCTCAAGTGGTGGAACTTTAAAAAATGACAAGGCAAAGACAAAGCCACCTCTTCAGGTAACAAAGGTGGACAATAATTTGATTGTAGACAAAGCCACCAAGAAAGCAGTTGTAGTTGGGAAGGAGAGTAAACCTGCTGCTACAAAGGAGGAACCAGTATCTCTTAAAGAGAAAACCAAACCACTTACACCAAGCATAGGAGCCAAGGAGAAGGAGCAACATGTACCTTTAGTGACCTCTACATTACCACCATTACCTTTGCCTCCCATGCTGCCTGAAGATAAAGATACTGATAGGTAAGTGCAAAAAAGTTTGTCGGTAACTGTTTAGAGAAAAAAAATGTAAGTAAGTTTGAAGTGAGAAATGATTTAACTTTCCCCATTCCCCCCAAGAAACTTAAGTAAAAAAGACTGTAAGTTAATGAATTTTTTTTTTTTTTGAGACAGAGTCTCTCTTTGTTGCCCTGAGTAGTAGAGTGCTGAGGCATTAGCCTAGCTCACAGCAACCTCCAACTCCTGGAAGCGATCCTTCTGCCTCAGCCTCCCAAGTAGTTGGGATTACAGGCGCATGCCACCACACCCAGCTAATTTTTCTATTTTTTGTAGAGATGGAGTCTTGCACTTGCTCAGGTTGTTTTCAACCTCCTAAGCTCAAGCAGTCCTTCCGCCTCGGCCTCCCAGAATGCTAAGATTACAGGCATGAGCCGCTGTGCTCAGCCACATTTTATTTTTAAGAGAATAAAGATAAGAGTGATTGTGAATTAAATGCAGCTAAGAAAGTTTCCTAGTTTAGAAGAATTATACTACTGTGTGTTTTATCTGCCTATTATACCATTTAACCATTTTTATTTTTATGAAGAAATTAGAGCTCTTTCTCCTATGCCCCATTTCTATTAAAAAGCAACTATATAGGCCATTTTCCTGGCTTACTTTCTTTATAGACCTTGAAAACAGATGGATAAAAATGCCATGTGGGTATGTCTTTCATGTGCTTACTTTGGTTAACATTATGAAAATTTTATATTTTCAACCAAACAAAAGCTAAATCATAATTCTTGTGTTTATTGACCTTTGAGGTACCTTTTTTCTGTATTCAAAAAGTTGCTGGGAGACACTATCTAATTTAATGAGATGTTACCTCTTATACTACTCTGATTGTTGTATTTGAGCTTTGCCTCCTCTCTGGAACACTGAAGTTTCATAATGATAGTGATTTCTAAGCCCTGGGATGGGTTCTCCCGCACAGAGAGGCTTGAGTATAGAGTTGAGTCACTTCATTAGTGAGAAAGTAACCAGTTACTGAGAATCTAGGTTTTAGTGAGACTGGTGCTTCTTTATTCTTTATATATACTTTAGGAGTCAGTTTTTACTAGGAGTATTTTCAAGATCTCGGGACATGCACATGTGAATACTTAATGAATGCTCAATATTTTTTATGCATGTATCCCTAATTAGGTAGTGGCACAATTTATTCTTGGTCATTAAAACATTTATTTGGACCTACCATTTCTGTCTCCTTTGCTTTTTTTCTTTTGTTGTATCTGTGTCTCTCCTTTCTTTGAATGTGTTTCTATGTTTCATGGATATGGAAATTTGTTAAGATTCATGAATACTACTGCTAGTATGCCATGCCTGCGTGGCCAAAGATTATTTGGTACCAGTTGAACTTTTCTTATTTTTTTTAATCTTTTTTTAGATTTATCTCATTCTTTTTTTTTTTTTTTGTTAAGACAGAGAGTCTCACTCTGTTGCCTGGGCTAGAGTGCCGTGGGATCAGCCTAGCTCACAGCAACCTCAAACTCCTGGACTCAAGCAATCCTACTGCCTCAGCCTCCCGAGTAGCTGGGACTACAGGCATGCGCCACCATGCCTGGCTAATGTTTTCTATATATTTTTAGTTGGTCAATTAATTTCTTTCTATTTTTAGCAGAGACGGGGTCTCGCTCTTGCTCAGGTTGGTTTTGAACTCCTGACCTTGAGTGATCCTCCTGCCTCAGCCTCCCAAAGTGCTAGGAACTTTTCTTATTTTGATGGCTATAATTTTTTTTTTTTAATTTTCTATGAGGAAAAATTACTTTTTTTTTTAATTTTTTAATTTTCTTATGGCTATAATTTTTGATGGATATATGAGGAAGAGACATTATATCCTATTTAATTTTTTTCAACAGTTTTAGGTGATTAAATAAAAATGTATTGTGAAAGAGAAATGGTAAAAGTGATTACTTTTGGAAATAAACAAGCATTGAAGGACATGGATAGAGCAAGAGACTTATTTTATATTTAATATTTTTAATGCTGTTAGAAATCCAATTAACTTATCAGTGGTCTATAGTAGAAAGTTTAGTTTTTAGTGCCACTTGTACCTCACTGCTCTTAGGATTTAATCTTTCTGTGCCTCAGTCCATTTAATTTAGTTCTGTCTGTGGGTGAAAATATTTATGGTTTAACTGCTCAGATTAGTTGTAAGGATTAAATGAGCTGATGGACAGAATTTTACGAACTGTAAAGTGTGGTGCATCTGAGACATTGAGCAGTCAGTCATAGTATAAATCAGCACTGTAGGAAATACTAAGAACTTATTTAGTGATACTTTTATTGAAAAAGTATAAACAATTGAGTATGATTATTATGTAATGGTGATTATATTGTATAACATAGACCATTATATGTTTAGAAAAGTTGGAAGAATAATAAAATTAACATTTGTAAAATATCTGGATTCAGCAAGTGTTAACATACAGGTCTATTAACTAATGGACCTAGTGCTTTGTTTGAAAAGGATCAGTTTTTGTAAAAGAGGACCTGTTGGTTGGTTTTTTCCCCGACTCCTTTATGATGGAGAAACCATCCCCATTTTTTCCCCCATGTACCTGAAAGTAATGGTCATGAATAATGTTTAAAAATTTCTCTCTTTTTTTTTGAGATACAGTCTCACTTTGTTGCCCAGGCTGGAGTGCAGTGGTACAATTGCAGCTCACTGCAGCTTCAAACTCCTGGGCTCAAGTGAACCTGCAGTTCAGCCTCCCAAAACCTGGGATTACAGACTAAAAGTTTCTTGTTAGTATCTGTTGCATACTTTTTATCTTAGCCATTGTGTACTTTTTATTTTATGCTAAATAGCTATTAGTTGAAAGCGGTTTATGAACTATTTCTCTTGATGTAAAACAACAGTTTTTTTCTGTTATAACGTGCTTTAGGAAACCTGAATATGAAAGGTTTCTTTATTGTTATTCACTGTAAACTTAAAGATGATTTTAAAGAAGAGTAATAGTCTGCATAATTTTATTAACCATATTTTAAGACTGAGGAAAGCTTTTGATATTTGCCTTCTGTAAGCATGTCTCTGCCCACTCTTAGATAATTCCCACTGTTGTAGCCCCAAATAAATCAGCAAGAGTGTGTGTGTTTTGTGTGGCCTCTTGATTTTACAAATCTGTACTCTGCTAATTTTTACCCTTTTATTTTATTTTATTTTATTTTATTTTATTTTATTTTATTTTATTTTATTTTATTTATTTTATGACCAAGTATATTCTTCCCCTCCCTCATACATTTTTTATTTTGGAAGTATTCTGGCATTTAGAAAAGTTGAAAGAATAATAAAATTACTATCTGTATAACCTCTGTCTAGATTCAGCGAGTGTTAACATGTTCTCTCTAGTTATTTAAGGGAATTAATGGGGGGTATGTGTGTGTGTACACTTCTTTTTGCTGTACCATTTGAAAATAAATTGTAGCCATCATGAATGTTACCCTTAAATACTTCAATCATCTGCCAAGAATTCTTATAAGGTCGGTCAGTCTCTTGCTTCATCACAATATCACTATTGTACTCAAGGTAATTAACAATAGTCAGCAATAGAATAGAAATTAACAATAATATCATCTGTTTATCTATAATCATTCTCCTTTCTTCTCCTCCCACCCCCAATGACTTTTTGGCTAATAGTCTTATAAAACTTATAAAATCCACACCTGGATATGTCTGGTTGTTTCTTCTTGGTATCATTTAACTTGTTCTTCTCTAACCCTTTCATTTCCTATAAACTGGAAATTAGTTGTGCCTTGTTTAGATCAAGAATAAACATTTTTTTTAGCCAGAATATATGTAACAGGTGATTTTAATATACTTCATGCTGTTGCAACATGAAGAACAAAATATCAGATTGTCTTCCTTTAGTAGTAATGATGTGATCACTTGGTTAGGGTGATGACCAATTTTAAGATTTCTCCATTGGCTGGGCGCAGTGGCTCACGCCTGTAGTCCTAGCACTCTGGGAGGCCGAGGCAGGCGAATTGCTTGAGGTCAGGAGTTTGAAACCAGCCTGAGCAAGAGTGAGACCCCATCTCTACTATAAATAGAAAGAAATTAATTGGCCAACTAATATATATAGAAAAAATTAGCCAGGCATGGTGGCGCATGCCTGTAGTCTCAGCTACTTGGGAGGCTGAGACAGTAGGATTGCTTCAGCCTAGGAGTTTGAGGTTGCTGTGAGCTAGGCTGATGCCATGGCACTCACTCTAGCCTGGGCAACAAAGTGAGACTCTGTCTCAAAAAAAAAATCTCTCCATATGCAAGGGTGCATTTTCCCTTTTGCAGCTAGAATACGCGCAGGTAATACTTGGGCAGTGTTTGATTATCTTTTTCCCTAACCTGTCACTTAATGGTTTAGCACCCATTAATGATATTTACCTAACTCAATTACTATGGTAGGGGCTGCAAATTGTGATTTTTGTAATTCTGTCATTCCTTTTAGCATTAGCTGGCCTTTTTTGTTAGTCATTCTACTCCTGTGGATTTTTGTTTATTTTTTGTGTTACTATCAGTACAGTCACTATTCTTTTTGATGCCCAAGTTGTTCAAAATTTGGCCATTGGGAGCTTCGTTAAGCTGACTCCTTTATCCTTTTGACATGTCCTCATTTGGTTTTTAGTGCTTCCTTGCTTCCTAGTCAGATAATATATCTTAGGCTCGTGTTGGATTTTACTTCTTTCCCCAAACTGCTATTTCTCCCCAAATCATAAGACAGACTGTGTGTTTTCATACAGTATAATTGTTTTCTTTTTTTAAAAAAATTAAGATTATACTCATGTATAATTTTCCTTGACTTTATTTTTCATTTAATGTGTTGGCGATCTTTCTATGTTTATATAGATGGGGCTCAGTATTCTTATTTATAGAAATGGATGCATCATGCTCTTCTGCTGTAGATCAGTGGATACTTAAGTTTATAATTATTTGCTATTAAACTCGCCTTATATATGAATATTTTATGTACACATAGATAATATTTGTGGGATAGTTACATGCCAGAGTATGCACATTAAAAAATATCTTAATAAGGCTGTATACCATTTAATGCACCAAAATGTATGAAATTACTTTAATAATATTGGCTATTGTCAATTGTGAATTTTTGACAATCTTTAAAATATGTAATTATTTAATTTTGCATTTTTCTGATTATTAATAAGGTATAGTGTCTTTCTGAACATTTATTGGTTATTTTGTTTTCCAGTGAATTGATTGCTTATGTTCTCTGCTGGCTTTTTTTAAGGTTGTTTTCCTTTTTCTAATTGACTTTTAAATGTTATGTTAGGGATCTTTACCTTTGCCTCTCAGAGGCTGTTGTTTGTTGACAATTATTTTGTTTTTGATTATATGGATGTTTTCTATTTTTATGTAGTCAAATCTATCATCCTTTTTCCTTTAGACCTGTTAGGTTTATAAAGTTTAAAAAGGTTAACTCAAATCTCATAGAAATTTGGTTTTGGTTCTTGTGTGAAGAAGGAAGAAGTGGTCTGATTATCTGCTCTCCCAGTGTTGTTACCAATATGGTTTATTGAATAGCTCTTCTCCTAAGCAGCCTGAGGTAATCTGTGAAAATGGTTCACTATTCACTTGACCTAGAAAACCCCACAGAATTATGCAAGAATTATATCAGGAAGTTCAAATCTTTGTGTTTACTTTAAGAACACTTGTGAAACTACGTAGGCCATCAGGGGTATGCATGTATGAAAATCCACCAAGTATCTGAAAGATATCACTTTACAGAAACAATGTGTACCTTTCCAGTGTTACAATGGTGGAGTTGGTAGGTGTGCCCAAGCCAAACAGTGAGGCTGGACACAGGGTAAGTGGCCCAAAAAGAGTGCTGAATTTTTGCTCACATACTTATAAAATGCAGAGCGTAATGCTGAGTGTAAGGGTTTAGCTGTAGATTCTCTGATCATTGAGCATATCCAGGTGAACAAAGCACCCAAGGTGTGTCGCAGAATTGAGAGAGCTCATGGTCAGATTAACCCATACACGAGCTCCCTCTGCCACATCGAGATAATCTGTACTGAAAAGGAACAAATTGTTCTAAAACCAGAAGAGGAGGTTGCACACAAGAAAAAGGTATCCCAGAAGAAACTGAAGAAACAAAAACTTATGGCACAGGAATAAATGCAATATAAAATAAATGCAAGTAGCAGCTAAAAAATGATTTATTGAATAATCCATCTCACTAATTTGAAATGCCATATAAAAAAATTCTTGTAGATATCCATGTGTTTCTGTACTTTTTTTTTTATTGACATGTTTATTTCTTTGCCAGTACCTTACTGTTTTAATGTCTTTAGATGTATGATATATTGGCTTTCAAACTCAAACTTCTATTATAGGAGCAGGCAGGTAATATAAAGTGAAGAAGATGGAGTAAATTGTTGATTAGTGACTAGCTCTGCTATCAAGCTTCAGCTTCAGTGCTGCTGTGCAAGAATTTGGGCCCAATGTTGCTACAGCTTTTGCTTTTTTTAAAAAAGAAGCCTGTCTAGACCTTCAACTTGGAGGGACAAAAATTAAAATAAAATAAATAAGAAAATAAGCCTGGAATCTATTTATGTAAATCCTCTGATTTCAAAGTATTGACAATTCATGATTTTTACAAAACGTTGGATAGACTGGATAACACATACTCTTTGACTTCATTCAGCCATTTGGCTTTTAGTCTGGGATCTCTTAATAGATTGACTATTTGAGGCAAATCCCACTTAATCTTTTTCAGAAATTTCAGTTTTTTGCCTGTATTATACTAATTTTATAATTGGTCAGGTTGTCAAGTTACATTTAAAAAAACTCTTCCTTGTGTTTTGTTTGGGATCTATTAAGTGTAATAGTAATTTGAAGACAGCTTTACAACATTATAGATTGCCATGTGAAAACATGGTTTCTTTTTATTCAGATGTAATCTTATGTCCTTCAGTCAAATGTTTTATTTTATTTTTCTGTTGGTTGTGTACATTTCTTGTTAAGGCATTTTATTTTGTTTTTGTTGCTGTGATGTGTGAAAACTTTTTAAAATCACATTTTCTGTTTTATTGATATAAATATTCAGTCAAAATGTAATGTTTTTAATTATATAATGTTATGTTTGGAAAGCCATTATTTGACAATTCATATGATATATTTTAATTTAGGTAGCCTTTTAAACTTTAAATAATAAATGAAATTAAGACTTTTAGTTTTTTCCTCCCCCAAATACTGATTTGCATCTTCAGAAAAATGAGAATTTTTGACTAAAACCTAACTAAAAATTTTTGACTGGAGTTTCTATAAACTGTAGAAAAGTACAGTTTTCTGAATAAATTTTTAAAAATATGCTTATTTTTGGACAGTGTTCCAAGTGGTACCTTCTCTAGAAAGAAGCCTTTACTATGTTTCACCTGATTTAACTACCCTTAGCTACCACATTAACTCTGGGAATCTGCTGTTTATATAGTGCTTTATCCTAGCACTTACCTGTCTTCTAGTGTGTAAGTTCCTTTCTGAAAGGAACTGTAGCTTAATGTATTTGTTATTGTTACTGTTTTTCAATCTCTAGTATCTTACACAGTGCCTAGTACATAGAAGCCCACAATTAATATTTACTGAATGGAGGGACAGTAAAATTGAAAGGTGGGCTGTGCGATACGTTACTTTAAAAATAAAACTACAAATCAGTTTTTTCAAGCATGTTTTCTCGGTTAAAGAAGTTTCCAGTGAATAACACAGGGTTATAAAGAAAAGACAAAATTTTACTATGATTAATAAGTTTTTATCAAATGATATTGAAAGATCCATTTGTTTTACAGTATTATTGCTTAGGAGCAAGTGATAATAACAGAAGAATAACAGAAGGAGAAGTGATAATTAACATTAAATGATTAATGTTGGTAACATCTTTAGTAATTTCTGATCACAGCCATGTAGTCTCAATAAATTTTTTCATTATGGGACTCATAACTGTTGTTTTGTTTGTTTGTCTGACTTCTTTCTCAGCTTACGAGGAAATATTTCAGTAAAAGCAGTTAAAAAAGAAGTAGAAAAGAAACTCCGATGTCTGCTTGCTGATTTACCACTGCCCCCTGAGCTACCAGGAGGAGATGATCTCTCAAAGAGTCCAGAGGAAAAGAAAACAGCAACACAGTTACATAGTAAAAGGAGGCCTAAGTATGTGCTTGCTTTCTACCTGCTCTTAGATTGACCAGAAATAATTCTGGATCATCATAAATTCATAAAATCCTAAATTAAGATTTAAAATAAAAAATGTATTTATTGTTTCAGCTTTTAAATATATGAATAAATTCTATTAGAGTTTTGAAAAAATTTCCATAATTGCTTGCATACATATTCACAATGACTAATAAAACCAAATTTAATTTTCTCTCACAGTTTGTAATGTATTAATTTCTTGGGGTATTGTATGTGTTAAAGATAATTTCTATTATTAAGATATTTAACATAGAAACACTGAAATTGGTCAAGGTGGAAGTCAGCATTCAGTAAGCCCAAACAAAATTAGTAATAAGCAAACTGGTGTGTTTTCCGTTGCTTTTAGCTCTGTTTTCTCCCATAACTAAATGTATTCTTCATTTTGCAAGAGATGGAATAGAAGAAGGTTTGAAATCTATATTCTAAATTAGCTTCAAGTAAGTGCCTAGAGAAAACTCTTTCCCTTGAAACCTGTTCCTCTATTAAGGGGGAGAAAGATTGATGCTTTTTTTTGTACTTGTACCTAACCAGGGGAAAGTTAGATCTGATTTTAGAATTGCTGTTTAGGTAGCACCTATTGTAAGAGTATGAGGTCATTTTGTAGTGTGGAATAGAAAGCTAGAAAACTTTAAAAATAGTCTCTTAATGAGTACTGTAGCTTTTTCTTTTACTTGAATTTTTGTGATCTACTAGAATATTAAAATACCATAAAATTATATGTCTTTTTGAAGAATGTAAAATTTTTATCATACCCATTAATGTATCTTCTTAAATGTAGATTCCTGAGAGTTTATTATAGTGCCTTTTTTATTAGAATAAGGACTCTTTCTCCCTGGTGTTTTTAAGATGATTTCACCTAGCTATTAGCCTAAATTTCTCAGTAAGTTTTATAGTTGGATTTTTGGTAACAGTCATTATCAAACTTTTGTTTTTTTAAAGTAGACATATATTTTGTCAATGAATGAAAAATAAAACTTTTCGGAGGTTGATTAGAGAACTTTGACTCTATTAATGTTGGTTTCATCTACTCATTGAAAAATTACATTTTATTTCTGAAAGCCCTTCATGTAAGTTCTACTTCTCTTTGCTAGTTTAAGTACTAGTCTACCAAAGCAGAGTCAGTATGTAGAGATACCTTGATTTTTATAACTTACAATACCAAATCATAGTGTTACCTGTTGTGGATAGGTGATCACAATTAATCAAGGGTAGGGAAAAGTAAAAGGTATAGGATTGGTGGAGGGTGAATAGTGAGTTATTAAACAGTTCATTCAATTTGCTTGATTGTATATAAAAACTTCAGAACTATATTTGATAGAATATGTGGGCCACGCTATGGTGAAATCAAAGAAAAAGATATTGACTGGGGAAAACGCTGCGTGGATAAATTTGATATCATCGGAATTATTGGAGAAGGTACTTACGGACAAGTTTACAAGGCCAGGGATAAAGACACTGGTAAGAATGCCAAATTCTGGGGATCTTTGGGCCTGTAGAATTTACTTTGTTTGCATTTCTCTTTTACTGTGTAGCTTTAGGAATTTTTCAAAAAAGTTGAATTAAAATTTATTGTGCTTTTCTTGCATCTTGTTTTTAATTTTATTCTATATAAGCACTTATGTAAGATGAGTTACATGTAAGTGGATGTGTATACATGTGTGTTTTTTTTTTTTTACGAGTTCCTTTAGTGTTTGTGATATGCTGTATGATGTGGTTTAGGTTTTCTTTTACAGTGAGTAATTCTTAAACTATTAGTAACTGGGGGGAAGTTATCTTGACCTGAATTAGTCTTAGTAGTAGTTCTTTTTGTCTTAATCTTTACACACACTTTTGTTTTAGGCAATTTTTTTTTATTCTTTAGAAATGAAACTTAGAAGCCAGATATAGCAGCTTAATCTTTCAGAATATAATCAGGAACCTGGATGAAAGTTCTAAAAGGCCTCACAGGGTGGGGGCGGTGGCTCATGCCTATAATCCTAGCACTCTGGGAGGCTCAGGCGGGCGGATTGCTCAAGGTCAGGATTTCGAAACCAGCCTGAGCAAGAGTGAGACCCCCGTCTCTACTATAAATAGAAAGAAATTAATTGGCCATCTAATATATATAGAAAAAATTAGCTGGACATAGTGGTGCATGCCTGTAGTCCCAACTACTCGGGAGGCTGAGGCAGCAGGATTGCTTGAGCCCAGGAGTTTGAGGTTGCTGTGAGCCTGGCTGACACCACGGCACTTGCTCTAGCCTGGGCGACAAAGTGAGACTCTGTCTCAAAAAAAATAATAATAAAATAAAATAAAAGGCCTCACAGGAGAGGAAAAAGTAACTGTCAGAAGTTATATATCTTATTAAATAATGCATAGAGCTAGTATTTTATCTTTACTCATAATTTCTTAGTGAAATAAACCAATAGATTTTAAAATATAGCTATTTGAGGCCATTTAGTATAGGAGAGATGACCTTATGGTTAGAAACTACTGAAGATAATTACTGCATAGAGTAATAATTGGTATTTATAATTACGTATTACCAAAAAGATTAAATTATTACAACTTTTAAAAATTGCTTGCTAAAACGAGGAATCATACTACATTATAGGAAGACTTCCATAAAAATGAATAAAATAAGTTGTAATAATTAAAAAGATAAAACTTCCTTCTTTTAGAAAATTTGTAAGAACAGATGTTTTTCTCCAAAGTATTAGAATGAACAAACTTTTGCTATAGTGAATTTTTTCTTATAATAGGCTTTTCGTGTATATATGTTTTATTTACTATTTAGCTCTCACCTGACAGGAAACTGACACGTATCTAAAATTTAGTGTAGTGGGGAAGAACACATACTTTTGAGACAGCTAATCAGATTTTGAATACTGTTTTCATTACTAGGTAACTGGGCAGCTGTGGCCAAGTAATATGTCTGATAATATTTTCTCACTGGTGCAGTGTACCGTTTTTCTCCCCTATTCAGAAAAATTTTATTCATACATAAGCATATTGGATATATTTACCTTTCACTTTTTAAAAATATAAATGGCAATGTAATATACCTACTCTTCAGCATCTTGCTTTTTTCACTAAATATATCAAAAAGAAGAGCATAAAACAATAATATAAATGGACCTACCTAATTTTTTTAACACTTGTATAGTATTATCCCATGGTTTGTATAAATATTCCTTAATTTATTTAATGAGGCACTTAATTTCTTGAACTACAATGTAATCATTTGTTATGTTGGAAGCTAAAATATATTTTGTGGGTTGTAATTTCTAGGAGTAGGAACAGAAATTATGAATTAAAATAAATTTAAAATCAAGAAAAGTATCATCTGCTGGTCAACTGGTAACCTGATTTTATTTAATTTTTTAATAGGAGAAATGGTAGCCTTAAAAAAAGTACGTCTGGATAATGAAAAGGAAGGCTTTCCAATTACAGCAATTCGAGAAATTAAAATTCTCCGTCAGCTTACCCATCAGAGTATTATCAATATGAAGGAAATAGTGACTGATAAAGAAGACGCTTTGGATTTTAAGAAGGACAAAGGTATGTGTGCATATTTAAATAACCAATTCTTTGTAGCCATCATTGATGTTGCCAACTTGCAGGTTTTGTTGTAAACTATTGCCCTACTGTGAGACTCTTTAAATTTAGTAGAGTTGAAGAATTATTTTATTTTTTATTTATTTTATTTTATTTTATCTTATTTTATTTTTTTTTTGAGACAGAGTCTCACTTTGTTAACACCAGGCTAGAGTGAGTGCCGTGGCGTCAGCCTAGCTCATAGCAACCTCAAACTCCTGGGCTCAAGCGATTCTGCTGCCTCAGCCTCCCGAGTAGCTGGGACTACAGGCATGCACCACCATGCCCGGCTAATTTTTTCTATATATATTAGTTGGTCAATTAATTTCTGTTTATAGTAGAGACGGGGTCTCGCTCTTGCTCAGGCTGGTTTCGAACTCCTGACCTTGAGCAATCCGCCTCCCTTGGCCTCCCAGAGAGCTAGGATTACAGGCGTGAGCCACCGCGCCCGGCCTGAAGAATTATTTTATTTACTTCAGTGGTTTTTGAGTCAGCTAAGTAAAACATGTTTACTGGTGTTACAAACATAAAGTATTCACTAATAATATATTTTTTGGGGCATCAATGTATAATTTTTAGTGTTCCTTTTTTAGTGATGGACAAAACAGTTCGTAATAGTTTTAGAGTATATTTACCCTACACTTTTATGTTACAAATGCCTTAACATACAAGGGAACTTTATGGTTGGCATTTATTATTTCTAAAAATGTGAAGACAAAAATTTTAGTGGAAATTGCCTTTAATAAATTATAGTGGTATATATGGTTGTCTTTTAGCAGAAAAACAAACATGAAATTAGCTTGCTTATTAAATTAATACTCATGGGGCATGTGATGGGTGAAAGAAATGCCCTACTACCAGTGTAAGTAAGAGTTTAAAAGTAAATCTGTGCTTTTCATACAGCAAAATTCTTTTTTCAAACTAAATCTAATATAAAACAGATTAAAGTAGGTACGTTCTGATTGAACCATGGTACTTAGCCTCCTTTCCTCACTGGCTGCACGCACATAACACACAATATTATTCTTTTGGGAGACACAGTTTGAAAATGATTGATATGATATATGATGATTATTTTGCATAAAGGAACTGTCTGAAAGTATTCTGTATGCAATGTGGAGATCAAAATAATCTTTTTTTTTTTTTTTGAGACAGTCTCACTTTGTTGCCCAGGCTAGAGTGAGTTCTGTGGCGTTAGCCTAGCTCACAGCAACCTCAAACTCCTCAGCTCAAGTGATCCTACTGCCTCAGCCTCCTGAGTAGCTGGGACTACAGGCATACGCCACCATGCCCGGTTATTTTTTCCTATATATTTTTAGTTGGCCAATTAATTTCTTTATAATTTTTTGGTAAAGACGGGGCCTTGCTCTTGCTCAAGCTGGTTTCGAACTCCTGACCTTGAGCGATCCGCCCACCTCGGCCTCCCAGCATGCTGTGATTACAGGCATGAACCACTGTGCCCGGCTGGTATCTAATAATTTTGATGAGAACTATGAGGAGGAAGCATGATTTGACGAAAAGGAAACTAGATTTGGATTCCTTAGGTTCTAATCCTGACCATGCTAGCAGTGTGACAGTATACTGATATACTGATTGTGATTTGCTATGTTCTATTGCCACAGTGTAGCAGAAAGACAATTCAGGAATGTTGGTTTATTATTGTGGGCTATTCTAATATGAGTATATTAGAATTTGTAAATGTAAAAATATTGAGCTGTATACTTAAAACAATTTAAATATGAAAATTATAAATAATACTAAATCAAGTAAAAATTAACTTATTAAAATGTAAACATTTGCATTATTATAACACAAGCCATTAGCTATATAAGAAAAACACCATAAAAGTATTTATTGAAAAGTTGGCTGTACTTAAGAATGGGAAAAGTTAATCAGGAAAAGTTGAAAGTGAAATATTACTTGATCTTAAAAGAAATCATTGCACTTAAAACAGAGGATTAAGTGGTATCAACAAGTCATGGGGGTATTTGTGTGCAAAAACAGATGCTGAAGAAGCTTTTTCTGAACTAATCGGGAATGGACAGAGAATAAACTAATTCTAAGTTTTCTTCCTAACTCTTTCATTTTCAGACAGTTTCTTCTCTTTTTAGTCACTTTAAGGGGATCTTTGAACCTATTTGTCTGTTTTTTAAACTTTTAGTGTTAGCAAGGTGGGGTTTTTGTTTCAAAGGAAACCTTTCCTAATTTGCTAGATATATAGTTTCTTCATGAGAGAGAGAGATGAGATGAGAGTGAGATGCAGTTACCTGTATTAATTTTAGTATTTGTGTTCATATTTACTGTTCAAGACAGCTTTAAGCTAGAGTGTGAATTATTTTGCAACAGAAGCTTTATTGTTTTGTTCCTTCTGCTGAGGATTACAAACTTATAGAAAAAATACTTTCTGAATGAGTATAATAATAATAAAAATTAAAAATTTTAGTGCAGTTTATAGTTTTCTGGGTATTGAAGACTTGTTTTGCAGTTGTATGCAGTACGAAATAAAAACTTGAGAAATGACTCGTTAGCATATATTATATTTTCTATTTCCATCTCAAGATGTAAATATTTCAGTATTTAGATTAAGAAAACCCAAAAACTGAAATCATGATTTAATTCCAACAAAATAGTGTTTTGTCCTTAACAAACTAGGTATAGAAGGAACATACCTCAAAATAATAAAAGCCATATATGACAGACTCACATCCAACATCATACTGAATGAGAGAAAGTTCAAAAGCATTCTCTCTAAGAACTGGAACAAAACAAGGATGCCCACTTTCACCACTTCCACTCAACATCGTACTGGAAGTCCTAGCCAGAGAAGTCAGGTAAGAGAAAGAAAATAGAGGTCATCCATATTGGAAAAGAAAAGGTCAAATTATCCCTAGTTGCAAATGATAAGATCTTATATCTAGAAAACCCGAAAGATTCCTCCAAAAGACTCCTAGAATTGAAAAATTCAGTAAAGTCTCAGGTTACAAAATTAATGTATATAAATCAGTAGTATTTCAAGTACTAACAGTCAAGCTGAGAATCAAATCAAGAACTCACTACCATTTATAATAACTGCAAAAAAATTAAGTACCTAGGAATACACTTAACCAAGGATGTGAAAGATTGCTATAAGAAGTACAAAACACTGATGAAATATTAATAATAAATCACTGATGATATAAACAAATGGAAAAACATCCCATGCTTATGGATTAGAAGAATCAATATTGGGAAAATGTCTATACTGCCCCAAGTGACTTAGAGATTCTCTGCATTCCCATGAAAATACTATTGTCATTTTTCACAAAATTAGAAAAAAGAATCCTAAATTTCATACAGAATAAAAAAGAAGCAAATAGCCAAAATAATCCTAGACAAAAAGAACAAATCTAGGGGTACCATATTATCAGACTTAAATGATATTGATACTACAAAGCTATAGTAAGTAAAACAGCCTGGTACTGTTGTAAAAGTAGACACATAGATCAGTGGAGTAGGGTAGAGAACCCAGAAATAAAACCACACCCTTAAAACCAGTTGATTTTCAACAAAGCAGAGAAAAACATACACTGAGGAAAGGACACCCTATTCTGTAAATGGTGCTGGGAAAATTGGGGGAGCTACATGCAGAAGAATGAAACTGGATCACTATCTCTCACCATATACAAAAATTAACTCAAGATGGATTAAAGACTTTAAGACCTGAAACCATAAAAATTCTAGAAGAAAAGTTAGGAAAAACTCTTTTGGACATCTGCCATGGCAAAGCATTTATGACTAATAGCCCAAAAGCAAATGCAACAAAAACAAAAATTAATAAATGGGACTTACTAAACTAAAAAGGTTTTGCATAGCAAAGGAAATAATCAGCAGAGTAAATAGACAGCCTACATAATAGGAGAAAATATTCACAAACTATAAATTAACAGGAGTAATGTCCAGAATCTATAAGGAATGCAAAGAAATGAGCAAGAAGAAAAAAAATAACCCCATTATAAAGTGGGTAAAAGACATGAGCGGGTATTTCTCTAAAGAATATATACAAATGGCCAAACAAACATAAAAAAATGTTCAATGTCACTAATCGTCAGGGAAATGAAAATTGAAACCACAATGAGGTACCACCTTCCTTCTGTCAGAATGGTGATTATTAAAAAGTCAAAAAACAACAGATGCTGATGTGGATATAGTGAAAAGGGAATGCTTATGCACAACTTGGTGGGAATGTAAATTATTAATAATACAACCTCTATGGAAAACAGTTTGGAGATTTCTTGAGGAACTAAAAGTGGATCTACTGTGTGATCCAGTAATCTCACCACTGGGTATCCACCCAAAGGAAAAGAAGTCATTGTGTTAGAAAGACATGTGTATGTTTATAGCAGCATAATTCACAATTGCAAAGGTGTGGAATCAGCCTAAGTGCCCACCAGCTAATGAGTGGATAAAGAAAATGCAGTATATATACACCATGGAATATTGCTTAGCCATTAACAAGAGGGAGATAATGTCTTTAGCAGTAACTTGGATGGAATTGGAGGTCATTACTCTAAGAGAAATAACCCTGGAACAAAAAAACCCAAATATCACATATTCTCACTTAAAAGTGGTAACTAAGCAATGGGTATGCACAGTCATATAGAGTGACTTAATGAATATTGGGGACTAATGGTAGAGGGTGTGGGATGAAAAGTTACATATTGGGTATAATGTTCACTATTCAGGTGACAGGTCAATTAAAAGCCTAAACTTCTCCACTGTGCAATTCATCTATATAACAAAACACTGCTTGTACCCCTAAATCTACTTAAATAAAAAATGAAAAAAAAATAGTGTTTTGTTACTTAAAGTTAACATGGTATTCTTGACAACCAAACACTGGTATTATAAATGCTATACACAAATTAACTTATTTATAATACTTTGAATATTAGCATTTGTATAGTGATGGGATTTGAACACTCTGATTTGGAATTCTCCTAAAAATCAAGAAAACAATATTCTGTAGTAAATGCCTGTGACAGCATGCCACTATTTGGTCCAAGGAAGAAGTCCTCACGTGTTACTTTTTCTGTAGTGTCCAGTTCTCATATGTAGTATTAGATGCTCCCCTACACTTGAATTAGTGCTATAATAGGATTTTCTATTTCAACTTGTCATTATGTTTTTAAATCTTACTCCTACTGAATTTCTGAGGGCAGGGACTGGATTTTATTCTACTTTGTATTCATAGTGTGTAACACACAGTTGATTATCACTAAATTTTGAGTAACTAAGTGAATGAAATGCAGAGGTGGGAAGGTTCTGTGGAATAGGTGGAATGTAAGAGGTGGATGCAGTTTTTATAGGTAGGGAGGAGGGCATTGTAATTACTGTTGTAATTTGTTTTTACAAGGCATTGAAAGATTGGCATATCCCCTAAAGAATATCTTGCTTCAAAATTACCTTCCCTATCTCATTTTCTTAAAAGTCTGAACCCATTTTCCCACAGTATAAAACTGCGAATATCTCCTAAGGTTTGGAAAGAGAGCAACATTGATTGATTTGTTCATTCTTTCATTTCACAAATGTCAATTGTGCTAGGTTTTAGACCTGGGCTGGCCAATGCAATAGCCACTAACCACATATGACTAGTTAAGTTTAAATTAATTAATATTAAAATTAAAAGTTTAGGTCTTTCTATACACATTAGCCACGTTTCAAGTGCTCTGTATCTTTGCTTGGCTACTGGCTACATTTTTGATAGTGCAGGGATAGGACATTTCCATCATCTCAGCATTGAATAGTGCTTATCTAGATACTGGAGATATACCAAAAACCCAAACCCAATAAAACCTACCTGGTCCCTGACTCAACCTAGTTCTGGGAAATAGAAGGATCAGCAAGCACCGCTAGTTCTAAATCAGACTAATATGTGAATGACAAGCCTGTTTCTGCCTTGAAGTTTTTCTATATTGTTAACTCAGTTAATCTATAATTGTTGGAATTTCAGTTGTAAGTGTTGAGTTGCAAAACCAGTGAAAACATTTAAACAAGATGAGCTGTGGAACTTGCCAAATAAGTAAAAGAGCTTTGCTAAGGAGTCTGTTCTTAGCAACTGTAAACTATGTCTCTCTCTTTTTTCCCAACCTAAAATGAGAAATGAATTTACAGGTTGTTTTTATTAAAAACAAAATATTCTTGTAATGATGTGGTCTCCAGTAGCATATTGAGGCAGGGTTGCAAGTTACCTGTAAGTTTAAAGATTTTTTTTCCAGTGGGTTCTGCCTACATTGTGTTATTTATTATGTCATGTAAAAGATAAAACTTGCAAAATAGTCTCAGTTCTACATTTTTATTTGTATCTAGAATTTTATGTGAAATTTCCAATTAAGGTTTATAGTTTTAAGATTCTATCCCATCTATTCGTGTAGCACTATTACTATGTAGCGGTAGTAGCTTTTTGGGTGGGACAGAAGAGGAGAAAGAACAATGTGTTTTTTTTTTTTTTTTTTCATTAAAATTTTTTAAAGGAGGAAGGTTTTTATTTTTATTTTATTTTATTTTTTGAGACAGAGTCTCACTCTGTTGTCCGGGCTAGAGTGCCGTGGCGTCAGCCTAGCTCACGCAACCTCAGACTCCTGGACTCAAGCGATCCTCCTGCCTCAGCCTCCCGAGTAGCTGGGACTTAGGCATGTGCCACCATGCCTGGCTAATTTTTCTATTTTTAGTAGAGAATGGGGTCTGACTCTTGGCTCAGGCTGGTCTCAAACTCCTGAGCTCAAAGGATCCGCCTGCCTCACCCTCCCAGAGTGCTAGGATTACAGGCGTGAACCACCACGCCTGGCCAGAACAATCTTAATGTGTAGGTTTTCTTGATTATAAAAGTAATGTTTATTATTGTATATTTAAAAAATAAAGTATGAAGAAGAAAATAAATGACCCAGGTATTTATCACAATCATGATTTTTCTGTATTTTTCCCTAGTATCTCTTTTTTTACATGTATGTGATGACTTATTACCAAATGGAGGTTCTGCTTCTTTCATTAAGTTTTGTTTAATAAATTGCTTTTTGTAATGGCATAATATGTCACTTGGATAAATTATATTTCATTCCTTAATTGTTACATATTTAGGTTCCTTTGGACACTTCTCTATAGTTTCTTATATTGAAATTTTACACTTGGATATTCTAGATGGTGCGTACAGCCATTCATATACCTTTAGCTAAAGAAGAAATTTTTATCTGCTAGGTCCTCCTAATCAATTCTGAATTACTGTTTTGGTTACAATTGAAGCATTGAGGATAAAGGTCTTACATAATGAGTAGATTGGGTTCCTAGACTTCGGAACCACATTTCCTTCCATTCTGAATGTCCTTAGGCATGAAGGTTTTTTGGTTTTTTGGGGGGTTTTTTTTGAAACATTTGATTAATTCCTTAAATAGATCAATGGGAATAGAATTACTGGGTCAAAGGTATTGAACTCTGAAATTTCTTGGCACATATTACCAAGTTGTTTTCCAGAAAGAAGATGCCAATTTATACTCCCAAATACAAGGCAGTGTACTTGACAACCTAAGAATAAAGGGAATAGCCTCAACCTGATAAAGGGCAGGTTTCCATCCTTGTGGAAAACAAGGATGTCTGTACTTAACACTTCTGTTCAACAGTATACTAGAGGTTCTTGCCAGGGCAACTAGGCAAGAAAATTAAATTTAAAGTATTTAGATTGGAAAGGAAGAAGTAAAACTATCTTTAGTTAGCATGTATATGTGAAAATCTGAAAAATCCTGTGGAATCCACTAAAAATATTAGAACTAATAAATGAGATCAGCAAAGGTAGCAGGGTACAAGATCAATACACAAAAACAGCTGTTCTGTACACAAGAAATAAACAGTCCAAAGTGAAACTAAGAAAACAATTTAATTTATAAAAGCCTTAAAAAGAATAAAGTATCTAAGAATAGATTGACAAAAGAAGTGTAAGTCTTATACTTTGAAAACTAGAAAGTATCATTGAAAGAATTTATAGAAGACCTAATTAAATGAAAAGGCATTGCATATTCGTGGATTGGAAAACTTAGTATTATTAAGATGACAGTACTTCCCAAATTGATCTACATATTCAGCACAGTTCCTATCAAATCATAGCTGGCTTCTTTTCATAATCTGACAAGATGATCCTAAAATTATAATTTTAAATATAAATTATATATTATATGTGATAATATATGAAAGTTCAGGAGAGCTAGAAGCCAAAAAAAAATCTTAAAACAGAAGGGCAAAGTTGGAGAGAGACCTTACACTTCTCAATTACAGATCTTACTATTAGATTATTAAGTATAGAATGTCCAATTTCCTTAACCGCTAAGTTTGATAGTTGATATCTCTGACATTTCACTTTGACACTTCTTGGTTTTTTTTTTTTAATATGAAATTATATCCTCATTTTTTCAAATGTGTGCTTTAGTTTGTGATTATCTTTAAGATTTTTTTAGAGCAATATTTGCAAAACCATAGATAAATAAAAAATTCATGTTATTTTTGAATATGAGTTCCATGGTGGAACCAATGCAGCACAGACAGCTCAAACTATCAATGAAGTGTTTGGGAAGGATGTGGCCAATGAAGATATAGTATGTCGATGGTATGTGAAGTTCCATTCTGGTGATTTTAATCTTGAAAATGAACCACATGGATGACCTGAGTTCAAGGTGGATAATGATGAGCTGAAAGCTGTAGTAGAAGCAAATCCATCTCAACCTATGTGTAAATTAGCAGCAAGGTTTTATGTTATTATTCAACAGTATTGGACCATTTGAAACAAATGGACAAGGTAAAGAAGCTGGATAGGTGAGTACTGCATGGATTAAATGGCCGTCAGAAGAAAATTCTTCTCAAGGCTTGTCTTTCTTTACTGTCAACATAAAGGCGAACCATTTCTACACTGTATTGTTACATATAGTGCAAAATGGACTCTTTTTTGATCATAGCAAGCATTCGGCACAATGGTTAGATAAAGATGAAGTGCTGAAACACAGTCCCACAGCTTTTTTTATCAGAAAAAGCTGATGGTGTCTGGTGGTCTAGCACTGGCATTATCCACTACAGCTTCATGAAACCTGGCCAGTGGATCACGGTGGCTGTCTACTGCAAACAAGTGGATGAATGATGAGGATGCTTGTGATTAAGCAGCTGAGATTTGTCAGTAGAGACAGGCTAGTACTCTTGCAAGACCACATGTTGCAAAAAAGAATGCTGCACAAACCACTGCAGCTGGACTTGGACAGTCTCTGTCATCCACCATATTCACCAGGCCTTGCTCCAACTGACTACCACTTCTTCCAGGCTTTGGACCACTTCCTGCAAGGAAAAATATTCAGTTCTCAACAAGCTGTGGAAAACACTTTTCGCGATTTCATTGCCTCTCAATCTCCAGGCTTCTTTGCTGCTAGCATAAACAAACTACCACCACTAAGATGACAAAACTGTGTTGATAGTTTAGGCACGTGCTTTGATTAATTGTAGTGCTTCTTGTTTGAGATATGATAAACTAAGCTTTTGATTTGAAATCCGGACATTTCACATATAGTGACCTAATGCAAATCTAAAATGATCAATATTGTCTGGTATTAGCATTAGGATAAACATGTAGATCAGTAATAAAATTGAGAGCCTAGAAATAGCCTCTCTCATTTATGTAGGATCACTGAATTTTGATAAGGGTGCCAGGATAACTCAGTGGGAAAGAATAGCTTTCTCATCAACTGTTGCTAATACAGCTGTATATTTACATGCAAAAGATTGAAGTTGGACCCTTTTGTCATACCATGCACAATAATTAACTGGAAACTGATCAATGACTTATATATAAGAGATAAAACCATAAAACTCTAGGGAGAAAATATAGGAGTAAATCTTTGTGATCTTGGATTAGGCAAGACCTTATTAGATATGACACACAAAACAAGCAATAAAAGAAAAATAAATTGGACTTCATCAAAATAAAAACTTTTGTCCTTTATAGCTGTGGTTCCCAACCCCTGGGTCTCCGAGTACTGGGTCCATGGCCTATTAGGGACTGGCTGGCTGCACAGCAAGAGGTGAGCAGTGATGAGCAAGTGAACCTTCATTTGTATTTACAGCCACTACCCCATTGCTGGCATAATCACAAAAGGTCCACCTCCTGTCAGATCAGTAGCAGCATTAGGTTCTCATAGGAGCGTGAACCCTACTATAACTGCACATGGAAGACTAAATAATAAAAAAGACTAAATAATAAATAATTAAAATGTGGGCAAATATCTGAATAGATATTTCTTCAGAGAAGTTATGCAAGTGGCCAATAAGCACATGAAAAGATGTTTAACATCATAGCCATTAGGGAAATGCAAATCAAACCCACAATAAGATACTACTTCACGCCTATTAGGATGGCTATTATAAAAAACAAAACAAAATGACAAAAAAAAAAAAAAAAGAAAAGTTGGTAAAGATATGCAGAAATCAGAACCCTTACTTATTCCTGGTGGAAATGTACAAATGGTGTGGCTACTATAAAAAACAGTGGGCCGGGCGCGGTGGCTCACGCCTGTAATCCTAGCTCTCTGGGAGGCCGAGGCGGGCGGATTGCTCGAGGTCGGGAGTTCAAAACCAGCCTGAGCAAGAGCGAGACCCCGTCTCTACTATAAATAGAAAGAAACTAATTGGCCAACTAATATATATAGAAAAAATTAGCCGGGCATGGTGGCGCATGCCTGTAGTCCCAGCTACTTGGGAGGCTGAGGCAGCAGGATTGCTTGAGCCCAGGAGTTTGAGGTTGCTGTGAGCTAGGCTGACGCCACAGCACTCACTCTAGCCTAGGCAACAAAGTGAGACTCTGTCTCAAAAAAAAAAAAAAAAAAAAAAAAAAAAAAAAAAAAAAAAAAAACAGTGTAACAGTTCCTCCAAAAAATTAGAAATATAGACCAGGTGCGGTGGCTCATACCTTAATCCTAGTACTCTGGGAGGCCAAGGCCAGCGGATTGCTCAAGGTCAGGAGTTCGAAACTAGCCTGAGCAAGAGCAAGACCCCGCCTCTACTAAAATAGAAAGAAATTAATTGGCCTACTAAAAATATATAGAAAAAACTAGCCGGGGATGGTGGCACATGCCTGTAGTCCCAGCTACTTGGGAGACTGAGGCAGTAGGATCGCTTGGGCCCAGGAGTTTGAGGTTGCTGTGAGCTAAGCTTACTCCACGGAACTCACTCTAGCCTGGGCAACAAAGTGAGACTCTGTCTCAAAAAAAAAAAAAAATTAGAAATATAATTACCATGTAATCCACCAATTCTGCTACTGGGTATATATCCAAAAGAATTGAATTCAGCATCTCAAACATGATCTTTTTAAGCTCATGTTTATACCAGCATTATTCATAATACCCCAAAGGTAGAAGCAACCCAAGTGTCCTTGGATGGAAGAATTGTTAAATGAAATGTGGTATGTACATACAATGAAATGTTGCTCATCCTTGAAAAGGAAGGATATGTAGTACACATGCTACAACGTGGATGTATGTTGAATACATTATATTATGTGAAATAAGCCAGTCATGAAGGACAAATACTGTATGTGTGATTCCACTTATATGAGGTACCTAGGGGAGTCAAATTCATAGATAGAAAGTAGAATGATGGTTGCCAGGGACTGGAGAGAGGGGGAAATGGGGAGTTTTTTGGGTTTTTTTTTAATTTTTTTTTTTTTTTTGAGACAGTCTCACTCTGTTGCCCTGAGTAGAGTGACATGGTGTTAGCTTAGCTATAGCAACTTCAAACTCCTGGGCTCGAGCAACCCTCCTGCCACAGCCTCCTAAGTTACTGAGACTACAGATGTGTGGCATGGTGCCTGGGTAATTTTTCTATTTTTAGTAGAGATGGGTCTCGCTCTTGCTTAGGCTGGTCTCAAACTCCTGAGCTCAGGCAGTCCTCCTGTGTTGGACTTCCAGAGTGCTAGGATTACAGGTGTGAGCCACCTTACCTGGCCGTTAGGGCCGTTGTTTAATGGGTACAGAGTTTCAGTTTTTCAAAATGAAAAAAATTCTGAAGATATGTGGTGGTATACAACAGTGTGAATTTACTAACACTACTGAACTGTATACTTAAAAATGATTAAGATGGTAACTTTTATGTTACGTGTATTTTACCACAACCTTTTAAAGTAAAAGGATAAAGTGATACATGCTACCATATGGATAAACTGAGAAAATATGTTAATTGTAACAAGCTATTCAGAAAAGACTATGTATTATATGGTTCCATTTATATGAAATGTCTAAAATAGGCAAATCCACAGAGACAGAAAGTAGATTAGTGGTTGCCAGAGACAAGGGGAGGGGACTAGAAATGAGGAGTGACTGCTAATAGGTATGAGGTTTCTTTTTAGGGTGGTGAAAATGTCTCAAATTTATTGTGATGATTGTAGAACTCTGTAAATACACTCAATCCAATTGAATTGTATACTTTTAAGTGGGTGAATGTACAATAAATGAGTAATATCACAATAAACCTATTCAAGAAAGAAACCATAACTAGCTCACAAAAATTTTGAGTTTGGTGAAAATACTGTGCATATTAAGAGGCATAAACCTTGTGGGGGAGTGTCTGGTATAGAAGATGAGGCTGGAAAGATAAGGTGCCTGTCAAGAATGATGCTTGACCTCAAATACTCTTCCACGGAAGCAAAATATTAAGTAATTTTTACTTCACACAAAAATGGTGCAGAGCTTATTGTGTATTTCAAGCAGCATTTTTAGTAATTTTATCTCATCTCTGACAATTTGATAGGCAAAAAATGATATATTTTTAATATTTTTTTTACTGTGGAGCTTCAATCATTTCTTGTGCTTAGAGGCCATTTATATTTCTTTATCCATGTGTTGCCTGTTTACGTCCTTTGCCCATTTTTTTTTAACTAAGGTATTAGTGTTTTTCTAAATTGATTTTAAACATATTTTTTACATTGTAAGAATGTTCATCTTTTGACTGAATGACATTAAAAACTATCCAGGCATCTGGTTTTCCTGCTCTCCATATGTTTTTTATGTTAGTGATCAATAAGTTTTTGGCGGGATTGAATTGGGAAGAAAAATAATATAAACAGATTATAGTCTGTTTCAGACTAACCAATCTTTCATGATAGTGACTTTTGCTTAATCAGTAGAAGATACAGGAAGATGTTTCAGTTATGTTTAATAAGATACACTGAACAGTGCTTTTAAAGAAAAAATTAAAATCTTAATTTGGAATGACTTTGTACTTTGGGTTACAAGGAAGTATGATTAGCACCATGTGTTGAAATTTAAACAATATAAAGAGATCAAAATGTGTTACATGCCCATCAGGAAATGATCCATGGCAAAAGGATTATCAGGAGTTAGGGAAAAGGAATCTGTGGAAAAGTAGGGAAGGGTAGAGAGGAATGAAAAGGTTGGGGGTAGCTTTCCCCAGTCACTGTTGCCTGAATGTGTGAACAAAAAATATGTGCTTTTAGAACAGGTATTATAAGGTAATGGTGATATATAATAGTTAAGAGCATGAGTTAGAATCCTGCTTTTTTATTTACTTTGTGTTTCCCTCATCTGGAAACTGTGGGAAATAATACTTGACTCATAGATTTGTTGTGATTATTTAATGAAATAATGCATGTGAAGTACCCCACCTAGAATATATGGCACATAATAAGCACACAGCAGTAAAATTGGCTATTATAGCTTAGTGGTAGACTGACTGTGAGGGCAGTATTAGATCACTAATAGAATAATTATTTATTAGACAGAGAGGAAGTTGTTTTGGAAGGAATGGATATTTTAGTTTTAGTCCTCCAGTGAAATTTCATTATGTGGTGATCAGACATCAGGAATAGAGTTGATCCAGAAGTTAAAAGAAACATTTTTTTCCTCCCCTCCTTCCCCTCCCTTCCATCTCTTCCCTCCCTTCCTCCTCTCCCCTCACCTCCCCTTCTTTCTCTTTCCTCCCCCCTCCCCTCTGTCTGTCCATCTGTCCGCGTTGTCTTTTCTTTCGTTTCCTCCTTCCTGCCTTCTTCCCCGCCTCTTGTCTTTTCTTGGTTTCTTGCTTGCTTTCTTACCTTCCTCCCTTCCCCTTCCCTCCCATCCGTCCTCCCTTCCTCCCTTCCTTTCTTCAGTGACAATACCTTGATGATGAAAGTTTTTCTGAAAGTTTAGCAGTGTCTAATTATTACAAGTAAAAGTTGTCAAGGAAAGTGAAGAACTTCAGTCACATCTGACTGACTATGGTTAACCCACCTGCAAGAAAAAAGTGAGTCCTTACCTTGGTTGCTTGGTTGTGATCAAACTCAAACAGGCAGTCAAAGGAGGACAGAAGAGTGAAACTCAGTAACAGACAGTAAGAGAGCTGCAAATAGCTGAAGCCTTGGTGTGGGTTAGAAATGGAAAGTAGAGGGGTAGTTACTGAGCAGATGCTGTGACATTGAGATTACTGTGGCCAAAAAGAGTTCTGCAGAGGGAAAAATGCAGTGAAGAATGGAAGTGGCAGAGTGCCATTTAGGGCACATTAAACTAAAAGATAACTTGTATTGCTGTACAGTTTGTGAGCTCTCTCTGAGAAAGCTAATAATTAACTGCTGTTTCTTCATGGTGAGGATAGGACAGTCAGGCTGGGGAATTGCCATGTAGTAGTTGTATGAACATGGGTAAATTATTTAATGTCTCCGAGCCTTGTGTTACAAGGAGATAATTGTGTTCTTTGGGATATTGTGAGGCCTAAATGAAATAATATGTGAAGTATTTTCACCTCTGTAATAGTTTACCATTCTTTCTTTATGGTTGCCATTACAGTCAACCTGTATATACTAGGATATTACTCTTACTATGACATGTTATAGGAGATACTTTTTATGGAGTAGTTGACCCATCATACAATTACCATTTAAGACTTTTTTCTCATTTATTTTAGTTTGTGTTTAAAAATGTGTTGAAAATCAGGTGTTAGAGTTTGGGAGGTATTATGCCAGTTGTTGGATTTTTAAGAGTATGTCATCTGATGATGAAAAGAAGCATGAATTGTGTCATAACTGTTCTTTTAAACACATAGGCACAGTTCTCTTTAGCTCATAAAAGATTTTTTTATAAAAGGACATAAACAGGGAATAAGAAAAATTTTCCAGTAAATGTAAGAAAAAATATTCAGCTTCACTATAATGAAATAAATGTAATTTAAATGGGATGTATTTTTTACCTTTCAAAAACTGGTAGTGTTTTTAAAACAACTTTTCTTTCTTAATTTTTTTTCTGAATTACAAAATTTTTTTCTGAATTTACAAAATTACATGGTTTAATTAAAACATGGGGCCGGGCGCTGTGGCTCACGCCTGTAATCCTAGCTCTTGGGAGGCCGAGGCGGGCGGATTGCTCAAGGTCAGGAGTTCAAAACCAGCCTGAGCAAGAGCGAGACCCCGTCTCTACTATAAATAGAAAGAAATTAATTGGCCAACTGATATATGTATAAAAAATTAGCCGGGCATGGTGGCGCATGCCTGTAGTCCCAGCTACCCGGGAGGCTGAGGCAGAAGGATCACTTGAGCCCAGGAGTTTGAGGTTGCTGTGAGCTAGGCTGACACCACGGCACTCACTCTAGCCTGGGCAACAAAGCGAGACTCTGTCTCAAAAAAAAAAAAAAAAAAACATGGGACACAAAGCTTGCTTTCTCCCACCAATCCCCTTTATTGCTTCTCTTAAAAAACAAAAACAAGAACATTGGAAATAGAAAAATAAAAGCATAAATGAGTAGAAAGGGGGTGTGCATATGTAGCAGATGTGAATGCCATGGGCAACAATAAAGAGATACTAGAGTCTCCCCACTGTTTCAGTTTCTTTCTAGACTTTTTTTTTGTGTAAAACAAGTATATACGTTATTTTATCTATTAATTTTACAAAACTGAGGATATAACATGCACTATTCTGAAAAATAGATATTTTTGTGTGCCATTATATAGCTATTAAAAAAAAAAGATAGTATTCTTTACTTTTGCAATTTGAATGTATTTGGTTTTATTAAGTTTGCCCCATCATGACAGCTACTATCCCAGAGGTGACTGTAAAGGTGCAGGCAGCCCCACCAACAAGATCAGCTCCTCCTGTCAGGTCCTGGCCATCCTGTGCATGCTGCAAGCTGAGGCTTTGAGGGGAAAATAATACATCTCCTTAAAATAAGAGGAAAAATAAATATAAGACCGTGTCTTATTTTCGGGGAAACACGGTACTACAGTAAATGGTGGCAGTTTTATGGAGGACTCATAATTAAGCTGAATAAACGCTGCTTAAATATAAAAAGTATACTTTTAAGATGGTGATGATAAGGTTATAGGTGAATTCAGTTGTAGGTAAAGTTTTAAAAAAAACAAGGTAAATTTAAAAGATCGAGTTACTTTAAACAAATTAAAAAGTTACAAATTAATCTGAAATTCCCAAAATTAGTTCATGTGTTAGTCTTTAGAAAAAGTAATTTTGCTTGTTTTAACTCTAGACAATTCTCTTCAAAGTAGGCCAAAAAAAATTATGAAAACATCACTAAAAAAGAACCAACATACTTTTAATGAAAATTAATTTAGACACTTTTAATGAATCTAAGAAAAAGAATTGGTGTTTTTAATTAAAAATCATTACAGCCATGTGGGTTATTTTCTCCTCAGATTTATGGTTAGCAAAACTGAGACTTAAGGGCTACTAGACCAGTCTTTTATTTGTTTTTAATCAGTTCCTTTTTCTATTCTGCAAGTTAAAGATTCCCATTCAGCTTCTTTTCTCATTCTCCTAAATAGAAGACGCTGCTTCATTTTTGCACAGAAAGTCACACTTCGTAAGAACTCACTTTCTCAACTTTTAACTTTTCATACACTCGCTTCACTTTGTGTCCATTTCACTTTTTTGTCTCAGAGGATCTAATATTTCTCCTTCCTACTTGAAGCTGATTCCTTCAAGTTCCTAAGAAATTTTGATTCATGTTATCTCTTCTGTGGTTTCAGTTGCTTCCCTCTCTACTAGCACTAGCTTCTTACCTTCAGCACTAAATGTACTCAGATCTCTGCTGTCTTAAAACAAAAAAAATCTGTCTCTAATTTGTGTCTGCATATGGATTATTACTCTGTTTTGTTCCTTCTCTTTGTTGCCAGACTTTGTGAAAGAGGAATCAGTACTTGCTATCTGTACTTCTTGCTTTGTTGTTCACTCATTTTGGATTTTCTCACCTACTTTATGGGGATATGGACAGTAATAATCTCTTGCCAAAACTATTTTCCGTTTTTTCTTACTTGACATGGGCAGCATTTATTATGTTGACTTGCTTTTTAAATCTCCTGGCTTTTCTGAAAGAGCTGTCTTCAGGCTTGCTTTCTCCCTCTCTGACAGTTGCTTCATAGCCCTCCTCTCTGGCTCTTCTCTCTCTCCTTGCCTTATTAAATGTTGGTGTTCCCTGGGGGTGTGTCCTCGGTGGTAGTCTTTCTTCTGAAATACTCTCTTAGCTTTGTGGTTTTTATCATCATTTTTTCTATGCCATATAAAAATATTTCCAGATTTGAGCTGCAGATAATAGCTACAGCTATTTTCTAGATATTTCCATGTTCATATTTCACAATGATATCTCAAATTCAGCATGCCCCTTACCCCCCATGAGCCTGCTTGCTGTTAGTCCTGCTTTAAATTTCAGCCTAAATATCTCTTGCTGATACCCTAGTCAGGTTTCATCTTTTGGGATATCCCTGAATTTCTAAACCTGTCAATTAAACCATTTTAATACTATAGTTATTTTATTTATATATTTAACTGCAGTGCTACCTTATGAGGCTCCTGATGATGGGCAACTCTTATTTATCCTGGTCCTTATAAACAGTAGACTTCTGTTGATTGTTTTGTTGGATAGTTCCACAAAGTTAAAGTGCCAAAATAATTGATATAGTATAAAGTTTTATAAAATAATTGATGTAAAGAGTTTATATAAAATGCTTCATTTAAAAATCACTTAAATTAGGTTTTGTCATTGTAGAGTTGTAGTTTTTTTTTTTTTTTTTTTTTTTTGAGACAGAGTCTCACTTTGTTGTCCAGGCTAGAGTGAGTGCCGTGGCGTCAGCCTAGCTCACAGCAACCTCAAACTCCTGGGCTCGAGTGATCCTTCTGCCTCAGCCTCCCGAGTAGCTGGGACTACAGGCATGTGCCACTATGCCCGGCTAATTTTTTTTTATATATATATCAGTTGGCCAATTAATTTCTTTCTGTTTATAGTAGAGACGGGGTCTCGCTCTTGCTCAGGCTGGTTTTGAACTCCTGACCTTGAGCAATCCGCCCGCCTCGGCCTCCCAAGAGCTAGGATTACAGGCGTGAGCCACAGCGCCCGGCCAGAGTTGTAGTTTTTTGATCCACATTTACTATCTGCTTGTATCTACTTCCAACTTTTGCTGACTTCCTAGTCTTAACAAATAGGATCTAGGTTAACACAAATAATTTCTAAAGTGGGTAATTGAAAGTTGATTGGTCTTTCATATCCTTTTCTTCGAATGGGGTTTTCCTCCATTAGGAATAATGTTACCCAAGAATTTTAAAACACATTTTTATAAATTGTGCTATGATTTTACTTTGCATTTCATAATCTTTTGGTTACATATGAAATACTATTTTGGAATCAGTAATATGTGAAAAATTTAGTTTCATCTCATTTGAAACAGTGTGCCATTGAATTTATTATTTTCTTGATGTAGTTTCTTCCTTCTTGCCTTATATAAACACTTTGAGAAGACAATAAAAACAAGTGCTTTATTCTCCCTTGGTTTTAAAACCAGTTCTGCCAACAGTTATTTTTCTATGTGAAGCATTTTTTTTTGTTGTTGCCAAAGTAAGCCAAGGTTTAGATTCTGTCTGTAGTAGTGGAAAAGGCCAGTCAGGGTCACTTCTTGGTCCTATTTGGCTATCTTTCATTACTTCCCCCTCACCCCCATTCTTCCTTACCTGTGGTTAACAAAAGGGAAGCACTAATAGCATCTCTCTCAAGTGCTAACCATGTGGGGAGAGTATTTTAGTAGCAGAAGTAATAATAGCTACCCTTTTTATCTTCACCACTGAAATTTGAAAGAAAAAGAAAATTCTCTGTAAAACTACTATTTTATAAAATAATTCAATTTGTCTTACTCTTCCCTCCTAAATGGTTAATGATCCCATAAATGACCACAACATTCCTTTACTTTGCCTGCAGATACCCTTTACTTAAAGCAGTTATTTCTTTTTTGCTTGAGACAGCCAAAACATACTATAGAAGGGCAAAGGGAGGTTCACTAAATTTCATACACCTTTGCTGTGTCTTATATTTCCTTCCCAGCCTACATTTTAAAATGAAAATACTAGGAAAAAAATGGGGAAATAATCTGAGTGATAAAATACTGTGGTACTTAAAGTGATAGTTGAACTATTTGCTTAAGCTAGTTCATTAACTTTTTAAACAACAAGCGATTTCAAGTTTATATTAATTAATCTGGTTTCTTGCAAAGCTGTTAGCTGGTCAGATAGGTGATTTTGTATCTTTCTGGTACATAATGTTAACCATGTATGTAAATTTAAAATTTTCCTGAAACCCCATTTAAAAAAGTAAAAGACAGGCGAAAGTAAAATTATTTTTAATAGTTATTTTATTTAACCCCAGATATCAAAGATTTTTGAGGTATTTTACATTTTTTGTTACTAAATCTTCAAAATCTGTTTTGTACACTTATAGCACATCTTATCTCAGCTGGTTCCAGCCGCATTTCAAGTGCTCAGTAGCCACATGTGACCAGTGCCTTCTGAATGGACAGTGTAGTCCTAAAATATAACTTGATATTGTCCTACTTTGGGATAGATATTGTATTCAATATCTTTTGGGGCCACCAAATTATCCTACTTTCTATAACAGCTTTGGCTTTTGTTTTTGTTTTTGAGGATCCAGCTTTCGTCTGTTCTTAATCCGTTTAGTTGTGAAGCCCACTCCATTTCTATGACTCAGATAAGCCAGTTTGAGCCTTCTAGTTCTCTTATCTGTGTGGTTGAAACTTTTGCGGAGATTTCATATGTAGAGTGAAGTCCTCTTATCTATAAAGTGCAAGCCTGTGGGCAATAAAGGGCTTTTGCAGCAAACATCTTGAAACAGTATAGGTTCTCAGAAAAGAGCAAGCAGTGAGAAATGGAGGGAGGGGAACCTAGACTCTTGTCATACGCTTTTTTTTTTTGAGACAGAGTCTCACTCTGTTGGCCAGGCTAGAGTGCCGTGGCTTCAGCCTAGCTCACAGCAACCTCAAACTCCTGGGCTCAAGCAATCCTCCTGACTCAGCCTCCCAAGTAGCTGGGACTATAGGCATGTGCCACCATGCCCGGCTAATTTTTTATATACTTTTAGTTGGCCAATTAATTTCTTTCTATTTTTAGTAGAGATGGGGTCTCGGTCTTCCTCAGGCTGGTTTCGAACTCCTGAGCTCAAACGATCCTCCTGCTTCGGCCTCCCAGAATGCTATGATTACAGGTGTGAGCCACCACGCCTGGCAGGTATCTAATAAAAAAATAAAAATTAATTTCCCATTTTATATTGCCATTTTCTGCCCAGCCTAGTGTTAACAGCCTAGTATGTACCCTTTGTGATTAAAAAAAATAGAGAAATAATAGAAAAATGTATTTAAAAAGTATTTAAACAGTCGACCCTTGAACAACATGGGTTTGAACTGTGTGAGTCCTCTTATATACATATTTTTTTCAGTAAATGTACTGGAAAATTTTTTTAGATTTGTGAGAATTTGGAAAAACTCACAGACGAACCATGTAGCCTAGAAATCGTAGAAAAATTAAGAGAAAGTTAGTTACGTCATACATTCATAAAATATATGAGGATATTAGTTTATATATTAATTGACTATGTTATTGGTGAGGCTATAGTCAACAGTAGCTATTAGTAGTTAAGTTTTTGGAGAGCCAAAAGTTATACATGGATTCTATCCTACCTCTCACATTATTCAATAGTCAAGTATATATACATAGAGAAAATTTGTGTGTGTGTGAGAGAGAGAGAGACAGACAGACAGACAGACTGAGGCAGTCAGGCAAGATCAAGCACAGAGAATCTGACAGAAACCCACATAGTAGTCTTTCTGCCTTAAAAATCTCCTGTGTTCATCTGTTCATCTTTCCCACCCCTGCAACTCTGGCAATGACTGATTTTTTTTTTTTTTTTTACAGTCTGCATAGTTTGCCTTTTCCAGAATGTCATATAGTAATAGTTGAAATCAAACAGTATATAGCCTTTTCAGATAGGCCTCTTTCTCTTAGCAGTTGAGGTTCTTCATGTCTTTTTTTGGATTGAAGCTCATTTCTTTTTATTGACAAATAATCTTCCATTGTCTAGATGTACCATAGTTTGTTTATCCATTCACCTGTTGAAGGGCACTTTGATTACTTCCAGATTTTGACAATTATGAACAAAGTGGTTATAAACATTCATATACAGTTTTTTGTGAGAATGTTTCACCTCCTTTGAGTAAATACTAAATAGGATTGTTGAATTATTTGGCAAGAGAATGTTTAGTTTTGTAAGAAACTGCCAAAGTATCTTCTAAGTGACTGTCATTTTGTGTTCCTACAAGCAATAAATTAGAGTTCCTGCTGCTCCACAGTCTTTTCAGCATTTGTGTTGTCACTATTTTGGATTTTTGTAATTCTAAAATTACATATATAGGTATATAGTAGTATCTTGTTTTAATTTGCAATTCTTTAATGAAATATGTTTAGGCCGGGTGTGCCTCACGCCTGTAATCCTAGCACTCTGGGAGGCCGAGGCGGGAGGATCATTTGAGCTTAGGAGTTCGAGACCAGCCTGAGCAAGAATGAGACCCCGTCTCTACTAAAAAATTAAAAATTAGCTGGACAACTAAAAGTATATATATAAAAAATTAGCTGGACATGGTGGCGCATGCCTGTAGTCCCAGGTACTCAGGAGGCTGAGGCAGGAGGATTGCTTGAGCCCTAGGAGTTTGAGGTTGCTGTGAGCTAGGCTGACGCCACGGCACTCTAGTCCGGGCAACAGAGTGAGACTGTCTCAAAAAAAAAAAAAGAAACATAATGTTTAGCATTTTTTCACATACTGAAAGATTTCCTACCTGTGCCTTGTCTTTTTATTTTCCTAAGTGTTTTTTGAAGAGTAGAAGTTTTAAATTTAACACTGTCCAACTTATCAGTTTCTTCTTTCACATATTACGATTTTGGTGGTGTCTTATCTAAAAAGTCATTGCCAAGCCCCGTTGGCTAGATTTTCTCCTATGTTACTTCTAGGAGACTAGTTTTGCAGTTTACAGTTAGGTCTGTGATCCATATTGAGTTAATTTTTGTGAAAGGTGTAAAGTTTATGTCTGGATTCATTTTTCTGTGCTTGTCAGCGTCCACTTGTTTCAGCAGCATTTGTTGAAAAGACTGTTCTTTCTCCATTAAAGTGCCTTTTCTCTTTTGTTAAAGATCAGTTGACTGTTCTTTTGGTTTTTTTTAATGGCTTTATTTCTGGGCTTTCTTACACTCTTCCATTAGTCTAGTTGTCTATTTTTTTACTAATACCATACTATATTGATTACTGTAGTTTTATAGTAAGTCATGAAGTTGGATAGTGTCAGTCCTCTAACTTTCTTCTCATTCAATATTGTGTTGCTATTCTGAGTCGTTTGCTATCCATATAAACTATAGAATCGTTTTGTTGATATCTGGAAAGTAACTTGCTGGGATTTTGATTGGGATTGCATTCAATCCATACATCAAGTTGGGAAGAACTAACATCTTGACAGTATTGAGTCTCTCTCCATGTATGTGGACTATCTCTCCATTTACTTGGGTCTTTTTTATTTCTTTCATCAGAATTTTATAGTTTTCCTCATATATAATAGATATACATTTTTAAAATTTCAGGTTCCAGTTGTTCATTATTGGTATATAAGAAAGCATCTGTGATTTGGTGTCTATCATTGATGTGGGATCATTCTCAGTCATTATTATTTAAATATTTTTACTATTTCTCCTCTCCTATTTCTGTTATGCATATATTAAGCCTTTTTAATTGTCCTATAGTTCTCGGATATTCTCTTGCTTTTTCATTCTTTTTTCTCTTTGCATTTTAGTTGTGGGAGTTCCTATTGACATACCTTCAAGCTCACTGATTCCTTGGCCATGTCTACTATATTGATGATCCTATCAAGACATTCTTTATTTCTGTTAGAGTATTTTTAATTTTGTTCATTTCCTTTTGATTCATTCTTAGTTGCCATTTCTCTATTTATAATACCTGACTGCTCTTGCATATTGTCACTTTTTTCAATAGAGTCCTTAGCATATTAATAGTAGGTTTTAAAAATTCCTGGTCTGATAATCCAATATTTCTACTATATCTAAGTCTGACTCTGATGTTTGCTTTGTTTCTTCAGACTGTGTTTTGGCATGCCTTGTAATTTTTCATTGAAAGCTGGACATGATGTATGGGATGGAAGGAAATGAGGTAAATAGGTCTTTAGTGTAAGGTTTTATGTTTAGTTGGCTAGGGGTTAGGCTATATTTACTGTTCCCTGTACCTATAAGGATCAGAGGCTAAAATTTCCTCTAGTGTCCTTGTTTTTTTCTTTCCTGTTGTGTTTCAGTTTCCCTGGAATTTCTTCTTAAATAAGGTCTGAGATGTGCAGTTCTTTCTGTTGTATTCTGCAGTTATAACATAGGAGCCACATTTATATAGTGGTAAGGTGTTAAGGGGAGGGAAAGTGTTCTGTTGATTTGTTTTCATTCTTTTAGTGAACCAGTGTCCCTGAACTGTGATCTTTATAAGTACTTCCTAATGATATTTTGCTTCCCTCTTCCATAAGTGAGATAGACATGCTAGAGGGTGCTGGAGTTTGGTATTTCCCTTCTCCCAGGTAGGTGAGGCTCTGGTAGAACCCCAGTTGTTTAGGCTCTGATAGTTTCTGTTGAGGGCAGGCCTTTTGAAGGACAGAATACTCTGGTCATATTGTATCATGACTACATTTTTCCTACTTCTGCTAGAAGCAGGGGATTTTTCTCTGGTCTTCACTATGATAATCTGGTAAGGCTTCTGGTGGTAAAAACTCACAAAAATGTGGGAGCTTTTTAAAACTGGGTCCCCCTGGAATTTTTAATTCAAACATGTTCACACTGAGCCTCCAGTAATTTGTCAGTTTATGGTTTAGGCTTTCCTACCCTGGTAATGGTTCTTATGGAGATTATTGTTCTGGTAAATCATGATTCTCTGTATCTCTTGCCTATAGGTTGCTTTTCAGTTTGTTCTTCTTTTTTCTTATTGTAAGCATGGTAATAGCAGCTTCTAACTTCTTACATTCCAGTTCAGAAACCAGAAGTCTCTGGTGCTAATTGTATTTTTTTGCTCTGTGTTATTAATTTTCTCATTAAAGAATACAATATACGTCTAGCTGCATGCTATACTACAGAATGAGTATACTAAATTTATTAAACGATTTGTCTATTGATAGACATTCAAGTTTTCTCAGCTTTTTTTCATTATAAACAGTAGTGCTAGAAATATTCTTGACATGTATATTTGCATGCTGGTACTATGATTTCCTTAGGTTTACTCCCAAAGGTGGGATAGCTAAGTCAAAGCATATTTGTATTTTTAATTAATAAATATTGTCTGATTATTTTTTCTAAATATTGTAACAGTGTATGAGTTTCCTTTCATTTGGCCGTCATTGTATGTTGTCAGTCTGATTGGTGAAAATGGTATCTCATCATTGCTTTGACTAGTACTTTCCTGAAAACTGGTGAGATAATGGAGCATCTTCCATATATTTATTTACCATTTTAATTTCCTCTGTGAATTCTTTTTTTGTGACATTGCCAGTTGCTTTCAGTTGGGTTATTTGTTTTTCCTTTTATCAATTTGAATATTAGGCACAATACCTAATACTTTAAAAAATTATTATTTGTATTTCTTACAGAAAAGTTAGAAAATGGTAGCATAAAAAGAATTATCCCTCTGCTCACACAGAGATAAATAACTGTTCTAAGAATTTTGATATCTGACATTTTTCTGAGGATATGCATATATAATTTCCTACCAAAATAAAATTTTACTTGGCATGTCATTTTAAAAATTATATTACATATTATTTTATTAATATTTAAATACAATGTAGGAAAAATATCAAGCAATACAACAAAAAACTTAAGAAAAATGCAGATCATGACCCACTAAATTGATTGTATGACCTACAGTTTGAAAAACATTGCCTTCAACTACATAAAATTATAACCTTCATAAAAATAAAAACCAAATTTAAAATGAGAACATAATATTTATCTTTTAATTCAAGATAATTTCTAAATATTTGCATTTAAAAAATCATTATTACTGAAATATCCAAACATATTTAAAAGTAGAGAAAATCATATAATGAACCCCAGTGTCCTCATCTTTTGCCTTTATAGTTACCATGTTCTGCTAATCTTATTTACCGCTCTCCACTTTTTCTTTTTCTGGATTATTTTTAAGTGAATCTCAGGCATTATATTGTAAATATAAATACTTGATTTTCCATAATAGATAATGACATTGTAGTTATGTTAAAAAAGAAACGGTCCACATTCGCATTTACCCAGTTGTCTCAAAAATCTTTTTTATATAGCTCCTTTATTTGAATCTGGATGCAAAGAAGACCTGTATATTGTTCATGGTTAATTAATGTCTGTCTCTTGCTTTGCTTTGCTTTGCTTTGCTTTGCTTTGCTTTGCTTTGCTTTGCTTTGCTCTTTTCTTTTCTTTTCTTTTCTTTTCTTTTCTTTTCTTTTCTTTTCTTTTCTTTTCTTTTCTTTTCTTTTCTTTTCTTTTCTTTTCTTTTCTTTTCTTTTCTTTTCTTTTCTTTTCTTTTCTTTCCCTCTCCCTCTCCCTCTCCCTCTCCCTCTCCCTCTCCCTCTCCCTCTCCCTCTCCCTCTCCCTCTCCCTCTCCCTCTCCCTCTCCCTCTCCCTCTCCCTCTCCCTCTCCCTCTCCCTCTCCCTCTCCCTCTCCCTTCCCCTCCCCTCCCCCTCCCCCTCCTCCTCTCCCTCTCCTTTTTCCTTTCCTTTCCTTTCCTTTCCTTTCCTTTCCTTTCCTTTTCCTTTTCCTTTTCCTTTTCCTTTCCCTTTCCCTTTTCCTTTTCCTTTCCTTTCCTTTCCTTTTCCTTTTCCTTTTCCCTTTCCCTTTCCCTTTCCCTTTCCCTTTCCTTTCCTTTCCCTTCCCCTCTCCCTCCTCTCTCTCCTCTCCCTCCTCTCCCTCCTCTCCCTCCTCTCTCCTCTCTCCTCTCTCCTTTTCCTTTCTCCTTTTCCTTTTTCTTTCCTTTTTTAGACAGAGGTTCGCTTTGTTGCCCAGGCTAGAGTGAGTGCCCTGGCATCAGCCTAGCTCACAGCAACCTCAAACTCCTGGGCTCAAGCAATCCTGCTGCCTCAGCCTCCTGAGTAGCTGGGACTAGAGGCATGTGCGACCATGCCTGGCTAATTTTTTCTATATAAGTTGGCCAATTAATTTTTTTCTATTTATAGTAGAGACAGTGTCTTGCTCTTGCTTGGGCTGGTTTCGAACCCCTGACCTTGAGCAATCCACCTGTCTCCGCCTCCCAGAGTGCTAGGATTACAGGCGTGAGCCACTGCACTCGGCCTATGGCAGCTTTTCTTTCTAAAATTTCATTCATTTATTGAGGAATAGACTGCATTTTGAATTTGAGCAAGTGTTCTCTTTTGGTATTGATTAGATCTATTCCTCATTATTTCCTATAAATGGTAACTAGATCTAGAAGCTTATTTACATTTACTTCAAAGGTGATGGTAAAAGCTATTAATATCTTACAGTTTCTGTGGGTAGGAATTTGGGAGTACCTTAGTTTAGCAGTTTGGTTTTGGGATCTCATAAAATTGCACTAACATGTTGACTGTGTTTGTAGTCACTAGAAGTCTTGACTAGAGTTGGAGAATCTGCTTCCAAAGTGGCTCCCTCATATGACTGGCCAGTTGTGGTTCTTCTCTTTGTGGGAGGTTTCAGTTCTTCTTTACCTGGGCCTTTGTACAAGGTTGCTTAAATATTCTGATGAGCTTGGTGGCTGGCTTCTCTCAGGGGCAAATGATCAAAAACAATAGCGCGGAAGGAAGCTACATTGTCTTTACAACCTAGTCTTGGAAGTCACATTATCACTCTACAGTATTCTCTTGGTCACGCAGTCCATACTTTAGTCACTGTGGATCATTGGGAACCATGTTGAAAGCTGGCTACTGCAGATGATTTCAATTTAAATTTAAAAGTACAGGATTTATACTACTTTGCTCTTATACTTTCTTCCTCTTTTTCTTCTTCTTCTTCTTCTTTTTTGTGAGACAGAGTCTCACTCTGTTGCCTGGGCTAGAGTGCTATGGCATCAGCCACCTCAAACTTCTGGGCTCAAGCAATCCTCCTGCCTCAGCTTCTCCGGTAGCTGGGACTACAGACACACAGCACCATGCCTGGCTAATTTTTTCTATTTTTAGTTGTTTGGCTAATTTCTTTCTATTTTTAGTAGAGATGGGGTCTCACTGTTGCTCAGGCTGGTCTCGAACTCCTGAACTCAAGCAATCCTCCTGCCTTGGCCTCCCAGAGTGCTAGGATTACATGCATGAGCTCTCAGTCCCAGACACTTGTCTTTCTTTTGAACTAAAAATCTTGGTTCCTAAAATATTAGCATAGTTTGTCCTATAATATACACGTAATGATTTCAAAATAACAATACTAATATTAATTACTAACAAGACTAGCGAATCCAGTCTAAGATTTCTTAGTGATTATTTTTGTCCTTAGAATAAGCCCCACTAGGGATATATAGTCAGAATATTATACTGTAGACAGTTTATACAACCAACTTTGATATACAGGTAGGTTCATTTGTTTCCCATTTTTTTGGGGGGGGATTGATTTTTTGTCATTTTTGGTTTACTGATGTATTTTAATTAATCATGTAAAACATTCATATAGCTTCAAATTCAAAACTATATAGCAGGTACATTCAAAATAGTCTTTATTCCATTCCTCTTCTTGTTCTCTCTTACCCATGACTATTTTAAGTGTTTGTTTCATCCTCCACTTTTTCTTTTCTACATATTCACCTTCTCTTTTTTATATAAAAGGTAGTATGTTGTAAGTGCTCTACTGTGCCTTGTTCTTTTCATTTAACCATAGATCCTGAAGTTTACTCCATAGCAGTATACAGAGATTGTTCTCATCCCTTTTTATGGTTGCATATTGCTCTTTGTATTATAGTTTATTCAGCTAATTTCTCATTGATGGATATTTGCATTGTTTCAATAATGCTGCGCTCAGTAGCCCTATGGATACATCATTTTGTGTTATTGCCAGTGAATCTTTGGTATAGGTTCCTGGAATTGGGATTATTAAGTTAAAGGAAAATGCTGAATCTGATTTAACTAGATACTGCCAAATTCTCCTCCACAGGGATTGTACTTGTATATTCCTACTAGCAGTGTATGAGAGTGTTCTTTACAGCTTTGACAAAAAGCTCTGAAGTCCTATCTTAGGATTTTTGTTTGTATCCTGGTGAAGTTTTAGTTTGAAAAATAAATTTTTATTATGAACAGGGTTAAGCAACTTTGCATTCATTTCAGACTATTTGTCCTTTTTTTGTGTGGTGAGCTAATTTTTGTGTGTGTGTGCTCACTTTTCTGTGAGGCTGTTGATTTTTTTTTTAACTTAGTTTTTATAATGGATATTGATCATTACTCTGCAATATAAGTTGCAAATAATTTTTATTCTAGTTTGTTAAATTCTTTTAACTTTGCTTGTATTTTTGGCCATATAAAAGATTTTCATTTTAACATAGTCACATTTATAAGTCTTTCCCCCTTTTATTACTTCTTGATAGTGATTCCTAGCTAGTAATTTTTTTCTACTAACAGTTTATTAAGGAATTGTGTGATTTTTTTAAAAAAAACTTTTAGGATTTTATTTTTTATATTTAGATAATTGATTCATTTACTTTTTATGCTGGTATATGTTGGGAGGGGACAGATCAGTTTTATCTTTTCCTGTCTGGCTATCCCAGTGCCACTAATTAAAAAGTCCATCTTTTCCCCACTGAATTGATATGCCATTTTTATTGTGAAGTTCTCTATGTATTTAGGCATATTTCTGGATTTTGTTTTATTTCATGTTTATTTACCAGTGGCATACTTTTTTTTTGAGGGGGGAGGTGGGACAGGGTCTTGCTCTTTCACTCCCACTAGAGTGCAGTGGTGTCACCACAGCTCACTGCAGCCTCAAACTCCTGGGCTCAAGGGATCCTCTTACCTCATCCTCCCCTGTAGTCCCAGCTACTTTTTCTATTTGCCACCACATATGCCACCACACCCAGCTAATTTTTCTATTTTTTGTAGAGGTAGGGATCTTGCTCTTAACTCAGGCTGGCCTTGAACTCTTGCCTTTAAAGTATCCTCCTGCGTTGGCTTCCCCAAAGCATTAGGATTACAGGCATGAGCCACTGCACTGAGCCCCACACTTTTTAATTATAGGAATTTATACTGGTTTAATATCTGGTACAGCTAGTGCCTATACCCCTTTTCTCTTGCAGGTATTTACCTTGCTATTCTTTCTTAGTTATTTTCCTATGTGGGATTTATGTTATAGAAAAAAACTAGTATTTTGAAAAATTAGGCAATGTTTATAAATTAACTTAGGGAAATTTGACATCTTTATCATGTTAAGCCCTCCTTTCCATTTGTTCATGTGTACTTTTTGTCTTGTAAGAATGTTTTATAGTTTATCTCTGAAGGATTTTATACATTTCTTATGTGCTTTTAAAATTTAATTAACTATTACTGTAATGCGGGTCTTACATTTTGTCTTTTAACTGGTAGTTAATGACTCTGTTCTGTTACTTTTCTAAATTGTTACTGCTTGTAATAATTTTTTGTTGAATGTTTTTCACTTTTCAGAGAATAAAAAATAATCATCTACATGTAGAGATAGTTATAGCTGTCTTATTTCAATTTTCATACCTCTGATCCAGTGCTGTTTAATAGAAATAGAATGTGAGCCATTATGTTTTAATTTAAAATAATGTGCTGGGCGCTGTGGCTCATGCTTGTAATCCCAGCATTTTGGGAGGCTGAGGTGGGAGCATCACTTGAGGCCAGGAGTTTGAGGCCAGCCTGGGCAACATAGCAAGATTTCGTCTTTCCAAAAAACAATTTAAAAATTAGCTGAGCATGGTGGTGTGTACCTGTAATCCTAGCTACTCTGGAGGCTGAGCCAGGATTTCTTGAATCCAGGAGTTTGAGGTTGCAGTGAAGTATGATGACACCACTGCATGCTGGCCTGAGCAACAGAAAGAGACTCTTGTCTCAAAAAAAGAAAAAAAAAATCTGATGACCTCATTTAAAAAAGAAACAGCTGAAATTAATTTCAGTAATTACATATTTTATTTAACCTAATATAGCTAATAGATCATTTTAATATGTAATTGTAACAAATTAATGAGATATTTTATATTCTTTTATTTTGTACTAAGTCTTCAAGATCAAATGTGTTTTGTGCTCACAGCGGTTTTGGACTAGCCACACATTGTTAGTAGCAACTGTATTGGACTGTGCAATTACAAATGCTTTCTCTTGTCTTTTTGTGTTATATAATACCACCAAAACAATGTTAAATAACAGAAGAGATATTGAGATAATACGTATTTGATAATCTACTTTTACTCAGTGTGATCAGTACATTTTCACATTAATAATTGTACCTCTACAATATTTTTCAAAGTTGCATGGAATAAGATGTACCATAATAACTTTTTGGGGGGCTTAATGTTTTTGTTTTATTGTTACATGGCTTTAGTGAACATGCATATAGCTGAATCTTTGCAATCTTTATTTTCTTATGCTTAAAGCAATTGCTATGTAAAAGGGTATGTAATTTTTAAATGTTTGATACATATAGCAAAATTATAATTTCTGAATATTTATGCTAATTTACTATTGGCACTATAAATAACAGTATTTATTTACCTCACACCTTTGTTAATACTGTGTACTGTCTTCCGACATCATTTCCTCTTAGTTAAAAGTGGTATATTTTGCTTTGATTTGTATATTTTGATTAATAGTGAGACTACATGTTTTTCTTGTGTTTTTTGGACATAGGCATTCTTTTGCATATTGACAATTCATTTTATTTCTCATTTGCTGTTGAAGAATTGGTCTTTTTGTGTTGATTTGTAAGATCTTTTAATATTATGGATATTAATCTATTTTATGTTACAAATACATTTCCCAAGCTTGTCATTTTTTTGTCATTTTTTAAATTGTGGAATAATTTAAATTTTATTTCTAATGAATTGTTGCTGTTACCTCTATTTCATATTGTTTTCTTATGCAGTGCTTCTATTTAGATAATTGAAATCTGTCTGCTTTTTATTAGTTTTGTCTTTGCTATAACTGCTTGCTTCCCTATGGGGTTATGTATTTATATAAATAGCATTTTGTGTATTTTTTCTTCACTGACATATAAAGTGACTGCTTTTATAATTATTAGATATATATTTGAGATTTGTTTTTAGGTGTATATTATTTTCCACTGTTCTGTTTATGACAGGTCATGTTAATATCTAATAGGACAAGTGTTTATTTTCAGAAATGCTTTGGCTGGTAGTCTGGTTAGTTTCTTCAGGGTAAATTTTAGAACTATTTTGTCAAGTTAAGTCACCTCTTCCAGCCAGTAAAAGAAATAAACAAACTACTGGTCCTTTTATTGAAATTGCTTTAAAATACAGAATTTTACGATTTTGTGTTTCATAATGAGCTTGTATAATTGTTTTTTAAAATTTATTCTTAGTTATTTGTAGCTTTTTTTTTATCGTGGACTCATATAAATTTTATTTCTAATGAATTGTTGCTGTATATATGAAGTCTTTTGCTTTTTGTGTATTGATTTTTCTCTAACTCAGCTACTACTTCCCCTTTTTTTTGAGATGGGATCCACTTTGTCGCCTGGGGCTAGAAAGCAGTGGCACAGTCTTAGTTTACTTGCAACCTTGAACTCCTGGGCTCTGGGGATCTCCTGTCTCAGCCTTCTGAGTAGCTGGGACTACAGGAATACACCACCACACCTCAACTACTCTTTATTCTTTTGGATTATCCAGAAAAATAGTCATCTCATCTACCAATAATTTTATTTTTGCCTCTTTCAGTATTTATACTTTGTTTAAATTTTACTTACTAACTTCCAGAAGAGAGTTAGTAATAATGAATGTTTTTGTCTTGTATATTATACCCGAGCATTTTCTTATTAAATAGGCATTGGTTGTTGGTTTCAGAGAGGTACCATAATAAATCTTTAAGAAAGACTCCTATTGCAAGTCTGCTAAGAGTTCTTTGCTGTTTTAAATTAGGAACTGATTGTAAACTATGTTCAGATACTTTTTTGTCATGATGTTAGAGTTTTTCTTTTTCACATATAGATGTAATGAGTTTCATTAGCTTTTCATTCTTAAATTGCTAAATAAAACTTGATCTGATTTTATATTTCTCTGTATAACATAAAGTTGTAATTTCAAATTATGTATTTTTTTCTAAATACTCTGGAGCTGTATAAACACAATTAAATTTATTGAAGGTTTTAAGATAAGTCACCTAAATTTCATCTGGGTAAAATTTTTTTGATGTGCTATACTGGTTTCATTTAGCTTCTACCAAGAGACAATTTGTTTGATATCTAAAACAGTTAAGAATTTATTTTAACATTAATTATATCCAGAAACTATGCAATCCGGAAATCATAGGGCTGCTTTTTAAAAATTCCTAGTAGTTTTCTTTAGGAGAGGAAAACTGGGTTAGAATTTTTATTGGGATATATTTATTGATATTAAATTCAGGGAAAGATGAATGTTAAAGTAATAGAGTAGCACTTCTTTCCAAGGATGTTCCCTCCCCACCAGCATTTTATTCTTAAAAATTTTGAACTTATGGAATAGTTGTAGGAATAAGTCTTTAATGTATTAATTCTCATTCTTAGGTGCATTTTATCTGGTGTTTGAATATATGGATCATGATCTGATGGGACTGCTGGAATCAGGCTTGGTTCATTTTAATGAAAACCACATAAAGTCATTTATGAGACAGCTCATGGAAGGACTGGATTATTGCCATAAGAAGAACTTTTTGCATAGGGATATTAAATGTTCAAATATCCTTCTAAATAATAGGTATGGATATGAACTTGATATATATAAAATGAGTATTATTTATAATGTATACCTTGATTTTGTTAAAAGGATTTAAAATTCAGTTTACATTTCATGCAACCATTTTAACATAATCAACAATATTATAGTTTGGGCTACCTCTAAAGTTGTGTTAAATAATTAACTTCCAATAATAATTTATAATGTGTATAAAATAATACCTGTTGACTTTTTGTTTGATATTCTTCCAAATGATGTGAATGGATCTTCTAATACTTAGTAATACAATTGCAGCTTTAGGTTAAAAATAGATTTTAGAATTTTTTTTAAAAATTCACAATATGAATGCATCTTCTAATGCTTAGTAGTACGATTACAGCTTTAGGTTAAGAATAGATTTTAGAATTTTTTTAAAAAAAATTCACAGCTGTAAAGTGAACTTTCTTTGAACTGTGTATACACACACACGTTTAAAGCTTATGTTATATATTTCAGTAACAACATAACCTTAACCCTGGTAATTCTATAACAACTATTACCATTTGTTAGTTTAAATGACGTGTGTGTGATCCTGATATTAATTAACAGAAAGTGTTTATGAGCTTAGCCCCTTTAAGAACTAGAAAATTGAACATAAATTTAAAGTGATGTTACTAAGTTCTTGAGCAGTGTTGAATTGAATAAGTAATTTGTCCTGTTACTAAGTAATAGAAATTATCTCATTCTGTTTATTTTCAGTGAAGAATACTTTTCTAAATAGGAACTGAGTAGTACTGAAATATTATTCTACTATAACTATAATAATAATAGTACTTATGATAATACTACTATAATAATAATTAGTAACAAACTATCCAAAGCAAGGTACTAATTATTTACCTCATCTTGTGAATTTATCTACTACTTGCCTTTCTCTCTATGACCTTGATGATACTGCAGTATGAGCAAAGTTAAAATTTATTTAAATGTATTTTTGATTAGTACTAGGGATAAAATGTAAATGTGTATTTTGAATTCACAGTAGATTAATACCCTTTTTTCATTTTGTCTTATTTCCACCAGAGGGCAGATAAAACTTGCAGATTTTGGACTTGCACGATTGTATAGCTCAGAAGAAAGGTAAGAGTACTTTCAAGTAAATACTATAGAGTCTAGCTGTAGATGCTATACTATGAACACCTTATTGATAGTGTAAGGGAAATTTACTTTTCATGGTTAAATATAGAAAACAGTGAAATTTTTATATGTTGGGTTGACTATTTTAATTACAAAATTTTTTGTATTTATCTCAATTTAAAAATAATTGATTTTTAAACACAAGTAAACATGATTTTTTTAAAAAAATGCAGCTTTAAATATGACTGAAATGAACTCATGAATTTTTTAAATTCATGCTTAATTTTATAATGCGGTTTCTAACAGTAACATGTTTTAAATTTTTATGAGTGAAAAACCTTAGTAAAGTGAAAATTTTTATGTGAGTGAAAAACCTTAGCTTTGTAAATTGCCTGTTTAAACTTATAAACTTTGTTTTAATTATTATTTTAAACTACAAGATTTTTTTAGTTGTATCTACAGTTCTTTTTTCAACTCCCTAAAGCCTTTTATTTAAACAAACTATTGTGAGGCAGCAGTTCAGTGTATAAGACAGGAAAAGGTAGAAAAGTTCTTTGGCTAAAGTTGTGGGTATATATTCTACTTGGCTCCCTTTGTGCCTGTTGATAGTGAAATATGCCTTGTATTAGAACTAATAAAGAATTAAAAAAATAAAATATTTTTGTTATAGTGGATTTTATGTAAAATATTCCATTATTAATTGGATTTAAGAAATCTCTAGTGATTTTAGCCTATTTTTCTTTCCTGTCTTTATTTTCAAATTTATTTGTGTATATTTTAAATTTTAGAATTCTATAAGTCTGTCATTTCTTTAGTATCACCATAGTTTTATCATTGTTATTTTTATAGGTGTAGGGGGTATAAGCTGAATTCCATTACATGTATATATTGTATAGTGGTGGAGTCTGGGTTTCTGGTGTACCCATTACCCGAGGTTTTTTTGTTTTCTTACCCCCCATAATTTAATGGTGAAACATAGTTGATTGGAATTCTTAGAAATAGATATTTCCTTTCAGTGAATCTTTGCCAGAGTCTGGTTAGTTGAAGAAATAGACAAAAACTCTTACTTGAATTTTTCAGAGTGAAAAGTCTATTTTTAATCTTGTTGACATTATTATGAAAATTATTTTCATTGTTTAGTGTTTTCTGGAGTGGAAGTTTTAAAGTGGTATATTTTGGATCCAGTAGAAACCTCTCAGAAAGTACACTGTGGATAGAGTTGTGATCAACAGGGCTCCAGTTCTCTGTACCTACTTTGACTAGAGTCACTGTGTTTTTGTTTTACCTACTTCATTTACAATTAATATTTATTTTAAGAAAGGGTTAATTGGCTTTTTTTAAAGTTTAAAACTGTTCTAGAGCTTAAAAGCTATACCCCTCATTTTGTATTTTAGAAAACTGAGACCCAGAAATGGTTGAGCGATTTTATTTATTATTATTTTTTAATTGACAAAATTGTATATATTTATCATGTACAACTTGCTTTGAAATATGTGTAATTATGGAATGGCTAAATTGAGCTGATTAATATATGCATTACCTGATATATTTTTTGTGGTGAGAACACTTAAAAATCTCTCGGCAATTTTAAAGAATACAGTACATTGTTGGTAACTATAGTCACCATGCTGTACAGCAGACCTCTTGAATTTATTCCTCCTGTCTAACTGAACTTTTATATTCTTTGACCAACATGCCCTGAACCCCAGCCCCCCAGCTTCTGGTAACCAACTCTACTCTCTACTTCTATGAGTTCAACTTTTTTAGATTCCATATATAAGTTAAATTTCATGGTATTTGTCTTTCTGTATCTAGCTTATTTCACTTAACATTAATTCCTCCAGGTTTATCCATGTTGTCACAAATGGCAGGATTTCTTTGTTGATAGTATTCCATTGTGCATATATGCCATATTTTCTTTATCCATTTATCTGTTGTTGATTCTATATCTTGGATATTGTGAATGGTTGAGTGACTTTAAACAGGTTAAAAAATGTTGGCAGAGCTAAGGGTTTAAGGTTTTCATCTCCCAATTTTTCATTCTTTCCATCATATACAATACTGCTTCTTGGTAGAAATTGAAAAAAAAATTGAGATATCTGAATGTGTATTTAATCCAACAGTTCACTTGAAGTATTTTTTTTTCTTCATTGAGATAGCCCAAGGTGATGAAGTATATTTTTTGAATGACTAAATTTCTGGGGCTATTTCTTTGGGAGAAATTCTGATTAATTAAGGGTTCTATCTGCTAAGCTGGTTAATTGAGATTTCACTTTAGATTATCCTTAATATACAAGTATGTGTCTATCATACTTGAATATAAATTCCCTTATGTTCTTGTTAGGTTTTGGAGGAGGTGGAAAACAGCTAATTATCATTTTCATCTAATAGATTTTAGTTATACAGATATTTGTGTATATTTGGAATAGATATGTTCAAGAAAAACTGACTAAAGCCAAATTCTATGTATCAAACTCCATTTTCCATTGATTTTCATTTTAAAATGCAATTTTGGGTTCCAGTAGAGTGCCAGGGGTGTGGCATATTCACTTTGGCCATGGTCCCCATTGCCCTGCTGGATTGATGCAGGAGTACTGCGTTTCAAGAAGCAGGAAATCTTAAATCCTATAACTTTGTATCTCAGGTAATGTATACTGAATTTTTCTGCTCAATTAAATTTATAAGAGAAAAACTTGGTGTGTCATTTTGTTTGATAAGCAAATATCCTTAAGGGGTTTATATACTCCTGTAAAACCTCTCCTTTTTTTAAAGTAATTCTAATTTCTTTAAAATCCATTGGAGAATTAGGCTTAATATTAACATAATGGACTACCTTTAAAATATTTTTTTCCCCAGTGAATCTTAACAATATACTGATTTTAAAAGCAATCTACCTTGAGCATTAAACTTAAGGCATGAAACTGTAAGAATTCTAGAAATTCTAGAAAAACTCTTAATAGACATTGGCCTAGGCAAAGAATTTATGAAGAAGACTCCAAAGGCAATCACAGCAACAACAGAAATAAATAAATGGGACCTGATCAAATTAAAAAGCTTCTAAACAGCCAAGGAAACTATCAGTAGAGCAAACAGACAGCCTACAGAATGGGAGAAAATATTTGCATGCTACATATCCAATAAAGGGCTGATAACTGGAATCAATATAGAACTAAGGAAAATCAGCAAGAAAAAAATCCAACAACCCTATCAAAAAGGGGGCAAAGGACATGAACAGAAACTTTTCAAAAAAAGATAAACTAATGGCCAACAAACATGTGAAAAAACACTCAACATCTCTGATCATCAGGGAAATACAAATCAAAACCACAACGAGATATCACTTATCTCCAGTGAGAATGGTCTTTATCAAAAAGTCCTAAAACAATAAATGTTGGCGTGGATGCGAATAGGAACACTCATACACTGCTCACGGAGCTGCAGACTTCATCCCATTCTGCACTGGGAACTGTGGAACTTATTTTTTTAAACCCCATTTCGTCATTACCCATTCATTTTTCAGTACCTATTTTGAGTACAACCTTCTTTGAGACTACCAGCCACAATATTTCCCTCTTCTGAATTTTTGTTTTACCAGGTCACTCTTCCAGTGCTTTTCCAAAGGGTGGAGTGTCTTTCTCTCTCTTTGTGTGACGGTAACATTAAACTCATAATGCTAAATCAGGAAACTTTGGCTCTAATCTGTCATTGCCATTTAACCATTTGTGAAATTTTGGGCAAGGCACAATCTCTCAGTGCTCATTATTCTTAACTTTAAGATGAAGGATTTAAAATCTCCCAAATATTTATTTATAGTATATCAAAAACATATCATCACCATTATAAAAATCACTGTGATCAAAATAAAATAGTTTTTTCAACTATAACCAAATATGAAGATATAAGGAGACTAGTTCTCTAATACCACCCTCCCCAAACAGAAACCTTTTTGAAGGCAGTATCGCCATCTAGTGGCTTTTCATTAAATTGCCATTAAAAGCAAAACTAAATATTCCCAAAGCTATAGCTATATTAATGGCAGAGGAAGACGGTATTACCTCTTGTTACTTACCTAAGGATTGGATAAAATTATTCAGCATTAAAATTGCTTGCATTACTAGGGCTATCATTACTGTGTCCTGTCTTGTTACTAGATCTAGAATTATAGTCATTTCAGAGATGGGTGCCATAATTTATTCTTTTTAAAATTTTATATGACCTAAAATGTTGACTGCATTCATGATTAATTCTAATCTGGAAGAAGGTGTTGCTAATCTGGAGGACCCTCCTGATGTAGATCAATGCAGGGAGTTTTGGAGATTCCAGGTAATACAGAGGATCTTCTGGGAGGCCCTGGACAAGTCTGGAACCGTGCTAATAAAAAGATTACTAATAACATATGAAATAACATGACCAAACAAGTTTCAAGAATGGAAATCTCGTATCACTGACTTAACTCTAAGATCAAGATTATATTGTACTTCCTTCAGCTCTGACAGAGTAGTCTACTTTTTTTAGCATATATAATGGGAAAGGCAATTATTAGGGTAAAGAGTTGCTGGCCAGGCGTGGTGGCTCACGCCTGTAATCCTAGCACTCTGGGAGGCCGAGGAGGCCGGATAGTTTGAGCTCAGGAGTTCGAGACCAGCCTAAGCAAGAGTGAGACCCCATCTCTACTAAAAATAGAAATTAATTGGCCAACTTGAACTATATAGAAAAAATTAGCCGGGCCTGGTGGCGCATGCCTGTAGTCCCAGCTACTCAGGAGGCTGAGGCAGAAGGATTGCTTGAGCCCAGGAGTTTGAGGTTGCTGTGAGCTAGGCAGACTCCATGGCACTCTAGTCCAAGCAACAAAGTGAGACTCTGTCTCCAAAAAAACCCCCCAAAAAACAAAAAAAAACAAAAAGAGTTGCCACCTTCTTGTGTTAGGAGAATCTCACCCATGTCCTTAATGCTGAGCACTCACAAATCTAAATTTCAAGCCTTGATCTTTCTTCTAATCTCTAAACCTGTGTGTTTACTGGATATCACCTAGATGATCTGGTACCTTAAATTAAACATTGTTATAAAACTTACCTATGCCATTCTCTAGGAAAAGGTCTGCTCCTTTAACTTTATTTCCTATTTTAGTCAAATGTATACAGTAAGCCTAACGTATGGATTATGTCTCAGACCAGTGCAAATAGAATTTTATTGGTTTCCCTGCCTCTGGTTTTTCTCCTTAATGTTCTTCTCTCCCACCATTCTTATCCACTGCCATCCCCAGCCCTCTTAGATAATAGCATTGTTAACTATTTGTAGTTCCCTAAACATGCCGTACTCTTGAATGCTTCTCTGAATCTACATAAACTGTTTCCTTTTATTTGGAATTACACTTCCTATTACCTTAGTCTGACAAATTTGTTTTTTTTCCTTCAGTGTGCAGTATAGGCATTACCTCTTTTGCAGTCTTCCCTGAATCCCTCAGGCATCCTTGAGTGCATCTTCCTCTATGTGTTCAGAGAATATTATTCATTATTCTATGTAGTACTTATAATGTATTATTATAATTTATATCTGTATTACCACCATACTTTAAAGCTCTAAACAGCCACAAATGTGGTTTTTTTGTTTGTTTGGTTCAACCATCTGCTAGTGCTTACTTAGCATAGTGCCTAACTCAAGAGTTTCAGTAAATATTTGTTCATAAAAAAAGGAAAAAGAAGGAACAAAGTTAATTAACATTCGTGTGTAGCACTTTTATTATTTATAGTTCCCTTTCAAAGAATTATTATAAAAGAAAGTCTTCTGAGATGGGTGATATGGGTTTTTTTATTCTTAGGCACATTTTAAAGGTAAAGAAACATTGAGAAAATAAATTTAAGTGCATTCTCAAGATCATACAAATCAGTAAGTGGTAGAATTAAGGGTCTTTTGACAGAAAGACTGTTTATTTTTATTATGTTGGAGTGCTTCCCTGGTGAGACTCTGAATCCAACCTTGATTACCTAAAAGTATTTTCTAGGTGGGGAGCTCTAGGGGCCTCTCAAGTCTGCTTTAGTGGTACCGTTAAGCTGATGACAAGTTTTAGAGTTGTTGTTTAGGAAAGGGTCTGCTGAGTTTTACTGTCTATGCCTTCTTACCTCCATTTTTGCCAAATGAGATATGCTATAGTTTTTGTCTTCCAGCAGGTTAGCCAGTTGTGTGATATTTCATTTGTAAATGATATTTCCACTTAGCCATATTGAATTTTAAGCTTCTTGAAAGCTCCTTAAATATCTAATGAGAAATCTGTTAATGAAAAATATTTTGATAGCATCAAATATTTAAAGTCATGTGAGATTTCACATGTAAGTTTTATTTATAAGTCTAATGAGTTTACATTTTGATATTTTGTTAACCATACTAAGGTGGAAAGTTTAAAAAAAGTGTTTTTTTTGTTTTGTTTTGTTTTTTTTAATAAGGTGTTACTTCCTTAGTGGACAAAGAAATAGTGTCTGCTTCCTTTCAGAAACTGTTAATGAGATTTACAGATGAAAGTATTTAGTAGAAATTGAAATTCTAAATATTAGCTAATTTTTTCTGTATATTTTTAGTTGGCCAATTACTCTGTTTTATTTTGAGTGGAGACGGGGTCTTGCTCTTGCTCAGGCTGGTCTTGAACTCCTGAGCTCAAACGATCCTCCCCACTTGGCTTCCCAGAGTGCTAGGATTACGGGTGTGAGCCACCGCGCCCGGCCTAGATTTTTTAACTATATAAATTTATTATGTAACACTTAAGAACCTGACTATATGTTTTTCAGTTGTGTTTATTTTTCAGTAGGAGTTTGCTTTTTGTGAAAAAAAATAGGCCTCAAGTATGTAATTTTTTTTAATCCATGAAAAATAAAAGCATCATAAATGTAGTTGCAACATCAGTTTGATTCTTTGTGATCTAGATCTTCTGTGTTTATTTGGAGGCTTTCTGGATTTTCATTTGTCTACCTTTAGATGATTTGTTTTCGTATTACAACAGTGGTTTAATTTTCCGGGCATTTAAATTTTTCATTTCAAAACACAGTTTCAGTCTCTGTTACTTTTGTCTTTACATTTGTAAGCACAGCAGTCTAATCATAACATGAAATATTATATTGACAATGCTATAAATTATTGAATTGAGTGATGCCTGAAATTGGCTATGTTCCCTTCTAACTCCACCTACCTTGGAATTTTGCTTTATGATCGAAGCCCCTCTGTCTGCATACCTTTTCAACATTTGCTTGTTTCGCATTAAATAATAAGGTGGAAAGTACCTAGTTTGCAAAATTTGAATAAATCATCATGAGTTTTTCTTGTCCTTAATAAAACCATCATTTTCATTCTTTTATCAATGCTAACTTTTAAAAGCTTACTAAAAAGTAGTTTATTTGAAAGTTTATTAAAAACTAGTTTAAAAATATTTGAAACATAATTAAATTATCACTAGCTTCTTTAAAGTTTTATTCTTGGCTTTGTTCTCTCCTTGGCTTTATCTCCTTGCTCTGGAAAATGAGCATTTGCCCAGCCGTCTCAGGCCAAAGATTTGGTGTGTTCTTGGAGCAAGAACCAAATAATAAAGGATTTTATAGGCTTTGTATAGATATTCTCTAGAAGGCAGCAATGTGTACTAAAGGGGTAACACATTCACATTTATTTTATACTGTCACTTTGCACTTTAGAAAGTGGATTGCTTTTGTAAGTCTATTAGAAAGCCGTTGCAGTAAATCTAGAGAGCATGATTATAGCTACAACTAGGGGATGGGCACAGGTATTGAAAAGACAGATGAATTACATCATAAGGACGTAAAATGGCTAGAACTTGATGGTTGAATATGTGTTGTGAGTTCTATCCCTGCCTCCACCCCTACTGTAAAGTTTCTGCTTAACTAACTGGATGAATGGGTTATTAGTTAGGATAGACTAAACTTTTGTAACAAAGAGAACTTCATATTTCAGTGGCTTAAAGAATAAGAAGTTTATATATATTTTTTTCACTTAATAATCTTGAGTGGTTGTTGCTTACCTCATTGCACAATTAAGAATATCTAACCATGCATACAGTCATTCAGGGAACCAGGTTGGAAGATCTACTGCCTTCTACACATCCCTTCCAAGGCTGTTGCCAGAAGTGAAAAAAGAGGAGGGAGGAGTGTAATAAGCCAGGACTAGAAATGACACATATCACATATGGATACATTGGAGAGCATTAGTCATGTGGCCACACCTAATGCAGCAAGGATAGGAAACGTAGCAGAGCTGGGCAGCTGTCATAGAAGAAAGGAAGAACAAATTTTAAAGGACAGCTGTGAGTTTCTGCCACAAGTAGTAATGCTGTTTGCTGAGACAGGAAACAGGAAGAGAGAAGCAGTTTGTATTTAATAGCAAAAGGTAGTAAAAGTTACTTTTCTTGGAAGATTTCAGGAGGAAAGAAGGAGTGAAAATAGGGAAGGGGGAAAGGGGAAGAGAAAAAAGATAGTGTTTATTGTTATGTAATTATGGTATAATATAAATCATTGGATTAAAAGTATTGATAAGTACTTATAATGTTCTGGACCCTGACATAGGTAATACCTATTAGCCTAGATGTTAGAGATAGAGCTATGAAAGATCAAATTAGTTGTCTCACTTATGTGACGATGAGGGAAGTTAGATAAAACACGTGTGGGGTAAAGAATTTAAAATAGTAAGTGCTAGAGAGCAAATATAAAATAATGACCATAGGGCGAAAGTAGGGGTGGGTAGTGGCTGATTGGGTAGTTTATCACTAGGGCAGTAAGAATAGACCTCTGAGGAAGTAAATTGGAGCTAATACCTGAGTGATGAGAAAGGGAAAACTTAATGATGACCCAAGTAGAACATTCCAAGTAGAAAGTAGAAGGAATTCAGCTAGTACATAGCCTGGGAACTGACTTGGAAGTTTTAAGGGTTAAAAAGTTGCCTAGTATGATAGGAGGTGGGGTCCTCAGTATATGAACAGTCTTATCAACTGAGTAAAGTTTAAATTTTATTTAGTTGCAGTGGTGAAATCACTGGACAGTTTTAAGCAAGTAGGTTTATGCTTTTAAAAAACACTTAAAAAAGAAGTGAGGCAAAGGAACTAGAGACAGAGGCAAGGAAACCAGTTAAGGTATTGTTGCATTTATACCAGTGAAAAGATAATAATGGCTTGTACTGTGGTTGTAGCTGTTGATTGCATGACAAATTTAGGATTTATTTGTAATTTAAATTAAAATTTAAAATCCTAATTAAAATTTAGAATTTATTATAATTTAGTATCTATTCCTAAATCCTGGATTTAGGATCTGTTTTGATGTAGAATTGATAGTCTATATGATTCTTTTTCATTTCTTAGAATGATCTTTAGCAAAGACAGCAATTCTGCTTTGTAACTTTTTTTTTTTTTTTGAGACAGAGTCTCGCTTTGTTGCCCAGGCTAGAGTGAGTGCCGTGGCATCAGCCTAGCTCACAGCAACCTCAAACTCCTGGGCTGGAGTGATCCTTCTGCCTCAGCCTCCCGGGTAGCTGGGACTACAGGCATGCGCCACCATGCCCGGCTAATTTTTTATATATATATATCAGTTGGCCAATTAATTTCTTTCTATTTATAGTAGAGACGGGGTCTCGCTCTTGCTCAGGCTGGTTTTGAACTCCTGACCTTGAGCAATCCGCCCGCCTCGGCCTCCCAAGAGCTAGGATTACAGGCGTGAGCCACAGCGCCCGGCCTGCTTTGTAACTTTTAACTGTGATTATCCAGAACTCCCAAATACTTCAAGGGCTTAGCATCTTGCTCTGAGTATCTGATTTGCCTTTTATATATCTAGGCCAGAAAGAGGGATGAGCCACATGCCAGCCTGGGGACACACCCTATGGCAGTGCTTGGTTTGTTATAGATACATTGCTGCTTGTCAGGCCCTAATATAGGGAAGGCCATTAGCCATATGTTGTCTCCCCTGTTCCCTGATCTCTGGAATTCCTGAGTTTTTGTTTAGAGTCAAAGTATTAGAATCTATTACCAAACAGGTAGAAAATCTTTGATCTCTACTCTGTTGATACTTCATCGAATGTAAAGAAAAATGTTTATGGTACTTTGCTTTATAAAAAGCATATATCAATCTGAAATGAAATGAAAATGAAAGAATTTCTACTCAACTGAATTTGTAAAGTTTCTCCATAATTAATACTTTTTTAAAACATATTTTTTAAAATGGAAAACATTAAAAATATTTTTAAAAAATAAGATTTTAAAATTAACTATTTGCAGATAGATTTATATTAATTTACACATTTCATTGAGACTAGTTATCTAGTACTTTCATAGCATGACCATATATATTAGATGCTTACAGACCCTTGAAATGTTTTAGAAAGTAGTTGTCATAATTCTCACAAATTTTGTTTTCCCACCAAGCTAATTCATGTAAGTGACCTAAAGTCATAGAGCCATGTGCATTAAGATTCCTGCTCTGTTCAGTGAGAGTACAACTATTCCTGGGACCATGGTAACGTCATCTTCATCCATTATTAAGCAATATCTTAATTAGTTAGCGGTGATTAGCTGGATGGTGAAGGAGATTTAGAGGGATGAGGGGATAGAATGGGACAGGAAATTAGAGGAGGAAAGGAGAATGGAGACATTGATGAGGGTGGAAAGAAGACACTTGAAATGAACCATCTATTCACAACCTTGCCTAAGACCCAGGAATGCCTCAACTCCAACCCTTCCACCATTAAAATTGTCTCTGCACCTTCTGTTCATGGATAATGAATGGCTAGAATTTTTACAACTTCTACCGTGGTAACTCTATGTAAAAGGAATTTGTAACATTTGTAATGATGACTTTCTAAGAACTCAATGCCCCAATGAAATCAAGACAGATAACATCTTATATAAATCTTATGAGATTATTGTACCAAAGGAAAAAAAAAAAAGAAAAGAAAAGGATTCCTGCTCTGTGCCCAGCATTGTTCTGGGCTTAATGTGTGGGGTTGATAAAAAAAGAATGATGTGTGGAGTCTTTTGACTTTCTGGGAAGATAGAAAAAAAAAATTGAGACAGTAGTAACTGGGCAGTAAAAATTGGACAGTAGTAACTATGATATAAATTTAAGAATATGAAGATAAATTTTTTGTTCATAAAGATTAAACTTGATGGGCCTTTCACTATGTTGGAAAGGAAATACAGGACTTTCAAATTTACTATTGAAATTTTAAATATAAGAATTTCAAATTTAAAAGGGGTTAAAGCAAAAGAGGTGATCATATTTTTAAAGAATGATTAAGTTCAGCTTAGAGTAGCTAAAGTTTAAAACACTTTCTCATTATGTGAAGTAATTTCAATAAACAGAAATCACTAAGTACATTAACAATGTTAGAAAAAATTGAATTTTAATTTTCTATTCATTTTATGATTTGATAAAGAAAGTGGTATATATATGTACCATGGACTACTTCTCATCTATAAGAAGTAATGAAATCATGTCTTTTGCAGCAATATGGACAGAATTGGAAGTTAAGTATCAATGTCCGATTTCATTAAGTACTAAGTTTGGCAGTTGATATCTCTGACATTTTACTTTAACATTTCTTATTTTATTTTTATTGTGAAGGTACATCCTTATTCTTTCAAGTGCATGGTTTGGCTTGTGATTATGTCATATTTTTTTTAGAGCAATTTTTATGAAACTATGGCTAAGTAAAAAATTTGAGTTATTTTCAAATATGAGTTTTGTGGTGGAACCAATGCAGCACAGAGAGCTTGAAATATCAATGAAGTGTTTGGGAAGGATATAGCTAATGAACCCATAGTATGTCAGTGGTTTGAGAAGTTATATTCTGGTGATTTTAATCTTAAAAATGAGCCACGTGGGCGACCTGAGACCAAGGTGGATAATGATGAGCTGAAAGCTGTAGTGGAAGCGAATCCATCTCAATCTATGCGTAAATAAGCAGCAAAGTGTGATGTTACTGTTCCAACAGTATTGGGCTATTTGAAACAAATGGACAAGGTAAAGAAGCTGGATGGATGGGTACCACATACATTAAATGAACATCAAAAGAGAATTCATCTCAAGGCTTGCCTTTCTTTGCTGTGACAACATAAAAGTGAAACATTTCTATACCATATTGTTACGTGTGGTGAAAAGTGGACTCTTCTTGACAATAGCAAGCATTTGACACAATGGTTAGATAAAGATGAAGTGCCGAAACACAGTCCAAAACCAAATATTTATCAGAAAAAGCTAATAGTGTCTGGTGGTCTAGTGCTGTTATTATCGACGATAGCTTCATGAAACCTGGTTAATGGATTAGAGTGTATGTCTACTGCAATCAACTGGATGAAATGATGAGGATGCCTGTGATTAAAGCCAAGATTGGTTGATACAGACAGGCCAATCCTCTTGCAAGACAACACTCGACCACATGTTGCACAAACAGTGCTGCTCAAATGACACAGTTTAGACTTGAAAACTCTGTTATCCACCATATTCACCAGACCTTACACCAACTGACTACTACTTCTTCCAGGCTTTGGACCACTTCTTGCAAGGAAAAATATTCAGTGATCAACAAGCTGTGGAAATTGCCTTTCTCGATGTCATCACCACTCGCTCTCCAGGCTTCTTTGCTGCTGGCATAAATAAGCTACCATTAAGATGGCAAAACTTTGTCAGTCATTTAGGCACATATTTCGATTAATTGTACTGCTCCTTGCTTGAGATATAATAAACTAAACTTTTGATTCAAAATCAGACATTTCATATTTAATGACCAATTGAAATAACTCAGCAACAGAAAGTCAAATCCCACATGTTCTTACTTGCAAGTGGGAACTAAATAATGAGTACACGTGGACATAGAGAGTGGAATAAGAGACACTACAGACTCGGGAGGACAGGAGGGGTATGTGGGATGAGAAATCACCTAATGAGAACTATATACACCAATCAGGTGAGGGTTACACAAAAAGCCAAGACTTTACTACTACACAGTATATCCATGTAACAAATCTGCACATGTACCCCTTAAATAAATTCATCTTAGACTATCCTCTTTATTTTCACAATTTTTCCAAAAACGAATTAAAAAATTTTTTTCTAGCTTTGGAACACTATTACTAATAGATCCTATCTGTGGTAATGCTGTAATGCCCAGATTGATAGCTTATAATACTAGTGCTTAAATGTTTTGGAGAAATTTGGCTGGGTAGGGGCAGAGCAGGTCAGACAGATCTTAACGTAGCCTAGAACTTCAGATCTATAGTTGATAAGAGGGAATTGCTTTTTAGATTGTATGCTCCTTTTCCTTTCTCCAAAACTGGGCCAGGTCCAAGCCAACCTCAAGTAAATGGGCTTGGATTACAGCTTTCCTGGGGAATTTCGTAGGATATGGCCTTTGAGTCCTTGTCATGTGGAAAAACATCTGCAAATAAGGAGAGGTTTAGAATTGATTTAAAAACGTGTATGATCACCCTAAAGTGTTTATTCTAACCACAAGATCAGTTGAAGAATTTCCTCTGACTTCTTAGGACTCTCTTCATTCATGTGAATTAGGTAGAGTGTGACTGTTCTCTGAGGGCTGAAAACACTCTGCCAAAGAATTCCTACTGTGATGGTCAAACTTAACCCTTATGTGACTTGACAAGATAACCTCTTCTAAGGCAAATAAAGAGGTAGCAGTATGTGTATGTCCTCTTTTTAGAAGATGACAAAGAAATTAACTGTTAAAGTACCATACCCATTGCTAGTGGTTTTCTGCAGAATGGACCTCAGCTACTTGTAGTCTGCATTTCTGTGTTTTCTCTTCACATACCAGAGTGGGTCAAAATCAACGAAAAATTTCCAAAGATATGTTCGGTTGAAAACTTTTGTTAGGTGGTCCCAATTTGAACTGTATCTTGTCACCCACTAGTAATTTGTCAGATTTGGTCAGAATCAATCACTCCCTTTCAATTAGTTAATCGCTTTAAACGTTTTTATGGAAAATAAAAACAGTACTAAACAGTTGATATAAAGACTTTTCTTTGACCAAATTACAATTAATACCAATCAACTACTTTTAATATTTATATATTAAGGGAATTTTTTAGTTAATCGGGTTGCTCTCAGATGCATTTTATGATCACATAACAGATGCTTTAGTATGTCTGGATTTTTTAGTAGACAGATGAAAGTGGTTTTTAGTTAGGTTTCTAGGATTGTTTTGATAAGCCAAAATAATATTTCCTAAGACAATCTCTTATTCCAACAAATAACTAACTTTAAAGAGTGGTTTCTGTGTTTTTTAGTCGGCCATATACTAACAAGGTCATCACTTTATGGTACCGTCCACCTGAACTGCTACTGGGAGAAGAACGATATACACCAGCTATTGATGTATGGAGCTGTGGGTAAGATAGGCTTATTGACTGATTTATTTTACTTGAACCTTTGGTAGTAAATTAAAATCAGATCATTTGGTAATCATGGGTATTTTTTCCATTAGATGCATCCTTGGTGAACTCTTCACTAAAAAGCCTATATTTCAAGCAAATCAGGAACTTGCACAACTAGAATTAATAAGGTAAGCTGCTGTTAATATTTGTGGGTGTGGGGGTGTCATGTCATACTCCCATCTAAAATTTTTTTTTTTTTTTTTTTTTTTTTGAGACAGAGTCTCACTTTTGTTGCCCTGGCTACAGTGAGTGCCATGGCGTCAGCCTAGCTCACAGCAACCTCAAACTCCTGGGCTCAAGTGATCCTTCTGCCTCAGCCTCCCAAGTAGCTGGGACTACAGGCATGCACCACCATGCCCGGCTAATTTTTTGTATATATATTTTTAGTTGGTCAATTAATTTCTTTCTATTTTTAGTAGAGAAGGGGTCTCGCTCAGGATGGTTTCGAACTCCCAACCTCGAGCAATCCGCCCGCCTCGGCCTCCCAGAGTGCTAGGATTACAGGCGTGAGCCACCGCACCCGGCCCCATCTAAAATTTAAAATCTCTTAAAGCTTATCTTTTCAGGATGAGAATAGCATGTTTCTCTTGGAGGCTTATGTCTGCTAAATGGAGGAGAAACTAGAATGTAGGCACTTTGATACTTGTTCTAGTAAAAGTAAGGATCTTAAAGTCCCTACATCTTTATTTTATGTGTGTGATTTATCAGATTTGGTTTGACAAAGGACTTGAGGCCCAAAAGATAAGACTAGGAAAGAAGGGTAAATATGCACTAGGAAAGAATGAATGGTAGATAATTTTTTTAAAAGTAGGCAGAATAGAAAAATTAATGTTTGTATGATGTATATATGTGTGTATACACACCAAAATATATGCATATACCCGTTAGCATAGGTCTTCATTATTTGGAGCCTGTCATAAGACCTAGCTCCTATGCCATTACTCATACATCTTAGTCACCTTTCTCTTCATCTTATATTTTTTTTTTTTTTTTTTTTTGCGACAGAGTCTCACTTTGTTGTCCAGGCTAGAGTGAGTGCCGTGGCGTCAGCCTAACTCACAGCAACCTCAAACTCCTGGGCTTGAGTGATCCTTCTGCCTCAGCCTCCCGAGTAGCTGGGACTACAGGCATGCGCCACCATGCCCGGCTAATTTTTTATATATATATCAGTTGGCCAATTAATTTCTTTCTATTTATAGTAGAGACGGGGGTCTCGCTCTTGCTCAGGCTGGTTTTGAACTCCTGACCTTGAGCAATCCGCCCGCCTCGGCCTCCCAAGAGCTAGGATTACAGGCGTGAGCCACAGCGCCCGGCTTCATCTTATATTTTAAAATGAAATTTTTCTTGAAGAAAAGGGCTTTGGTTTTATATATATAATATAAATTTATATTATATATATTATATATAATATAAATTTATATATAATATAAATTTACTTACAAGATTTCCATGAAAATATCAAAATAAAGATGAAGTCTTTTAGGAAAGATAATTGGTAGGAGGCACAGATTTACAGAATTTTACTTTGCCAGTTGAATAAAATGAACATAAAAACAACATAATAACCAGAGAAAGATTCCAATTTCATCTCATAAATTGTGAAAAATTTCACCCGAAAAGAGACAACTTTAATCAAACTAAAAAGAGATCTTGAGGATTGTTAAGTATTCCCCTTTGGGGGGAGATATTTATAGTTTGAGTGTGACCCCCCTCAAAAAAAAAAAGCCCTCAAAAAACATTACTATTGCCCTTTTTGGTGGTTGGATAAAGTTTTTTTACTATAGGGTACAGCAGGGAAAGATGAGTGTCCCAGTTAGAGCCTGCAAACTCTGGAGGGAAGTCAGCATAATCAGAAATACCCAAGCCACACACTAGCACTGCATCAACTCCAAAGCAGCCAGTTAGTTGCCTTTCCTTAAAATGGAATTGTAGAACCAGTTATGTCTAGGCTTGGCTGAAGGGATCCAGTGAAATTACAAAGAGAGTGGAGAAGGGAGGGGAGGAAGTTCACCAGAAACATAGGAAACATTTATCTTAAATTTTTTATTGTGTGATAAACAAGTAAAAAGGATCAAGAGGAATTTGATACTCCCAAAAATAAGAAATATACTTTCTGATGCTAATTGAATATTTACACAAATTATATATTAGTAGAAAAAGAGAGGACACTTCAGAATATTGAAATACTACAGGTTGTATTCTTTAAATAAAACAGAATAAAACTAGAAATTAATATGAAAATAGAAACAAGAAAATCAATTATCTGAATATTTTAAATATGCTAAAATAATTCTTGGATTAAAGAGGAATGAAACTTTAGAACATGTAGATTAAAAAAAAAGTGATAAATTTAAGTATAAAAATCTATGAGCTAGGCCAGGCACCTTTAATCCTAGCACTTTGGGAGGTAGAAGTGGGAAGATTGCTTGAGGCCAGGAGTTCAAGACCAGCTTGAGCAAGAGCAAGTCCCTGTCTCTACAAAAAATAGAAAAATTATCTGGGCATGGTGGTGGGTACTTACAGTTATAGCTGCTCTGGAGGCTGAAGCAGGATGATTGCTTGAGCCTAGGAGTTTGAGGTTACAGTGAGCTATGTAATGCCACTGTACTCTAGCCTGGGTGACAGAGTGAGACCCTGTCTCAAAAAAACAACAAATGAAAAAACAAAAGAAACAAATTCATGAGCCAAACCTGTGCTTAGGAGAAAATCACAACCTTAAATATACTACTAAATAAGAAAATGAAAGTAAATGAATTAAGCATTCAACTGACAAGCTAGAAAAAACCCAAGGGAATAAAAGCAATTAATGAGCAATACAGAAGAATGTAGAATTTACAAATAAATTCTGTGACTTGGTCTTGGTTTACTCACACCCGTGCATTATAAATTAATCCACCAGTTGAACCTAATATGAAACAAGAGAGTATAAGGAAATTAAATGAAGTGAAGATTATAAGGTAGAAATTGACCTCAGATGTAAAGAAAATCAAAATAAATGTGAGGCTACTTGATTCACCAAAATTACCCCTAAAACACACTAGAAAACCCAAATGAAAGAAATAGTGCTTTTAGAGCATTCTTCAAAAGAACCAGGCCCCAACATTTTCATAGGTAAATTCTTGTAAATCTTTCAGAAACCAAGAGTTGTAATATCTCTAAACTATTCTGGTATATAAGAATAATGCAGTAGAAGCTTTCTTATCTAGCCTTCCCTTGAATAGCCTTATTATTAATAGATTGATGCTCTCCATTCCCTCTGTAAATAAATACTAGCTTGGTAATATGACAAGCTAAGTGCTTGTAGCTACTGCTTTCTGGTAACACGACATATTTATTCCACTAGTGAAGACTATGCTGACCAAGAAGTGGTTATTAGTTTCTAATTTTTATGCTGACTTTTTATTATTGTAATTATGTAGTTTAATTAAATACAAACAGATGGCAGTGCTTTGCCAAAACTTAGGGGTGGGTAAGTGATTTGTATAAGTTAGAAATGTCCTAAAAATCTAGAAGGATTTAGCATTTAGATTAGTTTAAAAGTGTTTTTAATTTCTAGATACATTTACAGAAATCAAGCTAAAAATCCTTAATGATGTTTTATGGGTATAGTTTGTGCAAGAAAGCTAATGCAGAATTCCATTCAGTGAATACTGTTCAAAGAGAACACTGTGGTGTATATCATTAGATTGAGAATAAATGTATATTTTTAAATCTTCAGTTAAAATAAAATGTATAAATTATGTATCTGTGTATTTTTTTAATGATTCCTTCTAACCCATTTTTTAAATTTAACCAACCATTGGTCCTGATTATATTGAATATACTAGGGCTTTCATTAATGATAGTTAACACAATGCAAACTTTATTCTAAGGGTTTCATTTGAATTATCCCAGTTAAGCTTCATAAAAACCCTGTGTTGTCTTTTTATAGTGAAGAAAACTAAACCTTAGAGAGGTGAAGAATTTGTCCAGGGTCATAACAACTAGCAAGTGGTAAAATAGATTTAAATCTAGACTGTGTTGTTACCTTAGAATCTAAACTTTTAACCATTACTCTATTACTCTATAGGAAATAAAACTTCCTGGAACCTTTACAAGGTCAATAGGACACAAATACCAATACTTGACAAAGACGAAAAGAAAAATTTTACAAGATACTAATCCCGAAATTCTAAGGGAAATATTAGCAAATAGTATCCAGCTTTTCATTAAAAAATTAACTCACAGGCTGGGTGCAATGGCTAACGCCTGTAATCCTAGCACTCTGGGAGGCCAAGGCGGGAGGATCACTTAAGGTCAGGAGTTAGACCAGCCTGAGCAAGAGTGAGACCCCGTCTCTACTAAAAATAGAAATAAATTATCTGGACAACTAAAAATATGTATAGAAAAAATTAGCTGGGCATGGTGGCGCATGCCTGTAGTCCCAGCTACTTGGGAGGCTGAGGCAGAAGGATTGCTTGAGCCCAGGAGTTTGAGGTTGTTGTGAGCTAGGCTAACGCCACAGCACTCACTCTACCCTGGGCAACAAAGTGAGACTGTCTCAAAAAAAAAAAAAAAACAACCCAAAAAACCATTTGGGCACAAAATATATAGATGAATCAGTGAAATTATATGGGATATTTAGAAATAAGTTACTGTATACCTTGGGTTATAATCAGAAGACATTTCAGATCAGATACAATAACATTTGAACAATATGGATTACTGGTTGTGTGCCAGTTGTTAGGCAATAAGGATACAAAACAGGTAGCAAGGGGAAGGGGGAATGCAGAAAGCCTGTTTTCTACTTTCTAATTTGGGGAAAGAGATGAAACAAGCAAATTAATGAAATATATCAGATGGTAGGAGTGTAAGGGAATAGAAAATGATGGGAGTTAGCATTGTGTGTAGAGTCAGAGAGAAGGTATCTCCCATAGTGACATTTTAGCAGAGATCTGAATGAAGTGAAGAAATAGAGTAATAAAGACCCTGATACATGAATGTGTGGTTTATTTTATGAATATGTTAAATCAGTTAGTGAACCAAAAGGGGAAAGAAAAGCTCAGTTCATCCATTTAATAGTATGCTGTACAGTTATTAAAAAGGAAATAGTTGATCAGGAGATATTGACATGGAAAAGCAGCATGAAAAGAGCAGTTTACAGAAGGCAATATTTAGTTTGATCCCATTTATGTAAAACAAATACGTCAGAAGACTTGAATTGTTAATCTTGAACATGGACTTGTGAGAAGGTTAGGGAGGGGGAAATTTTATTTTCTGGTTTATATACTTTAGCATGTTTTTGTTTTGTTAAGATACTTATGATTTTGTAATATATTATAAAAAGGTGCTTCAATTTTGATTCTATAGCATTATTTATTTTTTAAACATGAGGAAAATAAGAGGAAGTTTCTGGTAAAAACAAACCAAGTCTCTCTGTGTAATGAGGCAACAGTATATTGAAAGGGGTGTTGGTGGGCTTTGGAATCCTATAGACCTGGATTCTAATGCCAGTTCAGCTACTTCCTGCTGTTAAGACTCAGGGTAAGTTCCATAATGCTCTTGTTTCTTCACAAGTAAAACAGGACTAATAACATGCTTATGGTTGTAAGAATAAATGTAAGTTTTCTAGTACATACTTCTTTCGCTCACCTTATTTGCGATAATGCTAGGTTGTCTCCCCAATCTAAAGATTCAGGAAAACTCACGTCTATAATCCTAGCTCTCTGGGAGGCAGAGGCGGGAGGATCGCTCAAGGTCAGGAGTTCGAGACTAGCCTGAGCAAAAGGGAGACCCTGTCTCTACTAAAAATAGAAAGAAAATTAACTGGCCAACTAAAAATAATGTAGAAAAAAATTAGCCGGGGCCGGGCGTGGTGGCTCACGCCTGTAATCCTAGCTCTCTGGGAGGCCGAGGCGGGCGGATTGCTCGAGGTCAGGAGTTCGAAACCAGCCTGAACAAGAGCAAGACCCCGTCTCTACTATAAATAGAAAGAAATTAATTGGCCAACTAATATATATATATAAAAAATTAGCCGGGCATGGTGGCGCATGCCTGTAGTCCCAGCTACTTGGGAGGCTGAGGCAGAAGGATTGCTTGAGCCAGGAGATTGAGGTTGCTGTGAGCTAGGCTGACGCCATGGCACTCACTCTAGCCTAGGCAACAAAGCGAGACTCTGTCTCAAAAAAAAAAAAAAAAAAAAAAATTAGCCGGGCATGGTGGCACATGCCTATAGTACTAGCTACTCGGGAGGCTGAGGCAGGAGGATCTCCTGAGCCCAGGAGTTTGAGGTTGCTGTGAGCTAGGTTGATGCCATTGCACTCTAGCCTGGCAACAGAGTGAGATTCTGTCTCAAAAAAATAAATAAATAAAAATAAAGATTCAGGAACGATAAGATACAGGGTCAGTATTGTATGAATATGTGTAAAACTGATCAAGAGTGGGACTACTAATCAGAATCTGTCTTTTTTTTTTTTTTTTTTTTTTTTTTTTTGAGACAGAGTCTCACTTTGTTGCCCAGGCTAGAGTGAGTGCCGTGGCGTCAGCCTGGCTCACAGCAACCTCAATCTCCGGGGCTCAGCGATCCTACTGCCTCAGCCTCCCGAGTAGCTGGGACTACAGGCATGCGCCACCATGCCCGGCTAATTTTTTTTTTTTTGTATATATATTTTTAGTTGGTCAATTAATTTTATTTCTATTTTTGGTAGAGACGGGGTCTCGCTCAGGCTGGTTTCGGACTCCTGACCTTGAGCAATCCGCCCGCCTCGGCCTCCCAAAGTGCTAGGATTACAGGCGTGAGCCACCGCGCCCGGCCCAGAATCTGTCTTAAAGAACTTTACACTATAGTGACCACGTTATTTTATTTATAATTTGCTTTGTTCCGAAAAGTATTTGGGGCAGATTATAAAAGTTTTGTGATGAAAGCCTGGGTTAAAAATTGATGGAAGAAGAGAATGGAAAACACAGGCAGGACAAAAACTGGAGAGAGGGATTTGTCCTCTTAGCCTTTCAAAAAATATAAAGTCCCATACATGGTATTGACACCAGAGTAGATTGATTACAATAAATTCCCAAAATAGACCTCTGTTATTTGGAGATTCAGCATACACTTTAGCATATGATATGTTTCAGTACATCTTTAGTAAACAGTATTGAGGTAGCCAGCTGGTCACCAGGCACAGATTTTGGGTAATATGCAGTTGTTATCAATTGCCGTCATATCTGCCTCCTCATTTCTAATAACTTTCCCTGCCTAAGGGAGTAGGTTTGAGAGGGTTGTGAAAAATCAGGTTTTAAGGCAGAAAGACTGGGATTATGCAAAGAATAAGATCTTAATATCTTAAAGGCTTGGATTTATAAAAATGCCAAACTAGGCCAGCACGGTGGCTCATGCCTGTAATCTTAGCACTCTGGGAGGCCAAGGCGGGTGGATTGCTTGAGGTCAGGAGTTCAAAACCAGCCTGAGCAAGAGCAAGACACCATCTCTCCTATAAATAGAAAGAAATTAATTGGCCAACTAATAAATATAGAAAAAATTGGCCGGGCATGGTGGCGCATGCCTGTAGTCCCAGCTACTCGGGAGACTGAGGCAGGAGGATCGCTTGAGCCCAGGAGTTTGAGGTTGCTGTGAGCTAGGCTGATGCCATGGCACTCACTTTAGCCTGGGCAACAAAGCGAGACTCTGTTTCAAAACAAAAAACAAAAAAACAAAGCAAAAATGCCGAACTGTTGAGACAAAAAAACATTTCAGTGACATATGGCTTAAAAACCAGGAAGGTTGTCTCAGTGTTTCTGAGGTAGCATTCTAAAACTCAGCTGAAGAATGGCGACTTTTGCCATCACTTGCTTATATGCATTTATAGATGGATTTATGTATATGTATGTATAGAATGTTTTTACTTTTAGTCAGTGATGCGTCAACGATTTTTTTTACATCAGAAGACCAGCTGATAATTTTATAGATGATATATATTTTTCCTTGAGATTTGGTATACTCAAGCATAAAGCATATTTAACCAGTTTTTCATCTATAATACATATTACTAAATCAGTCTTAAATGTTTAAACTTTTAAATGTTTACCAGCTAGAGGTGCCTATTTGTTTATAGCTTCCTAGAAGTTACCATAACAAAGATTTACTAATTAATACCAAAATAAGAGTTTTCAAGGTTTAAATAAACAGAGTAAAGCAGTTAAAATTTTTGAAATCGTGAAATCTTTAAATCAGTGGCACTACTTAATTTGAAGAACTTTAATGTTTTCAAGAGTGTTGCATTTAGGGCCCTCCTCTTGATCAAGTTCAGCAGTAGTCTTTACAGTTACCTTCCTGAGGTGGTGTAGGAAATCTGTTTCTGCTATTGTAAACTACCTTATATTCATGGAAATAGTGACAAGTACCAAAAAAAAAAGGAGAGAGAGAGACATACACGAAACTCTAGTTCCTAAATTTATTGGCATAAATTTTTATATGTTGATTTTAAAGCATGGGCCACATATTTTTGAGTGTCATCATGTTTTAAGATTTCATTTTGCAAACATGAAGATCCTCTCCAGGAATTGGAATGCTTGGATTGTTAGAAGCATCCACTGAAAATAAATTGATTTCTCAAATAATTAAATTGGGATGACTAAAATATTTAATTAAATTTCCTTTAAATTATAGCAAGGCTTCAGCACTTTTGTGTGTTTAGAAATGAGTTGATATTTTGTATAACAGTTGTATGTATTATTCTTTCTATGTAGTTTATAGTGATATATTTCATTTTTGTTTTGTTTAGCCGTATATGTGGGAGTCCATGTCCTGCGGTGTGGCCTGATGTAATCAAACTACCATATTTCAACACCATGAAACCAAAGAAGCAATATCGTCGAAAGTTAAGAGAAGAATTTGTTTTGTAAGAAGTGGATGCTTAAATATTCATATTGCATTGAATGCTTTTTTTTTTTTAAGTTATTTCTTGTGAATTCTAAATGCCATTCTGTCCTATATTGGCCTGAGGTAGACCTATCACAATTCTAGGTCATTTAATTTGGAGTTTCCCTTCACTACATGGAAATTACCATTTTACCATCATTATGGTGGAATCAGTGATTTGGGATTGCATGTTCGGTTTGGTGCTTACATGAAAGACCTTTGATAATATCATTTTAAGTTTTACTGGAACAGCTTTCAAGTTATTTGAGCTTGGGTTTTTATTTTGCCTTAGGAAACTATTTTGTTCAGTTCTTAATTTATAACAGCAAATTGCCCATAGAGTAATAAAATATGCTGTTGTTTGCCAAATAGTTGCAAAATTATGTAAAAATAATGAAATATTTCTTCAGGGGAAAATTTAGGATTTATTGGAATAAAGTATTTTACACATTATATAATAGCATTAAAATAATTTAATTTTATTTACTTTTACTCTTTAGTTTTAGTTTTTAAAGTTAATTAAAAATAATTTACTTTTTCTTTAAAATAATTTCCTAAAGAAAGACTAACCTTGTGTCTAAAGAACATACATGACTTTTTGTAATCCTCTCATGCTAGTATTCCTGCAGCTGCGCTAGACTTATTTGATTACATGCTCGCCTTGGATCCTAGTAAGCGCTGCACTGCTGAACAGGCTCTTCAGTGTGAGTTCCTACGAGATGTAGAACCCTCAAAAATGCCTCCACCAGAGTAAGTGACTTTTTATTAAATTAGATTGCCCATGTACTGACATCCATGTATAAGGAATAGAAGATATTCCATGTCTAATTAAGTCAAAAGAAGTAGAATAAATCTAAAGAAATAGGTAAAACAACAGTGATACACAAAATTTGCAGGTGCTTAGTGTTTAGCTAACTATAGGACTAAAAGCAGCCTTCTTCTAGCTACTTTTAGGATTAATTGATATCAAGATTTAATAATATATTTCAACTCTAAGAAAATGTTACTGCTGCTGCTGTTATTAATACTACTTTTACCAAATACTTATACTATTTAACTAGTACTGCTATAGCCATATTTTGAGTGCTGTTCTAAGCGTTTTTTCATGTATTACATTAATCTTTATAATCTTATAAGGTAGGTATTATTATCACCACTTTACAGAGGAAGAAGCAGGTTCAGAGAGGTTAAGAAACTTGCCCAAGAATGCAAAGGTAGTAAAGGGTGCAGCCAACTCTCAAATTCAGTTTAGTCCAGTAAGAAAGAGAAGTTCTAAAAATACTCCATGGCATACTATACAATAGAAATTCCTTATCATCAAATGAGTGACTATTAATTTCAGAAACCTATATGGAATAAATTATTGTCTGATGGGAGAGAGTACATAGAGTTTGGGAGTCAGCATAGCTGGATTCTTGAACCTTTACTATCATGGCTCCTATAATTTCTCTAGGATTGATTTGGGGAGAAGGGAGGGGAGAAAACAGTCCATTTGCTTCTCTTATAAGATCTAGAAACCTTGTAGGTATTATTTAAGGAAGTATTTTAAAATGATTAGGAACATCATTAAAAGCAAACTTGTGCCTATAATAAATATTTCTATGTAATAAAATTAGCATATTTTAAATGAACAAATATGGGCTTTGGAGTTCAAATCCTGGCTCTCCCACTTATCAGTCAGAATGGGCTTATTATATATCTATGAGGCTGTCATATTCAGCTTCATTAAGTTTTTATTGCATTGTACATGGTTGACTTTTATGGGATGATTTAAAAGGCAAAAAGGATCTGCCATCTGATAGGCTGAGGGACTTGAATCATTCACTGTTGGAATAATTGTTTCGTGGTTTTTTTGCTTGTCAGTATATGTCAGTAGTCTTGAAACTCTGGCTCTAGTACCCCTTCAAATAATTTTTTAAACTTCTGATTTAAAAAATTTCAACTCTGCAGAAAAATAGTAAGAGTAATATAAACAGCATTCATATATCCTTTACCTAGATTTAATAATCACTAATAATGGAACACATTTGCTTTATCACAGTATACTTTTCTTTTCCTAAATTAGTTGAATATTATATTGTGGAGGTGACACTTCACTTATAAGTATTTCATTACATATCTGTAAGAACTAGGAGTTTATTCTACATGCCTGTTACAGTACCATTATAAAGCATAAAAAATTTAACATTGAAATACCTAGTGGGCAGTCTATATTCAAATTTCCACAGTTGGCCCAATAATTTCCTATTTAAAAAGTCTAACTTTTTTTATGTAAAGAATTCATTCAAATCTCACACATTGTATTTAATTATATTATCTCTTCCGTCTTTAGTCACTGCTTGGGGAGGGCTTTTTTCTGGTATTGACATTTTGAAGATGCCAAGCTAGCTGTTTGGTAAAACATTTCACAATATGGATTTGATTGTTTTCTTATGATCCCAATTAGATTAACATTTTGAAGGGCAAGAATACTACCTAGATGGTGATATGTGCTTCCTGTTCTATCACATCAAGAGGAATATAATGTTATTTTGTCCCATCATTGGTAATGCTAACTTTGATCACTTGGTTTAGTTGGTCCACATGAAAAAATTGGTAAATCAGTAGCAAGCATATTTTCAGTTGATACCTAAACTTTTTAAAATAAAGAGTTTAAATAGTTGGAAAAGATATCATTTTCAGGGAATTATAAATGTTGACATTTTTAAGTAGGATAATTACATCATTCATAATTGTATATAGTGGAATGCAAATATCACAGCATTTTTGATATCTGCCAATAGTCATGTAGAAAATGTTCAGCAATTGTACATTTTATTCCTGTTTCATATTGAACTTATATTACTCCTGCAAGTTTTTATTCTAATGTAACATGTTTATGCTTGAAAGTGTTATATTGATTACCCAGTTGCACTTCTTTAAAACAAATACATGTATATAAATGGAAATTCAATTTTAAAATATTTCCTGTGACTATAAAGCTCTTTTTCTTATTTAAATTGTTGAAAATATTAGTAGTTCATATTTCAATTTTTTAAAAAAGAAAAAATTAGTAAATTTTGTTGGAAGTGCAACCTAATGAAAGAGGGCTGAGTCCCCCCCCAGGTAGTTTGCACATCTATTGATTAATATTACTTATTCTAGAATGAGACGTGTTTCTATATTAATTGTAATTTAATTTTTATAAGTACTCTTGTAAGTAAGCATTTGAGAATGGAAGTTTTGTTACAGTTACATCACTGAGATCTTTGAACTGCTTCCACATTATGTGCCAAAAGTCTTTCATCAAAAATGATAAGCACCTTTCAAATGTCAACTTATTCTTTTTTCTTCTTCTCCTTCTTTTTTTTTTTTTTTTTTTTTTTTGCAGTAAAGAATTAGGGCTGGGTACAGTGCCTCCTGCCTGTAATCCTAGCATTCTGGGAGGCTGAGGTTGGAGGAGAGCTTGAGCTCAGGAGGTTGAGACTAGCCTGAGCAAGGGAGACCCTGTCTCTACTAAAAATAGAATAATTAGCCGGTCGCAGTGGTGCGTGCCTGTAGTCCCAGCTACTCGAGAGGCCAAGGCAGGAGGATCTCTTGAGCCACGGAGTTTGAGGTTGCAGTGAACTATGATGATGCCACTGCACTGTAGCCATTGCCACAGAGTGAGACTCTGTTCTCACCCCCTCAAAAAAGAAAAAATAAAATTAGAAATCAAATGATTTGCAGAGGGATTTCTAATCCAGTCATTAATTATTTACTTTTTCAGTGGACTTACCAATTCTTATTAGATGACCTCTAATACATATTACTTTTTCTTTTCACAACACTTGTTTAATTCAATTTTTTAATACTTACATAAGGTCAGGGACTCAAGATGTAGTTTCAGTGCTACTTTGCCAGTTCATTATTTAAACTGTCACGTACTACATTTTTTAAATATGTATTTTTGCGCAAACCTTGGAACTGTAGGTTTATCCCATTCAGTTTATAGAAAATGACTGCCATATAACTTAATTATAAACTCTCCTTATTGTCAAACAAATGTGATATTTAATTTTATTAGAACACACCTGACTATATTTTTCCATTAAAAATAAGACATGTTAATACACATTTGAGGAACCGTCTGCAAATCAGTAATTTTGGAATGTATTCTGTCAGATATATTACTAAAGCATTCAGTCTGAGATTATCATGATACTGATTCAATACTTAAATGCTATAAATAATATAATATTACATCTCTTATTTTGTAATATGAGTAGTTAAAATTATAAATTACTTATGAGATCAGGACTATGAAGGAAAGGCATGGTATTCCTTTAGAAAGTAGGTGTATGTATCAAATTGATCTTCTGATGAATATTTTGGGAATAATTAAATGAGTGGAATGTTTAAAAAATCAGAAATAACTCCATTTACAATTGTATTAGATGTCCTGTCAAATTTTCTAATTTATTTAATGAAAGAAAGTACATATAACTAAAAAGTGAATTAGATTGGCAGCTAACCTATAATTTTATTTTGTATTAACAGCAAGTAAAAAGCATTAAACAATTTATAAGATGAAGTATGATCATCTGTTGGAGTAAATATTTTATGATATGATTTGATGAAAATAGTTTTAAACTACCTTATTGAATGATTAATTATATCAAACATGAATATAGTGCCTACTATGTGAGAGGCACTGTTCAAGAGCTTGCAAATGTTAGCATATATTACCTCCCCCATGAGGTAGATAGTATTGTTAATCCCATTTTTAAAGATAAGGAAACTGAGGCACAGAGGTCAAGTTACTTGCCTGATGTGACACAGTGAGTTAAGTGACTGAGCCAGCATTTGAACGTTCAAGAAAGCACATGAATTTTGGTTATCTGGGTACACCTAAAAGAATCAGCATCATTAACCTGTACTGTTTATCTGTTTGTTGGGTAATGTTTATCTTTCCTAGAGATGAGTGTCGAGACCATCTGCAAAGAATCTCCACCTTTACATTGTGGGAGGGAACAAAAACCCTTTTTAATGGATTTCTTTGCTTTGCTCTCGTGGGGGTCTCCCACAAGAGCAGGGGATTCCCTGATGGTCAGGATGGAAAAGGTGGAATCACTCCAGATACCCCACTCTGCAGTATTACAGTATATCTAAATTCAGAATATCCCAACAGAGGCTAAGGCCCACATCATATAATGAACACACACACACAGAGAAAGGAAAGTCTTTGGTGGGTTTATGATGCCTTAAAGCTTCCCAATATCAATATTTCAAATTGTCCCTTTGTTTGTTACTCCAGGAGGTTTTTACACGCTGAGGCAATGCACCATAGTAAGATGGCTGAGAGGTATGCCTTTGTTTTGTTTTTGGACCTCAGGTGCATAGACTTGACTTGGTTTAATCATAATCCTTGTGTCACTCATCATTGGTCCATGCATGGCTCTTTTATTTATTTTAGTTACTTTAATTAGTTATTTTAAATAACGTTAATAAGCAGCCATGAACCTACCAAACAAAAGCTAGAACCTTGAATATAACCTACTTTAATCATATCATAACCTGTCCCCCCAACCGACCTACCCCCTTGCCTTCCTCCACCTGAGGTAACCATCATCCCTGTTTTCTTTTGTATATACTTTTTGTTGCCATCTATATGTACTCATAAAAAGTTATATTTTAAAATTTTAGTTGTTTTTAATTTTATAAAAGGATGTCATGCTGTTTGTAATCTTTTGGGAATGACCTTTTTCTTTTACTAATATTATATTGCTAAGATTCAACCATATTGTTGCATATGCCTTTATTTTATAACATGAGATAAGAGTAATTGTGAAAGAGGAGGTGTGAAAGAAGAACTTGCTTGAATGTGCAGGCCATTCTCAAAGCTCAATCTTAGGAAAGAGGACATATGGATACGGAAATTCCTTTAAAACAATCCCAGGTGTATCCCCTTGGAGAGTCTTCATGTACCCTTAGAGGTAAACATATCCAAATTGAGGACTGCAAGTATATATCACCAGGTGGGGTTGCTTAAGGGAATTTGTAGATATTCTGGGCAAGTTTATTAACCTTTCCAAGCCTCAAGTTTCTTATCTTTAAAATAAATATATTAGTAACTTTCCATTGGGTTTTTTATTAGGGTAAGAAGAAAATATTTATAAATCAAATATTAATATCTTTCTTTTTAAGCAAAAGTTATTCTCTAGCGTTGTCAGGTTTATGAAATTACATAAAGATAGAATTGTTTCAGAATTGTGAGTAATTTTGATAGTTGCTAGTTATTCACAACTCTTTGTTAATAAATCGTGAGCCTCTCTATGCCTGGATTACCTATTTTTAAAACTCATCTCTAGCATCTAGTTTAATTCTAGAGCATTTGGACCTAGAAGCAAAGAAGAGGTTACTAAAAAGTAAAAAACTTTTATTATAAAGTTTTTCACAAATGTTATGTTCTAGCCTTTACTATTTTATCCTGTATCTAGTTTCTGTAAGTGGCGTATTTTTGTACTTTCTTTTTCATGTCTTATTTAATGTGTGATGTACTGTGATAAGGATTGGCGTTAAAAGGTTACACCAAGGATAATACTAGTCTACGTTTATAAACTTATATTCTCCATTCATAATTTTGATGAAAGATTATTGATTATTCAGAAGCAAAAGAAAAACAGTCTGTTTATAAAGGTGATGTCCTAAAAGAGATGGGGCATCAAGGATCATTTTTATTGGAGGAGTTTTACAAAGCCTATGTATAAAATCTTCAAGAACAATTTCGGGTGAGGGGGTGGCTTTGGTGCTACTTAGTAACTTTAGCATTTTTTTGTTAAGAAATGCCATTCACAATTTAATATATATATATATGTTTTTTTTAGCCTTCCTTTATGGCAAGATTGTCATGAGTTATGGAGTAAAAAGCGAAGAAGACAGAAGCAAATGGGCATGACTGATGATGGTTCCACAATTAAAGCCCCCAGAAAGGACTTGTCTCTGGGCTTGGATGACAGCAGAACCAATACACCCCAGGGTGTGCTTCCGTCTTCACAGCTGAAATCTCAGGGCAACTCAAATGTAGCACCTGGTCAGTAATGCTTCCATGGGTTGGTTTTCTTCACATTGTTTAGTAGTTAATGCTTTTGTAGCATATTGCTCTAGTATGTTAAAGCATCTTGTAGCTAACTGATACAAGTTTTGTTTAGTGAACTGGGCATTTCATATCTGTTTGTGCCAGTACAGGAGCTTCATTGTTATTGGCACCACAATTTTAAGTAATCTCAAGGTAAGGTAACTTATAAAAAATCATCAGAGTACCTATGATTGGTTATTTGTTAGGTTTTTCTATTTCTTGCACTGGCTCCCAGTATAGGAGTTAGTTAGTAGGTGTTTTACTAACACTACTCTCAGTGAGGCTCAGTGTTCAGTATCTACAGATGCTTAAGGAATAGGAAGAAAGATATGCAAGATAGCCAAAAATTTGCAATGGAAGTTCTTCTATAACATTTATAATATCCCCAGGTCACTCTTTTTTTTTTTCTTTGTTTTGAGACAGAGTCTCGCTTTGTTGCCCAGGCTAGAGTGAGTGCCATGGTGTCAGCCTAGCTCACAGCAACCTCAAACTCCTAGGCTCAAGCAATCCTTCTGCCTCAGCCTCCCGAGTAGCTGGGACTACAGGCATGCGCCACCATGCCTGGCCAGTTTTTTCTATATATATATTAGTTGGCCAATTAATTTCTTTCTATTTATAGTAGAGACAGGGTCTAGTTCTCACTCAGGCTAGTTTTTGAACTCCTGACCTTGAGCAATCCGCCCGCCTTGGCCTCCCAGAGTGCTAGGATTACAGGCGTGAGCCACTGCGCCCAGCCTTGGGTCACTCTTAATGTTATATATTTCCCCTGTTTTATTAGAGAATCTCAAAGATTAGAATCTGATATCTGTGCCAAAATGACTTAAAATATGATAAAGAAGGATATTTTATATCTAGTTACTTTGGGAAAACTTACATTTCTTCTGACTCAATCTATCATAATAATAAGCTTTTTGATAAGAAGTCAGCCTCTTCAGTGTTGTCAAAAGTCTTGTTAAAATCATCTCATTTAATTAACTTTTTAAAAAATGAAATCCACTCCCTAATTTTTTGCCTCTAGAATCCAGAAACATTCAGCTTTACTTTAAGTTTCTTTTATGAAGACAGTGATATAAAATAAATGTGTATATGTGCATACATGTGCACATAGGTGGTAGTTTATTAAACATGAAGAAATAGATTAGTACTTATTAAGAACTGAGTAAATGTTGATCACTTAGTTGATTAAAATAGACCTGTGGGGCTGGGCGCGTGGCTCATGCCTATAATCCTAGCATTCTGGGAGGCCAAGGCGGGAGGATTGTATGAAGGTCAGGAGTTCAAAACCAGCCTGAGCAAGAGCGAGACCCGGTCTCTACTAAAAATAGAAACAAATTAATTGGCTAACTAAAAGTATATAGAAAAACATTAGTTGGGCATGATGGCACATGCCTGTAGTCCCAGCTACTCAGGAAGCTGAGGCAGAAGGATCACTTGAGCCCAGGAGTTTGAGGTTGCTGTGAGCTAGACTGACGCTCTGGCACTCTAACCAGTGCAACAGAGTGAGACTCTGCCTCAAAAAACAAACAACAACAAAAAAAAACAGATCTGTAGATCAGATTGAACTTTTGGTTGAATATAAATACAGAATAAATTAGCTGAGAAAGCTTGAGAAAGATTGCCGTTAATACTTGCCCATATAGTCTACAAGCTTATATTTGACCTTGATTAGATTACATATTTAGAATACTCGTACGTTAAAAACCAAAAGCAGCTGTATTTATTGTTCAAAAGTATTCTTTCTTAAAATAGTGAATTCCCTTTGCACATGAAAATATTTGGTACACAGATTTGTAGAACATATCTGTTCTACACAATGAGGGCTATCTGTGGTAAGTTCAATATTGTTTCTGTTCATGTTAAAAATATACAAAATTTGGCCAGGTGCAGTGGCTCATGCCTGTAATCCTAGCATTCTGGTAGATGAAGGTGGGAGGATCATTTGAGCTTAAGAGTTCAAGACCAGCCTGAGCAAGAGCGAGACCCTGTCTCAACTAAAAATAGAAAAAATTAACCGGGTATAGTGGTGCACACCTGTAGTCCCAGCTACTCCAGCTGCTTGGGAGGCTGAGGCAGGAGGATTGCTTGAGCCCAGTAGTTTGAGGTTGCAGTGAGCTATGATGATGCCACTGCACTCTAGCCAGCGTGGCAGAGTGAGACACTGTCTCAAAAAAGATAAAAAGAAAAAGAAAGGCAAAGTGAAGCAATGGTGAGTTTTCTTAATTTGTATTTATATGTTTTATATACCATTTACTGTACTGCTAAAAAAGGATTTGAGATGGCAGTAACAGAAAGTTTGGATAGTGGTCAGTTGTCCCAGGCAACAGTTGTCATGTTAACAAGACAGGTCTTTATTTCTGCTCTTCTTCATGGAACTGATGTCCTTAATATACTAGCAAACCTAGTAGAATAAAGAGTAGTTATTTCACTCTATTTTAGCTGTCAAAAAATGATTTTCCCTTTGTAGTGGGCTTATTTTGTCATTGCTTTGTTCTAACTTATTTTATAATCATATTGATGGTGGAGAGTTTTATTTTTTATTTTCCTTTTTAAAAAATACTATCACTATTAAGAAGTGAGAATTCTGGTTTTTTGAAATAGTGAAGAAGCCTCACTGTTTTTTTCTCCTCCATCATCAGTAAGTACCTTGAAAAAAGAAAATTCCCCTTGTGTAGAAGAGACACCTTATTTAAAGAGTACTTCCCTGAGTTCACATGGAGGCTGTTTCTGCTAATAGGGAAATGAAAAGGAAAATGAGGAAAAATGGCTCTTGGGTTGTAGCAAACAAGCATGGTTTCTTATTAATGCTTGCAGGTCATAAGAAGAACTTGCAAAAGTATCTGAAAATATATACAAATATAAAAAGATAGCATTAATCATCAGCTTTTTTTAATCTTCTTAGAGTTTTTCTTATATTTGCCTGTTATCTATGGTTTTGGGAATTGCTTATCAGTGTTATATACAGTGTTATATATATTTGAGTCTTCTTGTTATATAACATGATTCAGATAAGCTTGCACAGGAACCTGTGTAAATCATCCCAAGTGTAAACTGAAAGTTGGAAAAAGAAAAACTGCGTCTGTTTTACTGTCATATATGCATGTAATCATGTTTCTGTAGGCATTCCTAACTTACCCAAAGTGATTTAACTTAAAAGTAACTTGAATAAAATCCAGACATTTTATCATTATCATTTTGCAGACAGTAGTCTGCAAAACATCCTAGTTTTTCAATTTAGTGCAAAGGTTAGGCTCTTGGATAGTAAACTTTACTTTAGAGAAACAGGTACAGTACAGTAGTTAAGAGCTTAGATTCTGGAATCAGAATACCTGAGTTCAAATCTCACTTCTGCCACTTAGAGAATTTGTAATCTTGGGCAAGTTATTTATTATAGTCTCTTTGTATAACAGTTTCTTCTCAGCAAATTGAGGTTAATAATAGAGCCTGCTTTCTAACATTGCTGTGAGGAATAAAGGATATAAAGTGCTTGGAACACTGTTTATTAGTCATCATAATCAATTTCCCATTCACAAGGTGCTATTTTCTGGTTAAATCTGTAGAATGGATTTTTAGTGATAATCTTGATTTTCCTTTTGAAGTATAATATTTACTCCTAAAGATAATTTATTCAAAATTGATGGCATTTCTTTTTGTTTTATATGCAGGTATGTCTTAAGTGTAAATGATATTTAACTAGACTGAGGTTTCCTTTTCACAGTATTTTTTAAACATCTCCCTCAAATGTATATTTTAATATGGCAAAACAGAGCCATTGGGGGGGTGGGAGGAGCTGTGAATTATGGCAGCTATAATTAATACAAATTTTGTCTTTAGTAAAAACAGGCCCTGGACAGCAGTTAAACCACAGTGAATTGGCAATTCTACTAAACCTACTACAATCTAAAACAAGTGTTAATATGGCTGATTTTGTCCAAGTGTTGAACATTAAGGTAAACTCTGAGACTCAACAGCAGCTAAATAAAATAAACCTTCCTGCTGGAATTTTGGAAACAGGTGAAAAACAGACAGATCCAACAACACCACAACAGGAGTCTTCGAAACCTTTGGGAGGAATTCAGCCTTCTTCTCAGACCATCCAGCCTAAAGTGGAGACTGATGCTGCCCAAGCGGCTGTGCAGAGTGCATTTGCAGTTCTGTTGACTCAATTAATAAAGGCTCAGCAGTCAAAGCAGAAAGATGTGCTACTAGAGGAGAGGGAAAATGGATCAGGACATGAAGCATCATTACAACTCAGGCCACCTCCAGAACCTAGCACTCCGGTATCGGGTGAGTGTGCAAATGCCAGACCACCAACACAGCTGTATTCATTCTGTCTTCTTGCTCTTGTTGATTATGTACAATTTGTATTATTCAGTGACATTGCTAGGAGAGGTCCTGAAAATTCTCAGGTTATTGGTTATAGGTTAATTTCCTAGTCTGTTTACTCCTTGGAATGGGGTCTTTAACAGATTATCCATGTGAGATATATAACTCATTATGAGTGCTATAGGTTTTCTAAGGTAAGCCAATGTTAAGCAATAGTCTTTTACTCCAGATACAAAAGGATGTTTGGCCAAGGCATAAACTTGTTGTACACAGCTTTTTTTCCTCCACAAATAAATAGATATATGCACCGATAAATAGGTATATGTGAAGTAACTTTAAAAAGCCAAATAAAATAAAAATTTTCAGTTACCATAGACTCATTTAAATGTTAGCAGGCAACATTAGTACTTGTGAACCTTTTCTTTTTCATTTAACATTTTGCCAGATATGGAACTTTGTAGTATCATCTTTAGGACCGCCCATAGGAAACATTGACTATTTGGATAGTTAGTTTTCCATGGTAACTTTGGACTCTCTTTTTTGCTTTGTTTCACTTAGGGCAAGATGACCTCATCCAACACCAAGATATGAGGATAATGGAGCTAACACCGGAACCAGACCGGCCTCGAATTCTGCCTCCTGATCAACGACCTCCTGAACCTCCTGAACCACCACCAGTCACTGAGGAAGACCTGGATTATCGGACAGAAAACCAGCATGTACCCACCACTAGTTCTTCATTAACTGACCCTCATGCTGGAGTGAAAGCAGCCCTATTACAGCTGCTTGCTCAGCATCAGCCCCAGGATGATCCCAAAAGAGAAGGTGGTATTGATTACCAAGCAGGAGACACTTATGTGCCCCCTTCAGACTACAAGGACAACTTTGGATCCTCTTCTTTCTCTTCTGCTCCTTATGTTAGCAATGATGGTTTAGGAAGCAGTTCTGCTCCACCATTGGAACGACGTAACTTCATTGGAAACTCAGATATTCAGCCTTTGGATAACTACAGTACTGCTTCATCTCATTCTGGTGGTCCACCTCAGCCTTCTGCCTTTTCTGAGTCATTTCCCAGTTCAGTAGCTGGATATGGAGACATTTACCTCAATGCTGGTCCCATGTTGTTTAGTGGAGACAAGGACCATAGATTTGAATATAGCCATGGTCCTATTGCAGTTCTGGCAAATAGCAGTGACCCTTCCACAGGGCCTGAGAGTACTCATCCTTTGCCAGCAAAGATGCACAACTATAACTATGGTGGTAACTTACAGGAAAACCCGGGTGGCCCCGGCCTTATGCATGGACAGACCTGGACTTCTCCTGCCCAAGGACCTGGATATCCACAGGGATACAGGGGACACATTAGCACATCAACTGGCAGAGGTCGAGGCAGAGGGTTACCATACTGAGTATCTGTTTTTCCTCAGGCACATCATTTTTATCTGGAAAGACTTTTCTAGCTGCAATTTAAGGCAGCAATCCAAGAGACTTGAATAATATTAATTCAACAACAGCTTTATTTTTATGTGGAGAAGGGTCTTGCATACAATAGTTTAAAAAAAAAGACAAAAAAAAAACCTTTGCTTAAATTCATGCTGTTCTAAAACTAGATCTATCGATTGTACATCTTCACAAATTCTAGTTAACAATTTTATTTTGTATTCTCGCAGTTTTAAGTGGATGCTAATCTTAGGGACATAAGCCTTTTATGGCCCTCTTGCAGATCTTCTGAACTATGCACATTTGTGCTTTTTTTGTAAGTTTGGACCAACTTTTATGTAACAAACATCCCTTCCCTGTTCCCCCTGCCCCCCTCCAGTTTTACAACAATCAGAAAGGGCACTGATTTATTTGGTATTTTTCTTTTTACAAAGCTACCTTTAGTCAAAGGTCACTGTCAGTCTTTGCACCTGCTTTCAGTGTTATTGTGAAAGGTGTACTTTGTGCTCATTTCAGAAAATAAAACACAACCTTTCTCTTGATGCAACAGTTTTATAAAAAAAAAATGGTCAACGTTATTTTTGTTTTGTTTTGCAGATTACCATAGCCTAGCAGAATGCATTCAAATGAAATAGTGGGTTTTATATGAAAAAATATGGGTAGGGTGGGGAGGGTAAGTAAGTGCCTTAAAAGGTAAGCTTAAGGTCTGAAAACATAGTTAATCTCTACCCCCCTTTGTCTTTTAAAGGGAATCAATGCATTGAAGAGGCAGGAAGTTCTCAAGTTTTCAGGGGCTGCCTGTTCCTTTCCTGTTAGGTCCATTCCCTCTGCCTATCACACTTTCTCTTTTTCTCCTGCTTTTGGCTGTGTTACCTCTCACTGCCACCTTCTCTTGATAGGAGAGTGAGAGCAAAGAAAGGGAGTAGAACTGCAGTCTCAGTACCTTTTGTTACTTCTGAGAAGTTCTAAAACGTTTCGTCATTTAAGTGGTTGAAAGTAATAGCTAAGTGTGAATTTTAGGGTACCATTTTCTTTCAGGCTACCATATTGTCTCTGTTTTTGTTTGCCATGGAAATTGGAGGGCAGTAGTATAGAAGCAAAGGTTAATAACAGAATTTGCATAAATCTATGAAAGTTAATGGGGGAGGGGTGACAAACACCATATTTTAATTTATGCAATTGCTATTTTAAAAAAAAGTCAACTCAGTTCACTTTATTAACTAGAAACATTGCCTTGATTGAATTTATTGAAGTGAAAAGAAAAGTAGTGAGAGAACCTCTTGTCTTCCTTCCTCTCACCTTCTGTAAAGTTTATTATGACTTCTGCCAGACTTAGAACTTTAGTTCACTTTAATTTTTTTTTAATTATTAAAAACAACAAAGAATGGAATAACCCATATTTAAACTGTAATGGTATCAAGGCTCACCTTGCGTGCACGTGTTCACACACATAATTATAATAATTCTAGGAAGGAACCAAAGGTAAATAACCAGTGTTTCCATTATCAATAAATGGAAAAACAGACTCTGGAAATTAGAGTTGTGCCAAGTACCCATTTTGTTATGACTGTTTTGGTAACTTTTTTTTTATTGGAGTCTTAAATTGGAACAACTGTTATAGAATGGAAATTGCTCCAGTTCTAAAGCCAGTTAACCCTGTGCCCTCTGACTTGTTAACCTTCATTTCACAATAGTATGTGGGAAGCATTATAGTTTGGTGACAGTAAGAATATTTTAAAGAGAATAATTTACCATTTTGCTACTATAAAATGAGTTGTTACCAGTTGACCATTTATTTTTTGATGAGATTTTTTTTTGTTGGGGAGAAAGAAATGAATGGAAGAAAAATTATTTTGCTTTCATTTGAATATTAATTACTAACAACTTAAACTGCATTACAGGAGGTGAAGAAATATTTTGAAATTTAGCAAAATAGCTACAGTATTCAAATATCTGAAATTTTAATATGGTGAGTCTTAGAGCTTTAGACTTTCCTATAAGTGACAGTATCTAAGTTATTCTTAATAGTCACACTTGATAATTCTGCTGATCATAAGCAGCTAACCTAAAATTGAAGATATTTATGTGACATTAATAGCCTGTGTTTTAAAAATTAAATATTTTATATAAAATTGAACTGTGTTTGGATAGTTTTTCTAATTAAACATTTGAGCTGCATATATTGGGAGAGTGGCTGGGAGGACAGGGAAATTGTTACTTTGAAATTGAAAAATGGAACTGTAGCTTCGAATATTATCCTAAGACAGCCTGGCTTGTGAGACATACTAATATTTTATGTACCACTTAGAAGAAAAAAATTTTGTCAGTTAAGTCACAACACAATGCTAAGATGCCATCAATTATAAGATATATCCCAGATTCAAAATGTTACTATATGAAAGTGTTTTATAATTGGTGAAATATGGCAGCAAAAAAATCTTAATGCATCCTTCATAACATTTAATACTTTAATTCAGTGTATTTGGATTAAAAAAAGGCTTGAGAAATCATTAATTCTATAGGTTATAATAACTGCAGTAATCACTGTGTATTCTTGAGTGAAATCTAAGGAACATAAAATATTGCTTAGGTATTTTGGGAAGGAGCAGGTAAGTCAGATTGCAAATAAGAAGATGAAAATAGAAAATATTGGCCTACCAAAAGAAGAAAATATTTTATATTCTCTCATGTGAAAATTCTCCTTTGTATTTCCTGAAACAGCAGTTTTTTCTGCATGCAACTTGGTATGTTTCCCAAGTCTTCAATCCATTATTTGTTAGATATTTGCAGTCACCTGTGAAATTTTAAGATACTAATTTTAAGGGATTTATTGATTAAAATAGTTTGTGGAGTGTGAATTAAGGTAATAATTTAGCTGTGATTCAGAGCATCATTTTGTTAGCAAATATATATATTCATTACCTACAGTGTGCCAGGTACTGTTCTCGTCCTTGGAATCAATAAACATGAAAGGCATTGAATCATACTTCTAGTGGGCTGACAGTGAGCAAGATTTTTAAAATGTCTGGAGAAGCTAGTAGTATTTGATACTCTCAGCTGTATTTAAATTACACTAAAGTGAATGTAAAGAAGTGAAAATTTGTCTTTGAAAAATATTAAATTGAAATTTTAATGGAGAAATAAGGTTCTGGAAAGAACAACTGGAAACTCAATGATAAAAACAAATTTAAAGTTGAATCTGGCCATTTTGGAATAGGCCAATTTGTAAGAAATCAAGACTTCTTGAGAAAAATGAAAAGTAGATACAATACTTCTAAACTAATCTGGTGCTTCTGAGTTAAAGTTTTGTTATATTTGTTATGAGCTTAATCCAATTTTGGATGATTTTCACCCTAGGGCTTTTGGTTTTGTTTTTTTTTGTTTTTTTTGTTTTTTTTGAGACAGAGTCTCACTTTGTTGTCCAGGCTAGAGTGAGTGCCGTGGCGTCAGCCTAGCTCACAGCAACCTCAAACTCCTGGGCTCGAGTGATCCTCCTGCCTCAGCTTCCCGAGTAGCTGGGACTACAGGCATGCGCCACCATGCCCAGCTAATTTTTTTTATATATATATCAGTTGGCCAATTAATTTCTTTCTATTTTATAGTAGAGACGGGGTCTCGCTCTTGCTCAGAGCTGGTATTGAACTCCTGACCTTGAGCAATCCGCCCGCCTCGGCCTCCCAAGAGCTAGGATTACAGGCGTGAGCCACAGCGCCCGGCCTGGTTTTGTTTTAAATAAAGCTGAAATACAAGATTTGAATATAGATCTAAGGATTCCCTGGGATATTTTTAAAGTCTGAATAGGATGTCCCAATCACCTAAAATTATCTGGTCAGTCTTCTCATTTTACAACTAAGAAAAGTGAGGCTTAGAGAGTAGGATTGCCAGAACCTTTTGGTAACTGGATTGCCAGTGCTTGTTCTTCTAAGCCATATCTAAATTCTGCAGTAAATGTTTAACTTTTTAATAAGAAAATTGCCTATTAAGCTAACCAGTGTTATAGTAAATAAAATAATTTAGAATACTGTACTAATGGTTTAAAACAAATGGCTTTTAAAAGTCTACTTAAGAAAAAAACAATCTCATTGAAAAAAGTAGGAAAATTAAAAAAAAATTTGAAAACTAGGATCCTGTAGAGGTGGTTCATTTCATATATGGATAGTCTTTAAAAAAGGAAGATCCTGTTTTTTTTTTTTTTTTTTTAAAGATAATGGTTACTTAAATATCTAACAATTAGATCAGGCGTTCTCAAACTACAGCCCGTGGGCCACATGTGGGTATTTTTGCCCCTTTGTTTTTTTACTTCAAAATAAGATATGTGCAGTGTGCATAGGAATTTGTTCATAGTTTTTTTTAAACTATAGTCTGGCCCTCCAACGGTCTGAGGGACAGTGAACTGGCCCCCTGTTTAAAAAGTTTGAGGACCCCTGAGTTAGATGATAGTGAATCTTTCATTAAAATGTATTTTCTATTTGCACAAGGAGGATTGGTGTCAGCGGCTTGCAAACATAATTTGCTTTTAAATTATTTGAATGTTTTATAATTTCAAGTGGTTTTATAAGGGGAGCAATAGTTTGTCATTTACCAAAGTCCTTTCCAGATAATTTTTTTAATGTTTCTAGTTTTCTTGAAAAATAAAATCTATTAATAATGAGCTATCAGTGGGATCCAGTTGAAGATGGGAGAACAGAAAATGCTGATCATAATGGAAAGAGTTATGTAGACTAACAAATTCTGGGGGTCTCAACTTATTTCATCCTACCAAATGTCCCATTAAACAGTAATTTTCTAGTTCTAATTGTATTTACATGAGGCTCTATAGTGATTAGAGAATCACACTTAATTTTTTTTCCCAATTAAGTTAGTTGTAAAGGTGTTGAACTCTTTTGCAAGAACTTTTAGTAAAGTCTTGTAACTGTGAAATCTAATGTAGTAATACAAGCCATTTGTTTAAAAAAAAATAAAAAAGGATGTATTTGGTAGTCTGTAAATAAACTGCCATAAGAATCCCAGGCCATTTTTCAGCCTTGTTTTGTTTTTGCTTATATCTTACTTATAAGAACAGACTCTTAGAAATAATCTAATATGGTAAAGATGACCACTGTACCATATTTATTTTTATCAAAGATTTAAACCTAGAACCCCTTTTTTTATACTTGTATGTATTCTGAAATAACACAGAACATCCCGAGATAACCACCATTAATATTTTGCCTTTGATGGTTATATGTGAATGCATATCTTTTTTTTCTTAAAACAATGGGATTATACTGCCCATAGCTTTGTAATTTGAATTTTTTCATAATATATTGTGAACATCTATGTCACTTAAATTCTGCCCTCTTTTTAATGGTTGTAAATTATTCCTTTATAGAAAAAACAACTATTCCTATTGCTGGACACTAAATTTCAAACTTTTCAGTTAACAAATAACAATGTGATGAAAATCCACATACATACATACATACATACAAGCATATGTTAATTTCCTTGGAGTTTTGCTGATGTAAAGAATGCTATTTTTAAACGTTTGCTAGATCCAAATTGTAAGAAAAGATCAGTTTTACATTCCTATTTCTTTCTGTTTTTCCTTTAGCTGTGTTGGGTATTTACATTTTTTACATCTGTGTCAGGTGATAATTCATCTTGTTATAATTTACATTTTTTGATTACTAGTGAAGTTCAATATTTCCTATATTAGCCAGTTCTTTTTTGTTGTTTATTAACTGTCCATATGTTTATTAGGTTTTATCTCATGCTTTAAAAGCTCTTTCTTTATATAAGGAAAGTAGCCCTGATGTGTTTTGTTACAGGAAAATTTAAAATTTTTATGTAGTCAAATCTTAATCTTGTCCTTATGGTTCCTCTTTTAAAAGCTTTCTGTATTCCAAGATTATTTAAATATTCACACTTTGTTTTAGTTCTTCTAAAGTCTAAAACATTCTAGAATTTGTGTTATAGACGTGAGGTAAGGATCCAATTTTACACTTTTTCTGAATGGCTGTACTAATTTTGCCAATATCATTTGTCAAACAGTTCATCCTATCCCTGGTTTTAAAATGCCATCTATGTCTTATTTTGGTATATTCCTGGGCTTTTTGTTATTTCCACCCTGATCTTTCTCTTCTCTTTACAAGTACTACTCTTGTATCATAAACTATGCATCTGACATCGTATGTGTCTATGTGTGTTTTAAAATCACTTTATTTTCAATTACTAGAATAATGTAGCACATACAATTTGTTAGGACAAAACTTAAGATTAGTTTAATTGTCCCCTTTTCAAAGTTTTCTATTCCCACCTGTTTATTTTTCCATGTTACTTTCAGAATGATTTAGGTTACTTTCCCTAAGTACCCTGTTAGGATTTTAATTGGAAACATACCAAATGTTTAAGCTTACCTGGGGATCTTTCCATTGAAAGTATAGTAGGATTATTTTTTAACATGTTCCCTATTTAAAATTCCAAAATTTTCTTTATTATAGTTCTGATATGTTTTCTAAAATTTCCAAAATATCTGTCTGTTGCTTTTAGATATGGACTCTTCTTCATAAGTATTATATTTTAAACTAGTCACTGTTTGTATAGGAAAGCTGCCATTTTTTTAAAAAACTGGCCACATTGTTTAACTCTTATTACTATTTCTAATACTTTTCCATTGAATGAGTATAATAATGGGCATTCTTGTGATTTTTTAAATGTCTAATTTTTAGTGTTTCATGTATCATTTATAGATTAGAAATAGAATATTATGTTTAAGAAGAATCCTCATTAGGCCCATTTTTTTAGGCTTATATGTTAAGTTTTTTTTCAAATGTCAATGTATTTATATGTATTTTCTCTTTTGAGCTATTGATGGCAGATACCAATTATATTAATAGAGTCTAATAATAAATCATTTATTTAAAATGCTGCTATATTCTATTGCCTAACCATGTATTTAGGATTTTGTATTTATGTTTATTCATAAGAGAGTAGTCTAGTTTTAACAGGTTATGACAGTTTGGCAGAATAAACTGGAAAACTAATGTTTTATTTTATTTAAAATAGTTTATATATCATGAGAATTTCCTGTTCTTTGAAGTTGAAGCTGTTTTATTTATAACCAGACATACTGGGCTTTTGAAGGTAATTCTTTCACAACTTTTCTATTTTTTTATATGCTAGGTCTGTTCAGAGTTCTGTTATTTTGGTAATTTTCCTTTTTCTGTATATTCATATATTCTACTTTATATTTAAAATGTGTTTTTAGCATATAGTTACACAAAATCTCAATGCTTTAAATACATATATTGTTTATCATTACATACCCTTTTTGTGTCTTCTCTTTTTCTTGATTAGACTAGCTAGAGTTGGCCCCAGTCTACCTCCATTCTCTCACCACTAAGGAATAATCACCTATCATTTATTTTTTACTTAAGCATTTTGATTTTTTTTTTTTTTTTTTTTAAGGCTGGTCAAGTGGAGCAGTGGGAGTGGAGAAGGAATGCATTTTGATTTTGATTCCCCCTTAATACTTCTCTTACTTATTCCTTCTTCTTGACTTGAATATTTGGTCCACTTATTTTTCTTCCTTCTAATTCTTTTTTGTTGATTTGATATTTTCTTTCACAAACCCTGTGAAGCACTGGATCTCCCTTCCAATTCTGAAAGGAACAATTTTCATGTTATGAATCTCCTCTGATTATTTCTTTGGCTCCATCCTGTAGGTTAAGAATGTTGTGTTTTCATTATTGTTCTCTAAATATTTAGTGGCTGCAAATTTGACATTTTGATCAAAGGTTATTTAGGATAGTATTTCAATTCCCAAGTGGTTGGATGTATTTCATTTTTAGTTTAGTTTTTTCTTGACAGTTCATAGTTCTACTATATATATTGTTAGTGTGTGTGGTGTGTTTTTGGAAATTTATTAAGGATTTCTTTTTAGCCTGCTAAGCAAACACATTTTGTAAATATTTCCTGGGTGCCAGGAAGGGTTATGTTCTTCAGTGCAATTTGTCATATACCCATCTAATCAATATTATTAAGTAAATACTGGCAAGATTCTCTATATCATTGTTTATCTCTTAAGGAGTGGGAAATGTAAAAGTTTATACTGCTATTATGTATTTTTCCTTTTTGCTTTATATATATAGTGCTATATTTATCACATGAAGGATCATAACTACTTAATTTTCCCATTTATTTACATTTTTAAACATTTTGAATTTTAGGTTCAGTTTTAGTATTACCACAATTACTTGGCCTTTTGTTAGTTTATTTTATGCTCATACTGCTTTTTTCCCCCTAGTCCTTCTTTGCTAGTTTTGCTTTAATCTTTTTAAGGAGAAATCTTTTTTAAAAATTTGTATTTGAGGCCCCTCTGTGCATAATACTGTTTTCTATTCAGCTTTAAATATTTCAAAGACGTATTTAAACCAGTTTCTTTCTTTATTTTTTTTTCTTTTGAGACAGAGTCTCGCTTTGTTGCCCAGGCTAGAGTGAGTGCTGTGGTGTCAACCTAGCTCACAGCAACCTCAAACTCCTAGGATCAAGCAATCTTTCTGCCTCAGCCTCCCGAGTAGCTGGGACTACAGGCATGCGCCACCATGCCCGGCTAATTTTTTCTATATATGTTAGTTGGCCAATTAATTTCTTTCTATTTATAGTAGCAACGGGGTCTCGCTCTTGCTCAGGCTGGTTTTGAACTCCTGAGCTCAAACAATTTGCCCACCTCGGCCTCCCAGAGAGCTATAAACCAGTTTCTTGAATGAATAACTTCAGGAATAAAAGAGTTGCTATAGATTATCTCCTATATAAAATGAAATTTGTATACCGTCACTTTAATCCGCTACTTCCTCTCCCTTTGTTTTGTGGTAAAATTCGTGAATTGAAACCCATTTTTAAAATTTCAGTAGATTTAGGGGGTACAACTGTTTTTTGTTACATCTATGAATTGTATATTGCCAAAGTCAGAGCTTTTAGTGTACCTGTCACCAGAATAGTGTACATTGTACCTGACAGGTAATTTGTTTATCCCTGAACCTCCCCCCCTTCATTTTTTTAAATGATGCTTTAGTTCTTTTATATAACTGTTATAATTATTTCCAAAACTTAATCCTACAGACATACTTGAGGTAGAATATTAGACACATTCAGTTTAAGTTCAGGAATGGAGAAGGATGTCCACTATTATTAGTTAATGTTGGGTAGTCAACATTTGTTTAAGTTCTTTGTTACACAGGTAAGGAAGAGATGGAGAGAGGGAAGTAGGACCGAAGAGAATGGTTTGGAAAGGCAGAAAAAATCCTTAATGGCAGACTGTATGATTGTCTATGTAAAGCACACCAATTTACGGAACAGTTGTTAACATTGATATAAAATTTGAGCAGTTTGCTAGAGACATTTACGGTAGTCCTCCCTTACTGCAGGGATCCTTTCTAAGACCCCCACTTCCAGAAGCCTGCAACTGCAGATAGTACTGAACCCTATATATATATATACTGTTTCTCAGTCTGATAACCAAGATAGCTATTCTAGGTGACTTACGGGTAGGTAGCATCCAGAGCATGAATACACTGGAAAAGGGAGGAATCATGTCCTGGGCGGGATGGAGTGGGATGCCACAAGATTTCATCATGCTATGCAGAACGGCTCACAATTTAAAACTTACAAATTGTCTATTTCTGGAATTTTCCATTTAATATATTTTGACTGCAATTGACCACAGCTAAATGACACACTGAAACTCAGGATAGTAAAACTGCAGATAAGGGAGAGCTACTGTGTGTGTATAAAAGAACCAGGGGCCATGAATAGCTAACATAATTTTGAAGGGCAAGAATTTGGATTTGATTTAGAAGATGCTAAAGACTCCTGGGACAATTGGTTATCTGCAAAGATATGTCAGGAAGAGGCCAATTTTGAAAAAAATATACATTTTCATAAATCTGACTACCAAAAATTGAAAATACTGAGGAAGGAAAATGCACTTTGACCTAGCAGTTCCACTCCTGGAAACCTGTAACTCAGAACTAACTTGTATAGATATCATCACTTGTAAAGTGAAAAAAAGATAAATATCTTAAATATTCATCTATAGGAGAATAGTTACGTATTAATGGATAAAAGTATAGTATGGCTCCATGTGATTAAAGAAATACACCTATATAGAAGAAAGTATTAATATACATACATATAAAAAAAGCTTGAAAACTCAAATTGGTTGTGGGTTATCATAGAGCACAACCTTTTTAAAAAGAGTTTAAAAAGATTTCTATGAGCCAGGGCCAAATGTTGGCTTTCCATTTATTAACTTGAGAAAAGTTACTGAAACACCCTGTTTCTCAGTTTTTTTGTTCATGAAATGGGTACAATACCTAAAGTTTTGTTTGGGGGATTAAGTAACTTAATAGTGTCTGGTACAGGCCGGGCGCGGTGGCTCACGCCTGTAATCCTAGCTCTCTGGGAGGCCGAGGCGGGCGGATTGCTCAAGGTCAGGAGTTCAAAACCAGCCTGAGCAAGAGCGAGACCCCGTCTCTACTATAAATAGAAAGAAATTAATTGGCCAACTGATATATATATAAAAAAAATTAGCCGGGCATGGTGGCACATGCCTGTAGTCCCAGCTACTCGGGAGGCTGAGGCAGAAGGATCGCTCGAGCCCAGGAGTTTGAGGTTGCTGTGAGCTAGGCTGACGCCACGGCACTCACTCTATGAGCTAGGCTGACGCCACGGCACTCACTCTAGCCTGGACAACAAAGCGAAACTCTGTCTCAAAAAAAAAAAAAAATAGTGTCTGGTACATATCTGTAGTCCACCTATTCTTTGTCATTTTAATAGAGTTTATTATCTTCAATTTCACATGATTAATTTCTCTGTTCTCCATTGAAAGAGATATACATACATGTATATAACCAGAGAGAGAGAGAGAGAGACAGAGAAAGTAAGTTCATAGATTGGAAGCGTTGATATTACTAAGTCAATTCTACTCATACTGGTCTGTCTGTAGATTCAATGCAATTCTAATCAGAATCCCAGCAGGTTTGTATTTGTGTAAGTTGACATGTTGACACTAAAATCTATGTGAAAATGCAGAGGGATTAGTATAGCCAAGACAACCTTGAAGAACAAAGTTAAGGAACTTAACTCTACCAGATTTCATATATTTTAATATATTAAATATTTAATATAATTATATATTAATATATTTGAATTAAATATGTATTAATATTTAATACATAATAATATTCCAATATATTTTAATATAAAACAATAGTTATTTAAGTCAGTGTGGTATTGGCACAAAGACATAGATCAATGGAACAATAGAAGCCCAGAAATAGACCTCATTATTGTTTCCATATTTATGCAATTCAGTGGAGATGAAATAATCTTTTCAGTAAGTATTGCTGAAGAAGCAACCATGTGGGGAATGAAAAGCATGGCCCATATATCACATCATAGTCAACCATTAATTTGAAATAGATCATAGACATAAACACAAAAGATAAACATTATAGCTTATAGAAAAATTAGATTTTTATGACCTTGAACAAAACACAAAAGCACTAGTAACACTCTATTAAATTTAGGAACAAGTCCATGTAGTCTTGTATTCTAAGTGGTATCCTCAGATCAAGGTAGCTCTCCAGAACATTTAAGTACTTTCATTATTATCTTGATAGTTTGTAGAATTGGCTGAACTAACATTTTACTGTTACACTCTCAACTTTTTATCAAAGTGAACTAAAGGAAACACATATGAAATTATTCCTGCATTTGCTATAGTTGATTAACCAACACTTTAGTGTTTTCTGTGCACTAGGCACTTTTCTAAGCACTTTGTAAATATTAAGTCTTAATGCTCATAACTCCTATGAGGTAGATACTATTCCTACCTACATTTTACGGAAGAGAATACTGGTCAAGAGACATGAAACAACACAGTTAGTAGAGGGATGGAATTTGAACATAATCAGTATATTAGTCAGCTAGGGCTGCCATAAAAAATATCACAGGCTGAGTGGCCTAAACAACAGAAATTTATTTCTCACAGTTACAGAGATAAAAGTCCCAGATCAAGGTCTGACAGGATTTGGTTTCTGGTGAGGGCTCTCTTTCTGACTTGCAGGCAGCTGCCTTTTCACTCTCCTCACATGGCCTTCCCTCTGAGTCCATGAGGAGGGAGAGGGAAGAGTAAGCTCTCTGGGGTTACTTCTTTAAAGTGCACCAATCCTATTGGACCAGGGCCTCACCCTTGTTATCTTATTTAACTTTGATTAATTTTGTACTCCAAATACAGCCACACTGTGGGTTGTGGGTTAGGGCTTCAACATGAATTTTGAGAGAACACAAATGTTCAGTCCATAACCTTCTAAATTCATATCCTCCTTGCACGCAAAATACATTCATTCCATCCTAATAGCTCCAAAAGTCTTAACTCATTCCAGCATCAACTCTAAAGTCTAAGTCCAAAATCTCATGTAAATATTATCTAAATTAGGTATGGATGAGACTTGAGGTATGATTCATCCTGAGGCAAAATTCCTCTCCAGCTGTGAACCTGTGAAACCAGAGAAGTTATGTGCTTCCAAAATACAGTGGTGGGGCAGGTATCGGATAGATATTCATTCCCATTCCAAAAGGGAGAGATCAGAAAGAAGAAAGGGATGATGGGTGGGCCCCAGGCAAGTCCAAAACATAACAAGGCAAATTCCATTAGATCTTAAGTTTCAAGGATAATCCTCTTCAGCTTGGTGTTCCACCTTCTGGATCCCCTAGGCATTGGTCCCACCTTCTAGATTCACTGGGGCAGTGGCCTTGCTCCCATGGCCCTGGATGGGATTCCAAACCTGAGGCTCTGCTAGGCAGGGGTCCTGCCTCACAAGGCTCCGGGCAACTCCACCCACAAGGCTCCAGGTGGCAGCAGCTGTTGAACCTGCAGCAGTGGCCCTACCTTTCAAAACTGAGGAAGTAGCTTTGATGACTTCTGAATCACCTTCAGGATCATTTCCCCCTTATCTCGAAAGGAAAATTCACAGCTGAATAGCTCTATTATCCAGTCCAGTAAAATCCAAGAAATCTAACAGTCTTGTTTCATTTCATCTTGTTTGGAAGATTCATTTCATCTTGTTTGGTTCAGACTGGCAGTGTTCTCACTCATATAATTCCATCTCAGCAGGTTTCCTCTGAGATGATTGATTATAATCATGGTGCACACCCATACTAATCTACTTATCAAATAGTTGTTCAGCCACACTCTTAGCTTTATCACATTTTGCAGTAGTGATAGATTGAGAATTTTCCAAATCTTCAAGTTCTTGTTTCTTTTTGCTCAATGATTCCTTCTTCATCTGTCTTCTCTCACATTTTACTAAAAGGGGGACCCAAACTATATCTTCAATACTTTGCTTAGAAATAACCTCTGCTAAATATATAATTTCATCATTTGCAAAGGTCCACGTTCTACAAAAACACCAGAACACAATTAATCCAACTTATTTGCCACTTTATAATAAGGATTACCTTTCCTCCAGTTTCTATTAACATGTTCCTCATTTTTGTCTGAGACCTCACCAGGATCACCTTTAATGTCCATATTTCTACCAACAGCCCTTTCATGGCTATCACACAGTTCCAAGGCCACTTTCACATTTTTAGGTATTTGTCACAGCAGCAGCCCACTTCTTGGTAACAAAATCTTAGTTTGGGCTGCCATAACAAAATATGACAGGCTGGGTGATTTTAAACAAAAGAAATTTATTTCTCACAGTCTGGATATTGGAAGTCCCAGATTAAGGACCGGCAGCATTCATTTTCTGGTAAGGGTTCTCTTCCTGGCTTGAAGATAGCCACCTCTGATTGTATCCTCATATAGTCTCTCTTTTGCATGTGCATGGAGAGAGAGAGTTCTATTTTTATAAGGACACTTATCCTATCTGATCAGGAGCCTACCCTTATGACTTCTTTTAACCTTAATTGTTTCCTTTGAGGCTCCATCTCCAGGTATAACCAACTATACTGGGGTTTAGGGCTTCAATATATGAACTTCGGAGGGACACAATATTCAGCCCTTAATAGTCAGTTTGGCTCCAAAGTCCATTCAGTCCTTAGCTGCCATGTTAAGGCCCACATGAAAAGTTTCTTTAAGAAATTGGCATATCCCAGTGAAGCAGATTACTCTGTGGCAAAAATAATGGAAAAACATATATAAAGAGAAAAAAAGAATTAATAAAAAAAGAAAAAATATTAAAAAAATAAAAAAGAAATTGGCATAAGGAGGCATTAGCATATTCAGCACACCTATTTTTGCATCTTCTCCAAAAGTGCATATAGCTATTAATATGTGATGATTTAATAACAACACTGGAACACAGGCCTCTGTGTTCTATAAGTTTTTAGGAATTCTTGGAAGATAGCAAATAAAGTTGAATTTTTTTTTGTTCATCTTATAAATTGACTATATTCCATTTCTGGAAAAAAATGCACATTAGGGGGAGGGAGGGGGAGGGCAGGGGCAATATTTGTAACCCCAACAATATTTGTACCTCCATAATATGATGAAATAAAAGGGAAAAAAAAACAACATAGAATTACCATAAAAAATGCACATTAAATTAAGATTTCCTACATAGATACAACTTCTGTTAGCTAAAAAAGGAATATTGGGGGTTTTTTTTTTGCTCCTCTGTGATAAGAAATCATACTATTATGCCTTTGACAACATGCATTATTACAGTAAACATATCTTTGGCATTTTCTTAAGGAGAAAGTAAAAAAACCTTATTGAAGATATATTTTTAAAATATTTTGTTTCTGATGTACAGCAATGTAATTGACCATTATTTACTTTTTATTTAGGTTAACTATACATATGTAATTTACTATCTTTACCATTTTTAAGTGTACAGTTCAGTGGTAATAAATACATTTATATTCATCTATTTCCCCTTAAGCCCTCCTTCCCACCTCCGCTTCCCAGCCTCTGTTACCACCAATCTACTCTCTATCTGCATGAGATCCACATGTTTAGCTCCTGTGTATGAGTGAGAACATGTGATATTTGTCTTTTCTGTGCTTGGTTTATTTTACTTAATGTTCTCCAGCTCTATCCATGTTGCTGAAAATGACAGGATTTCATTCTTTTTATGGCTGAATAATATTCCATTGTGTATAGATACCACATTTTCTTTATCCACTCATCCATTGATGGGCGCTTAGGTTGATTCCATATTTTGTCTATTGTGAATAGTGCTGCAATAAGCATGAGTGCAGATATCTCTTTGACATATTGATTTCCTTTCTTTTGGATATTATACTTGTAGTGGAATTGCTGGATTATATGATGGTTCTATTTTTAGTTTTTTGAGGAACCTCCATAGTAGTTGTGCTAATTTATATTCCCACCAACTGTGTATGAGGGCTCTCATTTCTCCTTGCCAGCATTTCTTACTGCCTTTTTGATATAAGTCAGTTTAACTTTAACTTGTAAAATGATATCTCATTGTAGTTTTGATTTGCATTTCTTTGATTATTAGTGATGTTGAGAATTTTTTCCATATATCTGTTGGCCATTTGTATGTCTTCTTTTGAGGAGAAATGATAGTAGAAAAAATAACCAAAAACATTGGAGGAAACTACCACATGGTAAAAAAACCCAGAGAAATTCCAAGGCCTGGGCCAATAAATACAGGATATTCTTTTTATGCTAGTATAATCAGTGAACAAAAGACTACACAGAATCAACTTAAAATGATGGTGGTGGTGGACAGAAATCTATAATGAAGAAAAAAGTTTCCTTGGTACTTGATTTTTAATAATGATTGTGAAAGCTACAGGAATAAATTTGTAGTTAAAACTTTGGTCATAATTGCAACTGTGGTAATTGTTAAAAATACACAATTTGAATTACCCTTTTGCATTTTTTGTGTACTATTTGTTATAAAACAGTGTGATACCACAATAGAGATCCTTTATTCCATGCTTAATTTTTATAGCCTCTTCATCCATCTGAACTTCCTTTTAATGATATCTGGCCTTGAGACAATTTGAAGCAACAGCCTTGGGAAGGAATGATTCATAATCTTATAGTTCTGAGAGAAGCCTGATAAAATTTATCTTTTTTTCTTCCATCTTCTACTATGTCTCCCATTTTCTGGGGCAGATAATCCACTTTTTTAAAACCTCCAGGTCTCAATCTGGATTGCAGGTCACAGCTGGAAACAACCTCTGCTTTCAGATAAGCCACCTTCAGCTGGGTGCATCTCTTTCTTGCAGGTTACAAAAAATAGCCAACATATGCCACCCCCCTGAATTTTCCTACCATTTCCCTTAATACTACATTTCTGTAGGTATATGGTTACTATCCCAATGTATAAGATAACAATTTTGCCAAATACAAAGGTCATCTGAGCCTGGAATAGTGGAAATCACATCGCCCAGTTCTCCACCTCCTTCCGATTGCCAATTCCACATTTTTGGATTTGCTCCTTGAAGCACCCAACTCCTTTTAACCAAGTTCTGTATCAGGCCAGCATGTTTTTGCTGAAAATAAAAAATACAGCTCAAAGTTGCATGAGCAAGAGGGAAATTTGTTTTCTCACACAAATTCAGAAAAGATTAGGCTTCAGACATGGTACATCAGGACTCCTGGTCTACTTTGTAGTTCTCTTGGTTCTGTTTTCTTCTGGGTATTGGCTTCATCTTCAGCATAATAGCAAGATTGTTGTGGCAATTCAAGGTATTACATTCAAACAAAACTATCTACATAGAGTTAAAATAATTGCTTCTTAAGTACATCTCATTAGTCAGAATTGAACTATAATACAAACTGGCAAACCAATCACTGCAAAGAGAAATGGAATTAGTGAGCCTACATAGCAAGCTGAGAGATGTTGGGGATGATCCTCCCTAAAATTCACTACTGCAAATTAAAAAGGAAAAAAATACAAAAGGAAAATTTAAGAAAGGGAGAGTAGAACCTAGATATCCCACTATCCATCTCATAGAGGTTCTAAAAGGAGAAATCAGAAAATCAGAGAATGGGGAGGAAGAAGTATTAGAAGAAAAAGTTTCCAGAGTTGAAAGAAACATGAGTCTTCTAATTTAAGAGGTCCATGGAATGCCACGCAAGATATATAACAAAGGACTCGCACTTGGGATACATCCAGGTAAAATTCCATAATTTTGGATTTTATTAGAGCTTTGGATTTATTTATATTGAGGAAATAACAAAAACCTCTTTCTTTGTAGACAAAAGAAAGAGGATCAAACTAGCATTAGACTCTTCACCAATTAACATTGGATGCTAAAAAAGTTTCTTCAAAGTCTAAGGGAAAATAATTTTGACCTTAGAATACTATACTAAATGTGTTAAGGTATAGTTCTATTTGGAGGAATTGTATAGATACCTTTTCTCTAAGTGCTCCGTTGGCATTCTTGCTTTGATTGAAACCTGGCTCCTCCTTGAGGTCAATGATTGTCCGGCAGCCTTTCTCAAGTAATGGCTGTTTTCTCTCTCTTGAACCACTGGGCCTGGAGTCTAGTTAGGATTAATCCTCATTTTCACTTTCAGACCACTCTGATTTCCTCCTTAAAACTACACAGCTTTGACTCTCATGTCACCAGAGTATATCATCCACTTTTTGTTGCAATTGTTTACCAACGCCGAAGTTATTCTTCCCCTTTCACCCTCCCTCACCCACCCATTTAAGATTATCATTCCTGGTTCACCATCATTCTCTCTGATTTCTATCTTGATTTCAACATCTGGGTGATGATCCTTCAAATCTTTAGTTTCTTTGTTCCTTTACCAATTTTCCAGTGATCTTATCCACCGCATCCAGCAACCCATGCCCTTGTCATAATTTTGGACTTCATCGATAACACCTCTAACATTAATCCCCCTACAAATATCAATGTTAAGCACACTACTCATACTCTGAAAACCTCCTCCTAAGTTTACAGCTTACTCCGTCTAGGTCTCTGACTCCAACTACCCTTTTCATTACAAATGCTCCCTTACTCTCTTGCATACACCTTCAACTGTCTTGTCACCTTTCTTGTTTTTCCATATGTACTTGACAAAACTCAAACTCTGTTTAGACTCAAACTCCAAAATACTGTTTAAATCCACTCTATGCCTATATCCATGCAGCTGAACATTGCTGGAAAAACACTTAAGCATGCTGACTGGCTTCACTTTACTTCATAATCACCAACCTCATGTGGGCTCTTAAAGCTGCCCAAGAATTATACTACCGTATTTCATCAATTCTAAAACATGCACATCTTGGCAGGGCGTGGTGGCTCACGCCTGTAATCCTAGCACTCTGGGAGATCGAGGTGGGCAGACTGCTCAAGGTCAGGAGTTCGAAACCAGCCTGAGCAAGAGTGAGACCCCTGTCTCTACTATAAGTAGAAAGAACTTAATTGACTAACTAATATATATAGAAAAAATTAGCCGGGCATGGTGGCGCATGCCTGTAGTCCCAGCTACTCGGGAGGCTGAGGCAGCAGGATTGCTTGAGCCCAGGAATTTGAGGTTGCTGTGAGCTAGGCTGGCACTCACTCTAGCCTGGGCGACAAAGCGAGACTCTGTCTCAAAAAAAAAAAAAAAAAAAGAAAAGAAAAGAAAAAATAAAACATGCACATCTTCACACTTAATATCTCTGAAATGAGGATGTGTCCAAGGGGCACAGTGGCATGTCATAGTTTAATTGGCAGGGTTTTTCCTTTCTGTACCTAAAATAACAGTGTGTCTTACAATTAATGACAACTTTGATTTGATGAAATATAGCATAATTCCCTAGTCCTTTTTGTTCTCTCATTCTTTCAGATAATCATTTCATACTTCATTCCTTTCTCCTCAAAACTCTAGTACTTCCTCCTTGTATCAGTTTGCTTATGCTGCCATAAAAATGTATCACGGACTAGGTAACTTAAATAACAGTAATATATTTTCTCACAGTTGTGGAGGCTAGAAGTGTTAAGGTGTTAGCAGGGTTGGTTTCTTCTGAGGCCTGCCTCCTTGACGTGCTGATGGCTGTCTTCTCGCTGGGTTCTCACATGGTTTTTCCTCTGTGTGTTCATGTCTGGTGTCTTTCTGTGTGTCCAAATTTCTTCTTCTTATAAGGACACCAGTCATATTGGATTAGGGGCCACACTAATGACCCCATTTTAACTTATTTACCTTTCAAAAGACCTTCTCTGTAATTACAGTTGCATTCTGAGGTACTACGGGTTAGGACATCACCCTATGAATTTTGTGGGGCACAATTCAGTCGTGAACACTTTCACATTCTCACTTTCAGTTGATGACTTTGATTATTTCACAGATACAGAGATAAAAGAAATCCCATAGCTCCTATTACATCACCTCCACTTTTTGCAACCATCCCCATTTCACTAACTTCTTTCCTGTCTATATGTATTTATTAATTTAAAGGGTGTGTGTCTTACTCTTTCATCCAAGCTAAAGTGCAGTGGTGTGATCATAGCTCACTGTAACTTAGAACTGCCTCAGCCTTCCTGGTAGCTGGGACTACAGGTGTGCCTCACCCATGCTCAGTTAATTTTTTAATTTTTTGTAGAAATGGGGTCTCACTATGTTGCCCAGGCTAGTTTCAAACTCCTGGTTTTGGGAGATCCTCCTACCTTGGCCTCCCAAAGTGCTAGGATTACAGGTATGAGCCATCACACCAGGCCTCTTACTGTGACTGTGGATAAACTTGTCTGTATTCCTAGCAAATCTCTGCTTGCCAAACAAAAAACTTTTCTCCAGGTCACCCCTTTCCCTTGCATCATCAGCTCTTTACCATACAAGCTCCATGAGTGCCAGAGTGTTTTTGTTTTGTTCTTCTTTACTCCTAGCATCAAGAACTATGCCTGACACATCAGATAAGCTCAGTATTTAATCAAGAAATAATAATTAGCCGGGTGCGGTGGCTCACGCCTGTAATCCTAGCACTCTGGGAGGCTTAGGCGGGCAGATTGCTCAAGGTCAGGAGTTTGAAACCAGCCTGAGCAAGAGCGAGACCCCGTCTCTACTATAAATAGAAAGAAATTCATTGGTCAACCAATATATATAGAAAAAAATGAGCCGGGCATGGTGGCGCGTGCCTGTCATCCCAGCTACTCGGGAGGCTGAGGCAGCAGGATTGCTCGAGCTCAGGAGATTGAGGTTGCTGTGAGCGAGGCTGACGCCACGGCACTCACTCTAGCCTGGGCAACAAAGAGAGACTCTGTCTCAAAAAAAAAAAAAGAAATAATAATTAAATCTGTATACATATACATTAAAATGTAAATGGAAGCACTAGAAGGGAAACTGGTCACTGGAAATAGATTATAACAATCTTATAAGAGAATAAAATGAAACAAATTAAATCAATTCAGTCCCAGAAAGAAAGAACTGTTCATAAGAATAACAAGTAGGTTATTAAAGAGGCAATCACCTGAAAGAAAAAGCTTTCTCAATGTCCATGTGAGATACAGACATATGACAATGACAAAGGAGATTTTCTCAGAGAGGAGAACCAGAAGCAGAACAATTATCTGATCAAAAAATTCACTTTTAAAAAAAGAAAACAATAAAAGTAAACTCAAAAAACAAGAGGAAAAAAAAAAACACCAAATACAAAAATTCACTTTACTGCCAAGATTGGAAGTCTTTGCTATTCCTTTCAATTAAGGTATGTTGTATGTACATGGTTCCAACCAGTGACCACTGTATCCTTTCATTTCTCTCCTTTCCTAATGGAGGATTCTTTTTTTTTCCCGTTGTAGTTACTTGGTTTTCTTTCTACCACTACATATTCTGTATGCACAATCCATCATTCAAATGAATCAGGTAAGTGCATAATTCAGTGATAATTTGCCTTGAGAAGTTGTATTATATGTAGACCTGAAGAGAGAAATACAAATCATCCAGAGGTTTTGGAATGTCAGTCTGAATAATAACACTGCGTTGTCTCCCTAAGGAAGTATGTTTTATCATATATGACAGACAGTTATTAATACATTTTGTCAAGTGTGACTATTTTTAAGAGTATATGGACGCTAGATGCAATGTGGAATCCTGAACTGGATCCTGGAACAGAAAAAAGTCATTATTGGAGAAACTGATGAAAACCAAATAAAGTTGGTAGTTTAATTTGTTTAGTATTCTTAGTTTGACAAATGTACTATGGTTATGTAAGATGCCAGGAAAAGCGTGAAGGCTATATAGGAACTCTTTGTACTTTCTTTGCAACTTTTCTGTAAATCTAATAATCAAAATATAAAGTAACAAAACAAAACTGCAAAAAACATTATGTATATAAAGAGGCCTGTATATGGAAACTGGGCTGCCAGGAGATGGAATGTCTTTTCTTACAGAGTGCTCCTTTTTTTGTCATCAACATTCTGCTTTCTATTGGGAACCCATGCATTTCCCCATATTCAGTCTCTGTGGTTCAGAGGAACAGTAACTCCACCTCTCCCTCTATGGATGGCAGTGACCCAGGCTTGACCCACCGAGCAATGTCACACCTTCTTGGTCACAGTTACAGATTCAGGGTTCAATCAGAGCCAGTGAGCCACAATTCCAAGACACCTGTGAAACTGCTAAGAAACTAGAATCTCTCCTTTCTACTGGGGTTGCAAAGAGGAATTGTATCAACTTATAATATCATCATGGGGCAAAAGTCTGCTGGAAAATGGGACCAAGACAGAAAAGAGAAGAACAAGCAACGAAAAGGGAGCAAAACCAAGAACTGATAGCATTATGTAAGCTCCTTTATCCAGCCAGGGCCTGGACTTTCAAAATAAAGGACATTTGTTATATAAGGCAACTTAAGTTAGGTTTTCTGAATCTCACAACTTGAAAGAATCCAGATTAGTACAAAAATCGTTAACTGTAATGAGGTAATACAAAACTGTACCTGTAGTATGAAACTATTTTTTAAAAAGTATTTGGTAATGTAAATCAAAATCTTTGGAAAGATCTAATCTGTAAACTGGATTGGATGAGAGTTTCACATTCTGCTCTACACATTCTTGAATTATTTGAATTTTTCATTAGGAGCATATATTATTTCTATCATGAGCAATAGCAAACATTGAACTGAAGCTGTCTCAGGAAGTGTCTATGATAAAGAGAAAAATGTTTGATAAGTAAGCCAAAAACAGTTGAAGCTTTAATTTGCCTTGTTCAATTAGTCAGTTGACTTCATCAATTCAAGTCATAGACTGTGACCCTAAATTTATTTTTGTTTTGTTTTGAATTAATGCCATATGACTAAAAGTGATAAACACTTATAACAGTATAAAGAATTTTTCAGTGTTACAGCTCTTTTAGAATTTGTCTGGCAGGTTTTCTGGTCCTTACCAAAAGACCCCCCCCCCACAGACAAAAAAAGAATTTTTCATGAAAGATCAAAAGGCATGAAAATTTGTGGCTCTTGATAGAAAAACTCTAGTAAGGTACAAACTACTTTTACTTTGTTTCTCTACAGTTTTGAATTTTGTCATTTTTGCAAGTTATAGATTTAAAGTGATTACAGCATAGTGCCAATGTTTGAGATGAAATCTGTCATTGTTTAAATTCAGGATTTGTAATATAGTATTATGATTCAACAGGAGTCTCCTCACATATTTTATGGGCTCAAGCATAAATGTTAATTACATTTCAGAAAAAAACCAACATGATCATTCATTCCCAATAAACTTTGTTGAATTACAAAGTTGTCCTAACATGCAGAATGTCAGCCAACAATGAGAATTCTTTTATATGTATACATTATGAGAATATTTAGGTAAGTTACTGAATAGATCCTAATCCCATCTTAAAAAGCAACTTTTCCCCCTAACTTTATAAAAATCATATACTAGCGGACAATTCTCTGCTAATCATTTAGAACAAAGGTGATAAACCAGTGACCTGGGGTTGAGATTCAGATTTTAGATGGTTTTGTTTCACTCACAAGATTTAAACTTTAGAAAAAAATTAGTTTAAAATTGGGAGCTTTTATGTAAAAACGAAGTCCAGATTTCTGATAGTCTTCTGAAATACAGAAAAATCTGGCAACACTGCACTTTTGCATTAGGTTTTAAGTTAGTGCACACTTTCTCAGATTCTTTGACATGTAAAGAGAGGTAGGGAAAAGATCACAAGAGGAGTGGTTTCTCATTTTGCCTCTTTGGTCCTCTCTGGTAGCTGAATATTGAAGATGCTTCAACAATATGTTTACTGCTTACTGTTCTACAGTTTACTGTTCTACAGGAAGAATCAAGAATTCTGATTATTGACAGTTTAAAAGGACAAAGGGAAAATATGTAGTATTTAATTGTTTTGGGGTTATTAAATTACAGATCTAATATGTTTAAAGGCCATTTGGTAGCAAAAAATAAAACAAACAAAAAGCATGTTGGTGCTTCCTTATGGTGAAAGCTTACTCTAATTACAAAGTAAATAAGAGGAAATGAAATTTCAGTGCTGAATTCATAAAACCTGACCAAATATACTTATCATAGATAATGTGCTCACTTAAAGAGAAATAGAAAAAAAAAAAGAGAGCGAGAGAAATAAATTACTTTGCCATGAGTTTTCAGTATCAAAAATCAAGCTTGTTATTATACATGTTAGGACTTGGATAATCTATGTGGCCCAGACATTCATTGATATTGTGCACTGATACAATGTAAGTTGGCCTGTATTTAACACTTTCAGCATCAAAAGAATCTGTTTTGCTTTTCCCAATTCTCATTTCCCATTAAAAAACCAAACAGATAACAGTTAACTTTTACTTTTTACATCTCTATGGATTGTGTGATATAGTTACCAAGCTGGGGTTCAAGGCATGAAACAAAATTCACTCTTAAATATTAATGGGAAAGGATTTAAGACACACATTTACGTTCTTTAAAAGCCACTGAAAAGCCCGAAGGGGGAAGATGCAATTAGATCAAGAAATTGGAGATACCTAGGAAGCTGGCAAATGAATACTGGAATCTTCACAGGAAAACTACAATGCTCCTAACCAGTGCTGATAGTCAGAAGTCACATCAAAGATAGCCTTTACCTTGCTTTTGCTTCCCAAATCTTGGGCTAGTGCATCTAACTGGCAAAACTGAATTTATATTCAGAACCATAGGTGCAAGGTAGTCAGACATTAAAAACAAAAAACCTCATCATCTTTCCAACCTTTCCAAATAGAAGGAAGATAAAATGGAAGTTGAAGCCAATCTAAGCATCTACTATACACTACTTTTTATTAATTTGTGTTGAATGCTTTTTACAAATGTATTTAAAAGTATAGAGGGTTAAAGACTTACAATGATAATTTAATTCTAGGCATTGACAAAACATGTTTTAGAGATTATATATAAGGTAATAGCAGGACTGAGAGAAAAAACAAAGAAAAATCATTCTTTTCCTCACACAGAGATAAGCTGTAGGAGTAACACTTTCAGCTTTACTTTCTTATGCCTGAAACTGGTCCATTTCCATCTCCACCATCATTATCTTAATCCAATGCATGATCATCTCTGATCCTAGTTATTATATGGAATCTACTGTCAATTCAGGAATCTACTGTCAATTCTCTATTCTGTTTTCCACACTGAAGCCACACCAAAAATATTTAAATAGTCTACTTTTCTGAGCAGTTTAGGTTTACAGAAAAATGAGCAGAAGGTACAGCAAGTTGTCATGTACCCTCTCAACCTGCCCCAATCCCCAAAGTTACCTCTATTATTAACACCTTGTATCACTGTGGTACAATTGTTACAAATGATGATCCATTGTTGATACATTATTATTAACTAAAGTCACAGATTACACTATGGGTTCAGTTTTTGTGTTGTACATTTTATGGATTTGGATGATAGGTTTTTTTTTTTTTTTGAGGGGTGGCAATAGGTTTGCGCCCACAATTACAGTATCCTGAAGAATAATTTCACTGCCCTAAAAATTCCCTGTGCTCCATTTATTCATCCCTCCCTCCTCCCAATTTCTGGCAATCAGTGATCTTTTTTATTGTCTCTATAGTTTTGTCTTTTCCATGTCACCTAGTTGGAATCATACAGCATGTAGTCTTTTCGGACTGGTTGAGGTTCCTTCATGACTTTCCATGGCTTGATACCTCATTTCTTTTTATTCTTGGATCACATTCCATTGTCTCGATGTACCACAGTTTGTTAACCCATTCATCTACTGAAGGACATGGTGGTTGCTCACAAGTTTTGGCAGTTATTAATGAAGCTAATATAAACATTTGTGTGCAGGTCTTTGGGAGGACATAAATTTTCAACTCATTTGGGTAAACATCAAGGATTGTGACTGCTGGGTAATATGGTAAGAGTACATTTAATTTAGCAAGAAACTGCCAAACCATCTTTAAAACTGGCCGTAACATTTTGCATTCCTACCTGCAACAAGTGAGTTTCTGTAGCTTTACATCTTTGCCAGCATTTGTTATTGCCAGTGTTTTGGATTTTTGCCATTGTAATAGGTATATAGTTATCTCATTTTGCAATATTTTCTCCCAGTCTGAGGCTTGTCTTTTCATTATCCTAAGTGCCTCTTGCAGAGTAGAAATTTTTAATTTTAATACAGTCCAACTTAATCTTTTTCTTTCACGCATCAAGGCTTATAGCATTGTATCTAAAAAGTCACTGACAAACCCAAGGTCATTCAGATTTTCTATGTCATCTTCTTTTATAGGTTTGCATTTTATGTTTAGTCTATGATCCATTTGATAGTTTTTGTGAAAGTTGTAAGGTCTGTGTTTAGAATCACTTTTTGCATGTGGATGTCCAGTAGTTTCTACATCATTTGATGAAAAGACTATCCTTTCTCCATTCAATTGCCTTTGCTCCTTGATCAAAGATCTGTGGACTATATTTGTGTAAGTCTATTTTTGGTCTCCCTATTCTGTTCTGTGGACAGTTGCTTATTCTTTTGCCAATGTCATATTGTCTTGGTTACTGTAGCTTTATAATAAGGAAATCATAAAGTGTGGTAGTGTAAATGCTCCAAATCTGTTCTTCTCATTCAATACTGTGTTGGCTATCCTGGGTCTTTTGCCTTTACAATTAAACTTTAGAATCAATTTGTCTATATCTACAAAATAAGTTGCTAAAATTTTGATTGGGAATGCATTGAATCTATAAATCAAGTTGGGAAGAACCAACATCTTGATAATATTGAGTCTTCTTATCCATGTACATGGAATATCTCCATTTATTTACATCTTCTTTGACTTCTTTCACCAGTTTTGTACTTTTTCTTCATGTAAGTTTTGTTTATATTGTTAGATTTATATCCAAGCATCTTTTTTGTTTTTGGTGCTAATGTAAATGGTATGGGGCTTTAAATTTCAAATCCCAATTGTTCATTGCTGGTATATACAAAAGCAAGTAACTTTGTGTATTGACCTTGTATCCTTCAACCGTAATTCCTTATTAGTTCAAGAAGTTTTTTGGTTTTTAGATTCTTTGTGATTTTCTACGTACACAATCATGCCATCATGAAGTTTCATTTCTTCCTTCCCAATATCTATACCCTTTATTTCCTTTTCTTGTCTTATTGTATTAGTGAGCACTTCCATGTTAAATAGTGCTATGATGTTTTAATAGGAGTGGTAAGGACATCTTGGCCTTGTTTCTGATCTTAGTTGGAAAGCATGTAGTTTCTTACTGTAAGATTTTTTTTTTTTAAAACAAGTTGCGGAAGTTCCCTTCTGTGACTAGCTTACTGAGAGTTTTAATCATCAGTGGGTACTGGACTTTGTCAAATGCCTTTTGTGTATCTACTGAAAGGATATGATTTTTCTTCTTTAGTCTGTTGATGTGATAGATTACATTAATTGATTTTTGAATGCTGAGTCAGCTTTACCTACCTAGAATAAATACTACTTGGCCATGGTACATAATTTCTTTCATAGATTGCTGGATTCTACCTGTAGTTGAGGGTTTTTGCATCCAATGTTTATGAGAGATACTGGTGTATAGTTTTCCTTTCTTATAATGTCTGTCTGACTTTGGTATTAGGGTGATAGATTTGGCATTATAGAATGAGTTAGGTCAGAGTAAATTTTTTGTTATAAAATATTTCAAAAGAGAGAAAATAAAACAAATACACGTGTACCCCACAGCCAGCTTTAATAAATATTAACATTTTCCAAATTTGGATGGCTTGAAATACATACCCACTCCAAATTCATTTGAAGCTTGTATCTTCTTCCCAAACCCATCCCCAAATAATTACTATCATGGCTATAATATTTGTTACTTTCATTCATGTTTTTACACTATTACCTTGTATTTATACATTTATAAACAGTACATTATTTTGCAGGCTTTTAAATTTATGTAAAGAATATCACATAAGCTTTGCTTTGGCTTTTGTTTGCACAGAATTATGATTTTTAGATTTATGTTGTATCAAGTGGTTCCAATTCATTTGACTGCTAGACTCTATTACAGTGTGCAAATATACAATTTATCCTTTCTCATATGGACAGTCATTTAGATTACTGACAATCTCTTGATCGTAAAAACATAACTGTAAAGAACATTACTGACTATGCCTCTGTGCACAAATACAAGTGTAAACATTTCGCTAGATTATATACTGTAGAATACAGTAACTCATGTGTTTTAATTCTTATTTTATATACAAAAATAATTTTTTCAAGGATAAAGGCTTTCAGATACCTTTATTCAGTGTGAGGATTAACAATATTGTTATGCTGAGTTAATTATAAACACAATAAGGTCATGGTCAGCTGGTTATTATCACAAAGTGAGCTAATTCAGCCTATTATACAAACACTCTAACAAAAAATTTTTATGTACATTATGCACAAGTATTTTTCAAAGTTTACTTTTCTACAATATCATGTTCACAGGTAAAAATCCTTGCAGGACACTAAACACAAATCTAATGTTGTAAGAATGAATCTTTGTCCTTCTGAGTAAACACTAAGCTCAAACGATCCTCCTGCCTTGGCCTCCCAGAGTGCTAGGATTACAGGTGTGAGCCACCGCTCCCAGCCATTACTACCTTTTAAGTATAGAAAAATGTTAAGAAAACTCAGTCATACAGATAAATAAAAAGGGATAGAATTTTGTTACAGTGATGCCACTCAATTCTTGAACTCTTTGCAATTTATGTGTCAAAAGTCACAAACTAATATATCATCAAATTATTTTTATGATCATTTATTGAGAATTTAAGTCTTCTTTAGTTTTGTTGAAAGCAAAGAAGGCCCACTCCCACTGAAGGCCTATTGTTCAAGTCATGTTCCTTCTCAATTCCTTGGGAAGTTAGCCAAAAAGCTTTTACTGAGACTTTTCTATAACTCTTTCACTTAAGAGTCATCTTGCTTACAGAGCTTAAAGTTAGGCAAAACTGAGTAAAAACATAACCATAAAATTGGAAATTTTACAGATTTCTTGAAGATTATTATTTATATATAGATTAGAAATTTTATGACAGAAAAATAACAATGCTTTTATGAACTAGAACAGAATATAAGTATCTGAGAAGAATTAACCCTAATTAAGTAAAGGTGATTTTCTAGTTAAATGTACTATGTCCTAGACTACATTTTGGGAACATTTATTCCTATACCTACATATATGTTCATCAAACTAAGACATATTTTTTAACATCTCTGGAATTAAGATGCATCTTATAATCAATGACATATCACAGTTTAACTGTCAGTGTTTTTACTACATGGCATATAAGAGAATAGTGAATCTTTTAGCAACAGCATCTTAGATGATAAACTGGAAATGAAGAGCAAAAAAGGAAGATAAAATAAGTCACTAGTAAGTTCAGGGCTTATACAAGGTATATGGATGAGTATTAGTCTTATTTACAGTAAAATACCACAATATATTTCTGTTAATTTAAATTGAAGTACATAATGGGAATAAAAGAAGCAGAGATCTAAGGATACCCTAATCACAAAGAAAAAAAAAAAGGCAGAGAAATGGTTGAGTTACAATAACGGGAGACTTTGGCCTACACATAACAATTAATATGGATTTATAAAACCTAAGAATATACTGGCAAAGGTTAATGAAACTGTTTCTCCTAAGAATCTGAAAAATGTTCCAGAAAATATAAAACCATCAACTTATCTCTAAAACACCTTCTTTTAATTTGAAGTTGTAATTTTAGTATGCCAGAAGTAAATATGGAACTTTTAACTTCTTTGAAATCATGCAAATTACGCTGAGACAATGAGACAGGAATTAGAACATGTTCATCAGGTTGTCATTGGGAATGGTAGAAATATAAAGCTTGCTTCACAGCAGATTCACCAAAATTAATCATGCATTTATACCTTGAATATTCTAATTCTTTGAAGAGGCAAAGAGCCTTACCATTTACTTGTTGCCTAAAAATGAGGTGCCTTTCCCTTCATGTTATATATATATATATATATTTATTTATTTTTTGAGACACAGCCTCACTCTATCACCTGGGCTAGAGTGCTGTGGCATCAGCCTAGCTCACAGCAATCTCAAACTCCTGGGCTCAAGCAATCCTTCTGCCTCAGCCTCCTGAGTAGCTGGGACTACAGGCATGTGCCACCATGCCTGGCTAATTTTTTCTATATATTTTTTTAGTTGGCCAATTAATTTCTTTCTATTTCTGGTAGAGATGGAGTATTGCTCTTGCTCAGGCTGGTTTCGAACTGACCCAAAGTGATCCTCCCGCCTTGGCCTCCTAGAGAGCTAGGATTACAGGCGTGAGCCACCGCGCCTGGCCCCCCTTCATGTTATATTCATGCTCTTTGCTTTCCTTTTACACAATTCACCCACAGGAGAAATGGCTTTTTAAATAGTCAGGAGACAAAAATAGGAGATAAAAAATAATAGGAGACAAAAAAGGCAAGGCCATTAAACAAACACTGTCATCATTCTTATCTCCTAACTTGATGATACACCTGAATTTTTAACGTCTCCGCATGGGCCAATCAATATAACCCATTTCTAATGCCACACTTCACCTATAATTAAAATACATTAACTACTACCATGCTCCCTTAATTAGGACCGTCATAAAAGTCTGCTCAGGTTCAAAGGGAAGGGACATAACTCCACATCTTGATGGAGATAGTGGCAAGGTTCTGGAAGAGTCTGTGAGACTTGAAATATCGTTGGGATCATTTTTATACAATATAACTTGCCAAAAGTTTCTTTTGTAAAATGAGAGAAAGGTGAGTATGAAAAGGCAGAAGGGAAAAGGAGAATTGGCATGATCCCTTGATCAAGGACATGTTCCTCAGTAGATCAATATTAACAAAGAGTTCACAGTAATCAAAGATCTAAATTTATATTCCCTTAAAACTACATATGCCTGCATGTCCCTTGGAAAGCTGAATACTCCCTGGAGTATGGATCCCTTGTGTGAAGACCCTACTATTGACTATAATACTGTTCTTTAATTACCTTGAGTTTTTAAGATGTATACTTAACTATAAATTTTTCAAAAAAGTTATACAGCATTTCTTTGGAGGTAAAAATGTATTCTGGAACACTAAAAAGCAATCACTTTCCATTTTAAAGAGTCAATTCCTTTCATTCAGCTAAAAAAAAAAAGAATAGAAACAAACCAGATTATTAATGCTACAGAATTTTGAAAACTGAATATACTATCAATAGTTTATGTACCTTTCCTGAGGACAAAAAATGTTTTCTCTTAAAAGTCAAAAAAAGCTAGATCTCTGGAAGTAGATGCTGATAAACTTAGCAAGAAAGAAATTTTACCTTTGTTTCATATTATATACTTACAGTGAAATAAAATGTACATAAACCATTAGAAGAGTTGAAATTTGAATGTCCTCCAAATATGATATGAATACACTGGCACAAAATCCTAACTTTCTTTTTCATCTTTGCCAATAACCCAATGATCTCTAAGAGATGCCTTAATAATTACTTCCAAGTGCTATTTCCCAAAGATATTTTCATCATATAGCATGACCTCAACACATCTGGGAAGACAAGCTGTTAGGGAATAAGGGCTTTTCTGTTAAAATACTGGGGAAAAATTACTAAGTTATCTTTTATATACAGGAGAGTAGGCAGAGCAATACAGTAGTTATAACAAAATTTCTAGTATTCATTAATCAAATATTTATTAAGTACCTACTATTTTGCAGGCACTATTCTGAAACTAGACATAGGGGTAAATGAGACAGAGAGTAATAGCTATCACTTATTGAGTGCTTATTATGTGCCAGGCCCTGGCCTATGAGTTTCACACATATAAACCCATTTAATCCTCAAACACAATACCTCTCTGACACAGGTACTATTAATTTCCTCATTTTACATATGAGAAAATTGAGGCATAGAGAAGTGAACTTGTCTAGGTAGTAACTGGTAGAAACAGAATTTCCAAAATCCTGCCTGTCATGGAGTTTTTGTTAATCTAAAATCCTTCCATTCTTATTTTCTTCTTTGCCTCTGTGAGAAATTGAATGAATAGATAGAACTGGGTATGGCTCAAATAGGTGGTATGACCATTTCATTTTTAGGTATTTCTGAAAATACTGAAACAAAATTTTTTTTTTTTTTTTTTTGAGACAGAGTCTCACTTTGTTGCCCAGGCTAGAGTGAGTGCCATGGCGTCAGCCTGGCTCACAGCAACCTCAAACTCCGGGGCTCAGCGATCCTACTGCCTCAGCCTCCCGAGTAGCTGGGACTACAGGCATGCACCACCAGGCCCGGCTAATTTTTTGTATATATATTTTTAGTTGGTCAATTAATTTATTTCTATTTTTGGTAGAGACGGGGTCTGGCTCAGGCTGGTTTCGAACTCCTGACCTTGAGCAATCCGCCCGCCTTGGCCTCCCAAAGTGCTAGGATTACAGGCGTGAGCCACCACGCCCGGCCTGAAACAAAATTTTAACTGGCTCTATCTTAGTTCTGTGATCTCAAGATATCTAGAGTTTGCATTGTATAAGATTTTGTTTACATAGTTAGTTGGTGAGAAAGTTTTTTCATATTTTTCTCAATTACTGTATGTGTATATATATCATCCCTCCCTTTGGAAAACCAATTTTCTATTCCAGGTAACCCTAGTGAGGCTAAAGATCAAAGAACTCTGTCTCATTATAGGATGTGGGTTCATAATTCAAGCTAATTAGGTCTCACTGCTTTGGTCACATTTAATTGTTTCAAGAACACAAAAACATAATCTAAGAATGGTCAATCTGTCTTCTCTGGGATTGACGGAGTTGAGAGATGTCCTTTTGGTAATGGAAGTGATTTGAGACTGCTGGTTGCCATCTTCTTTGGCCTCAAGAGAAAATGACTCCACAATGCTGACAGATAAAGAGTAGAGAAATTCAGACAGAATTTTGATCTAGCTATTCATGGTCTATCCCTACCTTTTCCAGTTAAATGAGCATAAACTTATGCGTGAGTTTCTGGGACTTCAAGTTTTAATGTGTTTTTACAGAAGTATTAGATAAAATATGCATGTAGACAATGGTTATGATGAATATGAATTATAACTTTCCATTACATGAACACATACAGATCTACTGCTCAAAGAATAGTTTATCTATTTCACTTTCAAAACTAGTTTGTAAAACATTTACCTATGACTTCTAAGTGATTACAAAACATTATTTTAATTGTTCTGCTTTTTTTTTATCATACCACAAAACCACAATATAGCTAGAAAGACAAAATGTTTTATTTTAAAACATTGGAAAAACATTAAAAGACAAATGTCCATTACATAACAAGGAATGTTAAATATGGAAACTGTAAATCTTCTAAAATGTGATAGGCACTTCTAGAGAGCTAAATACTGCAAAACTACCTTCTTCTCTAATTAATCAATAATCCTTGATATGATTTAAAAAAATACCAAAAAGGCCCTAATTAATAAATCAGAGTCATCATCTTTGGGTTCAACTTATTAATACAAGTTTTGTCCAAGATGTTCCTGACACATGAAGCTTCCAGTTGAATTTCAGAAATGTTAACAAAAGTATCTTCCTTTTTTGCCTGTGAATGTTTGGGTATTGCTGTATTGTTGGCTTATATCCACTACAGATACTGGTTCTAGGCCAGCCCAAGGGTCTTCAAGCATTGAAGGCTTAAAATAACTTTCCAACTCATTAGACATTCTTTTTTCTCTACCACGCCCTGATCCAAATGGTGTAGATGTCCTTGGAGAACCCTTTAGAAAAAAAACCATCAGTTAAAAAAACATTTAGTAGAGATAACTGGTACTTTTTCCTTTAAATAAAGGCTAGTGGGGATCACATTCCTAGTTAAAAGTTGTGACGTGAACCTAAATATGCTCAATTGCAAAGTCCATGCTTTCTTTTAATCTAGTGTTTTTGTTTTTAAAAGAGTATTTAAATCAATTTAGTATACTTATTTATTACTAATTCCATGACCATTGTCATCACAAATACTTTTAGGTTTCTAATGTAGTAACTTTGCAGTTATTAAATACAAGTGGTGATGAAATCAAGTAGTGGTGAAATAAATTTATATTCAATTTTCCCTCTACATTTCCACTTTTTTCAGGAGAACAATTGTAAAGTTTCTATATCTTATGAAAATTTTCCTTACTCTTTTTAGCCCCTGGCTCAAAGGCAGTGGTGATGGTTTAGAATACACAAAGTTGGAAAACCACTGAGCAGATGTAAGTCGTAAACCACAGTAATCCTAGACACACCAGAAATACTCCCATGTCTCTTGTATTCACTGTCACTGTGAGAAATGGGAAACTTCTACTACCACCGATTTTCCCTTGAGAGAACTTGGAGCAGAAACCAATGTAGCTCGAAAAAAAGATAAAGGCAAGAATAAAAAGAAAAAGAAAACAGGTGATTGCTGTAGAAAGATGGCACCAGCCTTTAACCTAGATAAGCACTATCCTGGGGACTCATTCACTTTTTTCCCCCTTCAGAGCCCAGGGGCTCAGAATAATTTACTGAGAACAAATTGGCAAGGCCCCTCCCTGGCAAAGAAGAGGAAATGGAGACTTAGAAAAATCTGTGAGTGGCAGTGCACTGGTTAAAAGCTCTAGAACAGAACGTATGCTTCCGGTACTTTTTTAGGCTAATCTTCAGAAAGTTACTTAACTTCTCTAAGCCTCAGTTTACTCGTCTGCAAAATAGGGCTAACAGTAGCATCTCACCTCATAGAGGATTAAACAAAATAATCCACATAAAGGGAATATTAGTACCATGCCTGCCATACAGTAAGAGCTCGGCAAACGCTGGCTATTATTACCTGGGGGTGGGTCTGCTGCTGCCCTGGGGAGTAGCCGAAATGCTGCTGGGACCCCGCGGGGGACTTGGAGTAGGAGCCAGGGTAGCCGCCAGGGGACGGAGACCCGAACCGGCCCCCCGGGAAGCTGCCGCTGTGTCTCGGAGAGTGGCTGCTCCCGTAGGGCCTAGACCACGGCCCGTACGGCGGCGTGTGGTGCGGACTCCCGTACCCGTCCCGAGGGGAGGGCGGCCGTGGTCCGCCTCCGCCTGGGGTACCCCGGAAGCTGTTCCCGCTACCCCAACCTCCTACACCCGGGCCGGGGCAAGGAGGAGTTGGGGGCCGAAAATTCTGTCGCTGCATATCAGGAGCCGAAATCAAAGGTCTCAATGCCGCCTTCTCCCACCGGAACTGTTACCGACCGACCCTTCACAGAGAACTGGTAGTCCTTTACTAAAACAGTCCTCCGGCCGCCGGCGCCATATGGCACATTGGTTCCGGCGTCACAAATGTTCCGCAAGGAGCGGCGGAATAAATGGGTTACTGAAGTAGGTTAGAGAGATTGAGTGGATTTAAGTGAAGGAAGGAAGAAGAACAAGAATAAGGGAAAGGTCGAACACTACCCCAGCAACGACCTTTCCAGTCTGGCTGCTCTGGGTCGGACGGAAAGACGAGATGTCGGCTCCACGGCTGACGTGACCCTAGGGGCGCTCCGCTCCGCCCATTGGGGGCGGGGACGGGATCTGAGGTGTTCGCGGGCGCCCCTGGTGGCTGCGGGTGGCGCCGCGCTGGGTTTGCCCCTCACACCGGACCGAGGCTAGCTGACAGGCGCGCGATGCTGGCGACCCTGGCGAGGGTGGCGGCTCTGCGGAGAACCGGCCTCCTCTCCTGCCGGGGTGGCGGGAGGGGGCTGTGGACAAGCCACCCGCAGTCAGGTACCCTCCGAGATTCGGTCTGCGTGACGAAAGGGAGCCCAGCCCCGGCTTTCCTCGTGGGGGCACCCTGAGGCGAGCGCCAGCGCGCGCTCTCATGAAGTCTGCTGTCCGCGTAGCTCGCCCTTTGGCCTTTCCCGCCCCCTCGCTCTGCGACGGTGTGGCCGTGTGGCCGTGTGGCCGTGTGGCCGGCCTCTCCCGGCTCTTCCGCGGCCGGGGGTCGCGCTGCCCGGCGCCGGGGCCAAGGGCTCTCCGCTGCGGGGTCCTGTACCCCTGCCCTCTCGTCTGGCAAGTTTAAATAGCTTTAAAAATGTACGCCAGCCGCATTTCAGAAAGGACTGTAGCCTGCAGCTTTGAACAATTTTAGGGGGAAGGCTATGCTGGCAAATGCCGGACTTTACCCCTTTCCGTGCAGTTCTTGTTAAGTGGAAGCTGGTTAGGAGGCAGAGATGCGGATTTTCAAAAAGAGCAGAATGTGTCCAGAACTCTTAAAATCCTGATTGTTTCACAAACTTTTAGTCACAGAGAAAATTATGATAGTTCAAGAATGACACCTCATAATGAAACACGCCTGTCCCAGAATTTTATTTAGAGGATGAAATTTAGATGTACTACATTTTTACAGAACTCTCTTTACTCCCTCAGGATGTGGGAATGGTAATCCACTGTGGCTCTTGAAATCAACTTGTAGGACACAGAATCCTAAAGCACTTCAAGATGCATCAAATCATAGCCTGTTGGGTAGCCTGGATGTGTGCTTTTCATTCAGTCTGTGCACCCTCTTGTAGCTGCTACTCCTCACTCTCATCTCTTTGACATGTTATGTGACCTACCAACCTGAAGAGTGTGGTATCTTCTCGGCGTTTATCCTCTTTGATGAATGGAGAGAAAAACACAGGGCTTTTTTTTGTTTGTTTATTCTAGGGGAATTTATTCACCATGTTTCTTTAATCCTGTAGACGCAAGTTGTAGAGTCCATCAAGGCAGGATAATGCCTGCAAGACTTAGTGATACCATTAAGGCCTGAAGGCCCACTTTATTATAATGTATGCAGTAGTTCAGCCCTGGCCAAAAATTCACCTTTCTGGACATTGTCTTTGGTGCTTAACTTAATGCCTGGTAATTGGCTATTCAAATATGTATTGAATGAAAGAATGAATCATATAATCATATAGGTCAGTGATTTTCACCTTTTAGATCAAGCAGTCGATTTGGGGGAGGGTGGAGAAGGGTGAGGGTGATGGGGACCAAAATTACCTTTATTTTCAAATTTGTACTTTTAAAAATATTTTATTTATCTATTTTTTAGAGACAGGGTCTCACTCTGTTGCCCAGGCTGGAGTGCAGTGGTGTGATCATAGCTCACTGTAACCTCAAACTCCTGGCCTCAAGTGATCTTCCCACCTCAGCCTCCTAAAGTGCTGAGATTACGGATATTAAGCTACCGTGCCAGGCCTTAATATTTTTTTATAACTGGCAAAAGACATGCATAATTGGGTCTTAGCCTGATGAGTAAAGTATTATAAATTGTCTTTTTTACTTGGCTTACACTTCCAGAATGTGCTTCCCTGTAGTTATATCTCACTACTTTTTACATATATGAACTGGCATTAAAAATGGGGGAGGGGAAGAAATACAGTGGAAAATTTTTGACAGGTGGATTATGCCTGACTGTGCCTCTCATCACATTTGCAAATATAGATGAAGATTGATGGAGAACGAATTCTTAATAATTATATGAAAACTCCAGATTCCACTTGGATCACTTTAGAGACTAGGCTACTTTCCTTTTTATAGATGAGAAATTGGTCAAGAGAAGTTAACTACTTGCTTAAATTCACATAATAAGCATAAGGGAGCCAGAACTCAGTCTTCCTGAATCTCTGGCATTTTTTCTTAGGAAATATGAATTGGCAATCAGCCCTTCCTTTCGAAAACATCAATAAGTATGTAAAATTTTAAAAGTGGTACTGTGTAGCTTAGATTTTAGATTTAGAGATTAGTAGATATAAATTTAAATATCACATTTTTATAAATGTAGGTAGGATCTTTCTAAGCTTAAGCCTGGGAATTGCAATCTCGCTATCTGAACTGGTGGCCCTGAGATCCTCAAACATCTACTTATATTGAATTTATTTGTATGATTGTGAGTTCAGGGGAAGAGAGATGAGGGGAAAGGGAGGAAATTTTAGGTTGGGTTACATGGAGATAGAAAAGTCAAGAAGTGGGATGATGGATATGAGTGTATGGTGGCTGTCCTATGAACTAAGGGCAAAGGGCACATCTTATTTTTGTGAGCAGTATAGGTATAGTTCCCATAAAAAGAAAATTGCAGCCCTGTTTAGGGAGGATCAGCATTAGAAGACAGTATCCTGGATAAGGCAGTACCTTCATGGAAGATGCTATCAGTGGCCTGGGGCTGTCTTCAACATTGCATACAAAGGACATTACAGAACTTCAAGAAACATTCTGAGCACCCATGTTCTCTGAGAAAGGAATTTCAAGGAAGGAGACTTTATTCTGTTGAGCGGTTTGCAGACCAGGGAGATCAAGGTGTGTTCCAGAGAACAAAGGGAGGGATCAGATTTTACTGCAAAGTTCCCACCCAAGTCAATCCAGTTTGTTTATGCAAATAAAGGATTAGGACTTGTGTAGCTCTGATTTGTTGATGCAGTTGAGTTTGATTGATCCATACAGCTGAGCTCAGATTGGCTGAGGCAGATGAACTCTGATTGATTCAGGTAAGCTCGGAAAGTTTCAAAGTAAAAAAGGTGTGCGTTTTGGGGGCGTGTGACCTCTAGTCAGCAAATCGCCCCTGGTTCTGTTTTATATTTAGGTCACTCAGGATCCGTTTTGAAGGACCAACGCCTTCAGATTCACATTTGTTCACAGTTTCTGTAAGGCTTAGAATTTTTATTTATTTAGGTTACCTAAGATTTTTTGGTGTTTCTTTCTTCTGTGGATTTCAAAGTTTTATGGTTGTTTTATAGAGCCTAGTCTTCAAAAACCACACACAGAAGCCCAATATATATAAGAGCAGAAGGGCTGTGTTTGAGGAATCAATTGGAGTCCCAGAACCATACTCACTCTGTACCCCTACTTTACCTCCCCCCCCACAGTGGGTCTGGGACACCTCTGAGGAATTCCCCAGGCTCTGCAGAAAGGTTTTGAAAGCCACGATTTAGGTAGGTGTCAGTTATTAACCAGTGCTACAAATAGAAAGACTTTGGTTAGTTTTACTATGTATTATTAAGAAGTAAATATTTTCATGTTTCTGCATGGTCAGGGCTTTGTAAGCAAAGAAAACTATAATAGAACCTGGGTTAAAGAACAACTCTTGAAAGTTAAAAGATGCCTGAATAGAGAGAGAACTTCCTGGAGCTATGTGTCTATATTTTAAAGGGATGTGAAACCCAGAGCCTAGGAGACATTCTGAAGATTATAAACCCAGTGATGCATGTCTTGTCTCCCCCTAGAGACATTTATTTACATTCCAAAGGATAAGAACCCAATGACCTTCCTCTTTTTTTCCCCCAAGGAGAATTTGCCTACCTTAAGTAGATTAGCTTTGTCTCTCTTTCTCAGAGGAAGGTGGCAGCTCTGTAAAAACTTCCAGATTCAAAATTTCAGGATTCTCCTGTGATTCAAACCCTGTAGTGTTCAAGCCTAATCAACTGGTTCTCATTGCTTTGTGTATGGAGTATGAGGTATGGGAAAATGGTGCATTTCTTGATTTAAATAATAATAACTCTAATCTCTGCACCAGAAACCTTGTGTTTACTTTCAGGCTACAAATGAGTAAATACAGAGATTAAAAATTTATGTGTTTTTGATGTAAAACACTTCTTAGGAAGATATACCTAATAATTTCTATGTACAGAAATGATTGTATGTATACTTCAAGCATAAGGTTTACCTTAACATTTCTTGAAACTTTCTAGATTATCTGTGTTTCCCTGATGTACCTGTTGTTAGCTGTTTCATGTTGGAGACTACTGGTAGTGGCAAAGTAAATGCATCTCTAGAATGTGGTTAGCTCACTCATTGATAGGATTAAGCCTGCATTGAAGACAGTAGATTATTTCACCATCATTTAAGCAATGGTATCATTGAAAAAGCAAAATTTAGAAGCAGCTTGTTTTCAAGAGTTTCTGAGAGCCAAATTCCACTGTTTCATTAAAATTTTGTCTTATTTTCGTTTCTAACCATGCGTGGTAGTCAAGCACAGGTAAAATGTCTTATACCTGTTTAATTCTTTATAGACTAATATTCCTTACCCAGGTGTAACTCAAGTATTAACTCACACTTATAAAAGTTATCACAGAAAATAATAAAATTGCTGACAGATTACTTTTGTATGGCAAAAAATATAAGAGAGCATGAATATTGTTTTTCAGACACAAAGACTAAAAGTATGCTTTAAAATGAGTAAATAAAATTATAATGTCATTAGAATTTGCATCTTTGTACTTTTCCAATTATAAAAATGATATATACCTTTTGTAGAAAATGTGAAATGTTTAAGAAAATAGAAAACAAGGAAAAATATTGATCTCTTGTCCAAGAAACAATTTTTTAATGTTTAAATAAGAAACAATAAGGCCAAGTGTGGCTGGTGGCTCATGCCTGTAATCCTAGGGTTTTGAGAGGCCCTGGGAGGGAGGATCACTTGAGGCCAGGAGATTGAGAACAGCCTGGGCAACACAATGAGACCCTGTCAGTAAAAAAAACAACAAAGAATTAAGTCAGGCATGGTGGTGCGTACCTATAGTCCCAGCTACTCAGGAGTCTGAGGCAGGAGGATCTCTTGAGCCCAGGAGTTGGAAGTTACAGTGGGCTGTGATTACATTACTGCAATCTAGCCTGGGTAACAAAGTGAGACCCTGTTTTTTTTTGAAAGAAAAGAAAATGGGAAAACCATTTATGAATGAATAATTATATAATCTGGAGTTGGTTGGAAAAACATGATGCCTGAACAGAACAGAGTTAATGTAGCAGGTTGCTATCTTTAGAAGGACCATCTTACAAGTTTGGACTTTGGTTGCTGTCTGGGAATTTGACCTTTCTTCTGGGAGTCTGGAATTTTGGTACATGGGAAGGAGAGAGTGCTTATGTGAATAGGCTTCAATAAAAACCTTGGGTTCTGAGTCTCTAATAGACCTCCCTGGGCAGAAACATTGTAAATGTTTCTATGATTTTTTGTTGCTAGAGAAAGAAGCATGCTTGGTGCGGCCTTCCATGGGAGGGAGAGAATGTAAGAGGTCTGTACATGGATTTTTCCAATCTCCGCCTGTGTTTTTTCTCGTTGTTGATCCTGTCATGTGTCATTTTGCTGTAATAAACCTTAGGTGTGAAAGCAACCACGTGCTGAGTCCTGTGAATCCTTCTAGCAAATCACTGAAAATATGGATGGTCTTGGGAAATCCCGAAACAATACCAAGGCAGAAAACATAAAAGAAGTGATTTTTTTGAAAGAATGAAATTCTAAAACAATTTTGAAAAGCAAAGAGTAGATAGGGAAAAATTACTTTTACTAAATATGACTGGTAAAAATATTAATATTTTTACTATATAAATATTATATATTCTATATAAATATTATATAGTTAATATTACATATTAACTATAAAATTTATATATTATTACATATAAGTTAACTTATATATAAGTTAAATATTATATAGTTAACTATATAAATATTATATATAGTTAATATTCTTACTATATAAATAATCTATATAAATCAATAAGAAAAAAATAAATGTGCATGTAGAAATATGGGCCAACAGCAAGAATAACTTATAAGTGAAAATATGAAAAAAGTATTAATAGATATAAAAAATGTTCAACTTCAGAAGTCATTAAATAAATGCAAATTAAAATGACAGTGACATGTAAATTTTTAACTGTCAAATTTGCATCAAATAAACAAGTAAATAGAAAAACCTTCCCAAACCAAAGATTATGTTCAGGGTTATGGAAGATGACTATTTTCATACATTGCTGGTACTGTTATACATAACCTGTCTGGTGGACAATTTGATATTATGTATTAAAGGTTTTGAAGAGTTTGTAATGTGAACATGGCTAAGCCACCTTAAGGTCTGCCTGTGTCCTTGGAAACAAGCTTATTGCTTCCCCTTTTCCATCTCCCCAAACTCTAAAAACCTTAAATAATAATTTTTACCTTTACTTGAAGAGAGGTCTCTGGAAGGATTCCATAGATCTTTACACAGAAAATATCCTAAAGTTCTTTCCAGACTTCTTTCCTGCTCTTCAGAGTTACTCAGTAGAAGCTGTTAAAATAAATATCAAACCATAAAACATAATCTCTCTTACATATGTATTCACCCCACACTTCTTCCAAGATGCTCCTTCCCTTCTATTCCTCCTAGTTAAATATCTGGAGTGTTCTGTGAAATAGGGCTCAATATATTTTTTGTGTTAGCAAGCTTCTCTCATTCAGTCTAACACTGCAGTACCCCGCTGCTCTCACTCCCTCCACACATATTTTCTTCTTTGCTGAGATAATTTCCCTCAAGTACCTATGAAAGTGTTTCATGAACCTAGAGTGGGCACTATTTTGCCAATTGTCCCCTGGAGGGGATACCTTTTTCTAATTTGCACAAAGTTCTTCCATTTGGTCAGTCTTCTAGAGGAGGAGAACCACATCACCAACATTGAGAAGTTCAAGGGGCTTCTTGGGCTTGTGAACATTTTAAAAATTTTTTTATTTATTTACTTTAAATTAAAAAATTTTTTATCACCTGGGAAGTGTTAGAAAGAACATTCTTAATTCAATATTTCAGTAATTTAGTACAGAACACTTAGTAATTTGTAGCTATCATTTTCCCCACCAGTTTCTTATTCATCTACTTCTGATTCTTTGGGTAGCTAACTTCAGAATGGCCCATTGAAGAAGGCTGAGCACCTAAGGAGAATTTTTTTTCCTGTGGCTTGGCTTTTGGTTATGAATTCTATAAGTATAAATTGATTTACAAAGTTTATAAATTGGTGCTGTTTTCCACCCTTCCACATACCAATCCATAGTAGTGGTCCATCTTCTAAATGACTTGAAAAACAATTCCTTGCATATTTTCAGTTGATATTTAAAAGTTTTCATCACTTAAGTAAATTTTATACTGTGAACTAAGAAGAGTAAGATCCGGCACATGTGGGGAATATCTTTTGCTTAGTAGAAGAAGGCTTATTGTGAAGGAAGGCTTATTTGTAGGCTGATCAGTTGCAGGAAAGAATATATATGGAAGTTGAAGACCTGGAAATTGATTTCTTTAAAATGGTTCACGCATCCCTTAGGAAAGTCTTCATATAACCACCCTAGTTTGAAGATTGCTCCTAAAGGGATGGTGGAAAAGTCTAGCCTGAAATGAACTTTCTAGTTGTTGGCTTGGATACTGTGAACTCACTCAGAACTCACTCTGCCTCTGATACTTGGCATCTTTATTGGTGAGGATAGGCTAAGTTGTGCTGCAGTACAAATCGGCTCAACCTCAGTGGCTCAATACAATAAAAATATCTTTGTTACATATGTAGCTACACTGTTTGAAATTTTTAGTTTCCAAGGGGTCTGGAGGATTTCATGGGATGTTCTTAAGGATCAGGGCTAGAATTGTCTTTTATTATTTCTTCCTGTGTTTCGCTGGCCAGATCCCAGTCATTTGACCCCAACCTAACTGCAAGAGATGCTGGGAAATGAGGAGCAGAGGCATTTGGGATTAGCCCTGACTTGTATTAATACTTTGGCTATGGCATGGTTTAACTATGACTCAAAAGCCCTTTTTGCACCATAATTCCTGCAAATTTCTCAAGTTTTTATTAAAATAGTAGTATCCAACAGTTCCAAAACCGGCATGATTCCAAATCCCACGGTAAATAGCAAAGTTTTCACAGGGTAAGAGCAGTTCATAAGAAATTAGTTGTCAGCGGAGGTTGAATTATGAATTATCCATCTAACCATTGTCCTCTGGTTGTCCCTAAACAGTATAATTGCCTCATAACTTTAGAATTACTTTCACTCTACCTTTTGGGGTTTATAATAGGATTCCAAGAACCCTAATAACTAGTACCTGCGTGACGTGCACTTCTTTGCAAAGAGAATTATTTTTCCCTCCGAGACGGGGAGACTGGCTAGAGTGCAGTGGTGTCATCATAGCTCACTGCAACCTCAAACTCCTGGGCTCAAGCAATCCTCCCGCCTTAGCCTCCCCAAGTGCTAGGATTACAGGTGTGAACCACTGTGATTGGCCTGCAATGAGAATATAATAGTGTGGCATACTTGGTGGAAAGCCTTCAGCTCTATTCAGTGAGACCAACTTACTGTGAGAGTCAGCTGAGTATTGCATCTTAGATCTAAATCCTGAGTGGTAGCCCCCAAAACATTAAAGGATGAAAACAGTTTATGTTATATCTAGCACATGATTAGATTTTTTGAACAAAAATGGTACGTCTGTTTATCTACCCATCTATCTATCTACTTATCTCTGAAAGTATTTATACCAAAACACTAGCAATTATTAGCTTCAAATGATTCAAAAATTTTGTTGATTTTCTTTATCAGCATTTTCTTAATATTTTGTACTATTTGTTTATGTAAAGAGAAAACATAGAAATTAATTGCAAAAGTTGAGGATTTTTTGTTTTCATTGTGTCTCTTTCATCTACTTAATTACTTAATCTTAATAATGTAACAAGGGCTTCAGAAAATTAATATTAATTATTATTATTATTTTTTTTTGAGACAGAGTCTCCCTCTGTTGCCCAGGCTACAGTGCCTTGTTTCTTATTTCCTAGGTATTGAAAACAATTTTGCCTAGTGACCCCAGATTTATAATTTCCCTGGAAGGTCTTCTAGTGGATACTAATTTTCCAGGTACCCTATATTCCTAAAATTACCTGTCAAACTAGGTTATTATGAACAGAGCTTCTTCTATGACTTCTAAGGTGTGCTAGAAAGAAAACATGCTAATTACTATAGAAAAAGTGTCAGCAAATTAAGAAAGCATGTTTTGAAGAAATGTCCATCTTTTGATTTCTCACTCATAAGTTCTGATAGTTACATTCTCCATAAAAAGTCAAGTTAGCAAATCCTTTTGGTGTATATCATATGTTCTATTTGATATGGATATTTGACCAGTTTGTTTGTGACTTGGCCTGCTTTTGGTCTCAGTAGTTAGCTAGTACGGGTGGGAAGGGATGCTTAGTGTCACACAGATGAGCCACTTGTGTGGGCATCTGTCAATTATCCCTGCTCTGGTGCTGCTCAAGTTTATTTGTGTCGTGGAAACCCTAGGGCCAAGTACCAGGGGAGTCCTACCAAGCAGGTCTGGCAAGCATAGAATTGATGGCAGCTTCATTATAATTATACTTCTTTGCATGGTTGCCCAGCTGTATCATCATAATAGCTTTCCATACTAGAGGCCAAAAAGACAGATATACAAGCTGCTCAATATATTTCAACAAATTATGTTACAATTGATGCTTTTCCAACTGTTTTTCCCCTTGTAATCATCCCCTACTCCCAACCAGCCTATCAGATTTTTCACAAATAGGCTCTAGTTTTCCTTTTTAAACATAGCATATTGAGAACCATATTTTTTTCTATTCCTTAAAATAATCCTGTGTCCATCTTTTTTTGTTTTCAAATCTGGATTTTAAGTTATTTGCTTAAATATAGGTGGTGTGACTGTATAATACATTTGTGATAATGATGATAATAATAACACTTGCAAACTTTTAGTGAGCATTTACTACATGCCAGGAAGTGTACCAAACACTTTACATACAACATTTCATTTAAACCTTTCAAACCTTGCAAACTGTACGAAACACTTTACATAAAGCATTTTGTTTAAACCTTGCAAATCCTAGGAGATAGGTGCTTCAGATGAGGAAAGGGAAGGTCAGAGAAGTGAAGTTACCTTGCCCAATGTCTCTTGTGTATTAAATAGTAGAGCAGGAACTTGTTTTATTTATTTATTTATTTATTTTTAGAGCAGGGAATTGAATCCAAGCAGTCTGATTTTTTTTTTTTTTTTTTGAGACAGAGTCTCACTCTGTTGCCCTGGCTAGAGTGCTGTGGTGTCAGCCTAGCTCACAGCAACCTCCAACTCCTGGGCTCAAGCAATCCTTCTGCCTCAGTCTCCCAAGTAGCTGGGACTACAGGCATGCACCACCATGCTCGTCTAATTTTTTCTATGTATTTTTAGTTGGCCAATTAATTTCTTTCTATTTTTAGTAGAGATGGAGTCTCTTGCTCAGGCTGGTTTCGAACTCCTGACCTTGAGTGATCCACTTGCCTTGGCCTCCCAGAGTACTAGGATTACAGGCATGAGCCACCACGCCCGGCCTATGAGCTTCCAGTATTCTTTACTAGAGCAGTATATTCAATGGACGCCCTCGCTAAGAATCACTGTACTCTTTGTGATTCATCTCAAGCCTATAATGGTGTGTGTGAAAATGTGTGAATTCTATAACCATCATTCTTACTCCACTGGTCATGGAGCTACATGGAGGAATTCTTAAGAAATGGAAGTTCAAGGAGAATTTGAACCAAGAATTTTACAAAAGTATATTGAATTCTCAATCACTGCCAATGGAAATGAAAAATGGTACAACCAATTTGGAAGATAGTTTGATAGTGTCTTACAAAACTAAAGATAATCTTACCATCTGATTCAGCAACCATACTTCTTGGTATTTACCCAAATGAATTGAAAACTTATGTCCACACAAAAACATGCATACAATATTTATAGCAGCTTTATTCATAATTGCCAAAATTTGGAAGCAACCAAAATGTTCTTCAGGAAGTGAATAGATAAATAAACTATGGCACATCCAGGCAATGGAATATTATTTATCACAAAAGAAAGATCTGTCAAGCCTTGAAAAGATATGGAAGAAACTTAAACATATATTACTAAGTAAAAGGAGCCAATCTGAAAGGGCTACAGACTGTATGATTCCATAGTTTTGCCTGAAAAGGCAAAACTATGGAGACAGCAGTAGAGAGATCAGGAGTTTCAAGGGATGAATAGGTGAAGCACAGAGGATTTTTAGGGCAACGAAATTACTCTTTATGATAATACAATGGTGAATACATGTCATTATGCATTTGTCAAAACTTATAAAATGTACAACATCAAGAGTGAACCCTAATATAAACTGTGGACGTTGGGTGATGATGATCCGTCAATGTATGTTCATTGATAGAACAAATGTACCACTCTGGTGGGGGATATTGAAAGTGGGGGAGGCCATGCATGTGTGGGGGCAGGGAACATATGAAAAATCTCTGTACCTTCTGCTCAGTTTTGCTGTGAATCTAAAACTGCTCTAAAAATAAAGTCTATTAAAAAAATTACCAGATATATTCTCCAGCAAACTGGTATTAACTGAGTAGCATCTAAGTGGACACACAGGTGCTACAGTAATAGGGTATTGGGGAGGTGGGAGGGGGGAGGGGGGCGGGTATATACATACATAATGAGTGAGATGTGCACCATCTGGGGGATGGTCATGATGGAGACTCAGACTTTTGGGGGGAGGGGGGGAAATGGGCATTTATTGAAACCTTAAAATCTGTACCCCCATAATATGCCAAAATAAAAAAAAAAAAAAAAAAGAAAAAAAAAAAAAGCAAAAACACGCAGGCAGTGCATTACGGAAATCCAGGCATTTAAGACTCTCAGCTCAGTCCCATGGCCCAAGTGCTGACTGGGACTGTGCCGCATGCTGGCTTTGCAGAATTAGAGACCTGACTCACACCAACAGCCCCAGACTCCTCATCAAATAACACAGGAGAGATAAGAGTACCTATCTCACAGGCTTGCTATAAGAATAAGTTAAATAATTAACTTAAGTATGAAACATTTAGCAAGAACTCATAATGAATACTCATAAATGTTCCATATCACTATCACATTCATCATTATTAAGGGCATTCTAAATATCCCCTAAGACAGACCTAGTACCCAACAGGCCTAACCCTCAAGAATAGAGTGATCAGTCTAATCCTGTGTGTATGCATATGTATGTTTACATATGTAAAAAGAGAAAATGGCAACACAAATATAGCAAAAATGTTATCAATTGGTGACTTCTACATAAAGGGTATAGAGCAAAAAAAAAAAAAAAAAAAAAAATTATTGAACCAGTAGTTAATTTCCCCCCTATGGACTTAAGTTCATCTTCATCTCAGTCATCATGATCTAAACTTTGTAAACCATTTGGCTGAAATTTGATTTGTTAAATGTGTTCATGTGAATTATTAATATAATTATTGATCTATCGACTTATTTTTGTAGCTGATGAATAAAGAGAAAAAGGGAAGTACACATGATTGTAAATTGTTTAATAGACTGTTAAAATTTATTATTTCCTCTGTCTTGAAAGAACAAATGTGCAGAGATCTTTGTTGTTACTTTCAGAATCCTACTTGTTAGGATGTCCTTGTTTAGTTACCTTTTTATTTTTCATTAGAGAAACAATCTTCAGTATAGCTGTGAATAGTCTGGTATTAGAGCCTTTAATTTTTACAGATCAACTTTTAATTGGATAAGAGCAAGATTTCTATGTTACATATAAAGCGGAATCATAGTGAAGGATAGATATTGTTTTTGATAGCAACAGATACTGCTTAAAACAGAATACGAAGAATTCTGCATTCTTTCCTCTGAAAATTAGTAATCAATACTCTTCAAATATTTTTTGTGTTTGCCAGATATGGACCATGTAAAGCCATTGGAGGGTGTAAAAATTCTGGATCTAACAAGGTTTGTACTGGTTTATCTGTACTGTTTTGGTGATTGGGTTTTCCTCTTCTCTCAAAAACATTTATTTATTTTTGGATTATGAGAGGATACTTACATGTTTATGTTGACATTTTGGAGAAGAAAAAAAGAAAAGAAAAATTCCTGTAGTCTTTCAGTGTAAAAGGTAATTAGTGTAAAATTTATGCATTTTCCCAACCAAAACATTTATGTATAATTCAAAAAAACAAAAATTGGAAACATTTTAAAAATTACAGTTTTATACATTTTAAAAATGTTATATTTTGAATATTTTCCCATGTCATTCAAAATTCAACAAAAACATAAAATAGTGTTTTATTATATAGATGTCACATAATTACTTAATCATCCTCAAACATTCACTGTTATAAATTAGGCTTCCTTGTATACAAATCTTTGACTCAGTTTCTATTTCTTCTGCAGGATAGAACTCTAGAAATAATATTACTGGGTTGAAGGGGATAAACTTTTCTAAAGCTCTTGATACATATGGCCAAATTACAGTTTGAACAATTGTGATTGTTACTAGTATTATATGAGTTGGTCTGTGTGGCTGGACTATTAAGAAGAGAATTAACATAAGAATTTTCAAGATGGTAATTATTTATCATTGTTAACATTGTAGAGTCCTGGCAGGACCTTTTGCTACTATGAATTTAGGAGATCTTGGAGCAGAAGTCATAAAAGTGGAGAGACCAGGTAAAGCTACTGCCCCCTTTAAAAAATAGAAACAAGCTAATAAATATTAGTATTTTTAGTAATTCTTTAAATATCCACCTTGAGTGTACCTGTAAGTGGGTAGAAGAGGGATTGAAATGAATTGATTATTTTCTCTTTTCTATTCCTTATTTTCCTCTGAAGCTATACTTTTTTTTGAGACAGAGTCTCACTCTGTTGCTCAGACTAGAGTGCCATAGAGTCTGCCTAGCTCATGGCAACCTCAAACTCCTGGGCTCAAGCAATCCTTCTGCCTCAGCCTCACAAGTAGCTGGGACTACAGGCATGCACCATCATGCCTGGCTAACTTTTTCTATATATTTTTAGTTGGCCAATTAATTTCTTTCTATTTTTAGTAGAGACAGGGTCTCACTCTTGCTCAGGCTGGTCTTGAACTCCTGACCTTGAACGATCCTCCCGCCTTGGCCTCCCAGAGTGCTAGGATTACAGGTGTGAGCCACTGCACCCAGCCAAAATACTCTATTTTAAAAATGTTTGTAGACTTTTACTTCGAAGCAAGACCTAGACAGCTAAAATTTTATTCTAAAATATTATTTTAAATTATTGACATTTGCTATTTAGTAACTTAACTTGCCTTTCTGATTTGTTGTTGCTACAGAAATATTTTGTAGACTTGCTTATCCCTATTCTGTACCTAGCCCCAGATGCCACTTTATCATAAAGACTCACACATCATTATTCTGATTTAAATTGTATTTAACAAAAATATTTTGCAGACTCAGTATTTTCTCATACATTCAATGCCAAGAAACACTGAAAGAGCTAACTGACTTGCTTGCCAAAAACTGACAGTAATTTTTGGACCCTTGGTATTTGCTGTTCATTAAATCTAAAGACTGCCAGTAGTATATTTCCTTCGAGATTCTGACTTTCAATAATGGAACTTGGTGAAAGAGGCTATGGAAAGATTCAGTGATTAACATGAATAGGCAAAGAGCTTGGGCAATTTTAACAAGCTCCTATGGCCCCCTGTAGGCTGCTGATTTCACTGCACTGAGCTGATCTTGCTCAGGCGCCTGTGGAATATTTATGATGAGTTAGCCTATTGGTTTGAAATGTCTCATGATGTTTCAGAATTAGAGATTAATAGTTCATATTATTGTTTTCAGGAACTGGTGATGATACACGAACTTGGGGGCCACCTTTTGTGGGAACAGAAAGTACATATTTTCTCAGTGTTAACAGAAATAAAAAAGTAAGACATCATCCCTTTTTTGCTTTTGTAGAGTAATTCTCGTGTCATAACAAAAGTTTTGGTATCATTATGGCTTGTTTTTTTTTTTTTTTTTAGATGTAACTAATATTTCAAATAAGGTGAAATTTTATTCATTCACCAGTCACCAAATAGAAACAATAGAGCTTTTTACTAATCTTCCATCTCTACTAAGTAACTTTCATGAGAATTTATAATGGGACTAATTTTATGAAAGGGAAATCATTTGATTCTTTACATTTGTTATTCTTTTGGAGAATGCTAATTGCTTAACATTTGCTATTATTATTGGAAAACATCTGCTATAATTCTTGATATCATCCTAAAAAATCCTAATTGCAAATAAAATCAGTAAAGATGATTTACATATTTAATTATGAGTAAAATAAATTTGCTTTAAGAGGGGAATCTATGATATGAAAGGCTTTCTTGTTGAACTGTCAGTAATAAGAAAAACTTTTATGATAGTATTTTAATATACATATTTTAATTTTTAGAGCATAGCTGTTAATATCAAGGACCCAAAAGGGGTGAAAATCATCAAAGAGGTACAGTATGCTCTGGGGAAGGCATCTTATAACCAAGGTTGTAATTAGTGATTTAAACGTTAGAGTAAAAGTGTTTTAAAACTTGATTTTATTGACAATCTGTACTTTTGTGATAATCTTTATTTCTTGTGACCTTTAAGTATTTAACTTGACTTTTATAGTAAGTATAATGTGCTTTATAATTTCTTGTATTTTGTGTGTAATTATAGTACTAGTTACTATTGACTGAGTGCCTACTCTGCATCAGATCCTGGGCTTGGGCACTTTACTTCCATTATGTCCTCTAATCCTCGGAATTAGACTTGTAAGTGAAGTATTAGAATCCCTGTGTTCATGGAAGGGAATTGAGTCTCATGGAATCTAGGATGCTCCGAAGATTACTTATCTAATAAGGGGAAAAGTTGATATTTGAACCATGGTCACAGCAGTGGAGAGCCCAAGCTTTTTCTAACGCTTACTCAAATGGCCAATATATTCACACCCAATCTCAGCATCTTTCTTTGAGGGGCAGGAAGGCATAATGGTTGAGGATACATAGCTTCACATGGAACTTGAATCTTGCCTTCTCTGCTTACTGGCTGTATGATGTCAGGCAGCTGACTTAACTTCTTTGTGCCTCAGTTTTTTTCATCCGTAAACTGGGGATAATAATAGTACCTACATCTTAGGGCCATTGTTAGAATTAATATGTGTAAAGTATGTTGAAGAGTGCTTGCCAAATGGTCAGCACTCATTAATTATTAACTATTATTATTTTCTGATGCACATGATGTTGGATTCATCACATGAGACAAAACTTGTTTGCCATCTTTGTTGAAGTTTACAGTCTAATCTAATGGATGTATAATGTGCCTAAGTAAACAGGGGATTGGTTCCAGGACCCTTGAGTATACCAAAATCTAAGCATACTCAAGTCCTGCAGTTAGCCCCGCAGAACCAGCTTATATGAAAAATGGTCTTTGGCTGGTGCAGTGGTTCACTTCTGTAATCCCAGCGCTTTGGGGTGCTGGGAGGATTGCTTGAACCTAGGAGTTCAAGATTACAGTGAGCTATGATTGTGCCGCTGCACTCCAGCCTTGGTGACAGAGAGAGACATTGTTTCCCAAAACAAAACAAAACAAAACAAAACAAAACAAAACAAAAGTTGAGTATAAGTTACCAAAGCATCAACTTCAGCTTCATTGCTCTGCTGCTACTTTATCTATCTTGGTGACTGACAGGTAATTTTTAATTATTAAGATCAGAATCAGTGCCCATCCTCTTTGGTTCTGTTGCATCAATCCACCCAATTTAGAATTTTTGTTTACTAGATATATTTTGAACCCCAAACTTGAAAAATTTCTTGATCTTACCACCCTGCTTTCCCATATCTTTTCTATAGCATAACCTAGGTTTAGTTTGTTTTTATTTTTCTTTTCAAACTCAGTTAATTTTTCTAAATTGTTCTCCATTGTTGTTGGACTGCTCTGTTTTCCAACAGTGACCACCCTTGCCTTGGACTCAACTCTTATTGTCTATATTCTCGGACAGTAAGAAGTATCTTCTCCTCAATAGTTATTATTATTATTATTTTATCTAGGAGACTGTTATACCCCCAATACTTCTCTCTCTGTTCTGTGTTTCTTGGTATGTCTTCAGTGTTCACAGTCCTGCTTCTTTTGTTCCATTACAGAACATTCTGATAACTTATGCTGAGTAGTCAAGGTTTCAGACTTGATTTAAAAAATACTTTGCATTTTATTAGGGTTTCTCAATGTGACAGTGATAGGTGGAATTCATAACTATTGCTACTAAGACATCAATGTCCATGTGGATATTTTAGCTTACATGTATAATTCTGACCAAAATAAATGGATTGCCTGTACTTCCTTCCCACTCTCCTTGGATCCCACCAGTGTCCTCTACCAGATTGTAACAATTTAAAATTATGTTTCATTATGGGCTTTATTTCTCTTCAAGTCTGACTGATAACAATAAATAACATTTCAACTGATACTAAGCTTAAACAGATTGCCTGGGGACATTATTTATGTCTATTTCTTTTAGTTATGTATCTTACTGCCTAGTGGAAAAAGTTATTTTTTTGCGTAGTCTTTTATATTCTTTCTGGCATGGATTTCTCTTTTGGCCTTAAGAGTAGCAAAACAACCCCTGCATTCAGACCTTGGTGGCTATGATTGCTAGTATAATGAGTCTAGTTTATAGAAACAGTTCCAGAGTATTATACAAGGCAATCAGCTAGACACATGAGAGCTCCAAAAAGTATGACTCCTTTGTCAACTAGGCTAACCAAAACCAGCTTGTATAAAAAGCAAAGCTCTGCTTACAAAATCTATGTGGAGCCTAGTATTTTCATGGCAATATGATTTGATAACTTTTGAACATGTGTCATTCAATATTTGGAATAATTCTTTATGTTAATTAGTTGACAGTCACAATATTCATATTATGGGCATGTATAATCGGCAGCAGAAAAATGCCATGGGTTTTGTTTTCCTCCAACATTTTATTATAAAAAATTAAAACATTCAGAAAAGTTGAAAGAACAATTAATGAACTCTCACTTATCACATATCTAGATGAAACAATCTTGGCATTTTGCTATACGTCACGCTGTTTGTTTTCTTTCGTGTCTGCAGAAGTGCTTTGTAAGTAGTAGATAGAGGCTTAGAGAAATCTGTGGAATGAATTGAAGTGTAACTGAAGCCCGTGTTTTACTTAATTGTAACAGCTGCCCTCTACCCTCCCAAGCAGAATCATTAATCATAAATAAATGCATTTCTATTGGGGCTCATCCTGGAGCATACTTTATGGAGTTGGCCATGTGAAAAGAAGTTCAGTTGTTAACTGGCACCTGAAATTTGGAAAGGATGCCTCTATGGCTTGAGATTTCAGATGCATACTTGAAACCTTTCTCTGTCCTAATCTTAATATATTTATATGCCTCTCCTGGGCCCCTGGTTTTAAGCATTCTGGATGATGACAGTTTATATCCTTGAGATATTTCCTAAGATCCACCTTGCCTCCAATTTTGTTAGGTCAGATAATTATATATATATACTCCACATTTAGTGTATATTATGTTGATATAACAGACACTCAATTTATTTACATGTATACATCTAAAATTTATATTAATTCAAACCTTTCCATCTAGAGCAAATGTTGGCAAACTGTGTGGGTCAAATCAGGCTTGTTTTTATACTGCCCATGCACTAAGGATGGATTTTAGATTTTTAAAGATTGTTAAAGAGGCCGAGGGTGGTGGCTCACGCCTGTAATCCTAGCACTCCGGGAGGCAGAGGTGGGTGGATCCCTCAAGGTCAGGAGTTCGAAACCAGCCTGAGCAAGAGCGAGACCCCGTCTCTACTAAAAATAGAAAGAAATTAATTGGCCAACTAAAAATATATAGAAAAAATTAGCTGGGCACAGTGGCTCGTGCCTGTAGTCCCAGATACTCAGGAGGCTGAGGCAGGAAGATCGCTTGAGCCCAGGAGTTTGAGGTGGCTGTGAGTTAGGCTGACGCCATGGCACTCTAGCCTGGGCAACAGAGTGAGACTCTGACTCAAAAAAAAAATAAAAAAAAAAAAATACGATTGCTAAAGAAAAATAAAGAAGGATGTGTGACAGAGAATGTACATGGCCTGCAAAGCCTGAAATATTTACTATTTGACCTTTGTAGGGAAGGTTTGCCCACCCCAATCTAGAGTCTTATTCTGTTACATTAGTTTGTATATGTGTGCATATCTAAATCAATATCTAAATCTATGTTAACAAGGAAATTAAAAAAATTATTGAATAGTTATTAGACACCTGGATGTGTTCAAGAATTACTGTAATGAATTTATGTGAGTGACCTAGTACAATTTTGTGATGATTTAAAAAAGACTTTAAAAGGTATGAGGTCACAACTGAAATTTTCAAAAAGAATTAAACTAAGCTTTACAATGGTTCATTGTCCTCTAATTCTTATAGCAGTGTTCTGGGAGTCAAAATCTGGATCCGAATTCTGACAGTTACTGGTTCACCGGGCTATAGTTTAATAGTTTGAGATAAACTCTACTGGTACATTAAATACATTTAAAACTCACTGGAGGCCGGGTGCGGTGGCTCACGCCTGCAATCCTAGCACTCTGGGAGGCCGAGGTGGGAGGATTGCTCAGGGTCAGGAGTTCGAGACTAGCCTGAGCAAGAGCGAGACCCCCATCTCTACTAAAAATAGAAAGAAATTAGCTGGACAACTAAAAAATATATATAAATATATAAATTAGTCAGGCATGGTGGCGCATGCCTGTAATCCCAGCTACCAGGGAGGCTGAGACAGGAGGATCTCTTGAACCCAAGAGTCGGAGGTTGCTGTGAGCTAGGCTGACGCCACAGCACTCTAGCCTGGGCAACAGAGTTAGATTCTGTCTCAAAAAAAAAAAAAACAACCAAAAAAAACCCCAAAAGCTCACTGGAAAGAAAACGTCTGAAAAGTATAAGAGCATTTCAGAATCATGTTTACATTTATTAAGTGAATGTTATAATGAGTAGTATTACATGATAGAGATGGAGAGTAGTAGACATGGTATTTAGTTTTTTTGTAAAGGTTTTATTTTTTTTTATTTATTTATTTTTTAAATGTGACTCCTATCTATAGTTTGTAAAGGTTTTAAAAGATGTTTTTCATATATTTCATGTACTTATATTCTAATTTTTCTACCTAACCTTTTGAGGATATATTTGGACAGACCACATAGTATAGATATTTCTTTACCTAGGCTACATTTAAAGGAAGCAGAATCCATTTAATACCAGGTATTTACAAAAATGTAACAGCCATTATTTTACTGACAGTAATACTGTGAGTAGTTGGCCAAGGTTTTTTTTTTTGTTTTTTTTTTTTTTTTGAGACAGAGTCTCACTTTGTTGCCTAGGCTAGAGTGAGTGCCATGGCGTCAGCCTAGCTCACAGCAACCTCAAACTCCTGGCTCAAGCAATCCTACTGCCTCAGCCTCCCAAGTAGCTGGGACTACAGGCATGTGCCACCATGCCCGGCTAATTTTTTCTATATATATTAGTTGGCCAATTAATTTCTTTCTATTTATAGTAGAGATGGGGTCTCGCTCTTGCTCAGGCTGGTTTCGAACTCCTGACCTTGAGCAATCCGCCCGCCTCGGCCTCCCAGAGAGCTAGGATTACAGGCGTGAGCCACCGCGCCCGGCCCAAGGTTTTTATGTTTATCTGATTCTGCTTCATCTGCCTCCTGTGATTTTTCTGGACTATTACAAAGTGAGGATCAATTTTGTGTACTAAAATTAAAATTCTGTTGTGTTGGGATTTATCAAAAGTTTGGAAGTCTGACTCATCTTTACCCCTTCCTTCAGCTTGCAGCTGTTTGTGACGTATTTGTGGAAAACTATGTCCCTGGCAAACTGTCTGCTATGGGCCTGGGATATGAAGATATAGACAAGATCGCTCCTCACATCATCTATTGTTCCATCACAGGTATGCCAACCCCACACCCCCATAGTGCACTGGTTTTCCATTTCATGTTTTCCTGTTTCTTAAGGAACCTCTTGCTGGTATTGGTTTTCTGGAAGTGATTCTGCTTTTCCTTTACCGAGGCCATTTAGGCTGCTGAATACTAACTATTAAGGAACACTAACCTAAATGAAGATGTTCATGAATTTATTGGCAATTTGTATTTCTTGTTTGAATTGTCTGCCTGTATAGTCTTGGCAGTTTTTATATTGATGTTTTATAAATATTTACAAAGTACTGTTATTAACTTATATGTAGGTAAATTGTAGGTGAAATATTAATTGGCTTTAAGATAACACAGAAACTAAACATATCCCTTCAATATATCCAGAAGCACGAAGCCAAGGAAAGGAAAAGAATGCTACAGAGTCTTCTGATTGTTCAGCCCTTGCCAGTGAATTTTGTGTGTGTGTGTGTGCATGTGTGTGTGTGTATGTGTGTGCGCGTTTATGCTATAGGGAAAAAAGTCACAGTGTCACTTAGTTTTACATAGAAGTACTTAACTAATAATTAGGGATGCAATATAGCAAAGTTATAACTTAAAAATAGAAAGTTATAGTTTTTGTGAGAAAAATACATAATATTTTCAGTTTGTATTCATTCATCCACCAAATATTTACTACAGGCCTATCATCTGCCAGTCAGTATTCTAAGGTTCTGGGATAGGGGAGTGATAAAACACATCTATGTTCTATGGGGGATTTATATTTTAGATTAGGAAAATAGATAGTAAATATATAAGCACTTTTCTTTTTTTTGGCGATGGAGTCTCATGGTGATGAGAGGTAAAGAGAAAAACAAAGCAGGGCAAGAGGGTGGGCTAAGGAAGAGCTGTTTTATGTTGGGAGGTGAGAGAAGGCTTTACCTATAAGGTGGGATTTGAATGGAGACCTGCATGAAGTAAAGGAATGAACCACCTAGCTGCTGGCAAAGTGGGTGTCAGGCAGGGCAAACACCAAGTGCAAAGGACCTGAGGCAAGAAAGTGCTGGAGGTGTTTGAGGACAAGCAATGCCGGGTGGCTGAAGCAGAGTGAGCAAGGCAGGAGTCACAGGAAGAAAATCAGGGAGAGGTTGGTTAGCAAGGTTGTATTAATAAAAGGCCTGTGGGCTACTTTGAAGGAATTTGGGTTTTACTCTGAATAAGGTTATAAGCTAATGGAGGATTTGAGCAGAAGAATGATGTGATCTGAAATATTTTTAAAAGAATCCCTCTAGCTACTGTGTTGAGAATGGCCTGTGGAGGACAAAGGTGGAAGCAGAAGCACAACTGTGAAGCTGTTGAAATATTCCAGGCTGGAGACAACGGTGGCTTGAAGTATGGTAGTCGTGGTGCAGGAAGTTGAAGGGTGATAGGATTCTGAATATCTAAGATAGTCTGGCTAGGATTTATTCATGGATCATATATGAGTCTTGAGAAAGAGTGGTATTAAGGATAACTCTAAGATTTTTGCCTGAGCAATTAGAAGAATGGAATCACTATTTACTGAGTTGAACAAGAGCGGAAAGAAGTTTTGGTGGGGAAAATATCAAGAGTCAGGTTTTGGACATATCTTGCTTCTGATGTCTGTTAGTTATTTAAGTGGAGGTGCAGAGCAAAGGATGGGATCTAAGAGTCAGGAGTTCAGAGAAGATGTAAAATTTAATAGTTTTGAGCACATATAAAGCCTGGGTGAGATAATTTGGAGAATGAGTGTAGATAGAGAACAGAGAGTCTGAAGGGCTGAGCTTGATGCACTGCAAAGACCAGATGATTGGGAGATGGTGAGGACACAATGAAGGAGACTGAGAAGGAATTGAATGAGGTGGGAGGAGAATCTCCTGGAAGCTAAGCACAGAAGTGTTTATGTTCATAGATAGGTTAAGCAGAAAGGCATAATGTGTAAAGCACATATAGATCAGAATTACTTGCATTTCTGAAATTCATTATGATCTCCCTCACTTCAGAGCCTTTACACATGATGTTTCCATTGGTTGGAACACTGTTCCGCCACCACACCTCGCCTTGTCCTTTACATCTCAGCTTGGATGTTGTCCCTTCTTCTTCTTCTTCTTTTTTTTTTTTATTTTGAGACAGAGTCTTGCTCTGTCACCCAGGCTAGAGTGCTGTGGTGTCAGCCTGACTCACAGCAACGTCAAACTCCTGGGCTCAAGCAATCCTCCTGCCTCAGCCTCTTCAGTAGCTTGGACTACAGGTGTGTGCCACCACACCTGGGTAAATTTTTTCTAATTTTAGTAGAGACAGGGTCTCGCTCTTGCTCAGGCTGGTCTTGAGCTCCTGACCTCAAGCGATCCTCCTTCCTTGGCCTCCCAGAGTGTTGGGATTATAGGCGGGAGTTACCATGCCTGGCCAGATGTCCTCACTTCTGTGCAGAGTTTTTCTATCCCTGAAGATTCAGTTGGGTGTTCCCTATCATGTTTTGTACTTGCCTCTTCACTTGCCTTTCTCCCTCACTCTCTTGCCAGCTGTTGTTCTATTCCCAGTTCTACCCTTAGTGCAGAGCACATGGTGTAGGGGTTCAACAGCAGTCTCTTGAATCAATGAATGAGTAGTCAGAACTAGAAAGAGTCTTTAATAGCTGCAATTTTTTTTTTTTTTTTTTTGAGACAGAATCTCACTCTGTTGCCTGGGCTAGAGTGCCATGGCATCAGCCTAGCTCACAGCAACCTCAAACTCCTGGGCTCAAGCAGTCCTAATGCCTCAGCCTCCCAAGTTCCTGGGACTACAGGCATGTGCCACCATGCCTGGCTAATTTTTTATATACATACTTTTAGTTGTCCAGCTAATTATTTTTTTAGTGGAGATGGGATCTCACTCTTGCTCAGGCTGGTCTTGAACTCCTGACCTTGAGCGATCCGCCCGCCTCGGCCTCCCAGAGTGCTAGGATTACAGGTGTGAGCCACCACGCCGGGCCTGCAATTTTTTTCCCTGCATTGATAAGTAGTAAATATTATGCTTACATTTTCCAAAGAAACTTTCAGAGGATAGCCTGGGGTCAGTGCACAGTTGGCCTAATCACTTATTTCTTCTATAGCTTATTTTTTTTTTCTTCTATAGCTTATTGATAGCACTATACAATGATCCTTGCCTTAAAGTACCAAAAGAGCCTGTACCATGAAGCAAATATTCAATTGTGCTCATAGCTCACTATGCCTCAGGTCTTTTCCTAAGGCAGGACAAGGAACTAGTGAATTTAAAATGATTTTAAAAAGAAATTAAGCAAAAACTTTACTCCTTATATTTCAGTAATTTCATCTTAAAATATATATCTGAATTTCTTCTTTATTGTAAAAAGCCACAAAATATGTTCTTTTAAAAATATTTATTATTAATAAAATAATAACTAAAATACTCCTATTTCTGTGCATTCAGGTTAATTGAGGTGTAATACTTTGCTTTTCACAGTGTAATTGTCTATGCTTGTTGTCAGATAAACTAAGCTATAACTACAATGTTGGGCTGATTGTTATTATTTTAAATAGGAAGAAGAGCTTCAGTAATTAATAACTTCTGTACTGAATGAGATTGAGAGGTTCTGTACTTGGTAGATGACTCTTTGCCACGAGATCTATTCTTTTTAAGATGTACTATTTTATAGATCTGTAATCACATTTTCATTTTTGTATCTATATAACAATATTTATATGTGTGACAGAGAGAGGCCGATAATTTTCTTTAGATTCTCACATTATTGAGGTTTAAAATATTAATATAGGTAAATTGTTATCTTCTGAATTACACTATTACCATAAAAATGCTGTATAACTAACAAGTGTAAAAATCTTATATGACAATAAGTTTGTATTTCTCTTTCCCATGTCTGTGATCAGCTGAGATTCAGTTGATATAGCTGGTTGGGTTTGGCTCTAAGTGATCAGCTGAGATTCAGTTGATATAGCTGGTTGGGTTTGGCTCTAAGTTGAGGGTTGGGGCCTGGTTTGCTCTGTATGTCTGTTATCCTCTTTGGACCAGTAGTTACCAAATGTACGTTCTCCTCATAGGGAGATCCCTATGTTCTCCTCCTGTGGGATCCCACATCACATCTGCTAACATGCCATAAGTCAAAGCGAGTCTCCTGGCCAAACCCAACACCAATGGATGGTGAAATATATTCTGCTCTAGTGGGAGGAACTACAGAGTCACATGGCAAATGGCATAGATTTCAAGAAGGATGAAGGTTGGGAAAAAGAATGTATTTCATCACATCATCCATCCAAATAAAATGCTAATCGATTTGGGAAGGCTCACACTCCCCAAAGATTTCACATTTGTAACTAAATGTGGTTATAAGAACAGGGACAAAAGTTCTTCTGGGCCTTGACTTAATGATTGGAGAATCTCTTAAGTTTTCTTCCAGTTCTCAAATTCTATATTAAAATTTTAATGTGGCAAAGAGCATTGAATATAGCTTATATAATTCAGTAGTTTTTGGCTAATGAGGAATGGGTCTATCACATGCTTCTCCGTGATAGAGATGGGGGTTGAGGGATGAGGGGCAGAGGCTTGTGTAGTCTGAAAAAGTACCTCTCATTATTCTGTAATTCCTTCTATTCCCACCTCCTGGCAGTCATTAGAATAACACCTCTACACTTCATTTTCCTTTATTTCCTGATAATGAAACAGATCCAGGATGCCTAGGGGATCTAAGTTCACACAAATAGGTTTAAAACTCAGGCTTCTTGACTTAATATTAAGTGCTTTTATGCTCTTCATATCATTGTTAAGTGAGGACATGGATTTTGTGCTGATGAGACACTGAATAGCTCTATTTGAGAAATTATATATATATATATATATATATTGAGACAGAGTCTAGCTTTGTTGCCCAGGCTAGAGTGAGTGCTGTGGTGTCAACCTAGCTCACAGCAACCTCAAACTCTTGGGCTCAAGTGATCCAATCCTGTCTCAGCCTCCTGAGTAGCTGGGACTACAGGCATGTGCCACCATGCCCGGCTAATTTTTTCTCTCTCTATATATATTAGTTGGCCAATTAATTTCTTTCTATTTGTAGTAGAGACGGGGTCTCGCTCTTGCTCAGGCTGGTTTCGAACTCCTGACCTCGAGCAATCCGCCTGCCTCGGCCTCCCAGAGTGCTAGGATTACAGGCGTGAGCCACCGCACCGGCCGAGAATAATATATTTTTGTCTTTCTCTTTCATTTGTTGTTAATTTTATTTGCAATGGTGGAAGCGATGAACAAATTTACTAGTCAAGGAATCTAAATTTCAACAGATTCTTTTGAAAGCAAAAGTAATTTATGAGTCATGAATTTGGGTATATATAGAGCAAGGTTCATCTGTTTTTTAAAAGTTTGATATTCTTGGTAATCAATGTTTTTTTATTTTTAATAAGTCTGATTATATCAGTCTAAAGTTGCACATGTTATGATTGGGATCCTAGATTTTCTTGATGTTTCTCAGTGGCATTGCTGTTTTGTCAGTGCTGTCCAAGCCCAAATAGTCTGTTCTCACTCACATGTTGGCTTTATTGCTGATGAGAGTAATCTTAGAATGGCTGGGAGGTTTACTTTAATACACTCTGAGAGTTATGTGGTTGAAATTGCCTCAGTCTATGGAATTTGGTCCACAGGACAAAAATGCTAGACCAGTCACAAGGGAGGAAGGAACTGATTATTTTTATTAGCACAGTCCTCTTATCGTTTCAGAGGAAGCAGTGTATGCACATTAGGGGGCAGTGTTTAAAAAGCTATTATTCACTAGGAATTTTTGAGAAAACAGCAATGTTTCCTGTGTACTGCTGGGTAGGGAGATTCTCTAAAGGAAATATTTGAGAATTTTTTAAGTGGCTGCTCTAGTCCTCTATATACTTTCAGAAATACAATGGTATTTTCCCTAACAATTTAATTTTAAGTTGTACTTTCTTTCTGAGCATGTTATTTTTTTTGTCTTCTGAGCATGTTATTAATTATAAAAATTTAGCAATAAGATTATTCTTGCTACATTAAAAATATTTCTTTTCTTCTTAATTTCATTACTCTTTATTTCTGGAAGGATAAACATTACATTATTTTATTAACTAGACTAAGTTTGTAGTGGGAACATGTGTATGTCCTTTAATGAAGTTTCCTGATTTTTTTTGAAGGAATGGGGTTTGAAAAATGTCTTTTTAATTTTTATAAATTTCTCAGGGACATTTTCTAAATTTCTGTCCTCATATGGACACAGTACAGCGTTCCATTTGGGATAGGGCCTCTTGAGGGACCTCAGGACTCAATTCAGAGAGAATATTCCATAGTGTTAGACCCATTCTTTTTTTTTTTTTTTTTTTTATTAGCAAAGACAGACCCATTCTTTAGTTCTAAATACAAAAAGCCTGAGAGCTCTACTTATGAGATAACGAAGAGCATATGTTAAAATAAAGGGACAAGGATAGCCAAGACGGTTTTGAGGAAGAGCATGGTAGGCAGACTGGCCTTGTTAGACATAAAGACTTACTTTGTAACAATAATAATTAAGACAGTGTGGTATTTACACAAGGATATGGAAATAGATCAATGTAGCAGAACAGAGAGATCAGAAATGGACTGGCATATAGATGGAAATATGATTTTTTTTTAAGGCTTATACTACAAATCATTAAAGGATGGATCATATAGAAAACTATGGTGAAACAACTGGTTATCCTTATGAAGGAAGATCAAATTTATCTTCTAGTATATTCTTTACATTAAAAAAATGTTCCAGATAGATTTAAACCATAAATATAAAAAGTGACACTTTATACCTTTTAGAAAACAATATAGGAAAGTATCTTTATAACTTTAGAGTAGGGAAGAATTTTATAGGCACCACACAAAAGGCACAAACTACAAAGAAAAAGATTGATAAACGTGACTACTTATTAAAATTAAAACCTTTTGTGCATTGAAAGACACCATAAAAAAGCAAGAAAACAAATCATAGACTCTTGAAAGATAACTGACAAAGGATTAATATCCAGAATATATATAAAAAATTATTCTAATCAAATGGAAAAAAGCAAAACAACAGAAAAATGGGCAAGCTCCAAACAAGGAAACCTGAATCTCCAGTAAATGAATTAGTCACTCTCAGTAGTCTTTGGAAAAATGCAAATTAAAACAAAATCCATTTCACACCCATGTGAGTGACAGACATTTAAAAGTCTGACAATACCAAGTGTGAGTGAAGCAAGGGAGCATTGAACATTGCTGGTGGGATTGTAAATTGGTACACTCACGTTGACAAGACCTCATGAAGTTGTACAAGAGTCTACCCTATGACCTACAGTTTTACTTCTAGGTATATGCCTACAAAAATGGAAAGTTTCCTGAACTTTCCAAAGTTCAGAAATGAAAGTGAAATAAACAAGTTGCAAAAGATGATACCAGGTAAAGAATACCATTTATATAGAGTAAAAATCATATGAAATACTATATATAGTTTTAGTAATGTACTCATATGTGGTTGAAATACAAAGACATACATGGTAATGAAAAATACTAAATTCAAGAGAATGATTACTCCTTAGGAGTGGGGAGGGAGGTTGTGGGACAGGGAAGGGATACACACAGGACATCAGCTATATTTGCAAAAGAAGCTGACTGGCTGGCACATGAGTATTTGTTATTCTGTATTTTATGATTGAAATAACAACAACAGAAGATTCAGAAATGTCCAGATAATTCCCTTCCTTCTTTCATTTTGTCTCCTCCTCGCCCCCAAACAAATATTTCTTGAGCTTCTCTATATACTCCTGTCTGTGTTCAGGGCAAACAATGCAGAAATTGTTCCTGCCTTTAAGGAGCTTACAGCCTAGTGTCAGAGATATTCTACAAACAAGTTAAAAAATATAGTATGGCATGTATTAATAAACTGTGCTGTTATGAAAGAATCAGAATACTGTGGTAGAGACTAATAGAGGAGGGGATGTGTGCTGTAAATGGGACAGTCAGGGAAGGCTTTTTTGGTGAGGTAACATCTACAGACCTAAAGGACGGGGAGCTAGCCATGCAAAAAGCAAAGGGAGGAGCGATTCAGGCAAAGAGAATACAATCTGCAAAGGCCCCAAGGCGGGAAATATCTAGACAACTTTAAAGACCTGAGAGAAAGCTAGTGTGTCTGGAATACCAAAAACTTAGAGCAGAATGCTTGAGAAGACATTGTAGAGATGTGCAGGGGCCCTGGGGTGCCAGGAGGGGTTTGGACAGTAGAGGGATAGAGTCATAAAAGACGTGGGTTTCAATTCCTGGTTGACTGATTTCATTATAAACATTGGATAGTGAAATGAAGTTGATGTTTCAGAGAGTAGCTATAAAGAAAAAATTTTTTAGATTATTAAAAGCCCTCATAGTGTTTTAGAGTCAATAGCAGAGAATGCTGAGCCCAAATGGGTAAGGCAAATCATCTAGCAAGTTCATTCTACATCCATAGCGTGGCAACAGGAATACAACAGAAAACACTGCTGCAGTTGGATTCTTAGAACATGAGTTACTTTGTGTGTGTATATACGTATATTCTTGTTTTCTGTGTATTCACCACATACCACATTTTTTAAAAAGAAAGAATAATTAGAAGTCTGCCTATACTGCAAATCCATAGAAATTTTGAAGGGGAGAAAAGAAATAAAGACTAGAGAGATGGAAAAGAAAGAAGGAAGGAAGAAGGAAGGCATAAAAAAAAGGAAGAAAGGAAGGAATGAAGAAAGGAAGAAAAGAAGGAAGGGAAGAAAGAAGAGAGTCAGAATTAAGTCAAATGGAATAACAATGAGCAAGGTTTCTTTTTTTTTTTTAATTTCTAAAAACAAGTTTAGGTTAGTTCACCTGGTGACATTCACATGGCATTAAGCACTATGTCTAGATTGAATAATCAATATAGATATGATAGTTTTTGACATTAAAAGGAACCCTCATAGTCAAAATAATCAAAAACTACTGGTCTAGATTATGAGTTGTCCCTTCTTATATCAGAATATATTTTTTCCTAGAATTTTAGGATATTGTGGCCATGTGTCCAACATTATATTCAGTGATCCCTAGTGAAAGTATGATTTGACATATATACCATTTCATATTAAACTCATTATTTAAAAAAATAATGACACCATCTCTGTAGGGGAAGAGAAACTTAGCATATAAATACAAGGTTTCAAAACAGCCCCTGAAGCTAAGGACTAAGATTGTATTTTGTCTGTACACATGGATTGATTCCAGAAAGTGACTTTATGCCTTCATTTTATACCCTTGGGTAATTCCAGATTCCCAGATCATAGGCCAAGGTCTCCAGTACTTTGTTGTTGTTGTTGTTGTTGCATATATCAATAGTGTTCCTTTTTATTGCTAAGTAGTATTCCAAGATATAGATATACAAATTTGTTTAACCACTGAATGTTGAAGGATATAAGTCTCCCTCGTGTGGCTTACGTTAAGAGGAAAGCAGCTTGCCTCTCACTATGACCAGATGAAATACATAGCACACTGACAGCTTTTTCCAAGGAGATTCTTGCTAACGGTCTTATTTGCCTTTCCACCTTTTCTCAAATACCCTCAAATGGATGATAAGCTAATGGCAGAAAAACTGGTTGTATAGTCCTTTAGCATAATCTGCACTGGTGTTCTGGCTCTAAGGACATTCTTTTGAATTTGAAGCCTCAGCTGAAACTGAGACAAGGAGTCCCTTTTGAACATTCTTTAACTCAAATTTTGCTGAAATATGTTTTTCAGGTAGTAAAGAATAACATTCAATACAGCAAACCTGAGATAGCTGTCTTCAAAGTTTTTAAGTATGAAAGATAATATTTAATGAGATAAAAGTGTTTTGGCTAATTTTTTTTTTTATTTCGGCATATTATGGGGGTACAGATTTTAAGGTTTCAATAAATGCCCATTTCACCCCCTCCCCCCACAAGTCTGAGTCTCCAGCATGACCATCTCACAGATGGTGCACATCTCACTCATTATATATGTATATAACCGCCCCCCTCGCCCCTGCCCAATACCCTATTACTGCAGTACCTATGTGACCACTTAGGTGCTGTTCAGTTAATACCAATTTGTTGGTGAGTATATGTGGTGCTTGTTTTTCCATTCTTGGGAAGCTTCACTTAATAGTATGGGTTCAAGCTCTAACCAGGAAAATATGACATGTGCTATATCACCATTGTTTCTTAGAGCTGAATAGTACTCCATGGTATACATATACCACATTTTATTAATCCATTCTTGGATTGATGGGCACTTGGGCTGTTTCCATAGCCTTGCAATTATGAATTGTGCTGCTATAAACATTTGAATGCAGGTGCCTTTTTTGTAGAGTGTCATTGGATCTTTTGGGTAGATGCCCAGCAATGGGATTGCTGGATCAAATGGTAGATTCACTTGTATCGCTTTAAGGTATCTCCATATTGCTTTCCACAGAGGTTGAACTAATTTGAAGTCCCACCAGCAGTGTAGGAGTATAGAATTTTTTTATTTCCATCTTGATTTCTTCATTTATGAAGTAATCATTTAGTAGGAGGTTGTTTAATTTCCACATTTTTGTGTAGAAATGTGAGTTTCTGTTAGGGTTGATTTCTACTTTTATTCCACTGAGATCTGAGAAGGTACATGGTATGATTTCTATTTTTTTAAATTTCTTTTTTTTTTTTTTTTTTTTTTTTGAGACAGAGTCTCGCTTTGTTGCCCAGGCTAGAGTGAGTGCCGCGGCGTCAGCCTAGCTCACAGCAACCTCAAATTCCTGGGCTCAAGCGATCCTTCTGTCTCAGCCTCCCAAGTAGCTGGGACTACAGGCATGCGCCACCATGCCCGGCTAATTTTTTCTATATATATTAGTTGGCCAATTAGTTTCTTTCTATTTATAGTAGAGACGGGGTCTCGCTCTTGCTCAGGCTGGTTTTGAACTCCTGACCTTGAGCAATCCGCCCGCCTCAGCCTCCCAGAGAGCTAGGATTACAGGCATGAGCCACCGCGCCCGGCGTCTATTTTTTTAAATTTCTTGAGATTTACTTTGTGTAAATCTCTAGGATATGGTCAATCTTAGAGAATGTCCCGTGAGCTGATGAGAAGAACGTATATTCAGTGGATTTTGGGTAGAATGTCCTGTAGATGTCAGTCAGACCCAGTTGTTCCAGGGTTTTGTTTAACTCCATTATTTCTTATTTTTTTTTTTTTTTTTTTTTTTTTTGAGATAGAGTCTCGCTTTGTTGCCCAGGCTAGAGTGAGTGCCGTGGCGTCAGCCTAGCTCACAGCAACCTCAAACTCCTGGGCTCAAGTGATCCTTCTGCCTCAGCCTCCCGGGTAGCTGGGACTACAGGCATGCACCACCATGCCCGGCTAATTTTTTTATATATATATCAGTTGGCCAATTAATTTCTTTCTATTTATAGTAGAGACGGGGTCTCGCTCTTGCTCAGGCTGGTTTTGAACTCCTGATGTTGAGCAATCCGCCCGCCTCGGCCTCCCAAGAGCTAGGATTACAGGCGTGAGCCACAGCGCCCGGCCCAACTCCATTATTTCTTTATTAATTTTCTGTTTGGAGGATCTGTCTTGTGCCATCAGTAGGGTGTTGAAATCTCCGGTGATTATGGAGTTGCTATTAATCCTTTTGCTTAGATCCAGTAAGGTTTGCTTTATGAAACTGGGTGCACCTAAGTTGGGTGCATATATATTTAAAATTGTTATCTCTTCTTGTTGAAGTGTGCCCTTCACTTCTCTTTGTCTTTCACTACTTTTGTTGGTTTAAAAACTAAATCGTCTGAAATTAGAACTGCCACGCTAGCCTTCTTTTGGCTTCCACTTGCCTGGAATACTGATCTCCACCCTTTTACTTTTAGTCTATATGCATCATTGCAGGTTAGATGTGTTTCCTGAAGACAGCATAGACTTGGCCTGTATTTTCTTATCCATTCAGCCAGCCTATGTCTCTTGAGTGGAGAGTTTAAGCCATTCACATTTATTGAGAGAACTGATAGGTAAGGTAGATTACTGTTCATTCTGTTGGGTTGGATGTTGTTGCTTTGATTTCTCTCTTGAGCCATTGTATTATCTGGCCTTTAATCTTTGGGTTTTGGTTGTTTTTGTATTTGTGAGTTTTTATTATGGTGTTCCGTGCATAGCACTGTTTTGAGTACTTCTTTTTTTTTTTTTTTTTTTTTATTTTGAGACAGAGTTTCGCTTTGTTGCCCAGGCTAGAGTGAGTGCCGTGGCGTCAGCCTAGCTCACAGCAACCTCAAACTCCTGGGCTCAAGCAATCCTCCTGGCTCAGCCTCCCGAGTAGCTGGGACTACAGGCATGCGCCACCATGCCCGGCTAATTTTTTCTATATATATGAGTTGGCCAATTAATTTCTTTCTATTTTATAGTAGAGACGGGGTCTCGCTCTTGTTCAGGCTGGTTTCGAACTCCTGACCTCAAGCAATCCGCCCACCTCGGCCTCCCAGAGAGCTAGGATTACAGGCGTGAGCCACCGCGCCCGGCCTTGAGTACTTCTTGTAGGGCTGGTCTTGTCTTGGTGAATTCTCTGAGACTTTGCTTATCTGTGAATGTCTTTATTTCTCCTTCTTATATGAAGCTTACTTTTGCAGGGAATAAGATTCTAGGCTGGGCATTGTTTTGTTTCAGAAGAGTGAGAATGGGGCCCCAGTCTCTCCTTGCTTGTAAAGTCTCATTAGAGAAGTCTGGTGTTATTCGAATTGGCTTTCCCTAGTATGTCACTTGCTTCTTTCGTCTTACCGCTCTTAGAAGGGCCTCTTTAGTTGATATTTTGGTCAGTCTGATGACTGCATGTCATGACGTCTTCCTGTTTGCATTGAATCTCCCAGGGGTCCTCTGAGCTTCTTGAACTTGTATATCAAGATTTTGAGCAAGGCCTGGGAAATTTTCCTCTATTATATCTTCAAATAGCTTGTCCAACCCTTGGGTGTTGTCTTCTTCCCCTTCTGGTAACCCTATGACCCTCACATTAGGTTTCTTCACATAATCCCACATCTCTTGTAGGCTTTGCTCTTTTCTCTTGTTTCTCTGCTCTATCTCTGTGATGGTTTTATTTAGTTGGAGGGTGTTATCTTCAAGCTCTGAGATTCTTTCTTCTGTTTGATCTGCCCTGTTCTTGAGACTTTCCACTGTATTTTGTAGTTCCCTGAATTGATTCTTCATTTCCAGGAGTTCAGTTAAACTTTTCTTCATTGCGTCCATTTCTTTTTCCAGATCCTGGAGGCTTTTTGTGGTTTCTTTGTGTTGGTTATGAGTTGTTGTTGCAGCTCAGTGAGTGTTCTTATGATCCACATACGGAATTCCTCTTCTGTCATTTTGGTTGCCTGATTTGGGTTGGTGTCCGTTTCTAGGGGGCTGGTGCTCCTCTTTGGGGGTGTGTTTTCTGTTTGGTTCTTCATATTTCCTGAGTTCCTTCACTGATTTCTTCCCATGTCGATCAGTTGTTATTTCTTTCCTTTAGGTTTTTGTTTGGATATTCACACGCCTTGTTTAGTTTCTGAGCCGTTAGGTGGTGTCTGTGGGTGAGATTCGACCACTCCCTGTATAATGAGTCAGTGGGTGCCATGATAAGGCTGTGCAGGATGCTGTCCCTGTCAGTAGGTGGCGCTTGCTTGGAGGAACAGGCTGTGCTGTTGTTTTTGTGTCCTGTTATCAGCTCTTGTTCTGGGCGGAGCTGGGTTGGGTAAGCCTGCCCTCAGGCACCACCAATGTTGTTAGCAGGGGTCAAAGTTCTGTTCTCTGCTTCCAGGAAAAGCTGTCAGGGCAGGGCTGGAATGGTCCTGGTCAGCCAGAAAGTCTGCTTATGGGGGTGGGGCTGTCTGAGACCCGCAGTCTGGAGCAGGCCTCGCTTCTTTCCACCCTCCCCAACTCCGCAGCTACTCCTGGGCCTCTGCCAGCAGGCCAGACCACGCGTCACCAGGCCTCCCTGGATTGTGATGCCTGCGGGGAGGTTCCCTGCGCAGAAACGCTGCCTGGGCTGGGCGCACGGCCTCCCTTTAGTGGGAGGATTGCCCTCTAGGACGCTGATCTGCCCCTGGAGGCACACACACCTCCGCAGGCTGTTCACAAATATCCCTTCTGTGCCCCGGGCAATGCTAGACCTCGGTGCAGGGGATCTGGTCTGCAGGTCCAACCTCTGGGTCCCAGAGTTCAAACTATATCCCCAGCAGGGAGAGGATTTCCGGTCCCAATTCACCCAGAGGGAGCCCAAGCTGAGTCTGTGTCTCTCAGCCTCTGAGTCAGCACTGTTCTCCTTGGAACACCGTGCCAGCAGCACCTGGGAGGGCTGGCGGGTAGGGAGCTCACAGTCTGAGTTCCCCTTAGTCAGCTGTAGGGTCCCAAAAGGGAAGGTCCCGTTCCCTGGAGGTGCCTCTGGCGGGTGGCTGTATTGTCTCTCTGGGCAGCCGCGGGTAGGGTCGGCAGAGGGGAGAAGGAGGCAATATGGCGCCTGCCCCGCGGCTCGGGTCTGTGCACACGGAGGTGCACAGGGATTTGGGAGTCTGGTGCCGTGTCCGCTACAGGCTCACCGCTAGCTGGCGGCGGCTGTCTCTGGGCTGGTGTCCGCAGGTCTCTCCACCCTCTGGGGAGCCCACCAGCAGTCTCAAATGCAGGGGAGGGGAAAGGTGATTTATCCACCTACCCTACCCGCCGGTCTCCAGGCTGCTCCGGCGGTCTCAGCTTTCAGTTCTGCTCCGAAGCCTCCTCCCGTGGAGTCTCCCGGTGTCTCAGGTACCCCTCCTTCCGGCCCTCGTCTGCTGTATGCTCGCCTTCTTGCTTCTTTTTTCTAATTTCTGCTAGAATATGTCTTTTCTGCAGAGACACTCTTTCTGGCGGTGTTTCTTGTCCGCCATCTTGATCCTCCTCCGTTTTGGCTAATTTTGTATACATTTTCAACTATTTAAACCTAAGTGAAAAGGTTAATTTTTCTACCTATATAATTTCAAAATAAAATAAAGATCTCTTTTTCTTAACTATACCACTTTAAAAATGATACTGAATGTTACGGGGTATAAGGAACATTATGATAGCTTTCCTTGCTCTTCTTAAAAGAGCTCTGCTGGGTGCAATTATAGATATTCAAGTGAGTACCATCTCATGATACAATTTTATACGTAAATGTATGTGTGACTGACTCCATTTCTCAGATACTTTTATTTGTATTATACTATTGATTGATAAAAGAGAAATAAAAGAGCTGAACAGGAGGTTTAGCTGTGTTTCTACATGCTTGAAAATTCCAGGAGCAAAGAGATAGCTGGCCTTAGAAATATGGTATAAATTTAGCATAGATTCTCACCCACCAGGATCAGTTAATTTCACCATTGGTCTCTAATTTCTGATATAATAGTTCTCAATTTAAAGACTCTTCTGGAGACCAGGGACCAGCAAGAGGGAAAAAATGATAATGTTAGTTGATGTCAAAGTAGTAGTTATTTCAAAACCTTCACAAATTGAATGTTTTATAAACTGTGCCAGATAAACATGCCAAGACTTAGCCACCATCGAAAAACCCTGTCATCAGAACTGAATTGTTTCCCCTTATGGTAATAGGCCTAGAAAATAAGTCCATAAATTTAAACAAGCAATGCTAGATAAGAAGAAATTTTATACTTAAAAGGATAAAAAAATACATGCCAAATAAAGTTTAGATAGCATTTGTTTCATGAATTCTAATGATTCTTTCCATTGTTTGAATGTCCTTCGAAGCCAGCATTAGTGCAATACTACAACTTTCAGCCCTTTATTTGAACCATAGTATATTTAATCACAAAGGACAAAAGTATATGGAGTAAATAATAGTCATGAACCCTGAAAGATCAGGGATGTTGATAGAATACCAGATCCCTGAAAGATCAGGGATGTTGATAGAATACCAGATCATGGAATCAGTGAAATCTTATTTGCAAACAACATAAAACCCACAAAAATTTTCAAGTGAAAAATATTAAAGATGAAAAAATTTGACAAACATACAGCCATCCGTTGGTGTCTGTGGGGTACTGGCTCCAGGACTGCCTGTGGATGTTCAAGTTCCTGATATATAATGACATAGTATTTGCACATAACTTATGTATATCCTTTCATATACATAATCTCTAGGTTACTAATAGTACCTAATACAATGTTATATAAATAGTTGTTACACTCTATTGTTTAGGGAATAGTGACAAGAAAAAAGTCTGTATACATTCAGTACAGATGGATTTATTTTTTCCTGAATATTTTTGATTGGTGATTGGTTGAATCCATGGATATGGAATCCACGGATACAGAGAGCTGACTGTATTTGGTTATAAAAAAAGACTAGTCTAACAAGCCTCCTGATTAAAAATAGTTAAAGGACTTGCACAGACACGTCTCCAAAGTAGATATACAAATGGCTAATAAGCACATGAAATGATGCTCAACATCATTAACCATTGGGAAAATGCAATTCAAAACCACAATGAGATACCACCTCACACCCATTAGGATGGCTCCTATAAAAGAAAAACCACCAGAAAATAGTAAGTGTTAGCAAGGAACCCCTGTGTACCGTTGGTGAGAATGTAAAATGGTTCAGTCACTATGGAAAATAGTATGGAAGTTCCTCAAAAACTTAAACATAGAATTACCATATGATCCAGCAATTCCATTCCTGGGTATATACCTAAAAGAATTGAAAGCAAGGCTGAGGCGGGCGGATTGCTCGAGCTCAGGAGTTCGAAACCAGCCTGAGCAAGAACGAGAACCCATCTCTACTATAAATAGAAAGAAATTAATTGGCCAACTAATATACATAGAAAAAATTAGCCAGGCATGGTGGCGCATGCCTGTAGTCCCAGCTCCTCAGGAGGCTGAGACAGGAGGATCACTTGAGCCCAGGAGTTTGAGGTTGCTGTGAGCTAGGCTGACGCCACGGCACTCTAGCCTGGGCAACAAAGCGAGACTCTTTCTCAAAAAAAAAAAAAAAAAAAAAAAAAAAAAGAAAAGAAAAGAATTGAAAGCAGGGTCTTGAAGAATATTTGTGCACCATGTCCATTGTAAGATTATTCACATTAGCTAAAATGTGGAAGCAACTCAATTGTACCATTGATAGATGAATAAATAAAATCTGGCATATACATGCAATGACATATTATTCAGCCTTAAAAAGGAAAGAACACTTGCAACAGTAAGGATGAATCTTGAAGCCATTATAGTAAATGAAATAAGCCAGTCATAAAAGAACAAATTCTATATCTTTCTACTTGTATGAGGTACCTAGAGTAGTCAGATTCTTCGAGTTGAATGGTGGTTGCCAGAGGTTGGGAGGGAAGGGAAAATGGGAAGTTATTGTTTAATAGTTTAAAAGTTTCAGTTTTACAAGATGAAAAAATTTTGGAGATGGATTGTGGTGATGGTTATACAGCAGTGTGAATATACTAATGCCATTGCATTGTTCACTTAAAAATTGTTAAAATGGTACATTTTATGTTTATGTATAATTTACCACCATAAAACAACATAAAAAAAAGAAAGACTAATCTAAACTACAAGGTATACTATAGAAAAAATTCATATTACTGTGTCACAATCACTAGAAAATATTGTTTTAATATGTCTTATGATTTACAAATACAAATATTTGAAGACTAGATATTGAATATATAAAACACTCCCTGTTCAAGAATAAATTCTTATATGTATAAATTAAAATTTCTTTGTTTCAAGGATTTTTTCTTTTATATATTTTCAATCTGATGGGATTAACACAGTGTAGAGCACATAGTTGTTTGCCTAATGCTAAATACTGACCAATATTTCATATTTTTTCTCAAAATTCTATTCCATATACTAATTTTACATCTTTAGATTCTTATTGCTATTTGGCCTATTTTATCATTCTATTGTAAATAATTTATCATTCCCAACATTGCCTAAACAAATAATCAAAGGATTGAGGGAGGGAATTTAAATTCATACTTTCTGAAGAGAAGAATTAATTAACAATGATAAATAGTTACAATCATGAAAGTTCTGGGAGAATTGCTGATTTTACTTCAAAATAAAAATAGACTATATCATAATTATTTTTATATTTTCAATCTAAGAAATGAAATTTTTTGGTCCCCAGTTTTTCTAGGAAGGCACATTTACCCCCTAGAGTCCAGCGAGATGTTTCAATCATGTTTTTTGCAGTTCTCCAAGGAAAGTCAAATGACAGCATGGAACGTGTCTTCACCTCAGTTGGATGCACCCATAATCTTGTTCATTCTTTTATCATCTTCACATATTGACTCTTCTACTCTTCTTCCCCGACTATGCCTCAGGCCCTGGCCTCTCACACACCTTCAACTGTGTGTCAAACCCTGCACATGGATGCAGTGGTTCCACTAAGCGGTTCTATATGTATTCTTGTTCCATCATCACAAAAATATCCTGTTTACATCTTTTACCTGCCAGCGTCTAGTTGATGGCGCACAGGATCAGTTGTCAGCAACAAAGTCTTTAGTCTTTATCTTCAGTGTTTCTATGGAGCATTTACTTCTTTGAGTGGAATACAATATGCTTCTGTGCTGTAATCCCTCCACCATTTCAGATCGGATCAGTCATTTGGACTTGAGTTGTTTAGTGTATATGGGAATCCATGGGGATTACTGGACATAAGCTTGTTGGTCCATCATTTTGATCACCTTGAGTCCTGCAGTATCTAAGACAACCAAAAGTAATGTGGAAAGCTTAGAACAATGGACAAAGTGCTTTTCAGGTGCAGATGGTGGGAGAAAAAGAGGAATAAGGCACAGGCAGAATCTCAGCTTGTGAGACATCAGAGTGGAGCAGCAATATGTTAAAATACATTTTCCTCTCATGCCCCTACCTCTCCCACCACCACACTCACAGCGTTTTCTAGGATTCCTTGCAGTTCTTCAATTCAATTATCTAGAGCAGTGGCCTGAAAGGGCCTGTGGACCAAATTTGACCTCTATCTCCTTTTGAAAATAAAATTTTATCAGAACATAGCCATGCCCATTTGTTTACATATTGTTTATGGCTATGTTTGTGTTGCAACGGCAGAGTTGAGTAGCTGCAGCATAGCCCAAAACCTCATAAAGCCTAAAATATTTACTCTCTGGAACTTTACAGAAAAAGTTTGCAGGCCCCAGATAGAGAGCATTTGGTATTCCTGGCCCGAAGGCAGGGATGACACCACAGGATAGAGAGAAAAAAGGTATTTTATTTGTTCCATTTTGAGCTTCAAAAGTCTAGGCCCTGAGGATACTTAGGACAGAAAATGCATTATGATGTAAAAATCAGGAATCTGAGTCCTGTGCCCACATTCCCAAGAATGGAAATAATTCTCCACAGTGAAAATGATTACAGAAGCAGTAAGAAATGGAATCAGGAAAAAATTTACATTTAGTTTGCCTATGCAATATAATGTGTAATATTTACTGAGTGCTTACCATGTATTAGACACTGTGCATAGCATTTATTATATATTATTTCATATAAATAATACACAATTGGCATAATTTACATATAGGTAAATTGCATCTAGACAAAATTATGGTATCAATATTAAGTGTTTATATATTATGAAAATATCATGCAGCATAATTGAAAGCTCTCAGCTAGGGTTTATGAGCCATGTATTATAGTGCCATGTGACTTTCAGCAAATTAGATATAGAAGAAATGTACCTCAACACAATAAAGGCCATATATCATAAGCCCACAGCTAACATCATACTCAGTGGTAAAAATCTGAAAGGTAAATACTGGAAGCAAGAGCTTGGGATTTGAGCATAGGGAAGTGTGAGATGGAGGACTACATTTTTTGTTATAAATCTTGTAGTACTATTTAACTTAATAAATTTAGTACATGCATGACTTATCCATTTTCTAGAAAATAATGCCAGCCTCACCTTAGTTTCTTATTTTAGCATGGTAAATTCGAAATCATTTATTTTTGGATTAGCCACGGAAAAATTTTGAACCTGAGCTGACTCTCCCAACACAAAATGTTGTGACATCATCTTCCTTTACTATTGTTTGCATTGTTGAAAGAAAATGAAAATTCATCTTAATATTAGCTTAGCTCAAATAATGAGGAAGACAAATTTATTGATATGAAGATATACTAAAAGGACAATTTTTGTTTTAGTTTTAAGAGTCAGTGTCTTTACCATTGGACTAGATACTAGATATATGACTATGGTTAGATATCTTGATATTTGTCATGCATTTAGCAAAACTACAAAAACAAAACAAAAACAAAAATGCAGTTTTCATTTATAATCATATTGAAAATATAGAAGTATTATAATCAGAGATCTAATTGTAGAATAAACCAGATATTTACATTACCTATTTTTTAATTTTAAAAGGTGTTATTGCTCTTTTATTAATCATGAAGGTAAAAAAATTGTCATTTTGGAAAACTTTGAAAATAGAGAAGTATAAAAAAGAAACTAATTATGAGTCATAATGCTACCATCCTGAGGTAACTACTTAACATTTTGGTACAATTCCATAATCATTTTTAATTAAAAAATTTTAAGCAAATATTCATAGTTTTAAAAGAAACAGTTCTGTAAAATTTAGACAAGCCTTTGGAACCACTGAAAGGATTGTTTTTGATAAGTGGATTGATATGTGATTCATGCCTGAGATAGTTAGAGAGTCAGAGGAAGGCTGTGGTTTGGGAAGCCACTGTGGTACTGCCAGTATTTCAAACAAATTGGGTGAGAAAGAGAACATGTGTACTTGTTTTAGATCCTTTCCAAGAGGGCAGAAGGAAGCTGGTTGTGTATCGATGATATCTAGGGCTGAGGAGGGACTCACAAGTGACCAGCTGGAAAAGAGATAGATTCATCAGTATAAAGAGACTCTGGAGGTGAGAGATCCCCACTGATGATGTGGGGGAGGTCTTGGAAGAACCCATTAAAATGTCCCATGTGACAATCAGCAGGATTTAAACCTCTGCCAAGCCCAGAGAGCAAATTAGGTCAAAAAATTAGGACACCATGGTAGTATGCTTAAGTATGACCTCCCCTACTTGCCTATATCTCTTCTCCATTGCCTCCACTCTCTCCACCCTGTCCTCAACCATGGAGGTATTAGAAACTGTGCTCAGCAAAATGGAGTTGCTCAGATCATGGAGTTGGGTACTGCCACTAGTGGACACTAATGGTTTTTCTTAAGTGCTACTGATTTTCTTGAAAGTAATATTTGCATGTAGTAGATACTTAATAGACATTTGTCAAATCAATATTAGTGGCATAAAATGTTGAGACTGATTTACTAGAAATGAAATTAATTTATCATGATTTTTCTACTTTGGGCTTGAGAACTGTGGTGAGTGTTTTTTCTTTCCTGAAGTTTTGCTTTAAGGTACTGGATGTAGTGAGCAGCTTTAACTACCTTGCCCTGACCTCATCATAATAGCTTCAGTTTTGTATCTTACTAACTGATATTATCATTGGAACTTCAAAGAAAAGTCTAGGAACATTGCAAGGCAGCACAGTATCATATAATGCTTTAAGGTTGTTTGGCATTTTCTTCAAATATGTTACCCAGAAACTTCAAATCAGTAAAGGTAGAACTGCTCAGATTAAAGAAGGGCCAGGAGAGGAGAGTCATTGTCCTTGATAGACTGGTTGAAACACTGGATCTACCACTTTTGTGTAACTTTGAGTAAGTTAATTAACCTTTCTCAGCTGCAATTTTCTCACCTGCAAATTGTAGGGTTATTGTGAAGATTAAATGAGATAAAGTATGCGAAGTGCTTGGCATATAGAAAGTGTCCAGGAGATGTTACATAGGTCTTCCTCCTCTGCTGCTGCAGCCTCTCCCTCTTCTTCTTCCTCTTTGTCTTCCTTTTCACCCCCTTCTTCCTAAAGGATGGGGCAAGTTAAATGGTTTTCAGATACATGTTAGAACTCATTACTTACAGAGTGGTTTATTATTCCATGTATTTGGATATATAAATACTTTTGCCTTATCTTTCCTGCCTCTGTCTGTCTATGTATATATCCATCCATCCATCCATCTATCTATGTAAGCTATTTACATTTTTTATGAATCATATAAGAATAAAGTACCGATAGGTGGTACCCCATTACCCATAAATATTTCAGTTTGTATTTCATAAAAACAAGGAACTCTGTTATGTAACCACAGTACAATTACCAAAATCAGGAAATTAATATTGAAACAATACTATTATGTAATTTGTAGACCTTATTGATATTTTTTCAGTTGTCCTCATAATGTCCTTTATAGCAAAAGAAAATAGAAAATCTGCATTGCACTCAATTGTCATGTTTCTTTAGTCTCCTTTAATCTGGGTCTTTCTTTATAGTTCTTGGATTTTTCTTTGTAGTTCATGACACTGACATTTTTGAAGAGTGCAGGTCAATTATTTAGTAGAATGTCCCTTAACTTGGATTTCTCTGATGTTTCCTCATGAATACATTCAAGTTAAGTACTTTTGGCAGTCACACCCAGAAAGCGATGCTTAGTCTTCTCAGTACATATCAGGAGGCACATGCTGTAATGTAATGTTCCATTACTAGCAATTCAACTTTGATCATTGAGTTAAGGTGGTGCCTGCCAGCTTTCTCCACTGGAAAGTTCTATTTTACCCTTTGTAGTTAAAGGATATCTTGTGGGGGTTGGGGGATATACTTTGAGACTATGTAAATAATTCTGGTATTTCTCAAACTTTCATCTACCAGTTTTATTATACATTGATGATTCTTGGGTGAGTTTACTATTATTATGATATAGACAAATAGTGATTTTTTAATTCCACCATTCCTTCTGCATTTCTAATTCCACCATTCCTTCTGCATTTATTAGTTGGTTTCTACTACAGGAAGAGCTTTCCCTTCTCCCTTATTTGTTTATATCAACGGGAACTCTTGTATCCATACCTATTCAATAAGTTGTAATCTTTAATTATCATTATTTATTTTGATGCTCAAATTATCCCCCAATTGGCTAGTGAGAACACCTTCAAGATGAATCTTTATGCTTTTCCTCTGTCCCCATAATTCTTTGAACACTTTATTAATTTTTGGCATAAGATGTTTTAGGTTTATCCTGGTTTTTTTTTTTTTTTTCTTGCCCTGGTCTTGAAATCAACTATTTCTCCAAGGAGCCCTGGTTCTATTGAGTGGAGAATGATATTTAAAAAGCAAGATCTGAGCACTAAATGTGCTTATAACTGCTAACTTTTTAAATCTCCCAGTAGTGATTCTATAAATGATTCTTTTCAGCTGAGCAATCACATGATATACATGCCATTACATGCTGTTTCTCCTGATTTCATGTTATTTTTCTGCTCTGGAATTTGAAGTCACTTTGTGTATTTGCTTATTTAGGAAGCATTGCTTACTCTGAAGTCTGCACTTTTGAAAAGACTTTAATTGCTCTCACTTTGGGCAGTTCAAAGGTTACTGGATTTTATTTGATATCTTCCTTACTTGGGTTACTTTAATTCTTTTGTTTTTTTTTTTTTTTTTGAGACAGAGTCTCGCTTTGTTGCCCAGGCTAGAGTGAGTGCTGTGGCGTCAGCCTAGCTCACAGCAACCTCAAACTCCTGGGCTCGAGCGATCCTTCTGCCTCAGCCTCCCTGGTAGCTGGGACTACAGGCATGTGCCACCATGCCCGGCTAATTTTTTATATATATATCAGTTGGCCAATTGATTTCTTTCTATTTATAGTAGAGACGGGGTCTCGCTCTTGCTCAGGCTGGTTTTGAACTCCTGACCTTGAGCAATCCGCCCGCCTCGGCCTCCCAAGAGCTTGGATTACAGGCGTGAGCCACAGCGCCCGGCCAATTCTTTTGTTTTATTTATCTCTATTAAGTAAAGATGTAGACTATACTTAATTGAGTATTTTCCTCTTGGCAGTAGAACAAGGCTAAAGGTGATTCTTGTTAATTTGTTACTCATTGTTATGCATTTATCTGGATTTGATTTGAGATGATGTTTAGTCTTGGTTTGTAAAGAGGTCTGTACTGAACATTTTTGTGTTCTTTGCCTAAAATGTCCTTTCACAGGCTGATGTGGTGCTGCTATTTAAAGTGTGGGAATTCAGCTATAGGGATTTGGTTTTATGTGAGAGTCTGGCTGGGTTTTTATTTTCTTTTCTACTCAAAGAGTATTTTTTATACTTCTGTCATTTAAAAATTGATTGTGCTCCTGAAAATGAAAAATATTTAACAATGGTAATTCTCTTCTTTCTTTAATGATTTTATGATGCATCTGTCAGAATGTGAGTTGCATTCATCTTGTAGAAAATGTTGACCCTTGGGATATAGATTTAATTGCTAAGTTTCTTTAGAATAGATTTCATGAAAATATATTTGAATTCTTAATTTGTTCTTTTTTTTTTTTTTTGAGACAGAGTCTCACTTTGTTGCCTGGGCTAGAGTGCCGTGGCGTCAGCCTAGCTCACAGCAACCTCAAACTCCTTGGGCTCAAGTGATCCTCCTGGCTCAGCCTCCCAAGCAGCTGGGACTACAGGCATGCGCCACCATGCCGGGCTAATTTTTTCTATATATTTTTACTTGGCCAATTAATTTCTTCTATTTTTAATAGAGATGGGGTCTTGCTCTTGCTCAGGCTGGTTTCGAACTCCTGATCTGGAGTGATCCGCCCGCCTCGGACTCCCAGAGTGCTAGGATTATAGGCGTGAGCCACCATGCCTGGCCTGAATTCTTAATTTGAACACAAATTTTGCAATTTATTTACATTATACCAGTGCAGTTTATAGTAGTTTTTTCTCTCCCTACTTGGATAAATCTTCTAGGATTTAGGATAATCTGTGCGTGCATGTTTATGTATATGTGTGTGTTTATATTTGATTGTGAGTATAGTTAAAGTCACTTTAGGCAGGATGCATTAGCATGGTCATCAGAGGCTTTACAATTGCAGACTCTATTTGGATGATGATAATTTTGAAGACTTCTATTTCTTTTCCATAAAAAACCCAGTGTGTATTGTGCGCAACATGGCATCTTGATACCCAGTTACTCCTAACTCCTGTTAATACTCTGAAAACATTTATTTTGATAGTTTATGTGAAGAATATCATAGGCATGCATGGAACAGTACAAAATACAAACATATGCACCAGTCAGGTGAAAAATGTTTATTAAGTTCCTTCTGTGCCTAGTGTTATGCTGTCCAGTAGGGGAAAATGAAACATGCATATGACACAATTGTCAGACAAAAAGTACTTTTATGTATTATTAGCATTACCAAGTTGAATATGGTAAAACAAACTAGTAATTGTGATAAGGACAGATATCAGTGCAAACTTTTTTTTTTTCTGACTAGGAACATAAGTTTATTAGCATTATATTCCAGATGTTTTAGGTGCTATGTAATTAGTCAACCAATTTTGCTGCCTCTCTGTGTTAGAGATTGAGAGGGTCTAATGTCAAAGGTTATTGAAGTAGCAAACTACATTCATCACATTTTTACTCTTTGAACAACATGTGAATTGTTGATACTCATAGAAATATTTTGTAAAATATTTCTCATAGTAACGAGTATCACAGTAAGTAGCTTTGGGTAAGACACTTAGTCTTTGGGTAAGACACTTAGTCTTTCAAAACCTCATTTTTCTCAAAATAGGACAATAAAATTTACCTCATGGAGTTTTTGTGAGACTTAAATGAGATAACACATACAAAGTTCCAACACAGTTCCTGGAACATAGCAAGTGCTCTGTACATATTAATTACTATTATTATTAAATTATCTCTGTTAGTTGACCTTATGGAGTCCTTGGGTCAAGTGTTACTCAGATTGGCTAGGAGATATGCATGATATGCAGGGAGGTCTCTTGCTATATTGAAATTTATAGGAATCTCTTTGGAATGCCACTGAGGTTAGTTTTGTAATCTTGCATATAGAAAGGTGCAAATCTTGCAGGTTAGACATGCTGTATCTGTACCCTGAGAGAGAGATAAAAGAAGCAAACAAACAAAATGAGGTACCGCTGTGATAATCTAAATTGTTATGCATATGGCAGAAGGACAAAGTATTAAATAGACAATATGATTGTGGGAGAACTTCTTTCAAAGTAACAGGAAAATTTTTCGCAGTGTGAATAGAAAAAGTGGACTGAAAAGCTGTAAGATTGTGAAACTTTGGGGCATTTGCTGAATATGTCTCATTTAGTTCTCACAGTGGAAGAAAGAGGAACGATAAGGGACATGTCTACAAAACAAAAAACCAAAAATACTTATCACAGAACTGGCTCTTGAGTTTGTTTGGGGGTTAATCCTATAAAGTAGAAAGTGGCTAAGAAGAATCTTTAGAATAGAATACTAGCTAATCCTGCTCAGATGGAGAATTAGAGTGGGAAACTGAAAACTTGAACATTAGTTCCAGTTTTGTTACTCATTGGCTTTATGACTTTGGACAAGTCACTAAACCTCTCCGGGCCTCAGTTTTTTCATCTGTAAAGGAAGAATTTTTGCTCCATACCCATTCAACTCTAATATTATTTTGTATACTTTTAGTCATTCAAAATGAAATTTACATATCATTTTAAAATTTATTATTATTTTTTAACATTTTATTGCGGAAAATTTTAAGTTATCTAAAAGTGGAGAGAATGGTATAATGGTGTAGATTACCCAGCTCAATCATGATCAATTCATGGTCAATCTTGTTTTGTCTACAATGCTACCTATTCTTCCTGTCCCGTCATTACTTTTTTATTTTTTAAATTACATTTTATTTTATTAAGTTTTTTTGATATATAATAGTTGTATACCTCGTGTTTATTTAAAAGCAAATCTCAGACTTTGTATCATTTCATTTCTAAATATTTCAGAACATATGTAATAGAAAAGGACTCTTTTTATTTATTTTTTTTAGTGATTTTTTAATTTATTTTTTTATTTTAGCGTATTATGGGGGTACAAGTGTTAAGGTTACATATATTGCCCATGCCTCCCTCTCCCCTTGAGTAAGAGCTTCAAGGATGTCCATCCCCCAAATGTTGCACATCTTACTCATTGTGTTTGTATACACTCGTCCCTTCCTCCCCCCTCCCACCCTCCCACCCTCCCAGCACCCAATAAATGTTACTCCTATATGTCCACTTAGGTGTTGATCTGTTAATACCAATTTGCTGGTGAGTACATGTGGTGCTGGTTTTTCCATTCTTGAGATACTTCACTTAGTAGAATGGGTTCCAGCTCTATCCAGGAATATACAAGAGGTGCTGTATCACCATTGTTTCTTAAAGTTGAGTAGTAGTCCATGGTATACATATACCACATTTTATTAATCCACTCATGAATTGATGGGCACTTGGGTTGTTTCCACAGCTTTGCAATTGTGAATTGTGCTGCTATAAACATTCGAGTGCATGTGTCTTTTTCATCAAGTGACTTTTGATCTTTTGGGTAGATGCCCAGTAGTGGAATTGCTGGATCAAATGGTAGAGGTATCTCCATACTGCTTTCCACAGAGGTTGAACTAGTTTGCAGTGAAAAGTACTCTTTTTAAAGCACAAACTTCCAATGCCATTATCACATGTAAATAAAAATAATTCCTTAATATCGTCAAATATGCAGTTGTTTTTCAGATTTTCCCAATTTTCTCTCTCTTTTTTAAAATTTGAATTGGGATCCAAATAAAGTCCATTCATTGCAGTTGATTGTTATGTATCTTAAGTCTTTTTAAATTTATACTTCCTGCTCATTCTTTTTATCTTATAATTTATTTGTTTAAGAAAAAACAGTTCATTTGTCCTGTTGAATTATTTGATTTTGCTAAATTCCCATGTTTATCTTATAGTGTTGTTCTTTATAAATTGATAGATCTAGAAGTTTGTTCAGATTTTGGTTTGATTTTTTTGTTAAGAATACATCATAGAAGATGATGTGCATTTCCACTAGGAGGCACATAATGGCTGGATATTGCTTTCTCTATGATGTTGACAGGCATTGATGATGATTGCCTAGACTATTAATGTATTAGGAATTACAAAATAATGCTATTCATTCCATCATCCCTTCTTTATATATTGATTGGAAAACTTCTATAAAGGGAGACTTTCTCTCATCAACTATTTGATTACCTTGAGATATAGTTCAACTGGTAAAGGCAGGATAGATACAAATTCTTTCTTTTTATTTACTGATTGTCATAATATTAATAATGAATTTTCCCCTAATATCATCCAATGGTGACTGTTATTTTTTGGAAATTTTATTATGAACCTACAAAATATAAATAACATATTTGATGTATTTCAATTCATTGCAGTTGTTATCTTTAATGATGCTCACTTCCTTACCTTAGGCCAGTGGAGGTCTTTTCAAGTTAGATTCTGCATCCTTTTACATGACCTTTTATAGCTTTTAGTCTTTATAGCTTCCTTAATTTCTGGTGTAACAAGATTTTCCAGGAGCACATGATACATTTCCTACCTTATCCTGGAATCAACCATTTTTCTAAGGACTCTTAATTTATTAATTAGTGGGAAGTGGTATTTAGAGACCACTGTCTGATAGTAGGAATGCTCATTGCTACTGGGTTAGTCTTTGCTTCTAGGCCTTTTTAGTGGACAGATAAGACAATGAATATTCAGAACAATAACATGCATCATGAGTTTATAATTTATCATTTTAATTCAGAAACATCCTATACACTAGAAAATGAGCAAAGAAAGAAACAAATTCCACATATTTATATACATTTTTAAGAATTATGTTATCCATTGTGAAACATTTTACTGCATTTTGTCCTCCTTCAGGTAAATGGTCTACTGGAGTTTCTATAGTTGTGGGAATAGTAATATTAGCTATCTAGCTAATAGTCATGGTATTAACTTTAAACATACTTCTGTTTTGTTTTTGAATTCATCACCAGGAAAGGTCCTAGTCCTTTTTGAAATCTGCTTTTTTCTTGTCCCTGATAACCCATCATTGAAGGTTTATATCTTGAAGAGTACTATGTTTACCAGACAGTGGAGATGGGGATCACAAGTAAAATGGCATGTGCAGAGGCCCAGAGGAATTAAACAGTCTTGCATTTTTGAAAAACAGCTATTCTAAGTATGAGTTGTTTTAGAGGAATGGCAGGACATATAAGATGTATGAAGTGTATAGGTGTTAGGTCACAAGTGATTCTATATGCCATGCCAAGGAGCTATTATATTTATACTGAGGAATTTAATACAGATTTATTTTCTTTTGCTTTCTTTCCCTCCCCCCCTCCCTCCCTGCCTCCCTTCCTTCCTTGACGAGATCTAACTCTGTTGCCCAGGTTGGAGTGCAGTGCTGTGATCACAGCTTACTATAACCTCAAACTCCTGGGCTCTAGTGATCCTCCCACCTCAGCTTTCTGAGTAGCTAGGATGACAGGTGTGTACCAACAGGCTCAGCTAATTTTTTTAGAGATGGGGTTTCACTATATTGCACAGGCTGGTCTTTTTTTTTTTTTTTTGAGACAGAGTCTCACTTTGTTGTTCAGGCTACAGTGAGTGCTGTGGCATCAGCCTAGCTCACAGTAACCTCAAACTCCTGGGCTCAAGAGATCCTACTGCCTCAGCCTGCCAAGTAGCTGGGACTACAGGCATGTGCCACCATGCCCGGCTAATTTTTTCTATATATATATTAGTTGGCCAATTAATTTCTTTCTATTTATAATAGTGACAGGGGTCTCACCCTTGCTCAGGCTGGTTTTGAACTCCTGACCTCGAGCAATCCACCCGCCTCGGCCTCCCAGAGTGTTAGAATTACAGGTGTGAGCCACCACACCCGGCCACCAGACTGGTCTTGAACTCTGGGCCTCAAGCTATCCAAAGTTCTGGGATTATAGGCGTGAGCCACCGTGTGTGGCCTTAATAAGAATTCAAATAGGGAAATGACTTGGTTAGAATTACATATTCAAAAGGCCTTTGTAGCCACTTGAAGAATAAACTGAGGCAGAGGAAGCTATTGCAGGACATAAGAAGCTAGATGGACCTGAGAGTTATTGGCAGGTTAAATAATCAGGAATTAGTGATCGATTGATTATGGGCAGGATGTGAAAGAAAAGAATCCAGGATGACTCTTAGATTTCTGGATTGTGCAAATATGTGAGTGATGTTTCAGTCAGGGAAATAGTGAATGTAGAAGGAGCAGTCTGGGTTGGTAGTATGTGAATGTAGGTGAAGTGAGATGATAAGTTCTGTTTAGGGCAGTGTCAGCTTGCAGTATCTTTGACTTTTTGGTAGAGATGTCCATACACACACAAACATACACAAACATCTTCATATTTAAGGACCCAGACTTGGGTTCAAATCCCAGCTCTGCTACTTCCTATCTGTGTGACCTTGGGCAGGTGGCTTAATGTTTCTAAGTCACAGTTTTTATAGTTGTAAAAAGGTGATAATAGTACTTAACTCATAGGGTTGTTTGTGAATTAAATGATTTAATTGATGAAAGTGTAACAGAGTGTCTAATGTACAATAACTCAATAAATAAAGTTGTTATTCTAGATATTAGGGGTGCCAGCATCTTGTTTGGTGTCATGGAATGGATGAGATTCATTAGAAAGATGAGAATGAGAAGAGAGGGGGCCAAATATGGACTACTGGGGACTGTCAACAGTTGAACCCCAGAAGTATCTCAGAGAACAGACACCTAGGTCATAGGCCACATGGTGCTTATGTTCTATAGGAGAGACAGATATTCATTGAAAAGTTAAAACTATCATCTAGTGATAAGTGCTTTAGAGAAGATGAGACAGGATAAAATGCTAGAGAGTTCCTAGGAGTCTATTTTAGATTGGATGGTAGGGAAGGCCTCTATGAGGAGGATATAGTTAAGATGATATAATCAGTAATAGCCAGCCATGTGAAGATTGGACAGAAGGACATTCTCTGTAGTGCAAAGGCCCCAGGGTGAGAATAAGCAGTGGGTGTATGCAAAGAACACTAAGAAGGCCAGTGGGACTCAAGATAGGGCAGTGAGAAAATCGATGAGCTGAGACCAGAGAGTATATATAGTGACCAAGCCACATAGGGCCTGCTAAGTCAGGATAAGGAGTTTGGATTTATTCTAGGCAACTTGGAAAGCCCCTAGAAAGCTTTAGGTAGGAAAGTAGTATATTCTGATTTACATTTAAAAGAGATCACTGTGATCACAAGAGCCAAGAATGAGGTAGGAAGACTAGAAACAGGAGGCTAATGAAACAGTCTAGACGAGAGATGCTTTATTTCGATTTCTCTTTTCTTTTTATTATTAGGTGCTTAGTTGCTTGGAAGCCTCAAAGCTGTCCTTGAACTGATCCCCTTCAGGAGAGTTGTCTTGATAATTGAGATGCTCCAGGTGTGGAGCATTGATTACCTACTGAGTGTCCTTAACCTGTTCTTAACCCAGGGGTGCCTGAATGGGGTTCTAAGACTATGAGCTTTTGTTCAGTTACTATCTTCTGGGGAGAGTTCGTAGCTTCCCTGCAGGTTATCAGAGGGATTTGTGACCTCCAAAAGGGTAACCATGGATAGAGTGATGAGCCCTGTGGGAAGTGTCACAGGAATTAGAGAAAGCAAGAGAACTGGTGGTAGCTCTAGTTAAGGAGAGACGGAAAACATAAAGTTAGACACAATTCAGAAAAATGAATGAAACCAAGGGCAGTCAGGCCTGATCATATGGCACTTGGGGCAAATATTAAAAGATAAGAAAATCTTTTTCCTTCAGTTTCCTTTCTCCACATTTTAACTGTAAGTCTGGAAACCCAAGTTTTGCTCACAGTCAATGTTCATAAAAGCCACAAGATGGCGAGGTTGCTCCTTAAAATGAATGTGAGTGACAAAGTGGAAGATGGAGGAGAGCAGAGGGTGTTTCTCTCTGATTTTCTGTAACTTCCTTAATTTTCCTTGCTATCTTACTTGAATATAAAATAGAACCGATATGCTTAACTTATTTCTCTTTAATTTAGATTTTGATCATAGTTGTTTTTGGAATTGTAAAGCTAAAAATAAAATTAAAAAGAACTAGCTGGATCCCATGCTTACTATTTTTCAGCTCTTCATTAAATTATTAATAATTTCATTCTGCACATTGCCTACAGAGTAATCTTAGCAAAATACCATTTTGATGCCTGTTCCCTGTTTTAAAATTTTGTTTACTTATCATCATAAACAGTTGTCGATAGTACTGGTAGTCAGTGTTCAAATATTTAAGGTAAGTGTAAAGTGTGAAAAGGTGGAATAATTTTTGACATACTGTATATATTTATAAAATTATTATTGTCAGATTTTTTTTTTTTTTTTTTTGAGACAGAGTCTCACTCTGTTGCCGAGGCTAGAGTGCTGTGGCGTCAGCCTAGCTCACAGAAACCTCAAACTCCTGGGCTCAAGGAATCCTCCTGCCTCAGCCTTCCGAGTAGTTGGGACTACAGGCATGCGCCACCATGCCCGGCTAATTTTTTCTATATATTTTTAGTTGGCCAATTAATTTCTTTCTATTTTTTAGTAGAGATGGGGTCTTGCTCTTGCTCAGGCTGGTTTTGAACTCCTGAGCTCAAATGATCTGCCCCCCTTGGCCTCCCAGAGTGTTAGGATTACAGGCATGAGCCACCATGCCCAGTCTATTATCATATTCTTTTCTACAATAAACAAATGCAAGTTCAATTTTTATGGGTTATTAAACAATAAATATAATTTCAATGCTTAGAATATCTATTCTCATCATTTAGGCATACCTCAGGGCAGTTTTCTTTTTGTTATTCTCAATATTTTTGTGGCAAAGGTTAGCTAATATATTATTAATGCATTGATTAATGCATATTTAGTAACTATATATATTTAGTTTTAAAAGTAAAATGCACTTTACTTATGCTGTCTTATCAAATTAAATCTTCCTAAGAAATCTGTGATATAAATGTGAATAGTGCCATTTTACAGATGAAGACATTGAGGCTCAGGTAGATTAAATCAATTGTTAAAGACTTAATGGTTGGCTAATGGGCTTATTATATAGTCTATCTATTTTTATTTTTTTGAAATTTTCCATAAAACATAAGGAGGGACATGTTTTGACACCTTTTCTGTCATCAATAATGACAAATATCACTTAATCTTGAACTACTTTAATTTCTTAATAGTAAGTGATAGTTTTATCTGTGGATTTTGTTTTACATACTTTTATTTCTGGCAAAGACCACTTCTGGTGGCAAGTGCATCTCGGTAGTTTAATTGGTGATTATCACTTCTTTAGTTTCTTTATTCATTTACATTTTAGAGATTATTTGTTTTTGAAAAAATTATTATCTTAATATAAATATTCATTTAAGTATTCATTTCTTCAATAAATGTTACTGAACATTCTTCTAGATGCTAGGTATACAACAGTGAATCAAATAAAAAAAATTTATGGAGCATACATTTTAGCAGGGAGGAGATAAAATAAATCAATAAGCAAATAACTATGTTATATATCTGCAGTAATAAGGGCTATGAAAACAAATATAACTGGGTATGGGGGATTAAAAGTGAGAAGTGAGAGTGCTTTTTTACAAAATGTTGTCAGGGAAGATCCCTCTGGTAAGGAGACATCTGAATGGAGATTTAGAAGATGCAAGGAACTGAGACGTATTGATACATGGATTGAAATGGAGGGATAGCTTTCCAGATGGCTGGATCTTTCCTTTCTTTTCCTTTCCTTTCCTGATCTTTCTAAAGCAGGGTACTCAGGGAATGACAACAAATATCAGGTGGTATGGAATGCTCTTCATTTGACCACTCTCTGGTTGATACACAGGATTTGGAGACACAGCTCCTGATATAACCTTTATAATTCAACAAGCAGCAAGGAGAGCAGGAGTAAATCATTTCTTGTGTTTTCTTTATTCTTGCATGCTGAAGGCCAAAAAGGGAAGAAATAGATCCCAAGGAGACATTGTTTTGCTTTACTCAGTATATTGTTGGATACAGAGTGAGGGTAGCAAATGCCTGTGGGGGTCTGGGGAGTAAGTTAAATGATGGGATCAGTCTGAGGGGAGTGAGGAATGGTGGAGACTGTGGCAAGTCAGAGAACATATGCCCTGTGTAAAGGGGAGAGCTGATACTTTGTTGCCATGCAAGAAGGTGGGCCTAGTTATGAATAATTTTCTGATTTTTTTTTTAAAGAAAATCCAAACATTTGCATTTTGTGTGTTATCTCCTGATTTTTGAATGTTGGCAACTAAATAAAATCATTTCAAAACACTAGGCCAAACAAAACACCCATGCAGGTGAAATCTGGCCTGCAAATCAACACTTTCTGACTTTCTGGGGGTAGAACACCATGATTAATTCTTACTGCCTTCTTGAAGGGATTGTATAGATCTACTAGTATCAAAATACTGCAAGATTTCTGGATACAAGTGGTTTTAACACACTAATTTACAATGCATACCCTGAGCAGTGCTGCATATGTCTGTTCTCATTGTTTTAGGGTATGGTCAGACGGGCCCGATGTCGCGGCGAGCTGGTTATGATGCTGTTGCCTCTGCTGTTTCTGGTCTGATGCACATCACAGGGCCTGAGGTAGGTATCCTTCTTTAGAATATTCATAATTTTTTCTGTTATATATTCTGAAGAGATTTTACTTTTCACTAACCCATAGGATTAAACTTGACTTAATTTTAGAAAGAAACCAGGGAAAGTGAATGATTTATTAAAGTAAAACAGAAGTGTTCATTACAAATGTCCTCGAGGCTAAACATCAATTTGGCCCCATGGAAAGAGCAATATTTTTAGTAAGAAGCAATAGATCAGGGGGCGAACATATTTTTCATATTTATTGTATTATTCAAGCTTAATATAGGTACCTTCATGTGATTTAGAAATATTCCTTTTTTGAAATAAAATGGCTGACTAGACAAGTCCTTAGATGTCCATTTCTACCAGAGTACCTTGATTTGCCACATATATATAGCAGAATGTATTTTTTCTTCTGGAACATAGTAAGTAGTTATGTATTTGAAAATTTGTTACTTAAAGCTTCAGGTATAGTTGTGTCTGATTTGTCATATACATTAGATTCTGGCAGTGAAATAATTATTTGATTTTATAATAATCTGTTTCCATTGAAGGTGGTATGGGAAGTTCCTAAAAAGTATATATAGATGGCCAAAATGTGGTTAGTATAATAAAAAAATTGACTCTTGGGGGAAATAATATAAATAACATTAAATAAAGTTTTTAAAAAAGTGTGAAAGCCTAAGCCTCATAAATAAAAATACTAAGAGACATCCATTTCAAAATAAACTGAATTGATAGGCTTAAAAATTTGTTCCAGTAGGTGTTCCTTCCCTGAATTGCTTTCTTTAGTTAATTCTTCAGGAAATACTGCTGCAATGTTGGGATAAACTGAGACAGTGACTCTCTTTTGCAGTCTTCTTTGTATTAGTTTCAAAGCAGCTGTTGGAGTTTTATGTTTTGAAATATAAGGTCTTTTATATTTTTATCCTATATTGTTTTATTTTCAGAAAAAATGTTTGTGGCCTTTCCTTCAAATATTCAAGGGTACTGTTTTTCTTTCTATTCATTGAGAGAATGGAACATGAACATATCCCATAGACTGTCATATGGCCAAGACATTGTTACTGTGAGTACTGTCATTGAAGGCCACTGTACTCCTTGGGAATATGTGAAAAGATATGGGATTTTCGAATGCGTATATTCAAATGCTAAAATGAATTAAATTAAAAATAGCGAGGGTGGCAGATTACTGTAGTTCCTTTAGGACCCTGTACTACATTCTGACAGGCCTAACCACACAGCGTGTGCTCAACCTTATAATTTATGTCAATAACAGTCTTAATCTTTTGTGTTTTCCTACTTGAATGATTTTTGTTCTAAACAAATAAAAACAGCATTTATTGAGTGCTTACTATGTGCCAAACATTGCTTTATATACTTTACATGTATTAAATTAAGTAAACTTAACACCTATGTACTGTATCTCTTTCACATGGACACATCTCTCGCCCCCTAATTAAGTCATGCACCAATCCATTGAATAGTTATTGCATGTATTTCCTATTACATGATGGGAACTGTGGTAGGCACTGGAGATTATGCAGACAACAGGACAGGCACAGTCCTTGCCCTCCTGAAGCTATCAAATGGGGGAAAAATATTAACAGAAAATATTCATTACATACAAATAAGAAGAACTTGGAAGAAGAGTACAGGGCACTTTTCTATAGCTAAAGCTGTTAATGTATATAATAGTGTGCTTCAGATCATTATTATACTTCTAAAGATCTCCACAAAATGTGGTTTGACAGTAAAGGACAAAAGCAGATGTAAGAGAACAGGCCATGCTGTGAGTCCCCCTTAAGACAGTTGTTTTTATTTATCTTACTAGCAATATATTATAGTTCCCTAAGCCTCTCAGCAGAGTTTGCACAGGAAGGATCACTTCTGAAAGCTCTGGCTAATATTTTCCACTAGCCAATGAATACGTACTATTGCCAATAATATCCATTGCATATGGACTTTCTCTAAGTGCCCAGCCGCATATCTGTGCTGTAGCGTGACTCTGTGTTGCCAGATGACTGATTGGGACCCAGCTTCTGTATCCTTAGGAGGCTTTACTGCATGACCCTACACAGTGGAGCCTAACTTTGCCAGAATGGTCAGGGAAGCCTTCTCTGAGGGCCAGATATCTAAGGTGGGACCTGGTTAAGCATTAGCCAGTGATCAGAGAGCAACATCTATCAGGGGTCCTCAAACTTTTTAAACAGGGGGCCAGTTCCCTGTCCCACAGGGCCATTGGAAAGTGCGGCACACATTCCACACATGCGCACTGTGGGTCCGGGAGGAGTCGGCTGCTAAGCAGGACAGGCAGCGGTGGCAAAAACACTCCAGAGCCAGATAAATGTCCTCAGGGGGCCGCATGTGGCCAGCGGGCCGTAGTTTGAGGACCCCTGATTGTTGGAGATTGTGTTAGGTTTGTGGAGCCAAAAGAAGGGCAGTATCATTGGTTATTGTAAACTAGCAAAGAAGGGTCAAAAATGAGAATGGAGGCCGGGTGCGGTGGCTCACGCCTGTAATCCTAGCTCTCTGGGAGGCCGAGCCGGGCGGATCGTTTGAGTTCAGGAGTTCGAAACCAACCTGAGCAAGAGCGAGACCCCGTCTCTACTATAAATAGGAAGAAATTAATTGGCCAACTAATATATACAGAAAAGAATTAGCCGGGCATGGTGGCGCATGCCTGTAGTCCCAGCTACTCGGGAGGCTGAGGCAGTAGGATTGCTTGAGCCCAGGAGTTTGAGGTTGTTGTGAGCTAGGCTGATGCCATGGCACTCACTCTAGCCTGGGCAACAAAGCGAGACTCTGTCTCAAAAAAAAAAAAAAAAAAATGAGAATGGAGAGATAGGAGCAGTGGCTGAACTTATTGTTTGTGGACTTATTATATTACTTAGTAGTTTGAAGAGAAGACACATTAGTATATATAAACATATTTTTGGTGATCCCATGTATTTGAGCCTGGAAATCGAATGATGCTCCAAAGGTACAGGTTAGTATTACAATGAAAAAACTCAAAATGCATGTTTTTTTCTATAGTGGCGTAATCATATTTTTATCTAAAAGGGGGAATATCAAAATGTATAATATAGGTTAAAATTTATGAAAACAATCTTCATAATGAGATTAAAATCAAACTACTTACAGTTGACTGACACTAAATCTAAACTCTAGCCTTTTAAGGTATGCTGTGGTGTTGTCAGATAAAATTCACATTTGATTATGGAGAGGAAGAGATATGATTTTGAGTACCTACACTGTGCTAGGCCCATGCTAGATGTTTTACATATGATATTATCTCTTTTTATCCTCACATTGATATATCCAGGTGTAGGTATTGATAAGTTGTATAACTGAAGGTTAAAGCCTTAAATAACCTGTCCAGAATGCCCAGGTATGTAAAGTGCTAAAGCCAGGCTTTGAACCCAAGTTTGCTTTACTCCTATAGCCTGCACTCTTTCCTCACTTTTTATGGTGCCTGCAGAGTGAATCCTGATGCCTATTTTATTTACATCTTGCTTCTGCATGCCACTTGGTATGTTACAGTGTAGTGAACAGACCATTTGGAATAGTGAGAAAGCATTCAACTAAGAGTCTAGGGCCCTGGCTCTAAATCACTCCTGTGTAATATTGACAGACTGCCTAAATAGGCCTCAGTAGAATATAAGCCTCGTAAGAATGACCGTGGTCTTTGCTTTGGTCATTGCTGTATGTCTATGAGTAGAACAGAGCCTTGGTAAATACTCAATAAATAGATGTTGAGTGAATGAACAAATGAATACCTGGCACTATGTGACATGATCGTGAACATATCATATAGCTTTCTGTGTTTCAGTGAAGGAAGTGTTTCATATGGAAGTGAAGCTCACATACCTCTTCTATGAGATATTATAAAGAGCAAATAGAATGTCGTTTATAAAATATAAAAGTATGACATTGTTTATAATGTAAGGTAGGACACATAAGAATCAGCAGTTGCTTAGTATATCTGCAGGTTCCTGAACTCTGCCCTCAGAGTTACTGATTTGTAGGTAGAGTCCACAAGTATGCATGTTTAGTGATGGGTCAACTGCTTCTGATAGGGATGGACTGTGGACCACACTTGGGAGTAGCTATGGGAGGTATTATTATTAAAACCCTTTTTCCTTTGGAAGTAACTGATATTCTTCCATACACTCAAACAGAAGTTAGTGACTTATTAAGGTCTATATATTATACTTAATTTGTAATCTTGTACTTTGAATAAAATCATATCCCTGGCCGGGCGTGGTGGTTCATGCCTGTAATCCTAGCACTCTGAGAGCCGAGGCGGGCGGATCGTTTGAGCTCAGGAGTTCGAGACCAGCCAGAGCAAGAGCGAGACCCTGTCTCTACTAAAAAAAAAAAAAAAAAAAAATAGAAAGAAATTAGCTGGACAACTATAGTGATGTATAAAAAACTAGCCGGGCATGGTGGTGCATACCTGTAGTCCTAGCTACTCAGGAGGCTGAGGCAGTAGGATTGCTTGAGCCCAGGAGTTTCAGGTTGCTGTGAGCTAGGCTGGTGCCATGGCACTCAGTCTAGCTAGGGCAACAGAGTGAGATTCTGTCTCAAAAAACAACAACAAAAAATCATATTCCCTAATTTTTTCACTTTCCTGGATCTATGCTAACTAGTTATTACTCAAAAGGGAATATCTATCATTTTTTTAATGCATAGGGTATATGAAGAAATCGGGAATGAAATCAGTAAGTATGAGAGATTTTGGAAAGTAAATGACCCAGTCATATGTGACACGTGTTCTGAGTAATAATTCAACTATAATTTATGGCATGCTTAAATATCAAGAAGAACTATACTGTTAATCAGTGAACAAAGATGTATTGACTATGTGTGTATATTATGTGTGTATATTATGTACCATAATAAATTATATGTAACACTTTAGTTGACTTGATTAGATGTATACTCATAGAAAAATTAGAAAATAATAGAAAAATGCATAACATTAAGTGGTATGTAAAATATAAAGTTGGCTCAAGGTAGGACTTCAAGGAAGTGGTGGATTTGATCCAGTAATTCCACTACTGGGCATCTACCCAAAAGATCAAAAGTCATTTTATGGGCCGGGCCCGGTGGCTCACGCCTGTAATCCTAGCACTCTGGGAGGCCGAGGAGGGCGGATTGCTCAAGGTCAGGAATTCAAAACCAGCCTGAGCGAGACCTCGTCTCTACCATAAAAATAGAAAGAAATTAATTGGCCAACTAATATATATAATATAAAAATCAGCCGGGCATGGTGGCTTGTGCCTGTAGTCCCAGCTACTCGGGAGGCTGAGGCAGGAGGATCGCTTGAGCCCAGGAGTTTGAGGTTGCTGTGAGCTAGGCTGACACCACGGCACTCACTCTAGCCTAGGCAAGAAAGCGAGACTCTGTCTCCAAAAAAAAAAAAAAAAAAGTCATTTTATGAAAAAGACACCTGCACTTGAATGTTTATAGCAGCACAATTTACAATTGCAAAGTTGTGGAAACAACCCAAGTGCCCATCAATTCATGAGTGGATTAATAAAATGTGGTATATGTATACCATGGAGTATTATTCAGCTTTAAGAAACAATGGTGATATAGCACCTCTTGTATTTTCCTGAATAGAGCTGGAACCCATTCTACTAAGTGAAGTATCTCAAGAATGGAAAAACAAGCACCACATGTACTCGCCAACAAATTGGTATTAACAGATCAACACCTAAGTGGACATATAGGAGAAATATTTATCGGATGTCAGGTGGGTGGGAGGGGGGAGGAGGGGATAGGTATATATAAACACAATGAGTGAGATGTGCAATGTTTGGACAATGATTCTACAACATCAATCTCCTTTCGTCTGTCCCCACCCTACTTTCTTCTCCTCCTCAGTGGTAATTAATGTTATCAAGTTTCTTTTGCTTCATTTCAGAGATGTTCTATTGAAAACCAAGCAAAATAGTCTACCCTCATCTTTTAGAAAACAATTGGTAATATACTTTCTCAATGTTTTTTAAATCCCATTTAAAAAAAAATGAAACTCTGACTCAAGGGGGCAGGGGGGGGAGTGGGCAATATATGTAACCTTAGCATTTGTACACCCACAATATGCTGAAATAAAAAAAAATAATAAAAAAAAGGAAGTGATGGGACTTGCATTGCATGATACCTTGAAAAATAGATAGAATTTGGATAGATTGAGACAACCCCAGTGGAGATTAGAGTGAACAAAGACAGGGAAGCAGGAAAGAATCAGGCACAACTAGGGAAAAGCATTTGGCCAGTTACAGAAGGGCAGTGAGTTAAGGTTTCAGAGTATTGAGGGAAGGTTAGTTGAGGCCTATTTTGGAAAGTCTTCAAGGTCAAGTAAAGAAGTTGGGATGTTGTTTACTCACAATGATGTTAGAGAGGTTTTATAGAAGGGGAGTGACATGATGAAAGCTGTGGTTCATAAGATTAGTTTGACCTAAGTGTACAGAATGGATTAAATCAAGTTTACAAGCATTGCTTCTTAGATATTTATCTTCCCTTTTAAAAACTAAGGAAACACAAATAATTACACAAAGAGTAAGAAAATGCTCTTACATTGCTGTGATAAGGCACTGTATTATATTTAGTTTATATTTTATTTATTTTTTGAAGAGATAATACATTTACGTAATACTAAATCCACAAGGTGCCTAAGTAGGTTGGCCATACAATTTATCATACAAACCAGGACACTTTTAAGAGAGCAAGATGGCTCTCTAAATGGTAATATTGGGACATAAACTGAGCCTTTTTCACTCTATACATAGGATTCTACAACATCAATCTCCTTTCCTCTGTCCCCACCCTACTTTCTTCTCCTCTGCAGTGGCAATCAATATTATCAAGTTTCTTTTGCATCATTTCAGAGATATTCTATTGAAAACCAAGCAAAATAATCTACCCTCATCTTTTAGAAAACAATTGGTAATATACTTTCTCAATGTTTTTTAAATCCCATTTTAACAAAATGAGATATAAGTTCCATACAATAAAGTGAAAAATCTTAAGGGTAGAGTTCAATGATTTTCTGCAAATATATACATCTGGATAAACATCACCAAGTTCAAGATATAGCATATTTCCATAACCTTAGAAAGTTTCATTATGCTTTTTCCCAAGCAATACCACCTCCTTCCAGAGGTAACCACTATTTTGGCTTCTGATACTATAGGTTTACCCCTTATATAAATAGAACCATGTAGTATGTTCTTCATGTTTGGCTTCCTTTGCTCAGTATAATGCTTTTGAGGTTCACTCAGTTATGTGTAATTAGTGGTATGTTTTTATTGCTATATAGTATTCCATTGTGTGAATATACCACAATTCCTCCACTGTTCTGTTGGTGAACATTTGAGTTGTTTCCAGTTTTTTCCTGTTATGAATAAAATTGAGCCTTTTTCTGAATGCCTTTTGTTGGACATACACACTCATTTCTCTTGTTGTATAACAAGGAGTGAAACTGGTAAGTCACAGGTTAGATGTGTATAGCCAGTTTTCCAAAATGGTGCCAGTTTATACTCTTCTAGAGTTTTAATTATCTTCATCAACTCTTCTTGACAATGCTAGTCTTTTTAATTTTAGGTATTTTGGTGGGTATGTAGTAGTATCTCGTGATTTGAATTTGTATTTCCCGGATGAGTAAAGATTTATTAATACATTTTTTCATATGCTTAATGGCCACTTGGATATCTTTGTGAACTGTATGTTCAAGACTTTTCCATTGTTTTTATTGAAGTGCTAGTCTTTTTCTCAGTGGTTTAAAGGATTTATTTCTGTATTCTGGTTATAAGTATTTGTCAGATGCATGCATTGTTGATATTTTCTCTTATCCTGTGGCTTGCCATTTTGCTGTCATACTGGTGTCTTTTGATAAGAAGTTTTAAATTTTAAGTCAAATTAGTCATTTTTTTCTTTTATAGTCAGTATCTTTTATGTCCTCTTTAAGAAATCTTTACCTTCCCTTAAGTTATGAAGGTTTTCTTCTAGAAGCTTTATGGTTTTAATTTTTACTTTTAAGAGTTGCCTAAAGTAAATGTTTTGCATTGTATTTTATTTCACATCATATATCTTGGAGATTATTTTGTATCAGTACACTTGCTCTTATTGTTTCTGTCTATGGATGTTCCATAGTTTCTTTAAGCAGCCTCTTCTTACTGTGCATTTAGTTTCTTTCTATTATTTTACCTTAAGACTACAGAAAATATCCTTGTACCTAAGTTGTTTTCCACATGGGCAATTATATCTGTAGGAAAAATCCCTCGAAAGAGGCTGCCGTGTCAAAGGATTAGTTCATTTGCATTTTTGATAGATATTGGTATTCCAAAAGATTGAACTAATTTATACTCCTATCAGCCATGTCTGATAAGGACCTATCTCAAATTTGAAATATCTATGTAAATAAAACAACTAGAGATGTGGCCCTTCCCAACACATACACACACACAAACACACATACACATACATTCTTAAAATATTTCCATCATATTTGATCGTGGGTTAAAATATGTTTTCCAAGAAAGGTGTTAAAACAACTAGGTTCTGGGTTAGTTCACTGTAACTGCAAAAACATTTAGAGAAAAGAAACAGTCATGTTTTTCCATCTTTACACGACTGATTTGTTGGTTGACTGAATTGACTGCTCAATTTAGTTTAATTAGTTTAACTAGAATCAAATGAATCCACTCAATCCTGGTGACTGACATTAACACTGTGATATTTATTATTGAAGCTCATTTGATATTTCAGTTGTTATTCCATAGAATTTATATCACAATGTAGTTCTACTTTGTTTTTTTCACATTTGACCCCTAAATAGAAGGAAACTCAAAGAGAGATAGAATCATCTGTGAAAAAAATCTTCAAATTTCTCTAAAACCTCTTTTCTAAAACAGGATTCTAGTGAAAGATTCCACACACATGTGCATGCACACACACACAATCCCAGTTTTTGAAGAAATAATCTTTGTTTCTTTTGAGGAGGAAGGGCCTTCCCTAGTTGAGGTAGGTATCTTTTTGCAGAGAAAACATTTCATTTTAAAAGGATTATGTTTTGTTCTGAAATATCCAATGCTTGCTAAAAATTTCTTTATGTTGTAAAAGGTCATGTAATCTCCTGTAGTTTAAAATATCAATTTTATTCTCTGTTACTGTTTCTTTTTATATAATGTAAATGTCCTTTTAAAAATATACCTATCCATTTTTTGTAGGAAAAAATTTTTTTCTTTTTCAAAAATTTAACATATTCATGTTAATGATCCTCTAGTTTTTATATGACACAAACTACATCAATGTAATCAACATGAAGAAATAATTTGGTTAAATGAAATGCTCAATAAAAATGTTGATTATGTTGATGTTGCCTATATCATTTTGAGTTGTGTCCATTTCTTTCTTTTTCTTTCTTTCTTTCTTTCTTTCTTTCTTTCTTTCTTTCTTTCTTTCTTTCTTTCTTTCTTTCTTTCTTTCTTTCTTTCTTTCTTTCTTTTTCTTTTCTTTTTTTTTTTTTTTGAGATAGAGTCTCACTCTGTTGCCTGGGCTAGAGTGCGTGGAGTCAGCCTAGCTCACAGAACCTCAAACTCCTGAGCTCAAGTGATCCTACTGCCTCAGCTTCCCGAGTAGCTGGGACTACAGGCATGCGCCACCATGCCTGGCTGATTTTTTTCTATATATTTTTAGCTGTCCAATTAGCTTCTTTCTATTTTTGGTAGAGATGGGGTCTTGCTTTTGCTCAGGCTGGTCTTGAACTCCTGAGCTCAAATGATCCGCCTGCCTCAGCCTCTCAGAGTACTAGGATTATAGGCGTGAGCCACCGCACCTGCCTGTGTCCTTTTCTTATTTCACATTGCAGAGCAAGAAGATCATTATAGTTCATCTATAGATAGCACTGGTACACCTGGATCTGCAATACTGAGTTGATTTGTAAGCACCAACAATGCCAGAGAAATGTCAGCAAATTGAAAACATTTCAAATAAATGTTAAAAAAGAAATGCAGTCTTTTTCTTTTTTCTTTTCTAAACCAGGAGGGAAGACTAAATGTAAATATAATTTATAAATATAATATAAATGATAAATATAAATGGTTTACTTCAGTGTTGCAGGACAAAAGGAAATTTGAGTATACATGAATACCAACATAGAGAGGGAGTATACATTTGGATAATTGTTTTACTCTCAATCAGATGATGCTCATTCTTGCCTATTCCACTTTTGCAAATTCTGGACAGGGGATGATGTCCTGGGCTTCTTAATCTCTACTCTCACATCTAGTCTACGATTCATGCCAACACCCTCCTACTTCTAAAAATCTATGCACATACTTTCCTATCTTTGTAGGTACTATCATCCTTGCCTTTTCTGTCCTCTGCCATGTTATCTTAGAACTTTGACCCTTACAGTTTTCTTCTTAAGTTCAATTCCTTTCATTATCTTGAGCAGTTGTAATGTCTTTGTTGATTATCTATTTAACATGTTCACTGAACAGAGTCTTAGGAACCAGAAAACCCGGGTTTGAATTTTCATTCTGTCATTCAGTGTAACATTAAGATAAGCTGTTTAACTTAGTTTCCCGATCTGCAAAATAGGAAAAATATCTTTTTTTTTGAGACAGAATCTCACTCTATTGCCCAGGCTAGAGTTCCATGGTGTCAGCCTAGCTCACAGCAACCTAAAACTCCTGGACTGAAGCAATCCTTCTGCCTCAGCCTCCCAAGTAGCTGGGACTACAGGCATGCGCCACCATGCCTGGCTAAGTTTTTCTATATATTTTTAGTTGACCAATTAATTTCTTTCCATTTTTAATAGAGATGGGGTCTCACTCTTGCTCAGGCTGGTTTCAAACTCCTGACCTTGAGTGATTCACCGCCTTGGCCTCCCAGAATGCTAGGATTACAGGCATGAGCCATCACGCCCATCCGAAAATATCTTTTTAAACTGGTGATTGTAAAATTGAAAAGTGATGGCTGTTGGTTGGAATGTAAAGGCAGTTCCTCAAAAAATTAAATTAGAACACCGGTATTCATCCAGCAATACCACTAGGTAAATATTCAAATGAATTGAAATTAGTATGTTGAAGAGATATCTGTACTCCTATGTTCATTGCAGCATCAACCTATGTCTCCGTGAATGGATGACTAAAAAAAACAGTAAGTTTAGCCTTAGAAAACAAGGAAATCCTGTCATTTGCTACAACTGTATGAACTTGGAGGACATTATGATGAATGAAATAAGCCATACACAGTAGACAAACACTAAGTAATCTCACTTATTTGTGGAACTTAAAAAAGTTGAATACTTAGAAGTAGAGAGTAGAATGGTGGTTACCAGAGCCTGGTGGTAGGGTGGGTAAGTTGGGGAGATGTTGATCAAAGGATCCCAAATTTTAGTTAGGATGAATAAGTTCAAGGGATCTGTTGTGGAACATGGTGACTATAGTTAATAACAATGTACAGTTGATCCTTGAACAACACAGATTTGAACTGCGTGAGTCCAGTTATACAATTTTTTTTTTCAACCAAATACCTATTGGGGAATGAGAAACCACCTATAGGGAGGGCTGCTTTTTTGTATATTGGGTTCTGTGAGGCCAACCATAGGACAAGTATATGAGGATTCATGGTTCGCATATACTACATGTGATGATTTTACCATCGGTTTACAACTGTATTTTTTTCTTTTATTGTATATACTTATGTGTACAACATGATATTTTAAAATATACTGTGGCAAACATACTTAATGTATGGGATAGGCCCGTGAATCTAAATATTTTCTTCCAAAATGCCAACAGTGCTCTCACTGAAAGCACTATTGGGTATGTAGGACTTCTATCCACCCTTTATGACCTGATTCCTTTACTAGCTCTCCGAGGCATGTTTTGCCATTTCTTTCTCTGTGCTTCTATATGTTTTTATTTATGCTGATAATTGTATGTCTGTTTGTCTTTCTCTTTATAATATAAGTGGATTAATCCACAGACACTGTCTTCAGGACACTTCCTTTTGTATTCCTGGAGTATAACAGATATACTGTTGAGTTTGTGCTCATTGATTATTTGCTACATAGGAAATTGGAATCTTTAATTGTTCCAGGAGGATTTAACTTCAGTTTGGTAATAAGAGGCTGATACATGGTAGCCATAGCTATGGCACTTGAGATTCCTTCTAGAGTTCATTAAGGTTCACACTTAAAAATAAAGGAGAGAGAGGGGGCCAAGATGGCAGACTAGAGACAGCCTGCACATGCTACTCTTAAGGAGAGGATTCTAAGTTCCAAGTAAAATGTTCGCCTATGGACAAATCATCTTAGAGAGAATATTGTGAATCATCAGAGAAATGAATGGAGACACCCAAAGTGAAGGAGAAGGAAGTTGAGTGAACCATTCAGCAGTATTGAAAGGTGCCTGGGGAAGGTGCCTACACATGGGGAACAGTCAGATGAGAGAATTCTGGGCTCCACACTTGCCCCATGGACACTGCAACCTGAGCTGTGAGGGCCCTCCCCCCACCATGCCAGGCCTCTGGACTGATCAGGGAGCTGCTTGGAGACTGTAGCAGCATTTCACCAGAGAGCAGGCCCAGCAGGGTTCCACTGGTTTCCAATGCCAGGTCACTGCAACTGACACCATTCTGACCTCTCAGTTCCAGAGTGCCTGGTGTACACAGGTGTCAGCTCCACTGCAGACACCTTCTGATCGCCTCTGCTGGACTCCCCATTGTCCCTGCTGTACTGGAACAAGGAAGCTAGGTGCTCTCATGTGTCCCATGACTGAGTGCCATGTGTGCCACCCCCCGCCACTGGATGATCCAAGTAGAGCAGGTGCCCATGACCCCCAACATTCTCTGCTGCTAACATTCTCTGCTGCGCTGCCACTGTTGCCACCTGAACAGTACTGCAGCAGTTGCTACCACCTGTCCTAGGCAGAGAGAAAGCTCCAGCTGCCATGATTTGTCCACAGTGTTCCACATGCCTCTATATGCCATCTGTTGTCGCAGCCCCCTTCACCTCACCCAGCCTCTGGACCTGAGTGGAGTGAATACCCACAACCTTGGCACTTCCAGTCCATGTCTAAATAGCTTCACCTAGCTGCTACCACCATGGGGAGACTGGGGCAGAGCAGACTCCCACGTGACCCTCCTCTGTAGAGAGGGACATAACCAACCCCCTGCCTTAGCTGCCAATAGTGGCCTGTGGACCAACCCACCATTCTACATGAATACCCTCCAGCACTGGCTTGGACTATGACAACCACTGGAGAATGGGATGATGCAGAAGAACAACTGTATCACAGGCTCTCAGTTTATTCATCTCTCTCCTCCTGGGTCAGTCCTTGGGAGTAGGACATAAGTGTACCATCCAGCCACCTCTCCTTCTTTGCACTAAGTAGGTGAGTTCCCAGTAGAGGAGAACAGGTACACCATAAGCTTATCTGTTTTGTGCTGAGAGAAGAGGTTTCAGGTGAGAGGGAACCAGCATGAGAACTTTGGCAACAGAAAAAATAAATTGTTTTGACACCACAAAGGATCACAATAGGTCTACAGCAATGGACCCTAACCTAAAGGAAATTGTTGAAATGTCAGGTATGGAAATCAGAATATTGATGACAAATAAGATGAATGGGATTGATGAGAAAGTTGAAAACCAACACAAAGAAATTAAAAAAATAATTCAGGACATGAAAATTTCTTTAAAGTGATAGATATACTCTGGTGTCTCTTAAAAACGAATAAATCTCTTGCCTTTTAAAGTGATAGATAACACAAGAAAAGATACAACAGAATTTAAAAATGAAATAATCACTTAGAGAATTTCAAAGTACAGCAGAAAGCTTTAACAACAGACCAGACCAAGCAGAAAAAAGAATTTCAGAGCCTTAAAGACAAGGATTTTGAATTAACCAAGTCAGTCAAAAATGTAGAAAAAAAGAAAAATGAAGAGTGAACAATCATTTAGAGGAATATCAGACTATGCAAAATGAACTAATATAAGAATCATAGATATCCTTGAAAGAGAAGAATAAAAAGCAAAAAACATGGAAAACCTATTTGAGGGAATAATTGAGGAAAACTGCCCTGGTATTGTGAGAGATTTAGATATATTGATATAAGATAGTCATTGACCAATGGAAGATTCATAGCAAGTAGGACATCACTAATTCACATTGTCATCCGCCTGGCCAGAGTCACAAGATGAAAGTAACAACTAACTAAGAAAGGAAAACCCATCAGACTAGCAGCAGATTTCTCAGCAGAGACCTTACAAGCTAGAAGGCACTGCAGTCCCATTTTTAGCCGTTTTGAATAGAACAACTGCCTACCAAGAATTTCGTATCTTGCAAAACTAAGTTTCATAAATGAAGGAGAAATAAAGTCTTTCCCAGACAAGCAAACATTAAAGAAATTTGTCACCACTAGATCTGCCCTACAGGAAATGCCTAGAAGTGCTATATATGTGGAACAGAGCAATTGATATCCACCAGTGTGAAAACAACTAAAATTTAAAACTCACAACTCTTATGAAACAGTAGCACAAGGAGGAAAACAAAAAGCAAGACATCATTCAACATGATGAACAGAACACTATCTCCCTTTCCAACACTAACATTGAATTGAAATAATCTTAATTCTCCACTCAAAAGATACAGATTGGCAGAATGGATGAAAAGACACAATCCAAGTATATGCTGTTTCCAAGAAATCCATCTAACTTGCAAGGACTCTTATGGGCTCAAAGTAAAGGGATCAAAAAAAAAAAATATTCCATGCAAATGGAAACTAAAAGTGAGCAGGAGCAGCTATTCTCAGAAAGTCTTAAAATAAAGTCTTAAAATAGACTTTAAATCAACAATGGTTAAAAAAGATGAAGACAGTATTATATAATGATAAAGGGAGCAATTCAGCAAGAAGATATAACAATTATAAATATATATGCACATAGAGATCCCAAATTCATAAAATAAATTCTACTAGATCTAAGGAAAGAAATAAATGGCAGTATCATAAGAGCCAGAGTCTTCAACATTCCACTGACAGAACTAGATAGATCTTCGTGACAGAAAACCAATAAAGAAAGATTGGAATTAATTGTGACTCTGGAACAAATGGACCTAACAGACATTTATAGAACATTCTACTCCAAAACTACAGAATATACATTCTTCTCATCAGTACATGAGACATCATCCAAGATAGATCATATGTTAGGCTACAAAACAAGTCTCAGAAAAATCAAAATCATACCATGTATCTCCTCAGACCACAGTGGAATGAAACTAGAAATTAATTCCAAATGGAACTCTCAAATCTACACAAAGTCATGGAAATTAACTAGCAAAAGAAGAACAAACCAAACCCAAAGCTAGCAGAAAAAAAGAAAGAGCAAAGCTCAGAGCTGACCTAAATGAAATGGAAACAAACAAACAAAAAATACAAAAGATCAATGAAACAAAAAGGTGGTTCTTTGAAAAGATAAACAATATCCCTAGACCACTAACTAGATTAAGCAGAAATAGAAGAGAAAGTACTCATATAAGCTCAATCAGAAATGAAAAAGGAGGCATTACAACGGATACCACAGAAATACAAAATATCATCTGTGACTATTCTGAAAACCTCTATACATAAAAACCAAAAAGCCTAGAGAAAATGGATAAATTTTTGGAAACACCTAACTTCCAAGGCCTGAATCAGGAAGAAATACAAATCCTGAATAGACCAACAACGAGTAGCAAGATTGAAATAGTAACAAAAAAAATCTCCCAACAAAAAAAAGGGCCTTGGACCAGATAGATTCACAGCTGAATTCTACTAGACCTACAAAGAAGAATCTATTCTACTGAAATTGTTCCATAACATTGAGAATGAGGGAATCATCATTCACTCCTTCTAAAAAGCCAGTATCACCTTGATACCAAAGCCAGGAAAGAATACAACAAACAAAGAGAACTGCAAACCAATATTCCTTATGAACATAGAAGCAAAATCCTCAACTAAATACTAGCAAACTGAATTCAATAGCACATCAAAAAGATGATTCATCATAATCAAGTGGTTTCAACCCAGGGATGCAAGGATGGTTCAATATATGCAAACCAATAAATGTGATTCACCATATAAACAGAAGTAAAAACAAAGACCATATGATCAACTCAATACATGCAGGAAAAGAATTTGATAAAATCCAGCACCCCTTCATGATAAAAACCCTCAGTAAACTAGGCATTGAAAAGCATACCTCAAAATAATAAAAGCTATGTATGAAAAACCCATAATCAAGATCTTACTGAATGGGGAAAAGTTGAAAGCATTCCCCCACCAAACTGGAACAAGACAAGGGTGTCCACTGTAACCACTTCTATTCAACATAGTACTAGAAGTCCTAGCCAGAGCAATTGGGCAAGAGAAAGAAATAAAAGACAACCAAACCAGAAAAGAGGAGGTCAAACTATCCCTGTATGCCAATGATATGATCTTGTATCCAGAAAACCCTCAAGACTCTACCAAAAGACTCCTAGAATTGATAAATAAATACAGCAAAGTCTCAGGTGACAAAATCAATGTACACAAATCAGTAGCATTTCTACATACAAATAGCAGTCAAATCGAGAGTCATATCAAGAATTCAATACCATTTAGAATAGCTGCAAAGAAAAGAAAATGCCTAGGAATATACTTAGTATAGGAACTGAAAGATCTCTATAAGGAGAACTACTAAACACTGATGAAAGAAATCATAGATGACACAAACACATGGAAAAACATCCCATACTCATGGATTGAAAGAATCAAATTGTTAAAATGTCTATATGGCCCAAAGTGATCTATGGATTCTCTGTATTAAAGTGCAACATCATTTTTCACAGATCTAGAAGACATAATCTTAAACCTCACCAAAAAAGAGCCTGCATAGCAATGCAGTCTTAGGCAAAAATAATAAAACTGGAGGCATCATATTACCTGACTTCAAATGATACTACAAGGCCTAGTAAACAAAACAGCATGGTACTGGTATAAAGGTAGAGACATAGACCAATGGAACAGACTATAGAACCCTGAAATAAAACCATATAGCTATCACCAATTGATTTTCAACAAAGCAGACAAAAACATACACTGGTGAAAGGATGCCCTATTCAATAAATGGTATCATGAAAATTGGATAGCCACATGCAGAAGAATGAAACAGAATCCCTTTCTCTCACCATATACAAAAATTAACTCAAGATGGAGTAAAGACTTAATTGTAAGACCTGAACCCATGAAATTTCTAAAATAAAATGTAGGAAAAACTTTTTTAGATATTGGTCTAGGCAAAGAATTTATGACTAAGACCCCAAAAGCAAATACAGTAACAACAAAAATAAATGGGACTTAATTAAATTAAAAAGTTTCTACCCGGTTTATATTATCAAAAGAATAAATAGACAACCTAAGGAATGGGAGAAAATATTCACAAACCATACCTCCAACAAAAGGCAAATATCTAGAATCTATAAAAAACCTGTACAAATCATTAAAAAAAAACACAACTCATTAAAAAGTAGGCAAAAGACATGACAAGAGTTTTTCTAAAGAAGATAGACAAATGGTCAAAAACAAACAAACAAACAAACAAACAAACAAACAAAGCTCAATCATCAGGGAAATACCAATTCCCAAAGCACAGTGAGATACTACTTTACTCCTATCAGAATGGCTGTTATTAAAAAATCAAACAACAATAGGTGTTGACATGGATGTGGTGAAAAAGGAATGCTTCTACACTGTTAGTGGCATTTTAAATTAGTATAACTTCTATGGAAAACAGTACGTATATTCCTCAAAGAACTAAAAGTAGAACTACCATTCAATCTAGCAATCCCACTACTAAGTGTCTACTAAGGAAAAGAAGTCACTATATCAAAAGTCACATCAGAAGTCCCTATATCAAAAAGACATTTGCACCTGAATGTTTATTGCAGTGAAATTCAAAAATTGCAAAGATGTGGAATCAATCTAAGTGCCCATCAATTGATGAGTGGATAAAGAAAATGTAGGGTGTGTGTGTGTGTGTGTGTATACACACTCCATGGTATATATGTATAAACCTTGGAGTACTACTCAGCCATAAAAGGAATGAAATTATATCTTTTGCAGCAATTTAGATGGAAATAGACCTCAGGAATGGAAAAACACACATAGGTTCTCACTAGTAAGTGAGAGCTAAATGATGAGTACACACAGGTACATAGTGATGTAAAGGACACTGGAAACTAAGAAGGAGGGAGGTTGGGAGACAGGAGAGGGAAAACAACTTACCTGTTGAGTACAATGTACATTACTCTGGTGATGGGCACATTAAAAGCCCTGACTTCTGCATTATGCGATTCATTCATGTCATAAAAACACTTGTGCCCCTTTTAATATTTTGAGTTAAAAAAGGGAGAATCTTTCTTATTGGGTAGGCCATTTAACGTAAACCCTGTACTCACAATATGTGAGTAGAGAATTTCTGGGTTATTAATGTTTGGAAAAACATGGTAAAAATGTTTGAAAAATGTATTCAGCTTGAGGTAAGGATTAAAAAGCATTTAAATGAGTTTCTTCCTAATGTTTTTACTTTTCAAATTTTACCAAAGAAAGGATTCCTCCTGCCCTTTAAAAATATCTCAGTAAATGGTCACTTTTGAGAGTATTGTGTTCATTGTGGGTCATAATGCTTTGAAAAAGTTTTTTAAAATTAGGCAAGATTCTGAGAAAAATGACTAATGACTAAAATTATATCAGGGGTATAAAATAGAGTTTCTTCAATGAAAGTCTATAGAAGCTGGATGTGGTGGCTCGCGCCTGTGATCCCAGAACGTTAGAAGGTTGAGGTTGGAGAATCACTTGAGGCTAGAAATTTGAGACCAGCCTGGGTAATATGTTATTAGCAAGACCCTGTGTCTATAAAAAAAAAAAAAAAACTTAGCCAGATGTGGTTGTGTGTGCTTGCAGTCCTAGCTACTTAGGAGGCTGGGTCAGAAGGATCCCTTGGGCCCTATTGTGCCACTGCACTCCTATAGGGAGGGAATGGAGTTATTTGCCCTGGATAAGGCAAAGAAATGATTTGATTTCTGTTTTCATCTATTTTTATGGGGAGGATATGGAGCAGTTATTTTTATTGTTCATAGAACAAATAACAAAAGAAAATTAGCTCATATCAGAGAAGAGGATTTAGTCAGCTGAATGAAGAGCCTTTGGACCACTAGGTTAATGAACATTGCAGTGGATAAAGGAACAATTTCTATTAGCATGGTTGAGTGGAAAGATCTTGGGCCTTGAGACATTCTTGGCTTGAAATCCTAGTCCCACTTAACATCTCTGACCCTCATTATTTTCATTCGTAAAAATGAGAATACTAATATATATCCTGAAAGATGTACTAAGATTAAATGAGATAATGTGTTGACAAGCACCTGGGAAATAATGTTAGCTCCTTCCCCCTTTCTAGTGCATGCCTGGCATGCAATAAACACTCAATTGCTGTTCTTGGTCCTCTGGAAATCTTTAAAGGGAAAAGGGTAAGCATCTCTCCTAGATGATTTAGAAATTTACCTGGCTAAACACAGGGAGTTGGACCAAATGACCCTTTGAAAGTTTTTTACAGACTGAATTCAGAGAAATCCTATTAAATATAGGATAGCTCATATGTGGATCTTAGTGGATATATTCATGTTGTTTTGTTTCAGAAGTTGGACCTGTTGACTTTTAGATTTGTTTTGCTACTCTCTGATCCACTAGCACAGAAAGCTAAAGCACAGAAACTATAACTAGGAAATTTTTTCCTGAAGAATAGCATGAAAAGAAGCAAAATAACTTTCCAAATTATTTCTTAGTCCATTCCTTAAAATATCACAATTCCCCAAACTTCCATTTCATTTTCTCCCAGTGTTACCCTATTTAAACTCATGAGGACAGCCAGGCTAGATGATATTTTGGGCATCTCACTGTGGGAGCTAAGTCAAAGTGATTTAGATGGTCTTTAGTCACTAGACAAGAAAATAGTGTGATTGGTGTGTTAAGGCATTTTTGAAAATCTGTAATTTTCTGTACTTTATAATGTAGTAGGCTTCCAGTGAATGGATTCTTTCAGTTATTTTCTGAAAAAAGTTTTGATTTACATTTTTCAGAGTGGTAAAAGCATGCTTCTCAGTAGGTGCATCCCCTTGTTTGCAATTCACTTGAATTGCATAGAACAAACAAGCTTTTGGGTCAGAATTCCTGAGTTCCTGTAGTAGTCATAACATTTGCTCTCTGTGACTTTGGCAAGTTAATTTATTATCTAAATATTTTCTTTCATAATCTTGAAGTGGGGATAATATTGGTATTTATAGAATTATTGTTGAGAGGTAAATGTGACAGCATGTGTTATAGTACTTTGAAAAACATGAAATTTGAAATATGAACATTATGGACATGAAAGAGACTTGAAGACAGCTTCTTAATGCTTTTACTAAATATAAAATTGTTAATCCAAATATGATCATGAAGCCTTAAGGATGGTAATTGAATGCAGCAGTGTGGTGAAGGCAGTGGATTCAGGATCGTTTGATTTGGGATCAGTTGATTCGGGGTCTAATCTTGACTTTGCAACTAATGGTTAAAACATCTCACAGTATTTACTTAACCTGGCTGTTCTTCAGTTCCTCATCTGTAGCAAGGATTGTTTGCTTCTAAGGATTGAGTAAAGAGTAAGTTAGATAGATATTGGTTTTAAAAGTGCACTGTAGAATGTTATTATATTCTATAAGTCCAATACCTCTAAGTTATACCTTTAATGTTAGGAAGGGAATTATTTTTTAATATATTATTAGAAAGACATTAATAATATTAGGTAATCAGGCATTCACAAGGGACCCAGAGAGTGGCACAAATCAGTTTGTTAATTTTCCCCTTGAGTTGCTTCTCTGATGTGGCGAGTTCTCTAGGGACGAAGATCAGAAAGTTTTTGCTCTCTGCTTTCACTTGTCCTCTCAGTCTTTCGTTTTTCTTCCCTCCTTCTGGGGTCCCAATCTGTCATGTTTTTGCCTTCTGGCTTGTGCTTTGTTGAGGTTAACCCGGAGGCGTATGGGTGAGGGATGAGTTGGGAGCTTCAAGTCTTTCAGGATGTGATGAAGGAAAACAATCTTCCTGTTCCAGGCTCTAGGTGCAATGTAAAGACCTTTCTCTTGGTGGTATTGTCCACCACTTGTAGCCTAAATTTAGTGCATTACAATGCTAACGCTTTTTCTCTTTCTTATTAGAGCTCTGTTTATCAGTAAGTAGTAGAGACTGATCTTGAAACAACTCGTATGATTTCCTGCTTCTTTACCTTTACTGATAAGGGATTGAGCTATAGGATCCTTTCAAGTTTTAAAATGATATGATTTAGGTCAGAGAACTCCATAGTGTCACTGAGGTTCATAGGTAATAGATTTTGTTCTGCCTATTTTTAGATGAGCCAGTGAAAGGAGTAGAGTTCAGTGTTTCAGCCATTAAATGGAATTTCCTTCAAGTTGGAGAAATGTTACTTTTGTGGAAATTTCCATGTGAATGTTGGTATAAGCATATTTTTAGCATCAATTAGTTCAAGTAGATGTGTGTTTCGAACAGAAGGTTCGGATGCTATGTAGCTGCAGAGTCTGTGACCATGAAGTGTGAAGTCAGTGACTGGGGTGGCTGTGTTCTGTGTGCACTAAAACTGTCGTTTGATCTAAATGTACGATTCTTTGTTCCTCGTGCTGCTCTTTGTACTTCTACTAAAGATATTTTTCCTACTAGTCAGGGCTGCAAGTAACCCTAATGGTGGTTTTCACAATCAATATATTACCTTCTATTAAGAAGCTTAATTTCCTATTGATTGATTCCCCAAATTAATTTCATTATTTTTACCTCCCTACCAAACCAAAGTCTATGAATTTAAGTATCTAAGTATTTCTTGAGTCTGTTGCTTCTCCTCTGTCCTTGATTGAGATTCTCATCTTGTCTCTCTCTCCTGAAGTACTGCCAAGTTGTTCTGATGGGCTTCCCAGCACCACACCAAGTATCTTATAAAAAGTCTCATTTGTGCAGCCATTGGAATTCATAAAGTGCTTTTGTACACCTTTTCATACCAAATGATGAAGTAGATATTATCATTATCCATATTTGACAAGTGAGAAAAACTAAAAAAGACCAAGAACTTTCCAAAGGTTATGCAGTTTGCAAATGGTGGAAGAATTAATATTTCAGAAAATAGTTCATTAAAAAATTCATGTGCCCCAGGATAAGAACAAAATTTTCTGTAGATTACATTAGGGTAATGAATGACTCAGTATGAAATAAAAATATGACAGAGACACATATATTGAAGGATAATTTTTATTTTGAAAATGAAGCCAACTATTAAAGAAAAAATTTTAACATTTTTGTTCTTTTATGAAGTAATTAGTGTGAGTAATGTAACTTAGAAAAGTGCATGACAACTTTTCAAATTCATTCCTATTTATTAAACATATGCCACAATTACTTACAGTTTCTATGTACTTTTTAACAAAACAAGATTTTAAATAATAATTTAGAAACACACATGATGTTTTTTCCCACTGTGCCTCTCTATTTCCTTTCTTCCTTCTTTCCTTCCTTTGCTTATTTTCTATTTCATTTGGCAAACTCTGAAAGTAGTGAGAAGAATAGGTATAGAGAAATGAATGAAAATGTTAAACAGACTTAAATTGTGTTTGGAAATAATCTTTTAAAACTCTTAATTTTATAATTTAGGAGATTGTGATGTAAAGGAAACAAACACGTTTCCAGGTAATTGTGTATATGTTTTTCTCTTCTTTTCTAGATTGTATAATTTAAAAAAAAAATAAAAGCCAGGCCAGCCACAGTGGCTCAGCCTTTAATCCTAGCACTTTGGGAGGTTGAGGTGGGAGAATTGCTTGAGACTAGGAGTTTGGGACAAGCCTGGACAACATAGTGAGACCCCAACTTTACTAAAATGATTTAAAATAATTAGCTGGCTGGGTGTGGTGGCATGTGCCTGTAGTCCTAGTTACTGGGGAGGCTGAGGTGGGAGGATTGCTTGAACCTAGGAGCTTGAGTTTGCAGTGAGCTATGATGATGCCACTGTACTCCAGCCTAGGTGACAGAGCAAGACTCTGTCTCAAAAACAAACAAAAAACCCCACTAAATCAATGCTATTATTTCAGAATTATCATATTTTATTTTTTATTCATGTTTTACTTTTTTTAACTTTTTAATTTTGAAATAGTTTTATACTCATAGAAAAGTTGCAAAAATATACCCTTCACACAGTTTCATCTAATGCTAATGCTTTACTAAAGTAGTACTGTGATCAAAACTAAGAAATTAATGCAGTACAGTTCTGTTAATTAAATTCCATACTTCATTCAGATTTAACTTGTTTTCCTTCTAATGTTCAGGTTTTATTTTTAGTGAGTTTTTGAATACATGAGTGAATGAGGGATGAGACAGTATAAGAAAAGAGCACTAAGAACATTGAGAATGGAGAAGTACACAAATGCATATGGAAAGTAATAGGAAGACTCTTAATATTTAATACTTTGTCCTCTCACTATAACTGTATGTCTTAAGTGTTAACTAGAGACTTTTCCCTTACTTACCTTTGTTGATGACAAGCATATCTCTTAGTTTCACAGAAAAGTTATCACAAATCTTTCTTAGAAAAGGGTTAATTTATTTAATTTATTAAAAGAGCTATATACATATAGAGCAGTTTACAGAAGAGCTATATATACAAAAGAGCTATATATACAAAAGAGCTATATACATATAGAGCAGTTTCTAAGTGACCATGAAAAATAAAAATTCTACCATCAATTTCTAGAGTTATAACTTAGTAAAATAAAAATATTACTTGATTTCTAAAAGTCTACATATGAGTTTAAATCCACTTCTAATGTAGATTATGGTAGGATTCTGGGGCATATTGCTTAACGAGGTCAGTTAATTACCCTTTTTCTCTCAAACATATTTTCACTAAGAATTTTGAGTGATGAATCCCTGTACCCCTTGACAGAAAGAGACAGTACCACCCCATTTATCCCAGATTTAAGGAGAAGGAAGACATTGCTTTGTATTGTCCATAGCAGTAGGGCTCGGCTGGAGTTCTTGATGTGGAAGGGGCGTTTCATACCTTGCATATATGCACAGACTCTGCTCTGATTCTTTTCTTATGTCTGGGAATACTTAGTCACTTCACAGCCACCATGTGGTTCACTATGGGGCTTCCTACTCACTATATGGTAATTTGTTTTCATTTCCTTGTTCCTCTGGCATGCTGACAATTCTTTAATGACAGGAATATATTTATAAGGGATTTTCACAGTATGAACATAGCCACCTCTGAATTGTACTAGAGAATGAATGGTATGTCTTCTTTTGTTATTGTTACCAAACAGCCTTGAATGAAATACGATTTGTAAAGTTTCTACTAAATATATGTTCTTTTTAGCAGGCCTTTAAAAAGATTTTTGAAACTTTATTTTTACTTTTTGTGCTTTATTAAATTACTAGAATTATAATGGTGTTTAAAAAATATAATAGCTTTATGGATATATTAGTATAATTTATATATCATATAAGGTGTTCAATTTAATGGTTTTTTAGTATAATTCATAGGTTGTGCAACCAAACCACAATCAATTTTAGAATATTTTCATCACACAATAAAGAAACTCTATGCCCATCAGTAGTCACTCCCTATTCATTCCCATCTCCTTCTACCCTCTGAGTAATCCACTTTCTGTCTCTATGGATTTGCCTATTCTGGAAAGTTCATGTAATCATATAATATGCAGCCTTTTGTGACTAGATTCTCTCAGCACAATATTTTTAAAGTTCCTCCATGTTGTAGCATGTATTAGTACTTCATTTCTTTTTTGTTGCCCAAAATATCCCATTGGATGTCTATAGCATACTTCGTCCCTTAATCAGTTGTTGGACATTTGAGTTACTTCTATTTGTAGGTTATTATGAATAATGCTTCTATGAAAATTTGTGTCTGAGCTTTTTGTGAGGACATGCTTTCATTCTCTTGAGTATATACCTAGGAGTGAAATTGCTGGGTCATATGGTAACTCTATATTTAACTTTTGAGGAACTGCAAACTGTTTTCCACAGTTACTGCCCCATTTCACAATCTCATAAGCAGTGAATGAGGGCTCCAATTTCTCTACATCCTTGCTAACACTTGTTATTTATCTCTTTTTCTCATGATAGCCATCCTTGTGGGTGTGAAGTATTTCATTGTGTTTTTAATTTACACTTCCCTAGTGGCTAAGAATGTTGAGTATCTTTTCATGTGCTTATTGGCCCTTTGTATATATGGTCTTTGGAGAAATGTCTCTTTAAACCCTCTGCCCATTTTTAAATTGGGTTATTTGTCTTTTTATTGTCGAATTGCAAGCTCATTGTGGTTTTCATTGCCTTTCTCTGATGGATAATGATGTTAAGCATCTTTCCATGTGCTTAGTGACCATTTGTATATTTTCTTTGGAGAAATGTCTATTGAAATTTTTTGCTCATTTTTAAATTAGGCCATTTTTCTTCTTATTTTTGAGTTTTCTTCATAAATTCTGAACAGATATATGATTTGCAAAAACTTTCTCTCATTCCTTTGGCTGTGTTTTCATTTTCTTGGTGGTATCCTTTGAAACACGTTTTTAATTTTCGATTTTAATGATGTTCTATGTTTTCTTTTGTTGCTAGTGCTTTGGTATTTTTTGTTTTTTTGTTTGTTTTTTTAATTGGATAGAGTGTTGCTCTGTTGCCCAGGTAGAGTGCAGTGGCATCATCATAGCTCACTGCAACCTCAAACTCCTGGGCTCAAGTGATCTTCCTCCCTTAGCCTCCTGAGTAGCTGGGACTACAGGTGTGCACCACCACATCTGGCTATTTTTTTTTTTTCTGTTTTTGGTAGAAACAGCGTCTCACTCTTGCTCAGGCTAGTCTTGAACTTCTGAGCTCAAGTAATCTACGCACCCCAGCCTGCCATAGTGCTAGGATTACAGGTGTGAGCCATTGTGCCCAGCGTTAGTGTTATGTTTTATATCTAAGAAATCATTGCCAAATCCAAGATCATGAAAATTTATGCGTATGCTTTCTGTTTGATAGTTTTAGCTCTTATATTTAGGTTTTTGGTCCATTTAGAGTTAATTTTTGTATGTCCTATAAGGAGGGAGTCCAACTTCATTCTTTTGCATTCTTTTTACCATTTTATGAAAAGACTGTTCTTTTTCAATTGAATTGTCTTGGCATACTTGTTAAAAACTACTTGCACATAAATCTGAGTATTCTCATTGTTTATATGTCTCTCACGCCAGGACCATGCTGTCTTGATTATAGTAGCTTTGTAGTAATTTTGAAATAGGGGAGTATGAGTCCTCCAACTTTGTTATTCTTTTTCTAAATTGTTTGCTATTCTTTGTCGCTGGTATTTCCGTATGAATTTTAGGTTCAGATTTTATTTCTACAAAAACGATACCTAGGATTTTGATAGTTGGAATTGCCTTGAATCTGTAGATCAATTTGGGAAGCATTGCCATATTAACAATATTGAGTCATCTGATCCATGGCCATGAGATGTCTTTTTATTTGTTTAGGTCTTCTCTAATGTCTTTCAACAATGTTTTGTAGTTTTCACAGTATAGGTTTATACTTCTTTTGTTAAACTTTTTCCTAAATATTTTATTCTTTTTGATGCTATTTTAAATAGAATTATTTTCTTAATTTCATTTTTGGTTTGTTCATTGCTACTGTGTAGAATACAATTGATTTTGGTATATTGTCTTTTTTATCTTGCAGTCTTGCTTAACTCATTTATTAGATCTATGAGTTTTTAGTGGATTCCTTAGAATTTTCTATGTATAAGATTGCATCATCTCTAAATTGAGATAGTTTTACTTCTTTCTTTGCAATCTAAAATCATTTTTATTTATTTTTCTTTCCTAACTGCACTGGCTAAAACCTCCAGTATAATGTTGGATCAAAGTGGTGAACATAGACATCCTTGTCTTGTTCCTTATCTTAGGGGAAAGCATTCAATCTTTACTTTTAAGTATTCTATTGTGTTTTTATAATAGATGCCCTTTATGAGGTTGAAGAAGTTTATTTCTATTCCTATTTTGTTGAGTGTTTTATTATGAAAGGTCTTGACTTCTATCAAATGCTTATTCTGTATCTATTAAAATGATCATGTTGCTTTTATCTTTTATTCTAATGATATGGTGTGCTATATTGATTGATTTTCAAATGTTAAACCAAGCTTGCATTTTGGGAAAAAATCCCAATTGATTGTGGTGTGTAATCCTTTTTATAGTTAACATATTGCTAGATTCATTGTGCTAGTATTTTGTTGAGGATTTTGTGTTCACATTCCTAAGAGATACTGGTGTATAGTTTTATTTTATTTTCATATCTTGTATGGCTTGATTTCAGTATAATATATCATAGATTGAATTGAAAAGTGTTCCCTCTTCTTATACTTTTTGGAAGAGATTGTGAAGAATTAGTATTAATTCTTTAAATATTTAGTAGAATTCACCAGTGAATTAAAAAAAAAAAAGTTTAGTCTTTTTTTGTTGTTGTTGGAACTTTTGTGATTCAATCTAATTTTTATATTCATATTCACTTTTAAAAATTTATTCTTTTTTTTTTTTTTTTTGAGACAGAGTCTCACTTTGTTGCCCAGGCTAGAGTGAGTGCCGTGGCATCAGCCTAGCTCACAGCAACCTCAAACTCCTGGGCTCGAGTGATCCTTCTGCCTCAGCCTCCCGGGTAGCTGGGACTACAGGCATGCGCCACCATGCCCGGCTAATTTTTTATATATATATCAGTTGGCCAATTAATTTCTTTCTATTTATAGTAGAGACGGGGTCTCGCTCTTGCTCAGGCTGGTTTTGAACTCCTGACCTTGAGCAATCCGCCCGCCTCGGCCTCCCAAGAGCTAGGATTACAGGCGTGAGCCACAGCGCCCGGCCTAAAAAATTTATTCTTTAGTCAGTTCCAGTAGTCTTTCTAGATTAGTCTTTCTAGTAGTATGTCTTGCTAGAAATTTGTCCATTTCATCTAGGTTATCTAATTTGTTGCCATATCATTGTTCATGTTATTCCTTTATAATTCTTTTTATTTCTGTAAAGTTGTTAGTGATGTACTTTCTTTTTGATTTTAATAATTCAAATTTCTCTTTTTTTCTTGGATAGTTCATCCAGTTTTGTGAATTCTATTGATTTTTTTCAAAGGATCAACTTTTGTTTTTATTTTCTCTATTGGTATTCTATTCTCTATTTCATTAATTCTTGCTCCAATCTATATTATTATTTCCTTCCTTTGCTTGCTTTGGGTGTAGTTTGCTCTTCTTTTTCCATTGTTTTAAGGTGGAAGACTAGGTTCTTGATTTCAGATCTTTCTTTTTCTTTAATATAAGCATACAGATTTTCCTCAAACACTGCTTTAGTTGCATTTCATAAGTTATGGTATGCTATGCTTTTATTTTCACTCATCTCAAAATATTTTCTAATTTCCTGTGTGATTTTCTCTGTTACTTATTGAAGTATTGGGAGTATGTTGTTTACTTTCCATGTATTTTTGAGTTTCCCAGATATGCTTCTGTTATTGACTCTAATTTTATTACGTTGTGATCTGAGAACATATTTATATGAATTTACTCTTTTAAAATTTATTTTAGCTTGTTTTGCATTCTAGTATATAGTACAAGCTGTTCTGGAGAATATCCCAGATGCACTTGAGAAGAATGTGCATTTTGTTATTGTTGGATGGATTTTTTTATAAGTATTTTAAAGGTATAGTTGTTTATACTGTTATTTAAGCCTTTTACTTCTTTTTTTTTTTTTTTTTTTTTTGAGACAGAGTCTCACTTTGTTGCCCAGGCTAGAGTGAGTGCCATGGCATCAGCCTGGCTCACAGCAACCTCAATCTCCGGGGCTCAGCGATCCTACTGCCTCAGCCTCCCGAGTAGCTGGGACTACAGGCATGTGCCACCATGCCCAGCTAAGTTTTTGTATATATATTTTTAGTTGGTCAATTAATTTATTTCTATTTTTGGTAGAAACGGGGTCTCACTCAGGCTGGTTTTGAACTCCTGACCTTGAGCAATCCGCCCGCCTCGGCCTCCCAAAGTGCTAGGATTACAGGCGTGAGCCACTGCGCCCGGCCCCTTTTACTTCTTTATTGATTTTCTACTTAGTTGTTTCATTCACTATTCAAATTTGCATATTGAAATTTCCTATTATTTATTCTTGAACTGCCTTCTCTTTTAAAAATTGTCATTTTTTGGTTTTTGTATGTTGGTGGCTTTTTGTTAGCTGTGTATGTGTTTATATTGTTATATCTTCCAAATTTCTTGGCACTTTTTTCATTATAAAATATCTCCTTTTTCTCTGGTAATATATATTTTTTTGTTTTAAAGTCTATTTTGTTTGATATTAACACAGCCACTCCAGCTTCCTTACAGTATGATACATCTTTTTCCATGCTTTTATTTTCAACATATTCATATTTCTGTATCCAAGTGTGTTATAAGGACTCTCTCAATTAATGTTTAAAATTATTTGGGCACAAATGGTCATTTTTACCAGTGACAGTGTTGTCTGTGATATATGATGACTTATTTAATTATTTATAATTTATTGAATTATTATTAGTGTTTATTTATTGTTCACATACCTCATATTATTATTCTGAATAATGTAATGCTGTTCTTAGAATATTAATCAGGTATAGTCCCTCCTTTTCAGGAAATTTAAAATATAAAAGATTTATTATCTTAATTATTCATATTGGTCTGAGAAGTGTAGCAGATAAAATATGCCTCCAGTTGATCCTTGGACAATGCAGAGGTTGGGACACTGACCCTCTGTGCAGTTGAAAATCTTCATATAACTTTTGATTTCTAAAATACTTAACTTCTAATAGCTTACTGTTGACCAGAATGCTTACTGATAACACATTTGATTAACAACATATTTTGTATGTTTTATGTATTATATACTGTATTCTTACAGTAAAGTAAGCTAGAGAAAAGAAAATGCTATTAAGAAAATTATAAGGAAGAGAAAATATATTTACTGTTCATTATGTGGAAGTGGATCATCATAAAGGTCTTCATCCTCATCATCTTCATGTTAAGTGGGATGAGGAGGAAAAGGAAGAGAAGGGTTTGGTCTTGCTCTCTCAGGGGTGGGAGAAATTGAAGATGTAGAGAAGGTAGAAAGGGAGGCAGGAGAGGCAGGTGGATTTGGTATAACATTTATTGAAAACAATTTGCATGTAAGTGGGCCATGCAGTTCAAACCTGTGTTGTTCAAGGCTCAACTGTATATTCATTTTACAGGTCAACTATATATTCATTTATATTTAAAATTAAATATAAATTTAAGTTTATAGATATAAACTTAAATTTGAACTTATCTCTCATTTTTAATACATTTAGTAATTTTAAATACCAATGACAAATTTAATTTTAAATTTATGGATTCAAGTCATTATGTTACAAGTTTTGACAATAATAATAGTTAGAAGACTGCCAAACAGTCCCAGTTTTCATGGTAATATCTTCCTTGAAATTGTGTTGAAAAGCAGAGAAAAATAAGCTTAGCCACTATATGGTCTCACTTACTTGCTTTTAACATTTTTTAGTACTCTTGTAAGATGATTAACATGGTTTACGTATGGGCTGCAGAAAAGGAAAAATTAGCTTCTGAAAATGATTCAGCAGCAGCTGAAATTAATTAATAAGTAGGTGAATGAACATATCAATCAGAAGAAATGGGAAAGTGGGAGTTTTTTAGGTCTTCTGTCCAACGAAAGTCTTAGCATAATTAACGGTAGTGAAAATTACAAACTGTCTGATATAACAATGACTAATAATAATGTTGATTATTTTGATAAGTGATTTTTATAAAGTACTTATTGTATGTCAGGCACTGTTCTAATATCTTTATATATGGGCCAACAATTGGATTGTTGAATCAGACTGATGTAAATTGGAGGTGTTAATCAGTATCAAGCTTATAATTTCAAAGATACAAGCAATCAAAAGGCACAGGAGAAGCAGAGAGAGAGGTCCTAGACATTGAGAGACCCTCCAAAATTATTTCTTACCACAATAGGCAAAACTCTCAAGCCCGGCTCAGTAGATAAGATCCTTAATGAGGTACATGGGTTATCTAACACAGCAGAGAGCGTTACAGACTGTGCAACATCTCCATTTTACACCCAGATAGTTGCATAGCTCATGCCCTGTTCTACATGCCCCATGTCCCATACATCTATAGATTCTAGGTTTGTTTATCATAGTAATCCTAAATCAGCAGTATTTTGCTAAAAGCCTTTTATGAGTACTTAAAAAATATTTTAAGTAAATACCATTAGCATATTTGCTAGCTATTAGCATAATTATAAGATTAGCTCAGATCTTCTGCCTTCCTTTTTTTATGAGAGAGCCTCACATCCAACAGGAGAAAAATAATGGTTTAATTCTTTCCTCCCCAACAGATTAACTCATTCAAAGTGAAATTCACTTTTTATGTATTTTTTTAGTATAAGCAAGGTGAAATATATTAAAAAGGAATTAAAACACATCTGAAACATCTTTTATTTCATTTGGTTTGGTTTAGTTAGGTTAGTAGGGGCTGGGGAGAGACACACAGTGAGTAATCCATTATTGTCATCAATGAATATCCACAATAATAACTTGTTGTATTTTTGTGTGTGTGTGTGTGTGTGTGCACACTTCGTATACAATTCTTCCTTGTATTTGATTTTATAATAGTTGAGAAATCATATGATGTTTTTAATTTTTAATTTCTCTGTTTTTCTCAACCCAACCCTCAAATCAGGATGGAGAGCCAGTTCGCCCAGGAGTGGCTATGACTGATCTTGCCACTGGCCTGTACGCATATGGAGCCATTATGGCTGGATTGATACAAAGATACAAAACTGGAAAAGGACTGTTCATTGATTGTAACCTACTGTCATCTCAGGTACTGATCCAAATAACATTTTAGATAATGGCATAAAACTGTATCTGGGTTTTACCTTTTCTGATAAAATCCTATGATCACATGTACTGAAACAATTTAAAAAAAACCCCAAAATAACAGAAAGAAACACTACCACCACCACAACAAAATCTGCTCTGTTTTGATGTATGTGTTTTCATAGTAAAACAAATGGGCTATGAAAATTTTGTTGTAATGTAGACATTGTTGTTGGACTAGAATGTTACAGGTTGTTTTTACTGGAATGGGTCTATTACTACTTGTGAGATAGGAGTACAGTTGTTTCTATTTTATCACATGAGCTCTGTAACTTCTTTTGACTTGAGTTTGCCTTTTATGTGCCATAGACCCCTTTGGTAGTCTGGTGAAGTCTGTGGATCTTTCCTTGGAATTATGTTTTTAAACACATATAATGAGATACTTAGGATTATAAATGAAGCCAGTGATATTGAAATATAGTTATTCAATGTAAAAATCAAATTTGTGTTATATATAATTTTTACTAGCATATTAAATCATGAGATTTAGCAGTGGGTTTAATACTATTAAAATTCTGTGGTAATGTTGAGCATAAATGATATTTCAATGTATCTGTAATAACTCTAATATGATATGAAAATATGTGTAATATTTAATTGGCGATCAAGTCATAGGTATTGCTAATACTCTTGATTTGTAGCCAGCATTAATAATTGAAGAAAATGCTAAATTTTAGCTAGAAGTTGAAGAAAATAAAGGTATAATTTTTTTCCACTCAAGTTGATTAATTCCTAGAAATATGTCCGTAGACTCCAGATTAAGACCCTCTGGTTTAGATAGTTATCAGTTATGTTGTGCTACATACTACACTGGTGGAATAAAAGGGTTAACTCACTCTCAAAATGACATTTGTCCTCCTTTTTACTGGATCAGACCCAGATGCTGTACCATTTGAGGAAGTTGATTCTGAATAGATAATTTTTCAGGGATAGAAAAACAAAATATCTAATTTGTGCAAGGAGACATTTTTCTGTGGGAAAAACTACTTTCTGGATATAGAGACCTCAGTTGGGAATTTCAAATTTAAAAGGCATACATGGGAAAATAGTAAACTTGGAACACTGCTTGGATATTTTTTTCTCTTAGGCAAAATTAAGGAGGTGTATAGAAATAAAAAACATCAATATGGTTGAAGATGAAATACTACGTATGGGTTTTTACATAACAGTAGCTTTGAGTCACAGTCAGAATTTTTATGATTCTTTAAAGGGTAAAAGAGCTTTCTTCAAATGAATGATTTCGTTCCTTAATAGAGAACCACAGAAGTTAGTTATGGGAAGGAGCTGAAAGTCTTTTCTTCTTTCACCTAATTTAATAGCTGAGGTAGGTTTTAAACCTGAGGTAGGTTTAGTGACTGGATAAAAGTTGCACTAATAAGTGTGGAAGCCCTGAAGGTTTCATGGGCATGTGACCTGTGCTGTTGTAGAGGGCTCTGGGCTTAGTTAAATGTTCTGCTATCACTACTTTGACATTCTTAATAATTTCTGGACAAGAAGCCCTATAATTTTCATTTTGCACCAGGCCTCACAAGTGATGTAGAAGGTTCTGGAGTTGGGACTTTATGTAGCTCTCCTGATCTCTACCTAGACTGCTTTACTCTATATTTCAATTATTAATTAATTAGCTTTTGAAAAAAATCTCTTGTATTATAGAGTTTAATTCTCTTCCAGCACCTAACTAATGATTCACCATGTGAATTTGTGTGTTTCCCTGGGGGTGGCAGTGGAGGTGGGTGGCATTACCTGCAGAGCTCTTTCAAAGTGAGGACACAGTGAGAGCAAACTCATGCCTACATACACACAGATATATAGTCCAGTCATTTTTGTTGTGTGCATGTCTATGTTTATTGTCCATGTTTCCTTGAGACTGCAAATTCCATGAATGCAGGGACAATGCTTGTTTTTGTTTACCATGGCAACCTCAATGCCCAGTCCAGTGTTTGTCAAATAGCAGGCTTTCCCAATTCTTGGAGATCAGTGGGAGAACCACTGGTACCAATGGGAATGCCTCTTAGCCCCTTAGGTTTGTTAGGGAAGATGAGAAAAAGGTAGAAATCCATTGACTTAGGATAAGTACTTGATAAACAGCTAATGATGACATAATTTGCTTTTGTACTATTATACAGTGATTTGGCCTATTGTACTGTTGTTAATTTAGTCAAAGCTTGCTAAAATTAGTTTAAGACTCATTAATTATCTTCTAACAAAAAACATCCAATATATCTTATCTTAGAGCTATGAACTTTCACATCTTCTATTTTATATGATCCTCAACAGTAATTGATCACTTGAGATAGGTGGGTAGGGCAGGAATTTTTATTCCTGTTTTACTTGCAAGGAAACTGAGGCCAAGAATGGTTTACTTGCTTAAGCATTAGAGTCACAGCAAGATCTCTGGTTCTGACATCCCAACTGGATCTCTTTTCCCTATTTTGTTAAGGTAAAAGCTCTAGCACTGAGAGGCAGGCAAGCTTTAGGCTTTCCTGTGGCGAAGCTCCAGGGGAGAAGGCAACTTGAGTAAGAGGCAGAGAAAGCAAACAGGCACTCAGTGGCGAACACATAGCAAGGCCCCCACCCCATCCCACACACAAAACATAGCAAGAGTCACAAAAAGATAGTGCAACAAAATGGGCTCTTCTAGATCATTACCTACCATGTTTTGATCCAGTCAGTGAAGACTATCATGGGATTTAACTGACAGTCAAGTATTTCTGCTGAAATATAAGAATTTTTAGAAAAATGGCATTTAAAGTCATAGCACAACTGGAATTTGTTTCAACTCTAATCAACAAAGCACTCCCTGTGTCCCAGGCTCTGTGCTAGCTGGGCTAGGAAAGGGAGGTGACACATCTGTTACAGGTTTAGTAGCAGAGGCAGCCAAGTCATATGGGAGAGTTGGAGTCATATGTGAGCTACAGCTTGAAGGATGAGTAGGGGTTCACCAAGTTGGGGGTGAGAGAGAGGTGTAGTCCTGGCATGGCTAATGGCAAATGCCAGGGCAAAGAGATATGACAAAGTTGGAGCTTGGAATGTGAGTGGGGAATGGCAGGAGACAAGGTCAGAGAACTTGGCTAGGCCAAGAGTGTTAGGGGGTCTCCCCTAACACTGTTTAGGAATTTTGATTGTTTAGGAATGTTTAGGAATTTTGATTTTAATTTCTCAAGGCCTTTTTTTTTTTTGCTTCTGTTTCTCTTATCTGTTATTTTTATTAGTTGATGGTTTTTTCAACCAAAGAATATGTCTCCTTGAATACTTGCTACAGTTGCTCCATTCAGAATAGTTTCTGGGCTATAAATATTGGCTGGAAAGCTCCAGAGGGCAGTGGTAACAGATAATAATTTATGCTAAAGCTTACCTGAAATACAAGGCAATGGGTGATAAGAACATTTTCACTCTCTGAACCCACTGCAGCCTGAGCTCTGTTTTTCTCTTCCCTTTGCCTTTGTCCTATTCCTGGGCTCTGGGCTCCCTCATTTCTCCTGATGTGTGCTTCTCTAGCCTGGGCATCTCTTTTCTCCTGTCTTTTTCTTGCTTATCTTTCTTTACTTTCCTGTTTTTACTCCTCTTCTGTGCTCTCTGCCTTTTCTTTCTCTCTCCCTTTTCCTCCATCCTTCCTTATGTGGTGCTAAAGTTGTAGAGATTCTGATTCCAGATCTTACATTCTTATAATGTATCATTCAGGAGGGTTTCAGAATATTACAATAGTTTCCATAGAAGAAAAGGGAACTTTCCTTTCCTAGAAGTCCCAGAAAACAAAACATGTATTTCCCTGGTTTCAGTGATCATTCCTAAACTGATTACTGAGGCCTGAAAGAACAAATATACTGATTGGCTTAAGCCATCCCAGGTACTAAGACTGGAGTTAATTCTATACAAACTGTATGGTTGAGACCAGGAGAGGCGATTCCCCCAAAGTATGGTGTGGTTATTTTTTGGCCACAGGAGAGGAAAGTGGATTTTGAGGACGTAATCTACAAATATTCACTATACCAATATAACAGGGTTGTTTTGAGGATCTAATGCAATAAAGGATGTGAAAAATGCTTTGTAAATTAGAAAGTATTTTACTGATGACTAACATTAATTTTATTAAGTTATTGAAAAAAATATTTCACAGTGTTAGAAATATGCTGAGATTAAAAAGTTGGTTATTGACATAATTGTTATCATAATTATTATAACTTAATAATAGAGAATCAACTAACTTCAGTTGGCTTTCAAGATAACATTTGGATAACATTTCAAGATAACATTTATAGCTTCTAGATCCAAAAGCCAAACCACAAAATGATTACAATCTGCTTTATGTAAATAAGTACTTTTTCTAGATACATTTTAAAGAAACATAATAAGAAACTTCACCTTTTTTTTTTTTTTTTTGAGACAGAGTCTCGCTTGTTGCCCAGGCTAGAGTGAGTGCCATGGCGTCAGCCTAGCTCACAGCAACCTCAAACTCCTGGCTCAAGCAATCCTGCTGCCTCAGCCTCCCAAGTAGCTGGGACTACAGGCATGTGCCACCATGCCCGGCTAATTTTATATATATATTAGTTGGCCAATTAATTTCTTTCTATTTATAGTAGAGACGGGGTCTCGCTCTTGCTCAGGCTGGTTTCGAACTCCTGACCTCGAGCAATCCGCCCGCCTCAGCCTCCCAGAGTGCTAGGATTACAGGCGTGAGCCACCGCGCCCGGCTGAGAAACTTCACCTTTTTAAAAATAAAAAGTATTAATTGTCTTCTTTTTATATAAATGTTCACTTGCATTAAGCAGATAACATTTGGACTTAATTTCAGCTGTGTAGAAAGTGACTATGATTTCATGCAGTGGCAAAAAACATACTTTTCTTTTTTTTATTGCATTACATAGGATGACGAATGATTATAATAACATTCAATGTTAGTTGCTAAAAATGAAATTTTTCTCTTTTTTAAAAAAGTGATCTAGTGTAAAATAGAAAAATTACACTTGATTTGAATAGTAGCTAATTATTAATTCTGAGATGATTGCCTCAACCACAACAAAACTATTTCAAGGAGTCCGTTGTAGGGACATGACAATTGCCGGGATGTGGTTTGTAGTAGGCAACAAATTTTTTGTAGTTTCAAGGCTATAAACTTTTAACCCTTGTCAAAAATTCTTTTGATATTTTTTAGTCTGAATTTGATTTAATGTTGTCCACTCAAGATTGTCTAACATCAGCATCTGAACAGTGTTCTTTAGATGATATTGGTAAATAACAAGGAAGTGGGTTTAGATGTGGTTTCAATTATTCTGTTGCTCTTATTCTTCTGTTGTGGCTTACAGAAATATCTTTTGGAAGTTTTAATATCCTTCCTGTACTTAATTGCAACCAGCCTCCTCTAATTACTCCTACAATGAGTTTTTTTAGCACTGTAACTATTTTCACATACAGAACATTTTGTCACTTTATTCCCATTTGTATATTTGCTTCATGTATACACATATGACCATATGAAGGTAGATAAAAATTTAATTCTTATAATTTTTATTGATAAACTTTTGAATCTTATACAAGCAATCTGAAATTCATTTTCTTGTGTCTCTAGATACACCTGTTTCTGCTTTTCTTTTTTATACCATTTTAAAAACAATTTTATTGAAGTATGTATTACATATCATAAAATTAATTCTATTTCAGATGACAACTTAATGAAATTTAGTGAGTTATGCAACCATCGCTATATATCAAGTTTTGAAATGAATACCTGTATAGTAAACTGTGGTCTGGGTCTTATCTATGAGGATAGGATGGACTAGTTTTGAGTAGGGGGAGATCTAGGGTTAGGCTGACTCTAAAGAAGTCAGGGCCAGTTATGGCTTTTGTGGGCCCTAAGATCTTTTGCCTTTGTGGGTCCTTTTCTCCATAAAAATATTAAAAATTATATTCTATAATTGCACTGGTATAAAAATGATTGTCATTCATTGTTTTGTGTTTATTATTATTACATCAATTTTTTTCTTCTGATTTTAAAAGAAAGTAAAATTAAAAAATTTCTATGTACCCCTAAAGTATTGTGAGCCTTAGGCATTGTGCCTACTATATATAATTGATAAGTCAGCTCTAGAAGAATTACCTTGAGAAAAGCCTATAAATGTGCCAAATCTGTGAGGAAAGACAGTTATTTATCTGGGAAGGAGCTGGAGGTTGAAAGCTTAGATTATGTAGGAGCATAAGTAGAGGATGGATAGGTAGAGGAGCAGGTTTGTCTGTGACCAACAAAGTTGAGAGAATTCCTTTTTAGGAGACCCCTTTTAGGAATTCTCTCCCTTTGAAGGAGAGAATTATTTAGGGTATTGGTTAGATTAACTGCAAGTTGACTTCAATACAAAACATGGTTTGTTGTCTTTTTAAAGAAGATTGAGTGCACATGAGTGTATTGGGATGATGCTCTGGTTTTGTATAACTGAAATCATTAATTATATTCATGGGCATTGCATATTTTTTATATGACATGAGCTACAAATGAGGAAAATTAGGTCTTTTAACTTGTAATAATTGATGATTACTAGTGGGAGAATATTCCAAAGGAAAAAAGAATAAAACATGAAGACAAATATTATGGTGATCTAATTTAATTTTCTTATTAGATACTTTAAAACAATTTGGTGCTTTTAAATGTTCTGAAAAAAATAGAAACAATTAAGATCAAGATATGAAAGAAATGGAAAGAGAAAGATGTATTGGTGTTGACATGTATTTCCTAAATTGCTTTCGTCCTTGCAGAATCTAGTAGAATAATGAATTCTATTGTCTTTTCCTAAAACTGGGTTTAACAGTATTAGAATCACCTATATTCTCTATTATCAGAGTTAGAAAAATTTGTTTTTGTTGCTGTTATTCAATTCTACCTTCATCTTTGTATTTTCTGGGGTCAGGAAATTTTATGTAGAATAAAAAGTAGTAATCATATCCTTTTGTATTAGCTAATTAATGGTGGCTATTTATCCATCATAAATTATGGACCAATTGATTCCCAGTGGATCAGGTCTATTTGGCCCCACTATTATACCATCATTGTAGTAGATGATCAGTAAACCATTAGCATCAGGCATTGTGGCTGAGATTTAATTCTAGGAACATTAGTTCTCTATACAATGGATATGAGGTATAATGCTAACTATTTTTTTTTCATGTTTATAATTATTTTGTAACCTAGAGTCATTATATATCAGCAATGTATAATAAGACCGTAATGAGCTGGAGTGCTTAGCAATCTGGATATTATGGTTGATTTCGTTTTCTAGATGGCTGAGAGTTAAAAGGTAACTCTTTTAGTTTCAATGGTTGTCATAGAAGATCTTCTAAAATGCTTTAATTTTACCTTTCTATTGTGATAAATGCCATATGCTAAATATATTTTCACCTAAAGGTTATTATTGTATTATCCAATTCTTTTTACATACTGATTTTCACTCAGAGAGTAAGAAATTAAGTTGAATATGCACTAACAGAATCTATTCATCCATCCCTGTTCCACATCTACCATATGCCAGAGTATACAATGAATGATACATGAGTCAGCAGGTTTCCTGACCCATGAAATTTACATTGTAGGTGGGGATGTAGACAATATAAAAGTAGTAAGTCATAAAGGCAGAGAAGGAAACAATTTGATAAAGATAACAGTTGTGTTAGATAGACTGGTTAGGAAAGACTACTGTAATGAGTTAAAATCTGGGGGATGAGAAGGAGCCTGCCACATAACTAGCCATGCCAAGAGTGTTCCAGATAGAGGGAACAATAAGTATAAAGGCTTGAAGCAGGAAAAAACTTAACATGTTCTAAGAACCAAAAGGTTGGTGTGACTGACTGGAAGACTTCTCCCAGTAGTTGGCATTGGCACTAAATCTGGCCATTTATTAATACCCATCGGAACAATAAACACGATATGGCATTTCAAATAATAATCTAATGTTCTATAGTTAGTAGGTCCAATCAAAGTTAGGAATTAGTATCAGACTGTTTTTTGAGGGGGAAGAGAGAGGGAATTTCTTTGCAGGATATTGGGCCAAACCTGTAGAGCAGGAGTTAAGTTCTTGTGCTTTTCTGGTGGAATGGTAGTAGAAGCAACACAAGACTGCAAACAGCTTTAATCTTTCTGCCTCTTGGACTGACTGGAGACTGATATTGAGAAGGTTGAGATAGTTTGGAAAAAGAGTGTTATGATTATTAACAATGTCTGCCAACATTAGGAGAGTGCTACAGATCAGCTGACCTTGGAGTAGATGCTGTATTACACAGGCTGTTTATATTCTCCAAAGGTGAATTATTGTGATCAGCACTGAGCAATAGAACTTAATGTGATGACTGTATGTTGATCTTATATCTTGCAACCTTGCTGGGATCATTTGTTAGTTTAAGAGTATTTTAGTGCAATCTGTAGGATTTTTCATATACAAGATCTTATCATCTGCAAATTGATATAGTTTTACTTCTTTCTCTCCAGTCTTTTTTTTTTTTCTTGTATTTTTTTTCTTGCCTTAATAGCCCTGGGCAGAAAAAACTCCTGTACAAATGTTGAATCAAGGTAGCAAGAGCCATCATCCTTTTCTTTTCCTGATCTCAGGGCAAAACATTCAGTCTTTCCTCATATGTATGATTTATCTGTTTTTTTTCTAGATAGTCTTTATCAGGTTGAGGAAGTTCCCTGTATTCTTAGTTTACTGAATGTTTTTATCATGAAAGAGTGTTGGATTTTGGCAAATGCTATTTCTGTGACTGAGATGATTTTTTGGTTTGTATCACTTATTACTGTTATTTGGTTATTGATTGATTAATAATTGACATTGAGTTTTTGTGTATTCAACCAATTTTTCAATCCTGGAAATGATCTAACTTGGTCAAGTTGTATAATTCTTTGCATATATTGTTGTATTCTGTTTGCCAGTATGTCCTTGAGAATTTTTTGGTCTATATTTATAAGGGCTATTGATCTGTACTTTTCTTTTCCTATGATGTTTTTATCAGTTTTTTTTTGTATCTGGGTAATATTCATCTCAAAGAATAAGTTGAGAAATATTCCCTTCTCTTCTAGCTTTTGGAAGAGTTTGTGAAGAATTGGAATAGTTCTTTAATTGTTTGGTAAATTTCATCAGTGAAGCTAAAAAAAGCCTGGGATTTTTTTAAGTTTTGTGATTACTAATTCAATCTACTTGTTATTTGTCTATTTAGTTTTTATATTTATTCTTTAATCAGTTTCAGTAGTTTGTGTTTTTCCAGGAATTTGTCCATTTTATTTACAGTATTTAATTTATTGACATACAATTGTTTATGATATTCCTATATAATCCTTTGTATTTTGTAAAATCAGTAGAGACATTTCCTCTCTTTCAGTATGGTTTTAGAAACCTGAATCTTCTCTTTTTTCTTTGTGAATTTAACTTAAGGCTTGTTTTTTTTTTTTTTCGAAGGCTTGTTAATTTAAAAAAATGATTTCTCTATTGGTTTTCTATAGTCCATTTCAATTTATTTCCATTCTTATCTTTATCATTTCCTTCCTTTTGCTCATTTTGGGTTTAATTTATTCTTCTTTTCCCAGTGTCTTAAGGTAGAATGTTTGGTTATTGATTTGAGACTTAAAAATATGTAGGTATTTTCAGCTATAGATTTCCCTGTAAGAACCAATTATATCAAAGTATTTTCTAATTTCTTTTTTGATTTCTTCTTTAATCCAGTGGTTTGTAGGAATATGTTGTTTAATATTTGCCTGTTTGTGAATTTCCCAGATATTTTTCTGTTACTAATTTCTCACTTCATTCCACTGTAGTTGGAAAATATTCTTTGTGTACTCTTAGTCTTTTTAAATTTGCTAAGGCTTGTGTTTTGCCTAATAAATGGTTTATGCTGGAGGATGTTCCAGGTACACTTGGGAAAGAATGTGTATTTTGTTGTTGTTGGGTAGAGTGTTATATAGATGTCTGTTAGGTCTAGTTAGTTTATGTGGTAACGTTATATATAACGTTTTAAGGAACTGTCAAATTATTTTCCAAAGTGGCTGTCATATTTCATAATTCCACCAGCAATTTATGAGGTTTCCAATTTTTCTACATCCTTGCCAACACTTGCTATTCTCTGGTATACTTAGTAGATGTGAAATGGCTTTGATTTTCATTTTTTGCATTTCAAGTCTCTTGTAGATTTTCTGCCTACTTGTTTTATTAGGTCTCCATCTATTATTGTTGGATTGTCTGTTCTTCCTTCAAATATGTCACATTTTGCTTTTGCTATTTTGGCAGCCCATCTATTTTTTGGTTACTATTTTCATAATATCTTAGTCTGCTAGGGCAGCCATAACAAAGTACCACATATTTGGTAGCTTAAACAACAGAGATTTATTTTCTCACAGTTCTGGATGCTAGAAGCCTGAGATCAGGGTTTTGGCAATGTTGGTTTCTTCTGAGGGCCATGAGAGAATGATCTGTAACAGGCGTAGGACACTAATAATATTGGATTAGGAAACTCCCTAATGACCTCATTTTAACTTAATTACCTTGTTAAAGATCTTACCTCCCAATATGGTCACATTTTGTGGTACCAGTTGGGACTTCAACGTATGATTTTTTTGAAGACAATTCAACCCCTACTACATAGTATATATTTTTTCCTTTTTCTCTTTTTATTTATTTTTTGCTCTCAACCTCTTTGTGTCTTTGAATCTTAAGTGTGTCTGTTGTAGGCAGAAATACTTGGATCATTTTAAAACAATACACACTGCCAAATTTCTGCTTTATGATTGAAAAGTTTTGTCTGGTTAATGTAATTACTAAGGTATAATTTATGTTTACCATTTTGCTATTGTTTTCCATGTCTTTTGTTTTTTGTTTGTTTCTCTGTTCCTCCATTACTGCCTTTTTTAAATTAGATATTTTCTAGTATACCATTTTAATTCCTATTTTTCCTTTTAATATATATTTATATAATATATATTTTATGTCATATATGTTATTTTCTTAGTGGTTGCCTTGAAGATTACAATTAACATCTTAATTTAAAATAATCTTTCTTAGATTAATACCAACTTAATTTGAATAGTATGTAAAAACTTGGTTCCACTATTGCTTTGTTCCTTTCCCTCTACTTTTTGCTATTACTGTCATACAAATTACAACTTTATACATTGTATGTCCATCAACATAGATTTACAATTACAGATGCTCTTCAATTTACAATGGGATTACTTCCCAATGAACCCATCATAAATTGAAAATATTATAAGTTGAAATTTTGTTCTTGACTTATATTTTCAACTTGTGATGGGTTTATCTGGATATAACCCCATTGTAAGTCGAAGATCATACTGAATATATATTGCTTTTGCATCATTGTAAAGTCAAAAAATCATAAGTGAAACCATCACAAGTTGGGGACTGTCTATATAGCTCTATTCAGTTCTCTTTTAAATCAGGTAGGAGAAGAAAAAATTTATAAATAAAATACATTTATACTATCTTTTATACTTACCTGTATATTCAGCTTTACTGGTGCTCTTTATTTCTTTGTGTGTACTTGTGTTACTGTTTAGTGTTTTTTTTTTGTTGTTTCATCCTGAAGGGCTTCTTTTGGTATTTCTTGTATGGTAGATTTGCTAACAACAAATTCTCTCATTTTCTGTTTATCTGGGATGTCTTAATTTCTCCCTTAGTTTTGAAGTACAGTTTTTGCCAGATATGGAATTCTTGGTCAATTAGTCTTTTTTCCTCCCATAGCACTTCGAATATGTTGTTCCATTGCCTTTTCGGATCTATGATTTTTAATGAAAAATCAGGTGTCAGTATTATTGAGGATTTGTTGCATGTGATAAGTTGTTTTTCTCTTGCTAATTTCAAGATTCTTTGTCTTCTGAAAGTTTGTTTCTGATGTGTCTAGATTTGGATTTCTTTGAGTGTATTCTGTTGGAAATTTGTTGAGCTCCTTGGGTGTGTAGATTAATGTTTTCCATCAAATTTGAGACATTTTTGGTTATTTACTCAAGTATTTATTCTTCCCCCCTTTCTTTCTTTTTTCCTCTGTGATTCTATTCTCATCTCATTTCACACTCTCCTTTAATTTTTTAGACATGGGTTTATTTGTTTGTACACATTTATAGTAGCTGATTTAATTGATTTAATATCTTTGTCTAGTACACACAACACCTAGGCTTCATTAGAGGCAGTTTTTCTTGACTGTCCTCCCTGCCCCCCACTGTGTATGCCTTTATTTTCCTATTTCTTTGTATGTATCCTAATTTTTTTTGTTGTTGAAAACTGGATATTTCAAATAATAGAATGTGGTAATTGTGGAGTTCAGATTTCTCCCACCCCCAAGGGGTTTTCGTTGTTTCTATTTGTTGTTGTTGCTTTGTGTTTGTCTAGTGACTTTCCTGAATAAAATCTATAAAGTCTTAATTCTTTTTCTGTGCAGCTACTTTATGGTTAGTTGTTGATTAGATGGATAACTTCTTAACTGCCTTGAACCAATATGTTTCCCTCCCTTTGTTGGGGCACTGTGTGTGTTGGGGCAGAGTTTACATTTTTACCTTAGCCTTCAGTTCATGCTTGTGCAGAACTTCAAGATCAGCCATAGGTGAAAGAATAAGACTTCTCTAGTCTTTCCTGTGAATGTGCATAGCCAAACATAAACACATGGCCTTCTAGGTTTCCAGGAAAGATGTTGGAGCTTTTCAGTGCTTTCTATGGTTATCACATTACTCAGTGTTTCCTTTTAAGTTTTTGGTCAACCTCTTGTTTGCTATAACCGGTAGTAACACTGTCCCAGCCAGCTGTGATGTTAAACACTTGGCTACTGATTGTTTTTGAAAGATGCCCTAAGGATAGGGCTCTTTGCACTGAGTAAGCTCTGAGGGAGGTCAAATAAAGCAAACCTGAAAATGGAGCCTTTTCAGGGCACTGATAGACAGGTTAAATAGTGACAATTGTCCGGGATGGGTTCTTTCCTAGACTTCAAACTCATTCTGCCCACTTCTGTGGCTGCTAGATTGCTTGTGTTCATAGGTTTCAATGAGTATGTTGGTTCTCATGGCTACCACAGGGCCAGGTAGAGGTGGATGGTAATATGGCAAGTTAAGGCATCACAAAGATTACTGGTCTTATTAAAAATTCAGTTGTTTTTCTTGAATAAATGTCCATCACTTATTGCAAGGCTTTGGTTAATTTCCAAAGTCTTTAAAAATTTGATTTTGAGAATTTTTGTCGGTGTTCTCATTGCTTTTATGGCAGAGTTCCTCATTCCACCTTTTTTGGATGTGCTTATTCCTCACATATATATTTTAAAATTTTCTAGTAGCCACATTAAAAAAGTAAAAAGGAAGAGTTGAGATTAATTTTGTTCATATATTTTATTCAACCAAATACACCCCAAATATTTTCATTTCAAAATACAAAATTGGTATAAAATTAATTATGAGATAGTTTATATTTTTTCTATACTGTCTTTCAAATTTGATATGTACCTTACAGTTATAGCAAACACATCTTAATTTGGAATATTCTCATCAAAGGCTCAAGAACCACATATATGTATTGGCTATTATAATGGCCCGCATGGTCTTAGAATGTAGACAAATGGGCAGTTGCTTTGAAATTCCAGTCTTTTCTATCTTCCTTCCCCACTAGTGTTGAAAGTGAAAAATAATTTTTAACCACTACTACTTTTACTTTATACTCCTTCCCTAGTATCACCTGTGGTAGGCTGAATAATGGTCTTAAAAGATGTCAACATCTTTATCCCCAGAACCTGTGAATATGTCACATCGCATAGTAAAAGGAACATTATAGATTTGATCAAGTTAAAGATCTGGAGGTGGAGGATTATCCTAGATGATCCAGGTGGGCCCAAAATAATTACAAGAGTCCTTAAAAGAGGAAGGCAGGAGTATTAGAGTAGGTACAGTAGTCTCTCTTTATCCACATTCTAAGATCCCCAGTGGGTGCCAGAAACTATGAATAGTACCACACCCTATATATATTACATTTTTTCTTATATGTACATATCTATGATAAAGTTTAACTTATAAATTTGGCACAGTGGGAGATTAATAGTAACTAATAAAATATAATAGTTATAACAATATACTATAATAAAATTATGTGAATGTAGTCTTTCTCAGAATATCTTAGTACTGTGCTCACCTATTTTTGGGTTGTAGTTGAAGCCATGGAAAGTAAAACTATGAATGGGAGGAACTACTGTAGTTTGAGATGTGACAATGGCAGCAAGAAGTCAGAGTGATTTGAGGAATGGGGCCACTTGTCTTAAGGAATGCATTTAGTCTGTAGAAGGTGGAAGAGGCAAGGAAACAGATTCTCACCTGAGAGCCTCCAAAAGGAACCAGCCTTGCGGACACCTTGATGTTAGCCCACTAAGAGTGATTTTGGACTTCTGACCTCCAGAACTATAAGATGATAAATTTGTGTTGTTTTAAGCTACTAAGTTTAGGGGTAATTTGTTACAGCGCCAACAGGAAACGAATTCACCACCTCAGCAGGTGGAAGTGGCTACAGTTTTGGGTTTATATGCCAACTGTTGATATTAAAGAACTCATGTTCTGTACAATTGAGGGTCTTTATAAATTCTGATTCAAGCTTTACTTCACTGATTGAAGTACTCATTTTTTTTTTTTTTTGAGACAGAGCCTTGCTTTGTTGCCCAGGCTAGAGTGAGTGCTGTGGCATTAGCCTAGCTCACAGCAACCTCAAACTCCTGGGCTCAAGCAATCCTTCTGCCTCAGCCTCCCAAGTAGCTGGGACTACAGGCATGCACCACCATGCCCGGCCAATTTTTTCTATATATATTAGTTGGCCAATTAATTTCTTTCTATTTATAGTAGAGACGGAATCTCGCTCTTGCTCAGGCTGGTTTCGAACTCCTGACCTCGAGCAGTCCGCCCGCCTTGGCCTCCCAGAGTGCTAGGATTACAGGCGTGAGCCACTGCGCCTGGCCTGAAGTACTCATTTTTAATTTCAGTAATTTTATATTTTAAATGGCTTTTCATAGGGACAGGGGACTTAAATATTGTTGAGAGACAATTGTAAGAAATTTCTGGATACCTCTTGAGTCTATATATTTATCTCTAAAGTTCCAGGAGTACTATGTCTTCTTGGTGGGATAGTTTGTTTTCAGTTCAATCAATTCTTCCTAAGACTGAACCACACTTACAGGATAGATGATATTTTAGATACATTCTGAGGTTTTTTTAAAGGAAGCTGCAGAAACTTAAAGCATGATTTGAAATCATGTAAATCACTGAGTCCTTTATGAAATGATGACTTCCTTCCCACCAAATAGCTCTGTAATTCTTTTATGTCTTTGATTCTCTTGAAATTGAGCCAGCCCACCATAGCAAAATGAATACATTCTCCTTTTGCCTTCTGCTCAGTCTATAGGCCCAGTTTGAATCTGAAATTTATACTTTTTAAATTCTGTGACTGTACTTTCTGGTCCAGTATATTCAGATATGTTATCTCAAGTATAATAATGTACTATCTTGTAAGCCACCTGGGAAAAATCAAGTGCATCTGTCAGTCTTTTAACTATAGAAGCCCTTGACTTAAGACAGTAGCTCACTGAATCTAAAATTTAATTTGTTCTGTAGCACATTCTTTTTCAGCATCTTCTAAGTATCCCCAAACTGTTGCAGATTGATTTGTAACAGCATGAAAAAATATATAATGGTCACTTCATTGTATTATTTAATGAAACTGATTTAGAACATAAGTTCAGACCAATATTCAGAGCATAAGTTTTCTGTCAGTGGAGGCTGGACTTAATAAGCTTCCTTTTTGTTTGTTTAAAACTGTTGAAAACTTCTTTTTTTTTTTTTTGTATGTGGTCATATTTGGTAATGAGAATTTTTTTGTGTTTAAACCATACTTAACATTTTTATGGCAGCTTGTTAGGTCCTATTGTTGCCACCGTGAATAGCTGGGTATTAACCATTTTGTTGTTGCTATTGTTAAAAGTCTCAAGTTGAGTGTGCTTTGACACTCAGGAGGACTGAATTTGGTCTCTAAGATGTACCTGACCCTTTATAACAGCAGTGCTCAAATTTGGCTGCACATTGGAATCACCTGGGAAATTTCCAAAACTTCTGCTGCCTGTTTCGCACCCCCAGAGATTCTAATTTAATTTGTATAGAGCATGGCCTGTGTATTGAGGTTTCTAAAACTCTCCAGATGATTCTAATGTGCAGCAAAGTTTGAGAACTGCTGTTGTACATAATGAGTCACAAACTTATGATATATAAAACCCCCAGGGAGCTTTATTAAGAAAACTGATTCCTGGTCCTTACACTCAAGCATTCAGATCCAGTGGATCTGGGGCAAGATCTAGGAATCTGCGTTTTGAGGCAGCACCCTAGGTGACCCTGATGCAGTAGACCTGTGGGTTACAATTTAAAAAGAAAGTGTGAGCCGGGCGCAGTGGCTCACGCCTGTAATCCTAGCACTCTGGGAGGCTGAGGCGGGCGGATTGCTCGAGGTCAGGAGTTCGAAACCAGCCTGAGCAAGAGCGAGACCCCGTCTCTACTATAAATAGAAATAAATTAATTGGCCAACTAATATATATATAAAATTAGCCGGGCATGGTGGCACATGCCTGTAGTCCCAGCTACTTGGGAGGCTGAGGCAGCAGGATTGCTTGAGCCAGGAGTTTGAGGTTGCTGTGAGCTAGGCTGACGCCACGGCACTCACTCTAGCCTGGGCAACAAGCGAGACTCTGTCTCAAAACAAAAAAAAAACACCAAAAAACAAAAAAAAAACCAAAAAAACAAAAAAAAAAAAAAAAAAAAGAAAGTGTGTGTTAGAGTAAACCTTCAAGGTGTGTCTCTTATACATAGAAGCTTCTTGGACCATTCCACTAGTATTATCTTGGTACTCTTAAAATTAAGTGACATTCAAGTTTCCTTGAAATAATTGTTAATCAAGATTGAAGTCATATTTGTGGCAACTTTCTTGGCTGGCCTGTGGATTTAGTTATGGACATTGCTCTACCTCATGCCTTTGCTCTACAAGTTACTACAGGACCTTTTGCTGGATAGGGAACTGAAAGAACATAGAGTGGTTTAGAAAGAACCTTAAGGCCTTATGACTGTGTAATACATTGAACATAACTTTAGGCAACAAGGACAGGGACTAATTGAAAATCAGCAGCTTACTGTTCAGTATGGCAGGGTAGTCTTTAGGAGTCTTTAGGAACTCTTCATCCTAAACTCTGCAAAGGGATGTAGCTGCAGAGAGGGACATTCCAGGGGCCTTAGAAATGAACCTCAAGTCAGACTCCCCTGGTCACATATTGGTGACCAGAATTCATATATGGATCTTTTAAATCATATTCATTGCTATAAACATGTTATCAATCATGGCATTTTAAAAATGAAAAAATTTAAAAGCCAGCTTAGCTCTTAACTAGAAAATATACTCTGAAAAATTCTTAAGTAGTTCTGTGGTGAAGGGAATTTATAAATTTAAGCAAAAGCGGTGTTTTAGTAGTGTGTGTGCAAATATTAATTGCATACATGATTAAAATGTATAAGAAATACATAGAAAAGAGATAAAGTTTTATCTTTCAGGGTTTCTTCATAATGACTGTGATAGCACAAGGATTTTTCTATATCTTTAACAAAAGAAATTCATGTTAAGGAAAAAAAATGCCAAACTATATAAATGTATAATTTAGTAAGTAAAGGGTTTTTTTGCAATTTTATTTCTTAGTGGTAACTATTATTAAAAACTTGGTGAATACTTTAGGGAAAAAATCATATTAAAATAAATTACTAATGAATTTTTTTTCCGAATTCCTTCCAGTGACATATAATCATTTTCTCTTAGTTGTATAATCAGCCATAATATTATGGCTTTTGATAAAAACTAAACTTACCCTGTGTGAGAATTTTAAAAAAGCAGTTGCCTGTCTATTTAGGTGTATGGATAAATTGTGCATTGTCTGATGCTTGCCAGCTCCCCCACCTCCACCCTATGTCTCTCCTCCACCATATGCATAATTCTGCATCTGTTTCTTTCTGGAAGTTCCAGAGTACAGGTGCTTCTGATGCGGCGGGGAATGACCCATGATTTACTTTGCTGATTGGAGCAGGTTCATTCAGCCCTAATCACTGACTGCTTCTGAAGTCTCCAAAATCCGCTAACTGAAAGGGCATACTAGCAAGCACTGAGTACCCTATGTGGTGATGGTGTCCTCATTGAGTGACTGAGTTCGAATGATTTCTTAAGGAAAATGAGGTACTCTACTAAATTATCAGCAGCTCCTCTTACCCCTCAAGTCAATAGTTTGGGTTTGCCTTGCCTAAATTCATATATTTAATTAAGAAATAGAGGGTGGTAAATTTAAATGGAAGGTCATTTGGGATAAATTACAGTATAATAAAAGACAGGTTATTATAATACAAAATTTCCTTTTTTATGTGAAAATTCTGAATTAGTTGTAGAAAAGTGTAAGGTAACATTCTATTCTCTTGCAAAAGAGAATGTACACGTGCTTCACCTACAGTGTCACTGGATGGCACTGTGTGCTCATGGGCTGCACTAGAAATGGGAGCTCCCTGGTGGCTAAAACATTGCACTTCTGTATTTCTGGAGAAAGCTTTTAATGTTCTTTTCTAATGTTTATAATTGTACTTGTTACCTGTTGCCAAGTACATATTAAACTTTATATTGTGTTTATTAGTAGGAGAATATTTTAATCTGAATGTGAAATGGGAAAAACCCCTATAAGGTAAAACCTCACTCTGTGTGTGTGTGTGTGTGTGTGTGTGTGTGTTTAATTTCAAACGTATTGTTGAACTAACTTCTTTTCATTTGGTGACCTTCTTGTATAGGCCCTTAGGGCAGTGGTTAGTCCAGGCATGGTCTGCAGGCAAGTCATGAAATGGTTGTATGCTTTAGTTTCCTCATTCCTTAAATGGGAATGAAAATAGTGTTTGCCTCCTAGGATTGCTGAGGACCACAATGTGTTAATATATATAAAGTGCTTATAGCAGTGCCAATTACATAGTAAGCATTAAATGTTAGCTTCCATTGTTATTAATACATTATTATCATTATCATCACCTTAGTGTCTCCTTTTTGTTTCCTTTCCTCTGACCCCTCTTCCACACACTTTCACCTTGTTACTATGTTCCTTAACCCTGCATGTCCTGCCCTAGGATCCCATTGGTTGCTGCAGAAACTGTTTTTTTCCCCAAGCCTTTACTTTTGATAGAATCTTGAAATTATTTAGAATATAAATATTATAAAGTCAGAGTTTTACATTGTTACTATTTTTTTTTTAAAGTAAAGCGAATTTGTATGTTAAAATGCTTCAACCAAAATTAAATGAAAAATAATGATGGCATCTTTCTTAAGTCTTTGGATTCTGGCTGGTGCTTAGACTAGGCAGAGAACCAAGATAACTTGAAAGTTCTGGAAATACCTCTTTGCTAGTCAGCTGTGGTGCAAACCTGAGAATTTTGAGGAAAAGTACTTCAGCTCATCTTGACCCCTTTCCTCAAAAGAGATCTTGAGGTAACTGAGGTCCAGGCCTTTAACATTAAATTGGAGAAGATCAATACACTGAAACAAAGCTCGAGATAAATTAGTAAAGCCAGGAAACTAAATGCAGGTAAAAGTCTTGTTCTGTTTTTTTTATTCTTGTTTTGTTTTTGATTCTATCAACAAACTTCTCTTGACTTTAGCTGGATCATTTCCTAAGCTTTCCCATGTATCCTCAAACATGTCCTGTATACATGGAAGGATGTCAAAACTCAGAGGCAACAATGTTTTGAAGATGATTAATAACAGCAGTATTTGGATTTTACCCCTGCCCCAAATTTACATTACGAACAATCTATGACATACTGACATATGACAGTTGTTTTCCTCCTTCTCTTTTTGAAACATAGCCTATTCTCTGATATTATCTCAAAACATGTTTATGTCCTTCATTTTCTTTCTTTTCCTTTCCTTACCAGGTCTCCTTCCTTTCTTCCTCCCTCCCTTCCTTCCTTTCTTTTCTTTGTTTAATCTATTTGTTTTCATGCTACCATAAGATTGACCTTATTATAATTTGGGGGCTAGGGTAGAATTTCAAATACTTGTTATTTTTGAGTATCCTGATAAAAAGAAAAGATCAGTCACCATGTTAAAGTAGGCCTGAGACTGAAAACAAGTTTAGTAGGAGGTAGAGGAGGGAAGATAGATTTTTGAAAGTAGTACATTGGGGTAGAGATTCCTGACATGTGCTCGTATTGTTCTTTCTTTAAGGTTGAAGTGATTATTGCTAGGATAGTATCCAGAAATACAAAACCCATTGAGAACCCAGATATAAAGCCATCCTCATATAGCCATCTAATCTCTGACACAGCAGACAAAAACATACATTGGGGAAAAGAATCCTTATTCAATAAATGGTGCTGGGAAAACTGTCTAGCCACATGTGGATGACTGAAACAGGATCCACACCTTTCACATCTCACAAAAATCAACTCATGGTAGCTAACAGACTTAAACCTAAGGAGTGAAAAATATAAGAATTCTAGAAGAAAATGTTGAAAAAACTCTTTTTTTTTTTTTTTTTTTTTTGAGACAGAGTCTCGCTTTTGTTGCCCAGGCTAGAGTGAGTGCTGTGGCATCAGCCTAGCTCACAGCAACCTCAATCTCCTGGGCTCAGGCAATCCTCCTGCCTCAGCCTCCCGAGTAGCTGGGACTACAGGCATGCGCCACCATGCCCGGCTAATTTTTTCTATATATATATTATTTGGCCAATTAATTTCTTTCTATTTATAGTAGAGACGGGGTCTCGCTCAGGCTCAGGCTGGTTTCGGACTCCTGACCTCGAGCAATCCGCCCGCCTCGGCCTCCCAAAGTGCTAGGATTACAGGCGTGAGCCACCACGCCCGGCCAAAAAACTCTTATAGACATTGACCTAGGCAAAGAATTTATGAAGAAGACCCCCAAGGCAATCACAGCAACAACAAAAATACATAAATGGGACCTGATCAAATTAAAAAGCTTCTGCACAGGCAAGGAAACTATCACAAGAGCAAACAGACAACTTACCGAATGGGAGAAAATATTCTCATGTTACACATCAGATAAAGGGCTGATAACTAGAATCTATACAGAACTCAGGAAAATCAACAAGAAAAAATCAAACAGCCCTATCAAAAAGTGGGCAAAAGACATGAACATAAACTTTTCAAAAGAAGATAAATAGCTAACAAACATGAAAAAATGTTCAACATCTCTAATCATCAGGGAAATGCAAATCAAAACCACAATGAGATATCACTTATCCCTAGTGAGAATGGCCTTTATCAAAAAGTTCCAATAAATGTTGGCGTGGATGCAGAGAGATAGAAACACTCATACACTGTTGGTGGGACTGCAAATTAGTCCAACCTCTGTGGAAAGCAATATGGAGATACCTCAAAGCGATACAAGTAGATCTACCATTTGATCAAGCAATCCCATTACTGGGCATCTACCTAAAAGCAAAAGACATTCTATAAAAAATATATCTGCACTAGAATGTTTATAGCAGCACAATTCATAATTGCAAAGATGTGGAAACAACCCACGTGCCCATCAGTACATGAGTGGATTAATAAAATGTGGTGTATGTATACCAAGGAGTTCTACTCAGCTACAAAAAACAATGGTGATCTAGCACCTCTTGTATTATGCTGAATAGAGCTGGAACCCATTCTACTAAGTGAAGAATCCCAAGAATGAAAAAACAAGCACCACATGTACTCACCATCAAATTGGTTTTAACTAATCAACACTTAAGTGCACATATAGTAATAACATTCATCAGGTGTCCGTCAGATGGGAGGGGGGAGGAGAGGATGGGTATATACACACCTAAAGGGTGTGGGGTGCACCATCTGGGGGATGGACCTGCTGGAAGCTCTGACTCGGGTGGGGTAGGGGCAATACACGTAACCTAAACATTTATACCACCATAATATGCTGAAATTAAAAAAAATTAAAAAACAAACAAACAAAAACCCAAAACCCATTGATGGGAACTGTTTTAGGAACTTCCATTGATAGTTCTTCTTTCCTTGATTTGGTCTTTTATATCTTGGAAGTGGTTTCTGAAAATTGCTTTTCTTCTAGCGGGTAGGACTATGATGTTCATGCCCCAAAGGAAGGGAATGATAAATGAAAGCATTATTGTCTTTGGAAACACAGACCTATGTATTAAAGCAGGATATGCAGCAGTCATCTGTATACAAATCCACTTAATGTAACATGAAAGGGAATTTTCCTGACTACTATCATATCTGGTTTCATGTTCAGACATTTTTATTGATAGAGTCATTTAATCAGAGGTTTCTCTTATGAAAGAATTTTTTTTTTTGCTCAGGTTTTCAAAGTTTCCATCAAATATCCATATAAGGTTTTTAGACAAGCCAAAAAGCCTTCATAGTTTTGAGAAGCAATGATAACTTTTTCTCTAGAAATAAAAATTTATAGTTTTTAAAATTTTATTTCTTAAGTATATATAATTGAGTAATGTTTTTATTTTTTTAAATTTATTTTTTTGCTGAATTCTCATTTTATGAGTGAAATCTATGTTACAATCTTATTTTGAGCTTAAATAACACAATGGTTAGAAAAGGGTCAAAAAGGAATCTAAAGATGACATTTCAACTTGACCAAATAGTGTTGAATTTAAGCGTGGTCTTCTTGTTTTCTTTTGTTTTTAATTTTCAAGCAAGCACAATGGCTTGACTTTTTTTCCCTATGTTATCATCTAAGAGTTTGTTTTGGATAGAGTAATGACTGTCAATGAGGAATTGCAAAATCAGGTGCTTAAATATGCCAGGCATTTAATTAAAATGAGTGAATTGAGTCAGCTGAAAAACAATAGAGAATAGTGACAGATATGGACTAAAGAGTCCACCTCCTATTTAAGGGGACAGTCACTACTCACTCCAGCCAGTTCCTGCTGTGTGAGACTGTGCTCCCAGTATAATGGTGTGCTGATAAATGTTTAACAATAGGTTTTATTTTTTTTAAAAAGCTGTGATATGTAGTGTTTGCCAATTCTCATAGTGCAAATACTCTCACATAGCTAATTTCTGGCCTCTCTCATAATTGTCACTGAGCATGTTTGGAAGGGATATTAATAATTGCTTCTTGCGAGCAAGTACAAGCCAGCTTCACCACACCACTAGCCCAGTGTTGCCAGATTTGCAATTTTTAAGCAAGAAAACTGATTTTCTATATAAAACCCTTAAAATGTTGACATACTATGTAGGGCGAACAAAACACATTAATGAACTAAAACCATGCTTATGATCTGCCAATTTGTAACCTCTAAGGGTAAACTGACAATATATGTCTTAGAAATCTTATTAGAAATCAATTTTTCCACTTTATAGTCAAACTGCAGATGTTTAATCAATGGTTCCATTTGTATTTTTCTGAAGCAACAGTGTTTTAATGTGTGTTTAGTATTTATGAAGAGTAAAAAATTAGCAGTTCAGAAATTATTCTTTGATTAATAAAAACAATCAATGTACTTGGAATTTTCAAAGCTGGACTAATAACCTGGTTTATCATCTGTGGGAGTTGTTTTCCCTAGATGGATTGTTTGTATCAGTAGAAGATCGAAAACACCAATCTTTTATAATTCATTGAAATTACTAAATTGTTGTGTAGTAAAACCCTAAGTAAGCTGTTTGGTCTGTATTCCCTTTGATAATATTTTTTATACTATGTTTTTTTATTATTCTTACTTTTGTGTATTTTCAAAGTGGTTTTTACAGTGTTTTTCCGAGATCATACAAACAAGGCTGTGATGAGGTTAGTGATATTTTGCAAATTTCACTCAAGGTGCAGAACTTTGCTATTCAAGGGAGTGTATTGAGGGGGTAAGCTTAGACTGGGTCTCAGACCTGTTGACTCAGGGTCCAAATTTCTTTCCACCAAACTGCTGAGGATGTGAAAAAGATTAAAAAACTACGTCCTCTTAGGAACTGTCTAGCCCTCCCGTTGTGGTTAAGGAATGAGTGGAGGATATGGCTAAGATAATGATCATTGTCTGATGAATATGAGGATTGACACAACAAAGAAGAGTGGCTCCTTACGGGTTTTATCATATTACAGTCTTCTAGCATATAAAAACATATTTGTGGACGTGTTAGAATGAAGAGATTATGCAAATGTGCTGAATTAGGGACATATGAGAATATGGATACATGAGATAGTGTGTCATCAAAAGATGATTGTGTTGGTGTACCTTTGAGATCTCTTAGAGGTGATGTTGAAAAGCCCAAACATGTCTATAATTTGCAGCTTAGGTCTTAAAAACCATCCAGCTTGTGCCATGTGGTTTGTTGTTGATGAATTCTGACTGTTATATAAGTTAGTGAGTTTCTGAAATCAGTTTCTGTGATTTCATTCTCTGGTGAGATGTATTAATAAGAGCAGAGGAGAGACTGGCCAGGCACTTGCCTACGTGGTGGGATATTCTCATCGTATCTGTTCCTGTGAAGTGACTACCAAATTTGTAAAGATGGCCATAAAATGATAGTTATATTTACAAAAGTATTTTGTGTGAGTTGTGGGAGGGGACAGAGAGGTGTGAAAAAATGTACTTGTTAGGCAAATTCAACTTTTGAGATAAGTCCTCTAGGTCTGCTTCCAATCAGATTGCTGCCCCAAACTCTTCATGCCACTGGGTTTTAGAGTGTTTAGTGTGTCTTCTAACTGGAATCTATGTTTCTTGAAGGCAGAGAATCCATCTCTTTTCATCACTATGTCCCAGCATCTAGTACAGTGCCTGAACAACATAGTCACTCAATAAATATTTGCTGAATGAAAAAAATGAAATGTAAATATAAGATTTTTACTTTCAAATAAAGCAGGATTAGTATATAAGAATATAAAATGTGTTTTCTCTTTATTAGTGTTCTTAGAGTTGTTTTTTTCATCACTGAGTTTGTTTTCATTAATTAACACACCAATCCTTGACCTTATGTACCTTTATTCCTTGCCTGAATTTTTGCTTGAAGTGTAATGACATAACACATATTTTACCTGCTGAATCATTTGGTCACTGACATCATGATTTCTTGTCCTAATCCACACCTGGCTTTGCGCCTTTCCCCAGGACTCCCATGAGGCCACTTTAAGAAGAGTCATCACTAAAGAACTTAATCATATACTGTAGTCTAGTGAGTCTCCGTGTTATTTTGGGAACCATTCCACAGAAGCTCAGGAGAGCAGTGCAGTGCAGTGTGGCCAGAGAAGGACTATGCCAGCTGTGAGGTAGATCAAAAAGATCATCATCAGATCCAGCTTTACATTCTTGGATTTTAGTTAATCAGAACGATCAGATGTAGGCAGAGTGTATAAGTGGATTATTTTGTTCTCAATGCTGGGGCTTGGTTTATGAGCTGTTGTTACATGCAGGATTGTTTTATGTAGTTCTGTTACTTTACAGTTCTAAGAAAATGCCCAGATTACAGAATCTTTCTTCCATGAACTTGGGAAAATACCTGAAATTCCACTAAGAAAGATTCATTCCTTTAGTTGTGAGGAAGACTTTTGGATCTTTATTAATTTTCTGTTAAAGCCTGTGAAGCCCTGGAAAGGGTAACATCATGAACTACCTTTACTTGACACCATTTTTGGTGATTTGGCTATGCTTTGCAGCTATTGTTCTGTTTCTCTCCTCCTTTCAGTGCCAAACTTAATGTGTTATTTGTATTTGAGGTTTCTACTACCTACCTACTAATTCTTTTCTTAACTCTTTGCATTATGATGTTCACTCCAATCCCTCTACTGATATTGCCTTTAAAGGCTAATTTCTTCTGGCTGAGTTGGAGATTCTCACTCTTCATACTCTTTGATCTCCCTTGACTCTTTGACATATATTCAACACCATTCCTTCTAACACTCCCCTCTTTTGGCCTCCAGACACCACATCTTCCTGTTATTCTTCCTAACTTACAGCCTATTCTTTTTCATCCCTGCCTTGGTTGACTTCAGTGGTTTGTCCTTATCTTCTGCTTTCCCTCTAATTACCCAGTCTAGTCATCCACTTCAATGGCCTCATCCATGCATTAGTTTTCCATTGCTGCACATTATCAGAAATGTAGCATAAATGTACCTTAAAACAACACAAAGTTATTCTCTCAATGACAGAGGGTGGGGAACCTATGGCCTTGGGGCCTCATGTGGCCTTCCAGATCCTTAAGTGTGGTCTTATGACTGAATACAAATTTGTGAAGTCCGGATTTGGTTGAGGGGCTGCACTCGGGGATCTGGAGGGCTACATGTGGCCTTGGTGCCTCAGGTTCCCTCACCTGGGACTCAGAGGTCTCTTCCAAATTCACTCAGATTGTTGGCAGAATACAGTTCCTGTGGCTGTAGAGCCCGTGGCCCATCACACAGGATGCGAATGCCAGAGGATGGAATTTCGTGGCCATCTTAGAATCCTGCCTACTGCAAGCCTCCATGTGGATGGCCACCAAATACCAGGGTTATCGCTCATCATCATCCAGGGTCCAATGGCTGGACTGAAACTCCTTGGGTATCTCCACCTGGACGTCACACCCACACCTTTAAGCCAACACCCCTCCACCCCTAACAAACAAACAACCCCTTCAAGCATAGCATATTTCTTCACCAAGATTGCCATTTCTATAAGTAAACTCACATTCCTTTTAGGGTCCAGGCTAGAAACATTGAAGCGTTCTTTGTGACTATGTTTTCTTTCCCCTACAGTCGGTTCCCAGGTCTTGTGATTCCTTTCTTTAAATGCCTTTTAGATTTGCCATTTCTTCTCTTTTCACACTACTCACGTGTTATAAAGACCTGTGCAGACTGGCCTATGTCCTTGCGAGGAAGTGAACAATGTGAGGAATGCTCACATGTACTATGTTCTGCACCTTCACAGTGTTTTGCCTCCTATCCCCCCTTTCTGGAGTATATAACACATTATTGAAGAAGCAATAACAAAGGGGCACCAGGACACAAAGGGAGAGGTAATCATAACTACAGGAGAATGTGGCAAATAGAGATTTGGAGAAGGTACCCTAAGCTAGGATAACTGAACACAGTGTGTGAAGCTCTTCCCAAAATGAACCAAAATTTTCTTCAGAAGAAACAGCATCATGGGCTCCATGAAATGATGAAGGAAATCTACAGAGGTCAGTGGGAGGTAGCCTTCATTCAACTTCTTAGCTTTTGGAGTGGCTAATTTTCCACTGGTCCCCTCAGTTGCAAACCCCCACCCTTCCTAGGTTGATTCTGACTTAAGGGAAGGCTTGCTGTTGCATCTCTCTACCTATCCACAAGTCTGTAGCATTATCAAGCCCTCACTTTTAGCCCAATGAGGTCTTGATCCCTCAAGATTCACTCGTTGTTCCTTAAGCTTCCTCTGCTGCTTTCCACACCCTGATTATGGAGCCTCAGGTCCTGACATTGCTTTCTAACTCAGCTTCTATGTTTATTGATCTGGTAAATGGTGAAAGAAGGAATAGATTTGTTCTGCATGACTCCTGTGGGCAGAGCCAGAGTTTAGAGGGAGAAGGGGGCAATTTCAGCCTGACTGTCTCATTCTATGAGGCTGCTTTCTACTATTGTACTTTTCTGTGGGGATTGTACCTACCTTTCCTCTTTTTCCCTTGGAAAGTTTCTTCTTCATAAAGACTACTCTCAAATTGGAGGAAAATTGTATTATTCATTTGTTTATTTTTGAGTTTAACTAATAGTTATTGAGTGCCTACAGTATGTCTCAGGTAGTGTTCTTGTTGCTGGGGAGAAAGTGGCAGATAAATGAGACAAGTCCTTTGTCTCCTGAAGCTTATGTCCTTAGGGACAGAGATCCAAAACGACTGAGTGAGTTAGGGAAGGCTTTACTGAGAGGTGACATTTTCAACCCTAACCCCTCTACTTGTACTTTCCTTCTCATCTTCTTCCATCTTGCTTAGGACTCCACACATTTAATTGTTTTTTTTCCCTTGCATATTTAGATGAACTTTATTTTTTTATCCTCAAAAATAAAACTGTTATTCTTCCTGCTCACCAGCTTGAGCTACTGTGTAGTCTCTCTCCTCCTCCCTTTACATAAGCCTCTAGAATACTCTAGAGGCTCCCACATTCTCTTCATTTATTCCTTTCTTTTTTTTTTTTTTGAGACAGAGTCTTGCTTTGTTGCCCAAGCTAGAGTGAGTGCCGTGGCATTAGCCTAGCACACAGCAACCTCAAACTCCTGGGCTCAAGCAATCCTTCTGCCTCAGCCTCCCAAGTAGCTGGGACTACAGGCATGCACCACCATGCCCGGATAATTTTTTCCATATATATTAGTTGGCCAATTAATTTCTTTCTATTTATAGTAGAGACGGGGTCTCACTCTTGCTCAGGCTGCTTTCGAACTCCTGACCTCAAGTAATCCGCCTGCCTCGGCCTCCCAGAGTGCTAGGATTACAGCTCTTCATTTATTCCTTAGCCCCCTTTAATCTGGATTTTGTCCTTGTGGCTTAGTTAATACTGCATCTCAATAATCATCTATGATTTCCTGGTTATCAGATCTAATGCCTTGTCACAGTTTCTATTCTCATTCCTTTCTTCAAAAAGACACAATACCTTTCCATCCGTGTGACTTTGCCTGCAATATTTCTCCCGCTTGGAAGGCCCTTTCCCTTGTTTTTGGGTGACTAAATTCCCTTTATCAAAAGGTTGGCACAAATAACACTTTTTATGCCTACTTGATTATTTAAAAAAGTCTCTTGTAGCACTGATTATTTCTATTCTGCATTATGATTTTCCACCTTCTTGAGAGATGAAAGTCTGTTTTATTGATTGTGGGATCTCCCACCACACTTAACAAATTGCTTTGCATGTAATAAGTGCTTACTAAATATCTGTTAAATGCATGAAGGAAGCAATAAACAAAAGTAACTTTCATTTTATTCTTAAAATTTTTAAAGCTAGTGTTGCAGAACAGTATATTATTTTATTCTACAAACAGAAATATTTTGAAGAACTAAGTTATCTAAAATGTAAAAATGCCTTTGAAGAAGTCGTTTGACAGTGAAGACATGCCGTCACAGGAATAAATAAGTGCGCTGTGTCATTAAATGTTGCTTTTCCACATTTCCACTTACTCATCACGTTTTTTTAGTTGTTCATAACCACTTTTTGAGTCATATGATTGACTTGGTCAGTGGTTCACGGTAAGAAATGTGTTTGATATATTATCCTTAACATGCTTTTGAAATTCTGTCTCCCTTGCTGTCTGGTCTTACCTTCTGGCATTTGATATCTGGTTTCCTCCTATGTCTGATTTTGATTCATAAGGATTGGCAAAATTATTCTGAGTATAATGCAAATCTGTTTTTCTTTTGAGTTCATATGTAAAGTAAACATCAATATGGCTTGACTATCGTTAGTGATAATTCAGAGGAATGGGAAATGTGTGTGTTCCTTTCATTAAGTTAAAAAAATTGCTATGAGGAGAAAAATTTGATGATATAGGTTTTCTTTGCTAAGTAAATAAAAGTAGAGATTTAAAAATTATATAACAACTCCATTGGTTTTCAATGTTTACAGGTAAAATTTTTATGGGTTGAGGTTTATTTCTAATTACATTGATACAGGATCCAATCCATATTTGAGACAAAGCAGAAAGCTTTGAATGAATACTACAGTCTTATTATGTGATAATTAAGGTCAATTTATCTGTAGAGGTTTACCTAATTGAAAAGGATAATCACTATATATATGTATTTTTTTTTTTTTTTACCAAGTAGTATGTTCCAGTTAAGCTTTTCAAGGATCAAGGCCACTCAGAAATTTTAATAAATCTGATTTTAAATGTAATTTAGTATAGAATGCTAGAACATAGACTAGCTGAGTTCAGATCCTGGCTTGTCCACTTACTAGGTGTATAACTTTGGTCAGATTACTAAACTGTGTTGTGCTTCAGTTTTCTCATCTGTGAAATGGAATCATCATAGTACCTCTCATACAGTTGTCATAAGGATTAAATGAGATAACTCATGTAAAATGCTTAGAACAGTGTGCAATAGGTGCTTAATAAGTGTTAGCTTTTATCATTAGTAAATGCTATAAACTCAAAACGATAAATGTGGTGTGGATAAACAGATTCTTACTCTCCTTTCAACATGAGATGGCCAAAATACCTGGTGTACTTCTGAATGTTTTTCCTACTTGACCCTGGTGATTTCTGAAATAATCAGTTCACCCTTAAGGTTTGAGGGACAAAGTGAAGCAAATTAAATTGCATAGGGAATTTGACATGCAAAGTAATGGTATTAGGATGAAAAAAAGAGATGCCAGGAACTAAAAACTCTTTCTGATACAAGGGCAATTTTCTCTTCTTGAAAAGTATATTCTCTAACAATGCTAGCCTCTCCATTTCTCATTTAACCAATTTTTCCCCAAAAGATGTTTTATAGTTAGTAAATGAGTGAGGCTGAACAGAAAAATGTGAGAATTAACTAAGTTAATGATGGGTTTTCTAAGCAAATGCAGAAGACAGCTGGGTTATTGTAGAGGGATTCTAGTCCACTCCATTGATTTGAGGGGCATTTCTGGGAATATAAGATTTGAAGCCAAGGATATAACCAAGAGTACAAATGTGAAACCAAGCACTACCAGGCTGAAAGGAGCTGGAAACAGAGAGGTTGAACAGAGAAGAGCTAGTAGAATAGGGATGGCTTAGAGAGTAGAGTGACCTGAGTGTGATTCACAGTTTTTCCATTCACTAACTGTGTGACCTAGACAAGAATCTTAATCACCCTGGGCTTTAGTTTTCTTATTTATAAAATGGAAGTTGTAATACCTACTTCATGTGAGATAATTTGGTTTCATTTATTGCCCCTTCATACTCCATGTAATAGCCTGGTGACTTATAATAATTATGTAAATTGGTGGCTTTCCATGACACTTAGAATGATATCTCAGAGCCTTACCCAGGCCTACAGGGACCCATGTGATATGGCCCTTTAATACCTTTCTGACTTCATCTTGTATTACTGCTGTTCTTTGGCATTTAAATTGGTCCTAGTGGTTTGTATCTACACCTTTGATCATACCTGTGATTAGAGGAAAGGCTGTCTTTGACATGGAGACTTATCTTCCTTTGTTTTGTATTATTTCTGATTTCTTCTTATTTTATCTCTTTATTTTCTCTTGGGTTAGGACTTTAAATACTTTCTGTAGCTGATAACCTCATCTCAACTGATTGTCTCACAGGCATGTCAAATTCAACATATTCAGAGGTGGATTCTTATTTTCTTCCCTGTCAATCATTTTCTTTCTCTGTCTGCCTTATTTCTATTAATTCCATCATAGTTTACCCAGTTATTCAGCCAGGACTATGGGTGTTATGTTTCGTCCTCCCTCTCCCTCACCATTCTACCTTTATCTTCTTTCCATACAATCTTTCATATATTCTTCCTATTCTTAAAATATACCTTAAATCCACTGATTTCTCCATGTTCCCTGCCACCAACCTAGATTGTGCTATCATCAACTTATGCCTGGACCTTGGCTGTATCTGTAACAGTCTGTGTCTTTGTTGCCTCTCTGTAGTTCATTCTTTTAATATACTTGCAAATGCAGTGGGAAGCCCTATGAGTTTTAAATAGAAGGATGACATGATATGATCTGTGATTTAAAATGATCATTCTGAAAGATGTGCAAAGGATGGCTCCTTATCGTGACCTACACAGTCTGGCATGATCTGGCCTCTGTCAACCTCTCCTATTTCATTTCATGTCTCTTTCTTACCATGCTTCAGTTATATTATATTTGGCGGTCTGCTTTCAGGTTTTTTTCTTTCTGTATGTCAACCTCTTTCCTGCCTTAGAGCTTTTACATGTTACTCTCTTTGTTTTAGAAAGTTCTCCTCTATTTCCTCTTGCCATGGCAAGTTCCAATAATTGTATGTTTAGTAATCTTCTACTCCACTATTACTTAAGTCCAAAAGGGGCAGCACTATTCTTTTTCATTTAGGTATGTATACCCAGTACCTAGTGTAATGACTTACACATAGCAGCCATCAGTATTTGTTGAATAAATAAATAAGGAGTATTTACCATTTCATTTGATAAAAAAAATTAGTATTCGGGCTCTGTGTTAGGTGCTATGAGAACATACAAAGGGTTTATAATACATAGTTCTTACCCTGAATATCTTCTAATTTAAGAGGAGGGATAGAAGAAGATACAAATAATATTTAAGAATAGGGGAAGACACTGTAATTGGAGTAGTTTAAAGTTCTACTAAACTGCTGTGTGACCTCAGATAAGTTATTTACCTTCTCTGTTCCTTTATCCATTTGTATATTAAGGGGTTTTACTAGACTCTCTTAAGGCTCTTAAGGTTTTGGTTCTAAAATCTGGTGTCCAAGTAAAGCTATACTGGTTAAAGTATTTTTTCCCCCAGGTTTCCATCCTTGGAAAATTGGATGCAGTAGGTATGGGGTGGGGTCCAAGAATTCCCTAGTTGAGTGTGATACATGGTTTAGGAAGTACTGACCTAGATTCTTCTAGCTTTGACATCTTAAAATTCTAATTGTAGTACAAGGAAAACTGTGAAAGTACAGCAGAAGTCAGGTAACTTAAGTCAGGTAAATGTATTCATTCAGCAGTTAAGGAAAATATTTTCTTGCTTGGGTATTGGGGTGGAGGGATTAATGGAAAAGGTGATGTTCAAATGGACTTTGAAGAATGAGTGGAGGTATGAGCAGGCGCATGGTTGCATGGTTGGTGTTTAATCCGACTTAGTTGGAGGCCAGAATACATGCAAGAAAAAATTTAACTGTTTTTGTACAATGGACCATGGTTCTAGTCTTGTTTTGCCTGTTTTTCTTGTCATACCTACTTGTCCTTTTGTAGATGAAAGATTCTATTATTGCATCTTGATCCTCATTTGGTAGAAGTAGAACATGTGGTGACAGACTCCATGGGGCTGGGCTGCTTTGGGAAATAATTAGGCATATTCTTCCTCAATCCTTCTGGGGCTGTGCCCTTTAAGATCCATTTTGACCACCACCCCATTGGTTTTCTGGTTAGATACAAAGAATATCAGGGCCCACTATGTTATCTAAAATAATAGTTTTGCTGTCAGAATGATTATTATTAAACCAAAGTTGGCTTTTTTGTTTAGATGAAACCATATAAAGGCAACATTCTGAGTAAATTATATAGCGTCCACTTGATGAAATAATGAGCCTACGTTTAGAGGATGAAAGTAATGATCTAATGCAATATTTAGAATGGATATACAGTATGTAGTTATTAACCTAAAAGTCACATCCTGCATTCTTTTAATTTGTGGAAAATTTGTCATTAATTGCCCAGGAAACCTCTGATTTTTCATACATAATCATGCCATAGCTGTTGAATTTCTCCCTCTTCTCCTGCCTTAAAATACATCCTTGTAAATAGTAGATTACTTTCAGAATTGTAATGCCCTCTTTAAACATCAAGTTGCTAAGTTTAGCCCTGTTGCTTTCTTTTTTAAAATAGAATTCTTCCCCCCCCATCTTTGCCTTTGAGTAGTTACTGACAAATTATACTTTTTTGATGGCAACTGGCTTCAAATTTTATTTAACCCTTTTGCCCAGTGGTAGCCTGCTAATTCTGAAATGTTTTTTGTTTTCATGAATTACCACTGTATGGGGGAAATGCATATGGTATTCCATTTGGAAACAGTTTGAGAGATGAGTTCTGACCCTCATTCAAACTCGCTCTAAGTGAGGCAGGGTCAGAAACACAGAAGTCAAAAATTGAAGAGAAAGAATAAGATAGTGGGTAAGAAATGAGGCAGCCAGACTGATATCCAGCCTAGAATCCAGTCCTTGCCTCTCCCTAGCAACTATTTCAGGTTGATTTACAATTTCCAGGTTAACCTGTGATCAGCCCGCCTCACGCAGCTTTTGCTGATGGTGGTCTATTGACTATCCAATTGACTTTGAAATAAGAGAAGGAACAATACCAAAGCCTCTTAGGATTAATTGCTTGCAAAGAATAACCTTCATTAATTTGAATTTTTGGCCTTCAGTAGCACCAGAACCCTTTGGAGAGTGACTGTCACCAGAATTTATTTGAAAGAAAAAAAAAATAAAAAGAACCACAAAATAGCTAGATCAAAGAAGCACCTGTCTTATAGGAAAGACTTCAGACTTGAGAAAATTTCCCAGAATTCAGGAGGACTGTCATGGGGAAGTGACCACTACTGCATCCTTTGTGCCTTTTTATTCACCAGACTGTTTAGAGAAATAATAGAATCACTATTGCATCCTTTGTGTCTTTTTATTCACCAGACTGTTTAGAGAAATAATAGAATTGGAAGTGTAGACCCAATTTGCCTTGGAAACAAATTTAAGATTATTTACTACTTTGCAAATTTTGCTGTGTGTTCATGCTGTCTGGGGTGATATTGCAGGACTGCCTTTGCTTCCTCTGAACACTTGGGATATTATCTGCTTATATATTAGGATTTCAAGTATTATTTGGTTGAATACGAGAGTTCTGATTTTTTAAAACAAGTTAGAAAACTTTTAGTTTAGCCCAAATGCCCAAGACTATATAGAGAATGTATCTGAAGGTCAAAGAAGTTAAATTTTATATCCACAGTCATGCAAGTACTTATAGGTTGACAGAAATTAGAAACCATCCAGGTTTTAACCATCCATGCCTGGACTTCCCATCCAGGGCATTTTGACTACAAAATGTTGATTTGATTTTGCATTTTGAAAGACACAGAAGTGATCTGTGAAATGCCGATTAGCACCAGGCAGCCCCAGGCAGCCCTGGAGTGCTCCATGGTTCAAATGCTCAAGACCAGATGGAAGTCCAGAAGTGGATGACTCAAAGTTTATTAGTTTTGCCACCTGGGCAGTACAGCCAAACCAGCTGCCACAAGGCAGTTCCAATTTCTACAGAGCAGTAAATGAACATAAAAGTGAGTGTAAATCCCAAGAATAAAGTAAAGGAGAATGACTGCTACAGCAAGGAGATTCATCCAGGCTGGGTCCTGTCGCTATCTCTTGTAGGAGGCATGGCTGCCAGGGAGGGGGCAATAAAATGTTGTGGTACCAAGCCCTGGAAAATCACCCCTTGAGTTCCAGGAGCAAATCTCAATTTGGGATATGTTTGAATTGCTGGCTTGGTAGGCTCCCAATCGCATCTGATGACCTAGAAAGGGAAAAGCAAGCCCCTGGTATATCAGGACTATGTCGTAAGGCTAGAAGATTTTTTTCTTCCTAGAAACTATGGAAATTCATTTAGTTACCTCCTTTCTGCAGTTCTGGGCCCTGGAGGCGTAAGTATTCATTGGAACATAAGATCCTTGTGGAAGATCACTAGGAATTAAGTCATTATCCTCATATTATACGCAGATGAAGTTGAACTATTGTAGGTTTTTCAAAATCTGTCCATAAAATGCTGCAAGAGTCAGAAGTTGACCCTAAGGTTTTGGATGACCCCTCTAATAGATTAATTGTTCTCAAAAACTGAATTGAAGTATAATAAAGAGGGTAAGGGGCTAGGAACAAGTTGGGAGAGGTATAGTAATTTTTGTTTAAATTAGGATGATTCACTAATGAATAAAAGAAAGTCAAATAATCTTGATCCACTGTGTCAGAATGCTTTGGGCAGCAGTAACAGAAAACCTGCCTAAATAAAATAGAGGTTTAATATTAGCACTTTTTCATGTCACGAGAAATTTAGAGGAATGTGGCTCATGCCTTTGGTTCACCTACTCAGTGGTAACACAGGTTCTTTTTTTGTCATCTTGATGAAAAGTAAAACGAGATAGGTGCAGAGGGAAAAGAAATGTACTAGTTGCTGATGTATGTGCTATGGCTTTGATGCTAAAGGCTGGACCAAATTTCCATTTTGGTCAACCTCTTTCTTCACATGATCTTTTGAGGAGCTAAATGTTTATGTATTTATATTTCTCAATTGACTATTACTTAGTCTCATGGAACAATGTAACACTGCTGTTCATTTGTATGATGAAGGTACAGATGTCCGTGTATTTTCTAATGTGGACAGTTTTTTTTCTTCTGTAATGACATGAAGTGAAATTTCATATTATTATATTCTGTTTATAAGTGTAGACAAACTAGCTATTCAGTTTTCTTTCTTTCTTTCTTTTTTTCCTGGTAGGTAGCATGTTTGACCCAGGTAGCTGCTAATTATCTTACTGGCCAAAAGGAGGCGAAACGTTGGGGCACAGCTCATGGCAGTATTGTTCCTTATCAGGTAAGAATACAACAAGCTAAGATTAGGCTACTATAGTCTGTAGTTTTGTTTGATATGAATTTGGAAAATGATTTCTTCTTTTTTAAAAAGCCCTCCAGCATATTCTGTAATGTATCTATGTCTGGCTATAACAGTTCTGTTGTTCTCTTTAAATTTTGTCATGCATATTTCTTCATCAGAAGACAATTAGTAACAGGACACTCAAACAGATCAAAGGAACTTGCTGAAAGTGAGTGACTTTTGGGCTCACATGATGGTTTGCTTTTTTTTTCACCCTAAAGAGGCACTGACTATACCATTTTATCAAGCATAATTTGTTAACCATGTCAGTTTAAAACAAATGTTACCTACCCCATCTGACAATAATATTCTAACAGGATTGGAGTGAAATGGAAATTTGCATGTGATAGATCTTCATTTTTGGAACAAAGCAGATGGTTCAGGAGCTCCTGTTTTTTATTAAGTGTCTAAACTTGTCCTTAGAAATTCTTGACTTTGGCTAGTGTGAATGAATATGTGAGAAACTGTGATTATTTTCCAAAATAAAAATTAAAGCAAAACTACTTCTGCTAAAGCCCTAACCTTTGCTTAGCTCAGTTGCATCATATCTCATTGTATTTATTAATATATTTGTCATATATTGTATTTTAAGCTTATTTTGTAAGCTTAAGAGTAGTGATGTCTTTTTCACCATTGTGTCTCTTTTCTCAATCAACAGAAGCACACACTAGGTATCATATAAATATCTGTTGAATGTAGAAGTGAATTTTACCATAATCATTTCAATGCTAGTAATCATGGCAGAAAACATAAAAGGCAGCATTTTTTATTTGCCAGGAAATCCATCAACATTGCTAATCATCCTTTTAGTTTTAAGCATTTCCTTGGGCCAAACTAGTTTGTTTTCCATTTTTTAAAATTCAAATTTGAGGAAAGCAGTGACCCAGTGTGAACCAAGGATTCTTCTCTCTCTCTGTTTCTATTTATGATCCCTTTACACTTGAAGCATCACTATTATCTTACTGTGGAAGTGCTTTCCAACACATTGGGTTAATCTTTTGGCATAATTACAATTATGGTGATACTTTCTTTAGTGCTTCCTCTCTTTTCTTTACCAGGGGTTTTATGCCCACCTTTTGTGACATTTTGCTTTCCTACTTCCTAGCCCTTTGTGGTTGACCCTAAACTTCTAGCCAGCCCTTCCTCACTTCACAAAAGTCGTTGCATTTTAGAACTGATTAGAGATCATCAGATTCAGGCTTTTTATTTTTCAGATATGCAATCTGATACTTAGATTGGGTAGATGGACTCTGACTCTGGTCTCCTACCTCCTTGTTGAATATTCTTTCAGATCCTGCTACCTTTGACAAGAAAGTGCTGTGACTTCAATTCCCTTCTTTAACTCCACCCCCACACCCTCTCCATCAAACTGGCTCCCAGCTCAGGGGTCATCATTAATAATGGAAGTCCCTTTCGAAGGTATTTTAAGAGAGGATAATGTTGGAATCTATGTGAATTCATCTCAAATAATGGAAGTCTGGGCTTCAGTCTTTGATGTATACAGAGAAAGCACTTCTGAGTTGAAAGCCTTTATAGTGTAATTTCAAATCACATCACATAGGCAGGTGTTCATTATATTCAAGCATAAAGTTTATAGTTTATTTTTTGCTTATTTTAAAAATAGAATGTCATTTTAAAAAACTTTTGATGGACCATAGCTATCCCTCATGGGCATCTGCAGCTAGAGTTTTGATATCCTGCTCTCAATTATTTCCTTGTGAGGTGAAAAGAAATTCAGAATCTCGGCCTTTATTTTGGAAGGTAAAAGATATGACAGACTCGTGTGTGTGTGTGTGTGTGTGTGTGTGTGAGTGATGTGTGTTTGTCTACTCTTCAAAGTTAGAAATGTACTTTTCCTAGCTAAATTATGCCAGTCACAAAAAATGGATACCGTGCTTATTTGATCTTAGCTGATTGCAGCTTTATTATCTATCAGAAATAAGAGATCTACTAGGGCCTTTCCTTAGGAGCCCAAAATTAGTTTGTTTCCTCTTGGTAAAGAACTGGTTCAGCACTGTGATTAAGGAATAAATGCAAATTTGGCTTGAATGAAACTAGCATACCAAGATGGGTCCTAGATATGCTTAGAGACCCTGGTCTGTTTTCAATTTTTAAAATAGATTTGGGGAATATTTTTATGGGTGAATGCCAGGATAATTATAATTCAGTTTTCTATTATAATTACAGCTTTGCATCTAATTTGAGTTGTCTGAGTTTTGAGCTGAATGTCTATAATGGAAGACTCTGATAGTCAGGAGTTAGTTAGGTGCCCAGAGCTCACTATCCTCAATTCTTGTTGAACCCTGTTTGAAAGCTCATAGACCTTGAGTGCAGGGAATGTAAATTTATGAAAAGTAGTGATCCTTTATTTGTTATTTTGTAAACATGCAATTCTTTTTTTATGTTACTAGATTTAGGGGGTACAAGTTGAATTCTATTACATAGACATGCAGTTCTTAACTTCTTAGATTCATTATCCACTCATGCTCTTTTCCTCCTTATACTTTGGCTGCCAACTTTTTAAGAATAAGTTAAAGTAGGCAGAACTGAGATAATCATTTTGTTACTTATTGAACATATTGGTGGATGGTTTACTGAGAATTCAGATTTTTAAAAAGAAATTTTAGATTTCAATGCTTCTTTGATTCCCATTCTCATTGGACCCTGCCCTAGGGATTAATAATACATGATGTTTATGTTAATATTGTTAAAGCATCGGGATGTTTCCCAGTCCTTTAAATAATTGTGCTTATAAAGACAGGAGGTTTTAGATATGGAAGAGGAATGTGCAGAGAAAGCAGATAACTGGTCTTCAAAAAGAATTTATTTTATTATGTTATATAGTTATTAGTGGGACCATTGCCCTTTAGATTCATAACTAACATGGTAATCCCCTTAATTTCATAGTCTGTGTATATCCAAAACTCTCTCCCAAATTTCTTCAACTTCCTAGGAGTTTACATTTGTATGTCCTCCTCTGACTGTGACCTATGCTGACCTTTGCCTCTCTCCAATATCATTGCTGATGATCCATTCACAAATACACTCATGAGGACAGGAGGCTATACTGAATATTTTGAAGAAAAATGGAGGAGTCTTTTTATAGATGCAATTTTTTACAGATGAAGGACAGGAGGCCTCATCTTTCTAATCATGTGCTTTGGCTGCTACCAGGGAGCTTTGTTGTCCTGAATAGCATAAGAATCTCCCCATCTTCTGTTCCTCTCCTTTCTCTTCTTCTTTCTGGCTTCTAAGATACTTTGTCTTTCTTCTTCTTTTCTAGAGCAAAGAATTCCTCTAGTCTGATACAGAGTTATTATGCTCGCTAGTATAGGCACAGATCTTTGTGCCCATAGATCTTTGGGTAGTTACCACTGTCCTACATACTTAAGACCTACTTTTTATACAAACAGAACCCCTTCCCATAGGGCATGCTGATGTGTGGATCTAATAGAAGCTCACCAAGCTCTCTCTATGTTCTCAGTGAGAACATCTCTCTCCCTGTCTACTCCACCTGCAGCAGGACTTGAGGGAGCTCACAGTTTACTGTGCTCCTGGTAAATCCACAGCCCCTTCAGCTGCAGGGTTGCATTCATGATCAGGATAAACTGCCCAAGAGACCAATCCAAAGAATGAGACTGCAACCACAACTATCTCTTTCCTTTAAAAGACCAGGACCCACCGATCACTCCTTACACCCATTTGCCTCAGTTACCATTAGGACTCCAAGTCTTCCAGGTCATTGGTTATCACCTGGATAATTTTCCCAGGAGCTCTGTTCGTCTTTTCCTTTGACCCAGCGATTTCTCCTGTCATCAGTCTTGATGGCTGTGAAATCCTCATAAGAGGACCCATGCAACAGCCTGACATCTCATTTCTTTAAACTCCCCTCTCTCAATGGTCTTTTCTTGTTCTCACTTGGCTTCCACTCAGGTATTTCTCAAACTTTGCAGTGTTAATGTGAATCATTTGGAGATCTTGTTAAGATGCAGATTCTGATTCAAGATGATGTCAGTGCTACACTAGAAACACTAAGGTTCCAGGTCTAGACTTTATTATCATCAATGACTACACCTTTGTCTTTGTACTCCACTGGCAAAACCCCAATGCTGATTCGACTTAATGGTCATCTATTCGTGCCTGCACTCAAGCAATGGATGTGATTAGGAGAAAACATGTGACCATGCTGACTGTCTCCCTCTCAATCTGTGGCCATCTCTATCAAGTGGTTCCTCAGCCTTACCCAGCAATCCTGCCACATTCGCCTGTGTAACTTATTTTCTCCCTCTCTGAGATGACTACTACTTCTTTTCTCCCTCAGATCCACTCCATCTCTCCTTCTCCTTTGCCTCTTATTTCACTAAAAATTATTGCACCATCTTTTTTCTACCATACCTCGCAAAGTCTTACATGTGTACCCACATATAGGTCACTGTATTTCCCTCCTATCACAAGGGATGGATTGTCCCTTTCTGTATTTTGCCTAGCTGAGGGCATTGCTTCTGCACTTCATCTCCTCTGTCGCTTGGATTATCCATCAGTGGATAAGCACATGATACTATTCTTCACCTTAGGAAATCCACCAACCTTCCTTAGACCCCCAGGGCATGTCTTTTCCATCTACCATCCCATTTCTTCATGCTTTTACATTACAAGATTCATCTACAGATTTCTGAGTGGTGTTTTCTGGAGGGAAGCACTGTGCCATCCATCCTATGATGCCATTTGTGTCTCACAGACAAAGAGCTTTTACAACATTCTGAGACCCCAGGAGTTTGGGTGGCAGTCAAGAGCTAAGGGAAGTTGACTTAGAGTGATTCATTAATGAAAATACTCCTTTTATGCTCTTTCTTAAGCCTTTCAAAGGGAATTTTTCCTTTAAATGGCCTGATAATTCACATGGTGATTTCTTCTAAACTTTTCTTCTGAAGTAGCTTCTAATTCAAGAGGTTCAAGAAAACAGTTACTTAAATGATTAAATAAAATAACATCTTCCTTGTTTCAGTTTGGACTTATTCAACCAAGGAGTAGAGCAGGAAGCTATGCTATTTTATTTCTGGTAGGGACATTATACCGTATATTTAATTTGGCACAACTAGAGACTTAGACAGGCAGTAAATTCCAAGTTTGAAGAGATGCAGCCCTTTGCTATCATTCCTTAGAAAATGTCAAAGTGCTGTTAAATCATGGTAGATTAGGTAACACTGGGAATCTTTTTCTTTTTTTAACCTATGCTAAGGACTTTTAAAAATGCCAAAAATCTAAGCAATATATTTCTGTCTCTTTGTCTTTCTTTCTTTCTTCTCTTTCTTTCTTTTTCTTTCTTTCTTTCTTTCTTTCTTTCTTTCTTTCTTTCTTTCTTTCTTTCTTTCTTTCTTTCTTTCTTTCTCTCTCTCTCTCTTTCTTCTTTCTTTCTTTCTTTCTTTCTTTCTTTCTTTCTTTCTTTCTTTCTTTCTTTCCTTTCTTTCCTTTCTTTCCTTTCTTTCTCTCTCTCTCTCTCTTTCTCTCTCTCTCTCTCTCTCTCCATAGTCACAGTAAGGCACTCATTAAAGTGTGAAGGTACAATATAAATAGGCATATGACTGTATCACATATTTAAAATAATTTATGCATTGATAATAACAGTAATAATCATGGTGGACACAGACTATGTAACAGGGAGGTATATTTATGTATATATATACATATATATATATAATTCTTTTTCTTTCTCATTTTGTTTTGATGAAAGGGAAACTTAGAGACATTAAGCAACTTTTCTATGTTCTAGACTGGATCGGACCATGGTTTTACAATTTCAAAACTTGTTTCCTTTCCCACTATATCCCAAACTAGTAGTTCTTTCAGTGCTCGATATATTGCAGATGCATGTCTTTTTGTTTCTCTGGCAGATAGTAGGATTCTTCTAATCTGGGTCCATCAACTTTTGACAAATGACCTATTTATTATGATTCTAGAGAGCACCAAACCTAATAAGTGGCCTTGCTACAAAAGTATATTTGAATTCTGAGCTATAGGGCAAATGTAGGTTTCCTTCTACCATGGTTTCAATTCATTGCTTTCAAATGACTCTTGACAAATCAATTAAACAACAATTTCTTGAGCCCCCTATGGAGTAGGCACTTACGGTTTTGAAAGCTTCCAAATGAGGAAGAACTGGGCCTGTGATTTCAAGGGTGCCAGAGGAATACAGCAAGCATAGCCAGGAGAGTCAGACAGACCTGGAAGCATTAAGTGACATAGTGTGTGCTAAGTGTTTTATGCAGTATTTGACTCTAGTAAGTGCTCAATAAAAGGTGGCTATTATTATTATTGTTGTAGTCAAACTAACAGTTATGACTTTATAAATAATAGTTTCTATGAAAGTATGAAATAGTCTATGAAAACTATTCATGGATGCTTAGGGGCAGAGTAAATAAAGATACATAGCTTAATTTCTTTAACTTAATGGGATTTTTATTTTAATTTCATTTTAGTTTCTTTAATAGGAAAAGGAGAACAACATGCTGTGGCATTTGTTTTTGTTTTAAAAAACTCTTCTCAGATCTTTTTCAGAAACTGTAGCGTTGAGTTATTGCCCAAATGTAGCATTATTGAAAGAAATGCAGTTGGAAGAGAATCATGTATAGTGACATCATTCGATTGTTCAAGGGAATAGGGCTTCTAGTTTATTGAATTGTCTAGTTACTTGAGATTTGGTATAAATGCATACTTAACAAAATGAAACATGACAAAAATGATTTTTAGAAGTAATCTCCAAGAAGCCCACAAGATGGGAACCTATCTCTATAAAATATATATACCCATCCTTTTGAGAACAAAAAATTGTGGAGATTTCTTCCTCAGTTTTAAAAAGTGAGAGAAATATAGAATATTTTAAATACTTGTTCTTATAACCTTAAAATTGTAAAGAATGTTGATAATGTTTACCCATTTAAAAAACACTTGGAGATTTATTGGAAACAAAAGAGCAGGTGGTAGCAAATACATTAGATTATGTTTCAGAGGTTTCTGCATACTTTTGGATAAATTAACCCTGACAGGTTGGAATATTTAAAAGTTGATTTTCTGGTAAATTAAGGCATGGATTATCTGAGTTTCCCCTGACCCCTGTAGTTCTGAAGATCTTGGCCAGGTAGCTTTTGAATAATTCCCTCAAAACTTGTGTATGCCTTGATCCTTATGAATTTGAGATTCTTGTTAAAACAAAACAAAATATTTTGTTTGAAGATCCTGGTTACTTTGGAACCAGTTGGCCAGGACTCTGCCACAATCTTAAGAATATAGGTCATTGGGCAGTCCAAGAGGCAGATAAAATTAGGGCAGATGTGCCAGCCACTGCCATAATAGCTGCCACCCTCTAGGCTACTCCTTAGAAAAGGTTAGACAGTTTTTGATTTAAAACACAATTTCTAAAGTTAAGATAAATTACGTAACATGATGTCCAAGGGGAGCTATTGTGCAAAGAATAAATGTACTTATGACTGTTAAAAAACTATTTTGATTATTAAAAATCAGAATTGCCTCCCATTGACAAATATAGTCTTTTAAATGCTTTTCACTAAGAGATGAATAAAAGGAGACACAAGGAAAGGCAATGTATCTTAAGCAATGAATCTGGAATTCCTTTAAGCTGTTAGTTCTTGCATCTTAAATACATATGCAGAATTGATGCAACTGTATGTTTTCTATGCCTATCAAATTTGGCTAAAATTATCTAAGAGAATCAAATGCATATTTGAATATTCAGTTAAATAGGAATGTTAATAAGTGATTACTTTTAGTGATATTATATTGATATAATAATCATCAGAGGTAACATTTATGAATGATTACTACATGCTAGTTACTATATACTTTACATATATTAATTCAATCCTCACAACAACCCTTAAAATAGATATTGCCATTAGCTCTGCTTTCAGATGATGAAACTGAGGTGTAGGAAGTTTAAGTAACTTGTGCAAGGTTGTAAGGAAGTGGTATAACTGGGATTCTAATCGAGGCAGGGGGACTTGAGCCCACTATCCTGTATAGGAAGATGATACAATGCTGCATGTTTAGTTTCATTTTCTATCTTCATCCTACTTTTGAGAAATAATTATGTGACATTTCCCTCTACATAATTTCCCCTTTAGGACTGCCAAGAGCAATTGAAGAGGTATAAACAATTCTGTTGTTTACTCATCACAAGGATCCTTAATTATGACTTAAAAGCAAATTTCCTTCAGGAAATCAGGTTGTACATCTTTTGAATAAATCCTTTGATTGCATATGCTAAAATTGTATTAGAATCATAATTAAGTCAAATTATAGTGAAACAGCTCTATCTAGGTCCATTTATTTAATGAGAACAATACTGTCCTTGAACAATATAGGAATCTGGGATAGTTTTAGCTATTGTGTGTGACTCAGAGTTTCTGGCTTTCAAACTGTATTTCTGTGAGGTTGACAGGCTGGGGCAGGATTTGGGGTGGGAAGGAATATTTGAAGCATGAAGAAGAGTATTCAGGGAGCACAGGGTAGGGAACATCCTGGGGAGAAAGCAAGTAGACAGATCTCCCAATTTCCTAACCCCATTTGATCTAGGATAGTTTTGCTTTTGTTGTTGTTTGTTTGCAATAGGAGTTCCATTGCTTAAAAATGATTATTTGTCCTAAATCAATCAAACTTGTTCTGAAGGACTCTATTGAACTAGAATGTGGGCTTTGTGTATATGTTTTGGAGAAGGGAGGCTGATTTCCCTTAGTGTTGGAAGTCAGTGTTGTGGCTCTTAGAAACTATGGACCCAGAACCAAAGAAAAGGTTCTATTATAATTCTCCTTGGTGGGAGGAGTTTGTGTGAGGCCTGGCAGAGCTCCTTTGTGGAGGAACATACATGTTACTTCACCGCAAAGAGCCTGGCCTGGTGGCCCTATGTGGAGGTCAAGTTTCTTTGGCTCAAATAAATCACACAGGACTAGATTCTGGAACCAGTTGGATGTGGATCTAATTGCACATCCTGTTCTGTTCTTAGGGGTGTCCAGGGCAAACCTTGTTGAAATTCTGAGTAGGTGTGCTTAGCACTAATACAGTACCCTGATGGATCCCTGTTCAGGTGCAGATTACCTGGGGGAAAAAGAACTGAGTTCTGATCTGGTACAAATTAGTATTACAATACAATTTAATATTGGGCAAATAATATAATAATAGTGAAAGAAAATACATAAGATATTAAGTGCTGAGGTGAATCTATGTTGGAGACTTGAACAGATCGTGTCCTTGTATAAACATGGCTGTGAAGTAAACTGCTTTCCTTCTTAGACTAGTTTCTGACATTTAGGAAAAGCAGATACGAAATGCTCAAGGTCCTGGCCACTTTGAGTGGTCTGTGGAGCAGTGGCATTGGAATCACCTGGAAGTTTGTTAGAAATAATAGATTCTACTTTATTCTACTGAACCAGAATCTGCATTTTAACAGAATACCCCGGTGATTTGTTTTCCTGTTAGATGCTGAGAAGTCCTGCTCTAATGTGCATTTGAAAACCTTTTTGTCATTCTAAGATGAGTCCACTAGATGTCACTCTTGTAACCTGGTAATAGGATGCCATTTTTCAATGGGGACTTGCAAGAATCCCCCTGAACATGATCATATTATTATTAGATGATTTCCTCCCCATCCTTAGAGCTGCTGATATACATATTGATTATTTAAGGTAAAACTGCCTTTCTCTATGGTTCGAAGTCCTGGAGAGAGATTCCTGGGAGTGATTTTCATTTTGTTGAGTTGACACTCCTGCCTACTGTCTTCCTTAGGGACATGGGTTAGTCTGTCATTATATAACCTTAACAGAGAATGTGCTGCAGATGCTCTGATTGGCTCACTGAGAGAACAGCACCCTGGGCTGCTGAGCACAGCAACATAGAATAAACGAACAGGTTTGATCTCTGTAGAAATTATCGTGAGCAGAAAGGAAGCAAGGCTGTAATCCTGAAATTAGCATCACGCTGTAAGATGTGATTGTTGGAGGAAGTGCCGACCTTTCTGAGTTCTTGAGGTGTCTCAGAGGTGGCTTTATATAGGAGATTGAGTCTGCTTAGAAAAAAAAAAATCTCAAGTGTAATCTTGTAGGGAGTTAGTTTCAGCCATGAAGATGAATATAGGGACATGTATAGGTAAAGTAATACCCCGAGGGAGATGATACACTTGCAGAGCTGTATGAGTTCCCTAGGAAAGGTCCTGTTAACAACTGGTTAGGTCTGCACATTAGGGAAGAGGAGTGAAAAGGCTAAGGACTATGCTTTAGAAGATCCTTTTTTTTTTTTTTGCCAGATGCCCAGCTTGAGAAAAGTTAGCTCTTGAAATAAATCAACCTCTTGCAAAACCCTCCTCCTTCTAAGTCTGATGTGATTTTTCATCTGTTTCAGTTAACAAGGGTAGCAAACAAGTTACAAAGTAGCAGGTGTGTGCCCACAGCACTTGTGTGTGTTTTGTGGGAGTGTATTTTTCCTATTTTGGATGTGGGAGGGGCATATAATTTAGAATATCACTAAGTGAATGAAAAACATTTAGTTTGAGTGACTTCAGTCAAAAATAATCTTATTGATTTGAAAACAATGCGGTTGTAGCTTAAATATAACTTTCTTTTGTTCAACATAATCAAGGTGACCATAGTATTTATTTCTAAGCTTTAGAAGTCCTTTTTATAACATCATGTATTAGGATGTGATTCCAGAATTAATTTTAAAACATTTTCCTGAAAATCAATTGTATTTTTAAAGCAATATCTAAATTAAGGAAAACAAGCCTAAAATGCTCATTCTTATTCTTAGCCACAGTCTAAACTTCTGCAGTGATAGACTTTCATATGACCATCCCCTTTACTATTGGATTCCTTTTCCTTTTTTCTTTTTAATTGTTGCTGCTGAGACTCATGAAATTGCCAGAGATAGCAGTATGTTTAGATGTATTGTTTAAGAGCACAGGCTTTGGGGTCAGACAGACCTTGGGCACATTGCTTCATTTCACTGAGCCTTAGTGTCTTCGTGTATAAAATAGGCATCATACTACTTGCCTCAAGGGTTGTAGTGATGATTCAGCAAGACAGTGTGTGGCCTAGAGTCTGTCACATAGCATATGTTTACGATATGGTGCTGCTATTTCCATTATTGCACCCATCCCAGAGACCCCAGGCCTGTTTCTCTTAACCCTATCTTTCAGCTTTTATAACATCTGTGTCAGGAGTCCCTATTCCTATACTTTTTCTCTACCAGAGGAGAACTTCACATTATGGAGGAGTCTTCCCTCTGCCTAGAAAATATGGGCATGGTGAGGAGGTGGCTCAGTGGGGAGCAGATCAGTACCATAGGAGAGTGGTAGGGAAGCATGTTGGTCCTAGAACAGCAACCGGGAGAGAAATTCTTCCCATAACCCACATTGTAATTCTCAATGAAAATTCCCTTCAGTGTTATAAATGGTGGTCAAGCTCAAGAGAATTGTTAGCACTGTTGCTGTTGTTAGTATAGCCCTGTCACAGGCTGGCCCATGATCCTAGTCACCAAATTAAACTTTATTTTTAAAGAGAAACAAACTCTGAGATGTAGACTGCCAAATCCCAATAAATTTTTGCAACATAATTTCCAGATTGTCTGCTCTATATCTTTACTGCTTTGGAATGACCTTTTTTGGGAGGGGAGCGTTCAGAGAGGACCTCTCTACGCTTTGAATAACTACAGTTCACACTTAGGGTCACTGGAACATTACTTGGTTAGCTAGAGGCTTGGAAAGCTACTGAGAGGAAGTCTGAAGAGATCTTTCATCCTGAAAACATCCTGGTAAGAACCCTTGCATGTCCATCACAAGCAGCCCTGTGGCTTCCTTTGATAATACCCTGTGGATGAAGAATGATGGAGACTCTGATATAACATCAACTGTAGTAGTGTGGTGTCTCAAATTGGAAGAGGATGGATATAAAATACTAAAGAATTATGAGTTTTATGTATTTTAAAAATAAACTCATTTTTCTTGCTAGACTTTTGGAATCTACATTGGATTTTTTGTTTTTACATAATTAATTTTAAGATATATTTTTGGTTGTTGTTTAAAATGTATTTCAAAAAAACCTTAAAAGGGGTATGGAGCATGCTTTTTTCCCTACCATTTCATTCTTGTTTCCATTGTAGGAGTCAATTCAGTAAGTTCAGCCCTAGTTCAAAGAAGCTGAGGGGTGGGGAACAAAACTTATAATGGTGTTACTGTGTAGATTGCAAAAGAATCTGAGGTTTGTTCAGCAAATATAATGGTGCATTGAGGTGTTGTATTAATGTGGGGGCTAGAAAATGAGCTCTGTGTGTAGTGAATCTGTTAAGTGGCAGTTTGGGGTTTAACCTAAAAATTGGGAGAAAGTTGATAAGTGCAGAGGAAGCATGAGACTCAATTTGACACAGACCTTGCTAGTGTCATGGTAGTGGGCTGTCAGGGGAGGAGTGAAAGGAAAAGAGGATCCAGTGGTGCGTTGGCTGAGGATGATGTGTTGGAGGTGGCAAAGTAATCCATCCATCTGGACAGAAAAATTGATAGTTTTGTAGAAAAGTGAAGCTCCAAGTATTTATTAGCATATTGGCTATATAAACTTTAGAGGCATAAAAAAAAGTTGGTAGAATGATTGGTAGCAACTAAGGATCCTTATTTCTTTTTCCTTTAATAAGCTTGGTAGAAGGAGAAAACTGGTAGAAGCTGGTAGAAACTGGTACTGTTGGGTTACAAAATCTATAGGAATATCAGGGTTGGATGAAATGGTGAGATCATAACATTTCGTATATGGAAGTGATGAAAGCAGTATAAATATAATAAAAGCAGTTAAAAATGTACAAAATAATGCTGGGCAAATAAATTTTCTGTAGATGAGAAATTCATGCTCAGTAAGTAATAATAATATATTTAGTGATACTGTGGATCAGTGGCTTTTAAATTTTCTTGTTGCCTATAATTCTTTTGAGAAACTGATGGAAACTTATGGAATCATTTTTCAGAAAAGTACATGTGCCCATGTATGTGCATGATTTTGCCTGTGATTTCAGGAGCTTCTCAAACTTCCTGGAACCCATCCTTGGGCCCTAGGTTAAGATTCTCTGGTAGAGACCAACCAGATAGTGTAAGGATAGTGGAATTATATTGAAAACACTGGAAAATTAGATCAAATAATAGTATGAGGGAAATAACACCCAGAGATAGAAAGAAGATCACATACAAATATCTGTTTTGGGCAAGAAGTTATAAAATTAAGGAAGGAATGGAATTATACTGGACTTGGGCCTAGGACTACACAGGAATTGGCACAGGAAATAATCTGCGACTATTGTAATAATGCTCACAACTCAATTACATTCAACCTTCTGAAGGGGAATGAAAGCAAAAAAAAAAAAAAAAAATCCCATCACATTATTACTCAGAGAATGGAACTATGATCAAATCAATGTGTGCATTAAGTTAAAATTGAAAGTAATATTTTAAAAAGTCTATAACTTGTAGGAAATCTGGAAATGCTTTAAACACATTAATAGAAGGGCAAGGAAATATGTCATATCAAAGATTAGGAGCTCATATAAAAACTTTTGCATCCATTTCATAAAGTAAGAGAAGTGAAAGTAGGGGGGGAAAGTAGGCAAAAGATTGTTCAAGTGAGAACAGGGAAGGCCTCAAAGTGTGACAGGTCATGTGTAAATAAGAAGCCAACCAGGCTATAAAGGAATTCAAGAAACAGCACAAAAAGGACTGCAATCCAGAAATAAAAGCTTTTTTATACATGAAAGGCAGAAGGTCAACTGGAGAATCAATGGGGCTGCTTGATGATCAGGGTGCTCATGGGGAAGAAAGAAGATCTGGAAACTCACTGAATTCTTTGCTTTGGTCTTTGTTGAAATGTAGAAATTTCCACTGTCATCATGTCTTTTGAAGCAAAGAAGTGAGATATGTAGTATTAGATCAAATAGTGGCAAGGGAACAGGATGTTCTGCCTGATTGGAGTGCTGGATATAAGGAAATTGCTGAAACTTTATGACATCTATTATGAGAGTCTGAAGAAACTCAAGGAAATAAATGGACCTACATGTGAAATAAGTCACTGTGCTCACTCTTCACTATTAGTGACTTCCACTCTTGCTTGCATTCTAACAAGAACTTCTGTCTATTGACTGTTGAATCTCATTCATACTGGGGGACTCCAAAAGTTGTAGGATCATTGATCACTTTGTATAATGAATGGAGAAAAGCATCCTGTCTTCTGTAAAATGCTTAGCTGTTTGAAAGAGTAAACAAACACCAGGAAAAAAGCAACCAACATAATTTGTTTAGACTTTCAAGGAGTCAGTTAAAAAGTTTCACAACAAAGTTATTCCAAATAGTGTTACCATGGAATTAGGATGAATATTTTGTCACACGTAGCTATTTAATAGAGGAAACACTAAGTGGAATGTGTGATCCTGCTGTTGATGGAGACGTGTAAACAGTGAGGTCCCTCTGGGGATTTCCGCTGGACCTCTTTATTAAACATGTTTATAGATAATCTGGAAGAGCCAGTACACAATGAAATTTCTAAGGGTGCAGAACTAAGCTCTTTTGGCTAGTGAAATTATAAATCAACCTGAATAAGCTTTTGAAGGATGGTATAAATGGACAAGAAAGTGTCAGGGAGGATCCAGTACTGTGAGAGGTGTTACCTATTTAGGGAAAAAGAAACCAGACTAAACTTGTAAAATTGTGGGGCTCCGAATTAGTTAGAAACCTGGTTTCATTTAGGAACAAGGAAAAGAATTTGGAGTCATTGGAAATGCATCCTTTTGAGTGGGTCAGCAGAATGTTGGAAGGTTCTGAAAACAAAGGTAAACTTGAAGCAAAATCATTGTTCCTGTGCATTCTTTTTGGTGTTTGACAGGCATATCTCAAAAAGGAGAATGGCGAATGAGAAGGACCTGATTTCAAATCCCAACTCAGTCCTCAAAGATTTGTTATTAGTATCAAATTAAATGACACATGAAAGTGCCTCGTGCTATAACACATGGCAAGCATTGAATGAAGAATCTCAGAAGGGACATGATGACGTTAGACTCTCTGGTTGGAAGAAATTATCTAATCTGTTACCTGATACAGGAGCCTCCTGATAAAGACTGTCCTGGTTGTTGATCCAACTTCTGTACAACTCAGCTCCAAGGAACTCAGTTCTAACAAGAGAGATGATTTAATTTTTGAACAGCTCTAATTGTCATTAGGGACTTTATACTTAGTCAAAAGCTACCTTTCTGTCATTTATAGAACAACAGAATAGTGGAGAAGAAAGGGGACCTGAGAGATTATTCAGACACCTATTACTTTATAGATGATGACAAGGAATATATATAGGTGAAATTAAATCTCAGGAAAGCAAATGAAAGACGACTTGCCAATTTGTGGACTCTAATTTTTCAATAGAGTAATCAATCATAAACTTTCCTCCATACAAACCTACACACCCCTGTTTAGTTCATATTACTAGATGTTAGTTAACTCAGAGTGGTGAGCTCCATGAAAAGTGTCTAGAAGACCCCAAAGGCAATCACAGCAGCAAAAAAATAAATAAATGGGACCTGATCAAATTAAAAAGCTTCTGCTGCCGGGCGCGGTGGCTCACGCCTGTAATCCTAGCACTCTGGGAGGCTGAGGCGGGCGGATTGCTCGAGGTCAGGAGTTCGAAACCAGCCTGAGCAAGAGCAAGACCCCGTCTCTACTATAAATAGAAAGAAATTAATTGGCCAACTAATACATATATATATAAAATTAGCCGGGCATGGTGGCGCATGCCTGTAGTCCCAGCTACTCGGGAGGCTGAGGCAGAAGGATTGCTTGAGCCCAGGAGTTTGAGGTTGCTGTGAGCTAGGCTGATGCCACGGCACTCACTCTAGCCTGGGCAACAAAGTGAGACTCTGTCTCAAAAAAAAAAAAAAGCTTCTGCACAGCCAAAGAAACTGTCAAGAGAGCAAACAGACAGCCCACAGAATGGGAGAAAATTTTCACAATCTACACATCCTATAAAGGGCTGATAACTAGAATCTATTTAGAACTCAGGAAAATCAGCAAGAAAAAATCAAACAACCGTGTCAAAAAATGGGCAAAGGACATGAATAGAAACTTCTCAGAAGAAGACAGAATAATGGCCAACAAACATGAAAAAAATGCTCAACATCTCTAATCATCAGGAAAATGCAAATCAAAACCACAAGGAGATATCACTTAACTCCAGTGAGAATGGCACTGCTGGTGGGACTGCAAACTAGTTCAACCTCTGTGGAAAGCAATATGGAGATACCTTAAAGCGATACAAGTAGATCTACCATTTGATCCAGCAATTCCACTACTGGACATCTACCCAAAAGATCAAAAGTCACTTTATGAAAAAGACACCTGCACTTGAATGTTTATAGCAAAGCACAATTCACAATTGCAGAGTTTTGGAAACAACCCAAGTGCCCATCAATTCATGAGTGGATTAATAAAATGTGGTATATGTATACCATGGAGTACTATTCATCTTTAAGAAACAATGGTGATATAGCACCTCTTGTATTTTCCTGGATAGAGCTGGAACCCATTCTACTAAGTGAAGTATCTCAAGAATGGAAAAACCAGTACCACATGTACTCACCAGCAAATTGGTATTAATGAATCAACACCTCAGTGGACATATAGGAATAACATTTATCGGGTGTTGGACAGGTGGGAGAGGGGGGTTGAGGGGATGGCTATATGCAAACACAATGAGTGAGATGTGCAACGTTTGGGGGATGGTCACGCTTGAGGCTCTGACTTGAGGGGGGGCATGGGCAATATATGTAACCTTAACACTTGTACCCCCATAATATGCTAAAATAAAAATTAAAAAAAAAAACAAACAAGTGCTAATGAAAGTTCTTTGCAGGGAGGAGAAATGATACCAGAGGGAAACACGGATCTTCAGGAATGTAGGATAAGCAACAGAAATGATAAATATCCAGATGAATATAAGAGATAACTTTTCCCTCTTAAATTCTTTACAATATATATGATTATAAAAATAAAAAATTATAATGTTATCTAAAAAAAAAGATAAAAGTGTCTAGAATACTTGGAATATTCCATTTTTAGTCTTTAAAAAATATCTATTATCTATATTGACATTTTCCAATCCCAGTGTATTAGATTTTAATATAAAACTCCAAAATCTTAACGGTTGGTTTTTCTCAGCCTTGAAGGAATCTGGTTTGGAATATCTTTCTGCTTTTAGACACATGGCATATAAGAAGCCTTCTATGTAAAGTAATGACTGCTGATAAACATCATTGTGTGAATTTTTTTTGATCAATCTAAAGGCTAAGCTATGGTGAGTTCCACAGTCATACTCCTAATACACACATCTCTATTGGCCTTCTACCTTCAAGTTTATCTAAAAATTTTATCCTAATTCATCTGTTTATTCCTAAGATTATTATTGTTATAGTTTATGGAAATTACCAGTACCTTGTTAACTCATTGCTATTATAATTACTTGCATAATGTAAATTAATATGCCTGCTAATTTCTGATATCGTGTATATTAATTACAAGCATGCCACCTTGTAGAATGCTGGTAAAGGTTACAGAGCAACTTGAATCCAGATCTTTCCAACACCAAGGAATCAGAAACCCCTTTGAAACTATATCTAGTGTTTCAGTCATGGACTGTTTTAGGAAAAAAAAATGGAAAAGGAGCCACAGATATCTATATAGATGGTGCCATTCCCACAAAGCCCCATCAAGAATAGAATCTCTTGGGCTCTCCAAACTTGAAAATACTTTCTTTTCTTCCCACCTCCTCCTCCCTCTTCTTTTCCTATAAACATTTCTATTAGTTGAAAGTCTTATCTCCTTTTCCTCCCTGCCTTCTGTGCAAATCTTTGGCTTGTTCCTGAGAGGTTGAGCAGTGGATACTCAGAATGCTTGTATTATCTCCTAGGTAACTGTGTTGGCTCCAGCCGATGAGGTACATTCTGGGTTCAATGATGGCATCTTATTCCCTTTCTTACGTCCTAAAACTTGGGAAATTAGACATTTTAATTGCCAACTAGGGATGTGTTTCCAAGCACATGAGTTCATAAAACATTGTCTCATTGATATTTCTGTTTGCATTGTTTTTTGGTATGTTTATTTTATCTTGATATTTATAATGCCCATAATATCTAGACCTATCTTGACCTTTTATTGTTTATCATTTATTATCAGATTTTAGTACACATCTTCTCCTCAGGCTGATTTATTTCATTTTCTATATTGCAGCTGGCAGGCTTTTAGAGCAGGGCTTGACAGACTATGGCCCATGGACCTTTGCTGATGTTATGTGACCCAGGAGCTAAGATTAGTTTCCTCATTTTTAAATGATTGGAAAAAATCAAATGAAGAATAGTATTTTGCAACACATAAAAATTACATGAAATTAAAATTTCAGTGTTCATAACTAAAGTTTTATTTAATCACAAGTATGCTCGTTTGATCATATGTTGTCTGGCTGCTTTTGTGCTACAATAGCAGAGTTAAGAAGCTCCAACAGACACTGTATAACCTGTAAAGCTGTAAATATTTACCATGAGCCCATATAGAAAAAAATTTGCTGGTCTTTGCTTTAGAGTGTTTCCAAAGACCTAGTCAACATTACTCTATATTCCTCCTTGGGCTTTTTCTTCTGTCAGAGTTCCAGCTTGAATTCCACTTCTTTTATGACCTTTAGCCTCTTATGACCTTCTTTCCTCTTTAACCTAACACATATTAGCATTTGATAAATTGTATAGTTTTCTAATAATATTATGTATATTAAATCTTTTCACTCTTTTTTCTTTTGGTAATCTTTTTGAAGGCAGGAACCACATATTTAGCAACATAGCACTTAGCCAAGGATTAGGAACACAGTACTTGATTCTTACGAGATACTTGCTGAATTTAATTAAATTCCTTTAAGTGGGAGCTTCTAGAGTTCATATAAAGAGCCACAATGAAGAAGACAGGATTATAATATATAAATAATAATTTATATGAATCCTGCTTCAATTGTGGTTTGCACAGAGAATGGTGGGAGCCCAGATGAGCATAGGAAGTGAAATTTGATCTAAATATTGAAGGTTGAGTAGAAGTTTCATAGGTGAAGAAGGGAGAATGGGGAGAACAGGGCTTGAGCATTCTAGGCCTTGGTGTGTATAAGCCTGGAGGGAAGAATGTATCCAGATAAACTCTCATTCCCTTTCCTCCCCACAGAGGTATAAATACTATCTGATGTTATCAATATCACAAATATTTTTATTCTTGTATTACATATATATATATATATATCTTTAAACAGTACATGGTACCATTTTACATGTTTTTAAACGTTACATAAATAATATCATACTGACACATTACTCTGAAAATTGCCTTTTTTCTCTGTCTTATTTTTGTGAGTTTTATCTATGTTAATACATACAGTTCTAATCATTCACTTTTTTTATGCCCTACATTTTTGCATTCCTTCAGTTTGGCAGCATTTGTTTACATTCACCTATTAAAAGATTTTTAGATTGTTGTCCGTTTTTCACTTTTACAACACTGCTGTGCATATTCTTGTGTACATGTTTTTCTGTTCATGTGTTGGAAATAGTCAGGAATCTATACCTGAGGGTAGAATTGCTGGGTCATAGGTAGTATCTTCAGTTTGGCCCTGATATTGATAGAAATCAAATTATATAACTATATTATCTAGTATTACATCATCCTTGAATACCAAGGATAACCCATTGGTAGTAATGTATTCTTTTTACACATTTATAGGTATTTTTTTCTAGAGTTTTATCCAGGACTTTTACATCTATTTTCATAAATAAACTTGCTCAGAACTTTCTTTTCTCATATTATTCTTGTTTGGTTTTGGCTTTTATGTTAGGTTAGTCTTATATAATGAAATAGGGAACATCCATTCCTTTTCTATTCTCTAGAAGACTGGAATTATTTGTATATTAAAAAATTGGTAGAGATAATCTGTTAAACCATATAGGCCTAGTGGTCTTTGACTTGATAGATTTTAAATTATAGATCTATTTATTTTTAAGGTTAAAGATCTATACAGGCTTTTTATTTCTTTTAAAGTCAATTTTATTGAGTATGTTTTTCTAGAAATTCATCTGCTTAATCTATATATTCAAATTTATTGTTATAAAATAATTTTTTCCCATAATTAAAAAAATCTCTTATATCCATTGTGGTTTCCTTCTTTTAATTCCTACATAGAGAAAAGCACAATAGGATAGTGGACAAGAGCACAGCCTCTGTAGCTAGATTATTTGAGTTTTAATCCAGGTTCCACAATTTCCAGGTTGTGTGATATTGGGAAAGTTGTATAACTTCTTTTTGCCTTTAGGTCTTCAATTGTAAAAATGACAATAAAATGGCATCTAATGTATAGGCTATACTTACAATTTTATAAATTAAATGTCTATATATACACACTTATCCATAAACATATGTGTGTGTATTGACATATATTTTATAAGTATATTTATGTACATACACATACACACACATGTATAGTTGTTATGGACTAAATGTTTGTTTCTCCCCAAATTCATATACAGAAGTCTTAACCCCCATTGTGATTATATTTGGAGAAATGATATTCTAAGGAAGTAATTAAGGTTAAGTGAAGTCATAAAGGTAGGGCCCTAATCTGAAAGGATTAGTGTTCTTACAAGAACAGTCACCATAGAGTTCTCTCTCTCTGTCTCTCTCCATGAGCATGCACTGAGGAAAGGCTATGTAAGGACAGCAAGAAAGTAGCCATCTGTAAGAGTGGAAAAGTGCTCTCATGAAAAACCAAATCAGCTGGAGCCTGATTCTTGGATTTCTGTTCTCCAAAACTGTGAGAAATAAGTTTCCATTATAAAGGCACCCATATGTGGCATTTTGTTACAGCAGCCCAAGCACACTAATACAGATTTTGGTACTGAGAAGTAGGGTATTGCTGTAACAAATATCTAAAAATAGTGGCTTTAGAACTGGATGATGGGTAGAGGCTGGAAGAGTTTGAGGTGCATGCTAACAAAAGCCGAGATTGATGTGGAGGAATTGTTGGTAGAAATATGTGCATTAAAGGCAATTCTGGTGAGGGCTTAGAAAGAAAAGAGGAGAGCTTAAGAGAAAGCCTCCATATTCCTAGAGAATACATACGTAACCATGAGTAGAATGTTGGTAGAAATACGAGTAATAAAGTCCATTGTGGTGAGGTCACAGAAGGAAATAAAAAACAGGTTATTGGCAATTCGAGAAAAGGTGATCCTTGTTATAAGTGGCAAAGAACTTGGCCAAATTGTGTTCTAGTGTTTTTTGGAAGACAGAACTTGCAAGTCATGAAATTAGTTATTTAGCTATGGAGATTTCTAAGCAAAATGTTCAAGTCTTCTTGACTGCTGACAGTAAAATATGAGAGGAAAGAGAAGAATTGAAGAAAAATTATTGAGCAAAAATGTACCAGAACTTAGAGACTTGAAAAATTCTCAGTTTGTCTGTATTGCCAAAAGTGAGAAAGCATGTTCAGAAGAGATCAGCATTGTTGTGACTTACTACTAAACTCTAGTTTGCTTGCCATTTTTCCATTAACCAAAAGAGTTTGGTTATAGCTGTTCATCCAGTTGTGAATTCATTTACTAGCCCTATCATTCAACTTACATTCCCTCTATATTGTTGCACCACAGGATATGGTGATGGATATATTCAGACATCTCTTGAAAATTTGTCCGTAGCATTTATGACATTTTCTTGTTCTAATTACTCATGTTGTTACTTGTATTCCACAAATCAGTATATAATTTACTAGAGTGGATTTAGGAATTATGTCTGCCTAGCATCCTTTTCTTTGAGGGTACCCATCCCTCCTCTATTTTATGAAAATATTATTTGGTACATGCGTTTCAGATAGGAATGATCCTACCCCTCCTATGCTAGGCATGATCTTGTGAACAAGGCCCATTAGATTCCAATCCTCAGATTACATGATTGGTCTGGGCATAGGCATCTAACCTCAGCTGATTGACAAGATCTATACATGACAGAAGCTGGGATACCTTTGAACTCTTCATATCTCTGAGCCAATACCTTCTTTACTTGTCCTCCTTTTTTTGTTGAGGCTAGTTTGAATTAGATATCTTTATTTTAGATGTCAATCTTTTCTTCATATTTATTTTGTCTCATCAGTTTTTTTTTTTTTTTTTTTGAGACAGAGTCTCCCTTTGTTGCCCAGGCTAGAGTGAGTGCCATGGCGGCAGCCTAGCTCACAGCAACCTCACACTCCTGGGCTCAAGCGATCCTACTGCCTCAGCCTCCCGAGTAGCTGGGACTACAGGCATGCGCCACCATGCCCGGCTAATTTTTTCTGTATGTATTAGTTGGCCAATTAATTTTCTTTCTATTTATAGTAGAGACGGGGTCTCGCTCTTGTTCAGGCTGGTTTTGAACTCCTGACCTCGAGCAATCCACCCGCCTCGGCCTCCCAGAGTGCTAGGATTACAGGCGTGAGCCACCGCGCCCGGCCTGTCTCATCAGTTTTATTCTTGTTCCTTTTTTCCTTTTTTATTTCTGTTATATTTGATTTAGCTGTTTATGCACCTGATGCTATAATAGTCCTTCTTTCCAAGTATAAACTGGGTCTCATGTCTGGACTAGCTGAGTTTAGCCCCTGCCATTCTGCTTTTTACTTGGTGTCATCAGTGCACAAATTGTGTGGCTTCCATTAAGAGCCCCATTTAAAATACTTACTCTCAGTTGCAACATGGAGGCTGTGCTACTTGCTCCCTACCTCCTGTATCATCTCATCCTCTAACAAGGTCATCTTATATTTTTGTCAACCTTGTTTTTTAGTAGTGTGAGTTATCAATGAACCCACAGTGATTGCATTTATTTTGGTTCATTTAGAATATACCTAGCAGAAAATCTTAAACATTTCTCTTCCAGTATTCTTTATTCTAGTACTGTCCTTCCTTTTCAAATAATTTCTCATATGTACATTATTTTATATATATCCATTTTAATGGAGATCTAGGAAGAATAATAGATAATACTTTTCATGTTAAATTCTTACTAATAAATTATATGTTGATTAAAAAACTGCCTATTTTATAGGTGAATCATACTCATTATTCTTTTTAGATTGTTAATGATTTTGAATGTTTTTTTTCTCATTTTTTAAATAAATTATACATATGGTGAATTCTCTATTTAACTTCTTTGTTATTGCAGTGTAAGTCTTCCTATGAGCTCTTTGTAATAATACCATGCCTATCTCATAGTTTTTTTTTTTAAATTTATTTATTTATTTTTTTATTTCAGCATAATATGGGGGTACAGATTTTAAGGTTTCAATAAATGCCCATTTCCCCCTCTCCCCCCACAAGTCTGAGTCTCCAGAATGACCATTCCCCAGATGGTGCACATCTCACTCATTATATATGTATATACCCGCCCCCCTCCCCCCTGCCCAATACCCTAGTACTGCAGTACCTATGTGACCACTTAGGTGCTGTTCAGTTAATACCAATTTGCTGGTGAGTATATGTGGTGCTTGTTTTTCCATTCTTGGGAAACTTCACTTAATAGTACGGGTTCCAGCTCTAACCAGGAAAATATAAGAGCTGAATAGTACTCCATGGTATACACATACCACATTTTATTAATCCATTCTTGGATTGATGGGCACTTGGGCTATTTCCACAGCCTTGCAATTATGAATTGTGCTGCTATAAACATTCGAGTGCAGGTGTGTTTTTTGTAGAGTGTCATTGGATCTTTTGGGTAGATGCCCAGCAATGGAATTGCTGGATCAAATGGTAGATTCACTTGTATCGCTTTAAGGTATCTCCATATTGCTTTCCACAGAGGTTGAATTAATTTGCAGTCCCACCAGCAGTGTAGGAGTATAGAATTTTTAAATTTCCATCTTGATTTCTTCATTTATGAAGTAATCATTTAGTAGGAGGTTGTTTAATTTTCACGTTTTTGTGTAGAAATGTGTGTTTCTGTTAGAGTTGATTTCTACTTTTATTCCACTGTGATCTGAGAAGGTACATGGTATGATTTCTATTTTTTTAAATTTCTTGAGATTTACTTTGTGTCCTAGGATATGGTCAATCTTAGAGAATGTCCCGTGAGCTGATGAGAAGAACATATATTCAGTGGATTTTGGGTAGAATGTCCTGTAGATGTCAGTCAGACCCAGTTGTTCCAAGGTTTTGTTTAAGTCCATTATTTCTTTATTAATTTTCTGTTTGGAGGATCTGTCTTGTGCCGTCAGTGGGGTGTTGAAATCTCCGGTGATTATGGAGTTGCTATTAATCCATTTGCTTAGATCCAGTAAGGTTTGCTTTATGAAACTGGGTGCACCTAAATTGGGTGCATATATATTTTAAATTGTTATCTCTTCTTGTTGAAGTGTGCCCTTTACCATTATATAATGACCCTTTTTGTCTTTCACTACTTTTGTTGCTTTAAAAACTAAATCATCTGAAATTAGAACTGCCACGCCAGGCTTCTTTTGGCTTCCACTTGCCTGGAATACTGATCTCCACCCTTTTACTTTTAGTCTATATGCATCCTTGCAGGTTAGATGTGTTTCCTGAAGACAGCATATACTTGGCCTGTATTTTGTTATCCATTCAGCCAGCCTATGTCTCTTGAGTGGAGAGTTTAAGCCATTCACATTTATTGAGAGACCTGATAGGTAAGGTAGATTACTGTTCATTCTGTTGGGTTGGATGTTGTTGCTTTGATTTCTCTCTTGAGCCATTGTATTATCTGGCCTTTAATCTTGGGTTTTGGTTGTTTTTATATACGTGAGTTTTTATTACGGTGTTCTGTGCATAACACTGTTTTGAGTACTTCTTGTAGGGCTGGTCTTGTCTTGGTGAATTCTCTGAGACTTTGCTTGTCTGAGAATGTCTTTATTTCTCCTTCATATATGAAGCTTAGTTTTCCAGGCAATAAGATTGTAGGCTGGGCATTGTTTTGTTTCAGAAGAGTGAGAATGGGGCCCTAGTCTCTCCTTGCTTGTAAAGTCTCATTAGAGAAGTCTGGTGTTATTCGAATTGGCTTTCCCTTGTATGTCACTTGCTTCTTTCATCTTACAGCTCTTAAAAGGGCCTCTTTAGTTGATATTTTGGTCAGTCTGATGACTGCATGTCGTGACGTCTTCCTGTTTGCATTGAATCTCCCAGGGGTCCTCTGAGCTTCTTGAACTTGTATATCGAGATTTTGAGGAAGGCCTGGGAAATTTTCCTCTATTATATCTTCAAATAGCTTGTCCAACCCTTGGGTGTTGTCCTCTTCCCCTTCTGGTAACCCTATGACCCTCACATTAGGTTTCGTCACATAATCCCACATCTCTTGTAGGCTTTGCTCTTTTCTCTTGTTTCTCTGCTCTATTTCTGTGATGGTTTTATTTAGTTGGAGGGTGTTATCTTCAAGCTCTGAGATTCTTTCTTCTGTTTTCTCTACCCTGTTCTTGAGACTTTCCACTGTATTTTGTAGTTTCCTGAATTGATTCTTCATTTCCAGGAGTTTGGTTAAACTTTTCTTCATTGTGTCTATTTCTTTTTCCAGGTCCTGGAGGCTTTTTGTGGTTTCTTTGTGTTGGTTATTGAGTTGTTGTTGCAGCTCGGTGAGTGTTCTTATGATCCACAGACTCCTCTTCTGTCATTTTGGTTGCCTGATTTTGGTTGGTGCCCGTTTCTAGGGGCCTGGGGCTCCTCTTTGGGGGAGAGTTTTCCGTTTGGTTCTTCATATTTCCCGAGTTCCTTCGCTGATTTCTTCCCATATCGATCAGTTGTTGTTTCTTTCCTTTAGGTTTTTATTTGGGTATTCACACACCTTGTTTAGTTTCTGAGCCATTAGGTGGTGTCTGTGGGTGAGATTCGACCACTCCCTGTATAATGAGTCAGTGGGTGCCGTGAAAAGGTTGTGCAGGATGCCGTCCCTGTCAGTAGGTGGTGCTTTCTTGGAGTAACAGGCTATGCTGTTGATTTTGTGTCCTGTTATCAGCTCTTGTTCTGGGCGGAGCTGGGTTGGGTATGCCTGCCCTCAGGCACCACCAATGTTGTTAGCAGGGGTCAAAGTTCTGTTCTCTGCTTCCAGGAAAAGCTGTCAGGGTGGGGCTGGAATGGTCCCGCTCAGCCAGAAAGTCTGCTTGTGGGGGTGGGGCTGTCAGACCCGCAGTCTGGAGTCGGCCTCGCTTCTTTCCACCCTCTCCAACTCCGCAGCTACTCCTGGGCCTCACGCCACCAGGCCTCCCTGGACTATGATGCCGGCGGGGAGGTTCCCTGCGCAGGAACGCCACCTGGGCTGGGCGCACGGCCTCCCTTTGGTGGGAGGGTTGCCCTCTAGGACACTGATCTGCCTCTGGAGGCACACACACCTCAGCAGGCTGTTCACAAATATCCCTTCTGTGCCCCAGCAATGCTAGACCTCGGTGCACGGGATCTGGTCTGCAGGTCTGACCTCTGGGTCCTAGAGTTCAAACTGTATCCCCACCAGGGAGAGGAGTTCTGGTCTCAATTCACCCACAGGGAACCCAAGCTGGTTCTATGTCTCTCAGCCTCTGAGTCAGCACCATTCTCCTGGGAACACCGTGCCAGCAGCACCTGGGAGGGGGCGGGGTAGGGAGCTCACAGTCTGAGTTCCCCTGAGTCAGCTGTAGGGTCCCAAAAGGGAAGGTCCCGTTCCCTGGAGGTGCCTCCGGCTGGTGGCTGTATTGTCTCTCTGGGCAGCCGCGGGTAGGGTCGGCGGAGGGGAGGAGGAGGCAATATGGTGCCTGTCGCGCGGCTCGGGTCTGTGCACACGGAGGTGCCCCAAGGGATTTGGGAGTCTGGTGCTGCGTCCGCTATGGGCTCACTGCTAGCTTGCTGTCTCTGGGCTGGTGTCCGCAGGTCTCTCCACCCGCTGGGAAGCCCACCAGCAGTCCCAAATGCAGGGGAGTGCAAAGGTGATTTATCCACCTACCCTTCCCGCTGGTCTCCGGGCTGCTCCGGCGGTCTCAGCTTCCAGTTCTCCGTAGCCTCCTCCTGTGCAGTCTCCCGGGGTCTCAGGTAACCCTCCTTCCGGCCCTCGTCTGCTGTATGCTCGCCTTCTTGCTTCTTTTTTCTAATTTCTGCTGGAATCTGTTTTTTCTGCAGAGACACTCTTTCTGGCGGTGTTTCTCGTCCGCCATCTTGATCCTCTTCTCATAGTTGTTTTAAATAGTCTTTCTTGGTTTTGTCTTTTAATTTTATTTCTGTTCTGAATGTATCAAATATTATATTTGAGTGTTAAATTTAATAATTTTTCTTTCATGGCCTCTTTTACCATGTTTATGGTTAAAAAGTATTTTCCATCCTGAATTCTGACAATAATTGATCTCTTTTGGTCAAATTGTTATGATTTAATCTTAAAATATTTTATGTTTATTTTCTCCCATTTTAATAAACAAATTATATTTCTATTTCCTTGAATGAACTATTAGATTTATTTTGAGATTCAGCATAATGTACTAATAATAGTGTGATTGTATTTTTTTCACTACCCTTCCAAGATTCTCAAAGTCTTTATAAGCATTATTTCATTAATTCACACAACACCCTTGTGGGTTAGGTAATAACTGTGATCAGAGTTCCACATACTGTTTTTAGAAAATCTCTAGAATAAATAAAGCTTAATTTTGTCAACAAAACATGTGTAAGCAGTCTTTAATGACTAGCTGACATCACATTTAGAGTTTAGGAGAAAAACATAGTTCTATTTAAGGCAGCTTTGCCAATTTATCTTTTGTTTTTTGCCTTCACTCTTTAAACTATGGAAAATTTGCTATTCTTGTACATCTTCCTTAAATGACATAAGGTGAATTATTATTGAAGAAATAGGGAAGATTTTTAATTTTAGATCAGTGGTTCTCAACCTTAGCTGCACATTAGAATTACCTGAGAAGTTTTTACAAAAATGTTAATGCTCAAGGTTCACCTTCAGAAATTACTATTTCATTGTTCTGTGGTGTGGCTGGGCATTAAGAAGTTTTAAAAAGCATCTAATGTTCTATCCATGGTAGAAAACCATTGTTTTACATCAGTGGTTCTCAAAGTGTTATCCCAGACTTGTTACATTACCTGGGAGCTTGCTGAAAATGTAAATTATCAGCCCACTTTCCAATCTGCATGCTTTTCCCCCCCCAAAATTTTTGTTTTGAGATAATTGTAGATTCACATGCAACTGAAAGAAATAATACAGAGATCCATTTTTACCAGTTTTACATGCACTGATATGTGTATATCCTGTATGTGTTTAATTCTATGTAATCTTGTCACATGTGTACTATCCCTAAAGTCAAAATACAGGATACAGAAACAGTCTGTGATTCACCAAGTTTTCAAATGACTATGACATCGCTGAGGGTTGAGAACCACTTTTAACATAAAACTAGAAGAGCAGGAACAGACATAATGGGAAATCCTTTCTCCCCATAAGGATTAGCTTAGCTACTCAGTGTGCGAACAGACCAGCAACATAGGTTTCATGTAGGGGCTTGATATTAACTCAGAATCTCAGGTCCTATCTTGGATCTAATGAATTGGTCTGCATTTTATAGGATTCCCAGATAATCTGTATACACATTGAAGTTGAAGGATACTTCACTAATGGCTGAAAACCAAAACCAAAAATCAAACAAAAATCCTAAATCAGTTTTCTGAAATTGGGTTCAAATATTTATTCTTACAGTAAATACCTCTTATAATGAAAATATCAATACATGAGTGGATTAATAAAATGTGGTATATGTATACCATGGAGTACAATTAAGCTGCAAGAAAATAATTTCTTTTTTAGTAAAGATAATTTCCGTTTTTAAGCAAAACTAATATAATTTTCTCTGCATTACATCTTAGTTATTTTAGGGTCATGATGCTGTATTTTTCTCTGAAGGAATTGGATTTTTAAAAAACCACATATGATGTAAAAGTTGAGATTTTCTATTAATTATCCTTAATATTATACCATCTTAAGTATAGAAAATATGACAGTTATCATCAGCTTCATCAACGTCAAACCTAAATGTGTCTGAACCCTTTTTCCCCCCATCTCTTTTCTTTGCTTCAGTTATTTCTGATGAAATTGAATATACTGGATTTTTCTCAGGCTTCTATTGCAGCTCTTTTGATGGCTATTACTATCTTCTGCTTTAATTTTTATGGTATTTTTTTTTAGGAGTCTGTGAAAGAATTTTAAAGAAAAAGTGCTACATTGGGGAAAACAAACAAGATCTGGAGGAAGCCCTGTTAATAGATAGAGTTATTATTTTAGGTCATTTTTCATTTTGCAGCTCTCTTTTGCCTCCACCTTCAACAAATAATAAATGAGGATATTTATAGTTTTCTTCTTCCATCTTCCCTCCCTTCCTTTCACACTATATAAGGTGGAAGGGAGTTTTGAGCTTAACCTGGGGACAAGTATTGTCAAATAGGGTTTCATGGAGGTGCATCTACCCAAGCTGAATGAAGAAGGCTCAATAAGATTTTGTGAGGTGGATTTATCACTCAGGAGGGAAGCAGAAAACAGAATTCAGCCCTGATTGTTCAAGTGAAGGCACTGCATACAATAGTGTGGGCAAAGGGCACAGAACCAATAAAAAGAGGCAGGAAAAGCAGGAAGCTATTACTACCCCATAGGGCCAAAGGGACAAGAAGGAATTAGGGCTCTTAGAGTCCAGTGAGAGCTGGAATTACAAAGGAGAGGCCACCTAACTGAAGCTTTGGTCACAGAGGCACCTTACTACTTCCAGAGATACAGTGCCTAAATAAGAGGGAGCCATGAAGAAATTCTTTGATGTGTTTTTCTTCCCATTAGCTGAAGCTAATGAAAAGCCAGCTGGCAAGGGAACTGGATATTGCAGTCTGTGGGGTCACTGTCAAGAGCACTGAGCAGGGCAGAGAAGGCTGGAGATCAATGGAGTTTGGGGGGATAAAATAAAATAACCAGGAGGTAAAGGAGGAATGCAAGTCCAGGGAGAAGGAATATTATGTGGTAATGCACAGAAAGGCCAACTCTGGGGATACTGAGGGGCATAGGAAGCAGAAAATGTGAAAGAAAAGTAGTAGCAGGAGATGAGCTGGATAAATAACACAGAATGTCCCAAAAGTCTCCATACAAAGCAAAAATTTTATAATGAATATTTTGTAAATAAAGGAACATTTAGCTACTATTCTCTATTTTCCCTATATATGATGACTTTTGGGACACTCTGTAATGATAGCTAATACTTTTGGTGCCAGGCTCTCCAATTTACTTCAGTCTTCACATGATTATAAGGTTGGCCCCATCATCTAGCAATTATGACTCTTGCTCACAAATGCATATGCAGTTTTTTTTTTTTTTTTTCACGTTGACTCAGATTTGCTCTGGGCCTTTACTCTACTTTGGGAAATTGTACCTCACTCATTAGTTTGGTTCCTGCCTTCTTCATAGAGTTGCATAAAAATCTAGGAGATTTGCATGGGAAGGGAAGGACTCTAATCTCCTGGCCACTAGATTCCGCTCACCTCCTCTTTGTTACTAATAGTGGTCACTAGAAATCCCTGGCTTCTTAAGCCAAGAGATGGACACTGGAGTCTTTGTGGATGCTGTGAGCACCATTGAGGTGTCCATTGCATGTTTTCTCTTTATTCCGAATGTCAAACTGTGTGAAAATCTTTAGTGTCTTAGGAGTGTATTTTGTTCATCTTTCTGACAAGATTGTATTTGGACTTTTCCATTTATATCAATCACAATATATGACATTTTAATTATGTTTTTTTTTTTTTTTTTTTTTTGAGACAGAGTCTCGCTTTGTTGTCCAGGCTAGAGTGAGTGCCGTGGCGTCAGCCTAGCTTACAGCAACCTCAAACTCCTGGGCTCGAGTGATCCTTCTGCCTCAGCCTCCCGAGTAGCTGGGACTACAGGCATGTGCCACCATGCCCGGCTAATTTTTTATATATATATCAGTTGGCCAATTAATTTCTTTCTATTTATAGTAGAGACGGGGTCTCGCTCTTGCTCAGGCTGGTTTTGAACTCCTGACCTTGAGCAATCCGCCCGCCTCGGCCTCCCAAGAGCTAGGATTACAGGCGTGAGCCACAGCGCCCGGCCTTAATTATGTTTTTATTATCTACTTTTGGGAAATATAAAGTTTCCGCTCCTTAGAAACTAGAGGATGCTCCTTTTTACCACCAACCTATTTGAGCAGAGGTTGGCAAACTTTTTTGATAACTAGCCATACAGTAAATAATTTAGGCTTTGGAGGTTAAGAGGCAAAATTGAGAATGTTATGCAAGTACTTATACAATAAGGGAGAAAATATAAATTTCATAAATATAATAATTGAGTATGATTTTTTTGTAATACAAATTTACTAATGGGAAGAATGGAATTCTTTTTTTTTTTAGGATTATATTTCACTTAACTGAGGTACAAAGTTAGTGTTCCCTATCATCAGAATTAATTGCAAATGTTTATCTCTTAATACTGATCTGTAATAAGAATTTACATATTTCATCTTTGAAAATGTCTTTTCTCGCAGAATGGTGCTGCCAAGTAGTGATATCAATCCACAAGCACAAGATTTTAATTGAGCATATTCGTTGCCTGGAAGGCATTTGTAGAATTTATTAGATTTTTCTCTTGATATTTTCCTTTTATATGTCATTACATTGCAGATTAATCACTTCCAATTGAAAGTTAGGTGGAAATCCCTCAATTGTACAGTTAAATGGATTTTGAAATATGGAAATTTCCTTTGCACTTGCATCAAGGTCTGAAAAATACTGCTGTAGTTTGAGCTGTGAAAATACATCCGCTCCAAATTTGTGTGGGAATGGAAATCTCACATTTGGTTTTATCTTTTGACAGCATAGGAAGTATATAAAACAGCTTGACATAACTTGTGATTCAAACAACATTAATTGTCATCAAAATGACTTTACCATCATAAAAATTTTGCATGTGAGTGCTGTTTTGCCTTAAAATTTTAGATTTAATTCATTAAAAAGCATTATCAAGTCCTTAGGGAAAAGTAATTTCCAAAGCTATTCAGTGTTTAATGGCGGTGGTTGAGAATGGTTCTTCTTATTCAGAAAAATTTTATTCTTGACCCTGAGCTAAAAAATCACAAGTAAAGTTTACTACTACTAAAGCATCAAATCATTGTATGGTTGAGAGAGTCAGGATATTGAGCATCTATTTCTGAGAAAACTTTTTGGGACTAACAGTGGCTCAGCCTATTAGAACAAATGAAGATCACCACTGACACTCTTGATTTAATGTCAAACATTCAAATATTTCTGAAAAGTACCTGCTGATGAGTGATATAATAAATAACCACAGACTTTAAACATCTTCCATTTTTACAAGCTCTGTAAATTTGTCCAAATCTCTTTTTTCTCCACTCATAATTTTTACCACCCTAAGTTGTAACACATTTTAGAAGAGTCCACTTAAGTTGTATTGAATTAATGTTTTCTCAACTTCTTTGAAAATGTTCTTGTTTGTAGTTGTTCCATGCAGTCTATTCATAGAGGCTACATTCTTCAGTCACTTCAAAATCGGCACTGACTCCTTGAAAGAACTGAGCAGTATCCATAACATCTGTCAGCTCATCAAAAGCCAAGGAAAACCACTCAAAATAATTGGCCTTATTTTAAAATTGACTATTGATATTGCTCCCAACATCTTCAACTCTTTGAACAACTGTTCTTATGAAAAGATTAATAGTTCTAAACAAATTTATTTTCTCTGGATTCATTACTTCAGCTGCCGCAATCAGACACGATTTAATTAACTTGCCGTTGGTAAATGGTTTCCCTTGCTTGGCTGAAAAATGAGCCACTCAGAAACTCACTTTGGTTGCAGTCTCATTTTCATTCTTTTTTATTTTTGTGAAGAAATTCTACTGTGATAAGATAGTCTGTTTTAAATTTTATAATTTTTCTGGCCATCACTTTCCTGTGAGCTGGGAATTTTGTGATGAGTGCCTAATCTGGCATTTATTGTCTCCTTTTAGCACAGCTGTAATGTCATTACACAGTAAACAAAATGCTTTGTCATCTAATTTAATAACAAAATAATTCAACTTTCAGTGTATGCTAAAAGCATGGCATTTTGAAGTTTGGTTTTCTTCTCTTTTCTTGTTTTGATATGGTGGATATATACTGGTAATAGTAAAAAAATCTTGGCGTGGCAGCACACATGACACTTGAAATGATGTTGAGTCATAACTGTGATTTGTTGTGCACCAAACAGGTGTGTAGAGCAATGAGCATGAGAGTGCCACATGTGATCTCTGTCACAACTTCTCACCTTTGCTGATATAGTGCAAAAACAGCCATGAATGTAAACAGCTGAGCGTGGCTGTGTTTGAATAAAACTTTATTTAAAGACACTGAAATCTGAATTTCATATAATTTTCATGTACCACGAGATATTTTTCTTTTGACTTTTTAAAATCATTTAAAAAGGTAAAGATCATGCTTCGCTTGTGGGTCATCCAAAAAATGAACATCAGGCTGAATTTGGCCAATAGGCCATTGTTTGCTGACTTCTGCTATTGAGAATCATTGCTCTATATGATCAGTAGAGTATCAGAGATACTGAAAAATAGGTCCTGCTTTAAGACTTACACATAAGATAAGAAATCTTGGCTATCTTATTTATCTTAAATCCCCAGCACATAGAGGCTTAGTAAGTATTTTTTGAATGAATAAATTAAAGACAACTTCTGGCATATAATAAGCCTATAAAGGTCTGTTGGGTGAATGAAATGAATGAGTGATTTGCTGTCTTACACAATATGTGGGAACCTAAATACAGTGGGATTAAAATGAATTGTTTAATCTTAGAGAGTTTAAAAATAGGGAGAGATTCCCGTTAGATGCATGAAGTAGTGTTTAGTAGCTGGGTGTCATTTTGGCCAGGTTACTACTTTAAGTAATAATAACTGGAGAGCATATTATTTTGAGCAGTTTAGGTGTGAGAGAGGTGTATCAGACAAACAAAACACTCTGTAGGCTATTTCTATGAGGCTCCTATTAGATTTTATAACTAAATTTGTTAAAGAAAGTTATTCAGAGAAAACGATAGGAATTTCAACAAGGAAATAACTTCAAGCTGAAGAAGTTAGTACCCAATAGCATTTTCCAGGAAAGTGAACTCAATGTTAGAGTATTTTAACTATTTAATATGCTAGACTATTTAAGTAACATCCCCGAAATAATGTGTAATTTTAGGCATCTGGCTTATCTCTATGATAGGGGTAACTGTGGGACATATAACTATTAGCCAAAGATGCATTTTACACTGCATTTTAAAACTCAGTTTGCATTTAAATGAAGAATTCAGTAAGCTTTAAGCGACACCTTTGACATGGGGCTATGCTCCCTGGATATGCATTCTTTTGTCAACTCAGAGGCATTTTTCATTCTAGCCACCTGAACTTTGTGTTCTGTCATTTATTAGAGCAAGATTGGACCTGACATGGCAATGACAATATAAGTTTCATGTTAATTGTTCTTTTCTGCTATGATGGAAGAGTAGAAGTACACCCATTTAAAGGAAGGGCAGAAAGACAAGGATTGCCATACTGCCTTTCTCACAGCCTGACTGTGTTGTTGTAGGCAAGATGCTTAGCCTTCTGAGCCTTGGTTTCTTCCTCTGAGAAATTGTAATACAGTCTACTTCAGAGCTAGAACTATGTCAACTGCCTGGCATAGTTCTTGGAATGATAATAGTAGCTATTACTTACATTAAATGACATATTTTATACTTTAGTATTTCTTAATTTAAGATGACTAGGTGACTGTTGTCACTGCATAATATAAGCTCATTATGGCCAGGGTTAATAGTAACTACTTACAAATGTTGGATGAATGAACTACAGCCTTTTTATATCCACAGGATAGACCATGGGTCTGCTGTGCATGTGTGTGCAAGATTTTTTTTTTTAAATTACTGTTTTTCTTGTACTCTAACTGCTTGAAAATGAGTAATGCAAATTTTGTTGAGATTTGTGAGAAGGAATATCATTCATTGGTTTATCCATTTATTCTTTGTTTCAACAAATACTGAGACCCTGCAGTGTGCTAAGCACTGGTCGATAATGGAGAACACGACATTGCCTCTGCTTCTAAGGAGCTCACTTGTAGCTGGGGAGAGAATCAAGTTAGCAATTGATGCAATAACAGAGTAGGGGCACCATGATGTGGGCATGGAAGGGGAGTAAAATCTCCATTGAAGGCAGGGGAAGCAGTAGTGAAGGAATTGGATTACCATGACAAGAAGCAGTGAAAACAACTGGAGAGGTTTTTAAGGGCTTTGTAAACCATGTTATGAAATGTAAGCACTATCTTAAGGGCAGGAAAGAGCCTCTGAAAGGTTTTAGGTACTCAAAAACATTTGTGTTTAGAAACAAAATGTTGACAGTAGTGTGGAACAAGCAAAAACTGTGGGCAAGATCATCAGTAAAGAGGCTGTTGCAGTACTCCAGGCAGGAAGAAACTGGCTGTGGGACGAAGAGAAAGCAAACAGGCTCAAGATTTATTAAGGAGTTAGAATTGATGTTATTTGGTCAATAATTAGGGGTGAGGATGTGAATGATGGAGTAAATAACAATTCCCAAGTTTGTTCTACCTCAGCCTCTAGGTGGATTGTTATTAGTGTCAGTCACAAAGAGCAGGTTTTGTCTGGAGAAATGTGGAAATGATGAGTTTACTTTTAGGCATATTGATTTTTTTAGTGCTATAGGGCCTTCAAATGAAGATTCTCTTAAATATCTAATATTTAGGGAAGGCATTCTCACATGTGTTCATTTACCAAGTGGGCAGTCTAATTAGTCCTTTAAGATGACAGCAAAGTGTAGGCCCCTTGCCTCTCAAAAAAGAGAGAAAGTTAGAACAATCTAGAATGAAGTGATTTAAATTTCAGTAAACCTTTGTTTTGTTAAAGTTTTATTTTGTAGTTTAGGGGGTTTTTTTTGTTTTGTTTTTTTTTTTGATTGACAAAAGTGGTGGTACCTGAAGACACAAATTTGGGAGTCATTGGTATAAAGATAATAATTGAAGTGGCTGATTGAGATCTCCAGGTGGGGGTGGGAATTCAAAAAACAGTAGTTTTTTTTCCTGACTGCACACTGAAATGACTTGAGGAGATTAGGAAATATCCTGATGCCTGAGACTCATCTCCAGAGATTCCACTTTAATTGTTATAGGGTGCCCTGGGCCAAGGTTTGAGGAGCACTGGCCTAGAGTGAAAAGACATTCCAGGAAAGAATATAGGGGATCCTAACATTTAAGGGTCAGTCCAGAGAGGAAAGTAAGATGGGTAGGCTGCCAAGGACTTCAAGGAAAGAAAACTCTTTAGGGGATTTGGTGTAGCTGTATCATATATGCTTAATTCAGATAATTAAGAAGTTCAAAAAATTGACCAGCCAACTAACCAACAACCAATCAATATAATCCTTCAAAGCCTCCATCACTACCAACTAAATTATTTCTCCTGGGATGTCTAAGGAAGAAAGTGACTGCTGTGGTTAAAGATTCTGGTAGTAAGTCTATATTTTAGAGAAGGGAGCTTGGGAAAATATATATATATATATATATATATATATATATATATATATATATATATTTATTTATTTATCTTTCTCTATGATGGTACTCTATAGCCATAAGTATTAGCAATGATTACATCCAACATAGAAGGAAAGTTGAAAGTAAAAGCTTAAGTCTAGAAACAATAATGAAATTTTTTATTGAGATATGATCCATGTACTATAAAACTCACCCTTTAAAAATATGCAATTCAGTGGAAAAAGAAGGGAAGATGGCTGACCAGAGACATCAGCTGCCAGATCATCTCAGAAAGAAAGACAAGTTTTAGTTGAAAAAGAAGAAACAAACATAGATTGGGTGTAATTCCAAGGGAAAAGTGTCAGAACCTACTAGAGATTCCATGGGAAGAAGTTGCAGAACAGAACAAGAAGGAGAAAGATATCAGCAGAGATCAACCCCTGAAAGGCTTGGAGTCCAGTGAAAAGGGTAGGTGTAGTGGTTTGTGTTGCCCTCCCTCATATCTCTGGTGGTCAACAGGCTCCTGAGCTGCTGGAGAACCTTTCTACTCTCACAAGCCCCAAACTGCTGCCACCTTTGAACTGGGAGCTTCATGAGGACAAAGCACCAGGCTACTAGCCCCTTTGGGGAGCTTCCAGTCACCACAGACCCAGGCAAGAAGGCAGACACCAGATTACTTTTCCACACGCCATGTGCCTTTGTCCTCCCCAGGGGGCTTCAGCTCATCAGTTTTCATCTCACTAGTACCTAAACAAACATTTACCAACTCCAGCCCAGACTGGGGGAGCCACAGCAGCTATTGGGATCTAGGGGATCTGATGACCCTAGAGACAGGACATTCCAGGTGGGCCACCTTATGGAGAGAGGGTCAGAAACAACCAGAGTGCTAGCTTTCCTCCATTCAGACTGTTTACCTCCCTTTACCCTCCCCCACCCATGGCTGCTGAGAGAAACGGTTGAGCTGGGGCTCTCAAGAGTGGTTGCTTCCCCTCTGTTGGTGCATCCACCACACCAAGGCTTCCACAGAGAGTGGGGCTCAAACCTTTCCTCCTAAAGATCTGCAGCAGTCTAAGGGGTGCTTGGACTGTGAGCTCCTTGCTTGCCGGCCCTCCCTAGTGCTGCTCATCTGGCTATTCCATTAGAACAGGGCAGACTCAAAAGTGGAGATATGTCAGACCTGCTTGAGCCACCCCATAGGTAACTCAGGACCAGGACACTACTCCTTGGCAGATATTAATCTTTGGGGACCTGGGAACAGATCTGCAGGGCACATCCTATACCCCAGTACTCAATTGTGTTGCTCAGGGGCAGAGAGGACAGATTTGTGAACCAATCTTGAGAGGTGAGGGAGCCCACGTGGGCAGAACTGAAAAGAGAGAGTAGCATGGGTCCTAGCCACAGCACACTTGTGGAGTACCCCAACCCTCACAGGAAAGCCATATTCTTAGCCCAGGCTGGGATCTTGGACAAGAAAGCTCCCAGCCTGCAGTGCCGTCGTGGGGGGAGCTCAGCTAGTTTGACCTCCTGCCTGTTGGCAGACACCAGAGGGAGACTGTGGAGCAGTGGGTGGAGAGAAGAGTGAAAACTACTCCTGACAACCAGATTGTGAATCTCAGATGGTCCCTCTCCCACAAGCAGACTTTCTAGCTGGGTGGGGCCACTTCAGCTGCCCTCTGGCAGCTTTCCCCAGAAGCTGGGAGTGGATCTTTGACCCTTGCCAAAACAGCCTCCTTAACCAGCTTTTGTGATAGCTGAGGACAGGCTCACCCAACCCAGCCCCAACCAGCCTCACTCACCTACCTACCCTCCTCTGCTGTGGTAGAGAATGAGGAATCACCAGGGAGCTCCACGGCCCTACCCACCACCTGGGGCATTTGATTACTTCTCCTCAGGGGCTAAAGCTGGACATACATCCCCAAAACAACACTTCAGCTTTTTCCTTGCAGGAAGTGTCACTTACTGGGAGGGAGGTCAATCATACATCTCTTTATAACATTTATTGACTCAGTCATACAGGGTGTGGTTGATTCTTACTGACAATCATAACCCACTGTTTCAGAAATTAAACTAGATGTGTCAATACAATTCACACTGTTAAAAAGATCACAGGGCTGGAGAAAGTGAAAGGATCTCAAAGATTTCCATCCTCCGTCATCAACACATCACAGGGAATCTGCCCATGGCTCACCATTGCTACAACCTACAAACAACTAGCCACTGAGAAAACCACCACATTAAGGATATCTATAATGAAGTCATGCATTTAGAGCCTACACCACCATCAAAGCACCCACAAGCAAAGCCAAATATTCTTATCAAATATGTGCTACAGACACTACCCTTGTGAGTGTGTGTTGGGGGGAGAAAAGCCCCATCTAAACAAAAGAAAATCCCCAAATAAGAAGTGACACTTGCTCAAGATAGGAAGAAATCAGTGAAAGAACTTAAGAAGTATGAAAAATCAGAGTGAAAAGACACCCTAGAAGGGAAATACCAGCTCTTTAGCAATGGATACCAACCAAAGTAAAAATATTGAAATGACAGATAAGGAATTCCAAATATGGATTGTAAGGAAGCCCAAAGAAATCCAAGAGAAATTAAATGGAAAAGCAACTCAAAGACACAGAATAATAATTTAGGAAATGAATGAAAAATTCACTAAAGAGGTTGACATACTAAAAGCAAAACCAAATAGAACTTCTGGAAATGAAAAATTCATTTAAGGTAATACAGAACACAGTGGAAAGTTTTAAGAATAGACTAGACCAGAGAGAAGAAAGAATCTCAGAGCTTGAAGACAACTCTGTTGAATTAACTCACTCAGTCAAAAATAAAATATGAAGAATTAAGAGGAATGAAAAAAGCCTGCATAAAATATGGGATTTTGTAAATTGGCCAAATATGAGAATCATAGGCATCTTGGAGGGTGAAGAAGAAAATGCACAAGGCTAGAAAACCTATTTGGGAGAATAATTGAGGAAAATTTCCCTGGTCTTGCTAGAGATTTAGACATCCAGGTATAAGAAGTTCGGGAAACACGTGGGAAATTCATTGCAAAAAAACAGTCACCTGGTCATACAGTCATCAGACTGGCCATAGTCAACACAAAGGAGGAACTCTTATGAGCTGTGGGACAAAAATGTAAGTAACTTACAAAAGAAAACCCATCAGGCTAACTGCAAACTTATCCACGGAGACCTTATAAGCCAGAATGGATTGGGGCCTCATCTTTAGTCTTCTTAAACAGTACAACTACTAGCCTAGAATTTTGTATCCTGGAAAACTAAGTTTCATATATATTTCAAAATAAAGAATTTTTTAGATAAGCAAACACTGAGAGAATTTGTTAAGATCAGACTTGCCCTGTAGCAAATACTCAGAACTACATCATACATGTATCAGCACAATAGGCATTCACCAGTTGACCCCACATATCAATTCTATCAATCAACATGAGTGGTCTGAATGCCTCACTCAAGAGACACACTGGCCAAATGGATGAAAATATATAACCCAAGGATCCTCTATCTCTAGGAAATAATTTTAACCCACAAGGACTCATACAGACTCAAGGTGACGAAATGGAAAACAATATTACATGAACACAGAAATCAAAAGAAAGCAGGTTTAGCCATCCTTATATCAGATACAATTGACTTTAAATCAACAATAGTTAAGAAAGACAAACATGTTCATTATATAATGGTAAAGGGAGCAATTAAACAAGAAGATGCAACAATCCTAAATATTTATGCACCTAACACAGGAGCACACAGATTCGTGAAACAAATCCTACTAGATTTAAGTGAAGAGATGACTAGAAGCATTGTGATTGCTGGGGACTTCAACACCCCCCTGAATGGACTGGACAGATCATCTAAGCAGAAAATAAATAAACACTGGACTTAAATGGGACTCTAAAACAAATGAGCCTAACAGATATTTACAGAATATTTTACCCCAAAACTACTGAATATATTCTTCTCATCAGCACATGGGATATTCTCCAACATAGCTCATATTTTAGGCCACAAAACATGTCTCAATAACAAATTCAAAAAAATAGAAATCATACCATGTATCTTCTCAGGTCACAGCAGAATAAAACTAGAAATCAACTCCAAGAGAACATGCAATTCTACACAAAGACATGGAAATTAAACAAACAAACAAAAAAACAATGCAAAGGATCAATGGAACAATTGGTTCTTTGAAAAGATAAACAAAATTGATAGACCTCTTGCTACATTAACCAAAAGTAGAAGAGAAAGGACCCTAATAAGCTCAATCAGAAATGAAAAAGGAGATATTACAGTTGATATCACAGAAACACAAAATATCATCTTTGAATACTATGAAATCTCCATGCACATACTCAAAAACATAGAGGAAATTGACAAATTTCTGGAAGCACACAAAACCTCCCAAGACTCAATCAGAAAAAGTAGAACTCTTGAAGAGACCAATAATAAGCAGTGAGATTGAAGCAGTAATAAAAATCTTCCAACAACAACAAAAAAGCTCTGGACCAGATGGATTGACAGCTGAATTTTACTAGACCTGCAAATAATAGCTGGTACTCATACCACAAAAATTATTCCATAACATTGAGCAGAAGGGAATCCTTCCCACCTCATCCTACAAAGCCAGTATCACCTTTATACCAAAGTAAGGAATTCAGAGACAGTACTGAAATACAGGAAATTTGTACTTCCTTAAAACTAATCCCTCCCTGGCTTTTGCAAAACATCTTTGTCTTATTCCTTCCTTTTTCTCTACCTCTTCTAGGTGTTCTTTACCCATTAAGCTGAGGGGAAAGGGAAGCAGAAATGATGAGATGGCTTTCTACTATTCAGCTATGGCTCACCAGTGAGAACGAACCCTGGCAGTAGATCAAAATTCCCATTCCTACTAGTTGGTAGAGTTGAATATTTACATGCAGCCCTGAACCCTGGGAACATGCACCCAGTGTTCCCAGGGTGTCTCACCTACTCCCAGTTTAGCTGCAATACCATGTGTTATATGAACCATGAGTCCACAAACTGAATTTCTGTCTTCTGTCCAGTAGCATATTCCCATTTCCCACTTGGACTACAGCCTGGCCATGGCCTCACTTAATCTAGCTTTAGCTCTGAGACACTGGTAGGTGTCATCAACTTCTTTACTCCTTTCCAGGACCTGCCCCAATTCCCAAGATAAATACTTATACAATTGGTAGGACCTATGGTCTATTGCATCTGGTAAACTTTCCTTGGGATCCTAATGCACAGGCCCACTTGATTCCCCATGGGCTTTATCCAATAATTCTACTGCCATTTCCTGCCCATGACAACTAGAACCTCAGACAGTACAAATCTAAATTGGATTCGGAATGGGACAAGGGCAATAGATCTATTAATTTACTCATTCATTCATTTTTATCAATAAAATATATACTGAGAACCTACTATGTGCCAGACAATACACTAAGTGTGGGGAATACAAGAATGAGCTAAAGAGACTAAACCTTTGCTCTTATTAATTTTACAATACGTTGACAAATATAATGAACATTAAACAAATAATTACTAAAATAAATACATAAGTATAGACTAAAATGTTACAATGGAAGATGTGACTCAGTAGGGAAGAGTAGGAAACATGGGGTGTGGTCAAGGAAGAATTTATGAGAGGTGATATCAGAGGTAAAATCTGAAGGATACATGCCTCACAAAGATAGGATGTTGGAAATGGAAGCTGATTTTTCAGTGGTTTTGCAGCAATCTCAGGATATTCTGCCTTGACTTTAATTCAGAACATAGGGAGTTTTGAGTTGTCTCAAACATACTTTTAAGGTCTTCGTCATTTGTGATCTCAAGCAGTTGATCCTCTTCTAGCATGGACAAAGTGAATTCACCTAGCTTATTCACAAATGGGTTGTGGATCCATTCCTTCCTACTTTGAGGGTATTTTGCAGTTGGGATGTATTACTCAAGTCTTTTGAAAGCTGAGATAGGTGATCATGCACCAGCTGGGAGAAAGAAAGCCCTGGCTCAGTCTCTTTTGAAACCTCTGCTAATGTTTGAAATATGTCAAAAATCCCAATATCACTTGTCGCCCCCATAATTCCCATTTGGATTTGAATGCAGCCACTTTATCTACCTACTTGAACACAGTTGTTGTTCTCCCCTGAAGTGACAGATTGAGTTTGTTGAGCATGTTGAATATGTCACACAAGCAAGTTTTGCGACCCATTTCTGTGTCACGGAAATGTGCTGCCAGTGGTGACTGTTCTAAAAGAAATATCTGTAGTAGCTCTTATAACTCAAAAACTCTGGCCAGTGATCTACCTTTAGAAAGCCATCTTGATTCGTTGTATAAGAGAAGATGTGTATGTTCTATGTCCATCTCCTCACAGAGCTGCTGATATACATATTGAGCCTCTGACCACAACACTTTCATCAACTTGTCAATACATAACCTTGTTTTATGTGTGCTTCTGTTTAAATATACCTTATTTAATACAGTCAGCCCTCCATATCCATGAGTTCCACATCAGTAGATTCAACCAACTACAGATTGAAAATATTCCAGAAAAAAAAAAATGGATGATTGCATCTGGACTGAACATGTACAGACTTTTTTTTGGTCATTTTTCCCTAATCAATATAGTAAAAAAACTATTTACATAGCATTTACATTGTATTAGGTAAATATTATTATTAGTAATCTACAGATGATTTAAAATATATGGGAAAGTTTGTACATTTTATATAAGGGACTTAAGTATCCATGGATTTTGGTATTCATGAGGGTCCTGGAACCAATCCTCTATGCATACAGAGGGACAACTATATATATTATTGATTCATTAACATTGAACTCGTGGCCAACAGCACTATACTTCATGCCTGAACAAGGTTTATCTAACAATACGGCCCCACCCCCTGGGCCGCAGAACGGTACCAGTCCATGGCCTGTTAGGAAGCAGCGGGCAAGCAATTGAAGCTTCATCTGTATTTACAGCTGCTCCCTGTCACTCGCATCACCACCTGAGCTCTGCCTCCTGTCAGATCAACAGCATTAGATTCTCATAGGAGCACAAACCCTATTGTAAGTGTGCATGCATGGGATCTAGGTTGTCACTCCTTATGAGAATCTAATGCCTGATGATCTGAGGCAGAGCTGAGCGGTGATGCTGGCGCTGGAGAATGGCTGCAAATACAGATTATCATTAGCAGAGAGGTTTTACTGCACGGAGACCATAAATAAATCAATCGCTTGCAGACTCATATCAAAACCCTTTCAGTGAGTGGCAAGTGACAAGCCGCATCTGGTGGCAGACTTTACAGTGGCAAGTGAGTTGATGTACTTCAATTGTAAAGCTGCATCTGGTGGCAGACTTGAAGTCAGAATCTGACACTGATTTTAGTCCTCATGTGGCCTGCCCGTTATTTTATTTGACACTTCCACACCTCTTTCCTGCACCGCACACTTGTCTCAGTCACAATTTTGGTAAGCCCACAAGCTAACTCTAGCAAAAATGAGTGAAAAACAAACATTGCTGGAAAGCATCTTTGAAAAGGGGGAAAGATCCAATGATGAGACAGCAGAAGACTCTAAGACTGCCAACAGAATGAAAGCCGCATTTAATAGAAAATATCAAGAGTTCTACTTAAATTATGGGTTCATTGCAACAGGCAATTTACATTCTCCAAGCCTGCTTTGTATAATATTTGGCAACCAGCTATCCCATGAAGCCATGAAACCTTCAAAACTGCTTGGCCACATGGAGATCAAACACCCTGCATTAAAAGATAAGCCTTTGGAGTTTTTCAAAAGAAAACAAAATGTGAACACAAAGAACAGAAGCAATTACTGAAGGCTACCACTTCATCAAATGTGTTTGCACTGAGAGCATCATTCTTAGTGGCTAACCACATTGCTGATGCTAAGAAGTCCTTTACTATTAGTGAAGGGTTGATCCTGCCTGCTGCTAAGGACATTTGCCGTGAACTTTTAGGACAGGCTGCAGTTCAAAAGCTGGCACATGTTCTTCTTTTGGCTAGCACCATAATTAGATGAATTAATGAAATAGCAGAGAATATTGAGGCACAATTGTTAGAGAGGATTAATAAGCAACTGATGCTCAGTGAAGTTACATGACTTGCCCAGAAACTCATATAACAAATGGCACAGAGCTAGAGTCCCAATTTCAAAGACCATGCACATTTCTTTTATGTTAATTTTTTTTGCTATTATGAACATTTAAAAAAATGCCAGAAAAGAAGATTCCATTTTGATCAGTTCTTATCTGTTTCTTATCCAATTGTCTCTCACTTTTTTTTTCCAACTTACTTAAAAAGAGTGTTTTGTTTTTTTTTTTTGACATGTAAATGCTAAGTAAATGTTGAATGGTTACTTTCAGTGACTATAGAAGCTAAATATGATACAGGATAAACCAGGAACTATTTTTTTATGCTTTGTATTTATGCTTTGTTTATTTGAATTTTATTTCTCCTACAGCTGGTGAGCACATAGATAGTAAGTGGTGATTTCAGGTGAGGGAAGAACTGAAAAGATTACTGTGCAAAAGAAAATTGGTGACTAACCTTCAGGAATGCAGTTGTGGAGTAATGTTAAGAAAATGCTTTTCTGTATACATCAAGTTCCTAAAAGTAATAACAAAAATAGAGAGAACAAATTCATTGTATTTTGTTTTCTCTACTGCTGCAAGGTTTGAGAACTTGCCAAAATATTATACATTGTTTAATAATATTACAATGGAATCTCAGCCATACACCAGAGATTTATTAAACTTAACATTTTTAGAAGAAGTTTTCAGTTGTTAAAGACTTTTGGTATTGTTTCCTTAGTGTCTTAAATGTCACTGTTCAATCAGAGATAACATTCAACATTGTGCTGATATTTTAAAAGATTATTTAGAAACTTGCATTTCATTTCCTGAGGTATGGGAAGAAGAGAATCTTTTGATTTTTCTTCTCTCTAATTGAAAAATCATGTTCACAGGAAATTCTTCCTAATCCTTTTAAGTAAACAGGAAGTATAATTATTTGCTTGGGATGTGTGTATATATATATGTGTGTGTTAAAAATAGTATAGGTTGAGGAGTACAATGTGTTTTTAAAAGTCAGGATTATAAAACACATACTTCCAATGAGAGGTAGGGTTGTGTGTGTGTTTTTGTCATGGTCTTACTAGTTTGAGGTTTTTTTTCAGGTTTGTTTTTGGGCCATATTTTTCTCATGCTTTCTGTGTTTTCTTACAAGTCCAGTAATGGAGTAAGAGTTGAAGAGCTGACAGATTCACATGGAGATGGCCTTTGCAATATCATCTTTCAGGTGTCTGTCTCTTTATTAGTCATCTGGAATTCTGAAAACTGACTGAGGCCGTTACTAAATGTACTGCAGATATTAGACCCTGCATCCTTAATTAATTAATATTTACAAAGCACTTTACAGTTGATAAATGAAACTGGCTGTTAAAATATACTTAATGGTTAGCTTTTAAAATATATTTTTCTTACTTCCACACCAAATGCATTAATCTGATTTGTAAAAACTATGCCATAGATGCTCTTAAGTGCTTTTTTCTTCTGAGCTCTTTACATGTTATTTACAGTTTGCATAAGAATATCTTCTTTAGTTTTGTTGCTTCTGATTTTCCTGGGAAATTATATGTGTGAAGGCTATAAATTATTTCTCAACTGGAAAATACCTTCCCAATGTTGTGTTAATTCTTAATAGGATTAATATTTTATGTCAATGGAAAATGTGTGAAATCATGCAAGCAAATAAGTCATATGTGTATAGAAATTTGAAAAAAGAAACCTAAAGATCACAGAGAATGTTCTCTAAGAGAACAGAATATTCCATGAAAAATATTTTTTAATAAGAGCAGGTAATATTTATCTAAAGCAAATATGCCTGAGTAGCAGGTACATTCTTGCTCAAGTAACTGCAAAGGATTTAATGCAAGAAACCTAGATATTTTGTTCTATAGCAATTTATATTCTCAAATCTGTATTGATTTTTCATAAAAAGAAGTCATAATACAAATATATACAGACAGAGTGTTAGTAGGTTACAAGAGTCAACTCTAAGAATTAAGATTGCACTGTGCATAAAAGATATGAAGATCTTTAGAGGGTAGGGCTTTGGGATATCTGGCTAGAGGCATCTGATACTCACCTCATCAGCAATGAAGAGCCAAAATAGTGAGTAGATAATCACACTTTGAATACATCATGTAAGAAAGAATATTGTAATTCAACAGCAAAGTGATAGGAAGCAACTAAAGCAAGGATGGAGAGGGAAGTGAGTCAGCCTGCTTGCCTGATAACCTGGAGAGAGTCCCCAATGTGGGGAGAGGATAAGTGAGACACCCCAGTGGCCCACATTCCCGCCATGTACTCCTGCAGTCCTAGCCTCCCTTTGTGGGTCCCAAGACTAACATACAGTAACTGTGTGAAGGCATTACTCCAGCGAGGGCCCTTGTCCTGGGCCCCACAAGCCCCCTGAGCAAGGGGCCATATTGAGAGCCCAGCTCCCACCAGGCTACATTCTGCCCAGGGGTCCAACAGCCCTTACATCTGTATATTACTGGAGCCTGACTGACATTCCCATTGACATTCCCTACCTGCAGCCACTGCCATGGCTGGCTGCTATCTTCAGGGCTGCAGTGGGAACCATTGGCAAAGACCCTGCTGCCCCTGGCAGTAAAGCTGCCATGAATTTTCATGCTCCCTGAGAACAAACTCCCCTGCCTGTAGCAGCCACAGCTGTCAGGTTATCACAGCTGGGGCCAAAGTGTCAGTGAAGTGTGTATGTTCCCTACCTGCCTACATATGACTGCTGCCACTGAAAGCAACTCTGCCCTCCCCAGTAGCAGGGCTGCAGTGCAGACATGGCTACCCTCACCCAAACCTTGGGCCTGGGAATTGCTTCACCCCTGCCTACCACAGCCAGTGTCTGCATGCACCATTAGGGGGTCTGAGGACAGATATACATAGCCTAGCTCTGCCCCCCTTAGTGCCTGAGTACACTGTCCATAGGCCTCGGGACCACCCATTCCTGTCCACCACAGCTGGCACCTGAGCACTCTTCCTTGGGGCTTCCAGTGCAAATAGGTTTTCTGCATGGGACATTATAGTCAAATTGCCAAAAGTCAAAGACAGAGAGAGAGGGAAAAAAAAAAAAAAAAAGGCAAGAGAAAAAAGCATCTAGTTACTTTTAAGGGAATCCCAATCAGATTAACATTAGGTTTCTTAGCAGAAACTTTACAGTCCAGGAGAGAGTGAGATGCTATATTCAAAGTGCTGAAAGAAAATAACTGTCATCCAAGGATACTATACCTACGAAATTATCTTTCAAATATAAAGGAGAAATAAAATCTTTCCCAGACAAGTGAAAACTGAGAAAATTCATCACCACTATACTGGTCACAGAGGGAATGCTTAAGAGAGTCCTACACTTGGAAGTGAAGGGATAATGTCTGCCATTATGAAAATGAATGAAAGTATAAAACCTACTGATAGAACAAACAAACAAAGAAAGAAAAGACTCAAATGTTACCACTACAGAAAACTACCAAACCATATGATAATAAGAGATAAAGAGAGCAATAAAAGATGTACAAAACAACCAAAAATCAACTAATAAAATGATAAGAATAAATCCTCACATCAATAATAACCTTAAATGTCTTAAATGTAAATGGATTAAATTCTCCAATCAAAATATATAGACTGGCTGAAAACATTAAAAAAAACAAACAAAACCAAAACATGATGCAACTGTATGCTGCCTAAAAGAAATTCATCTCACCTATAAAGACAAAAGGAATGGAAAAAGATATTTCATGTAAATGGAAACCAAAAGCAATCAGGAATAGCTATACTTATATTAAATAAAACAAACTTCACATCAAAACAATAAAAAGAGATAAAGAAGGTTATTATGGGATGATAAAGGGATCAATTCAGCAAGGAAATTTAATAATTCTAAACATATGAAACCAGTATCAATTCTATTAAACTTTCAAAGAACTAACACCAAACATTCTCAAACTCTTTCAAAAAACAATTAAAGAGAAATTATTTCTCCTTAATACATTCTATGAGGCCAGCATTACCCTAATAACAAAGCCAGATAAGGTTACAACAAAAAAGAAAACTACAGGCCATTATCTTTGATGAGCATTAGACACAAAAATCCTCACCAAAATACCAGCAAACCAAATCCAACAGCACATCAAAAAGATGATACACCATGATCAAGTGGGATTTATCCCAGGTATGGAAGGATGGTTCAACATATGCAAACAATAAACATGATACATCATATCAACAGAATGAAGGACCAAAACCGTATGATCATCTCAATAGACACAGACAAAGCATTTGATAACATTCAAAGAATTTGATTCATGATAAAAAAACAGTCAGCAAACTAGGCATTGAAGGAATATATCTGAACATAATAAAAGCAAGAGATGACAAATCCACAGCTAACATCATACTGAATAAGGAAAAGCAGAAAGCCTTTCCTCTAAGAACTGGAACAAGACAAGGATGCCTACTTTTACCACTGCTATTTAACATAGTACTAGAAGTATTAGAGCAATCAGGCAAGAGAAATAAATGAAAGGGATCCAGATTTCTAAAGGAGAAGTCAAATTATTGCTCTTTGCAGATGATATAATTTTATATCTAAAGCTTTAAAGACTCCACCAGAAAACTATTAGACCTAATAAGCAAATTCAGTAAAGTTGCTGGATACAAAAACAACATACAAAATGAGTAGTGTTTCTATATACTAATATGCATTAGTGGAGAAAGAAATCAAGAAGGCAATCTCATTTACAATAGCTAAAATGAAAAAATACCTAGGAATAAATTTAACCAAGGATGTGAAAGACGTCTACAAGGAAAACTACAAAATACTGACTAAAGAAATCGAAGAGGACACAAACAAATGAAAAGATATCCTGTGCTCATGGATTGGAAGAATTAATATTGTTAAAATGACCATACTGCTCAAAGCAACATACAAATGTATACAACATACAACATACAATGTAATCCCTGTAAAAATACCAATATAATTTTCACAAAAATAGGAAAAAATGTCCTAATATTCATATGAAGCCAAAAAAAAGAGCCGGAATACCTAAAGCAATCCTGACTAAAAACAACAAAGCTGAAGGGATCACACTACCTGACTTCAAAACATATTATAAGCCTATAGTAATCAAAACAGCATGGTATTAGTGTATAAAAACACAAACAAAGATTAATGGAACAAACTAGATAATCCAGAAATAAGTCCACATATTTACAGATAACTGATTTTTGACAAAGACACCAAGAACTTTGGGGACAGAACACCCTCTTAATAAATGGTGCTGGAAAAATTGGATATCTACATGCAGAAAAATAAAACTGGACCTTTGTCTCTCATGATATACAATAAGCAACTCAAAATGGATCAAACACTTAAACATGAGACCTGAAACTATACAACTATTAGAAGAAAATCTAGGGGAAACACTTCAGGACATTGGCTTAGGCAAAGATTTTATGGCTGAGACCTCAAAATCACAGGCAACAAAAACAAAAATAGACAAATGGTATTCTATTAAACTACAAAGCTTCTGCACAGCAAAGGAAATGATCAAAAGAGTGGAGAGACAACCTGTTGAATGGGAGAAAATATTTGTAAAATATTGATCTGACAGGAGACCAATATCCAGAATATACAAAAAACTCAAACAACTCAACAGTAAAAACCAAATAATCTCATTAAAAAGTGGGCAAGGGCATGAATAGACATTTCTCAAAAGAATATATACAAATGGCCAATAGATATTTGAAAAAATGCTCAACATCACTGATAATTAGGGAAATGCAAGTTAAAACTACAACAAGATATCATCGTACCCCAGTTAGAATGGCTGCTATTAAAAAAACAAAAAATAACAGATGCTGGTGAGGATGTGGAGAATAGGAAACAATTATACACTGTTGGTGGGCATGTATAGTAAATTAGTTAGTACAGCCACTATCAAAACAGTATGGAGATTTCTCAAAAAACTAAAAATAGAACTACCATTATATCCAGCAATTCCACTACTGGGTATTTATCGAAAGGAATGAAAATCAGTACATCAAAGTGATACCTGCACTCCCATGTTTATTGCAGCACTATTCACAATAGCAAAGATATGGAATCAATCTAAGTGTCCATCAGTGGATGAATGGATAAAGAAAATGTGGTTTGTATACATAATGGAATACTATTTGGCCATAAAAAAGAATAAAACCATGTCATTTGCAGCAACATGAATAGAACTGGAGGTCACTATGTTAAGGGAAATAAACCAAGCACAGAAAGACAAATATTGCATGTTCTGACTTATATGTGGGAGGTAAAAAAGTTGATCTCATGGAAGTAGACAATAGAATGATAGATACTAGAGCTTGGGAAGTGTAGAGTGTGGCAATAATGAAAGGTCGGTTAATGGGTACAAACATACATTTAGATAGATATGGTAGGGTGACTATAGTAACCAACCAAGTATTGTATATTCCAAAATAATTAGAAGAAAGGATTTGAAAATTTCTCAACACATAGAAATGATAAATACTCAAGGTGATAAACACCCCCCTCATGCCCGAGTTGATTATTATAGTCTATGCATATAACAAAATATCACATGTACCTCCATAAATATGTAGAAATATTTATATCAACAAAATCATATCAAGTACTTTAATTATATATCATAGTAGCAATTATTACTAAATAATTTTGGGGAATTCATAGGTAAAAATTACTGCCAGTAAAGTCTGATAAAGTAACATGATAATAGTGAAAAGAATATGCGATTTAAAGTTAAAGTTAGAAAGTTAAATGTCTCTTTTCTTTTTACTTTATATGAAGAAGTTAAAGGATTGCAGAAATAATACGTATTAATATTTTATTCTCTGGTTTTCCACTTAGCTATAATAGAATAGAATTTATATACAATTTGGATCAGTGAAAAGTACCCTAAAACTTAAAAAATTTTTTTTTTTTTTTTTTTTACCACCCAGTCACAAGTTTGAAAACTTAAAAAATTTTATCCCTGAAGAGCATTATGAGATTTTTAAAAATGACTTTTAAGTTCATAGTACTGTCATAATTTGAGGATATTCATTTTGGTATTTTAGAATTTTCAGTGGGAGAGTATATACTCCTGAAGAGGAAATACAGTACAAGGAAGTCCTCATTCAAATCAGGAAGATACTAAGTATCTGTGGACTTTATTCTGTCACACATGCTTATTTCTGATTGTCCTTGATATTATTAGAAGTTGCATGCTAATTTATTTTTGTAAATACTAGCAGAGGTAAACAGGTGACTTATCTGTGATTGACTCATTATGTTTGTGCCAAATTAATTTTGGAAAGCATTTTCAGGAGTTTTGACAAGATAACTCAGTTGTAATAGAAATGAATCAATTACAGGACTAATAGAAATCTATGAGAATGTTTCAAATATTCTGTAGATAAAAAGTATATGCATGTTAAATTTATTATCATGAAGAGTTCACACAGCTAGGTACAAAATACCTATACTAAATTATTTTTACCTTGGCATCTATTCCTATATGTGGTTAAATAAAAAAGCATTCTGGTTAATCTTTTTTGGGGGGGCTGGCTATGAAGCAAGACTTGAAGTTCTTAGTTACTCTACTGAGTTACATGACACTTTACTCAGAGACATACAATACTACTATATAAACCCGTAAGTCAAAATATTAATGCAGTGTTTCAGGCACTTTGCTGGGCAAGTACATATACAGGATTGAAGAAGGAGGAACATTAATCTAGTCCTTGAGCTAGAGCTGTTTCTGAGATGATTAGGAAAATCAGCAATTGCAGTTTGAATTATAATTTGTATGGTGCTTTTTGCATGTATTTTCAATTTAATCTTCAGAATGACCCTGTGACATAGGTGATGCTATCCCTGTTTTACAGATGAGGACGTTGATTATCAGAGATATTAAGTGTCTTAAATCATAGATGAACAGGCAGATTTAACCTTAATCTTCTGGCTCCATTTTCTTTATTTTCTCTTTCCGTCAAGTGGAAACACAGGCAACATATTAATACAAATTAAGGGATCAGCATAAATTTTATAGGGGGAGCAGTGCTTGAAAGACTTAAAGGAAAGGTAAAATTTAGAAATATATGAAACTAGGGATGTCTCAAACTGAATCAGTAGCCCATGGATTGAATTCAGCCTGCATATGACTTCAGTATGACTAGCCTTGAGTTTTCAAAGAGGCCGGAATTTGAATGCCTTAGGTAGAAAAAGGTTTTTCTAGTTTTTTCAGTCTGCATCACTCTGCTGTTCCCAGCTGACTCACATATATTATCTGCTTGGATTCTGATGTTCTATGAATATGCAATCCTGAGCTTAATGAATCACATGAATAAGAACATAGAGGGAAATATGTGGGTGTGAGTATAGAGAGCAATTGCAGCTGGCCAGGGCATAGGTTTTCTTTTTTCTTTCTTTTTGAGACAGAATCTCACTTTGTTGCCTGGGTTAGAGTGCCGTGGCATCAGCCTAGCTCACAGCAACCTCAAAGTCCTGGGCTCAAACGATCCTTCTGCCTCAGACTCCCAAGTAGCTGGGACTACAGGCATATACCACCATGCCCGGCTAATATTTTTTTGTATATATTTTTAGCTGTCCAAGTAATTTCTTTCTATTTTCAGTAGAGACAGCGTCTTGCTCTTGCTCAGGCTGGTCTGGAACTCCTGAGCTCGAATGATTCACCCCGCCTCGGCCTCCCAGAGTGCTAGGATCATAGCGTGAGCCACCGCACCGGGCCCTGGGCATAGGTTTTCATGAAGGGGACTGTGGTAGAAAGTTGTTAGGGAGCAGATTGTGGATGTTTTCAGTTCCTCATCATCCTTCAACTCCACTACTTCTTCCATGAAATCTGGGTTGGTTGGGTTGGCCAAAATCCAAGTGAGTAGGAATAAAGGTTGTCTTCTGTGAGGGTGAGTCTTTAGAAGAGAGGTCCTGAAATTTCAAGCTTAATTCAGGTTGTTCTAATTCTGTGGGAGACTGACTACTAGCACAGACAGGATTGCAGTCTTGAGTATCGAGTCTTGAGTATTGTTGTGAACACTGGCTGATATTAGGAGTACACTTTTATGGGATAATGGGAGAATGATGTTTTATCAGTGAAAAATTTTTGAGGGTCTGGAAAGTATAGAAATTTGCAATCAATTTTCTTTGGATATGTATAAAATTGTTTCCTGAGATACCTAATTGACGAAAGTGGCTGATTGGACACAATGGGTGGGCGTTACTTCTTTTCTTCTAGTGAACCTTTGAGTCTTTGAAGGAGAAACAGGGTTATGGAAAGTTATCCATATTTATATAAGGATTTTGAAATCTTTCTCCCCACCTTGGGCCTTTGCACATGCTTTATTTGCTTCATGGAATGTTCTTCTCCTGCTGTTAGTGGAGCTGATTCTTTCTTATCCTGTAGATTCTTTACCTATCAGCACAACTATCCTTCTTTTGAGAAATTGTCCCTGGACACTCAATTTAAAAAGAAGTTTTTTCTACCTTTATTCTGATCTTTAGTCATTTATTAATTTTCACCATGGCATTAATCAATTTATAGTTGTTTTGTTTATTTACATGTTTGTAGTAACATACTCTTGTAATAATGTACCCCATAGTACCCTTAGGGAATGTTAATTCAGTAGGGGAAGGGACCTTGAATTCGGAATCTAGGTCCCTGACAGAATGGATGCTCAGTAAGCATTTGTGAATGAATAACAAATTGTTGGGAAACAACTGAAGAAGAAAAATACCATGGCTATTGATGAGTGATTTCCATGTTATGTGGAGTATGTGGAAGGTGCATTTCTAATGTGTATTATAACAAATTCAATATATAATAGCAACAATGGACCTCATATATATACATGAAAGTTTCATACTGCTAAAGTGGAACATTGATTAAGTCTTTAAAAAATTATAGGATTGATATATTCTGGAGATAAAAAGTTTAAGTGACAGGAAAGTTATAAAGGGAAAGTAAAACTTTTCCTTTTCCTCAATTCATTTCAGTTAATCATTAATATATTTTTATATGTCTGTGTGAAAATTCTATGTATGTGTATATATCATTAACTTATCTTTCTTTAATTAGGTAATTAGTTAATTACCTACTTGTTATTTAAACCTTGTGATCATAGTATTAATATGGTTATGATATTTGCAATTTTCATTTAATATACCTTGGATGTGTTTTCATGTGTCATCACATAAATATATAATTAGCCTTTTATTTAACAGTTGCATACTAGTCTACTGAAGTTTACTTCTTCCATGGTTTCTTGACAGAAGTAAGCTGTTAATCTTATTGAAGTTATGTTGTATGTAATGAATTGCTTCTTTTCTTTTGTTTTCTGGATTCTCTCTTTGACTTCGGTTTTGATTGTTTGGTCTTGGTGTTTGTCTAGATTTTCATTGTCTAGGTGTAGATATCTTTGAGTTTATTCAACTTGGAGTTTATTGAGCTTCTTAGATGTGTAGGGGTAGTTTTTTTTCATCAAATATAAGATATATTGGGCTATCGTTTCCTTAAATATTCTTTCTGTGTCCTTCCTTCTCTTATTGTTCTCCTCCTTCTCTTTCTCATTTTCCTTATTCTCTATTCTCCTGTCCTTTTGGGACTCCTATTATCCAAATGTTGGTACTCTTGATTGTGTTCCACAGGTCTCTGAGTGTCTGTTAATTTTTGTTGATTCTTTTTTTCTTCCTGCTATTCATACTGAATAATCTCAATTGACCTATCTTCAAGTTTACAGATTGTGTCTTCTGCCATCTCAAATTGCTATTGAGACCCTTTAGTGAATTTTAAATTTCTGTTATATTACTTTTCAACACTAGATTTTCTTCTTGGTTCTAGTTATAATTTCTGTCTCTTTATTGGTATTCTTTATTTGGTGAGACATCTTTCTCATACTGTCCCTTGGTTCTTTAGAAATGGTTTTCTTTAATTCTTTGAAGCTATTTTATTTTATTTTATTTTATTTTGAGTCAGAGTCTCACTCTGTTGCCCAAGCTAGAGTGCTGTGGCATCCGCCTAGCATATAGCAACCTCAAACTCCTGGGCTCAAGCAATCCTTCTGCCTCAGCCTCCCAAGTAGCTGGGACTACAGGCATGCACTACCATGCTTGGCTTATTTTTTCTATATATTTTTAGTTGGCTAATTAATTTCTTTCTGAGGTCTTGCTCTTGCTCAGGCTGGTTTCAAACTCCTGACCTTGAGTGATCCTCCCTCCTCAGCCTCCCAGAGTGCTAGGATTACAGGTGTGAGCCACCTCACCTGGCCTGAAGCTATTTTAAATAGCTTATTTAAAGTCTTTGTAGTGAGCTGAATGGTGGCCCCAAATATATGTCCATATACTTCTCCTTGTAGCCTCCCTTATATGACAAAGGAATAACTATTACCTCATATGGCAAAAAAATGTGAATAAATTAAGGATTTTGAGAGGTGGAGATTATCCTGGATTACCGTGTGGCCCCCGGGTGTAACTACATGTTTCCTTACAAGAGAGTGGCAGAGGAAGTTTTAAGACACACAGAAGAGGCAAAGTGGAGGCTGACATTAGTGTGATGCAGCCTCAAGCCACAGAATGCTGGCAACCACCAGGAGGTGGAAGGGCAAGGAACAGAATCTTCTCTAGAGCTTCTGGAAGAAGCATGGCCCTGCTAACACCTTGATTTTAAACTTCTGGCCTCCAGAACTATGAGAGACTAAATTCCTGTTGTTTTAAGCCACCAAATCTGTAATAATTTGTTATGGCAACTCTAAGATACTTAGAGTATAAAGATACTAGTCTTTATCTAGTCTTTGACTACTAAGTCCATTGTCTGGTGTTCCTCAGGGACAGTTTCTATTGACTGTATTTTTTCCTGTTCAAGGCCCATGCTTTCTTGGGTTTCTTACATGTCTTATAATTTTGTATTGGGCAAAACATTGAACATTTTAAATAATATTATGTGGCAACTCTTAGAAATCAGATTCTTGCTCTTCTCCAGGATTTGTTGTTGCTGTTTGTCTAGTCACTTTTTTGAACTAAATCCATAAAGTTTGTATTCTTTGTTGTGTGTGACCACTGAAATCTCTTCTCAGTTAGCTTAGTGATCAGCTAATGATCTGACAGAGATTTCCTTAAATGCCTGTAACCCATAAGTCTCTAAGTCTTTGTTGAAGGGCTCTGTGTGGATTCTGGGCTTTGCCTTCACACTCAGCCAGGTCACTGACAATTCTGCTTTAGTCTTTGCCTCTTTCTTCCACAGAGCCTCAAGGTCAGTCAGAGGTAAGAATTTAGGGCCTTATCAGGTCTTTCCTGAGCCTGTGCATAGCCTCAGGCATGCAAACTACTCTACATATGCACATTGCACATGGGCCTTGCAGGTTCCCAGGAATACCGTTCCTTATGGACAATTCATTCCTCAGATTTCCCTTGATAAGCATTTTGATTAGTTTCTTATTTTCTCCACCTGTAATTTACTGCCTTAGGTAGCTGACAAATGTCTCTAAGGAGATTGTTGTTCACACTGGGGGAGCCCTAAGTCAGATCAAATAAAGGAAAGCCTTGAAAGCGGAGTCTACATAGGTCAAATTATGACAGTTCTCTGTTAATGGGGATTTTAAGGAGTTCTAACCCAATTCTGTATCCTATAGTGACTGCTAGACAGCTGATTTTCACTGTGATGGCAGCTTATTGGTTTTCAAGGCTACTGTGGAGCTGGGGATAGGGACATGGGAATAGGGCAAGCTAAAATGCTATAAAACTCACTGTTTTTACCACGATTCACTGTTTTTCTTAAATACATGCTCTCGGGATTGCTGCAAGCCTTTACTTAATTTCCAGAGTTCTGAAAAAGTAGTTATTGATTATTTTTCCCAATGTTCTGATTGTTTTATGGAGGAGAGTTTTGGAGGTCTTTATTCTGCCATTCTTGCTGATGTCACTCCAACATGTGGCTTTTGAACTTTGTGCAGTTTTAACAGAAAAAAACAAATTCTGTAAAATAATGTAAAGAGGTTCATTCTGAGCCAATATGAGTGACTATGGCACAGGGAGACATATGTCAAGAGTTCCTGAGAAAGTACACCTGAGGCAGTTGGGTTACAGTTTGGTTTTATGTATTTCAGGGAGACAAGGATTTCAGGTGAAATAATAAATCAGTACATGGAAGGTATACATTGGTTTCTCCTGAAAAGGTAGGATATCTTGAAATGGGGCTTACAAGTCATAGGTGGATTTAGAGATTCTTTAACTGGCAGTTACTTGGTTGAAAAAATTTAGAGTCAGTAGGAAAGAATGCTTAAGATAAGGGAGTTTGGTGTCTGTCATGTGTTAGGATGACAGCAAAAAGACTATGTTAACTAGATTTTATGGATTGTAAGGTGTGATTTAACCCTTGCCTGGCATGGCCTTAGGTCTTGTTTATAATTTGGTATCTTATTGCCACAAAATATGCCTTTTCAGTCTTATGATCTCTATTTTAACATTAACAATGTTCAATTGTTGTGTCTAAACTGCAAAAGGGAAGAGGTATGACAAGGCATGTTCAAACTCCCTTCCTGTCATGGCCAAGAACTCAGTTTTTGGAGTTTTTCTGGGTCCTGTTGGTCAAGAGGGAGTCCATTCAGTGGGTGGAGCTTAGAATTTTATTTTTAGTTTACAGCACCCTGCCTTTTAACCAATGAATACACAAATAGCAAATCCTTTGAGTCACTATTTGTTTATGGTTTGCTTATGTAAGGCAAGGTGCTCTGCTTTGGAGTGTCATTAATTGCCTTTTTTGGGGGATTGCATCCCATCCACTAGATTCTACTTCCTTCTGAATTGAGGGATGAGTAAGAATTTTCTGGATTCAATTTTTTCCATCCCTATAATCCTTATTAATGGTCATGAAAGTAACTGAAAGTTGATATCAGAAATCTTCACCCTCTTGCCTCTGGTTGGCACCTGTCAAAATGTGTGGTGTAAATTGCTATATTCCTTAGTTTGATTGCTGTTGGTACATTTTGATTTTTTTCTTTTTTGTATTTAATTTGTTAGGTTTAGAGGTAGAGGTTTTCTGTCTTCTCCTTTTACTGTCTTTTCTTGAAATGATACAAGATATAGATACCCAAAGGTGTTGTGCTATTGTAGATGTAATGAAACTTACTACATTACTAAGGAATATATTGGCGAGTCCATATCATACCATTTCCCATCTGCTATACAATAAATAGTAAATGTCTATCAAATGAGAACTGTCATTTGAAAAAATAAAATGTGTACCTTTTATTTTTCTGTCTGTGATTAGTTAGTAATGCCAGTTGCTAACTGTGACCATACCTAGTTTGTCATACTGAAACAAAATCCCATTTATATGTCATATTGTTAATATTTATTCTTAATAAATATTGAGGTGGAGGGCAGTAGAATGTGTTGAGAAGAATGAGAGATAGAATATATTTTGTTTTATTCCTTTAGATTCATCAAGAGTCATTTGATTCTTTAAGAGTCAACTTGATTCTTATAGTAGTATTATGGTATATACAGGTCTATATGACCCCCAAAGCTGACTATATAATATGTAAGTAATAGAAAAATTGGTAGTAGTAGTAATAATAGTTGTAATAATAGTAGTAGCAATGAGAAACTATTAATAATACAATTTTATGTTTAGCTCACTTGTGCAGGAATGGTTTTTGCTTTTTTTTTTTCCCCCACATCTTAACAATACTTTGTTCTTTTGTTTACATGGGTAAGATGTCATTATGAAACCTTTAAATTTTTTTTTTTTTTTTTTGAGACAGAGTCTCACTTTGTTGCCTGGGCTAGAGTGAGGGCTGTGGCATCAGCCTAGCTCACAGCAACCTCAAACTCCTGGGCTCAAGTGATCCTCTTGCCTCAGCCTCCCGAGTACCTGGGACTACAGGTGCGAGCCACCACGTCTGGGTAATTTTTTGTTTCATTTTTAATTGACTGGCTAATTTTTTGTATTTTTAGTAGAGACGGGGTCTTGCTCTTGCTCAGGCTGGTCTTGAACTCCTGAGTTTAAGCAATCCTCATGCCTCGGCCTCCCAGAGTGCTAGGATTACAGGTGTGAGCCACTGCACCCAGCGGGAACATTTATAATTTTATATTCTTTAAAGCTCCAATCCTAAAAACTGTCTTCAGAACATTACCATTTTTGCTTTTGTAAAGAAAAAAATTCTTAGTCTGTCTACTGTTTATTTAGAAAAAATATAAAATTTGGCAACTTCCAAATCAGCACAATAAGAGTTTTCCATCTCCCAGGAGACATCCCAGACCTAATGGTGGTGTGCTATTGTGGATGTAATGAAACTTACTACATTACTAAGGAATATATTGGCACGTCCACATCATACCATCATCCCACCCCCTCTTTGTCTCTCTCCTTACACCAGAATCCTAGGCAAATTAAAAAATCACACATACACACATACACTCCAGGAAACCAAATAACTGCATACCTCTTAGAAAGATGTTAGTTTTGGATATGTGAACAAACAATGAGTGTTCTTTTTTTCATGCCAATCATTTTATTTTTATATTTATTTCACTTTTTCTTCTGGACAGTTATTTCAGGAGGAGTGGATAAATTCTACTTATTCATTCAGTACACCATGTCAAATGCTGATGTCGAAGATCTGGATTCAATGTGATTCCTACCATCAAGGAAGGGGTTGTGTTGTGTGTGTGTAACTCTAGGAATTTCTTGAGTGTGATAAATAAGATATGTGTATTCTTACTTAACAGTGCTGTTTTTATTTTCAAAAAACATCTATAATGTTTAAAAATTTAGTCACAGCTCTTTAGTACATTTATTTTCATATGTCCCTGTGTAGCCTGTTTTAAGAGTTTTCTGATAGACTTAAGTTTTTCGAAATCTTGCATAATCTAGTGACTTTCAGAATTATGTTGTCAGGAATAGAATTTTATTGCTTGTAGGTTTACTTTTCACACATTTATACATGTGACTAAAAAAGGGAAAAGCTATTTTAAATTGGAAGTGAGCTTAGCTCATCTTATGTAGTCCCTTAAGAGAACATCAGTCTCAAGGATTTGGCACTTCCACCTACTTTATTGGATAGCAAGAGTTCAGGGGTCGCCAGTCAGAGTCAGTTTCTACTTTTTATGAAAGGGAATACTTCCCAAGTGTATAGAAAAAAGGACGTGAAAGAAGATAGAACGCTTTGGCTTGTGGTCTAAGCTCCTACTTTTAACTCATAATTACAGTGCTAACTATAATGTCTTGAGTTTAGGAAGGACTTAGAGAGGAATAAAATGGAATAGTTTATTAAAGCAAATGTATTTGTATTATGTAGTAAAGAACTTAAATAAAACCAAAGAGAACATTTGATTTAAATTGCATACTTATGAATAAGTTAATTAAAGATCATATTCTTTGAATATATAAACTCTGATGACATTATAAGATAAGTACTTTGAAAATTTTGTTAACTTTTTGAAATTGTGAGATGGCCTAATTTGTGTCCATCATCTTTGGAAAATATTTAAGTGATGAAATGTGATAATATTACATAGAGGAAAAATGAAAAAAAGCCTCTGCTTTATAAGATCTCATATTTTAAGACATTACATTCATTTACTCATTTTTATTCAATGTTCAGGGAGAAACATGGATGGACATTAATTAAATAAGCACAAAAATAAATAGAAATTTAAGTATGATAAGTCCTATAAAGTTGAGATTTACAGTGCTGTGAGAATACTATGTAGAGGGATTTGATGTTATCATAGTCCTCAGGGAAATTTCTCTGTGGAAGTGATGATGAGTTGAGCTCTGAAGAAAGACTAAGAGTTATTGGGCAAAGGGTAGGGTAATTGTGTTTCCTCTGCTTGAAATTATCCACATGTTTCATACTATACAATATATCTACATATCAGTAATGGCCTGAGAGATTAGCTCTAGTTCATCTCCCTTTTCAGATATAGAAACTAGAACCCCATAAAGTCTAAGTAACTTGCCTATGTTTCATAGCTAGTTTGTGAGATAAATGGAACAGGACTATGGTTTTATAATTGTCACTTCCATTAATTAGGCCAGGTTCAAGACATAAAAACAACAGAATAAAAATTGCACTTAACCTTCTATTCACTTATTCACTGATTTATCAGATATGAGTTATAAAGTACCTACTATGTAGAAAGCCCTGTGCTACTCAATGTAAGAGATATAGAGGTAAATGATATGTGGTGCTTGCTTTTAGGGAACTTAATATCTTTTGGGAAATGTAAAGGATAATCTGAATTTATAGAGTAAAGTGATATATATCAACAGAAAAATATAGATAAAATCTAGGAATTGAGAGGAAGAAGGGATTATGTCCATTTGTAATGTGTTTGTGAGGGCTTCCTGGAGGCTTCATAGGTAGGTGGACTTTAGTTGCTGTTGGTCTCTACTTGCTTTGTGTTCTTAGATCACAGCTTCCCTGCAAGTTAATTATGATTCAGTAGGGCCACCACTATGGAATGCTTCCTGTAGCTCAAAAAACTATCCTGGCCCCCTCAGACATTCATTCAACAAAGGCTTGTTGAGAGCCTACTATGTGCTAACACTAGTGATAAACGAAGATAGAGAATTTTCCAGTCCTCAGGAACCTTATAATCTGATAGGAAATACATATTAAATAAGTAATTAAGATAAGGTGTGATTAGTATTAGTGATAGCATGGTGTGGAAGATAAAGCCAGCACTCATCAATGATCATAACATTTCAAGGTCAATTGAAAGTGGTCCTATTAGTTCACATTTTAATTTGGTACCACCATAGTCTTTGATGGTCACTAGGAATACTCCATATTAAATCTAAAATTCATGATATCTCTTCATTGTGTGAAGAGGGAAGAGAGAAGGAGGATTCATGGGCTAAGATCATGGGCTTTGGGGTTCATGAGTGGAATCCATGGACAGTCCTGGCTGAACTTCTGTCAGTACTTTTTGGCTGGGTGATCTTGTATAATCAAATTAATGTCACTGCCCTCAGCTTCTCCAACTATAAAATGAGGAAAAAATTATATCTACCACTCAGAATTGTAGTAAGATGCAAATGAGATCAGTATTTACAGAATATTTCCTGGCACATAGTAAGTATTCAATGAGTAATCTCTTTTAAAAAAGGAATTTCTAGAAGAATGGCATTTAGTATCCTTATGTTGGATTTAGTATCCATGTAGGATTTTGACCCCATCTTCAGTGACCATTATCTTTCAGCAAGAAATCTGAACTCCTTGAGATGCTTCCCTCATATACATAAAGGGTTATGTTTCTCCTTCTTTCTTTTTAGTAAAGAGTTACAAAGATTAATAACATCATATAATTTTTTTTCAGTTTTAGGGAAAGATGCTACATAGATGTTGTTTTATTCCTTTCCTCAAATCTATCTTTACGCTAACATTGAAAATGCTTCAATTCTCTTTTTAATTCTATTTTTTTAAAACATGTGGCTGTTCACTTAGCTTTTACAGTGATATGTGGACATTTCTCATGAAACCAATAATTTGTGTCACTTTATATAGCATTGCAAAAGTCTTTTCTTGCCAATCTTGTTGTGACATGTAGCAATTGTTAGGTGAGATGGATACATATACAGATGCTTAAGCAGATTTTATTGATTATAAATAAAATAGCTTAAAAATAAAATCTTAAAAATATAATTACTGCTGCCATTTTTACACAAAAAAGTAGGAATAAAGCAGTAAAGGGCATTTCCTTGAGGATAGAGGATGGCTTGGTTTCTTCTTCATTGCACTAGGACACATTCAACCTGGAAACGTGGAAAGCCATCTTCAGAACCATTACAGTACAAAATGCCAGTTCATCCTTAGCAGTGCACAGAAGAAAGAAGAGTGAACAAAAGCTGAGCATACTTTCAGAAAGCCCCTGACACTATACTCAAACTGAAATATCTATAGGGAGTATCAATCTTCTCAGTACACTCAAGTGTACAAGAATTGTCTCATTATGTATTTCTTTTAAATCAACCTAAATCCGACTCTGAGCTCCCATCCAACCGGCTTGAGAGGAATTCAATCTCAGTCATAATGGGGCTCCCTTACTCACAATGTTGTGGGGCTGAGGTCCTGGGGTGGTGCAAAGAACAAAGTATTCAGGAGGGATGCTTGGTCTTTTATCCAAATTAGTTTTCCCTTTGATGTCTCTTGTCTACCAGTTTCTATCAATGGAGGTGTACTTACATTTTGGGTGGAACAGTTCTTGTGGTGTAGGAATGGCCTGTATGTTGTAGGATATTTTTAACATTCATGACTCTCATTCATTGTGATGACTGAAAAAAAATCCTTCTCTACCTTTCCAAAGTCCCTTAGTTGAGCCCCCAATATACCTACTCTTATCCTCCCAGCCAATCCTGTGGAATGTGATAGGGTTGGGGTTGTTGAGTCATGATTTAGTATGTGGGAACGCAGTAGGCTCAGGTGCTCTAAAAATAGAGTCTTGTGTGGCCACTTTGCTTTTGTTTTCCATTGGGACTCAACCTCTTTCCTGGAGCTCTGCAAGGGGTAAATTTGTGGATCTCTCTGGTCGTACTTTCCACAGACCAGCCCATCCTTAAGTTTGGGGCAATCTGTTTCTTTCTCATGCTGCTATGCCACACCTGTCCCCACCTTCATCTCACACCAAATGCATTGGCTTCCTTGTGTCTCCTAGTGTAAGGCTTTTGGAAAACTGTAGCCAACAAGGGAGATTCTCTTCAGGCTACTTCTGTTTTAGCCCTGCAAAGCAGAGCTATTCCACGGCAAAGGAGTGCAGAAGGCCTGGCTATCTTCTCAGAAGGTAGGGGTGAAGTATAAGAAGGCAAAATAGAGAATACAAAATACTAAATGTGACTCCAATCTTTTGGATTAATCAATGGCAGCAAAGCCAAAAAGCAAATCAATATTTTAATAACTGACCCTAACACTGAAACATAGATATATTTCTTTCAAAAATGAATGATCCTGCCCTCCTTCTGTGGTCTGATTTCTTTACCCTGAGGAATCAGAGCTCTGTAACTTGGGAAAACAGGACAGATGACCCACACAGGTAAAGCTGAGGCAAAGGCAGGGAATAACTGGACAGGGTTTAGGGATATATTTACTTTCTATCTGGGTTTCTCAATTGAATAACGGAACACAGAAAGCTATTTGAGCAACTATTTTTCTCAGTTCGCCTGTGGATACTACTTTCTAGTTTAATGGGAGAGAAGGTAGTTCATTACATCCAATGGATGCCTCAGGGCATTACAGTTTATTTTCCTTGCTGAACCTCCTGGAGTGGTTAGTGTTAATTCTTGTTTTTCTTGTCCTGTTGTCCTGTAAAATAATCAGAATGGTGGTTTGAAGATGGTTTCTCATCTGTTAAAGGAGAATGATAATAGCACCTACCACATAGAGTTGTTAAAGAATCAAAGAGATTAATAATGCATATAAGGTGGCTAGAACGCTATGTGGCACTCAGTGAGTACTATGTAAGGGAATAATGTTAATGTGTCCAGGCACTATGCTAAGTACTTTGTATGTTGGTGCTTTCTCATTTAATGCTCTTCTAAACCTTCCTGAGATAGATATTATTATTCCTATTTCACAGATGAGGACTTTGAGTCTTACAGAGTTCTTACTTGCCCAAGGAAACACAGCATGCAAATGGACAAGTTGGAATTGGTTGCAAGTTTGAAAGGAAGTATTCTCTCCCGAAATGTGGGGCAGAGAGGGCATTAGGTTCCCCTAATTGTTAAAGGCTTGGTCAGTATTATGCTGAATTTTGTCACCTATGTGTTTGCACACTACTTTCAGTTGAAAGTAGTGAAATGAAGTAGAAAGCTAATCAAAATCATCACGATCTTAAGACTGAAAAAAATGAATCTTTGTTTAAGACTGTTGAGTACAGAGCTTTCACGTGGAATATGTGTTCGATCCCCTTTACAGACTGGTGAAAAAATACACTGTAATTACAGCATTTAATGAAGCAGGCTAGTGGGCACTTTTGTAATGGGTTACATTTTATTTTCCTTAGGATAATGAGCAGGCTTATAACATAATGAGGATATTTTGGCTTTGGAATTGAACTCAATTTTATTTCTTTTTTTAAATTTACTCATTTATTTATTTATTTACTTTTTTAGCTAGTCAAAAATGGTTGTGGGCGGGGAGACAATGTTAAATCAACTTAACAACAACCCACAACCCTCAGACTAACTGAATCAATTTTAATGTAAGTCATTGGTAGCAACACAATTCAGAACATTTTAATATTTTAAAAATTAGAAGATATTCTTGTAGATCTTCACATTTTATATTTTCACATCATTGTGTAGAATAAAAGCTAGATCTCCTATTATTTTGGGTATGGATAATTCATAATAATTTAGTTGTAGGGATCTAAAGAGATCTTTTTTTCCCAGAAAAAGTCATTCATGGTTCCTAGTACTCATGTGTTTACCAGTTAAAAACTTTAAAAAATATGTTTGAGATGTTCATTTTTTGTGAAGAAAAACTACTGCTCCTCTGCTTTTTCATTGGCAAGTCATTGACAGACTTCTTGCTATGGATGTAATGAACATTGGTCAGGCAAATAATTTATGAGGAAGACCCTAAAATCAACTACGGCAACAACAAAAATAAGTAAGTAGGATCTGATCAAATTAAAAAGCTTCTGCAAAGCCAAGGAAACAATCATTAGAGAAAATAGACAACCTACAGAACGGGTTAAAATATTTACAGGTTATATATACAATAAAGGGATGATAAGTAGAATTTATAAAGAACTCAAGCAAATCAGCAAGAAAAAAAATCAAACAACCCCATTAAAAAGTCTGCAAAATATATGAACAGAAAATTTCCCAAAGAAGATAGACTAATAGCCAAGAAACATATGAAAAAATGCTCAACATTTCTAATCATCAGGGAAATGCAAATCAAAACCCCAATGACGTATCACTTAGCTCCAGTGAGAACAGCTTTTATCAAAAAGTCTCAAAACAACAAATGTTGGCGTGGATGTGGAGATATAGGAACACTTATACATTGCTGGTGGGACTGCAAACTAGTACAACCTTTATGGAAAGTAGTATGGAGATACCTCAAAGAACTAAAAGTAGACCTACGATTTGATCCAGCAATCCTACTACTGGATATTTATCCAAAGGAAAAAAAAAGACATTCTATAAAAAAGACATCTGCACTCGAATGTTTATAGCAGCACAATTCACAATTGCAAAGATGTGGAAGCAACTGAAGTGCTCATCAATACATGAGTGGATTAATAAAATGTGGCATATGTATGCCATGGAGTACTACTCAGCAATAAAAAATGGTAAACTAATATGTCTTGTATAAACCTGGATGGAGCTGGAGCCCATTCATCTAAGTGAAGTATCACAAGAATGAAAAGAAACAGAACACCACACCATTAAATTGGAACTAATTGATCAACACTAATGTGTACATATGGAAATAACAGTCATTGGAAATAAAGCAGGTGGGAGGGGGGAGGAGGGCATGGGTAAAATCACAACTAACAGGTACAATGTAAACTATCTGGGGGATGGGCATGGTACAAAAGCAATTTATGTAACCAAGTCATTTGTACCCCCATAATATTCTGAAATTTAAAAAAGCAGACCCTCTCCCCAAATAAAAACCTTGAAAACACACACACACACACACACACACACACACAGAGAGAGAGAGAGAGAGAGAGAGAGAGAGAGAGAGAGAGAGAGAGAGAGAGAGAGAGAGAAGTAAATATTGTATTAGGAATTCGACAGCAAACATGGAATTCTCTTTCAAGTATTTTAGATGATAAAGGGAAAAGACTGAGTAGTAAGTACCTAGAGGTGGAATTTTGGGGAGGAGGGGTTTCAGGTGGTAGAATTTAGCAGGTTTCTAGGTTGTGGGAAAGGAGCCTACCGAGAGAGAGATGTTGAAGATACAGGAGAGGGTGTGACCAATGTTCAGGTTCCAGATGAGGCCCAAGCTGGAGTGAAGAGACAGGCAGAAAGTGCATCTTGCATAGGCCTATAGGGTCATTTTTCTTGAAGGAAAGGAATGAAGATGGCTGTACATGAAGATCACATATAGGTTGTGCGTGTATGACAGTCCAGTGATAACACAGCTGATTTCAGCCATCTGGAGAAAGAATGAAGCAGTGACAACTCTTGAAAATGAATGTGGTGAGAGATGAAGGGAGTAGTGAAGGTTTATACTAGTTTTTGAAGTGCTGGAGTTAAGAAAAAAAAAGCAACCAAAGAATTGTTCTAGGGATTGTGTCTTAGTTTGTAGTGACAACAGTGCAGAGACTATGCAGGAATAAGCTGTGAATAGTTGAAGGCCTGGAGTTTAAGCTTTGACTTTGGCAACTTGGTTTATAGGTGCTGAGACATGTGTAGGAAGATAATATTTCCTTTAGACCAGTGATTTTCAAACCTAACCGTTACTTGGAGAACTTTTAAAAAACAGTGAGGTCAGAATCACCCCCAGAGATTCTGGATTAACTGATCTGGTGTGGTACAGACAGGACCATCTGTATTTTTAAAGATCCCCAGGTGATTTGACTATGCAGTCATGGCTAAGAACCACTGCTTGAGACCAGTGGTCAGCAAATGTTTTAACAAGATCCCCAAGTGACTTGCATGCAGATTCTAGTTTGAGAATCATTTACCTGCTTCAGGCCGTATTCCCTCATTCCCACCCAGGTCAGAAAAGTAGGGGAGCCTCATCATTCCTCCTATTGTCTCAGTGCCCTTTCAGTGGAAGCTAGAGAGCATTTAAGGAGAACTTTGTGGTAAGCAGCTGTCATCCAGGTGTTCTGAACTGGTGAACAATTCAGATAGTCTGGGTTTCGGTCCTAGAGATACAAGTGGAAAGTTGATGTTCTGTTATAAAAGTGAGGAGTTTAATTTATATTTTAGTACATGTAGAGGTTCTGTCTTTTTACAGAACAAGCATACTAAGCTTCTTAGAGGCAGGACCAAACTTTTCTTTAAGAAACACTTTGAATTAATTCAATAGCTTTTTAAGGACTTTGTTTTTAATGACCCCACAAGAATTAAAGCCAAGGGTATGTGAGAGATCATTTCAGCTGTGCTTTGTGAGAGGAAACCATGGAATAATATTAACTATCTAAAAACTAGCATGCACACTCATAGAAAGACTGTTACTGAAAGAAGTGTTCCCCTTTAAGCATTGTACAGATTAAAAAAGTGAATTACTTAGCAAATAAGACTTGATTCATTTCAGAGAAATGGGAAACAAGTGGAACCCAGAGCACCTTATTACAACTCTGATATGGCAAAGTCAATTAACTTTTTTAAACCTGGGTTTTATAATCTGTAAAATGAGGATAATGTTTTCTGTCGGGACCATTTTTTCCAGAATTATTGTAAATATTAAATGTATGGAAATGTGCTCAGAAAAGTACTAATCGATATTAGTATGTAAATTAAGTCATGCTATTGCGTGTTTTCAAGGGCTAGACTAAGACTGTGTATTTCTGGGCTGACACAACAACCACTAGGACTGTCTAAAACAGTCTTCAAGCTGAACTGAAGTATTTGTTCTGTAAGAAACAATTTCCCTTTATCTCCAATTACTACACGTTAGCTGACTTACTTCCCATTTGACTCTGGTCAGAATAAGATTAATAATGAGACTGCAGCAAGAGTAAAATGTTAATCCCCCCAGGATGTGGAGGAAAACCACATGCATACAAATGTGTTTAACATTGATTTCCCACATTATTTATTTTGGCTAATTTCCTTTAAGCTCACATATATGTGTGGATTCAGGCACCTGTTGAAGAGAGTATTAAGCATTGACTTATTTTGTTCATTCATCTTTTTTTATTACCTCATTCTCCCTCTTTCATAAAATACAAAACATCACTTCTTTTTTAAAACAGTAATTGGACAAAGAAAGACAAAAAAAATCATAGGCTCTTAAACTTTGATGCTATACTTATATGACCATAAGGGAATGACCTCCTCTGACTTTCTACATTTTCTTTCAACAAGTTTAATCTTGCAGAAATTTTAAAATATGAATACTAAATTGGAATTTTAAAATAATATACAGCTGATAGACTTTAAGAAAGGCAATACTGTCTCGTACTTAAGAGAGGCGTTACTGTCATGCCACTCTTAACAGAACACTCTGATGATAGATTATTTAAATGGTTAAAAAATGCATGCAGAGTGGTCCTTTCCAGCTATATCTCCCAGTACACGTCTGTGATGTGTACATTATACTCCAGCCAAACCAGACTGTTTCTCAAAGGAGTATGCATTTTTCTGTGGTTGGAACTTTGCTTACAATAGTCTATATTTAGAAAGCCCTCTAGCCACCTTTTACTGACAAAATCCCATCCATCCTTCAAAGCTCAGCTCACAAGCCTCCTCATTCACATATCCTTCCTGATCCTGCCAACTAGATGTGATATTTATCTCCTTTGAGCCCTCAAAGCACTTTGTATGTACCTCTCTCATGGCACTTAGCTTATTTTGCCTTATGTTTTACTTATTTGTGACCTTGACTTCTTTTCTCTGCTAGGCAGCTGGAGAGTAGGGACTATGTCTTCTTTATTCTTGAAACTCTTGAAAGTTAATGCTCCTATTTCCTCAAGAGATCATTCTTGAGGAGTCTAAGGACAGACTGGTCAGAAAAGGGACAATACATCAAGCTTAAGTTTCTTTGCCTTTTGGATAATATTGATCAAAGGGGAGTATATTATATTTAATAATGGAAATGTATCTAGGTTAAAAGTTGAAATATAATATACTAAGTAGGTAAATGAAAATGCATGTAGAGATTGTGGAGAAATCCATGAAATAACGAGAGAAAGAAAGGGAATGTTGGTATTATTGTGATCACAAGGCTGAGGTGACTTGAAAGCTCTGTTGGACAGTGTAACTGATGCTGTTGATGTCCCATTCCATATCCCTTCCATCTGCTCTGAGCTCTCCTGCAGTTGTGGGTGACAGGTCCTAGTCGTATGACAGATTCCCACCTGAAGCATCTATGTCTCTCTGAATCTATGACTGAGAGCTTACTTTCATATCACAGGTTCTTGCTTACCTCTCACAGAGAAGTTCAGAAATGCCAGGATTTGATGCCCCCTCACTCTAGTGAGGTATGAAGTATGGGGCGGTCAATGGTTGAATATTTCACCTTATCTATCCCTTGAAAAGACAATTCTGAGATATATTACCTGTTATTCATCAGAAAGACCTCACTGGGATTGAGTCTCAGTTGGCCAGAGCAGTAACCTTGTCATTAGCACATTCTTTATTGGCTCTTCTTCTGGATCTGCCTTTTAAACCTCCCTAAACTGTGCTTCCCAGGGTCACATAACAAATAGGGTCTTGTTTTGGGTCAGCTTTCACTAAGACATTCTGATCAAGTAGAGCTAAGGTTTTAGCAATGCATAAATTAGTTCTCTTATAAGGGCCAATCTTCATATTAATGATATATTGACAATATAATACAGGTAAAAGAACAATAGAGTAATAAGAGTGGGAAAAAGGTGGTGTAGTTTGCTTCATTTTGGAGAAGGATTTTTGGAAGGGACTGGGAGGCATTTGTGCAATGATCAAAGGATGGAATTGTAAGGGGATCATCTTGGGTTGCAGATAAAAGTGGTTGCATTGAGCCTCCATGCTTGAAAATATAATGTGTATTACATACTTCTCATATTTCTCTCCTGATGGTTTTGTGCATAACCAATATAAATAAAATAAACATTGTACAAAGCTGCCATGTCTCATTGCTATTTCACTGCTGTTGCAATGTGGAAAGTGAATCTAGAAGTAATATAATAGATAAATCTACATTGTCACTCTTTTGCATTGATGAAGAGGTTTCCAGAAGACTGATTTTGATTTACCAATCAGGAATTTAAAAAATATATACCATATTACATTTATTTCTCACACATGTGGAAGGATAATATTTATTTATACTAACTTATAGATTGTTATTTTACCTAGTCAAATTAGATTTTCATTTAACTTTAAGGGAAATAAAAAAAACCAGAAGCAAAATAATTCAAAAGTCTAAGTCTAAAATCCCTGAAGAGATTTAAGGTATGAAAGAAGATGTGAGGAAGAAATTAGGACTCCTTGGTGATAAGTGATAGAAAACTTAACCAAAATTGGCTTAAACCAAAAAGAGAATTTATTATTCCTTATAACTTGAAGATCCAGGCATAGAACTACTTTTTTTTTTTTGAGACAGAGTCTCACTTTGTTGTCCAGGCTAGAGTGAATGCCATGGTGTCAGCCTAGCTTACAGTAACCTCAATCTCCTGGGCTTAATCAATGCTACTGCCTCTGCCTCCCGAGTAGCTGGGACTACATGCATGTGCCACCATGCCTGGCTAATTGTTTGTATATATATTTTTAGTCAGTCAATTAATTTCTTTAGATTTTTAGTAGAGACAGGGTCTCGCTCTTGCTCAGGCTGGTTTTGAACTCCTGACCTTGAGCGATCGAGCCACTGTGTCCGGCCAGACCTACTTTCAAACTAACTTGATTCATGACTTTACATCACTAGGATCATTTTCAGGCTCTGCTCTTAATGGGGTAGTTCTGTTCTCAGACTGTATGGTTAATGCCAGAGCTTTGAGAGTTTCTTCACTACAGTAAAAGATAATAGAACAGAAAAGAGAATTCGTACCAAAATTCAGGAATTGTTTCTCATTGGACCTTGTTGGCCTGATTTTATTATCTATAGGTTAACAAAATGAATACATTAGTTTTTTTTACCTTTTGCTTTCTAATCTGTATGCCATTAATTTCTTTTTCCTGCTTTATTGCATTGGCTAAGACATCCAGTATAATGCTGAATAGAGAGTGTACGAGTAGGCATTTTTGCTTTACTTCTGAATATTGGAGAGAAATGGCTTAGTGTTTTGCCATTAAGTATGATGTAGTTTTTTTTTGTTTTAGTATATAGATTTTATCTATCAGACTAAGTCTCTTTCTATTTCTAGTTTGCTAAGTATTTTTTTAAATCATAAACTGATGTTGAATTTTGTTAAATGTTTTTTTCTGTGTCAATTGAGATGATTATGTGGATTTTATTCTTTATTCTGTTAGTATGGTGAATTATGTTAATTAGTTCTACCTTGATTTTTGGAATAAGCCTCACAAGATCAAGATGTGTATCCTTTCTATAAATTGAATTCAATTTGTGTGTGCATGTGTGTGTGTGTAATTTTTATGTCCATGCTCTTGAGAGATATTGGTTCATTTTATTATTTTCCTATAATATCTTTATCTAGTTTTAGTATCGAGGTAATGTTGATCTCATAAAATGAGGTGGAAAGTGCATCCTCTTCCTCTTTTTCTGAAAGAGTTTGTGTGGGAAGGTTTAAATATTTTAATTAATCTATGGTTTTGCTCAGGTTCTCAAGGAATAGAAAGTCAGTTTTACCTAAATGCATGAATCGACAATGGAAGGTAGAAAACATTGAAAAAAAATTGAGGTACCATTGCCATAAGAAAGAAATGTAAAAGCTGAGCAGCAGATACAAGAAATGACCATTCTACACAGTGAGGCAGAATACAGACTCTCACCACCAAGAATAGATAAGATTCCCTGGGTTGATTGGGCAGAAGGGATGGAAGCGGTAGAATGGGAAGACAGCCTCTCAATGAAGGGTCACAAACAAGAGCAGAGTTAAGACCTAAAGGCTGCTCAGCACATCCCTTTGAAGTAGCTAGAGTGCTTTTGTTTTATGTCCTCCTTTCAACTTCATGTTACTGTTTAGCTGTGATTTACTCCTTTCTTGTCAATCATGAATTATTCTTCCGAAAGTGAGGAAAGATTTTTTGATTTGGTTTGATTCTTTTTTCTTTCTGTATCTCACAAAGCCTCAGATATATATTTTTTAAATTATACTCTCTGGTCTTAAAAAGGAGAATTCTCCGTCATTATCAGCTGGTACAAAATTTACTTGGGCTTTTATTACACCAAACCTAAGAAATTATTGTATGACAATATAAGCTTCAGTAGTGCCTTGCACAGTTCACTTAAACTTTTTTACAAGGTCTGTTATGTACTAGGTAGCAATAGGGCTAGACCCTGAGATGATTGCTCTGCCACTTTGTAAGTGGAAGTGTTGAGCACTGAGAACTGGACAAGGAAATAGGGGAGTGGAATAGCGTGTGAAAGACTACTAATTTATTAACTTAGATGGGACATTGTTAGGGCCCAAGAAGAGAGTGATCAATTAAATTTATGAGAACTCAGGAAAGGTAGGTTATGGTCTCTTTATTCCTTGGGGTTTGCACTTCCAATTTTGCAGTCTGGGAGTTGGCCATTCAATTAATCTAAGGAGTGATAAGCCCTAGGGCAAAGGGACTCACAATGACCAAATTCTGATATTAGCTAGAAACTAGTTTAATAACCCAAAATAGGAAATACCTTTTCCTAGAAGGGAAGTTTACATAAGACCAGAAGTAACAAGAGCTATAAATCAAGACCAGAAAGCAACTTGGTGAATATATGGTATTTGAACAAAGAAGGATCTCTAAGGAAAATCCTATTCCAACTATTTGGCTACTCTTGAAATTTAGTGAGGGGTCCTCTCTTCTTAACCATGATCCTATTTCTTTCTTTCTGGTAGCCTTTCAAAATGCTCCAAATTGCTCCCTTTAAAATTTTTATTTTCATCAACTTTTTTCTTCGTATCAAACATCCCCAATTTTTTTTTTTATTTTTTTATTTTTTTTATTTTTTCTTTCTTTATTTTTTTTTTTTTGAGACAGAGTCTCACTTTGTTGTCCAGGCTAGAGTGAGTGCCGTGGCGTCAGCCTAGCTCACAGCAACCTCACACTCCTGGGCTCGAGCGATCCTCCTGCCTCAGCCTCCCGAGTAGCTGGGACTACAGGCATGCGCCACCATGCCCGGCTAATTTTTTATATACATATCAGTTGGCCAATTAATTTCTTTCTATTTATAGTAGAGACGGGGTCTCGCTCTTGCTCAGGCTGGTTTTGAACTCCTGACCTTGAGCAATCCGCCCGCCTCGGCCTCCCAAGAGCTAGGATTACAGGCGTGAGCCACAGTGCCCGGCCAAACATCCCAAATTTTGAAAAACACATTCAGTGAACATTGATATAATAACAATAATAGCTAATATTTATTGAGTGTGTATGTGCCAGGCTGTATTCTAAATGCTCATATGGATTATCTCCTTTACCCCTCATAAGCACTCTGTGAAATAGGTATTATTATCTCTTTTTTTCAGATGAAGAAACTGAAGCTGGTGGAATTTAAATATCACCGAAAGGCATACCGCTAGAAAGGGTGGATCCAGAGCCTGTGCTATTTAGCATTCTGTGATTCTGCCTCAGTCTTTCTTTTGAGCTGCTTGAGACATTAGAGATGAATTAGGTTAATCTGTTTTCATTTTTAGGATGAGTGAATAGAGAAGATTATGGGAGCTCAGTTTATGGCTGACATAAAAAACCAGGCTGCTTGCTCTGACTGTGCTTTCTGACATCCTATGGCTTGGAAATCAACTGCTTCAATGAAGAAGGGCAACTTGTGTTATATAAGGCACACATCTTCTTTTTCATTTTATAAACTTCTATATGGGTAAAATTGATGATGAGATAGAAAAATAAATTCCCATAACAGTCTACTAATGCAAAGACAGTGAAATTTTTGTTTGCTAGATATTATTTTCACCTGCTTTCTGTTTTTTCTGAAAAAAAAAATCCACATTTGAAAATATATCTTGCTTTTTCTCTTTTTGGCTTGAATGTGTTGGGATGGGAATCCACATATGCATTTTAATAAGAGCTATATTAAATGGTTCTGGAAATAAAATCAATCTCTCTCTCTCTCTGTCTCTGTCTCTTTCTCAGCTTTTAGAAAGTCTTTTCTCATTGCTTCATCCTGACTGGGTAGAATCCATCCTTTTTAGGGTGAGAGGAAGTTCAGTCTCCAAACAGCTTAAGTTTTGGACTCTCCAGAGCAAGCTCTGCCAACTTTCTGATTTATGTGTGGTTTTAGTGATGAGGACTACTGTCTTCCATGGATTTAGGTGAAAACACCAGAGACTTTTTACTGGAAACCTCACTTTGCACTTCACTTAATTTCCAATAGGTCAGAGGCAGCCCAAGACGTGATTATGTGCGTGGAGGCATTATCTGGTCTCTGTCTCAGTATCCGAGTTACTTATTACATTTTAAACTGTAACCTTATTCCTCATGTCCTTTGTTTATTCTTACATGTATTTTTCCATTTTCCTTATTTTGCCTCTGGGAAGTAAATGACTATAAACCAAATGTTAAACATAATAATTTTCTTTTTGGGGTAATTTTCCATAATTTTATTATGTTTTGTACAAAAATGCAAGTGTTTTTTGCTGCTGACCTGGCACAAAAATGAGGAAGTAGGTAAGCAGAGCATTATTAAAAATCCATCAATAAATAGAGTCTTATGCAAATTTTGTTCACAGATAATTAAAATAAGACTCGTTATGCTGAATGAAACCTGGGTAGTATTTTATCCAAAATACACTTGAATAGGGTACAACTTATTTATCTCACTGTGTTCAAAACAGTAGTAACACTTTCAGGGACACTGACTTTTGCTAGAGGGACTGTAAGCTAAAGGGCCAGGGGAGGACCATTTGCAAGGGAGGAATAAAAACTGCCTTTTAAACTGTTAATATGTTGGGGAAAAGGAGAAACGTTACAACAGGCCTAAAGTAGAAGGAACCATTTTAATATTCAGGAGCATGTTCATAAAACCAAACAGGTCATTGTGACCTGAACACAGGACAGAGTAGCTAGCTAAAACTTTTAATTTCTGTTTGAGGCTATCCTTGTCTCTGCTTTTGATGTGCTTAGATGATTCACAACCTCTTTCTACTTGATTTCTTCATAGGAAAGTGCAACTAATTTGTTGCAGTTTGAAGGCAAGTGTGTTTTCATGTTTTCTTTATCTAAATAGCAAACAGGTTGAGTTTACAATGTTAACATGCCCTTTTAATCTCTTTGAAAATTAGTTTTGGAAAAAGCATCTGCTCCTGGGATACTTTGTTATTATTATTATTATTATTACAGTTTTTGAAACAGGATCTCTCTCTGTCACCCAGGTTGAAGTGCAGTGGTGTGATCACAGCTCACTGCAGCCTCCAACTTCTGGACTCAAGTGATTCTCCCGCCTGAGCATAGAAGTAGTTAGGACTACAGGTGTGAGTCACCACACCTGGCCCTCAGATTATTTTTGATTGGTTTGCTGGCTGATGAAATGTAACCAATCTAGGTGGAATTGCACATTACATTCTTTTGTGGATTTTCTTTTCCAGGTTTTAGCAACATAGGAAAAGGAGATAAGGAAGGGGTCACAAAAAGAAACTGCACTGGCTTCATTCAGGGCCCAATATAAAGTGGACCAATCATTTAGGAACTGAGTAGAGACACAAGCACTGCCCTGTCTGGATCTCAGGAGGTTACACTTCTGGATGTCCTTGAGCAAGTTGCCCAATTTCACTGGGCTTGACTGTCCTCATCAGAGGGATGAAAAATTAGGGCCAATGAGGTTCCTTATAGAGTTTCTTTCTGTTCCACAATTCTAGGTAAAAGAGGAAAGGTGACACTGGTCTTACTCATTAGGTAGGGATCCTTGATACCTTGTACAAGAGTGCAAGAGTGGGTACATACTGAGGAAGTGACTTCTGTAATGATTTTTTTTTTTGAGACAGAGTCTTGCACTGTTGCCTGGGCTAGAATGCTGTGGCGTCAGCCTAGCTCACAGCAATCTCAAACTACTGGGCTCAAGCAATCCTTCTGCCTCAGTCTCCCAAGTAGCTGGGACTACAGGCATGCCCAGCTAATTTTTTCTATATATTTTTAATTGGCCAATTAATTTCTTTCTATTTTTAGTAGAGACAGGGTCTCTCTCTCTCTTGCTCAGACTGGTTTCGAACTCCTGGCCTTGAGCGATCCACCCGCCTTGGTCTCCCAGCGTGCTAGGATTATAGGCGTGAGCCACCGTGCCTGGCCTGTATTCATTATTTATCTGTCTTTCTTGTTGTGAGGAAGACATTCCTTCAGAGAAGTCTGTAGTCACATTTGTTGTTATCTCTTCACACATAGAGGAGATTCTGACATATGTTGTTTGTTAAATTTTTAAAATATATTTCAGAATATTATGGGGGTACAAATGTTTTGGTTACGTGGATTACTTTTGTACTGCTTGAGTCAAAGTTATAAGTGTGCCCATCATGCAGATAGTGTATGTTGTACCTTTTACATGTGACTTCACCCATCCCCCTCCCCCCTCCCACCTGCATGGTTTTCATTGAGTTTTACTTCCATCTGTGCATGTGAGTACATGTGGTGTTTTTCTATTCTTGTGATATGTCACTTAGGAGGATGGTCTCCATTTCCATCCAGATTGTTGTAAAAGGTATTAATTCATTTTTTTATGGCTGACTAGTACTCCAGGGTATACAAATAACACATTTCATTAACCCTCTCATGAATTGATAGACACTTGGGTTGATTCCACATCTTTGCAATTGTGAATTGTGTTGCAATAAATATCTGAGTGCAAGTGTCTTTTTGATAAAATGACTTTTTCCTTTGAGTAAATACCCAGTAGTGGGATTAGTGGATCAAATGGTAGGTCTACTTTTAGTTCTTTGAGGAATCTCCATACTATTTTCCATAGAGATTGCACTAGTTTGCAGTCCCACGAACAGTGTTTAAGTGTTCCTTTCTTTCCTCATCCACGCCAACATCTACTGTTTTGACAGTATAGCTACTTGTAGAGAAAAATGCTTCTCAGGCCAACAGAGGCTGTTCAGTATGATCCTGTGCTCTGCCAGGTCCTTACTGCTTACAGAGAGATGTGCTCCAGCAGTGCTGGGAATAAGTGGTTCCTATTCCTAATTCTGGTATCTTTATGAAATTAGCTGGCTTTTGCCTGAAACATAACACCAGCTCTCTGGTATGTTGAGCCAGTGTTCAATTTCTAGACCTCTTCATCATGTAAAACCCAAACCTAAACCTCATCACCTTTCTGCAAGCTGCATAGGAAGTCTGAGATGAGAACCCCCCCTCATAGATCCCCCAGAACAGAAGAGTTTAAATAGCCAGGCCTCCTCCTGGGCTGTTTTGCTGAGGCTAATGTGTCAGTTTACTGATACTGGAGAAGTAAGAGAGTCCCAATTATGTGTATACAGTGCCCCCCAGGTAAACGCAAAACACTCATAGGATATGTGTTATATAAATATGAACCTTTATCTTTTCATTTCTATAATGAGGATAATGTCTTTTCCTTTTCCATTACCATTAAGATAATATGTTTCCTGTTTTAAAATTAGCATTTGAATATGTAATGGTTTAATTATTTAATTACAAAGCACATTCACTTTGCTTCTTATAATATCAATGTTACTTATTATAGAAATATTTTACAAAATTAATGTTTTTAACTATCAGGAAATATCCTTTTCAATTTATGAAATCCTACAATGCTATCACAGCAGATTTTAATTGTAATGCCGTTGGGAAAGTAAAGTGGTTTATTTAGGTTAAGTAGATAGCTAACCTGATTAGGGCTTGTTCAATTCTGAGTTAATTTATACTAATCTCTTTTATTCAGAAAGTTATAATTTAGTCATAAAAATATAGCTCAGGGATAAGTATGCCAAAAATCTGTCCTAGTCTTTTGAGAAGTTTTTAAAAGAGTAAATAATATTGCAAAGTGTACTGGTTTTTTAGGTGCTCATTCATATTCAATGACAGCTGAGAGAATTCTGAATTTTTACAATAATCATTTGGCTTGGGAGTAGAAACAAAGGATCCCTCAGCTATTTTTGCTGAGCTTTAAGTTATACATATGGACAGAAAACTGGGAAATATAATGATAGTCTAGGTTCTTGGTCTAAAACAAATGTAGAAATAAAGTCTACCTTACAAAAATAAAATCTTAAATATATTTTTTGAAAAAGACAAAAAAAAGAACAAAGAGCTTTAAGGCCTTCTTTTAAGACTACAACAAAGAAAACAAAATATGAATGAAAATAAGAATTCAAATGCACAAACTTATAGGAAAATGCCTGCAATTCACCTTATTGTCATCAGATAAATTTTGCTGTTGATATCTCTGTGGATTCCAGACACATTTTGACTTGACTGACTTGGCATTATGAAATAAAAATATAATAAGTGTACCTATGTTATATTTCAAAAGCTAGATGAAATGGCTTTTAAAGTTTAAGAATAATTCCAGATAATTTGTTTTAATAAAACAATAAAAGTCAGAAAGCATTTGTCAGAATATTATCTGAAATTAAGATAAACATTCATTTAATTATTTATTATATCTTTAAAGTTGATAAAAATATAAAATTTTGTATATACCAAAACTGTGGTAAAATTAAAAAAGTGTCATTATTTATGGCCTGATAAAAAGCAGTCCAATTTAAGTCTTAAGAAGATGGAAATATTATAGTAAGCATTAGTACTTAAGATCATGCCTAAAGAAAAAAAAGAGAGAGAAAATATAGTTGGACTGAGTCTCTATGTATTAAAGAATCAACAGCATTGACAATACTTTGTTTTTGATCTTCCCTCATTCAATTTTGGCAATCCTCAACAAAAGGATTAGGCAGGATCTTAGCTCTTAGAAGCCTTTTTTTAAGGAATGAATTAGGAGTATAACATCCCCTATCCACCACCAATTTATGGATTGGCAATATAAACTAGAAGAGCATTTTCATTTATATTTCTTCTAAACTAGACTATCTTAGCTTAAAACAGAACACATTATCTGAAATAAGAGCCATCCAATTCATTCCCTAGTGAGGCTGGAATAGTTTTCTATTACCATAAACTCACTAACCTACCCCTGAGTTCAGATGTTTTCTTCAGTTCTGTTTTACCTATTTCCCTTGGAAGGATATTAATGGTTTGTTGCTTTTGATGCCAGAAGGTTTCTCCAAGTCATTCAGACCAAATGTACTTTTCTGTAATCTTTTGGTAGTCATTATGTAAAAAAATTTAGAAGGCATATTGAAGGCAATGACTTTCTTTTTTAAAAGACAATAATTCCTAGAGCATTTTTTAAACTTAAAAGCAATTTTGTTATGGTTATCTCCCTTCTTTTAAATGACAGATGCTCCTGGGTGTCAATGTATAATGCGTGTACTTGCATATTCTATTTATCATATATGTTGGAGCTACTTTTCAGGGCATATACTTTAGTGATTTTCTAAAGATGCTCATCTACATTACTAGTAATTTAGGAAACCTAGTCACTATTTTAGTCACTTTCATTTAAACATTTTTGTTCCAGAAATCATGTTAGAAACTGGCTTATGGAAACCGAGAAGGATTGACTTTCTTTGATTATTTTTATCCCACCAGGATATCTCCTCCTACCTACCTACGGAAGGTGACCTCATGGAACATTTTTCAGACTTAGTTTCTCACTATTATAGTCTCTCACCAAGTCCTACTTTTTCAAGGCAGTACCCAATTCTCTGAGAATATTTTTCACTCTTTTTCTTTTTCACAGTTTACCTAGATTATGTTTATTACCAAAGCAAATTTTCCCCTTAGTTACCTGTCACTTGGGAGGAATCTCAAATTTGTAGAATTAAAACAATACATTTTTCTTTTATAATTACAACTTGAATTGAATCCATACCATTAAAATAACATTTATGATTTTTTTTTCTAATTATAAAATTAAAAAATTCTCGTTGGAAATTTGGAGAGCTCAGGAAAATACCAAAATGCTAGAGAAAAACAAAACAAACAGAAACAAAACAAAATCATTTGCCCAAAGATAAGTACAGTTCCTATTTTTGTGTCAGTCCTTCAAATAGTTATCTTGTTAACTTATAACCATTTATTAATAATCCCTCAGTGATTAGTACTTATTTTTTGAACTCATACACACAGGCCCACATGGTTCTGGATTTTATGTTCTCTTCTATTGTCTCCTATTGCTTCAGTTCAATTCTATTATCATTATTTCAGCTTTGTAACAAGTTTAGACTCTATTTTTATAAACCCTATAGCATTCTTCATTTTTAGTATTTTCTTGCCTATTATAATATTATCTATACTTTCAGAGAAAATTTTGAGTAAAAATATGACATTAAAATATTTTTTTTCAGATTTTGATTGACACTGTTTTAAATGTAAAAATTAATTTGATTAGAATTGACCTATTAAGCATCACTGAATCTCCCTATCTAGAAGCATGACCCTAGTCAACTTTCACATTATGCCCCTTGGCTAAGTTTTGTAGATTTCTTAATATAGGTCATATGCTTTTCTTGTTATCTTTTCCTAGATATTTTACATCTTTTCAGAGCTAAGATGGGTAGGATCTTTTCCCATTGTGCAGTATAAGCATGTAATATAAGCATAGGGTAACTGCTTATATTATATGTGCTCCTGACTGACCATGACCTTTATTATTTCTAAGTAGTTATAATTCAGATGTCTTGAGCTGTATTATAATAACCATCTCCAATTTTAGTTACTTTTAATTATTTTTTGTCCAGTTAATATTTTTGTCCTGAGTTCTACAATATTTTTTATATGATATTATTTTGTTTGGCACAACCTTGTCAATTAATAAAGGCAACAGAGAGACATTACAGATCTGCAGGGGCTGAGAGAGTATATCACCCATGTCTGAGAGGCAGTGTTGTGATTAAAATCATTGCTCTGGAGCCAGACTGTCTGGGTTTAATCCTAGCACTTACTACCTAAATGACCTTAAGCAAGTTGCTTATCTTCTTTGTACCTTGGTTTTGTCATCTATGAAATGGAGATGTTTTGAGGATTTAAATGAGTTAGTAGATGTAAAATGCCTGTGGTATTAAAAGCATACTAAGCACGATGATATAATTTGCTATTACTATTATTATTATATTTATTTTAAACTTTTCAGAATCATTTTGATATAGACATGTCTCTTCTTGACATGTAGTTTTCTCTTTGAATATTTTTTTTTGTATATTATTGATATTTGGATCTACTTCTGACATGTGATTTGAATTTTTAAAAATCTTTTCCATTGTTTTGTATTTTTAAAAACCATGTTGTGTTGCTTTTTTTGTTCCTTCTAATAAATTTGGAGGGTATATATTTGTTTTAATTTTTACTAAAGGTAATTTTTCTGTTAAAAAAAGCTGGAATTTTTTTTTGTTTGTTTTTTAGACATAGTCTCACTCTGTCACCCTAGATAGAATGCAGTGGCATCATCATAGCTCACTGCAACAACAAACTCCTGGGCTCAGGTGATCCTCTTTCCTCAGCCTCCTGAGTAGCTGGAACTACAGGTACATGCCACCACACCAGCTATTTTTGTATTTTTAGTAGAGATGAGGTGTCACTCTTAACTCAGGCTGATTTCCTGCCTCGGCCTCCTAGAGTGCTAGGATTACAGGTGTAAGCCACCATGCCTGGCTGAAAATGTATTTTTCTAACTACTAATATTAAGAATCAAACTATATTGACTATCTTCCTTGATATGAGTTGAAGGAATTTGCGCCTTTTTACTTTTTCCCCTGGAGCTTCCAGATTTCTGTTTGCATATTTGATTATTTTTTTTATCTCAGTTACTACTTAAATTATTATTAATATTATTAAATTATTATGATTAACTTAAATTATTAAATTATTTATAACTCATATATTTTTTCTTTCAATAGTTACTATGCCCTTATTCTATTAATATTTTATATTTTAGCAGCTACTTGGATATAATTCTGAGATTAAGTGCTGGCAATATTCATTCCCATTTCTTTCATCGCACAACTTGCATATTCATGAGTTTTTTTGTTTTACCTAACCTCTTCGTGGCTGGAGTATGTGTCCAAGATTTTGTTTTTCATCCAGAAAGCATAGGTGGTATATTTTACCAGCCTTTACATATAGGATAATACCTTCTGTTGTCTTTATAAGTAAATGACAATTTGTCTGGATATAGAATTCTTGAGAAGCAATTTTTCCTTGTTGAAAAACTCTATAATTTTATTCCATATGTACTATTGTGAGGAAGTCATTTAGGCCAATCTGCCTTTTTATAAGAAACATTACTTTTTAAGGCCTATGTGTTTATCTTTGAAAAAATATTCATTAGGATTTATCTAGGTTTAATTAATTGCACCCTGTATAAGGTTAGATTTGGTTAAATTCTATTCAGCTTGGTAATTTTATTTGTTGTAGAAAAACTCTGATTAAGCTAAAGATAGGGATCATCTCACTTCTCCCTAATCCACTGTCGTAAATCAATGAATTATGCATTTAAAAGAGGACAAGAATAAAAAAGAATGAAATTTAGTCATTTGCAGCAACATAGATGGAACTGGAGGTCATTAAGTTAAGTGGCATAATCCAAGCACAGAAAGACAAACATTGGATGTTCTCAGTCATATGTGGGAGCTAAAAAATGTGCTTCTGGAGTAGATGGAGGCAGATAGGTGGTTACCAAAGGCCAGCAAGTGTAGGGGATAAGGGAGATGAAGTAAGGTTGATCAATGGGTGTAAATATACAGTTGGATACAAGAAGTAAGAACTAGTGTTCAATAAATCAATAGGATGGCTATAGTTAACAATAATCTATTGTATATTTCAAAATAGCTGGAAGAGAATAATCCAAATGTTCCTAGCATAAAGAAAAGATAAATATCTAAGATGATGGATATCTTAATTATCTGATTTGACCTTTACACATTATATGAATGTATCAAATGATCACATATACCCTGAAAATATGTACATCTGTTATGTATCAATACAAAAAATTTCCAAAAAAATTAATAAATAGAAAGGAAAAGAGGGCAATTTATTGAGTGTGGTAGACAAAATATTGGCAAGACATTGTTCCCACTTCCTTTAGCCCAGCTCTATTCACTTTTCCTTACCCTGTTCAAGTGCTCAAATGTTCTTTCTCTGGTTGGACATTGTTGATAGCAAATGTGATGTACATGGCTTCTTGTTCAAAGGTGGAAGTCAAAGGGTACCAGGAGGGTTTCATAGCCTGTCATGCTTTTGTATAGCATTGCCAACCCACAGAATCTTGTCCATTAGACCAGAGACTCTGCTGCTTCTCCAGGTCCTCACAAGTCACATCAGAAACCACTATTTTCTCATGAGCTTCTTTCCTTTTAAGTTTGACTAGCAAGTAGACCACTTATTTTTTATTGGTGCATCTACTTGTTAGGAAGATGAAGTTTAACTAGGAATTAAAATTTCTTAGTGGCCAAAATGTGCTGTCCAAGATAAAATTCTTGTTGCTACTCAAGAGTATTTATATTAATAGTTTGTAAAATTAGCTGATGCTTTTTCTTCTTTTTTTCATCCTTTCAAGAGGAGCTCAGTGACGGCAAGAAGCTGTACTTTTTTTTTTTTTTTTTTTTTTTTTGTATATATTAGTTGGCCAATTAATTTCTTTCTATTTATAGTAGAGACGGGGTCTCACTCTTGCTCAGGCTGGTTTCGAACTCCTGACCTCGAGCAATCCGCCCGCCTCGGCCTCCCAGAGAGCTAGGATTACAGGCGTGAGCCACCGCGCCCGGCCAAGAAGCTGTACTTTTAAGGAAAGTTTCTCATGCAATATTAGATGGTTTGTTTTGTTTAGATTTCTTCTTTATTAAAATATGTTGAATCTCCATTTTATGTCTTCCATAATTTGTTACCATATCTTGGCCATTTTAATATTTTTTTTCCTTTCCTCTTCAATCTTCTGTAGTCCTCCATATGACTTAGGAGATTTTCTGTAGTATAGATTCTAAACTTTACAAGCTTTAGTGTAATTTTAGATTGTATTAAGGCATTTTTCTTCTCCTTATTTTCTTTTAGTGATCTGTTAATTTTATGTTTAGGTGGTTTTTTAAAATTTCATCTTTACCTTCTTTGTTTGGAGAGTCTAGAGTGTTTTCTTGAATTTCATGAGAGCATAAATACATGCTTTCTAAAATTTACTTATATTCTGCTGTATGTATGTTAAAAATATGCTCTATGCTCTTTATCTCTTACATGCTGTATTAATTTCCTTTTGTAGAACATAATATTTTTAGGGATATTATCTTATCTTTTTATATTTATTCATTCTTAAATGAAAAACATTTATTTTGACCTTGTATTTACCAAAAAATAGCATGGATGGATTCTTTTTGGGTTTTGTCAACATTTTCTGATGTTAAGATCCTTCCTTCAAATCTAAAATTAACAGTTGGATAATGTAAATTTAAATTAGTGACCAAGCAATTTGGAAGAAGTTGGAGACCAGGAACATTCAAGTAGCAAAATTTCCTCTCTGTTTGGTTTATTCTCTGTACATGGGGGAAATTGCTGTTCCATAGGCCAGCTTTCCACAGCTAGTTTCTTTTTCTTCTGGCTTACCTCAAGAATATTGCTTGGCTGTGTCTGGCCTCCTTCCTGGACCTCCTGCCTGCTGTTTCCAGAAACAGCAGAAACCCTGCTTCAGTGGGGAGAGTCAGATTTCTAACTCACTTCATCCACCGAAATAAACTCCAGATGAATTAAAGATTTACATGTAAAAAAACATAATACTTTACAAGTACTCAAAGAAAATAAGGAAAAACAGTTACATACTATTTGGGCAGGAAGGTACATTTTAAGTTCAATACAAAGTCAAATTAAGATATTGATAGATTTAACTATTTAAAAATGTGCAACATTTGTATGTGAGAAATACATAAACACTATTATGTAGTATAGAAAATATTTATAAAATGATTTGGTGGTCAAAGAGTGAGTTCTTAATTTTTGAAAGTTAAGAAAATTATGAAAATTCTTAGTAATCAACTTTAGAGATGATTAATAAAAAAGAAAATACAAATGGCTAATAAGAACATGAAGAAAACCTTTAAATCTCATTAGTAATCAAATAAATGTAAATAAAAGCAATGAATTACAATTTTCTTTATTATATTGATAAATGTAAAGAACAGGTAATAATACTTATCCAGTACATCTTGAGAATTTCTCTTTCCAAGATGCTATTCTTTTTGATGGCTGCATACTATATCATGGCTTTGATGTAAAATGATTTATTCCCCTATTGATGGATAGTATATCATTTCCATTTTTTGCCATTATAATAAATGTTGCAATAAACATTCTTTTATATGTGGATAAAATGTGGCTATTATATCTATAAAATTGATTATTAGGAGTGGGATTACTATAACTACAGATAGGAAGAAACTACAGTAGCCTCCCCTTATCCACAGTTTTTCTCTCTGTGGTATAGTTACTGTGGTCAACTGTTATCCTGAAACTATTAAGCGGAAAAATTCTAGAAGTAAACAGTTCATTAGTTTTAAACTGAGCATCATTCTGAATAGCATATCTTTGGCTGTCCCATATTTCATTCCACCTAGAATGTGTACCATTCCTTTGTCCAGCATGTCCAGCTGAATATGCTACCCGCCTGTTAGTCTACTACTAAGTGCAGTAGCTGCCTGGGTTATCATATTGAAAAAACATAGTACATACAGAGTTTGGTACCATCCACTGTTTCAGGGTTCCGCTGGAGGTCAAATAGACTCATCTCCTACTCAAAGCTTTGGTTCAGCCTTTTATGAGGCATCTGCATGAATACACACATTGAATATAAGCATGATACCTTGATGGATTTGGTGGGACCTTATTTGAGAGGACTCCATTTGCAACTAACTGTTTATTTACTTGGGGTGTTCCAAGGACACAAAGGTGACCCACTACATAGGGACCCCAACATGTGGAGGTCCCTTTTTGATGACTGACAATTTCACTTGGATGCCTAGGCTTATATTGGTTAGATACCTTTTTAGGCTGGGTAGAGATCTGTCCTACTTGAATGGAGAGAACGTCTGAGGTTCCAAGATGGGTTTCTACCAGGAGCTGCTGGCCTGAGACAGGGCCTTCGCCAAGTTCCTGCACATGTATGCCAGCACAGAGCAGGAGCAGCCTTGGAGGATGACAGGATAACGGGCATCAGTGTTCCAGGGAAAGAGGCCAGGTAGATAGAGAATGACATACTAGTGATGGACACTGTGAACAGGCAGCTACAGAGATGGCTCAGCTGCTCCTCCTCCTCCAGTGACAGTGTCAGCAGGCATCCCATTGTCAACACGACCCCAGAGCACACTCGATGGAGTCCTGAGCATTTCACAAGAGTGATAATGGACCCTCCTTTTAGCACAGGTAACCCAATAAGTAAGCAAAGCCCTATACTTACATAGGGTATTGTTGCTTACCCTCCTCTGGGTAAGGGTAGCCTTTTAGACACTTAAGCCCCTAAGAAATAGTTTATGAGAGACCCTTCCTACCACGCTGAGGTAAGTATGCTAATAAAACCACTAGTAAAAAGAAATAGAATAAAGCAGTATGTCAAATGATCGGGTCAGGTGCTAACCACTATGCATCAATTTGCCTCTTTCACATCCCTGCCCCAGTTGGAAAAAAAGAGGAGGAAGGGACCCCGTGAAGTGCCTTTAACAACTCATACATACCTCATTAAAATTGTCAGAAGTAAATAAATAGCTCTGCACTCAGAGGTCCCATGTTTATTTTCTAACCCAGCCCTGTATGGGACATTGTGTGCAAGGCAGTCCATTTTACCTTGTCAGTCTTCACAGTTGTAGTTATTCCTTAATGCCCCCTTTCATCTGATAATCTGTACCTTTCATGTAAAACATTGCCCCAATTCAGCAGGTAGTAGGTTGATAACTACATTGTCCCTCCTCCTATACATATGGAAGGGTAAAATTGACAGTGGGGAACATATAACAGAGAAAATGGTCAGAAAAAGGGTAAAAACATTTTCTGTCTCTTCCAACCCCCTCACCTTTTTTGAGAACTAAAACCTACATCCCTGCATCAGGCCAGAGGTTGGGAGGGGCAGGAGAGTGTCCTTTGCTCTTTATTGCACAGGAGATGGATCAAGGGACTGTCCGGGTAGAAGCCACAAGATTGTCTTAGCTGAAGATGAGATTAATCAGAACCTTTAAAAGCTTTGTCCTTCTGCTCAGAAATAGGACATTGGTACTTTGAGGCAGGAGTCTGCCAAACTCTTCATTTGCCAGCAAATTAATAAACTCCTCTTTCCTTCTCCTCAAAAAACAAAATTTCTGTGTTACTTTGCTTTATTTATTTAACATCTACATTATTTTGCTTTTAAGTTATCTGTTTTTGAAATTAAATCTTTCTCATAAATCATGCTTATTATTGCATAATGCCTTTCTTTGTCAGGTGTAATACTTTTAAGCTTAAATTCTGTAATATTACCACTTCTGCTTTTTGTTTACTTTCGAATGGTAGCTTTTTGTTCTTTTTATTCCAACCTTTTCTTTTTCTGTAATTTTTAAAATTTTTAAAATATGTTTCTCATAAACAGCATATATTTGTGTGCTGTCTTTATCCCAATATATTCTATCCATTCTTATGGCAGTATTAAGCTCATTTACCTAGTATAGAAACAGCCAATTTTATTTTCTTGTTTCTTTTTTACTTGATGATTTACTTTGTTGCTCTAGTTCCTTTTCCTTATTTTTGTTGTTTCATGAAATTACCATTTATTCACCTACCCCTTTGTTTTTTACTTGCTAATTTGGAAGTTCTGTGATTTCCCATTTCATTAATGGTTATCTTACTATTCCTAACACTCATAAACAAATAACTTTCTTTAATATTATACCAAAATAGGCCACTAACTCTACCCCACCGAGATGGGATCTTATAGTCACACTCAGTTCCCTCCCTCTGTACACCTATGACTCCAATTCCCTGATTCCTGGAAATTCTTAATGTATTCTCTATTTATATAATTTTGTCATTTTAAGAATGTTGTATCTTCCATGGTGTGGGTGTACAACAGTTTTTCTTTTTAAGCATTCATCCATTGAAGGACATCTAGGTTATTTCCAATTGTTAACCATTATGAATAAACCATTAAGGACATTTGTGTACATATTTTTGTGTGAACTTTAATTTTCATTTTTTCTGGGATATATGTCCAGGAAAGCAGTTGTTAGGTTGTATGGTAGTTACATGCTTATTTTTATAAGTAATAGACAAATTGTTTTCCATAGTGGCTATACCATTTTACATTCTCTCAGCAATGCATGAGTGACCCGATTTTCCTGTCTCCTCACCAGCATTTTATATTTATATTTTTTATTTTAGATATTCTAATAGGTATGTGGTGATATCCCAGTGTGGTTTAGTTTCATTTATGTAGTCAGTAATGATGTTGAACATCTTTTCATGTGTATTTGCCATAAGTTGATCTTTAGTAAAATGTCTCTTCATGTCTTTGCTCATTTTCTCATTGGATTGTATGATTTTTTCCTCTCTTGAATTTTGAGAAGTCTTTATATATTCTAGATACTAACCCTTGTCAGATACATGATTTGAAAATATTTTCTCCCACTTTGTAGTTGTTTTTTTTTTTTTTTCATTCTTTTAACAGGGTCTTTCTCAGAGCAAATATTTTTAATTTTGGTGAGGTCCAATTCATCACTTTTTTTCCTTATGGATAGTGATTTTGATGTCAAGTCTAAGAACTCTTTCCTTAGCCCTAGATGCCTCACATTTTCTTCTATGTTTTTTTTTTCTAAAAGTTTTTAAGTTTTATGTTTAAGTCTGGGATCCACTTTAATTTATTTTTGTATAAGGCGTGAGATTCCTGTTTTTTCACTTTAAGCCATAAATGTCCATTTGCAAAAGACCACTTGTTGAAAGGACTGTATTTCCTCCATTAAGTTGCTTTTGTACCTTTCTCAAAAATCAGTTGAGTATATTTGCGGGGGTCTATTTCTGGGTTCTCTGTTCTATTCCATTGATTTATGTTTAGATTCCTCTGCCAATAACACATGGTATCTATTTACTTTTGTAATTCAACAACTATGTTTTTTATATGTAGAAAACATTAATGTTCTAGGTGAATCTCTTTCAAACATATTATTTTTTTTTTTTAAGCTGTCTTCTACCTCTTCTAGCAGTTTTATTTTGCCAAGGGTTGTCTTTCCTAGTGTTCTTCTTGGTCTTTCTCCTGGTTACTTATTCCTTCTTGGATGGTTTATTGTTTTCCTTTGCTAACTCATGATTCTGGTCACCTTTAATGGTCAAGTTTTTAAATTAATTTCGATATGAGCATGATTGCAAGGAAGAGACTTGTATCATACTAACAAGCAAGCTGTCCATTCTCTGCTTTGAGATGATACCTTTTTTTGCTCCCAAGTTTCCCTGGTTGCATGCGTTCCAGCCTTTCTTAACGTGAGTGGCTGGGAATACTTTAGCCTGTCATCATAACTTTCATGTAGTTTCTCCGGAACCAAAGAGATTGGGTGGGCCCTTCTGGGACAGCATACTTGAGGGATAAACCCTAGCCCAAGAGATCCCTATCTCTTCTGCTGGCCCCTGGCCCAGTGTGAACAGTCTTGGTCCTAATTTCTCCATCAGAGATTTCACTATAGCCTTGGATTTGAATTGCCGCCTTGAGCTAAACAGCATTCTGGCTATCTCTTTGGCCTGAAGAAGTAATTAAATAGGACTTTGGAGGAAAAGGGCACCAATAATATTTGTTTAGGCCATTACTTTCCAGTAACAAGGTTTGGAATGTGGTTACAAATTCTTTAAGGTCAAAGTCTTTGTTTACTTAATTTCAGTGAACATTTACTGAGTGATTATTATGGGCCAAAAGCTTCACTAGGAGTTATGTATGACAGATAAGGCAAAATCTCTGCCCATAAAGAATTAACATTGTAGGAGATGAGAAGGAGAAGTAGAATAATAATTAAAATAAAATGTGATTAATGCTACAATAGACATATACTAGTATGAATAATCAGGTAATGAAATTCTGACATAAAAATGGAAATTAATATGGATTAATGACTTAAATGTAAAAAGCAAATAAGTGTTTTTCTTTAGCAAAAAAATTTTTTTTATCTTTGGAAGTTTGGTTACTTATTAAGCTTTGAAGCATTAGTAGAAATCAGAAACAATGGCTTTAAAAAATTGAGATATTTAATTATTAAGTACTTTAATGTAATATGTATTTAAAAAAGAAGAAAATGCTAGTTAAAATGACTTGCAGTCATTTGTGACTTATATAGTGAGCACTTAGGGATTTAAAAATAAAACATCAATAGTAAAATAACATAATTTCCATTAATAAGTATATATATACTTATTATATATAATATATATAGTATATAATATATAAGTATATAATATATAGTATAGTATATATACTATAGTATATAGTATATATACTAAGTATATATATAGTATATAGTATATAGTATATGGTATATAGTATATAGTATATAGTATATATACTAAGTATATATATAGTATATAGTATATATACTAAGTATATATATAGTATATAGTATATAGTATATATACTAAGTATATATACTTAGTATATAATATATAAGTATATATATTATATACATAAATATAGATAGGATATTTCAGCCTTACTATGATTAAATAATGAAACTTAAAGTAAAATTTGCAATTTCGTGACTTAAATTTGCAAAAAGCAAATAGGTAATACTTGATATAATGGAATTAAATACTTTTGCATTGGCTTGGCCTAAAAAAAGAGGTAATCTGCTTTTGGAAAACTGCTTGGCAATGCCTTTCAAGAAACAAATAAGTGATCATACACTTTGGTTTATAATTCCCACATTTGCAGATTTTTCCTAAGGAATTTTTTTAAGTTAACAAGTAACAACTTATAACTAATAAAAAACTTAACACCTAGTAGGAGAATGGCATCTTAAATTATGATGTGTCAACTTGATGGAGGGTTAAGTAGCCACTGGAATTTTATAAAGACTGTAGCTATGTTGGGAAAGGCTTATCTTATTTGTCTCTGTGCTACGGCACCCACATATACGTCTGTCTATCTATTAATATCTATCTATCAATCATTCATCACTTCTCTGGATGATAAGTGGAAGTTATAAGAAACGTAAATCAGTTTGCTCTAGGTTATGGGATTTGTTTCCTTTAAAATTATTCTTGTTATCTTTGAAAATGTTGATTTCATAGGAACATTTTTATAGTTTGGTAAAATGTACTAATTTTGGCAATTGAGAGGGTATGTGTGTGATCTTGTATTTTCAATTGATCTTTCTGACAAGAGAAATTTCTGAGAAATTTCCAAAAGGGAAAAATTTTGATTCATTTATTCTGCAAATAGTAAGAAAGACATGTGGTACTCAGGGATATTAATTGTCTGATGTGGTAAACAGAATGATTTAGATGATCCTCAGTGATCGTCCCTTATACAGTTCCCTCCTCTTGACTGCAGGTGGAACTTGGGAATGTCTTCTAGCCAATAATATGGCAAAGGTGATAGTCACTCTTGTGATTATGTTATGTTACACAAGTTATCATGGTAGACTGTGGTGAGAGAAGTTCCCTGCTGGCTTTGAAGAAGCAAATGGCCATGTTGTGAACTCCTAATAGAGAGAGGTGGCCTCTAGCAGATGAGGGCCTCAGTCCCACATCCACAAGGAAATGAATCAACAAATTAAAGGAGCTGGGAAGGGGATCATTCCCTATGCAAGCCTCCTGATCAAAACGCAGCTCAGCCAGCACTTGCGGTTCAGCTTTGGGAGACCCTCAGTAGAGAACCCAGCTAAGCTGTGCCCAGACTTTTGTTATACAGAAACTGTGAGATAAGTGGGTATTGTTTTAAACTGCCAATTTTGTGCTAATTTGTTATGCAACACAGAAAAATAATACATCTGATGAGTATTATATGTTTCATGTGCGCCTCAAGCTTTATGTGACAAATGTGACAAATATGGTTTAAGACAAATGTGTTATGTTTTTGTGAATATATCCCTAAATCTTTAGGCAGCATTTGATTTTTAAGCAGGATACACTTTTTGTTAGGTTTTTGAATTTTACATTTCTGTGAAATAGTTTTTTCCCCCTTAGTTCTCAAATAGCTGTAGGAATTATCCAACAGACACTATGTCAAAAAGTCATTATGTTTCTGATTGTCTGACTGTAAGGAGTAGAGAGTCCCTCAATAAAAGGAGGCTTATTATAAAGATTCAGGTGTCATATCTCATGAACTGTGTCTTCTCTTGGAACTGGTCTCCTGCCTTCTCTACTTCTCCTTGGTTGAATACTGTAGTCTGCACTGGCTTCCTCATCCGCTATTCAATGTTGTTTTTGTCCCTTCGTTATTTTGGGTTGCATGTATTGTTGCTTTGCCATATTCCTAACTCACCATCACAGCACAGTTTTACTACCATCTTTACATTTAAATGGCTCAGTCTCTCCTATTCCTAATATCAAGTGTTTGGGAGAATAATGAGTTTGTAGCAGCTCAAATTTTTGGTCAGGCTCAGGTTAAGGACTGGCCTTTGGATGAGCTGCCATCATACCTTTGTCTAACTCCGACCAACTAAGGCAAGAGGGGGTCTTATGGTAGAGCAGTAGGCCAGTTGGGCTGTAGGGGTTCTAGGCAGGCAGATTATAGTAAGGAGGTTTTGTTCTGGGCAGGCAGTGACAGCTTCTCTTTTATAATCCATCAGTACCAAGAAGGTCTTTAAATGAAGAGCATCATCTTTTCAGTTTTTTTCATTTGTAAAACAGAGGAAATGACATTTTCCTTCTGCTCTCTGAATGTTAGGTAACTTAATTCTAAGATAGTGAAAATAAATTTAAAAAATGCCTTATTAAGCACCAGAATTCATAAACTGTAATGTGATTCTAACCAGAATTTTAATATTCATCAGGATCTTGAAATGATGTATTCTTCTTTTCCTTACTCTCTGCCTACAGTAGAGTGCTGTAAATATATTTGGAAATTATTATGGCATGAAATGTAACTTTAAAGAAGAACATCACTGTAAATTATGTTAACTAAGTTTTTTGTGGTAATGAGATGCAGCAGAATCATAAAGGAATGTGTTCCTTTCTGGGGCCAGTGAGTTCCTGTTGCATGGAACAAAAGCTAAAGTTCATGTTTACATACTGTAAATGGATATTGTAAATGGATAGTTCTTCATGGGTTTCATTGATTGAATTTCCTTGGCTTATGATAGAAGTACCAAAAACCAGTGCAGCAAGAGGCCTGTTAGCAGGAATTCAATTTTTTTCTTTTATTTAATTAACCACATACACTTCTGTATATTACTAGCCAACTCTAAGCATAGACAGAATCCCCAATATACTTATGAATCACTTGATTCATTACTGAAAAGGGAAAAAATAATTTTGGCTTGAATTAGAAGGAAGCAAAGTAGAGTCTTAATTATTGTTTGGTTAAAAGCTACTTTTCCCTATTTTTCTTTTTCTGGCCACAAAGCTGTACAAAGTTCAGTTTTCACTTTGGGTTGCTCTCTCTTTGCATTTCATCTTGTCTGGTATCTGTGAGAGGAAATGAGGAATTGGTTCAAAGAGCTTGGCCATATCTTTGTGAATTTTTAGTTTAGGTCTACTTTAGAGGAAGGCCCCTGCCAAGAGACATCATTTGGAGGAAGGAGGGGTAGAGAGGCTGGAGGAAAGTCTGGGTCTCTTCATTGACTTTGGTGGTTACCTCTGGCAAGTATCCTAACCAACTTCATTGTTTTGTCTGCAACACCACAAGAATAGTTAATTAAAAGGCTACATTTTTGACACTTTTGCTATGCTAAGCAGTTTGCATTTGTTGTCTCCTATACTCTTTGTAGTAGTTTGGTGAGGTATGTATTACCTGCATGGTGCAGAGGAAGATAAGGGCCAGGGATGATAGGTAGCTGGTAAGTTACAGAAACAGGAGCCTGTGCTCCAGCCTTTGTGTTCTACTTCCTCTCCTAACAACTGGCTATAGTTTCAGGAGAGAGAACAGAGAATCCGAATTAGCACTGGGTGTGTGGTAAGTGCTGCAGTTGAGATATTGAGGCTGCTGTGGGAGTACATGGACTGGAGGGAGATCAGAGCAGAACCCTGGGAAAATCAGATGCTGGGATGAATTTTGAGTTGGGAGGAGGAGTTGATAAAGGAAGAAAGTGGGGAAAGGACATTCTGGTGGAAAAGACGAGCATTTGTGAAGACATTTGTGAGTGGGTGCTCATATGGGGTGTGTTGCTGTTACTAGCTGCAGTAAAAGTCTCTTGAGAGTGGGGATGGGAAATGAAGGTATAGAAATGGGCAGGAGTCAGATCATATTATGTAAGTCACTTTTAAGGAAGAGTATGTGTGCACATTTTATCCTGAGTTTCTACGTGCTATGGGGGAGTTTGTCTTACTGGCTCTTTGTCTGCTGTGATTTGTATCTCTATTTCCATGGACGCAATCTTACCTCATTTTTGCTTGTCTGGATTACTGTGCAAGCTGCACGTTCTCTCTTCCTTCCAATATATATACTCCCCTGAACCTCAAAGTTGAGCTTTGGTCAGGTCTCTCTCCTACTCACAAACTTGCAGAGCCTCTCTAAGGTTTATTGATTAAAGTCTAGCTTCATTACCATGGAAGCTATTAGGTTCTGGCCCCAATTTTCCAACTGTGTTTTCAGTATTTCTCTTCACCTAAGCTGTATTTTTATCAAATCACTTGTTCATATTCCAACCATGTTCCCTTATTTATGTAGTTCTCTCATGGAAAATCTTTCTTTACTTTCCCACATTACTGGATCTGCAAAGTCTGTCTTGTCAGGCCAGGTAGAGAGCTATACTAGATGCTTCTTGGCCCACTCTGGAGACCTCTGGAACCCTTCAGATGTCTTCAGCAGCTACTCATTGCAACTCTGGGGATGTTTCTATCCTTTACCTTTTACTTTCTGCTTTCTCTCTTCGAGTTGACTGAGTCTCCATCTGAGCGTAATCAAGTTCCTAGATGTCTGTTGCTTGGTTTTTCTTGGTTTTCTGCTCAGTACTCTACCTCTTGCGTTATCAGCACTTGCACTGAGAGGCCTCCAGGCAAGTGACACCTGACCCCTATGTCCTGAATAGGTTCCTGGATGCTTTACCAGAATCCAAGCTCAGCATCCCACTTGCCCTCCCAGTTTGGAAGGTTGATTGGCCTGAATTTCATGATCCTCTTGATTTATTTTGCCATTTATTGCTTCAATAAATATATATTAATTACCTACTTTATGCCAGACAATGGAGACACAGTAGTGAGTAAAACAGTAGCATGGCCCCTGCTTTCATTAAACTTACTATCTAGTGAAAGAGACCAATTTATAATCATCTAAATGAATGTAAGATTGATAGAAATGAGACTATATGATGCTGTGACAGCTTGCTATAAGAAGATGGGACCTGGCCAAGGAGATCAGGAAATGCTTCTTTGAGAGTCCCTCAGGTGGATACTTGTCACCATTCCTGGGAGTGTGCACTAACTGATACTTGTCACCATCCATAGGACTGTGCATTAACTCTCAGCTGCATCTCATCCCCAGACTATAGCAGGTCGTTTTTGACAGCTGTCAGAGAAAAACTGTGACCTTCCAGCCTTGGGCTATTTTTCTTGCCCCAACTCTCTCCCTTAATGTTTTAACATTAAAGGTATTTTGGTGATCTAGTGTCTAACATTTGATTTCTAATATCTACCACTTAGGTCATTTGCCCCCAGATCAAGACCAGGCCTAAGAGACTCAAGGGGTTGTTTGCATCTTTTTTTTGATTCCCCAAAGCCTGTAGAACACAATTAAAGTGGATTTAAATGCATCTAAGTCAGTCTTAAATTTATAATATAAAGTAAGTGCAATATGGTAGGAGCAAGAGTGGGGTAGAAATATGTTGTGTGGTCCTATGTTTATATGTTGGCAGTATTTTGTGAATATTTAGAAGATGGTGTAATTAAATTTTTAATAAACCAATTTTTTATTGACTAGCATTTTGAGTGGTTGGTATGAACCAGGCATTGTGCTAAAAGTTACCATATGTATTATCACATTTAATCCTTTGGAAAAACTCTCAACATGTCTTCCGTGGAATCATGTAGAAAAGCTTTCTTAGTCTTTTCACAACTTGGCCTACACCTTCTTATCCATCTTCATTTTACACTAACTTTAAACTCTTTGTTGTAACTAAAAATATGTCTGGCTATTTTTGTGTGTAATATTTGGATGTTTTTGCCTCCATTTAGAATGCATCACAAAATCCTGAACTTGTAGTTGTTACCCCTTCCAGGATGTTTCAGTCAATCCATATTCAATGTGATCCTTGGTATCTTCCTTAAATAAAGTGGATGGTCAGTGAATATTTGTTGAATTGAACATGAGGTATTTTGGGTAGATGTGCTAATTTATCACATTTAAACTAAGCAGATGTTTTGTAATAGCCAGATAATTAATGTGATTTGAGATGATTTGCTACTTTTTATCCCCACCATCTTAGAGTTAACCAGTTGTCAAAAAAAAAATCCTCTCTAAAACATATAATCACTAAGAATCATTAATATTTCAGTCTCAGAAATTTCCGTGATTTTTTTTATTTCAGGGTATTATGAGTGTACAAACATTCTGGTTACATATTGTATTTAAATAAAGCAAGTTCCAGAAAGACTAGTTTAGTGCTGTTTGTCCCAGTTGATGCTCAGTTTTTTGAATGGATGAACTCTATGATATAGGTATTATATCATTTTATAATCAGCTTAAAAATGAGATGCCTGAGGTACAGAGAGGTTAAATAGCTTACCTGGGTCACACAGATTCACAAGTGGCAGAGCTGACATCTTAACCTATGTGTCTTTCACTCCTGACCCATGTTCCCAACTCTGTCAACAGTTATCAGAGGTATGATTTTAAATGGAGTCTCATTTCACATAGAATATCATTACTCTGTAGCAGACCACCTTTGTAGAAAAATCTGGACTTCTAAATTCTGTGACTGGTGACTATGGAAAAATGTTAATGTTACTGCTGATGCATGTCATATCTAGTAAGAACATGTATGTCAAACTGTCCGAAGTCACAGATTATTTTATAGAAAAAGATAGGAATAAATTTATTTGCCAACAAATTTCCAAAATATGTTTGTAAATTTAGTTGCTAAAGCTATTGTACAACTTTCTTTTACAGTACCTATTCCTCAAAATAATTTTAAGAATCTTCTTCCAAATGCTCAGCCATTGCTTTTGGTTTCTTTTCAGTTTTTTCAAATGTTACTAAGAACATACTTGCCAGATTTCACTTAATTGCATTTTTATGGCCCACTCATTAACCTACTGAAAAAAGTAGCTTAAATGGAAACATTGACATAAACCTCATTACACTGGCTCCAATGTGTTGCTATCATAAAGTATCCATCTTCTATATGTGTATGTTTTCATAGGATACTATTGAAAAGGTAATGGAAAATTAATGTTGCAATGGAGAATTTGATTCTGTATATAAATTTTTAAAACACTCCAACACAGTGTATGTTTACAACATCAAGAGGTTTATTTGGAATTAAGGTTTATCATAAACTTTATGATATTTAAAACATTTTACAACTGGCCATACATTATTTCTGCTCCCACTTTTCAAGTTTTTTCTCATTTCTTTGACAAAATATTTGTTATGATTCTCTCTTTGGGCTGGTAACAGAACACTTATAATAATTTTCAAATAAGGAGAAACTCAAGTTTTAGTATCTCAAAAGGGTCATTCTATCACACTTTCTCTTATAAATTATCTTTTACAATTAAATTTTAAACCACTTGCTTTCATGTGATAGTATGTCAAATGGTAGAAACAGTTGACTCTAAGATAATCATTTGAAATATTATTATTATGGTCTCAATTGTTTGGGTAGAGAAACTTGCCTATGTAGTTTTCATAAAGAAAGATAGCAAAGTGTATGGGGAACTGAAGCAGTTGAGATGACAGGTATAATTGGAATATGTATAAGCCTGGGTGGTCATTTCTGTATGTACATACTTGGTATATGTGTGGGTGTGTGGAAGGCAGTAGCAGTGGAAGAATTTCACGATTTATTTGTAACTCTGTAAGCATTGCCTTATCAATCTAATCTCACTAGATATAAATTTGTGAAATGAGAAGAAATTAATACTTTTCATATAGATCTTGAGCTTCTATCAGATTTGAGGTGGTTTGCAGGTAGGAGTTTGTGGAACTCTGGACAAGTTACTTAACTTGTATATGCTGCAGTTTCCATACCTGTAAAATGGGAATGCTGGTAATGCTTAGCTGATGAAGTTGTTGGGAGTCTTGAAAGGGTTATCAGATAATAAGGATTCAATAAATTTAGCTACTATTATTATTTAAATAGTGAATAGACTGTTTTAAGTTCTTTCAAGGCAAATTGGCAGACTAGAGTTTGACAGACTTGGGTTCTCATCCTGGTTTCTTGTTTAACAGTTGTTCAGCTAAGCTACTGTACTCTCTTAGGTGATTTTCTTATGAGTACAGTTTGATAATTATACATGTTTTGCAGGCTTCTTGGACGAATGAGATTATGTATGTAAATTACCAAGCATAGAGTCAGACCTAAAAGTAGGTGCTTAATGAATGGGAGCCATTGTAATTATTTACAAAAAGCACAGTAATAATTAGAGTGAGTGCCTAAGGACCCTATATCTTTGCAAAATAGCATTACTTTACCTAACAACATAAAGAAAAAAGTCAGTGTTCTCAGAAAGTCATGTAGTTGAACATTGCCTCTCAGCCAAAAGAAATATATTACAGTGTAAGTGGTTGTAAATGCTATGTTCTATTTATACATGATGAAGGTGTTGTGAACTGTGGAGCCACATTTTAAATATCATGTGTGAGGGCTTTCTTGTTTCTTACCTTATAAAATGTCCTCATTTTAAATGTCTCTAAGTGATGTAAACATAGCCCCAAACACTCATAATAAAATAAGCAAGATCTTTCTAGACCAGACCATTTTCTTTCTTTTTAACTGTTTTATTACAATCCTCCTATCAGGATTTCATGTTTGATCTTAAAATCACAGAATTTTATAGCTGGAAGGGACTAGTCTAACACTCTAAATTTATAGATGAGGAAACTGTGACCTGACAGTTTTAATTGATTTGCCCAAGGCCATGCAGTAAGTTATTGGTAGACTCCTGATGTCTCTTCTTCAAGTCCAGAACATTTAGGGAAGATAAATGATCCCTGGATTCAGACAAAATGGATTTTTTCTTTTTTTAACTTCAGGTAGGTGGTGTTGGGATCATACAAAGTGACACTCAGCATTCAGCTTAGAGGAAACATTGGGTGGGTGGGGGGTGGGGTCTCATGCTGGGAACCCTGACCTGATAACAGAGGCTGGCCCTTTTGAAATTACCTGGATTGAGCCATACACCATTTATAAGGGATATTGTGATCTCAGGTATGTTCAGGTAACAATTATACAAGGATGTCAGGTTGAACCAGAAAGGTAGCACCAGGTTTCCACATAGTGGGGTAGCAGATTCAATGTCAGAAAATCAATAGTACGTTAGCTCCAGAGAGGCTTTGCTGATAAATGCTTGGGCAAGTTGCTTATCTTTCAGTGCTTCTGCTTCCTCAATAGTAAATTTCGAATAGCACACATATCTTTTGGTTGTGCTGATAATCAAACAAGGTAATTCATAAAATGAATTTAGCATATATAGTAGCCACTTCATAGATAATAGCCATAACTATAATTCCAGGTGATCGGTCTCTTCATAGTAAGAGATCTGTTACAGGGAGATGAACTCTATCCCTTGAGAAAGGAATGAGAGAACTTACTAGGTTTTCAGGGTCTACCTAAGTCACCCACAATTTAGGATAACATTCTAGTCTGAACAAGTAATAAGGGTACTTAGTAGAGATACTGAGGCAGAAACCTGTTCCTTGAGCTGGCCAACAAGGTGGGTATTTGGTGTTCTTGCAGCACAGGGACTACTGTGATTTATGGTATACCCAGATGAGCTGGATACATCTCAGACTCAATAGGCTTTGAGTCTAAGACAAGTTTCAGTGACCCTATCCTGACTGCATTTGAAGATCATCAGTGGTCTTCCATCCTGGAATCTTTTAGAAAGATGACTTCTTATATATGACTCAAGTGACTAAAAACTACTTCCACTAAGAGCTCGCTATACAGAATCTGATTTGAATTAACAAAAAAAGTACCTCTTTTGACGGGCAGAATTATCAGTTGAAGGACTTGGTTCCTTTGGATGGTACTGACTTTTGCATCACTGAAGGTGTTTCTACAGATGGAAGACAGCCATGCTATGGAAATTCTGAAATTGGATCTCAGGGCCTTAAGGTTTTATAACATTGCAGAATCTCTGGGTTTATGATCACTGAAAGTTTATGAAAATAGTGGGGGCTAAAGTATGAGCAGAAGATATGGAAGTAGGAAAGTATATTTTTTCTTTCAAGAGTGGCGCATTTTATTAATAAGTTTTGACTGAAACATGTATGTGTAGGAATTGTGAGCAGTGAGTTTGGAAAGGCTAATTGGGATTTGGAACTGTGCGTAGTTCCAAGTACCTAGTTGGGGAATTTGGGTTTATTTGGTAGATAACAAATGATAATAATGATACCCTTGGAATAATCCCCTTAATGTTCTAGAAGATAGTTGTTATTTCTAGTTTATAGAAGACATAACTGAAGTTCTGTGACTTGTCTAGGGTCACACTACTAAGTAAGTGGTAGAACTGGGGACTCAGTGGTAGAACTGTAGAACTCAGCTCTGTTTGACTTCAAAGTCAATGCCATTTCTTCCTTGACTAATGTGGATGTATATAATGTGTTCCTGCCTTTTATCTTTTACTTTAAAAGTTATGGGCATACTTATAACTTTGACTCAAATGGCACAAAAGCAATTCATGTAACCAAAACATTTGTAACCCTGTAATACTCTGAAATAAAATATCTGTATTTACTGAATGAGAAAAATACTTTGATCACTAAAATAACTTTTAATATCTCCACCTTCCTCTCAAACATTATGAATAATGTTTTAACTCTACTCATCCCTCAACTTACATATTATTGTTGTTCAATATTCAGTTCCACCTTGTTTTTATTTTAACCCCATAATCAGTCATTGTGGCAGTTCAAGTTCTCTGAGAAGCAGATGCCAAGGCTGTATTAGACATGCAGGAGCCTCATTGGGAGGAATACCTGTGGAGCAGGAATAGGTGGTGGGGGGAGGTTAGAGGGGGCCTCCAATCTGTAATACAGGATATGACACTTGGAAAGGGAGAGGGACAGACGGAAGATGCAGCTCTGAGAAAATCTCGACCATGCAAGGGGAGCCCTAAGCAAAGATTGCCTATTAGAGGAGTCCTGTGTTAGGTAGGAAAGTCTGACTCTGGTGCTGATTCACTGGCTGGGAGCACCAGGAACATGTGACTGCTGAATTGTATCCCAAAGGACTAGTACCTGAAGGCTTTTGTCTAATTAACTATGATCTTCCTGTCATGTTTTCTCTCTTTTTATTGTAGTAAAAACCACATAACATGAGATCTACTTTCTTAACAAATTTATAAATGTACAGTACAGTATTGTTAACTATATGCACATTGTTGTACAGCAGATCTCTAGAACTTTTTCATCTTTTATGACTGAAATTCTGTATACATTGAGTAGAAACTTCCCATTTCCCCTTTCTTCAGACCCTGTCAACCACCTTATACTTTCTGCTTCTGTGAAAGTGACTACTTTAGATACTCCATGTAAGTAGAATCATACACATTCCATCTGTGGCTGGCTTATTTCACTTAGTATAATGTCCTCAGGGTTCATTGATGTAGCATGTGATGGGATTTTCTTCTTTTTAATAATATTAAAAATAATATTACATTTAAATATTAATAAGTATTAAAATTAAATAATTATTATTAATTATACTTATTATCAAAATAATACTAAATTTTTAATAATATAGTCTATTATATTTATATACCACATTTTGTTTATCCATTTATCTATTGATGGACATTTAGGTGGTTTCTACCTCTTGGCTATTGTGAATAATATTGCAGTGAATACAGGATCTCTTTGAGATCCCATTTTCAATTCTTTTGAATGAATATCCAGAAGTAGGATTGCTGAATTATATGATAGTTTTGTTTTTTATTTTTTGAGGAACTTCCATATTGTTTTCATTAGTGGCGGCACCATTTTACATTCCTGCCAACAGTGCACAAGGGTTCCAGTTTCTCTGCATTCCCCCTAACACTTCTTTTCTTTCTCTCTTTCTTTCTTTTTTCATAATAGTCATCCTAACAGCTGTGAGATGATATTTCCTTGTGGGTTTGATGTGCATTTCCCCAATGATTAATGATATTGAGCATCTTTTCACATACCTGTTGGAGAAATGTCTATTCAAGTCCTTTGCCCATTTTTAAATCAGGTTATTTGTTTTTATGCTATTGAATTTTAGGAGTTCCTTATATATTTTGGATATTAACCACTTATCAGATATATGGCTTGCAAATATTTTTTATTCCATAGGTTGCCTTTTCACTATGTTGATTGTTTCCTTACTGCACAGAAGTGTTTTGGTTTGATGTAGTCCCACTTGTCTAATTTTGCTTTTGTTGCCTGTGCTTTTAGTATCATATCCAAGAAATCATTGCCAAGACCGATGTTATGAAGCTTTTCCACTATATTTCTTCTAGGAGTTTTATAGTTTCAGGTCCTACATTTAAGTCTTTAATCTATTTTGAGTTGATTTTTGTGTATGGTATAATTTAAGTCTCTTGTATGTGTATATACAGTTTTCCCATCACCATTTGTTGAAGAGACTATCCTTTTTCCACTGTGTAATCTTGGCACCCTTGCCAAAGATCATTTGACCAAATATATATGGGTTTATTTTTGGGCTCTCTATTTTGTTCTCTTGGCCTATATGTTTGCCTTTATGATAAGTTTTGAATTTAGGAAGTGTGAGGTATCCAGCTTTATTCTCACTTGATTGTTTTAGCTATTTGGAGTTCTGTGTATCCCCATATGAATATTAGGATCATTTTTTTTTTTTATTTCTGCAAAAAGTGCCAGTGGAATTCTCATGGAGATTGCATTGAATCTGTAGACCCCTTTGGGTAGTATGAACATGTTAACAATAGTAAGTCTTATACTTTGTGAACATGGGATGTCTCTCCATTAGTTTTACTTTATTTAATTTCTTTCAGCAATGTTTTATAGTTTTCAATGTGCAAGCTTTTTGTTTCCTTGGTTAAATTTATTTCTAAGTATTTTTTGGATGCTATTGTAAATGAGATGTTTCCCTAATTTCCTTGTCAGATATTTCTCAGTTAGTGTGTAGAACTATAACTCATTTTTTGTGTATTGGCTTTGTATCTTTAAACTTTGCTGAGCTTTTCTTTTTTATTAGTTCTAAAAGGTTATTTATTTATTTATTTATTTGCTGTGGAATCTTTACGATTTTCTACATGTAAGATTGTGTCAGCAGTGAACAGAGATAATTATACTTCTTCCTTTCCAATTTGGATGCCTTTCATTCCTTTTTCTTGCCTAATTGATTTGGCTAGGACTTCCAGTACTATACTGAATAAAAGTGGCAAGATCCTTGCCTTCTTCCTGATCTTAGAAGAAGCTTTCAGGTTTTTGCTGTTAAGTATGTTGTTAGTTGTGGGCTTTTGTATATGGCCTTTGTTATGTTAAAGGAATTTCCTTCTATTTCTTGGTTGTTGAGTGTTTTCATCATGAGAGGTGTTGAATTTTGTCTACTCATGTTCTATTCATCATTCAAAATGGGATATTGAAATCTCCTACTGTTATTGTGTTGCTGTCTATTCCTTCTTTCAGCTCTGTCAGTGCTCATTTCATATATTTGAGCGCTTTAATATTGGGTGCATATATATTTATCACTGTTATATATTACTGGTAAATTGACCCTTTTATCATTATATAACGTCGTTCTGTATCTCTTGTGACAGTTTCTGACTTAAAGTCTTTTTTGTTTGATATAGGTATGGCCACTTCAGCTCTCTTTTAGTTACCATTTACATGAAATACTTTTTCCATTTCTTCACTTTCAGCCTATGTGTATCCTTAAATCTAAAGTGAGTTTTTATCGACAGCATATATTATAGCTAGATTGTTTCAATCCGTTAAGCCACTCTGTGTCTTTTGATTGGGAAGTTTAATTCATTGACATTTAAAGTAATTACTGATATGAAGAACTTACTATTGCCATTTGTTTATTACTTTCTGTCTTGTAACTTTTCCCCTTTTTTACCTCTCTCATTATCTTCCTTTGTGCTTCATTGATTTTTGTAGTGACATGTTCAATCTCTCTCTCTTTCCTCTCCTTTCTCTCTTTTTGCGTATGTTCTATAGGTATTTTTTTTGTCATTACCATGGGCCTTACATAAAACATCTTATAACAATCTATTTTAAGCTGACAACTACTTAACTTTAATTGCGTACTAAAACTCTACTGCTCCCCCTCACTTTATGTTATTGATGTCACAAATTACACATGTTATATTTTATATTCATTAACCTATTTTTATAGTTATAGTAATTTTTTATACTTTTGCCTTTTTACTTCTATATGAGAATTAATAGTGTTTACATACCACCATTACAGTATTACATTATTCTGTATTTTTCTATATATTTAACTTTATCAGTGAGCTTTATACTTTCCTGTGCTTTCATGTGGCTGTCTAGTATCCTTTCATTTCACCTTGAATGGATCCCTTTAAGGCAAGTCTTAACGGGAAACCTCTTGTAAGGCAGGTCGAGTGGTGAAGAACTCCTTTAGCTTTTGTTTATCTGGGACAGTCCTTATTTCCCCTCATTTTTTTCTTTTTTAAATAAATTTTTTAATTGTGTATATTTAAGGTATACAACATGATGTTATGTGATACATATAGAGAGTAAAATGGTTACTATAGTGAAGCAAATTAACATATCCATCATCTCACGTAATTACTCATTTTTTTGTTATTGTGGCAAGAGCAGCTAAAATCTACTCATTTAGCATGAATCTCATATACAGTGCAATTTTATTACCTATAGTCCTCATGTTGCACATTAGATCTCTAGACTTATTTATCCTACATATCTGCCCCTTTGTATCTTTTGACCTGCATTTCTTTATTTCTTCCCCTGCTCCCCATCCTTAGTAACCACTGCTTTGTTCTCTATCGCTGTATATTTGAATTTTTTAAAAAAGATCCTATATATTAAGTGAAATCATGCAATATGTTTTTTCTGTGTGTGTGGCTTATTTCACTTCACATAATGTCCTCCAGGGTCATCCATATTGTGGCAAATGGCAAAATCTCGTTCTTTTTTTAGTGCTGAATAATATTGCATTATATATGTGTACCACAGTTTCTTTACCTATTTGTCCATTGATGGATATTTATGTTGTTTCCATATCTTGGCTATTGTGAATAATGCTTCATTGGACATAGGAGTGCAGATATCTTTATGAGGTAGTGATTTCAATTCCCTTGGGTACACACCCCAAAGAGGAATTGCTGGGTCATACTCTAGTTCTATTTTTAATTTTTTAAAGAAATCCATACTGTTTTCCATAGTGGCTGTACCAATCTACATTTCCACCAATGGTGTACAAGAGTACCCTTTTCTTCACAACCTTGCCAAAATTTGCTATCTTTTGACATCTTTATAATAACCATCCTAATAGGTGTGAGGTGGTATTTCATAGTGGTTTTGATTTGCAGTTACCTGATGGTTAGTGATGTTTAACACTTTTTCACATAACTATTGGCTATTTTTGTGTCTTCTTTGGAGAAATGACTTTGCCGATCTTTTGCCATTTTTTACTCAGGTTGTTTTCCACTAATGAGTTGTATGAGTTCTTTATAAATTTTAGATATTAACCCCTTATCAGATTTTTAAAAATCTCTAAGCTGCCATTTCATTTTGTTGATCATTTCCTTTGCTATTCAGAAGATTTTTAGTTTGATGCATTCTGATTTATTTATTTTTATTTTGCAGCCTGGAGTTTGGTGTGATAGCCAAAAAAAAAAAAAAAATCATTTCTTATGTGTTCTTCTAGGAGTTTTATAGTTTCTGGTCTTATATTTAGGTCTTTTATCCATTCTGAGTTGATTTCTCTCCATTGTGTGAGATAAGGGGTCAATTTTATTCTTTTGCATGTTGAAATCCAGTTTTTCAGTCTTTATAGACTATCTTTGTATAGGGAAAGACCTGTAGTTCAGAATCATGAGAATCAGGATGCTATTAGGAATAAGGCAATTCTTAGGCCATATTTCTGTTTCTTTTGTGTAGTCTGGTCTTTTATAGCAGTTTTAGTCTTTTTTATTTACTTACTTAAGCCTAATATGGACCTCCCAGCCCCACCTCCACATGACCTTTAGAATCTTCAAGCTGATGCAATTGATCCATGCCTAGTAAATCTGTTGGCCGTCATGGGAATGATGTTGAGATTATTTCATTCAACTAGCCATGAGGAATTGTTAATTGCATAACGTATAGAGCTGCTTGCTTCTTTAAGGGACTTGGGGTGGAGTAGAAATTAACATATCCAATGTAATTGGGAAGAAGAACTGTGTTGTTTGGGAGATAAGCAATGATAAATTATTTTCAGCACCTTCTGTTATTATGCAAAAAATTCCTAAATAGTTTGGACGTTTATTTATAGAGCAGGAATCCCAGAGGAACTAAACTATAACAATTACTCAAGCAGATAAATAAATTATAAAAACAAAACAAAACAAAAACAAACCAAAGTCTCCCTGCTACCCTTGACTCTTTAGCTAATAAGAACCATACTAACAGGAGCCACAGAAATACTGAATATCTCATCTTAAGTAGTTGTGGAGATGTGAACAGAATTATTGCCTTTGCTACCTTCTGACCTGCTGGAAGGACTTATTAAAATTTTTTTTCATGTTGTTTTGGAACAATGTTTCTAATGGTTCTGCTGTCAACTTACTTTGGAAGGGACAGCTTCCTAGTTGTCTAGATTTTGTTGCAAACCTTGCATAACACTCCCATGACCTTGGTCATGGTATTATATATGTGCCCACATGAGTCCAACACATGGGTAATTGGGTCCAACTCTTTTGGGTAATTGAAATATAGTATGTATAGAATAATATTCAGATTGCATCTTATTTTTCTTCTGAGTATTTCATAGACTGAAAATGGTTGAGGTACATTTTGAGTATCTTAGTCCTCTAGGAATTCAGCATGGCTCCCTCCATTGAACAAGCCTGGTCTTATTTTTTTCTCTTTTTATAGTCACACACAGAAGGGTCTACTGTCTTTCTGTTGGCAGATTCAAAGTTAACTCAATATCCAGATTCATGGGGACTTGAGACGGGAAGTAATTAAACCAGGCTCAACTCTCTGGATATTTGCCTTCTGATTATTAGTTTCCCAGGGACATAATTCATTAATCGTATAGTCTTTAAGTATTCTGGCTTGTGATATAGTTCTTTCTTACTGTATGGTGCCAATTCATCCTTCTGGTATCCACCTCAATCTCATGTGCATGTTAGGTGGCTTGAGTTAGACTTGCAGGTCTGATCACTCAGGAAAGAAGTGAGTCTCATAAAGAATAAGTCCAGACCCTGGAATATGGCAACCTCATTAAGATCATGCCAGATACTTGTAGCCTGCTACCTTTTCCATCACTTTTTTCAGTTAGAAATGATTATAAATCTCTCGGATAGAGCCTTCCCTTAAGTTTTTTCTGAACCTGGAGTTGACTTGTTTTAGATACTTAGTTATTCCATAAGGACTACATTTTACCAGTTCCTGTGGGTCAGCAGGGCCCTCCCATAAGCACTCATTCTCCACTGAACAAGCTGGGTAGTCATTCACACTTTACCAAGTGGTTTCATGGTTAGCCAAGCCCAAAAATGTTTTGAGCATCTGTACACTTTAGATTCTAAGCCCTTGGACAGAAACTCCTTTTATATTTAGATGGCAAATACATTTTATTTCCAGTGTCATGTCTGATTACTTGGTAGTATCTACTTGGAGTGTTTGCTGGAAAAGATACTGAGGTTGATCTTATATGCTTCAAGGCTAAATTTTGGCCATGGTATGAAGAATGAGAAGAGTACCTAATTGAGGAACTGAGGCTCTCCTTGTTCCAACTACAGGACACACCTGGAACTCCTAAGAGAAACATGTCACCATCTCACTTTAAGTTATCTTTTTTTGGGGGGGACAGAGTCTCGCTTTGTCGCCCAGGCTACAGTGAGTGCCGTGGCATCAGTCTAGCTCACAGCAACCTCAAACTCCTGGGCTCAAGCAATCCTCCTGTCTCAGCCTCCTGAGTAGCTGGGACTACAGGCACAAGCCTCCATGCCCGGCTAATTTTTTCTGTTTTTAGTAGAGACAGAGTCTCACTCTTGCTCAAGCTGGTCTCGAACTCATGAGCTCAGGTCATCCTCCTGCCTCGTCCTCCCAGCGTGCTAGGATTACAGGTGTGAGCCATCGCGCTTGGCCACTTTAATTTATCTTCACCCCTAAACTTGGGTGATCATCTGTGAGGAAGGAAGTTTGTTGTGGGAATCATTTCTTAGTGTGCTGGCCATTCTCAGTTGGTCCTTATTTTTGAGTGCTTAATACTTCCTCTTCCCCTCTATTTCATGCTTCCTCGTTGTCACTAAGCCTTTTATATAGTGTCTAATATTTCTTGATTTGCCTACAATGTTGTAATCCAATATTTATACATTGGCATTGATTTAACAAAATATATTAAGTTCTTATTATTAATAAATACCAGATATTGTCCTAGATGCTGGATGTAACTACAGTAGGCTAGCATGTTGAACTCTAAATTGCTCTTCTCTGCTATCCAGACAATTACACTCACCAGAGGTCATTCTCCTTGCTTTATATTCCTTTGTTCAAAGGCTTGGGCTTCTGCTTCTGCCTATACTCTCTGAGTTTCTTACTGAGTTAACTGCCTGGTGCCTGTCCCTCCATCCTTTGCCTTGCTATCACAATTGTTTATGTGGAAATTTGGAGCTAAATTTATTTATTTCTTTATTATTATTATTATGTTTTGACATGGAGTCTCACTCTGTTGCCTGGGCTAGAGTGCAGCAGTGTCATCCCAGCTCACTGTACCCTCAAACTCCTGTGCTCAAGTAATCCTCCTGCCTCAGCCTCCTTGCACCACTATGTTGTCTAATTTTTTAATGTTTTTTGTAGAGACAGGGTCTGACTATGCTGCCCAGGCTGGTGGAACTCAATTTCTGAGCCTCATCCTCATAGCTGGCACTCTACTGCCCCTGGCTGTCCATTTCATGGGCCAAGTACCTACTCTATGAGTTTCAAGAAAATTGTTCTATCCAATTTCCTACCCATTCACTTCCCATACCCTCATACTTTGTCTTGCTGACTGCTTTCCTGAACCATGCTTATTCAGACTTTCCATACTTTAGGCTGAAACTCTGCTGTCACCTGGGCCTATACTTCAATGCCTCTCTAGGTCTAGTGGGCAGGTTTCCTGTCAGGTCCTTACTCTAATCTCTGTCTTAATGTGTATGCCCTATGTTTTGTCATTGACAGATCCTGAGATATGATGAAATTAAGATATGCTTGGGAAACCTTATTGGCAATCCATTCTATAACCCACTTTAGAATATTCTTTTTGTAATTATAGTTGATATTCTTTTCTAGCTTAATTCTTTGCTTGAAGTAGTTAAATGTGGTGACAGCTTGACTAAAATTATGGTCTATAAATGACTTTAACCAGTTGGAGGTAAATGTAGGCTCATTGTCAGAAATGATATTTTCATGTATGGTATATAACTGGCATGGAACTGATTGTTGTAACATGTTTGAGATACAACAAAGAGTATGTAAAATATTAATATTTTATGCAGTCAAAGAATTTTTACCTTGGAGTGTTCTTGAAAAAGCAACATGGACTCCTGTCCAGTATGTTTTATTTACTTTCCATTAAGTGGTACATGCTTTTGGTAGGCAAATAATCTGCCTTAAGATTCTTTATAATACAATTAGTTCAGAATCATCAAAATCAGTTTCTAGCCTATACTTATCAGGATGAAAAATTCTATGTGCTATTTTACATTGTGTCCAAGACACATGATAACTTCTTTCTTGAATAACAATAGGTTTTCCTCACAAAGAACTTTCTTTATAAGCAAAGTAATGTCTATTGACAACTTGTGAAGATTATACAAAACTCGAAGCAGTTGCTCATTTCACTCCTTGCCATTACTTCCAGACCTGGTATCAGAAACTGAGTGATTGAAAATCCTAGATATGTTTGATCTCAGGTAAAATTTAATTGATTTGAAGAATCTCAAGAATGTCTGTGAACATTTGAACTTCCGATGGAATTGCAAATCCTAGCCTGAGTCCAGGAAAGGAAATCAGTATATAACATTGTCTTCAAGGCTACTATGGAATTACTTAATTCAAGGCAAGAGCTTGTATTTAGCAATGCATTCTCAAAATGGTTTATTCCATCTGAAAATGTACAGATAAAGCCAAATTGGTAGTAGGTGAAACTAGAGACTCCTGGGCTCATTTCCCATTTGCTGCATTGTTCTATCCATAGATGACACTGTTCTTGATTTGTAAGCAGTCTGTGCCTCATTGCCATCTGGCTCAGCCCAGCTCCAGCACCATAAGGTGAACTGAACTGTTAGTGGTAGGAAATAGTGCTCTATATTTGTCACGATGTACTAGCACAGACCCAGAAGTCAATAACTGCTTGACATTCCAGAAAACGTTCTCATGGCAGTGAGTTAAACTTCATGGAATGTCTTTTTCCAGTGGATGATGAAGTCATTTAGCAATGGTTACCTTTTGTGGAAGAAAATCTTGTTAAAAAGTAAGTAGCCCCAGGAAGGCTTGAAGTTTATGCTCTTGTTTTTGACATAGACATACTACCCATTGTACATATTTTATTTAGGCTAGGGAAAACACTAGATGCACTGATATGGTAGCTTAAGAAGATAACACAGGAAGTTCCAATTATATGTTTTTTTCCCTTTTTCCATTTGATTATATGTTATATTGAGTTGATGTGGAACTTCTAAAAGTCCTTTTGTGTTTTCATCTGTATTCCTCTTAATAATTAGGACATCATCAAACCAGGTAGTGTGCCTGGAAGTTCAGAAAACAAAATCTCTGGGCAGGACTAGAAACTTCCAAGACAACAGGAGTTCTAGATTGACCTTCTTATTTCCCTGCCTTCATATCTGCTCAATATTCTCTACTCTTGGACCATATAGGACCGCCCCCAGTCTGTCAGGTGTGGGAACATATCACATCTACAGCTGCTCTACCTAGAGGAACTAAACACTCAATCTCCATGCCCTTTTGGTTCATATGTCTTCTGTTTGCTTAGGAGGTTCTTCTGTTCATTGGGGCATCTAATCCCTTGACCCATCAATATTTTTATTTCCAACCTTATCCTGTGTTCAGTTCTCCACATTGCAGCTAGGAAGATCTTACAATGCAAACATTATCATTCAAGACCTTCTGGTGACTTCCTATTAATTCTATGATAAATAACATTTCATATGACCTTTGACTTTATCTGGCTCTGTGCCTACCTCTGCAGCCTCAACTATGCTACTCTCCTCTTGTTCTCTAATGGCTGTTGCTTCTTTCTACTACAGGTCCTTTGCACATACAGTTCCCTTTGCCAATAATAACCTTCTCTCCACCTAGCCCTTTACCTAGTTAATGCCTATGAATTCTTACATCTCAGTTCCTAGATCACTTTCCAGGGAATCTTTCCTACTTTCACAGCTCCCAACCAAATAAGATTAAATCCACCTATTATAAGATTTCATTGTGTCCTATACTTTTCTAGTATCTGCCACTGCTTGTAATCATTTGTGTGAATGTTTGATTAATGTCTGTTACTTTATTAGAATGTAAGTCTCATGTAAAGGACTATTTATCTTGTCATTTTTTACCCATTGTACCCAGACTTTGGCACACAGTAAGTTATATCATTAAATATTTGCTGAATACATAAATAAATATACTTTTATCAATTTAATCATTATACTAATTCCAAACGGAAGCACTGATATAAAAGTTAAGGTTCTGAAATGATATAACTTGCCCAATATCACACATGTTAAGTAAATGGCAGGACTGGGATTCATTTTGCTACTATATCTATATGTCTTATTGGGGCAAGGATAGCTTTTTTTTTTTTTTTTTTGAGACAGAGTCTCGCTTTGTTGCCCAGGCTAGAGTGAGTGCCGTGGCATCAGCCTAGCTCACAGCAACCTCAAACTCCTGGGCTCGAGTGATCCTTCTGCCTCAGCCTCCCGGGTAGCTGGGACTACAGGCATGCGCCACCATGCCCAGCTAATTTTTTATATATATAGCAGTTGGCCAATTAATTTCTTTCTATTTATAGTAGAGACGGGGTCTCGCTCTTGCTCAGGCTGGTTTCGAACTCCTGACCTCGAGCAATCCGCCCGCCTCGGCCTCCCAAGAGCTAGGATTACAGGCGTGAGCCACAGCGCCCGGCCCGGGGCAAGGATAGCTTTTAAAGAATCTTAATTAGACCACACATTTTGTTTCAGAGTTTCACTATCAAATTAAATAATTTTTTATTTGTGATATAAACTGTATGGTATAGGGCTTGATTTTTTAAATAAAACAAAAACATCCTCCAGTTTAAATTAACTGAGGATATTTAAACAAGTTTTGAAATAGATATTTTGGGTCATTAAAAACAATTATATTCAAAAATGCTTGTGATAGGATATTAATTAAGTGGAAAAAAAAGCAGACTAGAAATTTATGTATAATAACATATTAATTATGTAAAAATGAATACAGAGAGACTAGAAAGAAGTATGCTATCTTATTAACAGGTGTTTCTTCTGGGTGATGGTATCATGGAGAATTTTGTTTCTCCTTATGTTTTCTGTACATGTCCAATTTTCTATAGTGATAATGTATTATTTTTTAAACGTTCTTATTTAAACTATATTTATTAAATAAACACTGTAGCAATAATAAAAAGGAAAAAATAATTATTAAAAGAACTCATAATCTTACTTCAATACTTGCAAAATCTATTTGGTGATCTTTAGTTTGATTATATTCTTGTTTCAGCTGCTACTTAGTTTTCACTTTCTAATGATCGTTGACCAGTTATCTTTGCTTTAAAATTTTAAACCTTTATAATGATAAACATACATTTTAAGATGTGGTACAGATTAAAGGAAGAAACAGGCGATTCTTCATTTATTAAAAGTAAATTAGACTTCAGCATATTACGGTGGTACAAATGTTTAGGTTATGTATATTGCCTTTGCCCCACCCAAGTCAGAGCTTCAAGCGTGTCCAGATCCAAAAGTTTGAAAACCTTTCTTCACATTATATTTGGCAACACACATTGTTAACATCATATTTACTTACCCCCCCACCTCATCCTTACCCACAAAACAGCAAGCAAACAACCTGTGTAACTTCACAATCAGTGGTTTGTTGAGACACCTCAACTCAAAAATCCTTTGTACCTCACTCACAGCTCTGTTGCAGATTTCCTTTCGGTAGTGTGAGAAACACAAATGCATCATCTATGACACTGACTTTGTTTTTGTCCTTGTGGACAAGGGAGCATGTTTTAAATGTTCAAATAGATGTTTAAAATGTTTAAGATAGCATTTGATATGTTACTAATAGCATTCCTTACCAAATAAAGCAACAGTGTAAGTAGAATAAAACATTGTTACAGGGTATTACTTGGGATCCATTTTAGCTACAATTCTGTTATCCGAAGGCAATCATTTAATCGATTCATTAACATTTACCAAGCATTTATTAACTACCTAACATTCTTCAGTTATCATGTTATACCTAGTAAGGAGACTAAGAGAAAAATGATGTTGTACAATCTATCAGCAACAGTGTACCAGCACCGTACAACAGAACATTCTGTGATGATGGAAATGTTCTGTATCTGTGCTGTCTAATGCAGTAGCCACCAGCCACATGTGGCTATTGAATGCTTGACATATAGCTAGTGTGACTGTGGATCTGAATTAATTAATTTTTTTAAAATAACAGTTTCATTGAGATATAATTCACATGCCATATAATTCACCCATTTTAAGTGTACAATTCAATGATTTTTGGTGCATTCAGAGTTGTGCAACCATCACCACATTTCGTTTTCATTACCCTAACAAGAAACTCGGTACTCATTAGCTGTCACTCCCCTTAAACCCCCAATTTCCCCGGCTGTAGGCAGCCACTAATCTTTTTTCTGTCTACATGAATTTGCCTATTTTAGACATTTCATATAAATGGAATCATAATAAGTGGTCATTTGTGACTGGCTAATTTAATTTTAGTTTATTTAAATTTAATGACCCCATGTGGCTAGTGGCTACTGTAAGAAGCAAATGAAGTGAAAGACCAAAGACAGATGCCTCAGGAAAGCTGAGGGCGAGGAGAAGAAAATCCTGTAGGTCAGAGAGACAGGAGATGAACCTGGACAGAGCCTAAAGATGACAGGTTCCTGAAGGAGGGGATGGTTAAAGTATCAAATAATGCAGATGGGTCAAAGAAAGTACAGTTTCAGTGTAATGCTAGGATAAGAATCCAGATAACAAAGGACACTGGAATGTGGTATTGGTGAAGAATTGTAGGCAAGCAGTACTTTTATGACATTTAGAAATGGAGGGAAGAAAGAAATATTCAAGATAGCTCCAGAGGGGTGTCAGGACTGATGGAAATTTTATTTTCTTGCTGTTAATGATATTTTGCATGGAGGCATGAGTCTATATCTAGGCATAAGAGACAGATTCAGTGGAAATGAAGAGATTAAAAATGATTGAGCAGAGTTCTGGAGGATGTGGGTGAAGGTGACACCAAGGTCGTCAGCATAGGAGTGAGCTCTGTCAGGGAAGATAGAAGTTGTCTTTCTCAGAGGCAGTGGTAAGTAAAGATGCAGAGCAATTTTTATATAGAAAGAAAGGAAATTCAAAGAGTTCATTTGCTTTGGTAGACTAGGAATGAGGCCTTCTGAAAGCAAGTGTGGCTCCTCCAACTGTACTGTGATGATCATATGTGGAGAAGGGAGTGCTGAAAAGTTCCCCAGACGGGGTAGGGCTGTAGGTGGTGAAAGTGTCAATCATTTATAGGTCTGTTGTTGTCCAGACGAACCTATCTCTAAAAAGGGACAGACATTTTCAGGTACCTAAAGCCATATGAGGTCCAGAGAGATCCCAATGTGTCAATTTTTGCTACTAAAAAGTGACAAGTGCCCAGAAGTTTACATCTGAGATCTTTAAAGAAGAAATGTAGCTCCCTCAACTCACTCTCCCTTCCTTCTTTTCCTCCTTCCTTTTTGTCATCTATTCTTTTTACACTTTGTAGAAGATAGTGCTTCTTGCCCTCCAATGTTATTTTCCTTACAAAGAAAAATAAACCATAAAACTTCGAAAAATTCAACATTAATCCAAACTATAACGAATACAGATTTTATGTTATAAGTTATAATAAAACTCCAGTATTTACTTTTCTGAATCACTCTTTTTTTATTTAATATTATAACAGTTAGTGAAAGAGCTAGGAAGTACTTTGAAATTTCTAACTGAAAACAACTATCCAAATATAATAGGGAAAAATACTGATTAGTTTATATTGAATTAATTAATAACATTGCTTTAGAACAAAATTTCTTTATAGATGTTTTAGATATTAAAGCCAACTTTTATGGTCTTGTCAACAGGTAAACATATATTTACCTATGTATTTATTTATTTTAGGCTTTTAAAACCAAGGACGGCTATCTGGTAGTTGGAGCAGGAAATAATGAACAGTTTGCTACTGTGTGCAAGGTAATGTATAATTTTGGGGATGAGTAGATGATATATACAACAATCCACTTTGTACAAAGCCAGGGAAAGTTCAGTTTTGCCTAGAACATAATCAACTTAGGACTCCCTGTGGTAGTACCGAATAATATACCATTTTTATTCTTATAAAAGGGAGAGTCTAAATTAGCACTCTGTATTTTTTATTATGATACTTTGCTGTAGTTTGAAATGAAGAATGATAGTAGCTTAAATTGTCCTAAAACTTTTCCTGTATACCAGTCCAGATAAAAAGGGAAGGGAAAAAAATCAATTTTAAAGGGATTTGTAACACTGGGACTTCTCTTTCCCTTCTTTCCTCTCTCCTTTCCTCCTTCCTTCCCTCCCTCCTTTCCTTTCTTCCTGTTTAATTAGACCTGAATATAGTTAAGCTACTCCCAAGTTTATTTTGTTTACTACTAGAAATTTAAAACATTTTTTTTCAACTGAGCTTTTGCTTAATGAGTATCTTTCCATAAGATTTATGTTTTAAGCATTTAGAAATTAAGGTTATATTAAAAGTGTTATTCCTCAATGAGGCCTTAAAAAAAGGCTTTGGAATCATTTAAAATAATTTTTTAATGATTAGGGATATTCTAGATTTTTAGCATTGCCTAGACTTTTTTTTTTATTTGATGTTTTTACTATTTATCTAGACTTTTGGTATTTTGTTTTAATTTAAGGCCTTAGGTTACCTGTTCACTTTTTCCAGTTTTAATCTCAGAAATAGAATATATTTTTATTTTTTTACATGTATGCTAAAGCCTTACCTATTGAGGATTTTTTTTTCTTTTTCTGATTGAAAAAGGATTCATTTTTGTACTAACCATATTACCATGAACTTTCAGTTTTATGAAAAATGTCTATGAATTCCTTAGAGGAATCTTATTTATTACACGTAACTTATTATGTACAAAAATCATTCATTACTGTGCCTCTTTTGTATGAGAGATTAACAAGCAGAGCTAAAACCACAGCAAAGGGTGGGAAGTACCGCAAAGAAGGTGACAAATGGAGATAGTTCCGACTGCAGGAAGGGCTGGAACTTCTGAGGTGGGAAAGAGGGGTGCTTTTATAATGGTGGCTCTGAGTAAGTGTAGAGAAAATTGATTCAAACATTTGATCTGGGATCAAAGAATCTTTATTATGAACGGTCAATGTTAAAAATATGAACCATACGGAAGCTGTTGCCTGTGAAGTCATTTGCGTACTCTAACTGCAGAGATGTAAAAGCCAGTTCATTGCTATAAACGAGTACAGATTTTCTTCCTGGGCCATATGTTTTGGAGTTTTCTCTCTCCAGAAAGTTGAGTGGGGGGAGAAAATTACTGGTTGACATATTCTTCACTGTTGAAAATAACTGTACTGAATTCTTTTTATTTTTGATTCATTACTGCTGATCAATTTGAAACTTTTGAACTTCCTCATAAATAACCGTAAGAACATTTTTTGAAAGAGATTTTTATTTCAAAGCAGAATATTTGCCATAAGTTTAGTACTAAAATATGATTTATTGTTATAGTGTGTTATTACACATCTTTTAAAAAGGAGAGAGTATCAGAGGGCCTCAGAGAATGGCATACTTGACCTAGATTTGCCCACATGTTAGTTAGGAATGATAATCCCTGTTATGAGCCATTATGGCAATGTCTATAAAACTCTTTGAGATTCTCAGATGAAAAGTGTTATGTGTGTAGGATTTTAGTGTTATTTACATCATTTACTAGGCGTCAGAATGCTGCAATTTGATTGACTTTTTCAAATCTTCATATTTATATCCTTACATGTAAACTTGCCCTAAAAACCTTCTCACCTAAGAAAACATTTTCTGTTCCCCTATTTTGATGCAAAGTTCTCCTCCCCTCCCAGTCATATACAGCGAGTAAATTTCTTCTAAGTATTTTTTATTCAGATTTACTTATTATTGAGGAGTTCATCATTCAAACTGACATTATAGAAGGTGAGGTCCTCAGTTTTTGACAATGAGCCCATCAAAATTGTTCTTTTGCCAAGTAAGTTCCATTGGGAAAGATGGGGAGACATGTGCCATTATTGTGTGTGATTCTGTGATGAATTAGTGGGATTTGCTCATGCCTAGTTTATCTCCAACTTAGAATTTGATATACTGATTGACTAATAATACTTCTTGGAGAGGGGCCCTATTAGGCAGCTTCCATTGGCAGGGATTTGAATGGGAGCAAGAACATTAGATTCAAGGCTTAGGGTCCAGAAAATCTTCCTGTGTATTCAGTGAACCTATAACAAATACTATTTTAGTTCTTTAGCATGATACAGAAGAATAGGGAAAGTGAACATATGTAAGCTATTTTAAGCTGATTGATGCCAACACTAATGGGTATTTGTATTTGAAGTATTGAATATTGACATCCTTTTTAAAGTCATTTAGACTGAAGGCTTCTTTTATTGGAAGCAATATGCATTGGTTCTCATGTTTAGTATGCATAGGGATGTCCTTTAGCCCCATTCCCAAAGATTTTGATTTAGTATATCTAGGGTGAGGAATAGGAAACTTCAATTTTAATAAGCACTGTAGTTGATTTTGGAGCAGGTGGTCTGAGGATATTATAGCATAACTCTTAAGACCTACTATGAATCTTGTCATTAGTCAGGTGACCCCTGGCAAGATACTTAATCTTTTCTAGACATCTATTTCCTTATGTATAAAATGAATATTATAATATATAACTATACTAATATCTAACTTGTGGAGTTTTATGAGTTAGAGAAGTAAAACAATTAGTATAGTCCTGGCTCATAGTATGCACTTAATAAATGGCCTCTATAAAAATTACGTGTGGAGATTCTGGTTCTGGGGAGGATAGCATAAGTACATTCCTCCCTTTCTCTTCCAGTGAGCACAGTGATAAAACCTGGACAGAATAAATGAAGAATCTATTTTAGGACTTTGAAAAGTACATAGTAAGAAAACCAGAATTTGAAGTACCTCTAAACTGGCAGTAAATTTATCAGTTTTCTCTCTAGTTATTCCTTTACCTGAGTACTTGGAAATGAGCACCAGGCAACAGTCTTAGCTAGGAGATGCTCTTTATTCCTGGCACAAAGGAGCATGACAAGGTGAACTCTAATGTCAGAGGGAATGCAGAAGCCTTCAGTTTTTTTTCCTTCTTTCCATCTTTTAATGCCCCAGCCTTCAAGAGATCCTGCAGTGTCAAAAGCAAACCAGCAGGGGCCAAACTCTGAGGAAAAGTAATTTTCTCTTCATTGCTGAGCTGTGAACCCAAAGAAAAGAGTAAATTCTTATTGCTTTTTTCCCTGTCTCCCCATTGCTTGGCCTCTGCCCTGAAAATATCTGGGGAGTGGGATAACCAACAGGGGAGCCCCAGGGAACTGGAAAATGCTAAAGAGATTACAGAAGAGAAAAACTTCACAAAGCAACCATTGAAGTTATTTGTGAACTCTTGAGCTCACCCCTGAACTGCACATGCATAGATCTGATCCTAATCAGCATACCAAAGGTATTGAGAATTGAATTAACAAATAGATGATTGCCCAGGTTATAGTGTGACCATTAAGTGGGGCATATACAAGACATATCCAAACAGCACTGCAAAAGCTTTGAAACCAACATTAGAATCAAAGCACAGAGAAAGTGGGTTGGAACTTGGAGCCTGGACCTAACCAGATCAATTGCCTGCTAAAAATTAATAACAACAAAAATTCTGTGTAGGGTTTAAACAAGACCCAGTGGCTCATAATATACTATTCAAAATGTCCAGGATACTATCCAAAATTATTCAGCATACGAAGAACCAGAACTTGCATGAGAAAAAGCAATCAATAAATGTCAATGCCAAGATGACACAGATGTTGGAATTAATTCACAAAGGCTTTAAAACAGCAATTATAAAAATGCTCTAAGAAGCATCACAGACACTGTTGAAATGAATGAGAAAGTAGAAATATTCAGCAAAGAAATAGAAGATATGAAGAAGAACTGAATGGAAATCTTTCTTTTTTTAAATTATTTTTTTTAATTTCAGCATTTTATGGGGGGTACAAATGTTTAGGTTAAATATATTGCCTTTGCCCTACCTGAGTCAGAGCTTCAAGTGTGTCCATCCCCCAGATGGTGAGCACCACACCCATTAGGTGTGTATATACCCATCCTCTCTTCCCCCTTCCCATCTGCCTGACATCTGATGAATGTTATTACTATATGTGCACTTAAGTGTTGATCAGTTAATATCAATTTGATGGTGAGTACATGTGGTGCTTGTTTTTCCATTCTTGTGATACTTCACTTAGTAGAATGGGTTCCAGCTCTCTCCAGGATAATACAAGAGGTGCAAGATCACCATTGTTTTTTGTAACTGAGTAGAACTCCATGGTATACATACACCACATTTTATTAATCCACTCATGTAGTGATGGGTACTTGAGTTGTTTCCACATCTTTGCGATTGTGACTTGGGCTGCCATAAACATTCTAGTGAAGACTTCTTTTTTATAGAATGTCTTTTGTTCTTTTGGGTAGATGCCCAGTAATGGGATTGCTGGATCAAAAAACTGAAAAATATAATAACCAAGAAAAAAAAATAACATCTCACTGGATGAGCTCAATAGTTCATAAAAGAAATGCCAAGGAACCTGAAGATAGATCAATAGAAATTATTCAATCTGAACAATGGAGAAGAAAAAATGATACCTTCTTGCCACTCAGAAAAAAAAAAAAAAGAACGATCCTCAGGAACCTGTGGGACAATAGCAGAAGTTCAATATTTATTTATGATCTTGTAGTCCCAGAAGGAGTGAATGGAACATTCCATTACATTCATGGAAAAATCAGAAATGAATGAAAAGCAATAGAAATAGTAAATATCTGGGGGAATATAATACACTATTCTTTTCCTAGTGAATTCTTTGAAATATACTTGTTGGGTGAAAGCAAACATGGGATTTTCAGTGTATGTAGATGTAATATACAGACAAATAACAACATAAAAGGGGAAGAAAAAGGGACCTATATGGAAGTAAATTTTCTGTATTACACTTAAAGTGGTAGAATATTGATTCAAAATACATTGTGAAAAGTTAAGCATATATACTACAATTCTCAAAGCAATCATTAAACATCTATACAAAAATATAGCCAAAATAAAAATGGATAAATGTAATACTAAAAACTTTCAATCAACTCCAAAGAAGTCAGGAAAGGGAAAACAGAGAAACAAACAGAAAAATAGTGAAATGATCAATCTAAATAATCTCAAAATATCAATGATAACATTAAACATGAATGGTTTAAATATACCAATTAAAAGACAGAGGTTGTCAGAAAAGATAGGAAAAACATGATCCTACTCTATGCTATATCCAAGAAATTGATTTCAAATATAATGATATTTTTAAGTTAGAGGATGGAAAAATATATAAATAAAAGATACAACTACTAAACAAAAGAAAGCTGGAGTGGGGCTATATTAATAATGGACCAATTTTTGTCATCTTGGAAAACTCATTTGCAACAAATTCTTATGCAAGGAGTTATTTAGCATTTGCACTGGCAGAGGAGAGATTGGATGATCTGAATTTGTTAAGAAGTTGGGCAACTTCACATTTCACAAGGGATGTTTACTTTTCCTATATCAAAAAATTAGATTCCAGTAGTTCTTAGAGTATAACTGATGCTTTGTTTCTATGCCTTCCTATTAGTACAAAGTCCTTTTCTTTCAGTACCAAATTATAGTATGATCTATATTATTTTAGATGACATTTTAAATGGCAGGTGAACTTAACATATGTTGTATCAATAATGCATATAAAGTGATGATAGTGTACATGAACACTATGACCAGTAGGCAAAGACAACTGTCACAATTCCTTTCTGGTAATCAACTCTTTTAAGAGACCATAGCTTACAAGAAGCATCTACATTAAAAAAGTAGATGCTTTATCTACATTAAAAAAGGTGATCTTAGACTTGATGGAATAGAATAATGTCTTGAAGATCATATATCTCAAAGAGTTCACATTGTTTATCCATGGGTCATTCAGTTGGTTGACAAATATGTTATCAGTGCTTGGGATATGTCAGTGAACAAAACATTTAGAATAATCTGACCTTGTGGAGCTTATATTCTAGCAGGACAGACATACAATAAATAATAAACATGATAAAGATGTTAGATAATAAGAGTTATGGGAAAAGAAAAGGACAAGGGAATGGGGAATCAGGGGAATAGGGGTTGAGTCAGATAGGGTAGGCTGTGGTTGGCATAGAGGAGTCAGGGTAGTTGACATTTGAGCAGACTTGGTGAAGGATGTTGACATTGGAGCAGATTCAGTGAAGGAGATGAGGGGTTAGCTAACTGGATGCTGGTGGAAGAAGTTCTAGGCAAGGGAATAGCTGATGCAAAAGTCCTGAGGCCAAAGTGTGATAGACATGTTCCTAGTCAATCCAGAAGCTGACATGGCTGCAGCAATGAGAAAACAGAGAGAGTATGGTAGGAGGTGATGTCAGAGAGGTACCAGGGCCATATTGTGTGGAGCATTTCAGGTATCATAAAGATTTTGGTTTTTGCTCTCAGGAGGCCATTAGATGATAGAGTATTACAGTTTATGTTCCCATGTCTACATTTTTCATGGAGCCCTCTCTCCCTTTCCTTTCAAACAAGCATATACTTTATTATTTCTTTTGGGGGAAACTACCTAGTTGGAATACTTCACATTTATTTAGTGCTTAGTATGTCAAACACTTTCATGTACATTGTGTTTCATTTTATCCCAGGCAGATGTCTCTTTAGAAATATTTTGAATGGTAGCTGGCATAGCTAAGGTGGAAGGATAATTATTTTGACCATTTCACACCAACTTTAGAGAGAAAAGACAAGGACACAGGGGTAGTAAGTCAAATGCAGAGGACACACAAGAATCCCAGTTACCCTTGAGTACACTCACTTTGTAGGGTTTTTTTTGTTGTTATTTTTGTTTGTTTTTTTAATGTAGCTGATGGTGTTTTCTGGGTTAGGCCAGATTTATAAATTTAACCTGTGACTTAGTGAAGACACTTGCTTTTTCTTGAAATGACTTATTCACTCTTAGGGAAGGAGGGTTTCCCACTGCTGGACAATCGTTGAGGCTGATTCTGGGATCAGGTGTGATGACAGGGAGGTTTCTAGAAAGGGCATTATAAGTGGTTTTGCTTTTTAAAATCTGTAGAGAGTAATACTGTCTTTATTATTCCTAAAGGAAATGAATAAGTGGAACATGTGAAAGAGAAATTATACCATTGAGATGGTCTCTTTCCTTCGGGGAATCTTCTTCAGTTTTCTCTTCTTTGTAAGATGATTAGTGGATTGATTTTATTTAAACTGTGGGAAACAAATGAAACCATTAAATGTTTATATTGAAAGAAAATACATAAATAAAGTCAATGAAGCTTTCTGTAGGCCACAGGGCCTTCCCCCAGCCCATAAATGCTCTGTCTGACTTTCCAACACAACTGCCAAACACTGCCTCCACACATTCTTTGTAAAACTTCTTTTCCATCCCAAATCCACTTGGTACTTTCATTATGGTCTTGTTAAAATTGAAAGATTTCCAAAGGGATTTGCAAGATAGATTTTCCTTTTATTGAGGAGGAGAAAAAGAGGAAGTATATAAAAACATTTCTGGTTGGTATTTCTTCAGGGAGACATTGATAAAAAATAGTGACACTTCTATAGGAAGAAGATCTTTTAATTTGACATTGTTTTAATTTTGAGCATTTGGGCAAATGTATATGCTTTCCCTTTATTTTAGCAGCTTGTATAACATACTGGATAGAACTATTGGGACAGATAATATAATTCTATTTACATGTGCAACAAATGAGTAAATATATCTACAAGGTATATGTTGATTATGGGATTCATATAAGTGTAGACATCCATGATATTGGTTCTCAGGATTAGGTCAGTTTTACCTGATTTTGTGTCTCCCATTTCCTCTAGAAAGAATCTTCTTTTTCTATATACTCATATATACAAGACTTATTATGGCAGTCTGGGAACTCATCTTCTATGTTCCAATATGTACACATACATGCTTAAATGTAGTAAAAAACTCTTATAAATAGCAAACCCAGTCATCAGCATGATCCATCCTAACTGTGTGGTCACTCTTCCTCTTTATTGAGAGGTATAAAGACCAGCAAGAAATATTCTTGGGAAGGGAGCAATAGGCCCTGCACACGAGCATCCACAGGTAGGTACATGAAAAACTTGTGAATTACACTTTAAAATTATTTTTATCTTTTAGATCTTGAATTTGCCTGAGTTGATTGATGACTCCAAATACAAAACTAACCATCTTCGGGTACAGAATAGAAAAGAGCTTATTAAAATACTATCTGCACGGTAAGCTTGGGTCTAGTACTCAGACATTTAAAAATTAATATGTAATAAGCATCTATCTAGTGCTTTGTGGGTTTTTCTTGGCTTGTTTGGACCAATTTTTAATTTTCTTCCACTTCGCAAAATTTGTTAGTGGAAAGATATTTCAAAGGTATGTTTTTTTCTTTTGTTCAAAAGCGTTTGAAAGCATTTTATATGTTTTATTAAGTACTGAGTCAAAACAATGATACAAATAAGAAAATGACAATGACTTGAATTAAGTTGTTTCTCTGTGGCTTGTAACTGTTTGGGTTTAGTATATCATGATTAGTAATAACAACAGCAACAATAATAATTAAACAGATAATGAAACATTATTTTATACTTTTAATGTGTTAAATGCTCTATGTACATTATTTCATTTAACCCTTATAATCATCCCATGAGGTAAATTCAATTATTCCTGTTTTACAGATGAGGAAACTAAGGCAGAGGGAAGTGAGGTCAATAGTTTGTTGGCTTTTCTGAGCCCCTCTTGTGAATCATGATGTTATTTCTGAGTCATTGAAAATGCCATGGTGAATTATGGGTCATAAAATATTAATTAATTAATGCTAATTAATTATTTGATTTCAAAATTATTTTTTTCACGTCTGGTTGTTCTTTTGTAACACCTATACCAATATTTCACATTTGTCTGAAAAAAAGTAATAATTTTTACTTTTTCCTATTAGTTTCACTTTTCTTCCTCTATATATCTTCTCAATCTGTAGAAATAGTTTTGGGGGATCCAAATGCCTGCATTTACTGTTCTGCAATATTGAAAATTTGCTCTCATCATGCCAATAAATTGGATACTTTTGTTCAAATATCCAGTCTTTTGAAGAGGCCCATGTGTTTACATGTAGTATATATCAAAGTTCTTAAAAATAAAATTATGCTAATGTTATTTTTATTTCTGTTCCCTTTGTATTTGGGGATCTCTACATGAGTATCTGAGTCAACATTCATTTACCTACTTTTTCTCTTTCCTAGATTTTAAAGACTTCTCTACACTGCCTGTATCTTTTCCATGTGCTAAGTGCTCTTCACATCAATAGGGGCTCTGTGTGTGGGACTGATATACACAGAGTGGGGGAATGAGACTTGGGTGCCCCTTTCCTGGTCATTAGTTAAATATAACTCCAATTCTACCGCAAAGCCCCAGAGCCCTCAGTGATTAACCTTTCTCCACATGAGAATTGGCCATTTATTTCTGCTTTTTGTATCTTTGCATCTCAAGCATTTTTAATTCATTTAATTCATTGATATGACTTTTTCCTTTCACACCATGGTTACCAAGTTTCAATAATAGCCACTTGTGAGAACCTTATCAAAAGCTCTTTGATAGTCTAAATAAATCATGTCCATGCTGTGAGAAGAGTGAATCCCAAGAAAAATACAAAACCTAGGCAGATACAAGTGTCATCTTGGTTATTTAGTTGCCAGCACTTTTATAGCTTCAAGAACCACAAAGTTAAGTCATTGGTTTCCTATATGCTAAAATTTTATTTCTCTGCTCAATTCTATTATAGGATTCAAATGTAGAAAGACTTTTGGCAGCATCTGTAACAGATTAATTTCTATTTTCCCTCATTGGGGTGAATTAAGTAATTTGTCACTTTATTCTTGCTGGTTTCATATATATATATATGAAAGTGGGTTTTTTTTTTCATTTTGGAACACAACAGGTTGGTAGATTTTATTTAGAACTAACAAGGAATAAGGAACAAACTACAAGGAAGAGACTAGGAGGGTAGTTTGAAGAGAGGAAATTTGGGAAAGAGGTCACATTATCATAGGTGCTGCTGTTAAAACACAGACTGCAGATAGAGCCCTTGGTTGATTGCCTCGAGGCCAGGTTTTGTGCTTTCTTCTGCTCATGTGTTGACATTTTTGGGTGCTCTCTTAGGATGTGCAGTTCTTCAGGTCTCCTCCAGCTTAAGTCTTTTCTCCTCCATGGTGGTTCAAACAGTGACAACCAGGGAAGATTGGAATATTGATTCATTCCCACTTATAACCTTGTCATTTGTTTTTCTGAACCAATGTCACTGGATTCATTATTAGTGCTTGACTTTCAGAAGTCTCTGCAAGTGCTTTAAAAATTATCATTTTCATTATATGAGTCTCTGTTTTCTCACTATTCAAAAAATTTAGTGGCTCTCCATAAATTACAGGATTAAATCTGGTCTCTTCAGTCTGACATCCAGGATCTTCCACAATCTGACATCACCATTTCGGTCCAACTTTTCTCATAACTGCTTCTGTAGGAAGCCTCTGCTCCAGCCATACTCCCATTCAGTTTCTTTTGTTTCGTCTCTGAAATGATTCTCAGATTTGCTATTATTCTGAAACAGAGTCATGCTTCAAGGCCAGTTCTTTATCCCCGTGAAACTACCCTCTAATATCTCTATCTGAGTTCCCAGTCACATGACAGCACCTCCAGGAAAAAAGGTGTCCTTTCTGTGCCTTGTCAGTTGTCCAATGCAAGCACAACCAGCGTCAGTTGTTGTTGGGAATGTTGTTGCTCAGGGGTCTGCTCAACATTCGAGTCCTGGTCAGCACACCATGACTTTCATTTTGTAGCCATCTCAACTTGTGAATCACTTTGTTTCCTAACAACAGAGTTACATTAGCTCCCAACCACAAAACGGAGGTCGGGAGAAGGGAAGGAGAGGAACCAACATTTGATGGATGCCAAATACATGCCAAATAAGTATTATTCTTCTTTCCATTTTAATGATGAAAATTCTGAAGTTTAGGGAGGTTAGTCTCAAGGTCAGGCACATAGTGAATAGTTAGAATGGAATTCAAAAGGCCACACCTTTTCCATGTATCACATTGCCTCCTTGAAGTGGCGCATGAAATGTTACTGTGTCCTTGTTTGTTTATTCACTTAATAAGTATTTACTGAGCACTTACGATGTAGTAGGCACTGACTATACCAAGCATTGGTGATAGAGAACAGAAAGAAACAGATAAAGTAAATTACTGAAAAATAATGCAGGGAAGGCAAAGGAGGAGTGCCAGAAGTGTGTGTGAGGCTGGCTATTTCATTTAGGCTGGTCAGAGAGGGCTTCTCTGATAAAGTGACATTTGAGCAGAGGCCTGCAAGAAGTGAGACAAGATGTGGGAGGAGGGCCTGCAGATATCTGGGAGAAGGATCCTAGGCAGAGTTTAAGGAGTAGCGCAGAGGATAGTGTGCCTTGAGCTGGGAGCAAGAGGAAGAGCGGCGGTGGTTGGGTTCAGAGAGGGTAGAGGAGGTGGCAGGCAGAGCCTGTTGTGAAAGTCATGACAGCCCTTGTGACAAAGTAGTTTCTTAACCTTGTGAAATAAAGAATTTTTTTTTTTTGGTCAGAAATGAGTTTGTTTATCAGCAACTTCTATTTTCTATCTAACCTGAAGAGAATTCTTGAAGGGAATACTCTACATGGTACAGTTCAAAGTATTTCAGCACCACAGAGTCAGCAAGACCTCCTTGCTCACCTGGAGAGGTCAGAGAGCCTGAGTTTAAAGGGCATATGCTTCTTATTCATTCATTCATCCATTCATTCGTTCACTGTCACTTATTTGTGCAACAAATATTTATCAAACACCTACTTTGTGCCAGGGACTGTTTTGGGCACTGGGAATGTGCACTGAAAAATAGACAAAAATCCTTGCCCTCTTGGACTTTCACCTTTGCAGACTTTCTAAAAGACATGTTTCCTTTGTTGTTTTCTATTTTTTTTAGCCCTTCCACAAAACATTTGTTTTGATGGGCTTAAGAAGTTAGTTTTCCATATTTTTCATATAATCTTTTTAAAAAAAATTTGCTTCCACAAAAGTATTGCAGCTAACAGGCTCTGCCTGTTAGTCATTTGTCTTCTAATCTTTTTTTTTGAACATGTTGATATACATGCTACAATTTTTAAAAATGTGGTTTGTCAGTCATTTCTATAGTAAAAGTATAGCTTTAGTAACAGTAGTTGTAGTAATTATAGTTACTCACATGGTAACTACAATACCATGTGAGTACCATATTTTTGCCTGTTGTCTGTTATTAAACATTACATACTAAGCACTTTCCTTTAATTCTCATAGACACTTTTGTCAGCCTATATTTTTATTTTAGAAAATCTTTGAAATATGTAAATATGTAGAAGGATTTGTGAGAGTGATTTTGCACGGCACATAACTTTAAAAACAAACTCTAGGAATGATGGACTCACTGTGTTTATTTTTAAAAAAATTCTCACCCCTTACACCCAATTTAATATCCAAAAGTCAAAACAGAAGCATGTATGGGTTTTTACAAAGTCTGCTCTCCTAAATATACACATAGCTTTCCTCTTGTGTTTCAAAATCTTCCTTCCAAAGTATTTTTTTTTTTGGGGGGGGAGCAATTTTTGAATACTTCTCTCCCTGCCCATGGTGAGCATTTTTTAAAACTTTTTGGAATCAGGTGATTCTACTATGAAATTTGTAGACTCTTTTGAAAGTACTTAACCAGAGATGTCAGTCACTCACCTCACTTCTCTGTTATTCTTGCTAAGTACAGTTTGATACTACTCTCTGAAGACGGTCAGCCTCATTCAGGACAGCAGCTGCCTGTTTTGGTCATCAGCTTCCTTTCCACAGCTAGCACACACAATTCCCCTCACATGCTCTCAGGTGTTACTATTCCCCCACCATGGCTGTGAGCAAGTCTTTTTTTTATTAATCTAAAGATGGAAGACTTTCCCCTGGAGCTTGCCATTTTATCCACGGTGTTGCAGAGAGTCTGTTTACCCAGCTGCTAACATTGAAAACTAAAAGTTAAAGCATGTTAAAAATCCCTAGCTAAAAAACAGAAGAGGAGATCTAATGGAGACTAATCCAGGGCCAGATAAAACAAACCTCTTCTTTGCAATGCCAAGGAGCAACAAACTCTTAAACTTGTGCTACTCACACACCGGATCAGCATTTTTACAATAGTTAGGACCTCAAGAGGGCGATTGAAAGTTGTGATGTGTATGGAAACCAAAAAGAGAAGGATAAAGATGATGTATTAGTGGTTGGGGAGAAATAATAGGAAGACATGAAATGAGAATGAAAGAAAAGAGAAACAATGGAGAAAATATTAATAGAGATAAAATTCATTTTTATTTCTCCTCTCTTCCTCTCTTCACCAACATTTATTGGCCATGGACTGTATACCCTGATACTACAGATACAGAGATGAAAGGTGAAGCCTGGGCTCTTGAGTAAGTCAAGAAAACAAACAAGTCAAGCATAGATTTATGTAGGTAGGGTGTGGGAAGTGCCAGGGTAAACATGCACAAACTGCCTGGAGGAACCCAGGGAAGGGCAACTACTATTATTTTAATCTGGGAAAGTCAGGGAAGGCTTCCTGGAGAAGATGCCATTTGAGATGGGTCTTGAGGGACAAATAGAATTAAGCAGATGAAGAAAAATTTAATTCGAAGAAGGAAATATTGACCTGAGTGTAATTTTATAGCAAGAAGAAGAAAAAAAAACATGGGAGAAGAAAAGAAATAGAGATGGTCCCCAACTTACTGTTTTGCCCAACTTAGAATTTTTTGACTTTATGATGGTGCAAGAGTGATATGCATTCAGTAGAAATCACACTTCGAATTTTGAATTTTGGTCTTTTTCAGGCTAGTGATATATGTGGTATGATCATCTCTTGTGATGCTGGGCAGTGGCAGTGAGCAGTAGCTCCCAGTAGACTCACTACTATAAGAGTCTGAGCATGTTTAAGGCTAGGCTAGGCTAAGCTATGATGTTCAGTTGGTCAGGTATGTTAAATACCTTTTCATCTTATGATGTTTTCTACTTACAATGGGTTTTATCAGAATGTAATTCCATCCTAAGTCAAGGAGCATCTGTAGTTTGGAAAGATGCAGATGACAACATTTAAACTGGTTTTGGAAAAATGTTACACATATAAAGCAAGTGCATGTCAATATAGTAAGTCAACATAAATAAAACTGACAGCTTTAGGTAAATTCACCTTTTAAAATACTGTGGCAATTCCTTTACTAAAATGAATAATTATTTTTGGTTTTGGATAATTTGATATTTTCTTAAGTTTCTGACATATGATTGAATATTTACTTATTTTTAGAGTTTACTATATTAAAATTGTGAAATTATTAATAAATGCCCTAATTCAAGGTCTTCAAAACAGAAGTGCTAAACAAATATTTGTTGAATCAAGGGCTTATTAATGACGTTCCTCTAATCTGATCATTTTCAAAATTTGATGTCAAATTATTTTGAATAGACTTCTGCAAAATATTGTAGAGTTGGATCTGGAATATTTCTTGGCAGTTAAGAGAGGAACTGTAACTTCAAATGTGCCTAAATCTAATGTTAACTAAGAAAACCCTGATATCTTGATACCATTAGGCAAATTTGATCATTCCACTTCCCTGCCTGGGTCTTTCTGGGGCTCTCAGCAGCTTTAATGATAAATTCAAATCATTTACCTTAACACATGTAATTACACCTCCTACCTTGTTGGCTTTGCTATAGCCACACAGCCACGTGCTGCTCCTTATAATGTGTACTGCTCTTTTAATCCTCTGTGTCTTCTCACATGCTCATTGCTTAACAATAAACAATAATGAAGCTTCCTAATCTCACTGGCTACTACCAGTCCTTTAAAATAAGCACAAGTTTTAGAAGCTTTTCCTGCCTTGCTTGTCTGTTCTAGGCCTCCCCTCTTATGCTGCTGCATCAAAGCATATACCACACTCAGCTGTCATCAGTCATTTACTTCTCCTCCTCCTTGAAAAGACAGTGAATTTCTTAAGGCAGAGACTACGTCTTTTTGATTTTTATTTCTAGTGCCTATTTGGGTTTCCAACACTCAATCGATGTTCTTTCTGTTAATGAATGTGTGAACCAACAATGTGCAAAGCTTTCCAAGTATGGCAGAACTGGCCAAAGGAAAGAGAGGGAAGATCCCCAATGTCTGGTCCTATGAAACAAAAAGAAGAGAGCAATGGTGGTTGGAAATGAGGACTCTGAACTAAGTAGAGAGTTGTATTATGATCAAAGAATGTCAGAAGACCTGAATTTGAGACCCTAGTTTCCATTGATCAGCCCTAAAGCTCAGGTTCTCCCAAATCAGATATATGTAACAATACCTACATCACAATGAGAATTGAAACACAGGAACAGGCCTGAAAGCAGCTAGCACAGTATGAGCCTGTGGGAGTGCTCAGTCTGTTTGAGGATAATCTCAATCCTTAGAGAATCATACATTACAGTTCCCCAATTATTTTTTTCTATTTCAAAATATTAAAGGGTTACAAATGTTTTAGGTTATGGATCATTTTGTAATGCTTGAGTCCTGGCTAAAGGTGTGCCCATCATCCAAATAGTGTTCATAGTACCCGTTAGGTAGGTTTTTACCCCTCCCCTTTTACCTCCTCCACCTTGGTTGATTAGCACTGAGTTATACTTCCCTCTGTGCACATGTGTGCTCATCAGTGAGTTCTAAATTTAATAGTGAGTACATGTGGTGTTTGTTTTTTCATTCCTGAGATACTTCACTTAGGAGAATGGTATCCATTTCCATCCAGATTGTTGCAAAAGGTATTAATTAATCATTTTTATGGCTGAATAGTACTCCACAGTATACATGTACGACATTTTGTTGCTCTACTCATGAATTGATGAGCAGTTGGGTTGATTCCACATCTTTGCAATTGTGAATTGTGCTGCAGTAAACATATGAGTGTGGATGTCTGGGTGTGTTGTTGATAAAAAGTCTTTCTATCTTTTGGGTAAATACCCAGTAGTGGGATTGCTGAATCAAATGGTAGTTCTACTTTTAGTTCTTTGAGGCATCCCCAGTGAGGTTGTACCAGTTTGCAGTCCCACCAACAGTGTATAAGCATTACTTTCTCTATGGAACCATGTAAGCATCTATTGTTTTTGGAAGTTTTGATAAATGTCATTGTAACTGTGGTATGATTATATCTAATTCTGGTTTTAATTAGCATTTCCATGATGATTAGTGACATTGAGCATTTTTCATATGTTTATTGGCCATTTGTCTTTCTTCTTTTGAGAAGCTTCTGTTCATGTCTTTTGCCAACTTGTTAATACGATTGTTTTTTCCTTGCTGATTTGCTTGAGTTCGTTGTAAATTCTGGTTATTAGCCCTTTATCAGATGTGTAGCTTGCAAATATTTTCACTCATTCTGTGGGTTGTCTATTTGCGCTGTTGATTGTTTCCTTAGCTGTGAAAAAGCTTTTTAGTTTAATCAAATCCCATTTATTAATTTTTGTTGTTGCCATGATTGCCATTGGGATATATATTTTTTTATTTTCTAATAAGACTAAATTTATTCAATACCCTAGTAAAAGTTTTGATTATAAGTATCCAACAGTATAAAAAGTACAAAACAGATCTGTAGATTTCTAATATATTAATACAAAGTACATGACTACATACAGTACATCCTACAGGCAAAGAGAGGTGGAAGGGAAAAAAGAAGACTGTGGTTGAGGTCTAGTAATAAATAAATAAATACAGAAGTAGAGATGATCCATATTATAGTATATTCTACCCCCAATACTGCAGCCAAAATGTACCAAAAAAAAAAAAAACAACATTTCAAAATAACTCAGGAGGATGATAATGGCTGGACTCTTGTAATTCACCTCAAAGGCTGTGAGAGAGCCGATCCAACCAGCTGTGTAGTCTATGCATATGGTGGCTTATAGCATATAGGTTTTTTTCCAAAAGGAGGAAATATCAAATGTTTAGAGTAAGAACTATAAAACTATAGGGTGTCCATAAAAAGTGGCTCACTCCTTATTGTTACACTATCCAATTTTTAAAATCCAGTTTAAAAAATAAGCACTGAGTCATGTCATTATAAGGGAGGCAAATGCTCCTCCCTCATTATGAAAATAAGTCTGAACTGGTGATATTTTTCTCCTGAACTTTTAGAAAAGAGGCAAGAAGAGTACTTTGGTTTGGGTTCAAGTGAGAGGCTTTTAATGAGAATTTTAGAATTGAAGAACTCCAAGTTCAGGATATTTCAATGTTCAAAAAGCCTGAATAACAGAAGCCAAACCAAAACCAACCCACTTAGCATTAACACACACCTCTTTTCTTTTAGTAAATTTTACTTTAAATATAGAGTGAAAAACAATAAAAACCCTAATAGGTTAAAACAAGTCAAACATCCACTCTACACAGATAAAATCTTCACAAAGGTCAACTGAAGTAATCCAGAGCTAAAACTGAATTGTGCAGATTTTCAATGAAGTCATCAACAGTCATGTAACACAAACAAAGTCAATTATTTACATACTTGGCAAGCCCTCTAAGAAAATACGCCCCCAAAAGCATCAACCTTTGTTTTGTCCCATCTTGAAGACTTGAACATTTTATTTCTCAGATAGTTTAACATTTTTAATCAAGTGTGCTGTCTACCGTAGGGTAACGCTTTGGTACTATTCACCTCGGGTCTCACCTATCCCAAAGATTTGCCATTCCCCCCAAAAGAGCTTTCATTCTGCTTTAGAAATTTCACATAAATTAAAATCCGTATCAAATATTAATATGAAGGGAGGTGGCACAGGATGCAAAATATACAGTCAAGTTGACCTCTCTGTATATTTAGAAATTACTTTTTCCTTCAAGGTATTTCTAACAGAAAGCTCAGTCTGTCCTGCTTAATAATCAGTAGTACAGGTTTGAATCATCAGAACCTTGGCAAGACCTTAATATTTCAAAATTCTTAACAATTACCTCTAGGAGCAAGTCTGTGTTGCTGAGTTATGACAACTTTATTATCATGAGGGAAAACAAGTGTAGTCAGCCATCTTAAAATATGCCCCAACCACTGCTTCTCAATATAGAAAGACTAAAACTACATACTGTTTATCATACAACAAATCCCATCACTGTCCCCTGAAATTCCCCTTAGTTTCATTCATTAGAAGGGGATTTAAAAAAAAAAGAAGACTTAAAGAGCACTTTACAGCAGCATTCAGCTTTCCTATGCAATACTCAGCATCTTAAATATTATATACAATTCTTTTTTTAGTAAGCTAGACACTGGCTTCAGAGGTTGTGGAACTGGGGGGAAAATAACCCATTCGAAACTATTCTAGAAGTTGTCTTTTGGCAGAATAGCAGGTATCCAAGTTAAAAATAGGAGGGCCAGCTTGTTGCTTTGTGGTCTTTTCAAAACTTAAATCATTTTTTGTTCCCCTTCTACATAAAAACCTCAGTCACCACTCCTGAGTGGAGATGGGCAGAGGCTCTGGGCCCTGCTCCTCCGGCTTCTCAGCAGCTGCTTTCTTATTGCTGCAGCAAGGCTTGAATAGATGTGTGTCGATGAGGACTTCCCCAAAACGGCCTTTGTAGATAATCCCACAACATATTTTCTGTCTTTTCCAGTATGTGAGATCTAAAAAGGAAAAAACTGGTGTTCTATTAGAACCAGAAGCCATCTCTGTATCTGAGCCATCATCTGACTGGTTACTATAACACGGAGACTGAGCTGGGGAGGCACTTGAGGTGGTACTGTGAGCATCAGAATTATGACGTTTAAATTCCTTCTGCAGTTTACTGATCTGGTAGCTTTTTATCCTGTTTCCAGACAGAGTTTTCACTTTCTTTGGTTTCAATGTAGTCTTTAGGCTGGGTCCTGCCCTTACATCTACCACATGATTCCAGTTTTTTTTTTTGATCCTGCTGGCAACTTCTTCCATCTTTTCACAAGCAGGACAAAGGCATTGCAGATGTCTCCCGAACGAGTTTCATGCAACCCAAAACAGCTCTGGAAGTCCTTTTCATAGCGTTTACTGTCAGTGAATCGAGAACTGGAGGACTTAGCTCTGCAAATACAGCAGCCCTCTATACTTCGGTACATCTTTGGCTTGTGAAAACCAAACATCTTTTCTTCTGGGCAACAGTCTACGCCACAGGTGAACAAATGGGGAGCAAAACTTCAGGCTCCGAAGACACCCCGGGCACCAGGCGCTCTTGGGCGTGGTCCGAGGAGAGCAGGCGTCTGGAAGCCGGGGCCGCTCCTGAGCGACCGCGTGTTGCTCTCATTGTCGCATCCGCATCCCTCCGGAGTTCATTGGGATATTTTTCATAAATTCTTTGCTTAGGGCAATATCTAGAAGAGTTCCCTCTTATATTTTCCTCTAGAATTCTTATAGTTTCATGCCTTGGATCTAACTCTTTTGTCGATCTTGAATTAATTTTTGTGAATTATGAGAGGTAAAGGTCCTGTTTCATTCTTCTGCATGTGGCTGTCCAATTTTCCCAGCACCATTTATTAAAGAGGGCTTCTTTTCCCCATCGTACGTTGTTGTCTGCTTTGTCAAAGATCAGTTGATTGTAGGTAGATGGTTTTATATCTGGGTTCTCAGTCCTGTTACATTGCTCTGTCTTTATTTTTGTACTAATACCATGGTCTTTGGGTTACTATAGCCTTGTAGCATATCTTGAAGCCTGGTGCCTTGATGCCTCTATATTTGTTTTTTTTTTTTTTGCTTAAGATTGCTTTGGCTACTTGGGCTCTTTTCTGGTTCCAAACAAAGCGTAGAATTATTTTTTCTAGATTTGTGAAGTATGACATTGGTAGCTTGATGGGGATTGCATTGAATTTGTAAGTCACTTTGGGTAATATGAACATTTAACAATGTTGATTATACCAATCCATGAGCATGATATATTTTTCCATTTGTTTGTATTATCTGAGATTTTGTTTCTCAGAGTTTCATAGTTCTCCTTGTAGAGATCTTTCATCTCCTTGGTTAAGTATATTCCTAAGTATTTCATTTTCTTTGTAGATATTGTGAGTGGCATTGAATCTTTGATTTGACTCTTGGCTTGACTGTTATTAGCATATAGAAAAGCTAGTGATTTACGTACATTGATTTTGTAACCTGAGACTTTGCTGAATTTATTTGTCAGTTCCAGGACGGTCTTGATGGAATCTAGATACAAGATTGTATCATCAGCAAAGAGCGATAATTTCACTTCTTCTTTCCTGATTTAGATACCCTTAATATTCTTCTCTTGTCAGATTGCCCTGGCTAAGACTTTAAGCACTATATTGAATAGAAGCGATGACAGTGGGCATGCTTGTCTTGTTCTAGTTCATAGGAAGAATGCATTCAGTTTTTCCCCATTCAGTATGATGTTGGCTATGGATTTTTCATATTAGACATGGCTTTTTATTATGAGATATGTTCCTTCTATGCCGGGTTTCTTGGGGGTTTTTATCACAAAAGGTTGCTAGATTTTGTCAAATGATTTTTCTGCATCTATTGAGAGGATCATATGGTGTTGCTTTTATTTATGTGGTGAATTTTATTTATTGATTTATGTATGTTGAACCATCCTTGCATCCCTTGGATGAAGCCCACTTGGTTTTGGTGAATTATGTTTTTGATATCCTGTTGAATTCAGTTTGGTAGTATTTTATTGAGGATTTTTGCATGTATATTCATAAGGGACATTGGTCTGTAGTTTTCTTTTTTTGTTGTCTCCTTTTCCTGGTTTTGGTATCAAGGTGATAGTGGTTTTGTAGAATGAGTTGGGGATGATTCCCTTCTTCTTGATGTTATGGAATAATTTCTATATTATGGGTACCAGGTCTTCTTTGTAGGTCTGATAGAATTCAGTAGTGAACACATCTGGTCCAGGGGTTATTTTGAGGGAAGTTTTTTATTACTGTTTCAATCTCACTTTCATTATTGGTCTGTTCAGGAGTCCTATTTCTTCCTGGTTGAGTCTTGGGAGGTTGTGTTTTTCCAGTATTTTGTCCATTTTTTTTACGTTCTCTAGTTTATGAACATAGAGATTTATATAGTCGTCATGGATGATGTTTTGTATTTCTGTGGTATTAATTGTGATTTCACCATTTTCATTTCTGATTGAGCTTATTTGGGTCCTTTCTCTTCTGTTCTTGGTTAGTGTAGCAGGAGATTTGTCAGTTTTGTTTATCTTTTCCAAGAACCATGTTTTAGTTTTATTAATCCTTTGTATTGTTTTATTTTTTTCCAATTCATTTAGTTCTTCTCTGCTCTTTGTTACTTCCTTTTTTCTGGCTGGCTTTGGGTTTGGTTTGTTCTTCTTATTCTGGTTCTTTGAGGTGTGACAATAGGTTGTTAATTTTTGATATTTCTACCTTTTTGACGTAGGCATTTAAGGCTATGAATTGTCCCCTGAGGAATGCTTTTGCTTTGTTTGAAAGATTTTGATAGCTTGTGTCCCCTTTGTCATTCAGTTCAAAGAATTTTTTCATTTCCTTCTTAATTTCCTTCTTGACCCAGTAATCATTCAGCAGTGGGTTGTTTCATTTCCATGATTTTGTGTAGGTTTGAATGTTGCTCTTGTAATTGATTTCTAGTTTTATTCTGCTACAATCTGATAAGGTACATAGTTGATTTTTTTTTTAATTTGTTGAGACCTGTTTTGTGGCCTAAGATATGATTAGTTTTGGAGAATGTCTCATGTGCTTCTAAGAAGAATGTATATTCTGTAGTTTTTGTGTAGAATGTTCTGTAAATGTCTGTTAGGTTCATTTGATTTAGAGTTTGCTTTAAGTACATTGTTTCTTTATTTCTTGCTTTGATGATTTGTTGAGCTCTGATAGTGGGGTGTCGAGGTCCCTGGCAATTATGTTTATTTCTTATTTATTTATTTCTTCTTATTTATTTTTTATTTGTTTCCCCTGTTTATTTCTTTGCTTAGTTTTTTTTTTTTTTTTTTTTTGAGACAGAGTCTCACTTTGTTGTCCAGGCTAGAGTGAGTGCCGTGGCATCAGCCTAGCTCACAGCAACCTCAAACTCCTGGGCTCAAGCAATCCTGCTGTCTCAGCCTCCCGAGTAGCTGGGACTACAGGCATGCGCCACTATGCCCGGCTAATTTTTTATATATATATATCAGTTGGCCAATTAATTTCTTTCTGTTTATAGTAGAGACGGGGTCTCGCTCTTGCTCAGGCTGGTTTTGAACTCCTGACCTTGAGCAATCCGCCCGCCTCGGCCTCCCAAGAGCTAGGATTACAGGCGTGAGCCACAGCGCCCGGCCTCTTTGCTTAGTTTTGGTAAAATTTGCTTTATGTATCTGGGAGCTCCTGTGTTGGGCACATATATATTTAGGATTGTTATGTCTTCTTGTTGGATAGCTCCCTTAACCATTATATAATGACCCTCTTTGTCTTTATCTTTGTTCCTAAAGTCAATTTTTATGTGATATTAAAATGGCTACTTCTGTTCTCTTTTGATTTCCATTTGTATCGACTGTTTTTTCCATCTTTTCATGTTGAGTTTGTGTGCATCCTTTGATTTAGATGTGTTCTCTGGAGACAGCAGATACTTGGGTTCTGTTTTATATCCATTCATCCAGGCTGTGTCTTTTGAGAGGTGTATTTAATCCATTAACATTGATTGATGGCATTGATATGTGGGATGTTGGTCTGTTCATCTGGTTGGGTGGTCCTTTACTGCTTTGTCTTACCTCTTGTTCTATTGTTTTATAGTTGTGAGTGTTGGGGCTTTTTTTAAAGGTGAATTTACACTTGTGGGTATCTATTGTGCTGAGTTGTGTATAGTGCTATTCTGAGTATTTTGTTCAAGGCAGGTCTGGTCATGGCAAATTTCCTCAGTGTTTGCACATGCAGAAAATACTTAATTTCTCTGTCAATTGTGAAACTTAGTTTTTCAGGATACAAAATTCTAGGCCGGCAGTTGTTCTGTTTAAGTCAATTGAAGATGGGGCCCTAATCCTTCCTGGCTTGTAAGGTTTCCACTGAGAAGTCTGCATATAATCTAATGGGTTTTCCTTTGTAGGTTATTTGATGCTTTCATCTTGCTGCTTGCAGAATTTTCCCCTTCATTTTGACTTTGGCTAAGTTGATTACTAAGTTTTCTGACGAGGACCTATTTGCTATGAATCTTCCTGGTATTCAATGTCCATCTTATATCTGCATGTCTGAATTTTTGGTGATACCAGGGATATTTTCCTCAATAATTTCCTCAAATAGTTTTTCCATGCTGTTAGTTTTTTCTTCTTTTCCCTCAGGGATACTTATAAATCAAATATAAGTCCACTTTACATAGTCTCATATCTCTCTCAGTGATTGGTCAGACTTTTTTATACTCTTCTCTGCCTCTTTGAATGACTGAGTTACCTTGAGAGCCTTGTCTTCAAGCTTTGAGATTGTTTCTTCTCCTTGGTTTAGCCTGTTAAGCTTTCTGCTACATTTTGAAATTCCCTAAATGACCCTTTCATTTCTTTAACTCTTTCTTATGTTGTCTAGCTCTTTAGTGACTTTTTCATTTTATTTAATTGATTTCCTGAAATATGTTTTTGGCTTCTTTTTGTTGGTTTTCAACTTTCTCTTCAATTCCATTCATCTTATTTTCCATCCATATTCTGAATTACATTTCTGAAATTTTGGCAATTTCTTTGTGTGTGGGGCCCATTAGTGTTACTCTATTGTGTTCCATTGGGGGTGCTAAAGTATTTTATTTTTTCATTTTGCCAGGATTCTTTTGCTGCTTTCTTCTCATTTGGCTTCCCTTATCTCATCTCTGGGTTAATAGAATTGCAGGGCACCTGTTCTTCTTTGCTGGTGACTCTTTCAAACCAAGTCCAGGAGTGACAGCTTCTCAGGGTTAGGGGGTTCTGAGTGAAGTGTTGGACCTCGGGAGGGGGGTGGATTCTGCTGTCCTGGTGGTAGTGTTGGAAACTCACTAGTGGAGTCTTGGGAGCCAGGCACAATTCTGGGATCTCAGTGTTGTAGCCGCAGGCCCAGTGGGGGCCCTGGAACCATAGGGGCAGAGTCTTGGACTTGGGCCCAGTGAGAACTTTGGAGCTGGCTGTGAGGATTTTTGGGGCACAGCCAGCCTATGGAGGGCAGTTCTACTGGTGTGGGAACTTATGATGCCCTGTTACACAGTCTCTATTGTCTAGGGTCGGTGTAGGTAGACCAATGCTGCTGTTAGACCTAGGTTCTCCCCCAACACCTAGAATCCACTGATGCAGTCACCCCAGGCTTCCCAAGTGGTGCCTGTGGTGTCTGGAGCTCCTGCTCTGTTTGGTTCCCACACCAGGTAGGAGATGTGCTCAGCCCCCAGTCACAGGGCACTACACAGGGGAGTGTCTATTCCCTCCCTGGCTCAGCAGGGTTGATACAAAGGCTATTGTTAGAATGCTGGGTCCCATGGAGACCTGGCTCTGTGCACCAGAATGATCAGGTTGGCATTGGCTGCAGAGACCTAGGATTGGCAGGCATCAGCTCTCTGCCACGCTGCTGTCTGGTGGAATGTCTCTGCACAGACTCTGCATAGCTCCCCAATCAGCCCAGAGGTCTGAAGTGGAGCAGGGAGATCCCTCACAGCTTGAGCTATCTGTAACTTTTGTTTCTCTTCTAAAAAAGCAATGTTCCCTCAGGTTGCTTCTATCCTGCTGTCTTCCCCTCTTACAAAGCAGAGTGAATTGTACTGGAACCCCCAGCTTAATCTATGAGATGGTAGGTGATGCTTGTGAGTAAGATTCAGCCATGCCCTGTTTGAGTGAGTTGGTAGATGCCATAATGAGCTATAGAGTAGCTTTCCCTGTCAGTGGTTGATGTTTGCCGGAGAGAGCCAACTGCAGAGATGTTTTTTTTTTTTGCCTGTGATAAGCTCTAGTCCCTCAGGTGGAGCACTTGAATGCCCCAGGTTTTGGGAGGGGGTCTTGTAGCTCCTGGAGGGTTGGGTTGCTTGATGCTTGATCTACCCGACAGCAGAAGTGGGTGGAGGGGCGAGGCTGGGTGCCATTAGCTTGTGTGAATCTGAGCCTCGGCAGGTCTCAGAGGTCATCTTCTCAGCCATTAGGGAGAGGGACTGGGCGGAAGGTCAAGTCCAGCTCTCCAGGTTAGAAAGGCTGCTTCTGAGGGAGGGGCTGCACTTCCCAGACTGGCTGTAGGGAGTGAGCTCTGTCCCTCTTGCATTGCTCCTGCTCTTGGGTCTGAAGACACTGCATATGGTTGTTATGGCACCAGCTGGGATCCTCCCTGCTGGAGCCTGCGCTGCACTTGGTTGCTATGGCACCATGGGCTGGGGTCTTCCCAATGCTGAAGGACCCACCCTAATCTGACAGCCTGGTTTTCCTGTGTGTGTGTGTGTGTGTGTGTGTGTGTCGGGGGGTGGGTGCTTCCCTAGTTCACCAAGTCTTGGACCCCACAATTTTCTCCTGTCAGGTCCACCTACATGGGCTCCCTCACCTTCCAAGTCCAGCTCCTAAACCTCCCCTGTGTCCCCCAGTGACCTGCTGGAGTCCTGGGGTATGAGATCTAGCCTGTGTATCTGACCTACTGGTGTGCATGTCCATAAAATACTGGTAGGCAGGAGTTCTCAGATTGGGCTCTGATGGTCCCCTACAGGTCCCCAAGGGGAGAGGCAAGGGTCCCAGTCTCTGTGGAAACTTCAGACTACAGGACATGCCAGCTGGAGGGAGGGGCGCACTCACCAGATTCTTGGCTCAAACTACTCTCCTGGTGGTGGGTGGGGGAGGATGGAGAAGGATATCAGTCTGAATTGAAGAAAGCCTGCTTTCTGGCCTCTTGGGTCACTCTCCTTGGAGAGGAACCCCGCATGAAGTGTCCATGCTCCTGGGATCATGCAAGTTCTCCCCACAATTCCATGGTTGCTATGGTACTTGGGTTTGTGGAAGTGGAAAGGCTTCCCAGTAACTTGGTAGTCTGCTGATCACTGAAGGATTGTGAGAGGGAGAAAAGGATCTTCCTTTACCACTTCATTGGTCTCCAAGTCTTCCTGGATTTGGTCCTCACCAATATAATTTTTTTCCTTTATCTTCTTCTTTTTTGGCTTTGCAGTTTTTTTCTGTGAAGTCCCTGGCAGGCTCCAGCACTTCTCTCACTGAAATTCACCTCTCTTGTCTCCTCTATCAGAAACCCTTCTTTGTCCCAGGGATGGTCCAACAAGTGATGTCTCTAGTCAGCCATCTTGTCCCATCTCCAGTTCCCCAATTTTTTACCGTACAAATTCTATATTATTTTTAAATTCACGAACCTCATGTTTTTAAGAGAATTTTTCTGCCAAACTATAATTATTATAAGAATCAATGTTCACCATTTTTATTTAATAACGTTTTTCTTAACTGCCAATCAGAAATCTTGATTAGGATGATACAGCTAGTATTATTGTATCGATTTGGTCTAATTCTAGCAAAAGTAAAGCATGATGTTTTTGTTGGCCATGTTGTAGGTAGACAAATAATTTGTTCAACCTTTTGAAAAATTAAAAATAGCTCACAGGACTTAGGAATGCATTGAGCTTTGTACTACTTTCCTAAGAAAGGCTATCAATAGTGCTCATTTTTTGAAAACCAAAAGTGGACGAGATCAGGCGCGTTCAGGGTGGTATGAGTATTACTCAATTCTAAGAAATGACAGTGAGCTAGTACTGTTTATGCTATCCTGGATTAAGTTTAAGCCCGTTATACAAAGTGAGGTGGCACAAGATCTGGAAAATGGGCTATGCATCTACTTGCCATCAAATTGGTACTGATTGATTATATCTATGGTGCTCAAATAGTGACAGTGTTCACCAGGGATTTGGGGTGGGGGGAGACCCACATTTTAGGGATGTGGGGAGCATTTTGGGGGATTACCTCTAACCCTTTTTAGGGAGAGACAAAGATGTACAGTGTAACCAAAATGTCAAAACCAAACAAACAGAAACCAAAAAACCCTTTTATCGGGTGGTGGGCAGGTGGGAGGGGGGAGGAGGGGAAGAGTGTATACTTACATGGTGGGTGTGGTGCGCATCACCTGGGTCTTGGACATGCTTGAAGCTCCTGCATGGTGGGGTTGGGGAGGGGTGGCAGGGGCAATATATGTGACCCTAACAATATTTGTACTCTTATAATATGAGGAAATTAAAGGAAAAAAAAAACTCAAAACTGGACCTTAGTAGCCCATATTCTGTTCTCTTTTAAGAGATACTTGTTCCTCAGTATGGGCAATAGATTTGGAACTTGTGAATACTACACTTGAATTATTCCTGGCATTAATGATTGTGCTTTCATAAAGAATAAAGCACTTCTGTGTGTTCCTTGGTTGCTGTACTGTGTTGATAGCCTCCACAAAAAGCCTCAGCCAGGGTCTTTGAAGTCTTTAGTAAAATAGATCCATGAGTTTTGTGTCATTTTTACGTGTAAGTTTTTCAAAGTTTTAATTGGTATCTTGGACCTTCCCCAATGCTGTTGACTTAACTATTCAGTTAAATAACATCTATAATTTCCTTATTTTTTATTTTTAGGGGAAAACTACCTCATATTCAATTTCTATCTCTTCCCTTTTCCCCTTTCCTAAATCCTGTTTCCTTCCTTCCTCTTGTCCTCCTGCTCCAACTTTCTACCCTTATCTTGCCATTCCAAATTTACCCTGTTTTAAAATTCAGTAATAAACAGATATTATGTATCTTTCTAATTGTATTTCACCTATTTGCATGAAGTCTTCATTGAACATGTGGTTTCTTAGAGAACAAGGAGGATTTTTTCAGCAGACACCTATATGATACAATTTAGAAGGGCTAGAGTGAACTTCTATTCCATGGACTATAACTCTTCCTTACACATTGTTTGCTGATTTCAGAGGTTCTGTAGTTATAGTTTTTTTTTTTTTTTTTTTTTTTTGTATAAAAGTTTGTCTACTCTTAGGTTTCAAACAGCACAGGGGAGGTTAAAGCATGAACTCTGATTCCTCAGTGTAAATAAGTTTTCCCAGATCTTTTCCTCAGATTAGATTTTAATGTGGAGAAAGTAGAGAAATCTTCAAAGTGTTGGCTGCATAAGGTGAATGAAGAGGGGCAGAATGAAAAGCTGAGAGCAGCCACAAGCCCCAGAGATTAAGTTCTCCTTCCCGACACTTTTGCCTAGGACCGAGAGGCTATGGAAGTCTCTTTTAACTCTGATGAAACCCACCCCTCCCTAAACCTGGCAACCATCGACTCTCCCATGTCTACATGTTTTTAATATACATAGAGAAACTTATTGTTTTCTCCCTCTGAAACATTTTTGTTGGTCTAATATTCTTTTTCCCATATGATCACATTTTAAAATCTCTTCTGCCAGCTTTTTTTTCTAACTTCTATTAGCATCTTATGGGGCTGCATTTCATATGATTTATATATATCCTCAACCTACATATTTAGTTTATTATAACCTACCCCCAACCCTTCATAATGCTTTGAATCATATCATTGTAAGTTTATCTGGCATCCACTGTAGAAGAGCTAATTTGGATAAATGGGTCTGACGTTTGGTGAGGGTTACATTTGTTTTCTTATGCATTCCTACCATTATCAGCTAATAGATGGTCCCTTGTAAAATGTCTATATTTTATGTGATACATTTTCTGAATGTTGGTTATTTGGAGATAGATTTAAGTGGGTATGTTTTGTTACTGTAAAATCAGCCTGGAGGGTAAAAGAAAGAAAGAAACACAGCTCTGGAAAGCATCCCTTTGGCTTGCAGACTGAAAAGCGAACCGCTACAACTCCAAGCAAGCTCCTCCTGACCAGGGCTCTTTCCACTCTGTTAAGAGAATTCTTTGTGACTGAGAATCAAATGATGTCTTTAAGTGAGTCAGGATGGAATGGAATGTCATCTCACTCCCCCCGCACCCCCTTCATTTTTTTTTTTCCAGGAGGGCTATAAACCATTCCACACTGCCTTTTAGTAGAAAGAATTAGGTGGTGGTTGTGGGATATTTATATGTGTGTGTAGGAAGGGGATGATGGTGGTGGGAGGGAGTCCAGTAAACTCTTGCTTCCCTGGATAAAACATTTTATACCCTCGTTTCTCCATTGGAACTTAATGTATATTTTTAGATTTATAGAATGTTAAAGTCCTAAACACTTGGGGAGCTGCACAGAACTTTGGATATCCTTGAATTTAACCCCTTCCTTAGTATAAGAACTTAGACTTTAACAGTATTATAGTCCAGGGATCCCTTGAAATCTGGTGGAAGACTCCACAAGCCAACTCTAAAGGCCTTCCTTTGGGGTGGGTGTAGGTACAGCTCTCTAGACTTTTCTGGCTGACCTTGTTTCACTCTTGACTTTTGAATCGGATGGAGAATCTGGAGTTTTGACTCAGTCTCCTGACACTCTGGTTTGCTCCTCAGACTCCCTGACTCATTCCTCTCTTGCCCAATTTCCTGCCTGCCTTTGGCTTAGACTGAGTTCTGTTCTTCAGCTACTTTGCCCCCACGTGGATTCTATTCTTATCTCCTTTTTGGTTTGGCTTTCTAATGTAGGCCTTCCTTGGGTCTTTGATCTTACATCAACCAGTGTTTCCAGTAAGAGCTGACTCCACCTCTCCCAGTGCTGACAGCTGACATTCCTGCTGAGTCTTGATTTCTACCAGCTGTCCAGCATCCTGGAACAGTCCCTGGTGACCAGCTGTTCCTGGCCATCCTCACCTGGACAGTCCACAGTAGTTTTGGCAAGTTGCTCGCTGCTTCTATCATCAGACTGTACCTACCTTAATTCTAGTTTAACGTGTTTTCCCCAGTATTACACAGCTCATTGGGGAGGCTCACATTGTAATCTAAGATTATCAATTTCTTATCCACAGCACTCACAGAATAATTGCCTATTCCCCTTTTCTCTAACCATAGATTTTATGTTCAGAATAATCCTGGCTAGGAAAAGAAAATAAATGAACATTCTCTTTCTCTCTCTCCCCTGACCCCCATTGTGTATACACAACTTTTAATCTTTCAATTTAGAAATTTACATTTTCCTTTCTTAATGATTTTTCTTTCCTCTATTGTGAATTGTTTTTCTTTTCTCATTTGCTAACTTTGGAAAAAGAAAAATCCAGACATTGGAATGTCTGAGTTTATTTAAGTCTCAGTACTCTGTTCAATTTAATGAATGGAAACAAAAAAGGAAAATCAAAATGCTGGTCTGGATCTTTGTGGTTCTGGGATGGTCCCTTTTTGGTGGCTATTGATGTATACTGAGTTTGGAGAATAAGATTAATTGATGGTTATAAGTTATTTTTTAAACACATTAAAATATGGAAATATATTCTAAAATATAGAAATTTGGAATTATTAGCAAGTTACAAAGAAATTGTAAAAATATAATCATTCTATACTAATTTAACATGCTGTGATCTAAAATAGAAGATGGGAGAGATAATGAAGTTGGTATCTGAATGTACAATACCAAGTACAGGTTGTTCACTAAAATGGTTGCATTTGTTAGACTAAAAAAGTTCTACAAATACTACTATAATATTAAAATAATAATACTTAAAAATTTACAGTTAATAGAGTTAAGTATGTGAGCAAATACAAAACTAATACAAAAACCAGTACTTTTCCTATATAATCTAAAATATAATGAAGAAGAGATTTTATTTAGGGTTAACAGCAGCAACATCAAATACAAAATACCTAGGGATAATGGTAGCCATGGGACTTACATGACAAAAAACACCCCAAAACTATAAAACCTTCTTGGCTAAGAAGACTAAATATTGTAAGGATGTAAAATTTTCTTGTATTAATTGTTTAGCAAAATTCAGAGTACAATTTTAACAAAGTTATTTTCAAAATTTAACAAATTCTGAAGTTATCTTCAAGAATAGACTAAAAAGTTTTTTTTAAAGTAATGGAGGTGACAATCCCTGCTATATAGTAGACCAACTCTAATGTTAAAGCACCATAAATAAATTGAAGAAATAAAGTGGAGAAAATATTTCCAACAGTAACTACAGATAATAGTACTTATTTTACAAAGAGACCATTAAAATAGTTCAGAAAAAAATCACAACAACCTCAGTATATTAACTTGACATAATTTACAAAAGTTGAAGTGATAACGTCAAATTCATGTAGGAAAAGGTATTCATGCTTACTAGTAATTAAATATAGGCAAATAAAAATGGTTGAAAGATGTTTTTCTCTTTTTAATCATTCAAATACTTATAAAAAGTAGGTAATAATTAATGCTGCTTAATGCTTAGTAAGATATGCAGGTTTATTACCTTGTGGGGAGAAAGCAACTGGACAACTGGCATATAGATCCTTAAAATGTCATTCTTAGTGACTCAGCAATTCTTTTTCAGAATATTCATTCTTGATATCCTAGTAAATTTCTTTAGAGAACTCAAGATAAAGACAATGATAAGTACACAGTTGCAGAGGTATTCACAGTAATGAAACAGTGCAAAGCACACAAACATCTGGCATTTGAGAAATAAGTAAAAACTTACTTTGGAATATTGTGCATTCACTAAAAATTAAATTTATTAATAATTTTTATTACATGGAAATGCTTATTATATGATATTAATTTAAAAAGGCAAAATTATAAACTATGTTAGTAACAACAAAAAGGAATAGCAACAAAGGAGGAAGTACAGCTAAATATTAATAAGCATGGTTATGTATGGATAGAACTATAGGTAATATTTGTTGTAACATACTTCTATTGCTATTTTCTAAATTTTTAATACATGTCTTAGTAATCAGTAGGTTGGTAGACCTAACAAATAACACTATAATATACGCCCATTTTTAAGAGAGCAAACAACTTAAGCCCAAAGTAACTATAAAAAAAAACAACAAAAAAAAACACTCTGTCTTCTGACCTTGGTTGTAAGTATACCAACAGTTTTATGCTAAGTCTTACATCTTTGAGGGCCCCAAATGGCACAGAACATGCAGATTAAAATAAAGGTCAGGGTTAATTCTGTTCATGGAAATGCCTCTTGTCATTAATTCACGTTCTTCACTTTTACTTTGTGTGAATATCAATATCAAAGTGAATATTTTCTAACTTTTATGTTACTCTGAAGAAATGGCTACATTTTTATAATAATGTCTTATATAATTTACTTATTTTCAGTTGTAGTTTTTTCCCTTACAGATTGAGAAAATTGTATATTTTTCTTACTTTGATTTTTTTATGGGAGGGAAAGTATAAACTTACTCAGAGAGAAAATAATCGTGTCTCTTATTTGTATGCCTCAAAATTTTTGATTTTTCAGTAGAAAAGAATGTTTTGATGAAACACAGTCCACTGATGACTTCTGCCATAAATAGCAGAATCCACTAACAATTTATTCATGCTTTTTGTGGTTCTTTACTGTATTGTTCAATAAAAGTTACATACTTATTTTAATAGTAGCCATATGAAGCATCGTAAAGCAACATGCATATGCAAAAGCTGTACATTTGAGAAATGTCGTTAATTTTATGAAAGCTGTTACCTTATTTTTACTAAATATGTCACTTTATCTTCACAATAGCAATGAATGTGATTTTTATTAAAACGCTATTTAAAATTAAATTAAAAAGTAAGATTGCATTTAGTATACTTTCTTAAGTAACCTTTATTTTTCCCACTACCAAAGTGTTTCTGTCTGAATTGTTCATTCTATAAGATAGCAGCACCCCAACATTACTGGCCTATCAGTAATATTTTTCACCACCTCCTAAAAGTACTGCTGGAGGTAGAAGAGTGTGACTGTGATCTACAAATGCAGTTATAGGAGTAAAACAAATGGTGGCATGATTTAACCAAGGACAAAAAATGGCTTTCCAGTTGCCAGCTTATTTTGATCTATATTTCTAAATAACCTCCTTTGGGCATATCCAACAAGAAAATGAATCCAGGAGCTCGTCCCTTCCAGAAAATATTCTTGAGAATGAGCCAGTTGCATAATTTGGTGCTTGGAGTTCATGGATGGCTGATGGATGGGCAAAGACCTAAAATTTACTTGAGTTATAGTGATTTAATTCAAAATTCCTATCTCATACTCCTCTCCCATTATTTTGCCATTTTCCCTTCTCTCTTTTTCTCAGCTACTATTGGGTTTGGTAGTTGGTCTGGAGGAAAATCATGCTAGCTCCCTCTCTCTCCCCAGCCCCAAGTCAAGCTATAGTTTAGCTCATAACATAAAACAATCAAATAGTGTTTAATTAATGCCAGATACTTTATACTCCAAAAGGTAAATTACTTAAATTTTTAATTTAATTAAGTAATAATTTAATTACTTAAATTTAGTAGAGGATTTAAGAATGATTTAGAAACAGCATAGGGGTAATAGTTTGGTTTTGCCTCAAGGCTAAGCCATTCTGAGTCTTGGGTACAGGTAATTTATCACAGAGATGAATCCAGGAAACACAAATGAGCAGGGGTGGAGGGAAAGTGAGGCAGAGAAGCAGATTGCCTGTGTGGGTGGCTGGCACTCAGTCATGCTTGGGACACTCTGAAAACTGTGTGGAACATACTTCAGAATCATGTCGCTGGAGGATGGGGATGCTGGGACATTTATTGACCAGCTCCTATCCTCTGGTGTTTGATGGTTGCCCCTGGAGGTACAACCCAGGAAACCCCCATGGTGTTAGAGAAAGCCACATGTGAATAAAAGGTGCAAGCATTTGAGATGGGAGGCTGTCAGCAGGATGGAAATTTCTCTATTTGCAGTAAAAAACACAGACCAACTCAAGTTGGTCAAGGAGACATGGAAGGGGTCTATAGCCTTTACAACTGTTATGTCAGAAGATGAGAAAGGCTGAATGGAATTGTAATTAATACAAGTTGAAGCTCGAATGCAACTGCTCAGCTTTCAATACTTTTCCTGAATTATTAAGATGGGGGATAATATAACAGTAATCCCTACTTCTAGAATTGTTGAGAGAATTAAATGATTGAATACAGTAGAGTGCCTGGCATATGGCAAACACTTGATAAGTTTACTTGTAGGGATCTGATGGGGCACAGTACAGTGTGGTGGTGGTTAATTTGTTTTGGGTAAGAGAGTTATGTTCATGAAATCTACATTTTCACTTTTACTTGTCATCTACATGGCATGTTGACTTGCATTAAGTGCTAACCACAAAATGTCTTTAAAACACACACACACACACACACACACACACACACACACACACACACACACACACAACACCCCCCCCCCCAAAAAAAAATCCCTGGCTGCTATTAAGACTTGTTTCTCCTAGTGCCTTTATTTTTGGACATAAATACATTTTTTTGTTCATTCTGTTTAAAACAAAATCGAATCTGTTTAAACCAACCCAATTGCTGTCTCTACTCATTTCTTGTTATTCACAAATCTGACCAACATGGCATCATCCAAGTTCTTATTTGGGTTCAACAATGGAAACCATCCTCACTACCTGAGATTGAAACTGACTGTCTGGGACTGAGTGTGTTATTTGACTGCCTTCAAATTCACACATTTGTGTCATTTTGCAAACTACATTTCTCCATCTTATTCACAAAGATATTTTGAATGACCTTGTTAGTATCTTTGGTGGAATTCAGGAATACTTTCTTGATAATATTTCCCTCATATACCTGTTTAGAACCCAATCAAAAAGAAAATGAGATTGGCTTGGTATTATTTGCCTTTAAGAAAACCATATTGGCTACTGATTCTTAGTTATTTCCTTTTCTAAGCATTAAAAGGGTACTTTAAAATCCTTCATTCACAAATATATATTGAATTACTACTCTGCTAAGCATCATTTTGAGTTCTAGGATTACTTTCTCAAGAATCAACATCTAATTAACAAAATCTAGTTTTCTCATCTTTGAAAATGAGCAACAATAACGTATCTTTACAAAATTGTTACTATGATTTAGTGAGAAATGTATGAAGCACCTAGCAGAGCAAAGAGGTGCTCAATACAATCTCAATTTCATTTCCCAGGTTCATAGAGAATTAACTCAAATAATTAATTAATCAATCAATCAACCTGTCAATCCATCAATCCATGTATGCATTCAATGACCTTTTATTGCTCATGTCCTCATTTATCAAGGTGGCATAGCATGGGGGTGGGATGGGTTGGTAAGATGATGGGTTCTATACTGTCTTTACTATTCTATTCTATTCTTTACTTTACTATTCTATTCTGTCTTTACACTTCGGATGGAACCAGAGAAGACCCCATCTAGCAAAATCAGTCCTAGGCAATAAAAACAAAATAGGAGGTATCAATTTACCAGACTTCAAACTATACTACATGGCTATAGTCATTAAAACAGCATGGTACTGGCATAAGAACAGGAACATTGATCAGTGGAACAGAGCAGAGAACCCAGATATAAAACCATCCTCATATAGCCAACTAATCTTTGACAAAGCAGACAAAAACATACACTTGGGGAAAGAATCCTTATTCAATAAATGGTGCTGGGAAAACTGGATAGCCACATGTAGAAGACTGAAACAAGACCCACACCTTTCACCTCTCACAAAAATCAACTCACTCGGCTAACAGACTTGAACCTTAGGTGTGAAACTATTAGAATTCTAGAGGAAAATGTTGGAAATATCCCTCTAGACATTGGCCTAGGCAAAGCATTTATGAAGAAGACCCCAAAGGCAATCACAACAGCAATAAAAATAAACAAATGGGGCCTGATGAAATTAAAAAGCTTCTGCACAGCCAAAGAAACTGTCAAGAGAGCAAACAGACAGCCCACAGAATGGGAGATAATTTTTGTAAGCTACACATCCGATAAAGGGCTGATAACTAGAATCTATTTAGAACTCAGGAAAATCAGCAAGAAAAAAATCAAACAACCCTATCAAAAAATGGGCAAAGGACATGAACAGAAACTTCTCAAAAGAATACAGAATAATGGCCAACAAACATATGAAAAAATGTTCAACATCTCTAATCATCAGGGAAACCACAATGAGATATCACTTAACTCCAGTGAGAATGGCCTTTATCATAAAGTCCCCAAACAACAAAAGCTGGCGTGGATGCAGAGAGAGAGGAACACTCCTACACTGCTGGTGGGGCTGCAAACTAGTTCAACCTCTGTGGAAAGCAATATGAGATACCTTAAAGTGATACAAGTAGATCTACCATTTGATCCAGCAATTCCACTACTGGACATCTACCCAAAATATCAAAAGTCACTTTTTGGAAAAGACACCTGCACTTGAATGTTTATAGCAGCACAATTCACAATTGCAAAGCTGTGGAAACAACCCAAGTGCCCATCAATTCATGAGTGGATTAATAAAATGTGGTATATGTATACCATGGAGTACTACTCAGCTTTAAGAAACAATGGTGATATAGCACCTCTTGTATATTCCTGGATAGAGCTGGAACCCATTCTACTAAGTGAAGTATCTCAAGAATGGAAAAACCAGCACCACATGTACTCACCAGCAAATTGGTATTAATGGATCAACACCTTAGTGGACATATAGGAGTAACATTTATTGGGTGTCAGGAGGGTGGGAGGGGGGAGGATGGGATGGGTATATACAAACATAATGAGTGAGATGTGCAACGTTTGGGGGATGGACATGCTTGAAGCTCTTACTCAAGGGGGGAGGGGGCATGGCCAATATATGTAACCTTTAACACTTGTACCCCTATAATACGCTAAAATAAAAAAATAAAAGATCATGGATTCTGGAGTTCATACTGTCTGGGATCTCATCCTGGCTCTTGCTAACTGTGTGACCCTGGCAAATAAATTAAATTTCTATGTTTCAGGCTCATCATCTAATAGTATTTATGTCATAGGATTGTCATGAGAATTAAATGTGTAATTTATGTAAAGTGCATAAAACAGTGCCTGGAACGTAGTAAATGGGTCAGTCTCTGGCCTGGTGTAAGACTATAACTGAACAAGTCAGAGTCATTTCCTCCCCTCTAGTGCTTACAGTTAGTAGAGATCTCCATATCCTCTATTAAACTATGAGACTCTTTTTATCATCTGCTCTTTTTTTTAAGGATTTGAAATTTTTTGAGGGAAAAAAAAGAGTATAATGAACACTTATTTCTTTTTATATGTTTCCAAATTGTTTTTTAGAGTTTTCTTAATGTATATGCATAATTAGATATAATTGTATGTACATACAATTCTGAGTTCTGTGTTTGCATTTGCTTAAAGTTTTTTTTAATGTGTTTGGTGTATATTGGCTATGTATTTACTTTAAATTGCTCATATAGTAACCTATTATATAAATGTTATATTTCACATGACAAAATGCTATGGTATTTTGTTGTGATTTTTGGCATTTAGGGCATTTAAAATTTTTTATTTTCGTTAGAAGCATTTGATTGGAATATCACTGTACAAATGGAATCATTCAATTAAACTGAATTAACAGATTTATAGATCTTATTAACAGATTGTTTTCAAGACAATTTGAGTTAATTTGTGGCACCTCAGCAATATGTAACCATTCATTTTTGCCACTACATACTGTATATAATGATAACTCAAGATCATTGAATTTTCATTTCTTAAATTACAACTGGGGCTGAGCATGTTTCCCTGTGATGATTTGTTTTCATCTTTTTCTTTTGAATTTTCATTTTTTCTCCACTGATGAACAGGATATGGTTGTTTACACTATTTATATATTTCCTAGTGAATAATAGGTAAAGGGTGTAGGAGTATTTGGCTTATAGAAGACAGAATTTGGTGGAAAGGCATGACTGTTATTTTAAAATATTGAAGAACTGTTTTGGGGAACAACATTGCATAGGGCTCTTCAGGACTCAACAAGGATCCATGGGAGGAAGTTTCCAGGAGCAGATTTCAGAATGAATGTGAACAGTGTGTTCTAACATTTAAAGCATTGGCTTTCACTTGGAAAGAATCTTAGAATCTTCATCAGGGAAAGGAAACTTGTATGGGTGGAGTTAAGGAAGATGGAGAAAGAACAGAAGGATTGAGAAGATGGAGTCCTGATTTAGAGATTTCCAAAGTTAATTGCTTCTGAAAGTACTGTCTTCTCCGGTAGAGCACTTCTTGTACTGTATACACGGAAAAGCAGATTGGCTGACCACTCTTCTAGGTTCCAACGGTGGAAGGAAATTGATAGTAAAATTCATTCCACCTCTGGGATCCTTTGAAATCATAAATAACATTTTCTATCCTCTGCTTTTCTTTATACCATATTCATGTTAGTGTTTTTTGCACAGTAACAAAATAATGTTCCTTTTCCTAAGGCTATTCATGTATGGAAGGCAGCATACGAGAAAATGGGTAAATCTGTGAAGTAGTAGATTTTTATACTTCTTTTGAAAATTTCCTTTCTTTAATAAGTTTAAATTAAATTCAGTAGAGACATATTAGAAACAGTTTTGAAACAAAAAATAAAGAGAAGTTGCAGTCTTGTGTTTTATGGTGGTCGCTTTTCATTACCATATACTTGAATTTAGATTGTGTTTAGTATGTTGCTGATAGTCTGAATGTGTATTTTAGGTGACTTTAGCTGACTTATTAACCTTTAAGATATGTCAATAGAGAACAAATCAATTTTAGGGTGAGTAGTTCTAACAATAGCATCCACAACAATAATAATATCTAATTTCTATTTATTACTTACTACCATCTGTCAGGCACTGAAATAAGAGTTTCATTTATACCACATTTATTTCAATTAATCCTCACAAAACTTTGTGAGGTAGGAATCACTATTATGCCATTTTTAAATTGATGGTGGAGCTAAGGTTTAGAGAGTTTAAGAAAAATATTCAAAGGTTATGTGGCTAGTAAATGATGGAAACAAATCCTGGCTAGCCTATTTAGAGGACTAAGGCTCCTTTTATGTTGAGGTATATTTAGCACATAAAAATTGTATATATTTAAGATGGATATTTTAAAATATGATTTGATATACATATGAAATAATCACAATCAAGGTAATTTATATATTTATCACTTTAGCTTGTTGATACACTTTTATGGTAAGAACACTGAAGACCTACCCTTTAAGTAAATTTCAAGTACATAATGAAGTAGTGTTAATTATAGTCACATTGTTGTTTATTAGATCTTCAGGACTTATTTTTTCTTTATAACTGAAACTTAGTATACTTTGACCAACATTTCTATTTCCCTCTTTCCTAATTAGGTTTCACATATAAAAACTGCCTAATTGAATCTAATATTAATTTAATCTATATTAATATTAATATTATTTTATTTTATATGTTGAATCTTATCTAATTAGATTCCATATATATGAGATCATATTGTATTTGTCTTTCTGTGTCTGTCTTATTTAACCTGATGTATTGTTCTCTGGGTTCATTTATGGTGTAGCAAATGGCAGAAATTCCTTCTTTTTTATATAGCTGAATGATATTTCTTTGTGTGTTTGTATGTGCGTATACATATATATGTATCTATTCATTTGTAGATGGACAGTTAGTTAGGTTATTTCCATATCTTGGCTTTTGTGAATAATGCTGAAATGAACATGGGCGTGCACATATCTCTTCAAGGTACTGGTTCATTTCTTTTGGGTGTACAGTCATGTGCTGCATAACAGTGTTTTGGCCAATGATGGACTACATATATGACAGTTGGTCCCATAAGATTATACTACTGTATTTCTACAGTACTTTTTCTATGCAAATTTGTATGCCTTCTTTTGAGAAATTCTTATTCAGGTCCTTTGCTAATTTTTAAATTAGGTTATTTATTTTTGCTCTTGAATCATATTAGTTCTTTATACATTTTGGATGCTAATCTCTTATCAAATAAATGGTTTGTAAATATTTTCTCACATTCTGTAGATTGTCTTTTCACTCTTTTAATTATTTTCTTTGCTTTACAGGAAATTTTAGTTTTATATAATATAAATATTATTGCATATACCAATGTCAAGAAATATTTTTCCTATGTTTTCTTCTGGTAATTATATGATTTCATGTCTTATATTTTAGTCTTTAATCCATTGTGAGTAGATTTTTGTATATGGTGTGAGATAGGGTTAAATTTCTTTCTTCTGCATGTGGATGCACAGTTTTCTCATTGTCATTTATTGAAGAGACTATCCTTTCCCCACTTTGTGTTCATGGTACCCTTATTGAAGATCAGTTCACTGTAGATGGATGGACTTATTTCTATTGGTCTATATGTCTTTTTAGTATGCTGTTACCATACTCTTTTGATTACTGTAGTTTTCCAATATATTTTGGTATCAGGAAGTGTGATGCCCCCAGTTTTGTTCTTCTTGCCCAAGATTGCTTTGTGTATTCTAGGTCTTTTATAGTGCCATATAAATTTTAGGATTGCTTTTTCTATTTCTGTAAAGAATATCATTGACTTTTCTTATTTTTATGAATTGAAGGGGTACAAGTGCAGTTGTGTTACATGAATACATTGCATAGTAGTAAAATCTGAGTTTTTAGTGTGACTATCATTTGAATAATATACATTGTAACTATTAAGTAATTCTCATTCCTCAGCCCCCCTTATGTTTTCCCACTCTTCTGAGTCTCCAATATCTATTATTTCATACTCTATATTCATGTGTATACATTATTTATTTCCCACTTACTAGTGAGAACATGCAGTATTTGACTTTCTGAGTTTTTCTAGTTATGATAATGACCTCCAGTTCCATCCATGTTACTGCAAAAGACATCATCTCATTCCTTTTGATAGCTAAATAGTATTTCATGGTATATATATTCACACCACATTTTCTTTATCCAATCATCTATTGATGGACACTTAGGTTGATTTTATATCTTTGCTATTGTGAATAGTTTTACAATAAACATATTAATACAAATGCAAGTATCTTTTTGGTGTAATGATTTATTTTCCTTTGGGTATATACCCAGTAGTGGGAGTGCTAGATTGACAAACTATTTTTAGTTCTTTGAGAGATCTCCATACTGTTTTCCATAGAGGTTGTACTAATTTACATTGTCAACAACAGTGTATAAGTGTTCCCTTTTCTCCATATCCTTGCCAACATCTGTTACTTTTTGACTTTTTAATAATAGTCATTCTAACTAGTGTAAGATGATATCTCATTGTGGTTGTAATTTGCATTTTTCTGATGCTTAGTGATGCTGAGCATTGTTTTATATGTTTGCTGGCCACTGGTATGTCTTCTTTTGAAAAATGTCTATTTATGTCCTTTGACCACTTTTTAATGGGGTTATATTGTTGATGTTTGAGTTCTTTGTAAATTCTGGATATTAGTCTCCTGTCAGATGCATAATTTGCAAATATTTTCTCCCATTCTACAGATTGTCTGTTCACTTTGTTGATTATTCCTCTTGCTGTGCAGAAACTTTGTAGCTAAGTCATCCTACAAATTCAATGAAATCCCTATGAAAATACCAACATCATTTTTCACATAATTAGGAAAAAAATCCTAAAATTCATATGGAAACAAAAAAGAACCTAAATATCCAAAGCAATCCTAAACTAAAAGAACAAAGCTGGAGGCATCACACTACTTGACCTCAAATTCTACTACAAGGGTAAAGTAACCAAAACAGTATAGTACAAGTATAAAAATGACCCACAGATCAATGGAACAGAATAGAAAACCCAGAAATAAAACCATATATCTACAGCCAAGTGATCTTTGGCAAAGTCAACAAAAACATATACTATGGCAACCATACTCTTTTCAATAAATGGTGCTGGAAATGTTGGATAGCCCCACATGCAGAAGAATGAAACTGGACCCAAATCATTCACCATATACAAAACACTGATGAAAGAAATTGTATGTGACACAAACAAATGGAGAAACATTCCATGCTCATGGATCAGAAGAATTAATATCATTTAAATGGTCATTAACATTTTGATAGGGGTCACATTGAATCTGTAGGTCACTTTGGGTAGTATGCATAATTGAATGATATTAATTTTTCCAATCTATGAACATAGGATGTCTTTCCGTTTATGTGTCTCCTTTAATATCTTTCATCAATGCTTTATAATTGTTAATGTCTTTTAATTTTTTGGTGATTTTTTAAAAGTACTTTATTCTTTTTGTTTCTATTGTGAATGGGATTGAATAATCTACTATAGAATGAACTTCAGACCATAAAAGTGACTGGAGAGATAGTGACCTAAAGACTAGTGATAAACTTCATTAATATACACACACCCACACACACTAATGTCTAAATAAGAATCAAAGAGAATGAGTATAATATTCAATGACTATATACTCTGATTACGTATATATACAGATGTAGTACAACCATTAAACATGGGAGTAGAATTGAAGCAGTATATTCAACATTTAAAAAAAAAATCACAAGTGGTTGTGGTAGGATTAAGATATTTATTGTGAGATTATTGTATATGTGATACAGGATAAAGCAAATGAGAAATTATGGTATATTCTAATATCATCATCATGTATGTCCTTGAGAACCAGAATTATTCTAAATGTTCTTTACATTAAAAACTCTGCCATAAATAAAAATTTAAGGTAAAAACAAAACTGGTCTAATGTACTCAATTTAAAAAGATCATTAAAAAACATTTACACATTAATAAGAAGGAAAAACCCAATAGAAAATTGTGGAAAAGATATAATCAGGCTTTTTATAAAGTAAAATACACAAAAAACTGAAAGCCTTAGTAACTAGTCAGATGCCTTTTTTCTCTAACAAATTGGGGGAAAAATCAAATCAAATGATAAAACATAGCTTTGGTGAGAGATACTGCTTCTATAATTCATTTGACACTTACTCTTTTCACTGAGACCTTCTGAGGTTACCCTATTAAACAGTACAGCTCCTCGTAAAGGGCTTTATTTTTCTGCTTAATTTTTGTCCATGGCAATTCCACAAATAATATAGATTTTACAGTATTTTTTTGTGTATGGTAAGGTTATAGTTAAATTTATTTCTTCTTTTGTGCCTGTTGATATTTAAGTATTTTTTTCTTGCAATAATTATGTATTGCTTTGCTAGTAGCTCTTCAGAAAGAGATCCCAATTACAAAGGCTTATATTTTCATACAAGCAGCCTGTGGTGTGCAGTATCACTGGACGTTGGCAATGTGGACAGCATTCCCACGTCCTGTTTGTAATGATGCTGCTCGGGCTATATGAACAGTCACCACAATTCTGGTCAGGCCAAACCATTATCATGTATGACCCATAGTTCATTTAAAATCTGTGCAAAATAGAGTTTATTTCTAAACTGTGAATGAAAATTAATATGAATCAGAGTTGCTAATGTGCTAATAATTACTGTAAGTCTTAAGACACATTGGCTGCTCAACCTAGTACCTCAAAGTGTTTAAGAGCAAGTTGTACGGAAAGTCCTGAGTCACACTGAGGTAGAAGGTAGTGATGAGGCTCCCTGGATGGACTTTAACTCCATGTTTTGTGTGGCCTACAAATTGACATGCAGACAGCAGAGAGAGCTAGTAAATGCTAGGGGGAGAAAAGATAACTTTAACCATAATTTATCAGTAATATGTAGAGATAAATTCCTAGGAGGAAATAAGGCCTGAAGAAATTACAGGAAATATTAAATCTGTGATTCTGTTTACGGTAGAAACACCGACCAACAAATTCCAGCTGTTTCTTTGTGGGTTATAGAAGTGTCACAGGCCTGTTTATAGTTACTGAATTGTAGACTCTAGCGTGGATCTTATGGAGTTCCATTGGTTTGGTTTGGGTTTACTCGACTTGTCCAAAGGGACATTTCCAATTGGCAGTGCATTTATGGAACGCAGCCCTGTACCAAATTTTTGTTTCTAAAACTTTTATTCCAGTTTCTTTCCCACTCCTGCCAATAGTTTGTCTCCCTACAAATGCTAGTGCAGTTTTATTTATTTAACACTTATGCAGCAGTTGCTTGTACCATTCACTGTTCTAAACACCTTAAATGTGTTAATTCACTTAATACCTCATAATAAGTTTATGAACTAGGTACTATTTTTAAAACCAACACAAAAAGCAAAAACCTTAAAGGACAAGAATCATAATTTATTTACATTAAATTTAATTTAGCTTCTCTATGAAAAACTAAGTAAAGTTAAAAGATGAGCTATAATTTCTTCTGGGAGAAGAAATTTGAAATTCATGTAACCGATAAAGAATTTGTATCTAGACTACACAAAATGTCCCATACGTCAGTAAGAAAAGACATTCCACCTAAAAATGGGCAAAAAAATATGCAGAAGAGAAAAAGAAACAAAACAATCCCTGACATCTAATGGCACCTAAACTTTGAAACGTTGCATAATTTATCCTATTGTGGGAACTTAAAATAACTATGAGATACCATTCCACCTCTATCAGATTCACAAAACTTTAAGTCTGACAACAACAAAAGTTGGTGAGAACATGGAGCATAATGGAAGTAGCAAATGGTATCAACCACTTAAGAGAGCAATTTGGCAAAATGTGATGCAGTTGAAGATATGTCTGCTTTATGACTCACAAGTTCCACTTCTCTCTATATATTCCCTTAGGAAATCAATCCATTTGAACAAATATATACATATATATATATGTATAAAGTTCCACTGAAGCCTTGTGTCTAATAGTAAAAGAGAAGATAAATTGGGAAACATTCACACAGGAATGTGCCCAGCGGATAAAATGAATGAGCTGCATCTATATGTATGAAAATGGCTAGGTCTTCAAATTAAAATGTTGAGTAAGAAAAGTAAGTTACTGTGAAAACGTACAAACACACAGCATGATACTTGTATTACTTGTGGATTAATCTAAACAGATACATGGTATATGTAATATAAATATAATAACATGAGCAAGAGATGCACAGAAGCTTTAGGATTACTTCTGAGTAGAAAAGGGGAGTAAGATTGAGGAAAGACACAGAGAGGGATTAACCTGAGTCTGTAACATTTTGTTTCTTAAATATAGGAAGCAAATATGCTAAGATACTAACATTTTAACAATATGGGTGTATGAGAGGACATGAGAATTTATAATTTTTTTCTTTACTTTTCTATTCCTAGACTTTTGTTATATTTGAAATATTTCACAACAGAAAAATAAAAAATAAATTTAATTATTTAAAAACTAACCTTAGGGGCAATACTCCTTCTTAATTTTCTTCGAAAAACCTTTAGGAAACATTGTTATAATATTGAAATAGACTGTTCCAAAAAAGTTTTATGTTATGTGGACTACATGTATTGCAAAGTTTTATATTCAATTCTTAATGGATTATAAAACCATGTCTTTTGTAATTTTTAATTGTTTTTGTAAGTCTCTGCAAAGTGCTTATTTAGCTTTCTGACTTTTCCACAAAATTATTTGGAGTTTAAGGCCACAGTTTTTTGGGTCTTATCTTGTGTCTAGCTAGAAGGAACATTAAGATATTTTCCTGTCCACTAACACGGAGAACTACTCCCATGATCTAAAAGGAACATCCGCAGTTGTAGTTATATTTAATTATGTAAGGAGATGGAATATGTGTAAATGTAAAAAGATTATGGGTTTTGAGTTTTAGATATACAAATATCAAAACTTATTTTCAGAAAACTGTGGTTGGCAAATCCCCAAATCTACCATAGAGACAGTATAGCAACAAGACAGATATAACTTTCCATTTATGCATAAATAAAATTACCTGAAAATTAACTTTTTGCAAATTGATTTATATTTTACTTTATATGAACAAATCATTGTGTGAATTGAGGAATGCTTTTGTAACATAAAGTTATATTCTATTAATATATGTTAGTATATTAATTTGGATTTTTATATGGTATAAAACCTCTCTGAAAAGATAAAAACTAGACCCCTCAAATAACCTACTTTTTGGAGCTTATAATTTATTTGTGGGAAATGATTGAGAAGATTCAAAGATTTTGAGTCTTGTCTTAGTCTGCATATAGAGTTTACTTTTAAGATACTTCTCTCCTCTGACCCAAAGTGGAGAAAAAAGTGCGTGAAATTAAGAGGGATATGATTTCACCTTTTCCATAAACTGCCATATTCTCTGCTTAAGGGAACTCTGAAAATCCCAGGAGAAAAGTGTCTTTGAGCACTTCACAAACTCTAGCAGGAGATAAGGGAAAAGGAGATGTTTTATTTGCTCCAAGTTGCTGTCGTTGATTTTGAAGCTACCAGATTTTGTCCAGGAACACCTAGGGCCTCTTAGGAAAATGAGGCCTCTAGATCTAGATCTAGATTCTTTTGCATTACTGGCAGGAATTTAGGCTTTGTACTTGGTCTCAGGTCTCAGCTATTAGGAGGAGACAAAAGTTATCTTTCACCTTGTTTGGCCTCCCTACAAACCACAAAAAAGAGGTATTGATTTTGATACCTCTTAAAATTGTTTCAAAACTGTCCTGATTGTTGGTCTGGTAAAATAAATCTGATTTATTACTTCCTGCTTTGCTTGAAATCTCTGCATTGTCACTCCCTGCTATGAGAACTCCTAGTGTTATGAGGACCAAGTGGAATTCCTAACACTGATCATCAGCAACCCCCTAGAGGTTTCAGTAGAAACACTGATGTTTTCTAGAAAAATAAACAAACAAATGACAACAAAGAGCAATGAAGGAATATATAAATATATTTTAGAAGTCCCAGAAGCTTAGACTTTAATAGCCATAAAATATCTGAGAGATGGTCAGCAATAAATAGGACCTGCTATAAATTGTTAAAATTTCTATCGTGGATTTGCAATAATTTTGCAAAATTATAGGCATGATATTTTATTATTTTTTAATTTGTATTTTAAATGACACTACTACTAAATAAATGCTATTTATTGAGTACTTATTGTGTGCCTTGCTAAGCAACTTATAACTAGTATAATTTCTTGATGAGAAAATTGGAGCTCAGAGAAGTTAAGCAACTCACCTATGGTCACAAAGCTAGGTGAGGTTAAGATTAAAAGCCAGGTTTTTCTTCTTAATACATTTTATTTATTGATTATATTCTGTATATGGCAGCCATGTGTAGTAAGATGAGCCTTGGGCTTAGAATTTAAGGACTTGAATGTGAGTTCTGAAAGTGCTTCATTTTTCATCTTCAAAATAGAAATAATTTGTACTTTCTCACAGAATTCTTGAGAAGATCAATTCAGAAAATTGTTGTCAATATTATAAGATTTTATAATGAGTTGTTAATATCTAACAAGTTTACCCTACTGAACGAGCTCAGAGAAAATCCAGTTCAAGACCTCTCAGCTGGTAGATTTGAGCCTTCTGATCCACACATTGTCCTATTCTACTTCTCTGTGCCTTAGTATCTTTCTCAGTTATGAAGATCGTAAAACTTACATCATAGGATTATGGGGACTAGGAATAATAGATGAAGAGTATATTTTTGGGTGCCTACTACATAAAAGGCTGTCAATTAATTTAGCACTAAGATGTCGACCTTTATGCAGCTACTGCCTTTTTAAGCCCTCTGTGGAACTGGTCCTCAGTATCATATCACTCACAGAGCTTTGTCTGGTTCTACTTTCCTGGACTTCACCACCAGAAGTCAGCAGTAGACAGTGATGGTTAACACAGGGGCTTTAGATCAAAAATAGAATTCTTGCTTTGCAACATTATATTCATGTTAGTTAAAAAGGTTATTCGAATTCTCTAAACCATTGCTTGTGTTTACAAGAACACAGTGATAGAATCTACCTCATAGGATTGTTGTGAGAATTTAATGAAATTATATGTGTAAACTGCTTAGAAAAAAGGCTTGCACTTAGTAAATGCTTAATGAATGGTTGGTTTGATTTGAAAAAATATTAATATTATTAGTTGATATTTTTATGAATTTCATATTAATAGGAAGTGCCATGCCGGGGCTGTGCCTCAAACCTAAATCCCCAAAACTCATGCCTTTTCGATTCTTCCTGTGTTTGTTTGAATACTTCCAATAAACAGACTACCAGTGAGTTCCCTATTACTGAAAGCATTTTCAATTTGCATAAGATGATGATTTTGAAGAACCATGGAAAATAGTGGATTTTTATTTTCAAAAATTGTATTCAAACTTATTTTTTAAATTAACGTATAAAATTATATGTATTTACTCTGCACAACATAGTGTTTTGAAGTATGTATTCATTGTGGAGTGGTTAAATGTAGCTAACTAACAAATGCTTTACCTCACTTTGTTATTTTTGTGGTTAACCTTTTTGAAGAATAAATATATCATGATTATTATACTCACAAAGTTGTATAATAAGTCTCTCAAAATCATTTCTCCTATCTAACTGTTATTATTATATGTATACTTTGACCAACATCTCCCCATATCCCCTTCCACACTAACTACTCCAGCATCTGGTAACCACCATTTTACTCTCTCTCCATATGAGATTAGCTCTTTTAGATCCAGCTTGTGATTGTGATCATGTAGTAATGCTTATCTTTCTGTGCCTGGTTTATTGCATTTAACGTAATGTCTTCCAGGTTCATCCACATTGTTGAAAATGACAAGATTCTTCTTTTTTATGGCTGAATAGTATTTCATTGTGTATATATAGCATATTTTCTTTATTCATTTCATTCATTGATGGACACTTACGTTGATTACATATCTTGGCTATTGTGAACAGTACTGTAGTAAATATGGGAGTGCAGATGTTCCTTCACTACAGTGATTGCATTTCCTTTGGGCATATACATAGTAGTGGTATTGCTGGATCATATTCTATTTTATTCATATCTATTCTATTTTGAATATTTTGAGGAACATCCATACTTCGTTCCATAGTGGCTGTACTAATTTACATACCTATCAACAGTGTGTAAATGTTCCTTTTTCTACACATCCTCACCAACTGTTATCTTTTGTCTCTTTGGTAGTAGCCATTGTAACAGGAATAAGGTGATATCTCATGGCAGTTTTGATTTGCATTTTCCTGATTAGTGATGTTGCTTTTTTTTCATATACCTGGTGGCAACTTGTATGCCTTCTTTTGAGAAAAGGCTATTCCAGTCTTTTGCCCATTTTTTAATTCGGTTGTTTTCTTGCTATTGAGTTGCTAAAGTTCCTTACATATTTTGGTTATTAACCTCTTCTCAGATGCACAGTTTGCAGATATTTTCTCCTATTCTGTAGATTGTCTCTTCAGTCTGTTGGTTGTTTTCTTGGCTGTGCAGAAACTTCTTAATTTGATGTAGTCTGTTTTTGATTTTGTTGCCTGTGCTTGTGATGTCATACCCAAAATCTCATTGCTCAGCCCTATGTCTTGGAGCTTTTCCCTATATTATCTTCTACTAGTTTTACAGTTTTGGGTCTTATTTTAATTCTATTATCCATTTTGAGTTTATGTTTATATATAGTGAGAGATAAGGGTCTAACTTCATTTTTCTCCATGTAGATATCCAGTTTTACCAACATTATTTATTAAAGAGACTGTTCTTGCCAACTTTATCAAAACTCAGTTGGCTGTAAATGCATGAATTTATTTGTGGGCTCTCTATTCTATTCCACTGGTCTATGTCTCTGTTTGTATGCTAGTACCAAGCTATTTTGTTACTATAGCTTTGTAGTATATTTTGAATCTCCTTTAGGAGACTCCACAGGAAGAAGTTAGGGGGAAGAACAGGAGGGAGTAAGGTACTGACAAAGACCAATCCCTGAGAGGCTTGGCATCCAGTGGGAAGGGCAGATGGAGTGGTTTGTTTCTCCCTCCCTTACATCTCTGACAATTGGTGGGTTCCTGAACTGCTGGAGAAACTTTCTGCCCACATGAGCCCAGAGGCTGCTGCTTCCAGTGAGCTGGGAACTTCTTGTGGACAGGGCACCAGGCTCCCAGCCCTCAAGGGCACTACCCATCCTCACAGACCCGAGCTGGCATGGGAGGCACTGTATTGCTTCTCCACTGACTGTGTGCCTTTGTGCTCCCTAGGGGCCATCAACACTTCAGGTATAATCCTGTTTATTCCCACACAGGCATTTCCCAACTCTGGCCCATAGGAGCCACAGGGGTCTAGTGAGTCCAAGGTGATCTGTGTGACCCCAGAGCCTGGACATTCTGGGTGGACTGCCTCCCAGAGACAGGGTTGGAGATGACCAGAGTGCTAGCTTACCTCTGTACAAACTCTCTCTCCCCTTCCCCTCCCCCACCCGTGGCTGCCGAGAGAGACAGTTGAGCCAACATACTGAGGCTTCCACAGAGAGTGGGGCTCAGAACTTTCTTCCTGGAGTCCTGTACTGAACTGAGGGGTACTCAGACAGGGACCTTCCTGCTCTCTGGCCCTCCCTGCTGCTGCTTGCCTGGTGGCTCCATCAGAGCAGGGCATGCCCCAAGGCAGAAGGACATGGAGCCTATTCATACACCCTCTGGGTGACCCAGGACCAGTGTGCCTATCCCTGGCATGGTCAGATTGATCTTCTTTGTTTCAGGAGGCAAGGTAGCCTGTGTGGGCAGATCTGGGGCGAGAGTGCATTGTGTGTCCTAGCTGCGGCATGCTCACAGGGCATCACTTCCCCCATGGGCAGGCCACACTCTCAGCTCAGGCTGGGATCCTGAGTGGGGAACCTTTTACCTCACAGCACAGTCATAGGGGAGATTGGTTGGCTTGGGCTCCTGCCTGCAGCAGATTCTAGAAAAAAACTGTGGAGCAGAGCTGTGGGGGAAGGAGCGAGGTCCACTGCAGACAGCCAGTTTGCGGATCTCAGATGGACCTTCCTGGAGAAGCTGGATTTCTGGTTGGGTGGAGTTGCCTTAGCTCCTCCCTGGCAGCTCTGCCCAGAAGCTGAGAGCAGACATTTGACCCTTAACAAAACAGCTACCTTGCCTGCTTTTGGGAAATCTGAGGGCAAGCTCACACAGCCCAGCCCAGATCAGCCACACTCCACCACCCACTTTTGCTGTGGCAGAGAATAAGGACTCATCTGGAAGTTCCAGGTCCCCACCCACTCAAGTGCTTCTCCTGAGGGATTAGAGCTGGTCATAGGACCCAAAAACAGCATTGCAGTTTGTTCCTTCCAGCAAGCTCCTCCTACTGACAGGGAGATCAATTTGCATGCCCTTTATAGCATTTACTGACTCAATTTTACAGGGTCTGTGGGGGTCCAAGGAATGGCCATTTGGGGGAGCCCTACTCCTCCTCACAGAAAAACTGCACTACTGGATAAGGGTGGAAAGAACCCAGCCTGTGGCCTTGCTAGCATGCAAACATTTAGCCCCCTCCTCCATGAACAGTCCTCCCAGTTTGGAGAGCTTTTCCTGACTCTCCTACCAGCAGCTCCTCCTTGTGGCTGGAAAAGCAACTTCTGAGCCCCACTGAGGTGTTGCAAAGGCTTTCAGGCTGCCACAACCTAGCCACAAACTGCCTTGCTCCTCCCCATAATTCAGTGGTGGTGGAGATCGAGAAAGCCCCTGGGAGCTACAGGGTATCTCCTAAAGCTTGGAGCGCTCAAGTACTCCACCTGGGTGACCAGAGTCTACTGCAGACACAAAAGAACATCATGGCTACTGGTTCTATCAAACAAACATTAACCAATGACAGGGAGAATAATGACTTAAGTTCATCATAGCATCTTCTAGCGCAAGCAAACAGGGTGTGGCTGATTCACACTGACAAGTACCACCCACTATCACTTAGAGTAAGCTGGGGGACCTAATTCACTACACACTGATGGGAAGAAATGAAGACATGAAGTCAGAGGTAACCTGAGAGGTACACCAAACCTGCTAGAACACCTCATAGACAATTCAAGACCATCATCCCTCTCCCTTGCATGCTCAGGGATCAATCTTTGGGGACGTAGAGACAGGCCCATAAACTAGGCCTAGCACCCACACCATCACTGAGATGCCAGATGAGAAGGAATCAGTGAAAGAATACCAGAAACATGAAAAATCAGAGTGAAAGGACACCCTCCTTACCAATGAATACCAATAGAAATGAAAGGATCAAAATGATAGATGAAGAATTCTGAATATGGATTATAAGGAAGCTCAGTGAAATACAAGAGAAAATAGAAACCCAATGCAAAGAAACCACAAAAACAATGCAGGAGATGCATGAAAATTTTATAAGGAAATTGAATTATTAAAAAAAATCAAACAGAACTTCTGGAAATGAAAAACCCATTAAAGGAAGTACAAAACAGAATGGAAAGCCTTAAGAATAGGCTAGATGAAGCATAATAAGGAATCTCAGAGCTTGAAGACAACATCTTTGAGTTAAATAAGCCAGTCAAAGAGAAATATCTGAGAAACAAATAAAACCTACAAGAAATATGGGATTATGTAAAAAAGCCTAACATAAGAATCATAGGCACCCCTGAGGGGGAAGAAGAAAATGCACAAGGGTTGGAAAGCCTATTTGCGGGAATAATTCAGAAAAATTTCCCTGGCCTTGCTATAAATCTGGATATCCAGGTACAAGAAACTCAAAGGACTCCTGTGAGATTCACTGTGAAGAGATAATCACTACAGCACATAGTCATCAGACTGGCCAAAGTAAACATGAAAGAGACACTCCTATGAGCTGTAAGGTGAAAGCAGCAAGTAAATTACAAAGGAAAGTCCATCAGACTATTGCAGACTTCATAATTGAGACCTTACAAGCTAAAAGGGATTGAGTCCCCATTCTCAGTCTTCTCAAACAGAAAATGGACAACTTAGAATTGTCTACCCATGCAAAACTATTGTGTTTCCCCCAAATAAGACAAGGTCTTATATTTATTTTTCCTCAAGAAGACACCCTAGGGCTTATTTTCAGGTGATGTATTATTTTTTTAAGTACTGTACATTTATTCAAATATAGTTAAGTAGTCTTCTTCTGGAACATCACCATAACTCTCCAAACCCCGAATTCCATCCTGAATTTCTTGTGACTCTATTTCCTTTAGAACCATTGGCCCCAATCTCCCATTTTGAGCAATAGAGCTCTCATGGGGCAGATGAGAAGGGCTGCTCATCTTCTTTACCACTCCATGACGAAATGCATTGGTTGTGCAGATACACTGCATAGCCACGCCCATCACTAGGTCTTATTTTTGGGGTAGGGCTTATATTGCGCAAATGCTTAGAAATCCTGCTAGGGCTTATTTTATGGGTAGGTCTTATTTTCAGGGAAACACAGTAGATTTCATTTATGAGAGAGAAATAAAGACATTCTCAGACAAGCAAATAGGGCATTTGTCAAGACCAGACCTGCCCTGCAGGAAGTACTCAAAACTTTGTTACACGTGGATCAGCATGATAGACACCCACCAGTGTAAAATAACCCAAAAGCTAAAGGTCAGAGTCTGGATTCCACAGTGGCTCTAGAGATAAAACAGAGTAATAAAGTTCTACTCAATAGGATGAACAGTAACCCACCCCACTTATCAACTTATTCAATAAATGTGAATGGCTTGAACTCCTACTAAAGTGACATAGGCTGGCTAAATGAACAAAAAATTATAAGCCAAGTATCTCCAGGAAACACATCTAACCCAGAAGGACTCATGCAGACTCAGGTGACGAGATAAAACACAATATTCCATGCAAATGGAAACTAAAAGAAAGCTTGTATAGCCATTCTCATATCAGCACAGACTTCAAATCAGCAAAAGTGAAGAAAGACAAACATGGCCATTATATAATGGTGAAGGGAAACAATTCCAGAAGACGTAACAATTCTAAATATTTATCCACCTAAAACAGGAGCATCCAGATTCAAAAAGCAGACCCTACTTGATCTAAATAAAATGATAAATAGCCAGCACCACAATAGCTGGGGCCTTTAATACACCACTGACAGAATAGGACAGATCCTCCAAGCAGAAAATAAGCAAGGATACAATGGATTTAAACAGAACTCTAGAACAAATGAGCCTAACAGACATTTATAGAACATTCTGCCCCAGAACCACTGACTATATATTCTTCTTATTAGCTCATGGAACATTCTCTAATATTGATCACATCCTAGAACACAAAACATATATCAAAAAATTAAGAAAAATAGACATTATACCAATTATGCCATATATCTTCTTAGGCCACAGTAGAATAAAATTAGAAATCAATTCAAATAGAAACACTCAATTCTAGACAAAGTCATGGAAACTAAACAACCTATTGCTGAATAGTTATTGTGTAAATGAAGAAATTAAGATGCAAAGCAAAACATTCTTTGAACTAACTGTCAAATGGACCCAAGTTATCAAACTCCATGGGATTCAACAAAATCAGCCATAAGAGGAAAATTCATAGCCATAAATGCATAAAACCAAAAGACAGAATACTCACAGAAAACAATCTAATGAACCATCTCAATGAATTGGAAAAGTAAGATCAAACCAATACCAAACCAAGTAGAAGAAGAGAAGTAACTCAGATCAGAGCAGAATTAAAGGAAATTTTAAAAAATAATTGTACAAAAAATTAAACAAAAAGTTTGTACTTTGAAAAGGTGAAAAAATTGACAGGCCTCTCACTGTATTGACCAGAAACATAAAAGAAGGGACCCTAATGAGCTCAATCAGAAATTAAAAAGGAGATACTACAACTGATACCACGAAAATAGAAAATATCAGCTCTGAATACTATAAAAATCTTTATGCCCATAAACTTGAAAATGTTGAGGAAATAGACAAATTCTTCAAAATTCACAACCTCTTTAGGTTCAGTCAAGAAGAAATAAAACTCCTGAACAGGCCAATATCAAATAACAAAATTAAAGCAGCAATAAGAATCCCTCAACAAAAAATTTTCCATACCAGATGGCTTCACAGCTGAATTTGATAAAATACAAAGAGGAATTTGTAGCTATACTGCATAAATTATTTTATACCATAAAGAAGGAAGAAATCCTCCTCAACTTGTTCTGTGAAGCTAATATCACCTTTATACTAAAACCAGGAAAGGTCACAACAACAACAAAAGAAAACTATAGACCAATATGACTTATGAGTATAGATGCAAAAATTTTTCAGTATATTCCTAAGAAACTGAATTCAGCAGCATATCAAAAAAATAAACCAAAAAACAAAATAATAATCCATCATGATGAAGTGGGCATGATACCAGAGATGTAAGTGTGATTCAACATACACAAACCTATAATTGCTATTCACCACATAAATAGAAGTAGAAACAAAGACCATATGATCCTCTCAATAGACACAGCAAAAGCACTGACAAAATTCAGCACCCTTTAATGATACGAACTCAACAAAATAGCCAGAGATAGAACATACCTCAATATCATAAAAGCCATAATTGACAAAGCCACAGGCAATATCATACTGAATGGGGAAAAATTGAAAGTATTCCTGCTTAAAACTGGAACCAGACAAAATTGCCCACTGTCACCACTTCTGTTCAGCATAGTGCTGGAAGTACTAGCTAGAGCAATCAGGCAAAAGAAGGAAATAAAGGGTATCCACATGGGGAAAGAATAAGTCAAACTATTGCTCTTTGCTAACAATATGATCTTATATATAGAAAACTGCAAAGCTTCTGCTAAGAGACTCCTGGAATTGATAAATAAATTCAGGAAAGTCTCGGGTTACAAAACTAACATACAAAAATCAGTAGCGTTCCTATATGCTAACAACAGTCAAGCTGAGAATCAAATTAAAGACTCAATATATTCACAATAGCAACAAAAATAGTGAAATACATAGGAATATATTTAATCAAGGAGGGGAAAGACCTCTACAGGGTGAACTATGAAACACTGAGGAAGGAAATCACAGAGGGTGTAAACAAATTATGCTCATAGATTGGCAAAATCAATATTGTTCAAATGTACTCCCCAAAGTGATTTACAGATTCACTGTAATCCCCACTAAAATACCAATGTCATTTTCTGCAGACCTCGAAAAAATAATTCTATGCTTCATATGCAACCAGAATAGTCCCTGAATAGGCAAAGCTACCATACATAAAAAGAACAAATCAGAAGGCATCACTTTACGAGACTTCAAATAATCCTATAAACAAAGCAGCATGGTACTGGCACAAGAACAGAGACATGGACCAGTGGATCAGAACAGAGAACCTAGGTATAAAACCGTCCTCATATAGGCATCTGATCTTTTTTTTTTTTTTTTTTTTCCGGCATATTATGGGGGTACAGATTTTAAGGTTTCAATAAATGCCCATTTCCCCCCTCCCCCCACAAGTCTGAGTCTCCAGCATGACCATCGCCCAGATGGTGCACATCTCACTCATTATGTATGTATATACCTGCCCCCTCCCCCCTGCCCAATACCCTATTACTAAAGTACCTATGTGACCACTTAGGTGCTGATCAGTTAATACCAATTTGCTGGTGAGTATATGTGGTGCTTGTTTTTCCATTCTTGGGAAACTTCACTTAATAGTATGGGTTCCAGCTCTAACCAGGAAAATATAAGATGTGCTATATCACCATTGTTTCTTAGAGCTGAATAGTACTGAATGGTATACATATACCACATTTTATTAATCCATTCTTGGATTGATGGGCACTTGGGCTGTTTCCACAGCCTTGCAATTATGAATTGTGCTGCTATAAACATTCCAGTGCAGGTGTCTTTTTTGTAGAGTGTCATTGGATCTTTAGGGTAGATGCCCAGCAATGGGATTTCTGGATCAAATGGTAGATTCACTTGTATCACTTTAAGGTAACTCCATATTGCTTTCCACAGAGGTTGAACTAATTTGCAGTCCTACAAGCATTGTAGGAGTATAGAATTTTTAAATTTCCATCTTGATTTCTTCATTTATGAAGTAATCATTTAGTAGGAGGTTGTTTAATTTTCACGTTTTTGTGTAGAAATGTGAGTTTCTGTTAGGGTTGATTTCTACTTTTATTCCACTGTGATCTGAGAAGGTACATGGTATGATTTCTATTTTTTTTAAATTTCTTGAGATTTACTTTGTGTCCTAGGATATGGTCAATCTTAGAGAATGTCCCGTGAGCTGATGAGAAGAACATATATTCAGTGGATTTTGGGTAGAATGTCCTGTAGATGTCAGTCAGACCCAGTTGTTCCAAGGTTTTGTTTAAGTCCATTATTTCTTTATTAATTTTCTGTTTGGAGGATCTGTCTTGTGCCATCAGTGGGGTGTTAAAATCTCCGGTGATTATGGAGTTGCTATTAATCCATTTGCTTAGCTCCAGTATGTTTGCATTATGAAACTGGGTGCACCTAAGTTGGGTGCATATATATTTAAAATTGCTATCTCTTTTTGTTGAAGTGTGCCCTTCACCATTATATAATGACCCTCTTTGTCTTTTACTACTTTTGTTGGTTTAAAAACTAAATCGTCTGAAATTAGAACTGCCACACCAGCCTTCTTTTGGCTTCCACTTGCCTGGAATACTGATCTCCACCCTTTTCCTTTTAGTCTATATGTATCCTTGCAGGTTAGATGTGTTTCCTGAAGACAGCATATACTTGGCCTGTATTTTCTTATCCATTCAGCCAGCCTATGTCTCTTGAGTGGAGAGTTTAAGCCATTCACATTTATTGAGAGAACTGATAGGTAAGATAGATTACTGTTCATTCTGTTGGGTTGGATGTTGTTGCTTTGATTTCTCTCTTGAGCCATGGTAATATCTGGCTTTTAATCTTTGGGTTTTGGTTGTTTTTATATTCGTGAGTTTTTATTATGGTGTTCCGTGTGTAACACTGTTTTGAGTACTTCTTGTAGGGCTGGTCTTCTCTTGGTGAATTCTCTGAGACTTTGCTTATGAAGCTTAGTTTTGCAGGGAAAAAGATTCTAGGGTGGGCATTGTTTTGTTTCAGAAGAGTGAGAATGGGGCCCCAGTCTCTCCTTGCTTGTAAAGTCTCATTAGAGAAGTCTGGTGTTATTCAAATTGGCTTTCCCTTGTATGTCACTTGCTTCTTTCATCTTACAGCTGTTAAAAGGGCCTCTTTAGTTGATATTTTGGTCAGTCTGATGACTCCATGTCGTGACATCTTCCTGTTTGCATTGAATCTCCCAGGGGTACTCTGAGCTTCTTGAACTTGTATATTGAGATTTTGAGCAAGGCCTGGGAAATTTTCCTCTATTATATCTTCAAATAGCTTGTCCAACCCTTGGGTGTTGTCCTCTTCCCCTTCTTGTAACCCTATGACCCTCACATTAGGTTTCTTCACATAATCCCACATCTCTTGTAGGCTTTGCTCTTTTCTCTTGTTTCTCTGCTCTATCTCTGTGATGGTTTTATTTAGTTGGAGGGTGTTATCTTAAAGCTCTGAGATTCTTTCTTCTGTTTGATCTACCCTGTTCTTGAGACTTTCCACTGTATTTTGTAGTTCCCTGAATTGATTCTTCATTTCCAGGAGTTCGGTTATACTTTTCTTCATTGTGTCTATTTCTTTAGTGAACTTTTGTTCTAGGTCCTGGAGGCTTTTTGTGGTTTCTTTTTGTTGGTTATTTAGTTGTTGTTGCAGGTGGGTGAGTGTTCTTATGATCCACATACGAAATTCCTCTTCTGTCATTTTGGTTGCCTGATTTGGGTTAGTGTCCGTTTCTAGGGGGCTGGTGCTCCTCTTTGGGGGTGTGTTTTCCGTTTGGTTCTTCATATTTCCTGAGTTCCTTCGCTGATTTCTTCTCATGTCGATCAGTTGTTGTTTCTTCCCTTTAGGTTTTTGTTTGGGTATTCACACGCCTTGTTTAATTTCTGAGCCGTTAGGTGGTGTCTGTGGGTGAGATTGGACCACTCCCTGTATAATGAGTCAGTGGGTGCCGTGAAAAAGCTGTGCAGGATGTCGTCCCTGTCAGTAGGTGACGCTTGCTTGAAGGAACAGGCTATGCTGTTGTTTTTGTGTCCTATTATCAGCTCTTGTTCTAGGCAGAGCTGGATTGGGTAAGCCTGCCCTAAGGCACCAGGAATGCCATTAGCAGGGATCAAAGTTCTGTTCTCTGCTTCCAGGAAAAGCTGTCAGGGTGGGGCTGCAATGGTCCCGCTCAGCCAGAAAGTCTGCTTGTGGGGGTGGGGCTGTCTGAGACCCAAAGTCTGGAGCAGGCCTCGCTTTTTTCCACCCTCCCCAACTCTGCAGCTACTCCTGCGCCTCTTCCACCAGGCCAGACCACATGTCACCAGGCCTCCCCGGATTGTGATGCCGGCAGGGAGATTCCCTGCACAGAAACGCTGCCTGGGCTGGGCACACGGCCTCCCTTTGGTGGAAGGGTTGCCCTCTAGGACACTGATCTGCCCCTGGAGGCACACACATCTCAGCAGGCTGTTCACAAATATCCCTTCTGTGCCCCGGGCAATGCTAGACCTCGGTGCATGGGATCTGGTTTGCAGGTCTGACCTCTGGGTCCCAGAGTTCAAACTGTATCCCCACCAGGGAGAGGAGTTCCGGTCCTAATTCACCCACAGGGAGCCCAAGCTGGGTCTGTGTCTCTCAGCCTCTGAGTGGGCACCGTTCTCCTGGGAACACTGTTCCAGCAGCACCTGGGAGGGCTGGTGGGTAGGGAGCTCACAGTCTGAGTTCCCCTTAGTCAGCTGTAGGGTCCCAAAAGGGAAGGTCCTGTTCCCTAGAGGTGCCTCCGGCTGGTGGCTGTATTGTCTCTCTGGACATCCGCGGGTAGGGTTGGCGGATGGGAGGAGCAGGCAATATGGCGCCTGCCGCGCGGCTCAGGTCTGTGCCCACGGAGGTGCCCCGAGGTATTTGGGAGTCTGGTGCTGCGTCCGCTACAGGCTCACCGCTAGCTGGCGGTGGCCGTCTCTTGGCTGGTGTCCGCAGGTCTCTCCACCCGCTGAGGAGCCCACCAGCAGTCCCTAATGCAGGGGAAGGGAAAGGTGATTTATCCACCAACCCTTCCCGCTGGTCTCCGGGCTGCTCCAGCGGTCTCAGCTTCCAGTTCTCCTCCACAGCATCCTCCTGTGGAGTCTCCCAGGGTCTCAGGTACCCCTCCTTCCGGCCCTTGTCTGCTGTATGCTCGCCTTCTTGCTTCTTTTTTCTAATTTCTGCTAGAGTTTGTCTTTTCTGCAGAGACACTCTTTCTGGCGGTGTTTCTCGTCCGCCATCTTGATCCTCTATCTCGGCATCTGATCTTTGACAAAGCAAACAAAGAAATACAATTGGGAAAATAACCCTATTCAATGAATGGTGCTGGGAAAATTGGATAGCCACATGTAGGAGACTGAAACAGGATCCACACCTCTCACCACTCACAAAAAATAATTTAAGGTAGATAACAGACTTAAATCTAAGGCATGAAACTATAAGAATTCTAGAAGAAGAGGTTGTAAACACTCTTATATATATCATTGTAGGCAATAATTTATGAAGACCCCAAGGCAATCACAGAAACAATTAAAATAAATAAATGGTATGTGATTAAATTTAAAAGTTTCTGCACAGCCAAGGAAAAAAATCAATAGGGTGAATAGACAACCTACACAATGGAAGAAAATATTTGCATGCTCTACATCTGATACAGGGATGATAACCAGAATTTATAAAAAGCCCAAGCAAATTACCCAGAAAATATCAAAAAAATTCCCATTAAAAAGTGGGAAAAAGAGATAGAAGCTTCTCAAAAGAAGATAAACTAATGGCCAATAAACATATAAAAAATGGTCAATATCTGTAATCATCAGGAAAATGCAAATCAAAATCACAATTAGATATCATCTAACTTTAAAGAGAATGGCTTTTATCAAAATTCCCAAAACAACAGTTGCTAGCATGGATGCAGTCAGAAAGGAATACTTATATTCACTGTTGCTGGGACTGAAAACTAATGCAACCTCTATCAAAGTAGTATGGAGATACCTCAGAGAACTAAAAATAGACCTAACAATTGATCCAGCAATCTCACTACTGGGTATTTACCCAAAAGAGAAAAAGCCAGTTTATAAAAAAGACACTTGCACTTGAATGTTCATAGCAGCATAATTCACAATCTCAAAGATGTGAAAACTACCCAAGTGCCCATCAATACACGAGTGGATTAATAAAATGTGGTACATGTGTACCATGGAGTATGACTCAGTCATAAAAAATGGTGAAGTAATCCTATTTGCAACAGCTTGGATGGAACTGGAGACCATCCTCTTAAGTGAAGTATTGCAAGAATGGAAAGACAAATATCACATGCACTCAGTATTAAATTGAAACTAAATGATCAACACTCACATGTACATATGGTAGTAAAATTCAGTGGAATTCAATCATGTGGCAACGGGGAGGAGAGGATGAGTAAATTGACACCTGACAGATACAATGCAGACTATCTGGGTGATGGACACACTTGTAACTTTGACTCAATCTGTACAAAAGTAATTCATCTAATCAAAAGGTTTGTACCCCTGTAAGGTTTTGAAAAAAATAAAATTAAATAAAACCAAGAGAAACAATGAAAAAATTCATAGTTATTATTTTAAGCTAATAACAACTTAATGTTAGTTACAAAAGAAATACTATACTTTTCCTCCACTATCCCTTCCCTACATTTTGATTTTTTAAATGTAATAATATACATCCTTTTATATTGCATATTCCTTAACAAATTATTTTAGTCATTATTTTTCATAGTTTTGTATTTTAACCTTTATGCTAAAGATGTAAATAATTTACACACCATTCTACTACAGAATTAGAATAATATGAATTGACTGTATACTTACTTTTACTAGTGAGTTTAATATTTTCAGATGCCTTTGTGTTACTCATTGGTGTCCTTTTCTTTTAGCTTAAAAAAGTCTGTTTAACATTGCTGGTAAGGCAGATCTGGTGGTAAGGAATTCCCTCAGCCTTTATTAGTTTGGGGAAGTCTTTCTATCACCTTAATTACTGAAGGATAGCTTTGCTATGTACAATATTTTTGGTTGCTAGTTTTTTTTTTTTTTTTTCCTTCAGCATTTGAATATATCATCTCACTCTATCCTGGCCTATACATTTTTCTACTAAGAAATATGCTAGGCATATTGGAACTTTATTATGCTATTTTCTTCTTTTAGTGTGGTGCTTTCAGAAGCTTCTCTTTGTCTTTTATCTTTGACAATTTGGCTATAATATATCTTGGGGTAGTCTTATTTGGATCAAATCTGATGGGAGGTCTTTGACCTTCACATATTTTTATATTTATGTCTTACTCCAGGTTCAGAAATTTTTCTATCATTTTTTAAAATGTGCTTTCTATCCCTTTACCTTTCTCTACTTTCATTTGAACACAATAATTCAAACATTTTCTCTTTTAATGCTTCCTGATAAATTTCTTAAGCTTTCTTCATCCTTTTTTTATTCATTTTTCTCCACTGCCCATATATATTCAATTAACCTGTCTTTAAGTTCACAAATTCTTTCTTCTCTTTGATAAATATTGTTATTGATACTCTTTTTTGCATTTTTATTTTTCATTGTATTTTTCAGCACCAGGATTTATTTTTAATTTATTTTTATTATTTCAATCTCTTATTTCTTTGATAAATTTCTAAATTGTATTTCTCTGTATTTTCTTGAAGTTCACTGAGCTTCTTTAAAATGGCTGTTTTGAATTCTTTGTCAGGAAGTTCATTCATCTCTATTACTTTAGGGCCAGTCATTGACACCTTATTTTGTCTATTTGGTGACATCAGGCTTCCCGATTGTTTTTGATCCTTGTGGCCATGTATTGATGTCTACATATTAAAGAATTAAATTATTTATTACAGTCTTCACAGTCTGCCTTTGTCTAGTAACGTCCCTCAACAGTAAGACTGTTCAGAAATTATGAGCAGATCATCTCTTGTGGTCCCTAAGCCCATAATTGCTATAGCTGTTGCAATACAGGAATATGTCCTAAGTCTAGAACCACCATGGCCAGTACTGTCCAATATTCAATCCCTTAGATTTTGCAGCTGGTACAGTAGCTGGCTGGAATCAACCTGAGGAAGACTGAACTAGAGCACCAGGCTGTGCAATGAAGCTAGCCAGGGATTCAAGCCTGGAAGACCAGTGGACTATTTCCTGCAGTATGATGCTGTGGGCTATTTTCTCTGAAATGGTGCCTCCATTGGCTGGAATGCAGAGCAACCACTGAGATCTGTGTGCTTGTTGCTGTGAGCCCTACCCTGGTTCTTTGTTTCTAACTGACCTCAGGTGGTGTAATCCTGTCAGTACTCCCAAAATTTCCTGTGAGATGAGACAGGAGGGAGCCCCCTATGAAGGGTTCCAGGACCGTGGGGAAGCTGAATTTCCACCTTCAACTCTCTTTTCACACTATAGAAAATGTGTATCCAGGGGAATTCTCTGTGTGCAGCACTGTGCTGGCTTCGGAGAGGAGTAACACTGTCAAAGAGAACTGTTCCACTTACTGTTTGATTACAGCTTTTCTCAGTTTTTGTGGTCCAACAGGGTTTCCTTAGCCTTACTCTAAGTTCTTCAATATTTAGGGCGGTGCTGTTGCCTGTGGATAGTTGCTAGCTGAATTTCTGTGTGGGGAATTTTCCTCCATCTTGCTTACATCACTCACAAAAAATGGATTTTTATGGTACTTTGAATTCCTAAGCTCTTATGATTCTCTGTATAGCATAGGAGGTCCTTCAATTGAAACATCATGTTTTAAGTATTTGTTTATTAGTTAGTTGTTGGGATCTTGAAATTTATTTTCCCCAAAACATACTCCTTTACAGAATTTAGGGAGCAGTCTACAAGAAGAGGGAAGAGGAGATGCTGTGATGTTCCATTTGAACCTAAAGTTCTCAAAATCGTCTTTCTTTTCTTAACCTCATTGTCTCATTAAACTTAGTCTCAGTGAGATTTTAGGAGAAAATAATCCACCGCACTAATTCAAGCTAATGTGATTGAGAGCCTTTTATTCTTCTTAAATAATCATATATTCAATCACTCAGTAAATATTGAGTGCCAACTATATTCTAAGTTCTGAGGATATAACAGTCAACAAACAGCCCAGTTCTTTAATGTGAAAGAAAGTAGTGATCTTGGGGAAGCAGACAGTCAAACAGGTGAGATATACCTAAAATTGTGACTTGTTGGAAGGAGGAAGATTGAAGGCAATACGTTTTTAACCAGCTATTAACATAATCTGAGTGTGAAATGTTAAGGGCCTGGACTGTGATATTAATAGTTACAGTGAGAATGGAGGGAAAAAAGTTAAACTTTGAAAAGTTGATTCTACAGGACAATTATATATAAGTTATAAGAAATTATGAAGAGGAAGGAGTTTCAGAATTAGTCAAGGGCATGAGTTCAGCCAAGGGAGGAATACTAGGTTTATGGGGGAAATGGAAATCATAAAATCATCCATGGGCATGTTACATTTATGGGGCTAATAGTGCATCTGACTGGAATTATCCTATTGTAACTAGAAAAAGGGAACTGAGGAAAGAAAGAGCAGGGATGAAAATATGGATATAAGTGTCATCGACTACCTAAGTGCATAAAAGAGAGCAAAGAATATTGGGACTGTCAAAAGAATTAATAAAAGAAACAGTAATGGCCAAGGAAACAGTGATGATGGCCAAGAAAATCAAGAAAGTGTACTGTCATGGGACCCAAAGGTAGAATAGTCGAACAGCATCAAATACTACACAGTAAGGTAGGATGAAAACAGTGAAAATAATATTGGATTTGACATTGGTCACTGGAGACCATGTAAGGAAAGGCATTCATGAACAAGTCAGATTTCAGAGGCTCAGGTGTAATGTTGGATTGGAAACAGATAAATAGGATAGGAACTAAATGTCAAGAAACCTTTTTTTTTTTCAAATGGGAACTTTATTATTGATAATAATATGGAAGATATTGATATGCAAATTTGAGATACACCAGAGGAAGAGAGAATATTGCCTCCTGTCAAGTTTCTTTATCTCTAGTATCATCTACACCAGCCCATTCCCTGTATCAGTGCTGAGTGTATCAGTGCACTGCTTAAAGAGCTCTCTGGATTCCAGTGGAAATCCAATATCCTTAGCAAAGCAGATAAGATACTTTGCACTCTGATTCTAACCTCCTTCTCCCATTTTATCTTCTGCCACTCAGGGCACAGGTGATTTCAGATTCTTTCCAGGCTGGATCTTTGTACACATTGTTCTCTCTGCCTGGATGATCCTTCCTCTCACCTTTCACATGGAAAATTCTAACTTGTCTTTCAACACCTGGCTCAAATGTCACCTCGTTTTTGAGCTCTTTCCCACCTCCCTAGGCCCAGTGCAAGCCTCCCTCTTTGGTGCTTCAACTGTAAGTTGTTCTTTCATATCTTTGTCTCAGCATCCTGCATTGTAATTCATCTGTTTCCATAGCTGTGTTCTCCATTAGACTATATGATCTCTTAACACAGGGACTGTCTTTTTCATTGTTGTAATCTCCATGGTTAACACAAAACAAACTGTTGCTAAAAGCATCAGGAATGAATGATCCTTAATGTAAGGAAACATATACTGAGGTATATAAAATGGAAGTGAAGAAGCATATTAGTACAAAAAATGAACAGTTTCACCTCTGCTCCTTTTTTTTGTAACCTGTCTGTGACCATATATAATGCATACAATATGTGAAACTATGGATTTTAAATGTGTTCTGCTATAGTCATTAAGTATTAGAAAGTAGTTTTAAAGTTAAGCAGTCTCAGCTTCAAATGTGACCTCTGCCTTTAAAAGCTATATGAATTTGAATAAGTTAATTTCTGTAAACCTGAGTTTCCTGTTGGTCAAATGGGGATAATTCAACTTACAGTGTGGCTTGGAGATAAAATTGACAAAATATAGACTAAACAATTTAATAACCAGGATTTGGTTATCACTAATGTTACAATTATTTTTGACTCCCACCTTCATGGCTGGGATCACTTAGTTTTTTTCTGGTCTTAGATTTGGCTCATTTGAAACTTTAATCCATTCTATAAAATGAAGAGCTTTCTGTTTGTTTCCTGAATTAAATTTTGGTGTTAAGACTTTTAAACTCAAGTCTGTCTTTATGTAGCAGTGTTTCATCTACCTAAATGATGCTATCCGATTAATAATATTCATTCCCAGAATCAAGTAAATTCACAAAAATATAGAATTAAATATATGGACTTATTTAGTAAGTTGCCAAGTAAGTCTGAGTTGTTTATGGGTCTCCAAATAACTTCCCAGCAGAGGCCCTAGCTTCAAGGTTTGGTAAGCTGGATCTAAGGACACCCTTTTTGTCTTATCTTCAGGAATCTATTGCCCTGAATGATTTAGATCAACTCTTTCCATTTTTTTTAGCAGAATTTTTGTGGTTAATAAAAACATGTGCTTACAGCTTTTTTGCATAGATAAAGGAAAGGATTCCACATCCGATTTAGATCAAGAGATAGATTTTGAGAAGAAAATGATGGATATGTCCCCTGGGATCGGTGGAATGCAGTGATGTTCCGTCTCTGACTGATTGAGTTCATGGCATTTAGGAACCCTTCCACACCCACACCCACGCAGAGACACACAAACAGTGGTCACAACTGCAGCTTCATAGGCTGCCTCTTCCCCTAGTCTCATTTCCAAAGTGCATCCGTTGTTTTCCATAACATGAAATAAATCCCTTTCTTTTGCCCAGTGGTGAAAAGCTTATAAAAATACTAAAACTTCAACTATTCCCCTGAGTTTTCTATTGGCTAACCTGCAGCCATGGGTTTGTTTGGACATTGACATGCATTTTCTGTGCAGATATTTCAGGCCACTTGGGTGAGTTCAGTGGTGAAAAATTCACTTGTCTTGAAAATTTATCAGACTAACCATTATAACACTCCATTTGTGAAAACTTAAATAATTGGCACTGTGATTGAAAAGACTCCAGGTTCAAAGTATCTCTTATTCTTTCAGCGTATATCATTCTGATGATATATATCTATATATATTTTAAGAAGTCCTGGCCAGGAGATAACTTTAACAGTCATCAAAAAGAAAATATGAATGTGAAGAATTGATTAGAAACAAGACATTTAACCTTGCCTTGTGGTGTTCCCATGGAAGAATTTTTTTTCAATATTTAGAAGTGAAGTATTTTATTCTGTACTAAATAGTGATAGTTAACATTCTGAGCTGAAATTGAAATGAATAATAAAACATCTTTATCCATCTATTGGAGAGAAAATGGATGGCGTTATACTTAAAAATAAGAATCAATGTTTCCTGTATAGTGGGCACTCAGCAATGAATGTGTGAATAGGACTAATTAGATTTCTAGTGAAATGTAATGCTATCTTGATTAAAATATTTATTATACTCTTATGTAAAATTTTATGTGATTGAACATCATTGTTCAAATAGTATCTATCTTTTAGAGCTGTGGTTCCCAACCCCCAGGCCACAGACTGTTACCGGTCAGTGGCATGATAGGGACCAGCCACAGAGCTCCCACTGCCCTGCCCATCTCCACCATTGATGGAAAAATGGTCTTCAATGAAACTTAGGAACCTGGAAGCCACATAAGCAGGAGGTGAGCCAAGAGCAAGTGAAACTTCATCTGTATTCACAGCAGGTCCCCATCGCTCATATCACCACCTGAGCTCCACCTCCCCCACCCATCCCTGTGGCAAACTTGTCTTCCATGAAACTGGTCCCTTGTGCTGAAAAGGTTAGGAACTGCTATTTTAGAGAGTACGTTAATTCTATTTTTTCTTTAACTTTTTTACTTTCTTTTTTTCTACTTTATATTTTAGATGGTGATCAGAGACGTATCCTCAAGTATTGATAATATTTTTATCCTTTTAATGAAAATGGTGAAAAAGTACATTTCTCTAATATAATTTCCTATGAAGTATAAAGATTTGAGGCTAATTGTACCTATGTATAAGAGAAATGTATAGATGTCCATGAATACTCAATATTCTACTATAATTCTGTGAGTTTTTCCCTATTATTCCCTGATGACAATAATGTTTTTAAAAAGTCTCTTTGGTCACCTAGATTATTAATTAACTAAAAATAATTTGTATTTCAACAATCAATAATTCTGAAATCCTTCATACATTAGAGACTATGATTGTGTTGAGTTGGCCCTAAGGATCCAAGATTTTGTTTATGTGTTCACTATCTTAACAGAAAAAAAATATAAAACAATGAATTTCATTAATGAATTAGTTCCATTTTCCTTAAGACCTCAAGAGAAAATAAAGAAAATCAAGTATGCTTCTCTGTGAAGTCCAGTTTTAAATTATAGCAGAAACAAAATTGATTTAAAGGACTTGGATGAATTTGAGTTTTGGGGGCTAACCTGAAATTATCAGTCTTGCATGCCTAGAGTTGTTCTAATTAGTAAATTGCAGTGCAAATAAATAAGCAGCTAAGGCTGTTTTTAAGACAATGGCTTTGGCTGTTAATTCTTATGTACTTTTCACATAGCTTTCTTTAAAACAGCTATATTAATTTATTTTTTGTTTTGAGGAATAATTTAGTATATCAGTGTCTACTCTACCCTGATATATTATACTATAGCTGAGACCACAAAGACATTTTGCAAGACTTCATGCTCAAATTGCAATGATGTTGTTATTATATTCATAAATTCCTCAACACCACATTTGGAGGTCAATTAATACCATTTCTCACACAATCTCTTTTTTCCAAGGGACTCTGTTAAAGAGTGCATAGGGATAGAAATAGGAGGAATTACATCTCTTATGGTGGAGTTTTAAACACTGGGACCTGGATGGCTACTCTCACCACTACAGGGCTGCTCAAGTCGTTTCATATAGATAACTTTCTCTCAAAACAAGGAGTAAGGAAAGACTAAGAAACATATTTTGTCACTATTGGTTGTTTGGAAAGAGGGCCACATGAGAGAAAAGAGGTTGTATTACATTCTTTAGAGTGTAAAAATGCATCCTTTTTTGTCTGTTCCTAGATTTGAAGAAGAACTGACCAGCAAGTGGTTATATGTCTTTGAAGGCAGTGGGATACCATATGGCCCAATCAACAACATGAAGAATGTATTTGCAGAACCCCAGGTTTGTTTTTTGAAGTTTAACAACACAAGAATTTGCTTCTCTTTTCTATCCAGATTGATTCATATAAAACTATATTAGTCATTGATCTTAAGCTTAAGTTACATAACATGATTTTTCACAGTTACATTAAAATTATTTGTGGGTCTGAAATAAAAAGAACCAGAATTTAGACTGGACTATCTACAATCATACTTTTGTATCTGTCATATCTAACATATTATATTTCTTCATCAGCTACTACATGAAATTTCTGAGGTCAGGGCATTTATTTTTCCTGAAAAACAGAAATATAGACAATTGAGAAGTTGGGGTTGATCAGAGATCATTCCTTATAGAAAGAAATATGAGAACTTTAATAGTTATAGCCCACCTTTGATCATACAGCTATCTTAAAATGTACAAAGCAAGTCATATTTAAATCTGAAAATGAGATTATTTTATATGCTTGATTAATGTGTGTTGTTCATGAGGCATAAATTATACTCGAATAGCTACTTGTGCTGTACATTGCTTAATAGACTCCTTCTTGGAGCCCAGGAAGAGGGGTCACATGAAAAAATTTTCTTTTATAACATTGTTCAAAGGATTATTTTTAGATGATATCAAAATAGTAAGTTTTAATTTTATTACTTCGATGTAACTACAAGTAATTTACCATGTCTCAGATTCATATATTAACCCCAAAAGGTAGAGGGACTCCATTTTTCTGTGATGCTTTCACTATGATTATTCACATATCTTATCAGTTTCCAACCTTTCAAAATTATAGGAATTTTTTCCCTGGGTTCTTTATGTTTATATAATGGCAGGTTTTTCTTTGAAATGGATTATTGAAAATGGAATATACCTTTTGAAGGAGGTGAATTTTGTTGGAAAACTGATCTATCCCTTTAACTTTGTTATCTGTATCTTACATGAGTATCTGTTTGCAAGAAAATTTAAATGTATTTAATTCAATAGTTACAGATTTATGGGGGGAAAGAGTGAATGAATTCTGATTTATCCTATTTTTCTGCCAAGATTATGAGTATTCAAGGCTTTGCTCATAATAAAACTATGGTTAATAAGTATTTGAGATAAGGAGGCTCACTTGGTGTGAATTAATCTGAAAAAGACCCCACAACATCAGTGATTAATGCCTAGTGATTCCTTGCTATGAGGTAGTACTGTGCACACCCTGAATGTAGACCAGGGGGCTGGTTTTCTCATTTCACCATTGAACGAGGCTGAACTACCATATTCAGCTGTTGTATATTGAGTTGTGTAGGATATCACATTTACCTTAATTTGTGGGCACATTTCTCTGGAGATGTTTTCTAAGAGTTATTCCATCAGCATTTCTGTTGCTCCATCTGTGTTTTATCAGTGATAAAGGCACCAAAGCAAAGAATTATTTTTAAACCTCGCTGGGTACATTTTAACATTACCTATTTTTTAGGCTTTGATAAATGAAGATTCAAGGTCCCATCTTAAAATTGTTCACTTTATGGACTGATTCAGAGGGCATATAGGATAATTAAGATGTTCATACCTAATATTCTCTTGCAGTTCAGTTTAATTACTTTAATCTTTACATCTCAACTCTTTTGGAACTATAAAGAAGTTTTTATTATTGGTCTATAACATATTTTTAGTCATTAGCCTCCTTTTCAGAATGGAAAATATTGATATTAACTAAGCCAGGGTACCGAATTTTTTCTTACTACTGCAAACTGCCTTCTTTACCACCAAAAAGTGGATTCTAATTGTTACAGTTCTAGCATCCAAAATACTTAATCATACAGTGATAGTTATTTACAGTTATACCCTAGTAGCAAGAGTAGAGTTATTCTCTTTCATAAATAATTTCATTCTTATCTGGGATTTACATACTAAAATATATGTCTATAATTTGTTTGGATTTTTAGAAAGACTAGAGAGTAATGTACTACTATTACATTTTAAAAATAGGCAAAGCTGACTATGGAAACTGTTAAGTAGGACTTTTCCACATAAAAGGTAAGGGCACTGTCTCTCTCTAATGCCTGGTAGTGTTTGTTTCTTTTAGAAAGAATTTGATAAAATTTTTAATTTTGAAAGGAATGTAGAATGTGGAAAAATCAGAGAGTTAAAAAATGTGTAAAATAGATTATTTAAAAAGAAAACCCTTAAGATGACATCTAAAAATGACTACTTAGTTTATTCATTTATTCAACAAGCCTTGACTATACTTAACGTGTACCTGGTGATAGGGATTTAGTATAAATTTAGTATTCCCTGCCTTTCTAAAAAATAAATTTAAAGTTGACTTAAAAAGTAGGTACATAATAAATATTTGTTGATTCATGACTCAGCAAATGAGTGAGTTGGTTAACTCTGTAAAGTGTAGGTTTTCCAAATGATCAAGTGGCTCCTGTGTACACCTGTGGGGGGCTGACAAGCTCTACGTCTAGCATTGATTGGAAAGTCCTAGGTGACCTCAGGGGACTTATTGTAATACAGTAGTTAAAACTATGTAGTCAAAATTGGTGGGCAGTTTTAGAAACTTCCCAGACTTTAGTTTCCTTAAGTGTTAAGTGGTGAAATAGGATCTTTTCTGTATATTGTCGAAAGTATTAAGATATTGTTTAGATGGTAAACACTCGATGCATGGTATTAGCTCTGGTTATGATGGTGCTCTTTATGGTTATAATCTTATTTAAAAGCACCTTCTTTTACTTACCTTTGTTTAGTGGATAGAGTCAAATCCAGTGTAGCTGTGGGGATGGGGATCATTAACTTAAAATCACACTCTGTTATCCTTTTATGAAAATGTATCTGCAAACTCTGTGCCAAGAAGTTATCAAGTCTTCCTTGTTTCTGATTACTGAAAATCCTTTCATTTTTCATTCTCCTTAAAAGTTTTTTCTAAGTATGATTTCCGTTTAAGGTATCCTCCCTTGTTTTCCCTCTGATGAGCTGTAGAGTTTCTTGGCCCCGGGTACATGGAACCGGCCACTTCTGTTCAGATGTGGGAACGCGCCCCTGGCGCCTGTGGCCCGCTCTCCATGTGCGCTGCGCCAGCACAGCTGCTAGTTCGACTGAAAATTGCTTTGGGTGAAGTACAAGGCCTGGAACATGGCGCAGGAAGGGAGACTTTGATAAAGTGAAATGGGGTATGTCTAATAAAAACAAAAAAAATTTTAAAAAAACCCCAAAAAACAAAACAACAAAACAACAGGAATAGAATCTTAAGAAACAGGAGAGAATTTTGTGTGCCTACTTATCAAGTGGACCATTTACATTTCATCTGTAATTTGAACTTGGTAGACAAAAATTTACTTACTAGTAGAAACTGTTACTAACCTAACATTTTTGGCATAGCCTCAAGGTTTGAGAAAACTTGATTTCTTTGAATCAACTGAAACAACAATGATATTTATTTTCTTGGATAGATAGAAGATTGTCTACCTTTTATCCTCTGATTATATGCTACAGACTTTTACACAGTTAAAGTGATCCTACAGACATCTACTGTTAAGTCAATCAAGAGTATTGTACGAGGTTTTGGTCTGCCTTTACTGATATTTCCAAGAGGTTTTGATTCAAAAGCCTTAAAGTTGTAGCTTTATTGTTTTTCTCCCTCAGTGACAAATTATCTCTGGAAATCTCTGTGCATTATAGAGGTATAGTATAGATTATCTGCATATAGATTTTAATAGCCAGTCATTTCTCCATGTGCTTTCTTAAAATATCTTTTTTTAATCAGGCCAAGATTGTGCAATACATTAAAGGAATTCTTAAAAAGTTTCAAAAACTTACTAGATGACCTCAGTATGGTCCTATTTAACATACCCTTGGGAACATGTGCATGAAATACATTGTGGTTTGAGGGTTTCCAACCCAAACAAACTTAAAAGAAAATGCAGCTTTTAATAGAAACTATTTAAATTCCTGAAAAAATAGGTATGGATCTCACCACTGAGAGGGTTTAAAAGCATCATTATCTACATTGAGAATCAAAAGAGAATGCACCACTCTACTTTTAAGATTTTGCTTAAGACTGTACATTTGGTGATTCTAGCCTGTCACCATCTTTGATCAAACTGCTCAATTAAAAAATAAAATATGAATGATTGGAGCTTCTGATTAGTGTTTTTCTCTGTCTTTGATGCTATGACCTGAAAGTATGGAAGAGAGGGCAAAGGATGTCACAAAACTGGTGTTATTTAACAGAGTCTTCACATTTGTACCACACAAGTTGAATATGTCAGGTGTAAGACATCACCCTGAAGCATCACTTCTGAGAACTATTGGGAGGGAAATATCAGAACTATTGAAATATCACAGCTGGCCCTGATTTTAACTGGTGCCAAACACCTGCAGGCTCTAAAAGGATACCAAAACAAAACCCCACCCTGTGGCAACAAGCCATCCCTTGACAACCCTTCCTTAACTTTGCATCACCATCAAAATTAATTTAACATTTTCTCCAGAAACCGTATTCTTCCTGTCCCAGAAGGCCATTACAACTCCTTTAGCAAATCTTTCGTATGGGATAAATATGTCATAGAAACAGAGTGAAGTATTGAAATATTTGATGGCCGAAAACTATCTGTTTTCATCTCATTATTTGTGGAAGCCTGTGAAGTTGGAGGTTTTATTAATCTCTAGACTAGCTCATATTCTCTAAGTGATTTTGTTTTAGCACATTTTGGCAAAATATCTGAGCATCTGGGAAAACAGCCCATTATTCACATAGTAAGCATCAGAAGCACCCCAAAATACAGAGCTGTTTTTCAAGTCCCTTCTATTATTTACATACACAATATATATACACATGTATACATTGCACACACATTACTGATGCATTTTGAAGATCACCTTTTGAATGACATTATTTGATATTTCTTGAAATGCAGTTGCATAGTTCTCAGAGGGTTACACAAGTCAAGCAAAAGTATATACTTGTCTCTAATACTGTTGGGAAATACATATAGACAGTGGTCCTTGAAACTGGAAAACTTTTGATGAGGTTCTGAGGTAAAATAGTATGTCTGGAAATAATTCCTAGCAGACAAGGGAGATAAAAACATAAATTTTATGTGTATTTTTGAATATACATGATACATTTTAGATGATGCACAAATTCAGATATACTATGTGTACATTTATTTTATGATACTTGGGTATAATATTTTCAATTTTTGAAGAAGTAATATATTTTAGACTTAGGTGATTAAATAAAATAAGAACAGAGGGTTTAAAGCTTCAATTTTATGTTAAAATAATAAAGTATAAGGCATTGTTTGATTTTATTTTGTTGAATTGAACAAATGATCCTAGTGCAAAAAATTTTCCGTGTTATTATTTAAGAAGAAACCCATTGAAATGTCGAATAAAATGAAGGACTTAGTATAACATTACTGGCATTTTATGTTCATTTTTTTCTACCTACCTAAGAAATTTGGATGTGTTTTGAATTTCTTTAAACTATCACACATATATATTTAGATACCCAATTGGGATGTTTTCAGCATTATCTGGTTGATCTTTTCATATAAAGGTGAGAGGTATGGTATAGGGTGAATGGAGACCATAACCACTTATTCATTTATTGAGTCATTCACTGCTTCACTTAGTAAATAGTGATTGATGGCCTGCTGTGTATATGGTCTTGTGTTTGGTGTTTGGAAAAGGGCAGGTGTGATGCAATACAGTGCATCAAGAGGACACAGCTGTCAAACATTCAAGGAGGTTTGCAGTCTACTTTAAAGTAGAAAGTGTTCTGTGTCACGGAAGAGTTACACATAAATGCTCTGAGCATTTTTAATAGCAAGATATAGTAGGCATAAAGCATTATGAGATTTTCCTTTTCAATAATTTAACAAAATTTAAAAACTGACAATGAGTTGTAAAATGTCTTAATCATGAAACTTGCCAAAAACCTCTTTATGCTTTTATATGCCTCTTATAATTAGTTTATCATATTACTAATAAATTCCTTCTCAATTATTAAGAAGAAGATAATACTATTTAGTATTATCACTTTTACAATTTAGTGGTTTTGATATTATTTGTGACCTTAAAACAGTGAATATTTTTTATTGTCTTGTAAAATTATTCTCTCTCTCTCCCTTTCTCTCTTTCCCTTTCTGTCTCTGTCTCTCTTACACGTGCTTCAGGTATATAGTTTATATTTCCTGAACATTTCCAAAATATTTCAGAGTGGAAATATATTGTATAATCATTGACTTTTACCAAATCTTGAACATTCAAGCCAAAGGCATAATTTATATTTTAATGGGTAAAAGATGAAAATCTAGAACAGTTAGTTAATATTATTTGGGAGCATTTTGAGACTCAGAATGAATAGTAATCAGTACCAGCTAATTTTAGAAAACAGTTTAGTGTGGTGCTGTACAATAGGAATATAATGCAAGTCACATATATAATTTTAAACTATGTAGTGGCCAAATTAAAAAATGACATAGCAAAATTAATTAATTTTAATAGTACACTTTACTTAACCTAATATATCCAAAATACATTTTCAAAATGCAATTAAAATTAAAAGAAGAATATTAATGAGACCTTTTAAATTTTGTACGAGGTCCTTGGAATTTGTTGTGCATTTTATGCTTACAGCATTCAGACTAGCCACATTTCAAGTGCTCAGTAGCCACATGTGGCTGGTGGCTGCAGTTTGGCAGCATTGATCTAATTATAAAAATACATGAGAGTTCTTCACTTTTTTACTGCAGCTTTGTCCACTTTTAAATTATTTTAATTTTCATTTGTAATGCCCCCAACTAAATGAAACACATTAAATTTGACGTTTTGTCTTCATAGTATCTGCTTTGAAGACATAAGAATCACATGTTTTAACAGTCCTATTTGGGGTAAATAACCATGTATTCCACTACTATTTTCTTTTTTGAAATCATCTAAATTTGTATTGATTTCTGTATGTATTTCGACTTTTTATAGCATAGAAGGAAAAGCTTTTACTCAAATGATTTCTATAGTAACAATATGAAAACATGTAATATATTATCAATCATATTTTCTGATACAAATATTGTAATATTTTAGGGCTTTTAGGCTTGCTGTTCTTGACGGAGTTGGAAAGAAAGAAAAATGCAAGGCCTGTGTAAAGTATAAAATTGGATTGAGATACATGAGGGGCTTGAGTAAATGTATAGACATAGTCATTCATGGCTGAGAAGAGCAAATGTTAAGACATTAATTATTCCCAGTTGATTTATAGCTTTAAAATCAACATCCCAGGGGAATATTTTATAAAGTTTTTAGCAAATGGTTTTTCAAGGCTATCTGAAAAAAACGTGTGGACAAGAATAGCACAGAATAGCAAATATTGTGTATGGTTAAAAATAACTTTGATGAGAAGGAAGCATGCATTATAAAATATGATAAAATATATTTCAAAACCACAATAATTAAAACAGTGTGGAGCTAGTGGAGAATAGAGAGAGAGATCAATGGAACATAAAGGAGAACTCAGAAATGCTTAGAGATTTGGTATGTGATAAAAATAACATGACAAGTAAAAGGAGAAAGGGAGATATTTTCTATTTGAAACAAGGAAATTATTATTTTTCTTTTAAAATAATATACCTTAGAACCAGATCAGTAATGGATGTTTTAGAGTTTATTATAAACATACTATTTTTTTTTTATTTCGGCATATTATGGGGGTACAGATTTTAAGGTTTCAATAAATGCCCATTACCCCCCCTCCCCCCAAAAGTCTGAGTCTCCATCATGACCATCCCCCAGATGGTGCACATCTCACTCATTATGTATGTATATACCCGCCCCCCTCCCCCCTCCCACCTGCCCAATACCCTATTACTGTAGTACCTATGTGTCCACTTAGGTGCTACTCAGTTAATACCAGTTTGCTGGAGAATATATCTGGTGCTTGTTTTTCCATTCTTGGGATACTTCACATAGTAGTATGGGTTCCAGCTCTAAACAGGAAATATAAGATGTGCTATATCACCATTGTTTCTTAGAGCTGAATAGTACTCCATGGTATACATATACCACATTTTATTAATCCATTCTTTGATTGATGGGCACTTGGGCTGTTTCCACAGCCTTGCAATTATGAATTGTGCTGCTATAAACATTCGAGTGCAGGTGTCTTTTTTGTAGAGTGTCATTGGATCATTTGGGTAGATGCCCAGCAATGGGATTGCTGGATCGAATGGTAGATTCACTTATATCACTTTAAGGTATCCCCATATTGCTTTCCACAGAGGTTGAACTAGTTTGCAGTCCCACCAGCAGTGTAGGAGTGTTCCTCTCTCTCCGCAACCACGCCAGCATTTAATTGTTTGGAGATTTTTTGATAAAGGCCATTCTCACTGGGGTTAAGTGATATCTCATTGTGGTTTTGATTTGCATTTCCCTGATGATTAGAGATGTTGAGCACTTTTTCATATGTTTGTTGGCCATTCTTCTGTCTTCCTTAGAAAAGTTTCTGTTCAAGTCCTTTGCCCACTTTTTAATGGGGTTATTTGATTTTTTCTTTCTGATTTTCGTGAGTTCTAAGTATATTCTAGTTATCAGTCCCTTATCGGATGCATAGGATGCAAAAATTTTCTCCCATTCTGTAGGTTGTCTGTTTACTTTCATGACTATTTCTTTGGCTGTGCAGAAGCATTGTAGTTTGATCATGTCCCATTTATTTATTTTTGTTGCTGCTGTGATTGCCTTTGGGGACTTCTTCATAAACTCTTTGCCCAGGCCGATGTCTAGGAGAGTGTTTCCAACTTTTTCCTCTAGAGTTCTAATAGTTTCATACCTTAGGTTTAAGTCTGTTATCCAGCGTGAGTTGGTTTTTGTGAGAGATGAAAGGTGTGGGTCCTGTTTTAGCCTTCTACAGGTGGCTATCCAGTTTTCCCAGCACCATTTATTGAAGAGGGATTCTTTTCCCCAGCGTATGTTTTTGTCTGCTTTGTCAAAGATTAGATGGCTATATGAGGATGGTTTTATATCAGGATTCTCACATCTGTTCCACTGGTCAATATTCCCATTTTTGTGCCAATACCATATTGATTTAATTACTACAGCTTTGTAGTATAGTTTGATATCTGGCATATTAATGCCTCCCATTTTGTTTTTGTTGCCTAGAATTGCTCTTGATATCCGGGGTCTTCTTTGGTTCCATAGGAAGCGTAAAATTATTTTTTCTATATCTGTGAAGAATGCTGATGGGATTTTAATAGGTATTGCATTGAATCTGTAGATCAGGTTGGGTAGTATAGACATTTTGCTGATATTGAGTCTGCCGATCCACGAGCATGGTATGGATTTCCATCTGTTTACATCCTCTGCTATTTCCTTCCTCAGTGTTTCATAGTTCTCCCTGTAGAGGTCTTTTACGTCCTTGGTTAAGTATATTCCTAGGTACTTTAATTTCTTTGTTGCTATTGTGAAGGGAATTGAGTCTTTGATTTGGTTCTCAATTAGATTGTTGTTGGCGTATATGAATGCCTCTGATTTCTGTGTATTGATTTTGTATCGTGAGACTTTACTAAATTCATTGATCAGTTCCAGGAATTTCTTGGTTGAATCTTTGGGGTTTTCTAGATACAATATCATATCATCAGCAAACAGTGAAAGTTTGATCTCTTCTGCCCCTAAGTGGATACCTTTGATTCCATTTTCCTGTCTGATTGCTGTAGCCAGGACTTCCAGCACTATGTTGAACAGAAATGGAGATAGTGGGCAGCCTTGTCTGGTTCCAGTTCTAAGTGGGAATGATTTCAATTTTTCCCCATTCAGTATGATGTTGGCTATGGGTCTGTCATATATGGCTTGTATCATTTTTAGGTATGTCCCTTCTATGCCTATTTTCTTAAGTGTTCGTATCATGAAAGGGTGTTGAATTTTGTCAAAAGCTTTTTCTGCATCTATTGAAAGAATCATGTGGTCTTTGTTTTTGCTTCTGTTTATGTGGTGAATTGCATTGATAGATTTACGTATGTTGAACCATCCCTGTATCCCTGGGATGAAGCCCACTTGGTCGTGGTGGGTTATTTTTTTGATAAGTGTCTGGATTCGGTTAGCTAAGATTTTGTTGAAAATTTTTGCATCTATATTCATTAGGGATATTGGTCTGTAGTTTTCTTTTTTTGTTGCATCCTTTCCTGGTTTTGGTATCAGAGTAATATTCACTTCATAAAAGGTGTCGGGGAGGTTTCCGTTCTTCTCGAAGTTGTGGAATAGTTTCTGCAAGATAGGTACTAGTTCTTCTTTGTAAGTGTGGTAAAATTCAGGTGTGAAGCCATCTGGACCGGGACTTTTCTTTTTAGGGAGATTTTTAATTGCTGTTTCTATTTCAGCTGTTGAGATTGGTCTGTTCAGGGAATCTATTTCTTCCTGGTTGCGCCTAGGGAGGCTGTGTGTTTCGAGAAATTTGTCCATTTCCTCCACATTTTCCAGTTTGTGTGCATGCATATTTTTGTAGTATTCATAAATTGTATCTCTTTAGGATCAGTTGTACTATCTCCTTTTTTGTTCCTGATGGAGCTTATTAGAGATTTCTCTTTTCTGCTTTTCGTTAGCTTAGCCAATGGTGTGTCAATTTTGTTTATTTTTTCAAAGAACCAACTTTTTGTTTTGTTAATCTCCTGAATAGCTTCCCTGTTTTCAATTTCGTTTAGTTCTGATTTGATCTTGTTGATTTCACTTCTTCTGCTGGGTTTGGGGTTGGTCTGCTCTTGTTTTTCCAGCTCTTTGAGTCGTTTCATTAGATTGTCTATTTGTGATCTTGTTGTCTTTTGGTTATAGGCATTTATGGAGATAAACTTTCCTCTCAGAACTGCTTTAGCTGTATCCCAGAGGAGTTGGTAACTTGTCTCTCCATTGTCATTTTCTTCATAGAATTTTTTTATTTCCGTCTTGATTTCTTCATTTATGAAGTCATCATTTAGTAGGAGGTTGTTTAATTTTCACGTTTTTGTGTAGAAATGTGTGTTTCTGTTAGAGTTGATTTCTACTTTTATTCCACTGTGATCTGAGAAGGTACATGGTATGATTTCTATTTTTTTAAATTTCTTGAGATTTTCTTTGTGTCCTAGGATATGGTCAATCTTAGAGAATGTCCCATGAGCTGATGAGAAGAACGTATATTCAGTGGGTTTTGGGTAGAATGTTCTGTAGATGTCTGTCAGACCCAATTGTTCTAGAGTTTTGTTTAAGTCCATTATTTCTTTATTAATTTTCTGTTTGGAGGATCTGTCTCGTGCCGTCAGTGGGGTGTTGAAATCTCCGGCGATTATGGAGTTGCTATTAATCCATTTGCTTAGCTCGAATAAGGTTTGCTTTATGAATCTGGGTGTACCTAAGTTGGGTGCATATATATTTAAAATTGTTATCTCTTCTTGTTGAACTGTGCCCTTCACCATGATATAACGACCCTCTTTGTCTTTCACTACTTTTGTTGGTTTAAAAACTAAATCGTCTGAAATTAGAACTTCCACACCAGCCTTCTTTTGGCTTCTATTTGCTTGGGATATTGATCTCCACCCTTTTATTTTTAGTCTGTATGCATCCTTGCAGGTTAGATGTGTTTCCTGAAGACAGCATATACTTAGCCTGTATTTTCTTATCCATTCAGCCAGCCTATGTCTCTTGAGTGGAGAGTTTAAGCCATTCACATTTATTGAGAGAACTGATAGGTTAGGTAGATTACTGATCATTCTGTTGGGTTGGATGTTGTTGCTGTTATTTCTGTCTTGAGCCATTGTAATATCTGGCCTTTAATATCTTTGGGTTTTGGTTGTTTTTATATTCGTGGGTTATTATTATGATGTTCTGTGCGTAACACTGTTTTAAGTACTTCTTGTAGGGCTGGTCTTGTCTTGGTGAATTCTCTGAGCCTTTGCTTGTCTGAGAATGTTTTTATTTCTCCTTCATATACGAAGCTTAGTTTTGCAGGGAATAATATTCTAGGCTGGGCATTGTTTTGTTTCAAAAGAGTGAGAATGGGGCCCCAGTCTCTCCTTGCTTGTAAAGTCTCATTAGAGAAGTATGATGTTATTCGAATTGGCCCTCCCTTGTATGTTACTTGCTTCTTTTGTCTTACAGCTCTTAGAAGGGCCTCTTTAGTTGATACTTTGGTCAGTCTGATGATTGCATGTCGTGACGTCTTCCTGTTTGCATTGAATCTCCCAGGGGTCCTCTGAGCTTCTTGAACTTTTATATCAAGATTTTGAGCAAGGCCTGGGAAATTTTCCTCTATTATATGTTCAAATAGCTTGTCCAACCCTTGAGTGTTGTCTTCTTCCCCTTCTGGTAAGCCTATGACCCTCACATTAGGTTTCTTCACATAATCCCACAGCTCTTGTAGGCTTTGCTCTTTTCTCTTGTTTCTCTGCTCTATTTCTGTGACTGATTTATTTAATTGGAGGGTGTTATCTTCAAGCTCTGAGATTCTTTCTTCTGTTTCATCTACCCTGTTCTTGAGACTTTCCACTGTATTTTGTAGTTCCTTGAATTGATTCTTCATTTCCAGGAGTTCGGTTACACTTTTCTTCATTGTGTCTATTTCTTTTCCCATATCCTGGAGGCTTTTTGTGGTTTCTTTGTGTTGGTTATTGAGTTGTTGTTGTAGCTGGGTGAGTGTTCTTATGATCCACATACGAAATTCCTCTTCTGTCATATTGGTTGCCTGATTTTAGTTGGTGTCCGTTTCTAGGGGGCTGGTGCTCCTCTTTGGGGGTGTGTTTTCCGTTTGGTTCTTCATATTTACTGAGTTCTTTCGCTGATTTCTTCCCATGTCAATCAGTTGTTGTTTCTTTCCTTAGGTTATTGTTTGGGTATTCACACACCTTGTTTAGTTTCTGAGGCGTTAGGTGGTGTCTGTGGGTGAAATTGGACCACTTCCTGTTTATTGAGTCAGTGGGTGCCGTGGAAAGGCTGTGCAAGATGCCGTCCCCGTCAGTAGGTGGCGTTTGCTTGGAGGAACAGGCTATGCTGTTGATTTTGTGTCCTGTTAACAGCTCTTGTTCTGGGCGGAGCTGGGTTGGGTAAGCCTGCCCTCAGGCAGTTAGCAGGGGTCAAAGTTCTGTTCTCTGCTTCCAGGGAAAGCTGTCAGGGCAGGGCTTTAATGGTCCCGCTCAGCCAGAAAGTCTGGGTGTGGGGGTGGGGTTGTCTGAGACCCGCAGTCTGGAGCGGGCCTCTCTTCTTTCCACTCTCCCCAACTCCGCAGCTACTCCTGGGCCTCTGCCAGCAGGCCAGACCACAAGCCACCAGGCCTCCCCGGACTGTGATGCCGGCGGGGAGGTTCCCTGCACAGGAACACCACCTGGGTTCGGCGCACGGCCTCCTCCTGGGAGGAGGGTTGCCCTCTAGTACGCCGATCCGCCCCTGGAGGCACACACACCTCAGTAGGCTGTTCACATATAACCCTTCTGTGCCCCGGGCAATGCTAGCCCTCGGTGCAGGGGATCTGTTCTGCAGATCCGACCTCTGGGTCCCAGAGTTCAAACTGTATCCCCACCAGGGAGAGGATTTCCAGTCCGAATTCACCCACAGGGAGCCCAAGCTGGGTCTATGTCTCTCAGCCTCTGAGTCGGCACCGTTGTCCTGGGAACACTGTGCCAGCAGCCCCTTGGAGGGCAGGCGGGTAGGGAGCTCACAGTCTGAGTTCCCCTGAGTCAGCTGTTGGGTCCCAAAAGGGAAGGTCCCATTCCCTGGAGGTGCCTCTGGCTGGTGGCTGTATTGTCTCTCTGGGCAGCCGCGGGTAGGGTCTGCGGAGGGGAGGAGGAGGCAATATGGTGCCTGCCGTGCGATTCGGGTCTGTGCACACAGAGGTGCCCGGAGGAAGTTGGGAACCTGGTGCCACTTCTGCTACAGGCTCACCACTGGCTGGCGGCGGCGGTCTCTGGGCTGGTGTCCGCAGGTCTCTCCACCTGCTGGGGAGCCCACCAGCAGTCCCAAATTCAGGGGAGGGGAAACAGCAAATCCACCTACCCTTGCCGCTGGTCTCCGGGCTGCTCCGGTGGTCTCAGCCTCCAGTTCTCCTCCACAGCCTCCTCCTGTGGAGTCTCCCGGCGTCTCAGGTACCCCTCCTTCTGGCCCTCGTCCGCTGTATGCTCGTCTTCTTGCTTCTTTCCTCTAATTTCTGCTAGAATCTGTCTTTTCTGCAGAGACACTCTGTCTGACGGTGTTATTCTTCCACCATGTTGCTCCACCCCCCGACATACTATTTTTAATTAAAGGAAAATATTATGAACATCCATTGGATTTTATGACCAAGAAAGGTTTTCTAAGCATGAAAGCAAAAAAGTTCTCACAAAGAAAAGAAACTGATAAATTTGGCTAGTAAATGTGAAAATCTCTATAGTACAAATCATTATGATAAAAGAAAGCAGTTATGTAGCAACATAAAATTATTGCAACAAATGTAACTGACAGGTCTTGTATCCTAAATATAACATATTCAGAGCTCTGAGAAACAGTAGAAAACATTAAAATTTCAAAAAGAAAGATGGGTAAAAGACAGAAGATGACACTTTTAAAAAACCCAGGAAATCCAAATAACCAATAAACATATAAAATGAAGTTCAACTTTTCCAATGATAAATAGAAATTCAAATTTGAATGCCAAATTTATTTTTCTTTCAAAAAACTGAAAAAATTGTGTATATATTTTATGCACATGTATGCATAAACATATATATATAGGTAATGCTCAAAGTTATACAAGTAGAGTACAGGTGAGCACTCTTATACATTTCTGGTTATAAACTTAATGGAAAACAATTTGATGGTGTGTATCAAGTACTTTAAACCATTCATATTCTGTGATCAAGAATATTCTTCTTGGACTCCTCTGGAGCTAATTTTAAGTGGAGCAAAAAATTTTTTATTAAAATTGTGTATTGCAAATATATTGGCCAAAGGTTCAAAACAAGCTAAATGTCTAACAAAAGAAATATAAGTTAAATAACTTGAAGTATGTTAACACAATAAGAAAGTGTACTGCCTTGAGTATCATGTTTTTGAAGAATGACATAAAAATGTATTTTATAAAATTTTTAAAAAAAGAATACAAAATTACGTATTTGTATTATCTCAATTTTGTAAAAGTATTTATATTCTTTAAAACAATAATTTATTACTTTTCTAATCAGGAAAAAAATGCTTACTAATATTCTCATAGCTTAAATAGTTTCCTAAGTGTAAATTTAAAATGAATTCTGGTTAGTTCTGTATAGTTAAAACTGATGCCAATACTGGATGTTATGATTCACAGATTTATTCAAATGAAAACACTTTTTATTACTATTGTATAGTAGTTATTTACATACATAAAAACATTGTAGTTGTATTGTTGGCAATATTGAACATGTACAGAGATTGACAGGGACTGAGCATTAATGATGCCTTAAGAACTTCTTTAAAATGATCAACTATGAAGGAGGAATAACTTCCATACTGTTTTCCACAATGGATTTATCTATCTACATTTTCACCACCAATGTGTAAGTGCTCCCTTTTTTCTACATCTTTGCTAACACTTATGTTTGGACTTTTTTGATAACAGCCATCCTAACAGATGTGAGGTGATAGCTCATTGTGGTTTCGATTTAGCTCAGTAACATAAGTCAGACACAGAAAGACAAATACTGTATGATCTCACTTACATGTAGAAACTAAAAATGTTGAACTCATAGAAACAGAGTAGGTGGTGGTTACCATAGGTTGGGGGATAGGGGAAATGCAGAGATGTTGGTCAAAGAGTACCAACTTTCACTTATAAAACTTTTCAGTTATAAAGGAACTTATAAGATGAACAAGTTCTGGAGACATAATGTATAGCATGGTGACTATAGTTAATAAAAATATATTGTCTATTTAAGATTTGCTGAGAGAGTAGCTCTTAACACACACATACACAAACGAAACAATGTGAGATGATGGATATATTAATTAGCTTTATTGTGCCAGTCAATTCATGATGTATACATATTTTATATCAAAACATCACCTTGTATACTTTAAATATAAACAATTTTTTTTTCCAATTACACCTTAACAAAGTTGGAAAAACATATTTATAATATTTCTAAAATTAAAAGAAATATTAAGAAGGAATAGATATAAAATGATATATTAATGGCTTAAAGGGACTTTGGAAAGGACTCCTACATTCTGTGAGAACTCAGCAGTTAGAAATTTACCCTGAACTACATAGACCAGTGAATAAACTCTTCCTTCTCATCCCCTCCCCTTCGCATCCCCTTCCCTTCCCATCCCTATTCCTATCCCTATCTTGTTTCCTTTCCTGGCCTTTTTCTTTTCTTCAGTATTTAAATTATATATAATTGTCTGCATCTCTATATTGTTATTGTCTGTCTTTGTTGTTGTAGCTATCCTTGGGGAGGGGGAGTGGTTTAGATTTATATTTTCCTAGCATCTAATGATGTTGCGCACATTTGTATGTGCTTATTGACCATTTCTATATTTTCTGTGGAATAATGTCTATTTAAATGTTTTGCCCAGTTTAAATTGGGTATTTGTTGTTTTATTATTGGGATATAACAGTTTTTAGATGTTCTGAATACAAGTCTCTTGTATCCTCAACTTTTCATTTCCAAATATTTTCTTCCATTCTCTTGGTTGTCTTTTCACTTTTCGATAGTATAGTTTTTAGGACAAAAGTTTTTAATCTTGATATATTCTACTTATTGTTTTTTTGTCACTGGTGATTTTGGTCCTGTACTAAGAAACCACTACGTAATCTAAGAACATGAAGATTTAAACCTATATTTTCTTCTAAGAGTTTTATAATTTGAAGCCTAATATTTAGGTCTGTGATCCATTTTGATTTGTGTGTGTGTGTGTAGGTGTGTGTGTGTGTGTAGGTGTGAAGTAGAAGGTCCAACTTGATTATTTTGCATATGGATGTCTAGTCAGAGCACACTGTTGGAAAAATTTTTATTTTCTCATTGAATTTTCTTGGCACTCTTACTCAAAAACAATTGACCATTAAAGTAGAAAGGGGTTTTTCAGTTTTGTTTATCTGGGATTGCCTTGGTTTGCCTTCTTTTTTGAAAATATTTTGCTTGATATAATTATTGTTTGACAGTTCTTTTCTTTCAACACTTTGAATATGTTGTTCCACTGCCTTCTGACTTCCACTGTATCTGAAAAGAAGTTGTGTGTTGATCTTATTAAGGTCCCTTGTATGTCATCTGTCATTTTTCTTTTGCTCCTTTCAGGATTTCCTCTTTGTTTATGAACATTTTGAGTATGTTGTGGCTGAGGTTGTGTGGTTCTATCAACATTTATTCGACTTTGAGTTCACTGAGCTTCTTGGATGCTTAGGTTAATTTTATCATGAAATTTGAGAAGTTTTCAGCCATCTTTTTTTTTTTTTTGTGCTTTTATCTTCTAGTACTCCCATTATATTTATGTTGGTATACTTTATTGTGCCCCACATTTTTCTGAGGCTCTGTTCATTTTTCCCTTTCTTCTTGTCTATGTTCTGCAGATTGCATAATCTCTATTGATTTATCTTTAAGTTTGCTGATTCTTTCTTCTACCTGTTCACATTTATGGTTGCACCCCTCCAGTACAATTTTCATTTCCATTATTATACATTTTGACTACAGAATTTCCATTGGTTCTTTTTAATAATTTGAATAATTTATACCTCTTTATTGATATTATCTCTTTAATAAGACATTCTCATCATACCTTTCTTTAATTCTTTAAGCATGATTTTCTTTTGTTCTTTGGACCTTTTCAAAGGCAGTTTCTATTGCCAGTTTTTTCTATTTGTATACTGGTCACACTTTACTGTTTTTTTGCATATCTCATAATTGTCTCAATTTTGTTGATAACCAGACATTTTAAATCCCCCCTTCTCTACCATAGGAATTGTTTTCTTTGTTGCTTGCTAGGTCAAACAACAGTGTCTTGGCTGAACCAATTCTGTGAAATTTATTTTTTCTACAGTGCATACATTCTAATGTCCCAGCTCTGATTGTTTCCAGTCTGTTACCTTGGAATCACTCCTCATTTCCTTACTTAACATAAGCTACTTATTGGGCAAAGGTTGTTTTAGCCAGTTAGATTTTCATCCTTTATAGTTGAATGTGTGTGTGTGGCTCAGAGATTGCTATTACAGTTAAGGGAGTTTTCTCCCCGCCCCCCACCCCTTGCTTGGCTGGGGACTAAAATCTTGAAGATTCCCTCTACAACTGCTTCTGAGAGGACACAACCTTGGATATGCACATAGTTATCCAGAATTCCAGGAATGAGTATGATCTCATTTTTAAGCCTAGCTTCCTAGGCATTGCCCTGGGTCAGAGCAGCTTCATTTGAGTGCCTGTATTAGTGAGTCTTCTGCCTTGTTGATGGCTTAGGGTGCAACTTGGTGAGTCCTTTCAGGTATGCCCTACCCTAATCTTGTTTTGATTACCCTTAGGTTCATATATGTTCCTACCACTCTTGGCATACAGAGTTGACTTTGATCCCAGGAAGGATCCTTTTCTTGACTGTCTCTTTCCTTGGGTCTTTCTATTAAATTGACTTGTCTGATGTTTTGCTTATATTATGGAGCTACCAGCTTTCTCTTAATTGATCTCCAATGAAATCTTTATTGTTTTCAGCAGTGCCCTTGGGCATGGGGTTTTCCATTCTCTCTTCCAAATAAATTCAGTTCCCTTAGGCAGAGCTGGGAACTCATCCTTATGGCCTACCTTTCTCCCAGGACAGAACCTTTTTGCCACTGTACCAGACCTAAGGCAGGGGATTCACTTTTCTTGAGTAACATTCCTATTCTAAGAGTGAGCATTGGAGGTGGTGGTGGCAAGCGCTAGTCTTTTTGGCTTAGTCCTTCTGGAGTGGTTGCTGTTACCTACAAGTAAGCTATAGGAGATGCAATAAGGGCCCCCTTTCCTTGGCCTGCCATGCCTAAGGTAGGGCTTCTACCCTGTATATAAGGATAAGATGGGGGAAGGGAGACCATGTAATTTTGGCTGTGTCTGCCTGGAATATATGTTCTGCAGCATAGGCTAAGGAGAGTGAGAAACACAGCAACCTGCTCCTCCTGTTGTAAAGTCATATTCCCAGAGTGGAAGACAGGTAGAAAGTAAGCACCTGTTATCATGGCTGCAGCCATCTGGAATAGATTGCTTAGGTTAAAGCTTTGTAATGTAGACATATAGAGCTTGGTGGTAATGGTGGGGTTGACAAAGTGAACCATGGCTCAAATGCCATGGACTCTCACTATTCTTACTGAGATTGGGTAGATTTTCTTGAATGAATGCTTTTTCATTTGCTGTATGACCTTACAAAAATTTCCACAGATTTTCAGTAGTTTTTAAAAATAATTTTCATTTTCAGAGACACTCTGGCTGGTGATTAAAAAAAATAATAATTTAAAAAATAAAAAATAAAAGATTAAAAAAATTTAATTAAAAAAAATAAAAATAATAAAAATAATTTTCACCAGGTATATTGCTGTTTTGCTAGGAAGAGGGTCCACTAAACTCCTTACTCCCCCACCATTTGAAAATTCCTGCCATGCAGGTTTCACCTTGCCTCTTTCCAGGATAATCTGAAGTTATCATTACTCTATCAGAATAAGCATGCTAAATTTCTTCTTTGTGCTTGGTGCTAATCCTCTTTACAGTTATACCTGCACCCTTAAGAAGGTCTGACTGTGCCCTGCTTGGGTGCTTAGTCCCCTTGTCCTTCCTCTACTGGATTTGATTTCCCATCTTATCACTTTTTCAACCCTACTTCTGGAAGACAAATGTAAAAGTTTTATGGTAGTATATTTGGAATAATCTCCCAAAGAACACCTGGGCTAGAATTATCCCAGAGCCTTGTTAAAATTTATATTTCTGGACCTAACAGAGCCCAGTGGTTTCTAATGTCTTTGGATGGGGCTCAGGAATTGGCATAAGTAGATTTCCAGGAATTATTCTGTAAAAGCTATGTGCCTGAGAGTTCATAAGCAACTTTATACAGACATATTCTTAAGTTTTTCTCTCATGATCTCCCTGGTAACTTTCAGTTTTTTGGAATGGCTCTTATTGGTCCTTTGGCCAGAATGCTATGACTTTAGTTAACCTAATCTCTTGTGTATTTCCACAACTACATTTGTCTTTGGGGCCAGGTGGCAGAAGGACAGAGAAAGAAAAAGAGCAATGGGATTTGGCTCTACCCTTTTGAAACTACAGTTCCATCAAACCTAGAGGCAAATTCCCTTTCTCAGGGTTTTGGCTTTTGCTGGCTCCCAGGGCCTCTGTTCTTGCTGTTGCTTCTACCATATTGTCACTGCAGGATTGCCTGAGATCCAGGGGATAGGCAAATGGATAAAAGGGAGAGAAAAAGTGGCAGGTTTTTGCATTCTCTCTGAGTGTTTTGCATTCCCTTTCCCATATCTTGAGCTAGAACTAAAAGGCTTCTCTTGGAGCTTTTTCTGTGTACATTCCAGGGTTCACTTCTTTGTTTGCTGTGTGTTGAATTCAGACCAGGAGATCCAGCAGTAAAAAAGTTAGTAATCTTACCACTTGTTTGGTGATATTTGGATTCTGTTCTTTTTCCGTAGTCCATCTGTTGCTATTTACTTTTGAATCCTCAAATAGCTGCTCCATGTAGTCTGTCCAGGTTTTATAGTTGTATTCAGTGGGAGAGATGGTATAGATACTTATTGTTTTCTCGTACCTGGAACCAGAATGTTTCAACTTAAAAGCAATATTGTCTTACAGTTCTTTTAAGTTTCTGGAGCATTTTGCTTGAAGAGAATCCTGACATAGTTGTTAAATGGAAGTGCTCATCAAGTTCAGATATTTTGTAACTACTTAATTCATGAAAATTAGAATTCTCACAAAATATGTAATGTAAACAAAAGATAGAAATAAATTTGATAATACAGTTAATAAATAACTGGAACTATTATATAAAATAACTGATTATCATATAGATTATAAGGTAAGCAAAGGTTATAGCTTTGAACATTTATATTAAAATATTTATACTAAAACAGTGTTACTTTTTAATGCTTTGTATATTAGGGTTCTGTTTTCTTATGAAAATAAATGTTTTTTGCAGAAAAGATAGAAAAAAATCTTCTGACATATATCAATGAATGGCTAGCTTTTTCTTAAACTAGTCATACTTATTTAAATATCAATTTTCTATATCAGGCATCAGGTAGTTACCTAGCACTTATTCAGTGTTTTCTGGTAAATGCAGTATTTTGGAGTGAGAGGAAAAACAGAATTTTCATAAAGAGTAAGGTATGAGTCTGCAATGATTAAGGAGACTTAAGAAAAAAGTCTATTTTTTTTGCTTCTAAGCACTACTAAATTATCCATCCAGTTTTTCACATTAAATATAAGATAAGCCCGAACATCTTGTGGTGCCAATAAGTGAGGAAGTGCTCACAAATAATAGGAATATGGCAAAAATATAAAAGAGCCAGTTTCAAAGAGTTTCCAATGGCCAAGGTGAGATGATTTGAGTAATAAAATAAATATAATTATATTAATGGATTACAATTCATAGAATAAAATAAATATCCACGAGTTTATACTAATATAAATATATAATTGAATAAATAAATAAATGTAGAATGATATAAAGAAGTTTTCATCCTGTAGAAGTTCAATTAATAAATGTAGAAGGAATGAGAGAAATAGAAAATCACCCTTAGGTAAACACTGCAGTCATCATTGTTGCAGGAAAGAACCATTGATGGATGCTAAAATCATGATAAAGAAAAAGATTTTTATATAATCTGAAAGTATTTTTCCATCTTATTAGTTATGGAGAAAAAAATAATAACTTTACATAGGTGAAATCACAGATACCAGCTTAACCAGAACATACCAAAAGACAAAGACAGAGGAACTGTTAGTGGAGGAGGCTAAAATGTTATGACACTTAGGTTGCATCCTGATTCAGAGAAAAGAAAATTAGTGAGACACTTATCAAAATTCAAACAAGTCCTGTTGATTAGTTAGTAGTACTATGTCAATTTTAATTTTTAATTTTTGATAATTTTGCCATGGTTAGGAAAGATACTGTAATAATAGTGGAAACTGAGTGGGGGAATATGAGAACTGTACTTTGCAACTTTTTTGTAAGTCTAAAATTATTTCAAATAAAAAGTAAAAATAACACAAAACAAATTTCATTTCAAATACCTCACATTACATAAATGCAAAGACACAGAGCCTTGAATTTTTTAAAATTTTAAAGTGTAAAGTGGCAAAGGGGGAGCCCTATATATATGCTGTAGTTTTTATTTATGTATATCATTTAAAACTTATTGATGACAATAATCCTCCTTTTGTTGTTCCAAAGACACAAAACACTGGGTAGTATAAAGCCTGAACTATTATTAATATTTCTTTATCATAGTTGAGATTTTATTTTTGATGCCTGAGGACCCTAAGACAGCTACACACTCAATCAAATGTTCAAATCAAATCTATTCTCCACACAATTGTAGTTGATCCCTTGTCAAGAATTTAAATGAAAGATAATTTAAATTCATTTTTCTTTACAAAACAGATTTTTGCTAATTTACAAAATGTAATTAAATGTTACCAGAATGCAGTTACTCCTGGAAGTACTTTTCTACAGATTCTCATTTTTGCAAAATAGACATGTCTCGTTTAACTTTTTTGAAAATGGTGTATCACCAAATTGGTTTCAGATGCTGTCCAAGTCCTAGTGGCGCACTGAAGTGTCAATAGTTGTTCTCAGCCTTTCTTCATCATCAGATAGTGGTTCTCAAATAGAATGTGCATTACAGTCACCTGGGGAACTTTTCTAAAATATAGATCCTGGAGCTCTAGCAACAGGGATTCTGAAAACACAGGTCTAGGATGGAGGTAGAGATATCTGGATTTTTAGAAGATTCCCCATGGAGCCTATTGTGGAACCATAGAATACTTTAGATAGAGGAAAGTTTTGTGGCTATGAACATGGTCTTTATGCTCAGACAGACTTGGCATTTTGTTTGGGCTCTGCAGCTTACTCACTGGGTGACTTTGGGCATTATTCAAACTCCCTATCTCTCAGTTTCTTCCTCTGTAAAATGGATATTTTAATGATTTATACCTCTTTTTTAATAAATGTTTCTGTGAGATAGTGCATATAAAGAACTTAAAAATGATTGCAATGTTTGATTAGTGTTTTAAGATGATTAGATGTTTGTTAGAAAATGCAGTGAGGGGGAAGGTACTTCAGGCTGAAGCAAAAACTGGCATAGAAATGGGAGATGTGAAACTGCCTGGGGAAATATGAGAAATTCAGGTAGTGTCTACGGCTAGAGCATAGAGTGTGGGTGAGAGATGATGAGAGATGAAAATGGAGAATCCTAGAGTCAGTTTATGGAATACTTGTATGCCATGCTGAAGAGTTTGATCTGCATTCAAATTGTAGGACCATATAGTATGATGTCATCCACTGGAATTGGAGCCGATGTACTCATACCAGCAGCCATGTGTTCTGATGATCCTGAGTATCACTGGCCAACATCCTTCTAGAGAATGGAGCCTAGGATGACACAGGATGTAGTTATGTCTATGTAGAGTAAATCAGTCCTATGATAGAGGTTTAGGATAGAAGATAGAAGTTCTCAGGCCCAAGCCATGTTTAACACAAGCTGCAAAAAACATGCACTGTGAGACTTCTTGGAAACTTTCCCAATTATATGATTATAACAGCTATTCATTCTTTGTTTTCTACCTTGTCAGCTAGAACTCTGGGCCTGAGTCTCTGATAAATTAAAGTTCTGATAATAATCAAACTATGACTGACTAATGAATGAACACTATGAAGAAGTATATTATGCTTCAGGTTACAGGAAATCAGCTACTTCAAAATATGATGTATGTAAGATGGTGGACCAAAGACACCAACAGGCAGAGTGGCTCGTTAAGGAGGAGAATTTTTAGGTGAAAGAGAAAAAACAGACAGACAAGCATAGATGGAAGAGGGTTGGAAGGAAGGGTGCCTGAAACTGCAGGAGACTCCATGGGAAGAGGCTGCAGAGCAGAACTGGAACGAGAAAGGCATCAGTGGGAATTAAGCCCTGAAAGGCTCAGAGACCAGTGAGAAGTATAGGTAGATTGGCTAACATCCTCCTCCCTTGCATCTTGGACTGCTGGTGGGCTCCTCAGCTGCCAGGGAGACCTTCTGCCAAAGTGAGCCCAGAGATAGCTGCTACCAGTAAGTGGAGAACTTCTTGTAGGCAGGGCACCAGGCTCCCAGCCCCACTCCCGAGGTGCCTCCCACTCCACAGACCCAAACAGGATGGCAGGCACCATATTGCTTCTCTACTCAGGTGCCTTTGTCCTCCCCAGGGGGCTCAAATCCTCAGGTCTCATCTTGCTTGTCCTCATATAGACATTTCCCAATTCTGGCTCAGACTGCAGGAGCCACAGGGGTCCAGTGTGTCCCAGGTGATCTGTGTGACTCCCAGAGCCTGGTCATTCTGCGTAGACTGCCTCCCACAGAGAGGGTTGGAGATGAACAGAGACTGGACTTTCTTCCACCTAGACTCTTTTCCCCCCATCTCCTCCCCTACCCGTGGCTGCCAGGATAGACAATTGACCCAGCAAATGGAAGCTTCCACAGGGAATGGAGCTCAGATCTTCCCTTTTGAGATTCTGCAGTGGACTAAGGGGTGCTCAGACTGCCTCCCAGTGCTCCCTGATGCTGCTTGCTTAGCGACTCCAGCAGAGCGGGTGTAGCCCAGGGTGGAGGGACACTGAACCAGCTTGGGCACCCCATGAGAGACTTGGGACCAGTATCCTTCTCCCTAGAATGCTCAGGGCTTGCTCTCTGGAGCCCTGGTGGTGGGCCGGCAGGCCAGATCCTATACACACAGCTCTCAATCGCATCACCTGGGGGCACAGAGGGGTTATTTGCAATATTTGTGAATTAATCCTGAGAGGTGTGGGTGCCTGCAGGGGCAGAGCAGGGGGGAGAGTGCAGTGTGGGTCCTAGCTGCAATGTACTTGCAGGGCATCCCTCCTCCCACAGGAGGACCACAGTCACAACTCAGGTTGGGATCCTGGGCAGGGAACCTCCGGCCCACATCATAATCATGGCAGAGCTTGGCTGGCTTGAGATTCTGTCTGCTGGCAGAGGCCCTGAAGAAACTGGAATAGGGGAGGTGGAAAGGAGTGAGACCTGCTCCAGACTGCCCGATCGAGGGTCTTAGATAGCCTTGCCTCCACACAAAGACTTTTTGGTTTAGTGGGGCCACTTCAGGCCCTCTCTGGCAGCTTTGCTCCTAAGTGGGGAACAGACTTTTGTTTCCTACCAGAAGTACTGTGGAACTTGAGGACAGGCTCACCAATCCAGCCACACTCAGCCTCACTCCCCTACCTGCCCCTTCTGAGGTGGAGAATAAGGACACATCCACCACCTGAGGCATTAAAGTGCTTCTCCTGAGGAACTAGTGCTGGTCACAGGACCCAAACACAACATTCAGCTTGTTCCTTCCTGCTAGGGCTACCTACTGACAGGGAGGTAAATTTGCATGCCCTTTTACTACATTTACTGACTCAGTCATACAGGGTTTTGTTGATTATCCCCCACAAGCACCACCTACTGGCTTAGAGATTAAACTGGGTGTGTCATTATCTAAACAAAAGAAAACCCAAAAGTAAGAAGCAACAGGGGCTCCAGGTGAGAAGGACTCAGTGAAAGAACTCTGGAGGTATGAAGAATCAAGGTGTAAGGATACCCCCAGAAAGAAACACCAGCTCTCTAATAATGAATAGCAACCAAAATCAGAATATTGAGATGACAGATGAAGAATTTCGAACATGGATTGTAAGGAAGCTCAATGAAATGCAAGATAAAATGGAAACCAAACACAAAGAAACAAAAAAAAAAAATGCAGGAAATGAATTAAAAACTCACTAAAGAAATTGAAATATTAAATAAAAATCAAACAAAATATCTGGAAATGAAAAATTCACACAAGGAATTGCAAAACACAGTGGAAAGCCTTAAGAATAGGTTAGATCAAGCAGAATAAAGAATCACCCATCTTGGATTGTAAAATTTGTTTGAAAGAGGTTTCTCTGGGATAAGATTCAGTTCCTAGTCTCAGGGAGCTCCATTTTACTTACTCTGAAATTGTCACTAAAGTAGGGGGAAGCTAGGACCTAACTGCAAGGACACGATTATGCAGAAGCAAACATGGACAAGGCAGGATGCTGTTCTGTATTCTGGGTCGTCTTACAAAAAGCACTCAATGACATTATGGCTTTGAAAAAGTGACCTTCATTCTGAAGAAGTTTATGAGGTACAGTGAGGGCTTATTGAAGTTAGTGGATTCTCATAGAGATAGTGGTGATCGTGTGGTCCTTAGGCTCAGAAAAGTATATTTAACTAAACTTTATTACAAGTACAATTAAAGAAGGAGGGTTTTTTTGGACACTGAGAGACTTGTACATGGAAAAGAAAATGTCCTAAATTGCGGTCGATGTTCCCTTTAGGCTAGACTTTATGGTACTGAAATGGAGCCACAATAGCTCAGTTTGTTGACTGAAACCTGAAATTCAGAATTCATTTATTATTAAATATTTCTTGAGGGCTAACTGTGCAAAGCAGTATACTAAGCACCCAGAAAAAATAATCACAATATTTGGTCATAGTAAATATGAGAATAATTAACAAACAGGAATACCAAATTATTTATTTTCCCTGAGAGATATATTTGCTTTACAGCCTGGAATACATTAGGTCTATTTGCTAGGGTATACTTCTCAGATATTAGGGAACTCATGGATGGCCAGATTAATAATCAAGACATTGTTGATAAAGATGAGATTTAAGGATCATTGAAGTTTTTTTTTTTAAAAAAAAACATGTTATTTTCATTTTAAAATTTGAAATAACTAGATTCATAGGAAATTGTTAAGATGGTATAAAGAGGTCCCATGAATTCCTCACTTGGTTTTCTTCAATGATTACATCCTACATAGTTATATAATTATCCTATAATAGCTAAACCAGGAATATGACATTGGTACAATGTGTTTGTGTAGCTCTGTGTCATTTTATTAATATTACATGTGTATAAGTGTGTAACCATGATCACAATCAAGGTATAGAACTATTCTATCACCACAAAGATCTCCTTCATGTCACTCCTTTATAATCATGCCCACACCACCCCTCATCCTTAATCTATGGCAACCATAAATTTGCCTCCTATATCTATAATTTTATCATTTCAAGAATGTTGTGTAAATGAAATCATAAAGTATGTAACCTTTTTTTTAAAAAAAACCTTCATTTTGATGTTATTCACGTACCATAAAATTACCCTTTTTAAGTGTATAATCCATGGATTTTAGTGCATTCACAGAATTGTGCAATCATCACTACTATTTAACTTTAGAATATTTTCATAACTGTTAAAAGGAACCCTATTAGCAGTTACTCTCCATTCTTTCCTTCCCCTATACCCTAGTAGCCACTAATCTCCTTTCTATTGATTTGTCTATTCTGGGCATTTCATATGAATGGAATCATTCAAAATGTGTCCTTTTGTGAGTATCTTCTTTCACTTGGTATAATGTTTTCAAGGTACATCCATGTTGTAGCGTGTATCAGTATTTAATTCCTTTATATGGCTGCATAGCATTCCATTTTATGGATAATACTGTCTTTTACTTATCCATTTACCAATTAATGGGCATTAGGGTTGTATCCATATTATAGCTATGATAGATAGTACTTCCATATATATTCATGTACAAGCTTTTGTATGGGCATAGATGTTCTCAAATTTCTGGAGTATGTACCTAGAAGTGGAATTTTTGGATTATGTGAAAACTCCATGTTTAACATCTTGAGGAATAGCCACACTATTTTCCAAAGTGGTTGCACCATTTTACAAACTCACCAACAATGTGTGAGGGTTCCAGTTTTTCCACATGCTTGCCAACATATTTTTATTTTATTGTTTCCTCCCTCCCTTTCTCCCCACTCCTTCCTTCCTTCCTTTTCTCTTCCTTCCTTTCTACCTTTCTGTTTTCCTTCATTTTTTCTTTTAAATATATATAGCCATACTAGTGGGCATGAAGTGGTATCTTTTGTAGTTTTGATTTGCATATCAACACTGATGTTGAAAATGTTTTAAAGTATTATTGGACATTTGTATGTCTTACTTTGAATAAACTTCTATTCAAAATTTTGCCTATTTTTAAATTGGGTTATTTATTTATTATTATTGGATTATAAGAGTTCTTGGAAGCTTCTAGATACAAGTATCTAATCAAATATATGACTTGAAAATATTTCCTTTCAGTCTGTGGGCTGTGTTTTCATTTTCTTGATAGTATCCTTTGAAGCACAGAAGTTTTTAATTTTGATGAAGTTTCATTTATCTATTTTTTTTTCTATTGGTGCTGGTGCTTTTGGTGTCATATCCAGAAAACCATTGCCTAATCTGAGGACATGAAGATTTATGAGTACACTTTATTCTTTTTTTAAATTCCAAAATAATAAGGGGGTATAAATGTTTTTGTTACATGGATACCTTTTATAATGCTTGAGTAGGGGCTTCTAGTGTGCCCATCACCTGAATAGTGTTCATTGTACCCAATAGGTAAGTTTTTTCCCCCTGCTCTTTTCTCCCCTTCTTTATTTCCAATATCCTTTATGTCTCTTTGTGCCTGTGTGTGCCAATTGATTAGTTCTCAATTATTAGAGAGTACAAGTGATGTTTGTTTTTCATTCCTGAGATACTTCACTTATGATAATGGTCTCCAGTTGCATCCAAGTTGCTGCAAAAGACATCATATCATTTTATATATATATATATATATATATATATATATATATATATATATCTACCTCACATTTTCTTAATCCACTCATGAATTGATGGGCACTTAGGGTGATCCCACATCTTTGCAATTGTGCTGCAATAAACATTTGAGTGCAGGTGTCTTTTTGATAAAATGATTCTTTCCTTTAGGTAGATACCCAGCAGTAGGATTTCTGGGTCAAATGATAAGTCTACATTTATCTCTTTGAGGAATCTCCATCGAGGTTGTACTTACTTGCAGTCCTACCAGTAATGTAGTATATATACATTCCTTTCTCTTTGTATCCGTGACAGTATCTGTCGTTTTTTGACTTTTTAATAATGGCCATTCTGACAGGGGTAAGGTGATATCTCACAGTGCTTTTAATTCACATTTCCCTGATGATTGTCATGTTTAGCATTTCTTCATATGTTTGTTGGCTATTTCTTTGTCTTCTCTTGAAAATCTTCTGTTCATGTCTTTTGCCCTTTTCTTTAATGTTTTTTCTTGCTGATTTGAGTTCCAGCTAGACCCTCTAGCACAATGTTGAATAGCAGTGGTGAGAGCAGACATACTTGACTTGTTCCTGATCTAAGAAGCAAAGCATTCAGTCTTTCACCATAAACTGTAACATTTGCTGTCGTCTTTTCCAAAATGCTTTTTATCAGGATGAAGAAGTTCCATTGTATTTGTGGTTGTTGAGTGTTTTCATCATAAGGGGGTGGTGGTTTCCTTTAGTGTTCTGAACATATTTATTATGGCTGTTTTGTAGTTTTTACCTGTTAAGTCTGACATCTGGGCCTTCTTTTTCCATGTTTATTGAGATTTAGTAGATTTTATTTGAATAACTGCTTCATTCATTGCATGTGCTCTGAGAGAGATTTACAGAAGTATTATATGGTTACTTTTTAACAATGATTTTCATCAGTTATGATTGATTTGCAAGAGTGAATCTGTAGAGCAACTCATGCTGTCTTTCTGGAAGTTGCCACCCCTTCTCCTCATCCTGGCAAATCTTACTTGCATTTTTCTATGTGAAAGAAGCCAGGCACAAAGGGCTATATATTATATATTTATATGTTTATACCTTTATACATATGTACATGTATATATGGGATACATATTATATAATTCCATTAATATAGCACTCTGGGAAAGGAAAAACTGTAGAATAGAAAAACAGATTAGAGGTTGTTGGTGGTTCAAAGTAGAGGTAGAGATTAATTATAAAGGAGCAGCACAGGGAAATTTGGGGGGTGATTGAACTGCTCTGCATGGTACTGTGGTGGCAGATATAGAACTTGATGCATTTGTCAAAACCTATATAAGTCTCCACTATAATGAGTATGTAAGTTAAAAGAAAGTCAACCAAGATATCAAGGAAACCCAAGATGAACTCCAGGCTATGACAAATGAATGACATAACCACACTGAAAGGAGTAAGGTAAAAAGGAGCTGACCTAAGTAACCTTCTGTAAGGCTAAAGACAAAGATTACCACATACAAACAATGTCCTTCAGTTGGCAGATTTACTTTTCAAATAGGCGTGGGATAACAACACTGACGGTACCTTATGCATTTACTAGGGCTGAATAAATAGGCAAATATGTTATAATAATGAAATAGGTAATGAAAGCCAGATTTTTTTTCTTTTCTTTTTATTACCCTCCCTTCCCTCTACAAGTCAAATTTTTTATGTTGTAGAAATAAGTCATAAATAAGCAAAGTGGAAATAATAGAATGAATCCTGTGGTGCTGGATTGGAATCAGACATATCACTATCAACTCATGTGTCCTTTTTAAAATGCATACAGATACATAAATAATATATATATGCATACATTCATTAATATTCATACACATGATGTCCTAGAAGCAGTGATACCCCAGTAGGCATGAACATATTAGCTTCCAGATCTTGCTTTCTAAATATTCTTCTCCTATTAAAAATTATCAGAGCTTCTTGGAGTATAGTACTTGATTTCAGGGCTGGTACAGGAAAAATCTAAGATAAGCCTGAATATCTAGTGACACCAGAAAATAAGGAAGTACTAAAAAAAAATTAAGTGTGGGAACATATCAGAAGGATATAGGAGCTAACTTTAAAGACTTCCAAATGGCCAAAGCTATAACAAATTGCACAAAAAATGATTCAGACAATACTAAATAGACCAAAATTCTTTGAATTACAACTGAAAGAATAAAACAAATGTCCATTAGTTCATACTGATATAATAACTGATTAATATATAATTAAATGGAGGATGAAGGACATGTCTTTCCAGAAGTATTCCAGTTAATAAATGTAGAAGAAAACGAGGAAATAGAAAATCACTATTAGAACATCACAATGATATTTACTATAGGCAAAATTCACTGGTGAATGCTTAAATTAGTGGGTGAATGTGTGTGATGAGAAACAGGATATTTGCAAATGCCTCACCACTCTCCCCTTACATATTTATTAATTACAAAAGGAAACTGACTTTAGAGTGGAGAAAACTGGCAAACACACCTTAACTCTGTGATCTTGGTAACTTCACTAATAATAAGATATTTGTATGGGTACTGGATATAATATGTAGAGAAGGTCACACTACCTCTGTGATTTTATTCCCAAAAGTCTATAACCTCAATCTAATCATTGGAAAACATCAAATAAACACAAATTGAAGTGCATTCCACAAAATACCTAGTCACAAGTACTTTCATCATGAAAGATAAGGAAAGACTGAACAATTGTCCTAGATTAGAGGAGACAGGGTAACTAAATTCCAAGTGTGATCCTATGTTAGATCCTAGTACAAGAAAAGGGCATTAGTGGAAGAGCTGGTAAAATCTGAATGAAGTCTCTAGTTTAGTTAATAGCATCTTACCAATATTAGCTTCTTAGTTTTGGCAATTGTACCATGGTTATATGAAATGCTAGCATTAGGGGAAGTTGAGTAAAAAGCACACAGTAATTCTTTGTACTATTTTTTCCACTCTTCTGTGTGTCTGAAATTATTTCAAGATAATAATTTTAATCATTAAATAAAACATACAGTGAAACAATGTTGTATAAGAGATGTCACAAGATGCTATATGTTCAGTAGATACAGAAAACTATCTGAACCAAGAACAGCAAAGGTTGAGAAAATTTTGACAGCATGTCTGAATTAAATCTCAAATAAATTGCCAGAAGAGTAGAAATTATAATAAAAAATTGTAATGGTCCAATTCATAAAGAATAAGACAGAATATTCATAAGTTTTATTAGTTTATAATAGTGAACAAATAAATAACCTTATTTTTACTTAATAATTAATATAAATGGCTTTTACTTCTAGAAGGGGAACCTTATATTGTGAAGACAGATTCAATGTGAAACTCTAATACAGAATTAGCCTAATTCAGATGGATAATAAGATAATTTAGGATGGTGTCCAACAAACTGCAACTTCGTTGAAAAATACATTTTAACTATTCATTTATCCTAGGTACAGAGTAAATGACAAAGTAACCAGTAGAACGTGGCTCTGTTGTACTATATGATACTTTGGAACTTGGACTATAAGAAGCTGGATAACTTCTAGTTTTAAAGTTTGAAGAATATGGGAATAAACAATGGAAAATTGGCTTAATTATTATAGACAGAAAGAATAATCCAAATAAGGGTTGACACCCAACTCATATTTATAACATGCTAATAGCAAGTGTTTTAGATATATGTAATAAAAACAAAATAATGAAAGACACATGGTATACTTATAATACAAGAATATATATAATTCTCAACATATAGCTGAATATAATTAGAAAGGCTAGAGATGAGACAGGATAAGAAAATTCTAGTGGCTATTAAAGTTTAACTTTGCAGAAACGTTTGTGGTATAAAAGCATTTGGGTCAGAAAAATGTGGTTTTAGTCCTATGATCTAGAGCAGGGGTCCTCAAACTTTTTAAACAGGGGGCCAGTTCACTGTCCCTCAGACCGTTGGAGGGCCATTGGAGAGTGCGGTGCACATTCCACACATGTGCACTGTGGGCCTGGGAGGAGTTGGCTGCTAAGCAGGACAGGCAGCGGTGACAAAAACACCTGGGGGTCCGGATAAATGTCCTCGGCGGGCCGCATGTGGCCCGTGGGCCATAGTTTGAGGACCCCTGATCTAGAGTAAGTTTATCCCTGTGAATCTCAGCCTCATGATTTGTGAAATGGTGATAGTATCTATCTACTAAGATTATCATGAGATTGAATGAAATGTGTATGAAAGAACTATGTTAAAACATTTGTCGTTATATTTTAAGGAAAACTTTTATCTTTGGAGGATTCCACAAAATGTTACAAAATAATTAACTAGGCCTCTTTCAAAGCATTTGCTACAGTAGGAGAAAGAAAAGAACAGATTCTTAGCTTTGATACACCAGATTCAAGGTGAGATTTCCCACTCAATCTGTGGTCTTCTGTAATACTTCTGGTTTGTGGACAAAAGTATACCAGGTAAAATAACTTAAAATAACGGTTTCAGTTTTCCTTTATAAATTGGCAACACACTCCTGTGCTTCTGCAGAGTCTCTAAGGGAGGTGTTTATTGCTGTAATTTAGATTGCAGGAGAAAGAATGGAACAGTTAAAAGGTACACATTGATTGTATTTATCTTTCAGACTGGCAGTTATAATTTCTAATAATTTGGTTCTAAAGCAAAATTTCAACTCAGAACTAGTAAATAATTTTATTGCAAGAGTAGCTAAAGGATTTGAAATAACTATCATTGTCATGCAGTGAGTAATACAGGTAAAAAACCTAGATTATGGAAAATATGGTAAAAGTAAAACTGGGAATGGTCAGGTTAGAAGCAACACTTTCACTTTACTTGTTCTACATTCAAATTCTTTCCATGTGAATTTATTTTTTGCCAAGTCTTTAAAATCAAGAATTATTGTCATTACTAATTGAACCATTTAATTTCAAGAGACCTTCTTCTCTTGTTTTTACCCATTTTTTCCTCCTTCCCTCCCTTCCTTTCTCCTTTCTTCTTTCCTTACTGGTCAAGCATGTGGTGTTTGGAATCAGAGAGAGATGGCTGTCTCTGTCACCAGTTAGGTGATCTTAAACAAGTTACATAACATCTCTAAACCTTGGTTTCCTCATTTGTAAAATGGTCACTGTAATGTTGGCAGTCATAGGGTTGTTGTGATGATTAAATGAAATAACATAAATATTACTTAGCACAGTATCTGGTACATAATAAGGCCTCAATAAATGTAAGTTATTATTATAATTGCTACTATTGTCATTGTAAATTACTATTTTTTGAGTGCCTCCTATATACCATTCACTGTGCTGGAGTTCACATCTTTTAATAATTCAAACAGCTATATATAAGTAGATACCATTATAAGCTCTGTTTATTGGGGAACTTATAGGATATACTGAACTTGATACTCATTTGCATTGCTCATTCGGTTTTTGCATACTTTCTTCATACACACATAACACTGGCATTACTTCCTTACCAGGACCTTCTCCCCTCTATCCCTTTGTGTAACTTTTTGGTCTTCTTTTTGTTACCACCTACCTCTGTTTTCTCTTTGTCTTTTGACTATGTCTAGTTAATCTCCTTGTAACTTTTTGCTGGATCCATTGAAATTTGGCTACTATATTGATTTCTCAATTGAAACTGCTCTATTAAAGGTGAAAAATGACTTCCTCTGAGTCCATTTATGCCTCCTACTTTGGTTTACCCAGCTCTTTGCAACAGTGATCTTGGTGAAGAGGCTCACCTTTTAAATACTTTATTTTTTTATCTTTGTTGATAGTGTAATCTTGTCCTTTCTTTGTTTCAGTTTCATTTTCTGGTTTGTGTTTTTCTTCCTCTTGTAAGATACTCTGTAGAATAATGAGAGGTTTATAGGCTAGATTGAAACTGATTTTGGGTGGAGTCTTTGCTCTTCTAGTTTCTATTTTATAACTTGGAGCAATTTACTGAATTTTCCTATAATTACCAAGCCTCTCTAGGCTTCAGTTGTCCTATTTGTAACCCACTCCACTCCCTCAGTGGGTACAGAATGTGAAGATACTTGTGTCTCATGTTCATGCTCATTTAAGACTCTTGATTTTGCAGACAAAATAATACCTTCTTTTCCGGATATTGGTCAGCCTCTTTTCCCAGCCACGGCAGTACCTGCTCAGTGGATCCATATACAAAGTAGCCATGGCACATAGATAGAGGCTGTGCATGAGTTCAACAACATAGATTTTTCCTTCCCAAGACTGACCTGGCTACTGCTACTGTTCAGTGCCTACCCTGCCAACAGCAAAGACTGATACTAAACCATTGATATAATTCTATTACCCAGAGGCACCAGTCAGCTACTTAGTAGCAGGTTGATAACACTGTCCTTCTTTAATCAGGGAGAGGGTAGGATTTATCTGCCCTGGAATTGACATGCAATGTTGATATGGAATTGCCTTTCCTGTCCATAATGCTTTTGCAAGCGCCACCATCCATGGACCCACAGAATGCATTATCAAAATATTCTGTAAAGCATTGATTCTGAGCAGTAACTCATTTTACAACAAAAATGTGCAGCAATGGGCCAAGCCTATGGAATTAACTTATCTTACCACTTATCTTATCATCCAGAGGCAGCTTTCCTAATGATCAGGTGAAATGGAGACAACACACTAGAAGGATGAGGTTCTATCTTACAGGAGACAGTAAATGCTTTGCATTACAGTCTAATATATGGTGTCAAAATAGGAGGCTGGGTCTGGAAATTAAGGAGTTAAGAATGGTTCCTTTTACTGCAATGCCTAATAACCAATTCTAAGATATTTGTTTACTGTCTTCACGACTTTAAGTTCTCCTTGTTTGGCAGTATTTTTTTCCCAAGGAAAGAATGTCCCTACCATTGAATTGGAAGAGGAGACTGCCACCTGACCATTTTGGGTTTCTTACTGTCACGGAAGCAGTAGGCAACATAGATGGTTCCTGCTGGCTTTGGCAATTTTTTCAGATGATAAGTGGAAAAGTGGGTTGTTGCTACACAATGGGGGAAAGGAGGACCCAAGGCATTCTCTTGGGGGTCTTTTAGTGCTTCTGTGTCCAATAGCAAAAGTTAATAGAAAACTATATCCACCAAAACAAGATTCAGACACTTCAAATCTTCAGGAATGAAGATTTGGGTTACTGACCAGCAGAGTTTTGGCTGATGGCAGAAGAAACATGAAATAGATAGTGAAAGAAGGAAGTTATAAACATCAGTGACAGTCTCATGACCAGTTTCATAAATAAATAAGACCATAGTGGCTGTGCTTATTTTCTTCTTTGCTTGCTATAAGTGTGTAGATATACATATATACTTCTATATATTACCTCTGCTTTTATCTCCTTTTCTTTCTTACTTTATCATTTTATAAACTATAATTTGTATAGTTTTATAAAGTACAAGAGATTGGTTTTTCATTTAGTAGTGGGTAAAAGAAAATTCAAGTGAGATTGTGATTCAGTTTTGGTAGTAACATAACACAAGGTTGGATGCCATAATTGTTGGGAGTTTTATCTCTACTCAGTATGAAGAGAGGGTATCTTTATTTGTTCCAAGAATAGTTGTGTTTTGTTTAGTGGAAACATAGAGTTGTGTTGTTGTTATTGTATGAAAGGGTGTATGTGTATGTGAGTCACCAAGGGGGCGTGCCACCTACTTAGTTGTTTCTCAGTAGCATATTTGCTCTTCTATATTCTGCTTTGTGATGTTGGAGCTGCGATTCTGTAAACTACATTTTTGCTTTGCCGCTTGACTTCCTGTTCGAATCCCACACACAAGAGGCACTAGAGGGAGTTGTCAGGTGGGAAGAAGACAAAAAGACTCTCTTTTGCATGTTTTTTTTGCTTTCTTCTCAGCGAGACCACTTTGTTTGTGGTTCCTGTATCATTACCACAGCACCACTTCACCTTGGCAGCAGCAGTTCTTTCATTTGTAATAGCTGAATCAAGCTTGTAGCTTCTCCAACATTTGCAGAATCGACTTCAAAATGTCCTACCTCAAGTTAGGACATTGCAAGTCCTAAAGTTGCAAGAGGCCAGTTCTACCTGGCCAGCACTTCCTCTTTAGAGGGCTGAATTTAGCTTCCCAGGCCCTTACTCTAAGTTTAATAATTCCAATGTTTCCCATTGTTTTTCCTCCAGCCATAGGAGCGGTAACTACTTCCTATAGTTACTTCCTTTATAATACCTGAGATTTCTCTTTTTTACCTTTCAGTTGTCTAGTTAATGGTTTTATTCTTTTTATTAAATTACTCTTTCTATTAAACTATTTCTGGAAAGAGAAATGGTATAATTTCTATTTCCTAACTTGACACTTACTGATACAGAAAGTCTCAGAAAAACAATTTACTTTGAAGAAAATTTTGCGTAGGAGATACAGAATGTACCATGAAAGAAAACATCTCATAAATATTTGAGATTTTTCATCAAGGGAGTAATTATACTGAGTTATCCCCTTTCTTCTTAGTTTTGACTGTTCAGTAAACTTACTTGCAGTTGCTCTGTGGATAACCCCCAAATTACAGGATACAAATGGTCTTCCCATTTGCGTATTTATGAGTCATTTTCTATCATTGTTGCTGAAGTGTTCACACTTACTGTTGTACGTGAGGCTGTAAGGACTTGTGAGCAATGAATGGTAGCAGTTCTCTTCTGCAACAGTAAATTACCATATTTGTTGACTTATTAAATCTCATTTAGGAAATTCCAACTGACACAAATATTTTGCTTGCTTTCTAGAATTTCAGGATTCAGTATGTTACAAAAATATGTTTTATGTATAAAAGCTTAGTGATATATAATTAATAATTGTATTATAATTATATATCTTTATATAATTGATATATAATTATAATTATCTGCCAAATTCTTGAGTGAAGCTAACAGTGAAATACAGGAAATTAATTGTCCCTTTTTATCCTTATTTTAATAACAAATAATTTAATAGCAGTGTCAATAGAATTAAGAAGACATGAATGCCCTCAAGGCGAAGACTGAGATATTTAGGAAAAAGTTGTAAGTTTTATTTCTTTCAACCAATGATATCAGAGGATATTGGGTGTGTTCAGGGTGGTATGGCTGTAGACTCAACCAATGATATCAAAGTCCCTTAATCAGTTCTATCTAGCATGCAGACTTCTAGAATATCTAAAGATTTCTGAAGTCAGAATATCAGCAGATATAATGAAATTATACATAATTTAAAGAACTAGAAAGTCTTATGCCTTGACATCTATTATCTATCTTAAGAATTTTAATATATGAATGTATCTATTTTCTCCACTGGAAAGACTGTGATGTCAAAGTCAAGAGGATACCTTAGTATACTTATAACCTAATACATGTCTGACTGTATTAGTTTTCTATAATTGCTACAAAAAATTCCCACATAGTGGCTTAAACTAACACAAATTTATTAACTTCTAGTTCTGGAGGTCTGAAGTCTGAAATAGGTCTCACTGGGCTAAAATCAAGGTGTTAGCAGGGTTAAGGTCCTATTGAAGTCTGTAGGGGAGGATCAATTTCTTTGCCTTTTCCAGCTTCTATAAACTACTCACATTCCTTGGCTTATGACTCCCTTCCACATCAAAGCCATCAATAGCCAGCTGAATCTTTCTCATACTACATTATTCCCTTTTTCACTTATAAAGACCCTTTGATTATGTTTGGTTCAGCCAGATTATCCAAGATAATTTTCCTATCTCAAGCTCCTTATTTTAATCACAGTGAAAGTCTCTATTGCTACTTAAGGTAGCACATTCACAGGTTCCAGGGATGAGGATTTGAATGTTTTCAGGGGCTGTTATTCTGCCTACTGTACTGGTGTATAGGAGAGAACAAATATTGTTGAATCAATGGACACAATAAAGTTGCAATTTGTACCTAAAAGCAAACAATGAATTTCCATTTAAATGTTTATTTTGCAAGGATTAAGAGTATTGTGTAATGGTAGGCAATGCTGAGGTCAGCATTATTTTTGAAGAATTATTTTAATTATTTTATTAGTGAATAAAATACTTTTATTAATTATCAATTATATATTATATTATTAATCATTAAATATTTAAATAAGTTTTTAATTATTTTTAAAGAATGTATAGTGTTCTGTGGTATGTGGGAGCACCAGATTTCTTTAGATAGCACATATGAGACATAGAACGTTTAACTAATATACATAGTAAGGCAATGAATATCTTTCTATTTATCTTGGTTACTTGTGTAAGTATTTCTAGGATAAATTTCTTTAAATTTTATTTTTAGTTGAAAGTTGCAAGCAGAATTTAAATATTAGTAAAAAGTACCAAAATACTTTTCAAAAGATTGTGCTAATTTATTGTCTTAATCTGTTTAATATTGCTATAAAAGAATATCTGAGACTGGGTAGTTTATAAAGAAGAGAGATTTATTTAGCTCATGATTCTGCAAGCTAGTAGGTTCAAGACTGGGCATCTGGTGAGGGCCTCAGGCTACTACTTCCTCTCATGGTAGAAGGTGAAGGGGAGCCAGAGGATGGAGTGAAGGAGAAGGTGAAGGGAAGCCAGAGATCACATGGTTACAGATGAAGCAAGAGAGAGGGGAGGGAAGTGCCAGGCTCTTTGTAACAACATGCTCTCAAGGCAACTAAAAGAGTGAGGACTCACTCACTACTCCCCAAGCAGGGAGGGCATTAATCTATTCATGAGGGATCCACCCCATGATTCAAACACCTTTCATTAGGCCCCACTTCCAGTATTGGGGATCATATTTCAGCATGAGGTTAGGAGTGGAAAAACATCCAAACTATGGCATCTATACTCCAATCAAAAATGAATCGAGGCTGCTACCTGACCATATTATCATTCTTTGCAACTTTCACTAATCTGAAAAGAGATGGTATTTACATGTCATAAATTCCAGTACTTTCATTTCTTAAATAAAAATGACAGTGATCTCTTTTTTTTCTTTTGTCTATTTGTCTTAACTGTTAAAATCCTTTGTCCATTTTTCTACTACATTATAAGAAAATTTTAACTTCTGTGTAGCAGGGGTTTTAACGTCTTTCCTATTTTATAAACAACAAACTTTTCCCCCTGAATATTGCTGGCCTTTTTACTTTGCTTCTTTTTTTTATTATTATTTCTTATATTCTTTTATTCTTCATTGCATCCAAACATTACATTTTACTTTGAACACTCATCTCCATAAAATTCAAATTGCTAAATAAAGCCTAGTCCCTAGATACTAATACTCCATACCTAACAAGATGGTACTTTACAGAGCTCTTAGATATTATATCCCATGAAGTATATACAGATAGAGATGGCCAATATTCAGAAACTACATTTTTTATACTGCCCAAGTGATCACAAATAACCAAAATGTATGAAATGAATTTAAAATATTCATGGTCAAAAACACTTGAGGATAAATCCCAGAAATGCAAACATGAGGAGAAAAAATAAGTGTAGAATGCATTCTGTATCATCCAGTAATATTTGCTATAGTGAGTCCATTTTTAAAGCTGATTCCTAGAGTTTTACTGCATATAATGAAAACCCTTGTGAGAAGACTATGATTTTGAGAAATGACGTGTAGAACTCTGCTGGTTTGTATGATGAGTGTAATCCAAATCCTCAGCATCTGTCATGGTGGGTGGTAGTGGCGGTGCCGGCCTGTCATTCTTACAACGGTGAGGTTCATCACTTTCTTTTGACTTTGAGTGTGCTGATTTAGGTGCTTTGGGCTTCCACTCAGGGTCATGCTTTCTTTTGTCCAAAGATGATTTCTCCCTCTCCTTGGCTTTCTTGTAAGCTTTCTTTTCTTCAGCCATCAGAAATCGAGCGATTTCCTCATCCTAGGCTACTTGAGCTGCCCTCACGTCTACCTGGGTAGCCAAAAGTTCTTCTTCCTGCAGCTTTCTGGCAATTTCAGCATCATATCATCCCTGATCCCTGTGGATCACTTGTGATGGAGTAGAGATAGCTTCTTTTACCACTCTTGGCTTCATTTCTCCATCTTCATAACAGTAATTATCTCCATAAACATTGGCTCCAGAGAATTCTAGAACATGTTTCTTTAGCTTTTTCTCTTCTTGTAACTCCTTTTCTTGCAAAAGGTGAGCTATGTCCTCATCCTTCTTCTCCTGAACGCATCGTCTCTCTGCCTCAATAGCCAGCTTCTCCTGAATTTCCTGAGCAATTTCATAATCTTGTTGTTCAATAGTCTTGTTGTTTAGTTTTTATTTATTTATTTCAGCATATTGTGGGGGTACAAATGTTAAGGTTACTATATTGCCCATGTTCCCCTCCCCCCTCGAGTCAGAGCTTCAAGCATGACCATCCCCCAAATGTTTCACATCTCACTCATTATGTTTGTATATACCTATACCCTCTTCCCCCCTCCCACCTGCCTGACACCTCATAAATGTTCTTCCTATATGTCCACTTAGGTGTTGATCAGTTAATACCAGTTTTCTGGTGAGTACATGTAGTGCTTGTTTTTCCATTCTTGAGAGATACTTCACTTAGTAGAATGGGTTCCAGCTCCATCCAGGAAAATATTAGAGGTGCTATATCACTGTTGTTTCTTAAAGCTGAATAGTACTCCATGGTATACATATACCACATTTTATTAATCCACTCATGAATTGATGGGCACTTGGGTTGTTTCCACACCTTTGCAATTGTGAATTGTGCTGTTATAAACATACGAGTGCAGGTGTCTTTTTCATAAAGTGACTTTTGATCTTTTGGGTAGATGTCCAGTAGTGGAATTGCTGGATCAAATGGTAGATCTACTTGTATCACTTTAAGGTATCTCCATATTGCTTTCCACAGAGGTTGAACTAGTTTGCAGTCCCCCCAGCAATGTAGGAGTGTTCCTCTCTCTCCGCATCCACATCAACATTTATTGTTTGGGGACTTTTTGATAAAGGCCTTTCTTACTGGAGATAAGTGATATCTCATTGTAATTTTGATTTGCATTTCCCTGATGATTAGAGATGTTGAGCATTTTTTCATATGTTTGTTGGCCATTATTGTGTCTTCTTTTGAAAAATTTCTGTTCATGTCCTTTGTCCACTTTTTGATAGGGTTGATTTTTTCCTTGCTGATTTTCCTGAGTTCTAAATAAATTCTAGTTATCAGTCCTTTATCAGATGTGTAGCTTGCGAAATTTTTTTCCCATTCTGTGGGTTGTCTGTTTTAATGTAGTCAAATACATCAATCTCTTCCTTTATAACTCCTGGGGTTTATGTTTTGCATAGGAAGGCCTACATTCTGTTAAAGAAAAAATTATTCATGGACCTTGTTAAAAATGTCAAGAAAGTCTTTATTCAAGGAGGTACTATTGTACTAGGTATAGGGACCACTGCAATGGGGTCTTGCAATGGGGTGAGAGAGATGAGCTCATCTCTGACTATAAGGAAGAGTGGGAATTTATAGTCAAGGAGTAGGGTGAAGGTCAGTGGATGGAAAATTACTAAAAGGAAACATCAGGGATAAGAAGGATTCTGGCTAAACTGAACCTAACAGGACTCTTGCTGAATGCAGGCCAAGGGTGGCCAGACATCACCTGGGGGATGGTGGAGGATGAGGTACCTGATTAGATATTGAGGGTGATCCAATATGGAGGATGGCTGATCTCTTTAGCAGGATTCTTGCTAAAATTGTACAATACAGAGATGAACACAAAAGTCTAAAACTTAAGTCTAGTTGAAGAAGAGCTCTGAGGAGCCTGAGTAGAGTTTGATCAAGGAGAAAATCATTATCAAGAGAAATTCCACATGTACATGGATTGTTTGCTGGACTCTTTATTCTGTTTATGCTGATCAGTCTATATATTCCTGAATTAATTTTTCACTGGTTTTTAATTACTGTGGCTCATAGTATGGTAGGCTAAGTTTTCTATCACTTTTCTTCTTTTTAAAAAAATGCTCTTGCTAGTTTCATGAATCTATTATATGTAGATTTAGAATCGTATGGAAAGATTTCATTTAATTCATAGATTAATTTGGAGCAATTGTACACTTTAATAATATTGAATCTTATTCAGGAGTATGATGTTTCTCTAGGATTTACACCTTCTTTTATGTTTTTTAAAAATATATTTTGCATATTTACTTTAGCTTTATTTTTAGCTATTTTATTTTAATTCTGAATGAGATCTTTATTGGTTTCATCTTCTAATTTGTGATTGGTAGCCTGTAAAATAGCAACTGATTTTATATGTTGATAGTGTTTCCAGATGGCTTAGTAAACTTATATTTATTTTAATAATTTTCCAAATGTTTTGCTGGACATCAGATTGTTGGCAAAGAATGCCAATTTTTTTGTGTGTGTGTGTGCCTTACTCCTCATGTTCTTTTCTTATTGTGTTTGACAGCACCTACTATTTGTTCTGAGAGATTTCTTTTTATCTTACAAATAAAATAAGTAATTGAATCTTCTTCTATATCCATCTTACTAGTTAGCTCATCTATTGATTTTTAAAATTTTAACCAGAATGTTTTTAATTTCTGAAAATGATGATTATTTCTCTCTTCTGTTCTTTCTCCTCCTTCTTGCATTTCTTTTTTCTGCACAATGTTTTTAAAGGAATGCAATATTTAGTCTTATTTGTTAAAATAATTATATTTCTATTTTTCTTTTTTTTGAGATAGAGTCTCACTCTGTTGCCTGGGCTAGAATGCCATGGTGTCAGCCTAGCTCACAGCAACCTCAAACTCCTGGGCTCAAGCAATCCTACTGCTTTAGCCTCCTGAGTAGCTGGGACTACAAGCATCTGCTACCATGTCCGGCTACTTTTTTCTATATATTTTTAGTTGGCCAATTAGTTTCTTTCTATGTTTAGTAGAGTCAGGGTCTCACTTTTGCTCAGGCTGGTTTCAAACTCCTGATCTTGAGGGATCCTCCCACCTCGGCCTCTTAGAGTGCTAGGATTACAGTTGTGAGCTACAAAATAATTATATTTCCTTTTAAATTTCTTTCTGTTTCTTTCAGAAATTCTGATTTCTTTAGGATTAGTTCTATTTGTAGCATTTTTCTCACACTGTTGTTTTCCCTTAAATGTTGGCGATTCTTGCTAGTTTTTTTATTGTTAAATTTGAAGGACTCAATTGAGTGGTTTTGGTAGTTGGAGGGTTGTTTCTTATGCATAAATAGGAATTCCTTTTTTTTCAGCAATGAATTTGGTTAAGTCCCAAAAACTTTGGCTCTAGGGGTGAGGTAATAAAGCGTGGAGGGAGGTATCTGCTTTGCCTCAAGACTGTGAGCCTCTGGAGCACAAACCTTTTCCTTATAAATACATTTATCTGGAATAGCAGTAGTTCAATATTTAATTCAAATGTTGCTATTAATATATAGGTTAAGTAAATACCTATGTTAAGCTTTTAAACATTCATCATTTCCTCCTAACAGTTGTAAATTCAATATAGCAGAATAATGAAATAAGAAGCACTGATCTATAATTAAATCCTGGAGAGTAAGCAGCCTTTAATTTATTCTTTGCTTTAATGCCTATTCTCACTTTGGCTTTTTGCATCAATTACCATTTGTCCGAAGCTGTGGAGAGGGTTGAAGAAGAATTACTGGAATGAACATTCATGACATGTTTTGAGGACAGTGAGTACAGAACTGATTGGAGTTCAGGATTCACATAAGGAAGGAGTTGGAGATAAAGTTGTAGGCAAGCTGTGAAGATGTTTATGTTTATGTCTAAGGAGTTTGGACCCTGTCAGTAATGGAATAGTGATGTATTTTGAGCAAGAAAGTATTGTGGTGAAAGTGGCTTTATTTGACATTGGTGTCCACAGTAAATATAAGGGAAAAGGAGGAGTTTAAGAGACTGTTGCAGTAATCTAGGATGAGATGATGAGGGCCTGTGATAGAGTGAAGGAAGTTGGAATGGAAAGAAAGTGCCATATAGAAGAGTCTGAATAAAATAATTTTAGCAAGAAAGAAAAGAGCAATAGCTAAGAAGCATGAAGGTTTTAAACCTGGTTACTGGAAAAGAGGTGATAGAGTTATAAAACCAAACAAGGGGATCAAAAAGCAGTTCAGTATATTCCCTGGTTTAGCTGTCATTTAAACACTTCGACACAATCATGTTTTATATCTTGAATTCTTTTATACTTTCTGTCCACTGACACTAATGATATCCATTAATTACATAAGGGGGCAGGGGTAGAGACAACAGTGTTTGAGCTGTGTGCTAGTCAGACTTGGGGACAATCTAGTTGCAGTATCTGCCATCTTACTTGTCACCAAAACTATTCATAGCATCTGGCTAGCTGGACTAAGTCCAACTCCCATTATGGACCATAATGAAGGATATCAGAATGGAACCTATTCAGAAGTTTATTCAGGAAAAAAAAATAGACCTTTACTTGTCAGTCTTTCAAGAGAAATTTTAGAATTCTATGAAGATTTTTATGAGTACAAGTTGCTTTAAAGATGTGCAAAAATCCTCCTTTAAGGGTTTTTGAAAATCACTCTTCTCATAATAGAACTGCTTTTTCTTTGTAAGTTCTTTTCACTGTGCCCTGTCTAGCTAATGAGTGCATGGACTTAATAGTTACGGGGCTGACAAAAGAATTAAACAGACGAACATAAGTAATATGCTATAAAGAGTGCTTTGCTTATAGTAAGCCCACCATAACTGTTAACTATTTTCATTATTAGGATTCACAGACTGAAGAAGGACTTCCCTACTTTTTGCTGATCATGTTGGAACGTTTAAGGCAGTGCATGTGAGACTTCAGTGTTCGTTAAAATCATCTTTTAGGGTTTATTGAAACAAAAATTGCTGGGTCTTATCCCTAGAGTTTCTTATTCAGTTGGTTTGGATTGGTACCTGAGAATGTGTATCTCTAACAAGTTCCCACATGATGTTGGTGCTGCTGGTTGGGGACCAGACTTTGAGAACCAGTGTTTCGGGAGGGGTGGGGATCAGAATTGTGTTTATAATGGAGTCAGCTACTTTTCAGTTAGGAACTCTGTTCTCTTCTGGCTGCACATTCTGAACCCTAGTCTGCTATGCTCTTTGTTTTCTGAACCAGCAGAAACCAGTCAGCAGGTGACAAATTTCATTACACTACTTTCTTTGAATTTTCCAAGGGAGTACTAAGTATACCACTGTTAGTGCTGGCACTTTTCTGTTATTGTAAGGATTTGTTGGTTTTTCCAAGGTGGTTTTCCCTAGATACCAGAAGATGTGACTAGCAACATTATGATGATGTTTGGGTCTATCTTGCTATGTGATATACAGTAGAAGTTATATTTTCACTTATTATTAATTTTTTAATCCATGCTTTTCTTTCTTACATCTTTTCCAATTCTCATTTAATTAGAGTTACAAATGGCATCACTTATAAACATACTTGTTGTAAGCACAGCAATGTGGCTTTAGGCATCTCTGTAATGAAAGTTTAAACTACTTGGAACTCTAGCTTACATTCCTTTAAGTCTTTATGATCTAAATATTCTTTTCCATGATGCCAAAAAGGTTCTGTGTGATCATCTAAAGTTTGAAATTCTTTTTCAAATCAAAGACACTGCCAAACTCAGAAGCAACTGTGTGAAGAAAATGTGTGGAAACACCACTCATTACAGGTTGGTTTATAAAAAGAGTTGCAGATTGATAGGTCTTTGAAAAATGTTTGGTGACACAAAACTCTTTCAATCAGTTCCAAATCTGGCAACTCTCTTGTTGCATTAGATTTTCTTTCCCTCACTTTTCTTCTCTTTCTAACAGAGACAGACACATCCCTTTTCCTGCGTCCCATTTTAGATGACTGATGGAAAAGTAAACACCAAATATGAGCATGTGGGGATGGTTTATTTCTTTTTACATTGACTAGAAGGCAGTGTTGAAAGGGAGACACTGCTGTCATTTCGCAATGTAGGAAATTTAGAAAAGGTGTTAGAGCTGTTTTAAATAATTTCTATTTTTGGATTATGCCATTCATGAGGGTATGTAGTCTTTCCTTTATAGAAGAAATTTGTTTAAAGTATATCTGAGATCTCTTGGTGACAAATAAACAATGTGTTCAAACGAAAACCCTGTAATTTTTTCATTAGATGATTCATGCTTAAAAATGTCAAATGATCAGAAATGAAAGACCCAATGATCGGGTCATTAGAAACATATGGTTCTGGGAATTATTATGCATGCCAACTCTAAATATGGAATCTCAGTTCCTTCTTTTGTCCTCATAAAGATGGCAGAATCTTTTGTGCCTAGTTGTGTTTTTTTTTTTTTTTTTTTTATTTCTGCGTTTTAAACTCAGTGCCCTTACATTTCCTTTGCTTATGAGGCAGTACAGCAGAATGGAGAGATGTGAGGATGATGGGGAGGGTTTGCCTGGGTTCAAATTCTGACTCTACTAATTCCTCAAATGATGTTGAGAAAGCTACTTAGCCTTTCTGTGCCTCCATCTCCTAATTTTTACAATGAAGATAAATACATATATCTTGAAAGGTTGCAGTGAAGATTAAATGAGATAAAACATATAATGCCCTTAGAATAGTTCCTGGCACGTAATAGGTGCCCCATCAATGTTGGCTTTTATCATTTACTTTGACTATATTTCTTAGTTTGATTTATTAATCCCCTAGGGAGGAAGGATTATGACTCAATGTAAATTGTTATTTAGGATATCATTTGGGAATGGTTCAGACTTAAAATGGCTTAAATATTATGAATCTAGACTGTCACCTTTATGAAAATTGAGTATGTGATATTTTGGTTAGGAGTTTAAAGACAGATATATTTCTACATATTAGAAAACATTCTCTAGTATTGTAATTTCTCCATACATTGAGAATGGAAAATTCTGTTTTAGGAAAGTAGATTTTGCATTCTTTTGTTTAGTGAAAATGGCTCTATGATCTTTACTTCTGGTTTTTTTTTCCTCAGAAGCAATGAAAAAGTTCATACCCAAAAGGCTAATTTGTTAATTATATTGAATAAATATACATATTTGTTAATTATATTGTTAATTATATTGAAGCCATTAAGAATGGCTCAAGTAAAATATAAATTCATGAAAATGAATTCTTCTGAACTGTGTGTCTATACCTGAGATGCATGTTGAGGATAATATTCTAGAGATATTAAAATAACATGTCCAGATTCCTGGCAATTCCAAGTTCCTACATGCTCTTTGATTCTTCCAACTCATTAAATCAATAACATCCATTGCTTCTTGAGGAGGATAGATCCAGCTGAGAACAAACAACAGAATCAATTGGCTTTGAACTTTCAAATAAAATTTGGAACATCTAGCAAGATAGTAATCTTAAAGAAAGTGCCTTTTTGTTTGAAAAAAGCCATGCTTTTTTGAGATAAAAAAAGAGACAGGGTGTATCATGATTTTCTCATAAACCGGAATTTGGGGTGTGTATCATACATCACAAAACAGAGCAGCACAAGCACATGTCAGACACATGGGAAGTTCTCACAGCATAGGAAGGAGCAAGTCTCCCCAGTACTGAGAGAATCCCTTGAAGAGAAGAAGGTTGAGAATGCTGACAGAATACATTTTACTTCCCCATTCTGCCACCGTAAGGGGAATCTTGAAGCTGAGATGGGAGAAGTAAAATATTAGTAGATTTGTCCAAAGTCAAACTTTCAATGCAGGGAGGTTTTAGGCCCTCCGTACAGTGAAATGTCCAACATGCTATTGGAGTGGCAGAGGGAGCAGTGACTAATGGGGAAGGCTAATGGTGGCTGGCAGACATGTTATTGCAGAGACAGCAGCTGAGGCCTCTTTCTCCCCAGGCCTCGCCAGTGTGCCCATTTTGAGAGGACCAAGGAGCAGGGACTGGAGGATGCAGAATACAGAGATCTCATCACCAGGCACAATGGCAATTCCATGGTCATCTGCAGTGGGTACCAGTCTGGCATCATAAGTAACCAGGGCAGACAAATCACTGTCACCAGCAGAGGATTCCCGGTACACTGGGCAGATTGCAGGACATCTCAGCAGAAAGCCAGTGAGAACCCAGAGAATGTAGGAACCAGACGCTTAACTCAGAAAGCTCCATCTTGGGAAGAAGGGGTAGAAAGAAGAAAGTTTTCCTTTTAATTGTGAAGTTAAAGGATTTTTTGTTTGTTTTTCCATCAGTAGGAAGAAAGCCTATAAGGAAAACACTGTGAGTGACAAAAAGTAAAGTAAATGAGTAGTAGAATATAGACTATAAAACCTACCAAAGAAAGTATTAGCTAATATATTCATTCTAATATATTCATGTTCAAAAGTACATGAAAAGTTGAGTTTTCTTAGAGCCAGAAGTGTGGCAGTATGAACATAGCTCATTTAGACTCAGTGTGGACCACAAGCCCCAAAGTACCTGCATCTGGAGATTTTTAACCTAATTGCTCACCGGACTCTGATTTTTTGCCTTTTAATTCTATTCTGCATTTTGCTGTCCATGTAATCATCTGCCTGCAGTCTTCCTCTTTGTCCTCAACCCAAGAACTTCAGTGATGCATTTGTTTACACCTGGGAGTACTGTGATTCACGCTTAAGGTTTATTTGTTTCTCGTTTTGTTGCTATTTTTTGTTCTTTTTGAACAATTCTAATTATAACTTACAGTAAGTTGGGAATGGTTCTGTAATTTTTAGCTACAGAGAATGACTATTTAGAATCAATTTTCTTTCTATGCCTTTACTGTTATTTTAAGCATAATATATACTTTCTGGCCATGACAACATAATTGTTTTATTATAATAAAGAATCAAGCCGACCAACAGCAGGAAGTGTATATAACCCTTCAAATACTACTGCTAAGCAATTGAATTCAATGACAAAGCTGAAACTTGAGAAGAGCATGCTTACAATTTAGCTTTGTGGTATATTGAAGTCTCATATGTCAGTTTGCCTATTTCATGGGATTTGTAAGCTGAAAGACCTTGATGCTAACTTAATACAAACAAGATAAAATACTCTTAACAGAGTGTGCTGACCATATGTGGGATTCATTTGATAGTGTTTTTCATTTTCTTTATAAAACATATCTCAGGACCACTATCAGTTATTGTTCTGAAATTTAAATCACGCAAATGTAGTGATGATAGGGTGACTCATTGTTTCTAAGGATTTAAATTTCACATTCAGCTAACCTAAATTAATCCTTACTATCTCACAGGCAACTAAGCCCAATGTTTTTACATATACCATGCATTTATTTAATCATTCATTCATTTTTTTCTACTATGGGTTAGGTATGTGCTAGGTGCACATGAGATGGAAGTGATGGAAGGCATAGTTTAGGGACTCAAGGAATGTAGATTGTGGTCAGGGAGTTGGGTGAATAAACAAGTAAATATGATGATAAAGATTTGTCTAGGTTGATCTTGGAACCTAGAGGATGGGTTGATTGAATTTAGATGTGGTCAGGGGAAGGGTCCCTTAAGTCTCGGTGAGTTAGTACTTATTATCCAGGGAAGAGAGGAAGAAGGCATTCAAGCAAAGAGGAAGAATGATGGTTTAACACCTTAAGAGAACCTCAAGAAGTTTAGTGTGATCAGAACATAAGATACATGTTGAGAAAGAGGCTAGATGTAAAGGCTGAAAAGTAAGGTTGAAGCCAGATCATGAAGGATCTAATTTAAACTTCACAAGGCCTCTGTAAAGTAGGTAGTGTTATGCTTATTTTATAGATGAGGAAACATCCCTGGGGAGCTTAAACTTGTCCATGGCCACACAGTGAGAAGCACAGTAAGTACCAGGGCTTACTGTTCTACCAGTGTCTCACTACTACAAACAGAGGAGTTACTGGGTTTTTTGGGGTCTATTATGGCTCTTTTTGTTTTTAACAATACAGTCAGTCATTAAAGCTAAGGAAGTATTGAATTAGAAATGCTTAATGGTGAAGAACAATCCTATTTTAAGTACTCAAAAATTATTATTATTAATATTCATAAATAATAGCTCTTACTCTTATTATTATTAGCAAACAAGTTCCTATCTACCTATACAACCATGTGTTTAAAGTTTGTATTGAGTCTGAGAAAAAGATATTTAAAAATATATATATTTTTATATTTTAAAAATACGTTTCCATGACATGAATGAGATAGCCTTTAGCCAGTCCTTCTGAATATCCCCTAGTCCAGAAGCCTGTGGGATGAGACCTGATAGCTGAGGGAAATAGGCTAAGGGAATAGGCAGACAAGATGGGTGTAGCCTCATGTGGATTTTCATATGAGATTGGCCAAAACCATTTTGTGGCCAAAATCATTTCAGGAATAAGAATCCAAGAACAATGAGTGATTGGATGTCTTAGAGTGACTTACGACAGCAGAAACATTAAAAGAATTTAGTTTAGAACCCTTAAAAGAAAACTTGGCCATGCCTTATGCTCCTTGGGTGACGAGCAGGGGGAAAATAATCATTTTTTTCAAGGGAAAGTTTATTGAGCTAGGTTCCATCCTCCCTAGGAGAGGGCTAGTGTTAGGTTTTAGCTAGCTGTATGAGTGTATATAACTTTTATGAAATGGAGACAGCCTATGGATACTTAAAGGGACCCAACAAATTATGAAGGATTAAGAAAGACTTTAAGTATGGCCTCCTAAACTGAGCAATTGTGTGTGTGTGTGTCTGTGTGTGTTTGTGTGCGTGTGTGTGTATTTGTCTATGTTTGTGAGTAACCTCAGATTACTTTTGATCTGTAGTGTTCAATTCTCCAAAGTTGATCCCAAGTAAGTAAGCAAGAATTTTTATATGACTTTTTAGGTTAACATGTGGCAAAAAATGTTGGTTTTTTTTTTTAATATGAAGAGGATTTTCATAAAGTAACATACTGATTCCATTATGTCATCCAAACAACAATATCGACATTATGTTTCAAAGCAATAAAGCTTTAGAAACTATAAACTAATGTTTTGTATGTGAATTATATATACAAAATTTTAATTATGTTGAAGTAAAATCAATACCACATCATCAGCCTCTTAGCTCATGTGAGTAAATAGAACTGTGATCTTTAAATTTAATTGAGATGCTTAATAATTTATGCATTTTAAAATTTGTGACATGCTACTAAATCTCTCTATAAACCCTCCCTTCTACCCCCCAAATATTTTCAGATGATGCAGAATAGAACATGGGTTGCTATAGTAACTGTATGAGCTAAAGTAATATGCCCTGTAATAGTCATGAAATGCAAGGAGTATTATTATGAAGTCTGCGCTAAATAAATAAGGATCCAGAATGAATAAAAGGTGATACAACCATAAATAAAACTTAATTTTTTGTTGATCAACAAAATTAAATTCCAGGAATCACATTTGCTTTTTTCCACAAAATTTTGGCACACTGTTAATTGTTTCTTATAAGTGTTTAGTATGCTAAAATTTTGCAGCTAAATGTTTATGTGTGTTAATGGCATCCTTTTAGGCTTGGCTTAATTTTTTAGGAAATAACTTTGAATTGGTACAGTTACAAAAACTCAAAACACCCATATGATATGATCTCACTATTCTTTTAAGACTGATGAAACTCAAGAATCTCTGTTTAAGATGGTTTCTGTCTACTGCCTGTATCTTACACAAACAGATTCTATTTTTGTGGTGTGCTATTGGTTGTCACATCCAATATTATTGAATAAACCAAAGGACATTGATTTCATTAATAGTGTTAAATAAGGATTTGCTCTTCATTACATCGTTGATTTCATATTGAATTTGGGCATGCTTTTAAGAAATAAAATGCTTTCAACCATAAGTTTTACCTACTCTGTTTTTTTAACACATTTTTATAATTAATGGTGACAGTTGATTACAAAGGGATTCACTCCAAAACTGTAATAATTTCAAATATATTTATTGTGTGATTTTTGAATATTTTCAGTGTTTTGTGAATGACTCTTTCTCTATAGATTAACTTTCTTTTTTTAGATTAGCTTTTTGATGGCAGAACAAATTTGCATCCATTTAAATGTAATATCCCAATTATCCTTTATCCAAATATTAAGATGTTTTAAAATATATTCTGTCTTAAAATTTGTATAACTTGGAGATAAATTTTTACATACAGTATCATTTATTTTTATGAATTTTATGCTGTATGAAGAATCCAGGCCTAAAACAGCATTATTCTCTGGGAATACATTGATGCCAGAGCGATGTTAACCAAATACTGCATTGGTTCACCATTAGCACTATGGCTTGGCTTCCCATTTTTTTGTGAAATATTATAACAGAAAATTTTATTTTGATATTATTGCCAACTAAATTAATTAAAAAGACACCCAAACCATTGACCGCATGTTGAATTATTGGCAGAGACAAGTTTGCAAATTTGTACAAGTTGTGACAAGCACTGTTTGTGCTGAGAGGTTTCCATAGAATGGGAGAGGCAGAGCTCTAACAGAATAGTTTTAAGTATTCATGGAGATGAGGAAACTCATTGGACTGATCTTTCCAGAAGCTTGGCTATCAAAGGAAGGTCAAAGGGATAATTACAGAGAGATGTTGGGTTAAGAATGGGAGACACTTCTAGACTCAGAGAAGGTACTAACAACAGGGAGGAAGAGATTGCGTATTTCTAGAGAAAAGCAGGAAGATAACAAATGGAATGAGATATTGAACCTGGAATAATGGGAAGGTAGAAATTCAGAACCTAGGAGAAAATGATACCTTATGCTCTGAGACCGGTGTCTGAAGGTGCAGGGATAGGAAATGGAGGGAGTTCATGCTTTGTTTATTTTCTCAAGGAAGCAGGAGGCAAAATCATTTGTGAATCAAGAGGAGCAGGCAAAGCAATTTTGAGGGGTTTGAGAATGGAAAGTTTTGAAATGGCTGTTCTCAGAATTGGAGGTGAGATAGAAAAGGAGGGACAGGCAAGTAGTTAGCTGGATGTCGCTGAGACCCATTGAGTTAACAAGGCTTTCCTGAATGCTTGCTGCATGTTAAGTACTTAGTTAAGCTCTGAGGATACAGAAATGGAAAACGTGGTCCTCCGGAGTTTATAGACATGTATAATAAATCACTAGTTACCACATGGTTGCTGCTGTGGCAGCTGAGAGGAGGAATGTCTTTCTTAGCTTGGGAAGGAGAGAGAAGCAGATAAATTTTCCTAGAAGAAGAGCTTTTTAGACCCTTTTATGTGCTTTATATGTTTTAAACAAGATTATCTGGTTTTCAATCAAATTAACAGCAGAAAAAATTTAAGGGGTAGATTATGCACTAAATGACATCTTACAGGACAGTAGGAAATTAACAAACCACAAGACCTAAAAAATAAACACCAACATATTAGCCAGACTCTTTCAGTCGTTAGTGACCAAAATCCCATTCAGAGTAAATGAAAGAGGAAAATAAATGAAGTTGTTGATTCACACCATTGCAAAAATCTGGGAGTTGCTCCTGGTTTTAGGAATAGCTACATTTAGGTGTTTGAATAACATCATCAGGCCTGAGTCTTTCTATGTTTTTGAGAAGGGATTTTCCTCTTTACTCCAGCAGTTTTACACCATACACTTATAAGCATGTGTATTCCCCTTTGAGAAGGAAAATTTTCCCTTTTGTTTCAGCCATGTGGCAGACCCTCGAGTCCCAGGTTTAGGAAAGCTACATTCCCTCTGCAGTCTTCCCAACGCATCTGGTGAAACATTTGGCCTTACTATCACGGTAACAACAACAAAAAAAAATGCTGTTATCATTTTATTAAAACTTGGGGTAAATTTACTAAATCCACAATTAAAGTTCATCATAAATTCTTTCCATGGATTGGATTAGTTGAGTATTTTTTAGGTTTTCTTTATTCATAAATTCTAAAAGCTTCATCTTTATTAACAAAATAGCCACTAATTACTTGAACATAATCCTGAGTACATACCATGCATAACTCTAGGGTTTAGAGTTAATAATTTAAACAGTAGAAAACAGAAATATACATTTGAGTCTTATATGTAGATGTAGATGAAATCATCTGTGCTTCTTTGAGAGAAAGAATTTTTGTGGTTATACAGCTCTGAAGAGATAAACAGTATAAAATCTTAATCGCAGGGTCCTCCTTAACATTCACATGTACTGGCCTATTAACAGAGATCTTAAAGATTTTGAACTGAATATAATCCAAATAGCTATTGTACACTTTTCCTAATATTCTTTAATAATTTTAGGAAACTGTTGCGTGGTGAAAATTTAATATTAATATTCCTGAAGTTTTTTTTTTTTAAAAGCAAAATCATAGTAGCATGGGCTAATCTTAGACTATTTAACTACATTATGAGGAAGAAAATTGTTATATTGGGAAATTAGACAATTATATATATTTTATATAAGTAATTATTAATATTATGAATCATTTTAGTGTGCTTTATTACATATATTTGAATTTCTATATGTCTCTTTTTGGTTAAAATAATGACCAAGGATAACTATAAAATATATTGTTTCCTTTACCTGCTTTACTTTACCTACTTTATAGCTTTATTAACATTCATCTGTAGGTGAGCAATTAATGTTATTATTGGTATTGCTCTTATATTAATAGTAAGTCAAGTAATAAACTACTACATCTAGGGTGAAGCATACTATAATACTGTGATTTATGTAGTTCAATTTTATTACTGTAATAACAATGCTAACTTATTTTTGTGTCATTTAACATTGATATTTTTTAACATAAGAAACCATCACTATAATCAAGGTAATGAATATATCTATCCATTTAACATTAATAATTTATAATGCTTGGATTTTGAAACTATCATTGAGAGCAATTTGAAGGATGCAAACACCAGGATTGTTACAGATTTCCAAATAAATGTCCTTGTATATAAGGTTTAATTTAAAGTTTAAAATAAAAAGTTTAATTTAAAGTTTCTACACAACCTAGGGTAGGAAATGAAGGTTTAATCTTTACGGTCAAGATATATCTTCCCCTCTTTCCTAATTTGGTTTTAATTAGATAAGTTTACAGTTATGGTCAAAATTTTTTGACAGAGCAGGGCATTCTGCCCTCTATGTTTCTGGTCAGAGATTGAAGCTGTGTAAAAATAATAATAATAATAATAATAATTACCATTGTTATTTAAGCACTGCAGGTAGACAAAGTATGTTCAGTTTTGTAGGTTGTTCAGAACTTACAGTCTCAACCCCTGGGCCACACACCAATATTGTTAGGAACTGGGCCGCACAGCAGGAGGTGATCTGTGGGTGATTGAGTGAAACTTCATCTGTATTTGCACCTGCTCCCCTGGCCTGCATAATCGCATAAGCTCTGTCTCCTGTCAGATCAGTGGTGGCATTAGATTCTCATAGGAGTGCGAACCCTACTGTAAACTATGCAAACGAGGGATCTAGGTTGTGGCTCCTTATGAGAATCTAATGCCTGATGATCTGAGGTGGAGCTGAGGCGGTGATGCTAGTGCTGGGGAGCAGCTGCAAATACAGATCATCATTAGCAGAGAGGTTTGACTGAACAATAAATGTAGTGCACTTGAATCATCCTGAAACCATTCCTCCTCCCTTGGTCTGTGGAAAAATTGTCTCTCCCTTGGTCTGTGGAAAAATTGTCTTCCATGAAACTGGTCACTGGTGCCAAAAAGGTTGGGGACTGCTGGTTCAAAATATTAAAGATTAGAATATGAAAGCTGAGAGACTAGACAATTTTTTCAAGAAATGCTTCTTAAAGAAAATCACAGCAAAGATTAAGGGTTGGTGCTTACAATACAAAGGCAGCAAGCATTAAAATTCCACCAAAGACATTTTCTTGAGTAAAGATAGAAGATGCAAGACCCCTTTTGGCTGTGTATAAAGTGCAGATAAAGACTGACTGGGATGCCGTGGTATTGCCTAGGAGCAGAAGGAAGACTCACAGACAAAAGACGGCTGACCATTGAAAGGCTCTGAATTGAAGCCCCAAAGTCATTCCTCCCTGGCTAGTCATTGAGACTTTTATTTATTTTTTTAAGTTCCTGACTCAAGATGATAAAAGAGCAATAAGGAAATCTAGGCAAAGAAAAATAAGGATAAGAATACAAAAATGTATATGGGGATGAGGTGAGAACACAGAATTCATGCTGTGTAGTCCAGAACATTCAGAAATGACCTCAAATTTGCTTCTGAGATTTCCAGCAGCAAGCAAAAGAAAGGAAGTCAGATCAGTTGCAAACATCACCATTTTAATACGATTAAAACAAACAGTTGTTTTAAGTAGAAAAACTCTTCACTGGCACTAAAGAAAGACATTTCTTCTGTCAGTCCTTATATAGTTAAGGAAATGGTGGCTCCTCTCTTTTAGACTCAAATGTTAGGCAGAATCTTTTGATTTCCTAGAATACTAAATAAAAGTTGGAAATCTCTCAATAACATTGTAAAATGTTAAAAAAAAATGTTGCCAACATTATTTCATCCCTGGAAAAAATGTTTCTGACATTTTGAATCATGGTAAGAGTAGGTCATTGTTTTTAATACTAACTAGATGCCAGTAATAACATAGGTGCTGTCAACTATGGAAATATTATTTAACATATTTTATGCTATTTTGCAGGTTGCAAAGTACGTTCACATTTATTATCGCATCAAATTTATACAGTGTCTCTGGGGAGTAAATGATATTATCCCTATTTACAATGGTCTACCTATTGCTTTTGAGGTGGAGTGACTTTCTTGAACTCTCACATCAAAGAAGTGGTATGAGCTGGGACTCAAACCATGACCAATTTCTTAAAATAGTATGTTTTCCCCAGTACAGATACTACAGTTCAATTTTGCAAGGCAAATCTGCTGCTTAATAATTTATCATAGGTATAGGCATTTCTTTTCAATACTTATATATTAGCAGCATACTTTTATCTGTTGCTGTGATCTTGACAATGTGGAATAGGTTGGGGAATAATAGGCATAAACAAATAACTACCATTTATCAAGTACTTCATTTACTTATTACAATAGCTCTTTAAGGTGTATCGTTGCTTGCATTTTGCAGATGAGGAAACTTGTGTCAGGAGAAATAAAGTAGTTACACAGCTTGTATGTGGCAGAGCCAAAATTCTAACTAGGTCTGTCCAATTCCAAAGTCCTTGGTTTTGATCACCATGCTGTGTGGCTTGGCAACTGTCGTGATATACATCAAGCACATTTCCATGATGGTAGAGTTAATTAGGTGTGAGACCATTGTTGCTCTGCCCTTACCAGGAAAGTTACAGAAACTGTAGCTTTCTGCACTGGCTACTGGGTAAATGCCGACTTACTCTCTCTAAGGCTTATTAATGTTGGCAAACAGGGACAGGGCAGTTTTCTTACACTGGACTTTGTACCTGTATTTAAGAGCAGGGCTTTGGAAGTTGCCCAGGTAAAGCTGCCAGCTGATTTTCCATCGGGTCCCTAAAAGTGAATAGGGAAGTGAATGTTCCTGTATTTCTCACCAAGGGGACTGATGATATATGTCACAGTAGGACTTCCACTTTAGAATTCAGTGCATCAGCACCGTCTTCTTATGCTTCACTGTGGTGTTTGAGATGGTAAATGGTGCTGCCATTTTCTGGTTCAGAGAAATCATGGTTTTAGTAAGAGGAAGGGAGTGAGAGCAATGTGGTATTTTAGAATTCAAAGCACTCATTTTTTTCTCTGTAATTGTTCCCATCCACTCATACTCCCATGCTTTCAATTTATTTTTGTGTTCATGTTTTATGTGTTTCCTCAGGTGCCATGGTAGGTGCTGCAGTGTGTGCAAAAATGAGCCAAAAATAGCCCCTACCTTAAAGGAATTTATATTTCTGTAGAGGGTGAAGAGGGAAGATAAGTATTTTAATTTAAAAAAAAGCCCTCCAGACTACGTAAGCTAAATGCCCAAGAAAAATAGAACCAGGGCATTAAATGCATTAGTAGGCAGAGAGGTACAAATGAAATCAATAATGAGATGCTACTAAAGTGACAGTGAATATTTGGCAAGAGTTAGAAGGCCATACAGAGCCAAGCATTGGCAGAAATGTGGCGATGCAGGGGCCAACATTTACTGCTGTTGGTGGTGCATACTGGAACAGACATTCAGGAGAATGGTTTGGTATTACTTGGACAATAAGTTCACCTGTTCCTGTGATCCTGCAATTCTGCTCTTTAGTATACATCCCAATACAATTCTCAAACATGTCTATAACAGGTATGTATGAAGATATTTATATCTGGTGGATAGGAGTTTATTATCAAAAGTATAGACAAAATGTGGACAATGAGCATCATGCAAATGTTTAGAAGTTCCTGTGGCAACTTGGAAGGGTTGCAAACACAGCATAGAGAAATAAAAGAAGCAGAATGAGATCTATCACAGAATCCAGTTGCATAAATTAAAATGCATGCATAAAATAGTACCTATTTTGCAAGAACACTTATTAATAAAAAGATACATATTAAATATATAAGAATGGTTTCCTGTGGAAAGAAGGGGAATGGGGATTGGGAGTGAAAGGGAAAACAGAGGGACTATCCATGAACCAATAATTATAATGTGCCATTAAATGAGTAATACACCTAATTCAACCATCTATGCTAGGAAAACAAAAAAACCATAGAGATTAAATGGGGTAGCCAGTCATAACTTGAAGAATTCAGGAAATATTTTATGATGGAGATGGCATTTGAGCTGTATCTTGAAGAATGGGTAAAATTCTGGACGGATATTGGAGAGGATGAGGAGCTGGGACAGGCAGTATATAGTGGAATATAAGAAGAGAGCCTTCTGGGAGAGGGTTTGGGACCAGCAAATACCGGCAGTACAGTGGCAGGGGGCAAAGGTTCATTTAAAAGAGAACCGTTCACTTTGGTTGGAGCACAGGGTACGCATGTGAGGAAGTAATAATAGCTAACAGTTATTTAGCACAAAGTGCCAGGCATTGTGCGAGTCTTTTATGCACCGAATCTAATTAATCCTCACAATGGCTATATGACATAGACAATCTCATCATAGCCATCGTTGTTATCATCATCATCATCATCATCTCCTTTATAGATGAGGAAACCATGTCTCATAGAGGTAAGTAACCTTCCAACCACACATCCTGCAAGTGCTACAGTCGTGATGAAAAGCCAGGTATATCTTACTCTGCCATGTTAGACGCCCTTTCTCCAGAGACACTAGCGCTTTTGAAAAACAGGGCCATGCTGTTTATTCCTGTCAGTGTAGATGCACAGGGGCCTGGTGGTGAAGTGGTTAAAGAAGTCAAAACTCAGCTTTACACTAGGTATGGCTTTAATTACCCCCACTACTGATTAGTTAGATAGCAGAGAAAGGATATTTGAGAAGGAAGCTGCCCATATTATAAAGTCCTGCCTATATTATAAAGGCCTTTCAGCTCATGTGTCTCTCATTGAAATGATGGAGGGGCTCTGCCAACATCAAGCTAAATAAGGAGAAAACATTTATAAGCACCCTTTTAACTCTGTTAGAGCTATGTGTTCTGAAATCCCTTCAAGTAACAAGTGGGTAAGAACAAAAGGGGCAGAACTGGCCTTTCAACTACAAAGACTGAGGCTGAAGCTTTAGAGAGCCCCGTTTATCATACTGACTTGATACAGTTAAACTCCAAGCTCCTATGCAGTTAAAGATGGGGGAATGGCTGCAATGATAAGGTAGGATTCTGAGTCTCAGCATACTGAACAGGAATGTCGGACTTACCTTTCTGGGCAACATACGAATAAAATTTGGTTCATTGGAAATAACCTAATAGCTAGGTGAACATTTAGGCCAGTCACTATGGCTATTCCTATGTCTTGGAAAGTGACATTTGTAACATGAGAAACAGTTAAGTATAGAAGCCCACCAATGGAAAACAAAAGCCAAAATCTCCATGTGAACTAAAGTTTCAACAAGTCTGCTTTTTATTTATGCCTTCCTCTTTCTTATATCTCTACCCATTTCTCAAATACTTCCCTTGCTAGTTACACATCAAAACATCTGGGATTGGGCTTCCAGCACCTGCTCTATAGAAAGCAGAGAATGTCCTGCTGCAAATATGCTTTTAGATGGCAAAATTTAAATTAATATTCCCTATTTAGTTCAAAACAATATGTTTGAAAATCTGGTTCTTCTAAACAAACATGCAGCTTAAAAACAGTAACAACAGCAAAATTTTTAACAAAAGAAATGTCCAAAAAACAACGATCTTGATAAAAGAATAAAAAAATGAAGGATACAACATACAGACTGAAAACAGACTCTTCATAGTTTAGGTCTGGAAGACTCCACAGTACATCTGCTTAACATCTTGCAGTTTGAAGAACTCTGCCTTGAAAAACCTTCTGTACCAATGACACGCAGAATAAAAGGTTATGTTATGACTTTCAGATGGAAACCTGCAAAAGTTTATCTGCTGGACTGGACCGTTAACTATTACTACTTTTGATTCTTTTAAAAAGATTTTTCATGTGTGAATTATAATGAACTTTTAAAGTTTATATCAGCAAACACCAGAGAGAATTTTACTTGGAGAGAGTGAACGTACTGTGGAATGAATAGAATGTTTCAGTCGTGATGTTCAAATGGAACTAAAATCCCACCAGTAGGGATTTTATAGAGTGCATTTTAATAATGAGCATATATGACTATATATTGAGTTGGGAACAAAAACACCATATTTGAAATATGAAATTATTACCAAACTTCCACACTGCCAACATTTATTGAAAGTTTAGTTGAGAGAACAGGAGCATATTTGTTTTCTGGAGTGACTACAAAATAATGCCCCTATGTCGATGTGGCAAAAATCATACTTGGTAAAGAGGTGCTCTAGTTTGGAATAATATAGTGGAAAAAATAGAAATCCTTTTTGAGATCAGTTTGCTGCTGGAATTGTATCATCTTTGCTTACAATATACTTGACTCTGGGGGTAAAAAAGAGGGGGGCAGTTTCTATTCCCACCAGGTTCTCCTATGTAGCTGTCATGTGGATGTGCATTTTTTTTTTATTTGTAGGAAGGAGATGCGTCCTTTTCCCTCAGCCACCCAGTAGACTTGCTGCCAGCCTCTTGCCTCTTGTGCCCTCAGCATCCAGCAGACATAGCACAGATACACTATTTGAAGCTCACTTTGCAGCAAGTGGGTGTGTGAGCAAAGGAGGGAGAGCGTTTCCTTCTGAGACATACACACCCTCTGACCCAGACAAATCTGCTCTGCAGCGGGCTTGCTGCAAGGGATTTTCCATGTGCATCTTATTATGCCGAAGCTGACCATGGTGACAAGTTCCACATTTAATAACTATCTGTCTTTTCTGAAATTTCACATTCTCTTCTCTTTGTAGGGAAGGTGACGTAATACTCTATTTCTTGTGTAAACAGTATCATTCAATTAGAAGGTGTCAGTTTTCCCTTGTGTACCATGAAGGCTGCATTCTCCTCGCTCAGGTGCCATGATAGACTTTGGTTATGTAGTGATTACCTGAGCTTTTGGGGACAGCAGGGTGCATATACTGACATTGTTAGTAGCCAGAAGTTTTCACTGGGGAAATAAGTTTAGTATACTGTTATTAATTTGGTTTAGAAAATAGCTGCAGAGTGTTCAGACGAATAAGACATAGCAGAACACATGGTCTTCATTATTCAATAACTGTCCCTCTGCAAAGGAAACATGGTCTATTTCCCATTTGAGAAGGAGCTTACAAAAACTAGTAAATATGGAAAGAGGGCTACACATGTACTATAATTTTATTGAATAGTTCTCCTCATGTACTTATACAGCTCTCCCCTGTCGCCCTCAAACGCGCTCACACAACATGTCCACATAGATGTATTCCCAGCTGGTATTAGCATAATCATTACCACATTATAAACAAACCTGTGGAAAAATAGGCTGAGAGACTTTGATGGCTTGTTTTATAAATGAAGGAAGGTGGGGGTGGAGAAGCAGATATTTTTGGAGCAAATTCTTCTTTTTCCTCCCTCTTTAGAAATAATAGCTTTGCTCTCATAAACCTCAATTGATAGCATGGACAGAGGAGGTAGAGTTGAAGACAGTCATGACATATTCGGTATTTCTGGACAGACGTCGGTGAAAGGTTTTCTATGGAGCCTCTCTGTTGAAAGAAGTCCTCATTTGATGATGGAAATGTTGAGCCTTTCTTTTTTTCTTTCCTATTGGAGCACACGTGGAATACTTTTTTTGTTCTGGTTTAATATAGTTTCTGTTGGTCAAGGTCTCTGGCTCTTTCTTCCTTTCTCTATTATACTTTTTCCTGGAGTTGACTAGATGAGAAATCTTAACTTAGTGGCTAATTCCAAGTTTACTGCCAAGACCAGAAATAAAATATGATGTAAAATATGGCCCTACCTGAAAGCTTCAGGACATTAAATACTGTTAGATCCAGGTTTCGTTGTAAAAAGAACCCAAGACAAAGGAAGGAAAAGAATTTTATGAAAGTAAGAGCTGGTCCATGTGTCCAGGTTCTAAGAGATCAGACAACAGGCTGAAAAGAGATTTAGAGTGCTGCCCTTTTTTCTTTTTTTCTTTCTTTTTCTATTTGATTTTTACAAGAATACAGAGAATAACTAAGTTTGCTAGCCTCAGAAGAATCATGGATGTGTTCTTTTAACTTCTGACTCCAGAAATACCCAGAGAATTGTATGATTAGGATGAAGATGGCATTAGTGAATGTGGTTGGGGCAATGGACTCTCTGTGGACTTATTACATCTTCTGTGGCCTAGTAATTTGTTTGTAAGATTGTCATAATTTGATCAGGTAGGCTCAGCCATGTGTATCCACAAAACCAGAATCACATGTAATGTGGATCACATGAATATCAACATCCAAGAAATTAATCTTCAAGTACTGTAGTCAAATGTCTTTCAACTTTGACATGGAATTTCTATTTAGGATAAATTTAACATGGTTCTTTCCCCTGGGCTATCTCAGGCTCAGATATATGTTATTGCTACATGTAGCAGGTCTTTGGAAAGGGTGCACACATATCACACTACCATGGCTGTTTGGACTACTGGAACCTCACTTTAACCTCCGTAGGATATCCTCAAATTGCATCAAGTGCTGTAGTTACTTAATGTTTCATTATAAATAAATTATCTGATACGAAATGTGTTATTCTCATAAATTAGATTATTCCATGGTTAAGAAAGATAATTAGATCAAAACAGGCCTATTTTAAAGTAATGTGCCTATTTTTCCATTATATGTTTGCAAAGTTAATAAAGTAATTGATATTGCAAAGACTTTGCCAAAAGGCAGGGTATTTCCAGGCCTTACAATTAAACCACGATGTCTAAAAGAGCTTGCTTAATGTATTATTTATTGAGCATTGATTGAATATTCAGTGTAGTATAAGAAAACAAAATTAAGCCAATGTAGTCACAGTTGAAAAAAAGCCTTTAAATATTATTTCTATTGATAGTAGAATCTTGTATTCATAGAACAGAAAAAAAACAAAACAAAACAAAAAAACCAACAACTGGGGGGTTTATGGTCTAACAAACACATATTATGGATGAGGAATCAGAGGCTTAGAGAGGGGAAGTGACTTACCCCAGGGCATAATAGTCCACTTGAGTTAGAGCTCAGTCCTATTGATTTCTTGAGAACCATAATCTGTCCTTTCTTACTGGTTCCCCCCAGGCCATCCACCCATCCTTTTTGCCCACTCTCTGCAGCATGTTTCTTGCTGTATCCTTAGCCTCTGGCCTTGCCCAACTCCAGTCCACTCTACATGCCACTATAAGATTACCTTTCTTTAAACATTTTTTATCATGAACACATTCTATATTAGCATTCTCCAGAGAAATAGAACCAATAGGATATATGTATGTGTGTATGTGCATATACATATTTAGAGATTATAGATATATAGATATGATTTATTATTTAATATAAGGAATTGAATCAGGTGATTATGAAGGCAAAGAAGTCCGAAGATCTGTAGTTGGCAAGGTGCAGACCTAGGAGAGCTGGTGATGTAGTCCCAGTCCAAGGGCAGGAGAATGTCCCAGATCAAGCAGTCAGGCAAGCAAAGTTCCCTCTTATTCAAGATTTTTGTTCCATTTAGGTCTTTAATTGGTTGGATGAGAGCTACCCACATTAGGGAGGGAAATGTGCTATATACCATCTACTGATTTAAATTTTAATCTCATTGAGCAACAGCCTCACAGACACACTCAGAATAATGTTTGACCAAATATCTGGGCACCCCTGGCCCAGTGTTCAAGTTGACACATAAAATTAACCATCACACCTTCCTTAAAAAGTTATAGTGGCTCTATTTTTCTTTTCCTTTTATGTAGAGCATTTCATTTATATGAAAGCTTTTTGATGGACTTGATCTTATTATATCTTATTTTGGGTACAGAGAAGGGAGGAGGGAGTGCTGACTTTAAGTGCCAGATTGCTCTGAGGTACTAAAATAATCTTTTCGTGTTTATTTTTTTGTTATGAAAGAAACGTTTATCATTAAAAATTTCAGATAATAGAGATAAGCAAAAGAAGGGAATATTCTCCTTAATTCAAGAAGATCAGAGGTAACTTCTCTTTATAGCTTTCTTGAATTGTGTGTGGGGTTTTGTAAAATATTAGAAATAATATACATTCTTATATATTATCATCTTTTCCCATTCACACACACACACATACCTATGAAAGGATTCTATTTAGTCATTTCATTTTATTTGCTGTAAGAATGTTCTATGACTTGTTTAATCTAGGGTTAAATATCAAGATTGTTTCCAATTTATGCTGAGATACAGCTTTGTACACGGAGCTGTGCGCACATGTCTGGTTATCCTTGTAGAGCAAACTCTTACCAGTGAAATTTTTACTTTACTTATCACATCAACTCTCAACTATTTGCCTAATTTTAACCTTATAATACTAGCTATATTTTCCACAACTTTCTAACACAAATCTTCCATTTAGTGACCTTGGTTTTATACTGTCTTGTATTGTTTACTTTTTTCATGTGTTAATTTTAGTCTTCCAAATAAGCTATCAGTTCTTTAAAAAAAATTTTTAATAGATTTTATTTTTTAGAGGAGTTTAAGTTCACAGAAAAGTTGGGTGGAAGGTACAGACATTTTCCATATATCTTCTGCTCCCACACATGCACAGCCTCTCCTGTTATCAATGTCCCCCATCAGAATGGTACATTTGTTGCAATCGATACATCTATATTAACCCATCATTATCCCTCAAAGTCCATTGTTGACATGAGGGCTTACTTTTAGTGTTGTATGGTATATTCTATGGGTTTTAACAAATGTGTAATGACATGTATCCATCTACCCATGTGATATCATACAAAACAGTTTCACTCCCCTAAAAATCTGCTGGGTTCTGCCTGTTCATCCTTTTCTCCCTTCTAACACCCATTAAACACATGTCTTTTCTATCTGCTTATTGAAGGGAAGAATTATATTTTATATTTTTGTGTCTAGTCGTAAGCCAATATGGAATAATTAACTTGTTAGTAAAACTTACTGTGGGTTAACTATTTTCAGTTCAAAAGACATTGTCTTGTGTAGTTTCTATTAGCTTTGAAAACTTGACTCTTCACAGCACAATTTAAATGTAAATAGTAAGTTTCTCAAACTTTCCATCAATTGACACATATTATTGAGCATTTTCTTTGTGTAGATTATTGCAATGGTCATGTTTGTGAGTGCAATGAAATAGAAGGATATTACTTCTACATGTAAACATACAGCTAACAATATAGGATACAAATTGTTTTGAGCACACCTGTTCTTATCTTTACATGGTGGTCTGTCAGGAAAGATGCTGCCCTTTGTGAATATGACATTTCCTGTCCCTTTATTGTTTGGACTTTTACTTGATATTTGATCAGATGACCTAGACTTTCTATAGGCTTAACTAATAAATTATGGATAGAAAATATTAAAAACAAAATTCTTTCTGTAATAACAAAGAAGAAACAATAAGTCTTAAAGTAATGGCTAAATTTAATTGATAACAAATTGGAGCAAGCGTTAAAGAAATGGAAGCATTTGGCTGAAACTGTCTAAGAGGAAAACAAAAAGATGATAAGATAATGTACCTTTGCCGAAGGAGTTTACGATCTGGTGGGAAATTTGGATGCATGCAACTCTTTAGTATGTCAATTTCCAAAGTTGATGTGATCAGACATAAGCATAATATGGTTCAAACATATAGGCAAGAACAATTATTATGACCCAGAGAATTTTTATTCATTGAGAAAAAGACATTCGAGCAGAACCTTGAAAGATAAATATGATTTTCATATGTGAGTTGTGGAAAGAGAATTCTAAGTGTGGGGATAGCATGAGGAAACAGTATAGACATCTGAACATACGGAATTGTTTCTGGAATGTTGACAAGTCTAGTGTAGCAGAAGAAAGGGATGAGGGGAGAGGAAAGTGGAAGGTAGATTGGAACAGATTCTGAGAAGTATTCAATACCATCCTAAAGGAGTTCAGAATTCATTTTACAGGAACTGGAAAGAAAGTAGGAGAGGATTTTAAGCAGGAGATAGCATGAGTGGATTTATCTATTAGGATAATTACTCTGTCACAAAAGATGTAAGGGCTAGACATTGGAGGCTGAGAGAACAGTTGAGAAATTTTACAAACAATAGTTCAGGATGGCTATTAATATCAACAATCATAAATTGTTATTATAGTAGTGGTTCTACTACCTGATCAAGAGAATTTAAACCCTCCTTGATTTTTTTCTGTGACTTTAGGTCCTCCAGTGCTTTAGGTCCTCCAGTGCTTTTATGGGATATCAATGCCTTATATCTTATTTTATGCTATTGATTGTATTTCATCACACAGGCAGGGAGTGTTTGTGTTGTCTTTAGTGTTGCTGGTGGTACTAAGTATTCCTGCTATCTAACAATCTGGAGTTCTTCCCTAGAATACCTAGGCTTTCATAAGGTTGCATTTGCTTTCTGACATAAATTTTGCTCCATCTCAGCTCTTCTCTTCTCAGATAAGAAGGCAGGAGTAGAGGCAGATTCCATTAAGAGCTGTTTATTCCTGTTCGGGTAGAGGAGAGCAACTACTGACACCACCCTCACGAGGCATTTGGTATAAATACAGTGTCTCTACTGTGCTCTTACCATGAGACTTATGACCAGAAAAGGTTTATCTGAGAACCTTGCACTCATACAGTATGGAGAAAACATTAACTAAATGTGCTAAATAATTATTTGAACATTTCAAAGAAATACAAATATACTTCCCTTTGCCCACTAATTTCAAATCACTTAGAAAGTTCTCCCTTGTCAAAATAGCCATTGTTCTTTCCCTTTCTGTTTTACTCTCATTGTCGCTTTTGCTGTTTTGTGAAGTGTTCTGGATGAAAGGTTCCCAAACATTTCACCCTTTTTCATCAGGATTCATTCACTATATTACTGGAGCTCTCCTGATCTGGCTACAATGTCTTACTGAAACACTTTTGCCTTCTCTTTGACTCACTGTCCTTGCTTTCTCTCCTTGTCTCTTGTCTTTTCAAGCCCCTGTGGCAGCCTCCTCCAGGCCCTTCATCAGCCTGCAATGCCCCATGTCTTTGCAATGACTTGTGGCCCAGAGGCCTTCCCTAAGCCCTTCCTCTCCCCCCTCCACAATCCAATGGGCATGCTCCTTACCTAACAGCGTCTCCTAGGACCCCCGACTGTCTTCTTGGAACACTCTTGTTTTATGGATTCCAACCTTCTTGTCCTCCTATTTACCACTCCACCCTTTGGTGAAATCCTTAATGAGGGTTTTGGCCTTTGTGTTGAAAAGCTTCTTTCTGGTAGAAAAGGCTTAACAAAGTTTCTGCTGAATATAAAGTTCTATTTATCTTCCTGTTGGATATCCTGTCTCTCTGGAGAGAATTGACTTCTAGGCTGAATGCTACCGGGAATGCTATCAATTCTGTAAACATATTCAACCTATACTCACATATAACTTTAAAACATCTTTAAGCTATCTCTCACAAGGTTTGTAAACAGAGAAGTAGTTTAAATCACGGGGAAGTATACAATCTAAAACAGACAGAAAGAGAAATAAATACATACTGTGTTTGGCCATAATAAACACTGACAGTTCAGGCTGAAGTACATCCATCATTCATTCCACATACACCAGTGGATGCCGGATGCACCCGGTCCCGTAGATGGGGGCAATAGAAGCCATACATACTTCCTGTCCACAAGAAGAGACCATCTGGTTGGAGAGACAACATAAGCACGGATGACTGATTACAACATGGTAGGATAAGTGTCATCATACAAACATGTAAGATAATCTTGAGGACCCAGACAAGAGAGTCAATGAATCTAACCAGCACAGGAAGCTGGTCTGAGGTGGTGGTGCTCAGCCGGCCAGCCAGAGAAAGACAGAAAGAGTGAAAAAAGTGAGCGTCCACAGGTCCACATTACACCTGGGTTGCGAGGTGTAAGAGGCTCCTTTCAGCTCGATTACACAGTCTATCAGAATCATTAAACTTGAGCTGCGCCATCTTGCAACGCTTTATCAAACTTTAAGGGTCCAGATTTTCTAAAGAACAAAAGCATCTATGAGGTGCTAGAGGATTGTTCTTGAGAGGTCATAGGTCGCTGTTCCCCATGTCGCATGACACTTTCCCTTAACAGCATGACAGCCAAGCGGTAACATCTGTTTCTATGTGACTACACTGTGATACATTGAAAGGGACAGGCAGTAGTTTAGTGCAGCCTGCGACTTGTGAGGAATTTCATATGGAGAGAATTCTACTCTGTGGTTCTGAAATTAGGGAAAAGAGGAAGTTGCTTTTATTACTGTGGCATAAGGGGGCCCTCTGCCCTAGATACCTCTTTCTTTTTCTAATTTGTAACCATTTCCTGACTGACGTTCATGTTGCATACTTTCTTCATAAGTTACCCGATGCTTATATCAGTTAATGGCCAGGGCGGCGCTCGGCAAGCCTGGAGCAGAGTCCCCGCACCTGGACTCACACTGCTAATAGATCACACAGGGCCGGGTGATGGCCTGCGAGGACAGCTGGAACAGCTCAACCCCATTCATCTGTCACGATTACCATGCGTTGGAGGTTTGCCTGGCTTGCTCCACTCATTTCCTTTGTCAGCATGACTAAGATCAAAGTGCAAGAAGGATACATAAATGATAACCTAGAACTTTGCCCAAACACAGAGGCTACTACTATCTGGGCAACGTCTTCCATCACGCTTTCCCCAAAGGCAAGGAAGGAAAAGGGCAAATTATGTTTAGGTATAGCTTTTCCTGTATAGCTACTTCCAACCACCCCGCTCGCTTTGTTTCCTGAACCCATCATAGTTGTATTAATCAATTGGTTCAGGGATTTGAGATTTCCTGACCTAATCACAGGATTTGGGAAATCCTGATTTCTGTTTATATGACTCTGTAGCTGTGATTGCAGACTTTGTACCTGGCTGGACAAAACATCATTCCTTCCCTATTCAGAGTTTGAGATGGCTGGCCATTCTCCTGAAGAACGAGGGTGAATTGTCTGGGCTTGTCATCGTAAACAGAACATAATTTACTTCCAGAATGCATTTTATTTAAAATAACATGAAAAAATGTTAGCAATGGCAATAATAGTTATGGAAATGATAAGGCAGGTAATAATTACTTTTGGGCTTGTGTTCCAGGTTAAAAAAAAATACCTTGCAGTGTGTCTGAATTTACTCGTATCATGCTATATATTTTCTGTTTTCAATATAACAGTGGTATGGTTGCAAGTTAGGGAATAACTAGGAATTAACTAGGGAATCATTCTCTTAGGAAAATCACGTTCAGATAACACAAAAGATCTTTATTTAGTTAGCAAAACGTATATGCTCTCTGGATTGATGTTGTCTCTGAGAGAACATATATAGAAAAATGTGGAAAGTGGAGTTTGCATGATGCCACTATTGGACATGCTTAATGTTTTCTTTATCAAGATAATTTTTTATTTTTCTAATAACAGGTATTCCTCTGTGGATTTACAGAAATCATAGCTAGTCTATGAGATTCCCGTGTTCCTTTCTAAAAGCAAATATCTGTATATTTATCTATATCTATAAAGATATAGCTATGTATATCTCTATCCCCCACCCCACACTGATAATCCTTAACTGATAGTGGGAAGCTAAAGTATAGATACTTCCCACAACACCACCTCCTTTACTAAGCTGCCACATTATTTGTGTGTGTATGGGAGATTTGGAAATATGGAGGATGTCCCCAATCAGAGTACCCCATATCAGGTAGGAGAGCAGCAATCCCTGGAGCTCAGACAACTCAGATTAGATCTTCCTGGTGGGCTCTTGTCAAACCTGACACTTAACTTCTCCATGTTTCATGTCCCTTACCTATTAAATGGTGCCAATTATGACTGTCACAAAGGATTATTAAAAAGATTAACTTAAAAGAGATAATATGTGAAGAGAAATTGATTAGTACATTGAACCCTGGCTCTGGGGTCAGCAGTCTGGATTTGAATCCAGGCTTTTGTACTTAAAAGCTGTATTACTTTGTGCAATGCATTTAATTCTCTGTGCCTCAGCAATAAAAGATATAAGGCATGTAAGTAGCGTAGTGCCTGCCACATGATAAGCACTCAATAAATATTTGATATTAGTATTAAATTGTGAAAATTGTGCAGATGTTAACTTTTTAATGATGAGCTGATAATAAGACAATTCCTAACTCTGAGTGTGGATGGTTTCTCTAAGATTATTATAACTGATCTAAATGGTTTAGTGCATGTAGAATAGCACTTTGTTGATTCATAACCTGATAACTTTGTGAGGGAGTGAGTGTATTTGTAGATTTAAGCTAAAAGTGTGATTGCATGCATTTTTCTTAAAGACACCTGGAATCATTTAGCTTGCCCGTGTTTCAGAATTCTTCTACAGTAAATGTGGGTTACACCATTTGTGTAGTTGTACTTTCTTTGTACTATTTTTTACTGTGTGCATACTTTTAATGAGCATTGTTTTTTTTTTTTTTCATCATATTATGGAGGTACAAATATTGTTAGGGTTACAAATATAGCTCCTGCCCCCTCCCTCCCCCCAATGTGTCCAATCCCCCAGTGGTGTGCATCACACACGTTATGGAAGCATACACCCCTTCACCCCTTTCCTCCTCCACCCTCCCGCCTGCCCACCACCCGATAAAAAGTTTTGTTTTGTTTTTTGACATTTTGGTTACATTGTATATCTTTGCCTCTCCCTAAGAAGGGTTAGAGTTATGCCCTTCCCCTCCAAAATGCTCGACACATCCCTAAGATTGGGTCCCCTCCCACCCCCCGAATCCCTGGTGAGCATTGTCACCATTTGAAAACCATAGTTTTAATCAGTCAGTACCAATTTGATGGCGAGTAGATGTAGAGCCCATTTTCCATGTCTTGTGTCGCCTCACTTTGGATAACGGGCTTAAGCTTAATCCAAGATAGCATAAACAGTGCTAGCTCACCCTCATTTCTTAGGATTGAGTAATATTCCATTGTGAGCATATACCACATTTTAATTATCCACTCATGAATTGATGGGCTCTTGTGTTGTTTCCATGACCGTGCAATAGTGAATTGTGCTACCATAAATATTCGGGTGCAGATGTCTTTATAATAGAATGTCTTATGCTCTTTTGGGTAGATGCCCAACAATGCTATTGCAGGGTCAAATGGTATTTCTATTTCTAGCTGTTTGAGGTATCTCCAAATTCTTTTCCACAAAGGTTGCACTAATTTGCAGTCCCACCAGCAGTGTAGGAGTGTTCCTGTCTCTCCGCATCCTCGCTGGCATTTGTTGTTTTGGGATTTCTTGATATAGGCCATTCTTACTGGGGTTAGGTGGTATCTCATTGTGGTTTTGATTTGCATTTCTCTAATAATTAGAGAAGTTGAGCATTTCTTTATATGTTTGCATACCATTATTCTGTCTTCTTTGGAGAAGTTTCTTTTCATTTCTGTCAAGTGACCATTGTTTTGAGGGTAAGAATGAATTTGATGCTTCAGCTGAAAAGCAGACTTTTGAAGAAGAGATGCATTGCATTTATTGATACTTACAGTCTGCATAAAAATGGTCCCTGGTCTTTCCTTAGCCAAGCATTTGCCAATTTTATCTAAATAGATTCTTGTATATTTTCCTCATATCCAGAGTTCTACTTCTGAACCTTGTAGCAGACTTTTCCTCTTCCACGATCTCTCCTTTCTAATCCATTTTCACAACTTGCCAGAGTCACTTACCTAAAGTGCAACCTCTGTTCATTTCACTCCCAAGTCTAATGGCTCCTCATCCTGACCCAGTGTGCCTGTCCCCAAAATATTATGTTCATGATGCTATTCTGTATATCCTGTCCCACTGAACTCTGGCTATTATCTCATAAATCATATTTCTTATATTTCATATTCATGGTCACTTCTTAACCCTGTTTCTGTGGGAAATATCTGGTCTTCTATATGGTATTTGACATATGATTTCAGACTATAGTGATGCTGCCTGCCCTCATCCTCTATTGGTTAGTCGTTTTCTGAAGCAATGTGGGTATTTATGAGCTCCTGGAGTGGGCCCAGTTCCCAAAGAAGAAGGATGATCAAGAACTCCTCAAACTTCTAGGAAGCGGGTAAGGAGGATTGCCAGCATCATGGAGGATGGCCACCCTCTGAACAATGAAATCCTTCTTGTCTGTCATTTTTTCTCACTAAACAGGCCCCATGGAATTCTGGATCACCTGAGCTTCAAGCTTGTTGTTGACAAAAGGCTGCTCTGTGGATGCCTGTTCCTTCAACTATTCCAAATTCCCTTTTCATTTCTGGCTGTTATTCACTGCAGGCTAGGAGTGTGGCTGCATAGAGTTGGGCAGGCTACAGGGTCTTGGGTGGCCTCCTGCCCATGGTGCACATGGGGCCACAGTCCTAGGTATGGTAGAACAATGTCTCTCCAACTTGAGTATGCATCAGAGTTACCTGAAGTGTTGGTTAAGACACAGACTACTAGACCCCACCCCTGAGTGTCTGATTCAGTAGGTCTTGGGTGGGGCCTGAGTCTAGAATTGTCTAGAAGTTTACATCCCCAGCAGAGTGATCTGCAGCCAGTGAATATTGCAGCAGTATGAAAGCCCAGCTCCCATGCCTGTAGGTGTACACACACTCCACAGCTCTCCAAAGGATCAGGCTGAGGCAGGGACTTCACCTGACATCACACTGTTTGGTTTCTTCCCTTTCTCTATCCTGCTTTCCTTGCTCCCTTAGCTGGTTTTGCCCAGCAGCACTTCCTTAATAGATCACTTGCACACTAAATCTTATCTCAGGTCCTGCTTCTGAGGAACTGGCAGGTGTGTATGAATATTTGTTGAATGAATGAATGCTTAAAAAGGAGTACAGCATAATAGGAGCATGGTCTCTGGAGCAAGACCACTTGGGTTTAGATCCCAGTTCTATCACTTATCAGCTATGTAACCTTGGATGAGTTATTTAACTTCATTGTGCTTCATTTCTTTATCAATAAAATGGAGTTCAAATAGTACTTTATATCAGGTTATTATAAGGATTAAATCAATTAATACTTGTAAAGCATCTGGCATAGAGTAAGTGATAGTTAAATGCTTATAAGAACAAATTAAAAAATAAATGAATAACAAGAAATTAAAGGATTCATAAGGAAATAGAAAGATATCTTGTGTTTTTGGATTGGAAGATGATATTGTTAAGATGACATTACTACTCAAAGTGATCTAGAGATTCAGTGCAACCCCTATCAAAATCCCAGTGGTATTTTGGCAGAAATATAAAAATCCACTCTAAAGGCAGCTCAAATATCCAGAACAATCTTAAAAAAGAACAAAGGTGGAGGAATCCCACTTCCCAATTATAAAATTTACTTCAATGCTACAGTGATCAAAACATTGTGGTCTGGCATGCAGACAGGCATATAGACCAATGTAATGGAATAGCGAGCCCGGAGACAAACCCATACATAGGTGGTAAACCGATTTTGACCAAGGTGCCAAGATGAAAACTGGATCTCCACATGCAAAAGCATGAAACTGAACCCTTACCTTATACAAAAATTAACTCAAAATGGATCAAAGATCTATTTGTAAGAGCTAAAACTATAAAACTCATAGAAGAGAACACAGGGAAAAATCTTCATGACATTGGATTTCTTGGATATGACACCTAAAACACAGATAACAAAAGAAAAAATAGACAAATTGAACTTCAGCAAAATTAAAAAAACTTCTGTACACCAAAAGACACTATCAAGAGAGTGAAAAGACAACCCATAGAATAGCAGAAAATATTTGTAAAACATACATCTGATAAGGGATTAATACCCAGACTATATAAAGAACTCCTACAACTCAACAAGAAACAACTCAGTTAAAAAATGGTCAAAGAGACTGGATGGACATTTCTCCAAAGAATATATACGAATGGTCAATAAGCAAATGAAAAAATGCTCAATATTATTAGTCATTAGGAAAATGCACATTAAACCCACAATGAAACATCACTTTACAACCATTTGGATGGCTATTACAAACAAAAAGCAAATTGGAAAATAACAAGTTTTGGCAAAGATTTGGAGAGATTGTGCAAAATGGAAATGTAAAATGGTACAACTCCTATGGAAAACAGTTTAGTAGTTCCTCAAGAAGTTAAACATATAATGACCGTATGATCTGATAATTCTACATCTAGGAATTACTCTCAAAAGAATTAAAAACAGAGACTCAAACAGACACTTGTATATCAATGATCAATATCACCATTATTCACAATAGCCAAAAGATGAAAACAACTCAGGTGTCCATCAGCAGATGACTGTATCAACAAAAAGTAGAATACAATGGAATACTATTCGTAAAAAAGGAATGAAATTCTGATACATGCTATAACACGGATGAACTTTGAAACATTATGCTAAGTGAAATAAACCAGGAACAAAAGGGCAAATATTGTTATGATTCTACTTATATGAAGTACATAGAAAAGGCAAATTCATAAAGGTTGAAAATAGAATAGAGGTTACAAGGGATTGGGGAGGGGTAGTGTGAGGAGTTATTATTTCACAGGTAAAGAGTTTCTGTTTAACATGATAAAAAAAGTTCTGGAAGTAGTGATTGCACAACATTGTGGATGTACTTAGTGCAATTGAATTGTATACTTAAAAAATGTTAAAATGGCAAATTTTATATTATGTATACTTTACCACAGTAAAAAAAAAAAAAAAACATTAACTCTAGTCTTGTATTTTGCTATTCCTATTCTGCCTGTGGGACTTTGACATCTTTATCACTGATGTTTCTTTTCTCTCTCATGAAGGAAGTACATGTGGGCTATCTATGAGCATTTAAACAAAGTGTCTGGATAGCTGTGAATTTTTAAACATCCAATTAAAAGCATAGGAAAAAACCACTGTGGATAGACATGACTAAATAGAGGAATATTAAATTATTTGAAAATTCTTTAGGTTTACTCAGAATTTGCAATAAAGCCACGAATGCAGCCAGTCCATTTTAATTATTGTTGCCATAAAGCAGACTGAGCCTGGAGTTTTCTTCAGTTTTACTGTTTATGATTTTATAAAAGCTGTCCATATGGGTCCACTTGGTTTGGGCTCATAGGCAAATTGGTCTCCAGCCATATGCTCCATCTCCTTACGTGTCACACCTCTCCATAGAGCTGAAATGGTACCCTGAAGAGAAACTTTTAAAAAGCCCACAAATTTTAATTTAGATTTGGCAATCACTGTGCTGTGGTGTTTGAGTATTTTAGACTTAGCAATAAATAATGTTTTAAAACTTCCAATGTTTTGTGTCTTACTTGCCATGTTCTCTGTTTGTATCCATAGGCAAAAGCTCTAGATGTCACAGTATGTGAAGTATGATAGAGTCACTCAGTGGTTAAGATTGTCCTTCCCATACCATAGCCTCAAATTCTCCTCGTTTTTATCATAAATGGTGAAGTGAAATGAAAGAAGGAAAGGGAAGAGAAGGTGTATTTGTTTATGAGATAATGACTCTTAAGGAATTGGTTAATAAGTTTGACTAATTAGTCTCTATGATGTTTTCTCTGATATACTTTTGCATATTTGTTTTACATACTTTTATATCATTGTCTCAAAGACCTTTTGGTCTTCATCTGGGCAGCACAATATTGTGGGTCCGTATGACAGAGAACTGACCCCATCAACTGTATGTTATTTACATCAACTTTCACCAAAAGGAATTCAATAACAACATAAGGCCAAATTCCATTTAATAACTATTGAAACTTTAGCCAGTCTCACACTTGTTTCAAACAAGACTACCTAAAGTCCATTCTGGAACAAGCCAAGGTGTAAAGAGATAAAACAATAATATGTTCAAGTATTTAATGCAAAAAGTATTAGTCTCTGGATTTGTAGCAATGTATTTTAACCTTTTCTATTTGGATTCGAATTAGCTCTTCTCCTGTTGTTGGTCAAGAGATCTTAGGTGAAAGGGTAGTTTGTTATGAATTATCCTGTTTAAAACATGTTGATGGCACCAGTGGCTCTGTTCTGGAGAGTATAAATATAACACATCTTCCCAGCCTGTGTGCATGGAATTAACTATGACAAGAAATGAGTGGCCCTAAGCAAACAGCAAGGTTTACCACATGAGTGTTTAGGCAATACTGACTGGTTGAAAATCTGAGCATTTACGAAGTGATACACACACACTCCCACACATATGCATATATATATGTATACACACACACACACGCTATATACCTACATATATGTTTTCCCCCTACTTTTTGTGTGGAGGGCCTTGTAGATGATGACATGCACAGAGAGACAGAAGAAGGAATGGCTGAGGGCAGCATAGAGATGTGACTTATAAAACTTGTTTCTTTGGTTACTAGCTCTTTCCACACAAGGCAGAGAGTGATTCTTGCTGAGAGTTAACATTATCAGAACATACTCCCTTATGGCAAACAAAGAGTTCCTGGAAAGACTTTTAGGAGTGATCTATCTTAAATTAAGTGGAAATCCTATACTATAAGGATCTTAGATTCCCAAGTAGAGATTATACTGATAGAGACAAATTGGTTATTTCCACCCAACCCTCCAAACCTTACTGTTTGGCTTTGTATTGAAATTCAAAAGTATGTCTTTATTTATTTACCTTCACTGCAAAACTTGCATGGTAGAAGTTTGTTGATGTGCAGTGAATCCCTGGTGGGAAATTCCTAACAAGACTAGGAATATTTGTTTTCAAATGGATTTTTAAATTGACCTTGATAGTTTTCAATGTTTCTTAATTAGTGTTTGCAAATCTGCTGATTTTACGAAAAATCTGTTTCTTGCTGTATTAGAGTATAGCATCACAACAAAATTAGCATTCCATATGTTGTTTTGTTAAACATACTTGGTGACTTTCTTTAAAATCCTTTAGGAAATGTTTTTAAATTTGTTGAAACAAATATGCAACACTTGAAAATAAATGGTGATTATCACCACATTGTTCTTTCTTGAAAGCATTGCCTGTGTTTGGACTCAGTAGAAATGTTATCACCAAATACATATCCTTCAGAAATTACTCATGAGTGGGTTAGACCTAGATACAAGCCTTTTTACCTGGGTTAGGAAGGGCAACTTCCTAGAGAATTCTAGCAATGCCATGATGCCATGATAAAGCACATCTACTTTACCAAAAGCTAGAATGGAAAAAAATCATGTATAAAGGTCTTTATTAGGGTTTTCTCTTCTCTAAACAGAATGAGAAAATTTAGCTCCCACTTACTAAAATCTCCTTCAGAACTCATAAATAGACATAGGAATATATTTCATTTGAAATTAGAGAACTGGGTTGTGTCCCATTGGTAGTACTAATCATTTTAACTGCTTATTGAAATTTAGAGTGGACAGAGTTGTGTCTTCATTTCAGATTTCAGATTTAGTAAAAAAAATATATTGAAAATCTATTATGTGCCAGGCACAGTGCTTGGGTCTGAAGTTACTAGTAGGAATAAGATAGATATGGTAGCTTCAATAGCCCTACTTTGAGGGCATCCTAGTTTTGCAGGAGAGATAACCTGAAGCACAACAGGGCTGGGAGGAGGGGCTCAGGGATGACTTTACAGAGGTGGAGATGTTTAAGCTGAGTCTTAAAAGGTGAATGCCAGTTTATCAGTTAGAAAAGGCAGGAAGGAATATTCAGGATGAGCTACTGTCCCTTATAAGGCACTGAGGTGTAAGAAGGTGCAGGGTGCTGCTGTAGTAGCAGTTCTTATAGTGTGGCTTCAGGACAGGAGAATGGTGGTAGGGATAATGCATTTGGAAAGGTTGGCTGGTCTTTTCTGCTGTGTTGAGGAGTTAGGACTTCAACTTGTAGGATTTGGGTAGATTGAATAATTTTGAGAAGGAACCGATGTTGATCAATGTGGGGAAGGTGGAGAGACTGAAGGCAAAAGTATGAATTAATTATTATCATCTGGGACATGATGGTGAGGGCCTGAACTATAATATAGTTTTGAACTATGAATATAGTTTATATAGCAGTGGGAATTAAAAGGCTCTCCTTTTTAGGTCTGAGAGTTAGTTAGGAAGAAGGATCACTTTCACCCTAAGGAATGAGGGTCAGACAGAAGGAGTCATGATGAACTCGAGATGGTGGTGTGCTCACTGGGGGGATGGCAGCACCATCCATGGGGAGATGGTAGAGGTATTGAGGGGAAGAAAATCAGTTCTATTTTGGACATGATGCATTTGAAGTTACAGTGGAACAAATTGGAAGTATGTATCTTTCCTACTCTGATAGCTAAAGCATTTCACAAACCCTTTCTCTTTCTGTAAAGGGCTATCCAAATAGGAAATATTTTCAGCTTTGCGACCCTTCCAGTCTCTGTTGTAATCACTCTGCTGCCACTTAACTCTGCTGTTGCAGTGTGAAAGCAGCCACAGACAGTACAGAAACACATGGGTGTGGCTGTGTTCCAATAACACTTTATTGACAAAAACAGGTGGCAGCTGGATTTGATCCCATAGCTGCAGCTTGCCAACCACTGAGTTAGAGGACTGATACAAAAGTAAGGGCATGCTACATATCCATTTTGGCCATATGACAATCTACATCACAGACTTTTGCAGAGAAACTCATTGAACCCAGGCCTCACCTAATGCAATGAACTGGAATATTTGCCTATGAAACATGGATTCTACTCTGTGCAATAAATGAAATTTAACAGCATTAACAAATGTTCTTCTACATTAACAAATGTTCACTTCATGTAACCCCAAGTTCTTTGTGGAACAAGGAAGGGAACTGATACATAAATAGGAAGAGTGGATATGTATATACAGGAAAAAACAACTAGAGGGAAACATAGCAAAATATTACATTTCTTACATCTGAGTTGTTGAATTATAGGTGATTTATTGGTTAAGAATATGCAAAGTCTCAAACAAGAAGCCTGAATAACTTTTATAATCAAACAAAAGTTATTTTACCATGAAAGAATATTTATATACATAGAATAGAAGAAAGAATGTACTTGAAATTATCCTATATAGGAAGCAATTTCAATTTATTATGTTTACTTGCCTTAAGTCATGAATCAGAATCTCAACTTCTTTTTCTTCTGGAGATATATCCATCCTTTAAACTACCACTTAATATCTTGAGAATGAAGACAATTATATAACCAAAAAGGGTTGAATATTACTAAGCCTTGGGTCAATGGTACTTGTTAATATGCCCTCTTACTGGAAAGGCTTGTCCTAACTTCCTGGACCCAAATATGGAAAGAATCAGATCTCCCTAATGGCCAATTTTCCTCTCTGCTAGTGAACTGGACACTCCAAGAGATGTATTTATTATTTCAGGGCAGCCTTTTGTATATTAAGAATTAAGATAATTTTCAGCCCCCAAAAGGTCCCAAATTACTCTGGTCTAGGTAAAAAGTACTTGCTAACTATGTTATCTTATAAATAGTGCCAGACCCAATTTCCTGTACCTAGAATGGTAATCCAGGACTGATGAGCAAGCCCTTATCTAGTAAAACTGGATTTTGAAGAAGTAGTCTGGGCACTGGAAATATGCCATAGATGTGGGCAGGTGCTATTTCCAGGGCTGGCTTTGGGAAACTTGAAAAATGGCAGAATTCACCATTACTATCTTCCCCTTTTAGTAGCATTCTTTCAATTTTTTATTATTAATCAGACCCTCTTAAGAATCAAATATACAACTCTTACCACTAGATCTTTTTATCTAGATACTTAAGAAACCTACTTTCTACTTACAGTCACGGTGGGCCAAATCTGTCAGTCAACTAATTCATGAAACACACTGATGACTTAAAGTGGCTAAATTGTTATACTTCTCAGGTGTATTTTCCAATGTATAAGGGAACATGGTTTTGATTAGAGGAATAAAGGTCCAATAGTAGATAAGTTTTTGTTGGGTGTAGGCTTTCACCATCATATCTTATATTCACTTATCCTTTCTTTCATTCAACACATATTTGTTGAGCATCTGTCACATACTAGGTACTGTTTTAAGCACTGTGTTGATGATTTCATGGTTACACTTTGTGTAGAAGCTCCAGTCATTTCACCTGCCCTAGTCCTTGGACACCATGATCATCATGCCCCTTCTCTGCTCAAACCCTCTGATGGTTTTCCATCATGATTGGCAGGAATTCCAGGGGTAGAATGATCTGACCCTCTTTGCCTCTCTTACCTTATTTCCTACCTCCATCCAACTTTCTCACTCTGCTTCAGCCCCACTGACATCTTTGATGTTCCTCAAGTATACTGAGCAAGCTCATGCTTTGGCAGTCTTAGATTTCCTGTCCTGTCTATATGGAATATTCTTTCTACAGGCTTCCATGGGGTTTACTGCCTCATTTTATGTAGAGCTCTGTTCAAATGCTACCTCAACTGAGAAGTTTCACTTGACCCCCCTATTTAAATAGCACTCCTCATTTGTTCTTTGTTCTCTTTCCTTGCTTCATTTTCTTTACAGCACTCACACCTGGCATAATGTAATATATATTTTGGTGATCTTTCTCTCCACTAGAATAAAAGCTTCATAAATTCAGGTGTTCCTGGCCATAATATATATTCAGTGAATGTTTGTAGTTGTTGAATGACTATTTGACACTGAGCATCTATAATGCAGTCTTCTTTGTCTTGGGCTCGTGTCTTTTGCCCAGCACGCAATCAACTAAACAAAGAAGGAATAGCATTACCACACCAAAAAGATTCATTAAGAAGATTAAATTATAAGTTTAAGTTACTTTCAAAGATACAATTAATAATTAAATGTACAAGTTCCTTTCCTAGAGCCCTGTTTTCAGGACATTTGGCCGTTGTGACTTTGGTTTGGCTCTGCTGTTATTTTTACATGGTGTTAATGTGTTCCTGACATATTTCAGAGACCAGGCTTGTCATTTACTTTGAGGGGTCCCATGAATTTCTCTCTTACATTCTTGAAATGAAATTTCAGAATTGAATCAAATTTATTGTTTCAATCAAAATGGATTTGAATTACAGATGTCTGATCCCTTAAAAACAGATCTAAAAAAAGAAAGCTTCCATCAACTTCAGTTCTTATTTTCTTGTCTCCTACAAACAAGAACCGATGGCTTTCTATAAGACTTTAAAATTCTTTATTGTGTTAAAAACATCGCTGCATATTAAGCTGAGTACATTATATTTGTTTATATTTTAAGGTTTGTTTCATCAAGGAAGTGGTATAATCCACGAGCAAGTTTTGGATGCTTTTTCAGAATGTGATTATTGCTCATAAAAGTGGTTTTAATTGAAAATTTTATGTCATGGATAGCCTATAGCGATCTTAGATGCACATACCTATATTTATGTCTATAATTTATTTTTTAAGATTCCCTATACAACACTATTTTGAAATTACTGAAGGGGGTTTCCTTCCTTTTTGTTATTCATCTGGGTAACCTAAAAAAATATTGCTGTTATGTTCAATTGTTGGCACCGTTGCAGGCAACTAAAAGCTTAAGAAAATTATTCCCTTGCCCATCCTCCCCACCAAAGCCACATCTAAAAGGTCACAAAAGGAAACACACAATTCAAATAATCTCCATGCTGTATCTGAGATTAACTTGGACACAGATGTTTTAACTTACAGTTTGATCTGGCGTAATATATACATTTTACAAAATCCTGTTTTGTATTGCTTCTATAAACACTGAAGTCTGATAAAAGTGTATTGATTTTTCTGCTATTTAAGAGCTTTTGAACCAGTGCTTAAAGCAAGTTTTCTCCAAGGCCTAAATTAACTCTTTTAGCTTTTGACTATGATTTCCGTGTGGGGGTTTGTGTGTGCATACAAGTATGTGTTTGTTTATGCTTGAAATGGATTAGAATGGCAAACCATTTTGTGGTCTGCCATATTTTACTTGCTAGGGATAATCATTAGACTTTGTTCTTGATTTTTTTCTTAGGAGATGAAATGATTCAACACTATTCATTACTGCTCATTTCCTAACCACACTGTAATCATTATAGGCCTAGATATTATCTGAAAAGTTATTGAAAATATTAATGCAACATGAATAGGGTTTTCTTCTCACATTCTGGGCATTTAAATATGGATGTGATACTTCCTCCTCTCAGTCCTCAGGCCTTTTGTCCAACTGACCTAAGGAAGTGACTCAGGGAACATCAACCCAGTGTAAATCCTGATTTCAGAGTTGTTCTCACACTCTCTTCTTTGTTGGCCTATAGTCTAACACAAGGTCCACTTGTATGAGAGCACAGCAGACACCACAACTGTGAGTAGGTTTGTCTCTAAATATTATGTGTCTTCACACCAGAATAATCACAAATTAAATAACTCCTGGGAGGAAAAAAAAAAAAGATATGTCCAAATTAAAAATATCAAAAGAAATTTCAAATTTAGCAACACTGCAACCTTTTGAAGCTACAGAAGGTTGCTGTTAAGTGGAATCTCATCGTTTATGATGGTACAAAAAGACAAGTTCTAAGTTAGGCAAGACACTGGCTAATTTGAGGGCTTATTGGACTTTTTTATTTTCAAAGTGTTGTCATTTGAATGATTCCATTTGAGCCTCAATATAAGTTTCCGAAGTAGGTATTTTAGACAGCTTCATTTTGCAAATGATGACATAGCCTCCGAGAGAGGGTAAACGATAGAGGCAAGAATCTAAATTCTGCATGTTTTTTCTTTTATCATTCAGAAAGGTCATGTCTCTCTGGAGACAAATAATGGACAAACAGTGGAAAGTTAGTCAAATGGCTATTTTGTGATGTCATACCACGTTTCCTAATTTTTAAATTCATCATACTATGTACTTGCATGATACGAATAACCAATAATACCAATAAAAATCTTTATTTTCTTTCTTTCTTTCTTTCTTTCTTTCTTTCTTTCTTTCTTTCTTTCTTTCTTTCTTTCTCTCTCTCTCTCTCTCTCTCTCTCTCTCACACACACACACACACACACACCCCCCTCAAGGACAGGGAACAAAAGCAAATGCAAAACCCCAAACTAGAAACCTATAAGGTTTCTTTTTTTTTGTTAAAGATTCTCACTTATCACCTTAAGATCTTTCTTAAACAACACTTATAGGTAATTAAAATCTATTATCAGTGATTGTCATAAAAACAGTTTAAAGGAGAATTTGCTCGTCAGCTTTCAGAGGTTGCTGCCTCACTGGGACAGAGCTTCCAAGTCCACACAGGCCCAGGCAGTGGTCATTGTGGCCACATCACCTTTGCCGACCATGAACATGAGGCATCCCTTGTCCAGACATCTGGCTGGAAAATGACATTGTAGAGATGTTATACCTTTGGGGAAACCCAGGACATGTTCTCAGGTAAAGTTAATATGTATCAATATAAAGATTATGGAAGTGTTTTACATCTTCGAAGAGATTTTATTTAGCATGTTGATTGCCACACACAAAAAACCAGAAACGTTTCCTCGGGGCCACAGTGTCTTATTACAAAAATAAAATAAAAACTTTAAGTGTAATTTAAACATAAATTATGTTTCTATGTAAACATAAATAGAAAAATGAAATTTATTGACTTCTATTCATTTACTCCACGTTTTTAGAATTAAACTGTCGACCTTTGTTGTAACAATAAGAACATCAACAAGTAAGATTTTATATATGCTTTGCGACTAGAGCGAGTTAAATATAAGTCTCATGGCAGTTAATGTGTTAATTTACATTTTACCAAAGGAAAATATCTTCCTTTAGCAGAAAACACTTCATAACTTCCTCAGTGAGAATGAGAATGTGTGTGGGAGGGATTTTATCAGCCACAGCGGAAGGCAGGAGAGCAGCCTAAGTCTCAAGGATGTGGGTTTGATTCCTGGCTCTAATATTTACTAGCCGTGTGACCTTGGGAAAGTTAATTTTTCTCTTTGACCCTTGGTTTTCTCATCTGCAAAGCTTAAATAATAACACCTACCTAGAAAGATTATTTCAAAGATTGTAGATAAGCTAAGCATTGGCCCAGGGTGACTTTAAAAAATCAGGTTCTTAATTTATGTGAGGAATGGAACTTTGTATCATTAAAAGCCTCATCACAGGACATATATATTGCCAAGGACCTATAAGTCCGTTGCTTGAAATACCATCTAAGGGAGAGAGACGTAGGGGCCAGGAATTTTAGATTGTAAGGAGATGCAATCTAATGTAAGATGTAAGGAGATCCTAAGGATATATTTAAGCCACTCCTTTTCCTCCAGTGGTTGCTGAACATTTGGCAAAGGCACCGCTCACCTGATCAGGAATGTATGAAATGTCATTCTTTTGCTCAATGTCTCTGCCTCTGTGTCTTTATATCTGCTCATTTTATCCACCAAGCTTGTTTTTATTATCTTCAGCTCTGTAGAGCCAGCACATCTCTGCAGGAACAAGCTGAATCTGATTCTGCTTCTCACATCCCTGACAGAACTGTCAGCTTCATTTCCATCATGAAATCTTGGTAGCTCTTAAGGGTGTCAGAACTCAATGTTTCCTATTCCAGGTTGGATTGGCACAGCTGGGGCAGAGAGGAACTGTCTTTAGACTTGTGAACTGAGCAACTTGGACTGACAAATCATTGAGAAGATACAAATGTGGGTTTGAATTTCTACTGTAAAATCTCAATTATCTGGATGTGGAAGGATCATAAAAATGAACTTCGAATTAATTCATTGAGAGTTGAGTGTTGCATTATATGAAAACAATCAGACCCTCCCTTGACCTGTGGTCTATTCTGAAGATAATCATTGTGTTAAAAGGCTTTTAATTTTAAAACTCCAATCCTGACCTAAATGATAAGGTTGATATTGGTTTTCATTTAATTAATTGGAAAACTTGGTAGGCAGAAATTTGTGCAGCTATTCTCTCACCAAAATATGAAGTATGGTATCCAAAGCTGATGATATGTGTAGCTTGCTGCCATAAAAATGAAGGGCACATAGCCATATTGTTGTAAAACCTTGCTTTTAAAGCAAGGAAAGTGTGGGTTTCAAGAAAAACTACTACATTAGGGTAGTAGCTCAGTGGTGATTGTATTACATTCCAGAAAATAAGAATTCTCCTAGGTACATGAAGTTGCTACTGCTTATATGCTTAAGACAGACTTATTTTGAATATTTTTGCTGGACATATTGTATGTATTTCACTCTTCTTTTTAGTTAGAATATACTGAAGATTGCTTTTTTGAAGAACATGGGGTTAACATTGTATTTATTTTTACATTTATATATTCAACAAATATTTGCAGAATGCCCATCCAGTACCAATTATGCTATAAACTTAGTTTTATAGAAACCTACCATGTGAAGAATGGGGAGAAAAGGGTTCTAAGCAGTAAGAACAGCGTGCTCTGTCCCTGAGGTGGGAAAGCACTTGGCAAGTTTTGTGAAACTGAAGAACAGTGTGGTTAGAGCTTAGTGAGAGAGAAGGAGAAGGGAACAAGAAGAGACTGAAAACGATAGACTGGAATGCAGTTAAACCTTGAGGGGGTGTTAATGTGCATAGAACTCTTACCCTTAAAGTCAATGTCAAAGTAAATACTGTGTGTGATGTATTTATTCTGTGATGTTTCTGATGTCTTTCCCCTCAGTTTCTTCCTTCACTGTTAATTCTTTGACTTTGCAGCAATTGTCATTTCTGATTCTAGTGACTTTATCTCTTTTTCTTTCTTATTTGCTTTCCTCTGGGTTGGAGAATCAGATAGTCAAACATAGAATTATGTCTAAAGTGAGAGTAAAACAGGAATGAGTTTGAGACAGACACTCTCCTTGAGGCAAAGGCTATAAGTTTTTATACATGCACCACTCTCCTTCTGGCCCCCAGTTTCCTCATCTGTAAAAGCAGGCTAAGGATCAAAACATCATGTAAATGCCCTTTCAGTTTGTAATTTGACTTACAATAAAAAACTTTTAAAACATAATTGCATTTTATTATGTTTTGCATAGTTAAGCTTGCCACATCTTAATTATCTGCAAACGTTAACTACTTTTTAAAATAACAGCACCAACAATGCATTAATATTGACTAAGTAAAAGAAAAAAATTAACATGTTGAGAATCACTGTCTAAATGAGATTAATATTTAATTATAAACCATCTATTCTGTTAGACTTTTCTTTATCTGACTACAAAACACATTATGAGAAAATGTGAACTCAAGTGCAAATTAGAGTTTTGAGTTCCATGTGTAATGATTTCTGCATTTGGGAAGTGCATGCCTTTATTTTACTATTCCCAAAATCTAGATTCTAAACTTTCTGTACGTAGGAGTGTTCAGTTGTACATAGACACACAACTAAAGTAAATGTCAAAGTAAATGATGTGTGTGATATATTTATTCTGTGATGTTCCTGATGTCTTTTCCCTCAGTTTCTTCCTTCACTGTTAACTCTTCGAGAGAAGCTGTTGCTTCTATTTTTATATCAACTACAGCATTTGTCACAGTATTTTGAGCAAAATAAATGCCCAAGAAAACATTTACTGAATGAATGCATCAATGAATAAAATCCACTGGCCTGAATCTGACTTACATCTTTGCTAAATGAATCAGGAGTCACCACCCAGCTACTTTTCTGTCTTCAGAAAATCTTTTGTCAGGCACCAGGTCCTTAAAAATAAAGTGTGAATATGTGGTATTCTAAAATTCTCTGGGATTATGTAGGAATGTGTAAGATGATGTTCAAGTGTCTCAGGAGAAGAGGGTTAAGCAAGAGTTAAATGTTGCTTCTATGTAAGCAACACTTACATAGAATTGAAATAGTTTTAGACAGTGATCAACCTCAGCAAAGGATTTGCAAAGTAGCAGTCAAGTAACTTCTCTCCTTTGCTTTTGGGGTCAGAAGCTGTCCACTTACCTCTAAACCTCACTCCTTGCTAATTGCAGGCAAGGATGAGAGGAAGGCAGGGTGCTGGATGAGTGCTGACAGCTATCCTGAACGTGGCATCTTGTTTCCTGCAGGCCCAGGTCTGCTTAGCATTACACAGTGCTTAGCTTTGGTCAGGATGTGGTCAGCATTTGCTGGAAGGTGTATGAGAAACTGGTGCACCAGGAGGAAAGCTCCTGAAAATTTACACCAAGCATGCAAATTTTACGGTAGAAAATTGCCTGTAAAAATCCAGGAGGGAAAAAGAAAATTTATTGGTTTGGCAGGAAGGAAAATATTTCTTTTGCCTTCCCAAAGAGAAAAAAAAATTCCAGAGGGCTTATAGTCTATATTTGAAAAGAGATAAATTCATGCCTAGAAATATTTTGGGATCACTGACTTTCAGGTTGCTTGGAGTTGTTCATTAGCGGTCAGATAATTCTGGACAGCTTTCTCCAGAAAGAGAATCAAAGAAGGAGAGATGAAGAGTGGAGGGCCTTATAAGGGCAGCAGGTGCACTTGTGATATAATAATTCTTGAAGAGCCTCAGGAAGTAGTGGGAATGGTGTATTGGATTAATCTGTGCCCAACCTTAATAGGAGTTATCTTTAGTTTAAAGAGCAAAGGTAGAAAAAAGCATCTGGGAGAAAACCTTAACACCTGTGGAAGAAATTTATGATTTTAATCTCATTATGTCCCTGTGGTGTTTGAAGTATTAACTTTTTCTCAATAAGCAGCTAAATTGATGATGTGTGAGATCCTGGATGGCTTTAGATTTTGGTGATGCTGTGATGAATGAAGAATGAAGGAAGGGTGTGTCTGAGAAAGACTTGGCCTATCTCCTTATTTCCAACTCAAAAGGTGTCATTGGTAGCATCCATTGCGTCATCAAACTTCTGTGAAACAAGAGAAGACAGGATATAAGCAGAGTAGGGAGGTGATTCATCTTGAAGACATCGGTCCTCTGGATTGTTTGGAGAGTGGGCCTAGAGACCCCGACCCAGGAAGGAGCTTAGAATCACAAAAATGCATCCCATCATGATGTGTTTGCAAGCACAAATAGTCACTTTTTGTTTCAGCTTTGGGCTGTGACCTCTCAAAACTGCTTGCTCAGCCTTTCTTAATACCAGAGCAACTTAAAAACAAATCCCATCTTTTACCAAAACTGCATAAAGCAGCTCCTCTGGGCCCCTGGCTTTGACAGAATTCATTCTGAAATGGTCCTGTGTCATACAACCAATACAACAAATCTGTTACTTTTATAACAGAAGAATCAGTATAGTCCAGCTGTGGATCTTTAGATTGTCGTCATGTTACTCAGGAACAGAACAACTGTTTGAATCAAAGCCAAAGATGTCCTTGAATCATTTGGTATCAGGGCACTAATGAGCTCTGCAGACATTTCAAATTCCTTTTCCTTCCCCTCTCCCTCCTCTTCCACCTTAACCAGGTGCAACTTAATCCAGTCTATTTTTCCCCTAAGTAATAAGCTGTAAAACACACACACTTGCACACACACACACATTCGTACCTACATAAACATACATATAAGATTTATAGGTATACAATCTTTTTTGTATCGTGAAGTCAGTTTTCAAAACAGTGACTTAAAAAAAAATAAGCACTAAATACCTTACTGATCTGTTTTATTAATAGGTCTGTAAAAGTGGAACTTCGATTTTAATTGTGTCCTAGGCTTTCAGAGATGACAGATATCTTAATGATCTGCTAAGCCAACTCTCAGTTTTTGGAGATGAGACAACTGAGACGCAGAATTTGAAGAGATTTACCCAAGATCCCCCAGGTAGCGTCTGGTAGGGCTAGACTTGAACCAGGTATTGAATTCCTGGCACTCTTTCCTCTAGAGCCCATGATTTGAGAGCCTTATTCGTATTTTTTACTCTCTATTTCTTTCCACTTAAAATAGTCTATTATAAATGGAGGAGTTTTATTCATCTGTGTTTCTTTTTTCTAGTTTTTCATGGTGAATTTGTGAAATCATATTATTCTGAAGTCACATGATATATGAGCATGTGTAATGTCAGTCTGCTAGTGTGCTCAGTGCTCCCCGCCCCCACCACATCTGGGAGATGAATTCCCACCTATAACCAGGGCCAAGGTCCTCAGTGCATCTCTATGCAAAGCAAAGCCTCCCCTGGATACTCACCTCCCTTCACCCTTGGCAGCCAGTCCTTTCTATGTACTCTAGTAAGTCTTTGTACATGTGAGCATAAGAACTATTACACTGTATTATATTTATTTATTTATTCATTCATTCATCTTTTTTATCCCCAGTTTTACAATATAGCAAACGAAATGCTTTATAGAACAAAGCTCTAAATAAAGTAGAAATAAAGGTTAAAAGAGGTTTAAGTTTCTAAAGCTGTATATCATCTTAAAGGGCGAGCCTGTTAGCTCAATCTTCCAGCAGATTGTTTGTGAATCAGCTTTCTACTTTGCATTAACTGACATATATGAGCAACTAGTACTGTGTTGACAAATAACCATAGGAGTTGCTCCTACAGACCTTATCACATTAAATCTTCATGACAATCCTGGAGAGTTAAGTTGGCATGATAGATGTGTAGATATGGAAGCTGAGCCGCAGAGAGAGGGCACTGTCTTGTCTAATGTCTGCTGAGTGGCTGAATTTGATATCCAAACTCAACCATTTGAATCAGTGTTCAAGATCTGCCTACTCCATGACACTATCCATCCTTATCTCATTAAGCACCTTCCTCAGCATGTCTATACTTCAATAAGATGTAAGCTGGGTTGGGTGGGGGGGATGTTGGCAGAAGTTTCGGAAATGTTGGAGTAAATTCTTTGGATTGTCTGCCTCGTATATACCCATTTAAAAGTCACTGCCACCAATATGAAAAAAGTTTAAACTGTTATGCTTTTGAAAGGAGGGGACCTAGGTGCTCTCAATCCTCTCTTTGTTACTGTTGCCTTTGTTTCTGTTTATAACTTGTGTGGTTTAATTTCTTACCACAATTACTTTTTTATTTTTAAACTAACCAGTGAAAGATAATTCTTTATTATCTGGGGGTAATGGAGAATAGGGGGTGGTATGTTCAAATTACTAGTTGATTCAAAATGTAGAAGTTGCTCTGCGGTAACTTCCTCCCACTAAATTCTTCATCAGAACTTCTAATCAATGACATAAACTTCAACTACTTTTCTTTTCATCTTTTAATCTCAGAAGTCCCATTGGTTCAGTATGTGGCCATATACAAAATGATAAAATAAGAAGAGAAGCTAAAAATTTCTTAGGTTTTGTCAAACTGAACCACTGTACCTGAATAGTTGTGAATTTGTGTGTAATGCTTCTCCCATATTGTAAAAACTAGACAGTATTGTTGAGCTGTGACAAATCAGTCTTTTATAATTCATGTTGCTCATGTTTTGCATTTATCAATTAGTGCTGAATAATAAAATATAGGCCCTTTTATTTACATAAAAAATAGGCTCATTAAGCTTATTTGGCTTTTTGAATAACTTAACTCTGGTGGCAGAGCAGGAATATGTTTAAAAGAATTAAAAACAATGAAAAGTGTTTATCCGTCGATAGAACAACAGAAGCCAAAAGTTGAATGTTAACTGCAGCTTTGCAGTGTTAGGTAGCCAACTCTGTCTATTTTGTCTGCTTCCTTGCAACTGTCAAATAAGGGGGCAGGTTTTGGGAGGGCAACAGAGGAAGAAGAAAGAGGAAGGGGTCTACCCTTACCAGAGGAAAATGATTCTTAGATATGGTTTGCTTAGAAGCTATTTTCATCCCACCAAAAGGATAAAAAGTCTCTCCAGTGTGTTGAAAGCAGAGGATATGTAAGTCAGGGAAATCAGAAGCCTCTTGGAAACCTAAAGGTTATTGCAGACTCACATATGTGAAAGTTAGTATAAGGCCATAGGCCACACTGATCAAACTGTGGCTACTGGTCAGTGTAGTCCAGGTTGTCAACCAGATTAGAAAGAAGGAGCTGCCAGTATTGTCTCTGACTTTATAGGCAAAGGCTTGGCTGAGTTTTATTAGAGCCTTTGTTTTTATATATTTTTCTTATCATTTGAACTCTTCTAGCAAATAAAATATCTATATAAAACTGACAGTGGCAGAGTTGCTCTCGTTAAAGTGGGGGAGAAGGTCTGGGCCCCCAGCCTCCTAGGCTTCAACTTCCAGCAGACCCTCAAGCATCACATTTCCCCAGATTTCCTTAAGCATCCTATTTTCCCTTGTATAGAAACCTTATACGGAAATTGATTGGTGAGATCCCTTATCATTCTGTTGTCTGGGGCCAAGGAGAGTGAAACTCAGACAAGTGGTTCTCTAAGTGTAGCCTGAGACCAGCAGCCTCAGGATTACCTGGGAACTTGTTAGACATGCAAATTCAGAACAAAAAAATCTCTTGGGTAGAGCCCAACAATTATGTTTTAATAAGAACTGCAAGTGTCAAGGCCACCAAAGTTTGAGAACCATTACTAGAGCATTAGTTCAGACAAGATTTCTCAGATCAATTGTGTAACTAGATCCTCAGAGAAGCAGAAACACATAAGATTGAACTTTTCAAGGATTCTAGTAGAGGGAACACGTGTGAGAAAAAATGGAAAGGAAGCTGGAAAAGGCTGGGAGAGCTGCTCGAACTGAATGCTAGCCTATTCTGAGTGGAGGAAAGAGGGAAAGGATATTGGACAGAATCTCAAAATGCTAATTCTAATATCTGGATATATTGTAATGGTTCTCCATTGTTTTTCCTTTCTCTTGCAAATATCATATTTTCCTGGGTGTTTTTTTCTTTTCTTTTTTTTGTAGGCTGAGGGTGGGGCAGATATGTTGAGTAAATTTGGATTGTTTTCTAGTCATTAGGAATGATCTGTTGTAGAGATTCTGTATTTTGATATACTCTCCTGAAGAGTGCTATTTTTTTTCCTAATAGGCACTTAATTTTGATGGATTCAAACTGCAAACTCTCCCTGTCCTGCACCTCAAATCTCGGTCCAATTTTTATTAGCCTTGGCTGTGAGTGTTACCTGCATATTTCAGGGGACAGCCACAATTGGGGCAAAGTTTATAGACTCTGTTTTTTTGGCTCTCTCTTGTCTGGGATTTCCCTTCTGCTTTTCAGTAGCTATAGTTTCCTTGATTTCTGTTCTCTGGTTCTTAAGGCCAATATGACTAAGTTTTCCATAAGAGTTTTACCCTCCTCTCATTGATATGACCATTTTTTATTTTTTTATTTGCTTCTACTATTTGCTTTAAATATTTAGTTGTATCATGGTTTGGTATATGTATATATTCATAAATTGTGATTTTATCATTATGCTTTATCTTAGTGTTTTGTCTTCAAATTTTACATTATTTTAATATTAATATTGCTACTTCTACCTGCTATTTATTTGCATTTGTCTATCTCTTTTCTTATTTATTTATATTAAATCTTTATTACTTTAATTTAAAAAATCTAATCAGTCAATCTCTTTTTAAATGGAAGAATCATGGCCCTTCACATTTATTTGATCATTAATATACTTAGTAGTTTTCTTTTAATTTTAGTTATATTTAATTTCCTTCTTTTCCCTTTTTGAAAATGTTTTGCTAATTTCCTTAAGTTATTTACTTTATTTACTCATTTATTTACTTTATTGCCCTCACTAAATTAGTTTTCAATTCCATTATTGGTGATCTTTTCTATCCGGTATTCATTTCTTACACATATTTCTCTACTATCACATGGAATCAAGGTACCAAAATTTTTTCTACTAACATACTCTATTCTTCCAGGAAGATAAAACCTATAGAAAACCTTTGCTGTCTATTGTTCTTCCACCATATCCTTATGCCCAATTCTTGGGTTGTACTGAGATAGTTTAACATATTTTATTTCAAAATATTACAGAGGTATAGATGTTTTGGGTTACATGTATTGATTTTATTATGCTTGAATCAGGGTTCTAAATGTTCCCATCACCCAGACAGTGTTTATTGTATCTGTTAAGTAGGTTTTTGTCCATCCCTTCCTATTCCCTGCCCCCTGCTTGATTTCCAGTGAGCTTTACTTCCCTCTGTGCACATGTGTGTTCATTGGTTAGTTCCAGTTTAATAGTGAGTATATGTGGTGTTTGTTTTTCCATTCTTAAAATACTTCACTCAGGATAATGGCCTCTAGTTTCTCCAAATTGTTGTAAAAGGCCTTAATCCATCCTTCTTTGTGGCTAAGTAGTATTTCATAGTATATGTATACCACATTTTGTTGATCCATTCATGAATTGATGGGCACTTGGATTGATTCTCCATCTTTGCAAGTGTAAATTGTACTGCAATAAACATTTGAGTGCAGGTACATTTTTGGTAAAGTGACTTCTTTTCCTTTTGGTAAATACGCAGTAGTGGGATTGCTAGATCAAATGGTAGGTCTACTTTTAGTTCTTTGAGGACTCCCTATACTGTTTTCCACAAAGGTTGTACTGATTTTCAGTCCCACCAATAGTATATAAACATTCTTTTCTCTCTTCATCCATACCATCAACTCTTGGGTACAGCTTAACAATCATGGGCTCCACCCAATTTTTGGACTTTTTAATAAAAACCATTCTAACTGGAATAAGGTGATAGCTCATTGTGGTTTTAATTTGCATTCCCCTGATAATTAGTGATGTTGAACATTTTTTCATGTTTATTGGTCATTTGTCTATCTTCTTTTGAAAAGCTTCTATTCATGTCTTTTGCCCACATTTTTCATGGGGTTGTTTGTTTTTCCTTGTAGATTCTGGTTATGAACCATTTATCAGATGTATAGCCTGCAAATATTTTCTCACATTCTGTGGGTTGTCTGTTTGCTCTATTGATTAATTCCTTAGCTGTGCAGAAGCCTTTTAATTTAATCAAGTCCTATTTAATTATTTTTGTTGTTGCTGTGACTACCATTGGGGTTTTCTTTATAAATTCTTTGCCTAGGTTCTATTTTTTCCCCAATTGAGTCTTGGGAGGTTGTGTGTTTCTAGGAATTTGTCCATTTCCTCTATGTTCTCGAATTTATATACCTAGAGATTTTCATAGTATTCACAGATGATATTTTATATTTCTGTGGTATCAGTTGTAGTATCTCCTTTTTTCATTTCTGATTGAGCTTATTTGGGTCCTTATTTTTCTATTCCTGGTTAATCTAGCAATAGGTCTATTAATTTTGTTATCTTTTCAAAGAGCCAACCTTTTGTTTCATTGATCATTTGTATTTTTTTGTTTTGTTTTGTTTTCCATTTCATTTAGTTCTGTCCTAACCTTATTTATTTCCTTTTTTCTGCTGTCTTTGGGATTGGTTTGTTCTTCGTTTTCTAGTTCCTTGAGATATGTCATTAGATTGTTAATTTGTGACCTTTCTGTCTTTTTGAGTAGGTATTTAAGACTATGAATTTTCCTGTTAGGACTGCTTTTGATGAATCCCTTAGATTTTGGAAGCTTATGTCCCCTTTGTCATTCAATTAGAGGAATCTTTTTATTTCTATATTAATTTGATTATTGACCCAATAATCATTCAGCAGCAGGTTGTTTAATTTTCATGACTTTGTGTAGAATTGAGTGTTTCTCTTGGAGTTAATTTCTAGTTTCATTCCACTGTGGTCTAAGAAGATACGTGGTAATTTCAATTTTTTTCAATTTTCAGTGAATTTGTTGAGACATATTTTATGGCCTAAGATATGACTAATCTTGGAGAATGTTCCATGTGCTGATGAAAAGAATATATATTCAGTAGTTTTGTGGTAAAAAGCTTTGTAAATGTCTATTAAGCCCATTTCTTCTAGAGTCCCATCTAACTCTAATGTTTATTTTCTGTTTGGATGATCTCTCCAGTTCTGTCAGTGTGGTATTGAAGTTCCTGGCAAATACAATGCTATGATTATCTCTTTGGTTAGATCTAGTAGGGTTTGCTTTATGAATCTGGGCACTCTGTGTTAGGTGTATAAATATTTAAGATTGTTATGTCTTCTTGTTGAATTGCTCCCTTTACCATCATATAATGATCATCTTTGTCTTTCTTTACTATTGTTGATTTTAAGTCAATTTTATCTGATATGCGAATGGTTATGCCTATCTTCTTTTGGTTTTCATTTGCATGGAATATTTTTTTCCATCCCTTCACCTTGAGTCTGTATGAGTCCTTGTGGGTTAGATGTGTTTCTTGGAGATAGGAGATACTTGGGTTGTATTTTTTCATCCATTCAGCCAGCCTGTGACTCTTGAGACCAGTCACAGTGATTGATGGTATTGATATGTGGGACGCTATTCTGTTCTTCCTGTTGGGTATACATTATTGCTTTGTTTTCCTTCTTGTACTATTGTTTTATATGAGCTCTGAGCTTTAGCTTTTGGTGGGTGTCTATTGTGCTGATCCATGTATAATGCAATTCTGAGTATTTCCTGCAGGGCAGGTGTGGTCTTGACAAATTCCCTCGGTGTTTGCTTGTCTGGAAAATCTTTATTTCTCCTTCATACATGAAACTTAGTTTTTCAGGATACAAAATTCTAGGCTGCTGGTTGTTCTCTTTAAGAAGACTGAAGATGGGGCCCCAATCCCTTCTGCTTATAAGGTCTTAGTTTAAAAGTCTGTAGTTTGCCTGATGGGTTTTACTTTGTAAGTTATTTGCTGTTTTCACCTCATGACTGGCAGGAGTTCCTCCTTCATGTTGACTTTGGCCCATCTCATAACTATGTGTCTTGGTGATTGCCTCTTTGCAATGAATCTCCCAGGTGTTCATTGAACTTCTTGTATCTGGATGTCTAAAACTATAGCAAGACCAGGGAAGTTTTCTTCAATTATTCCCTCAAATAGGTTTTCCAGACCTTGTGTGTTTTCTTCTTCACCCTCAGGGATGCCTATGAAACTTTTATTTGGCTGTTTTACATAATCCCATATTTCTTGTAGGCTTTGTTCATTCTTCTTAATTCTCTGTTCTTTATTTTTGACTGAGTGAGTTAATTCAAAAGAGCTGCCTTAAAGCTCTGAGATTCTTTCTTTTGCCTGGTCTAGTCTATTCTTAATACTTTCCACTGTGTTTTGTATTTCCTTAAGTTAACTTTTCATTTCCAACAGTTCTATTTTTTTTTAATATGTCGATCTCTTTAGTAAATTTTTCATTCATATCCTGAATTGTATTTCTATTTTCTTTGAGTTGCTTTTCCACTTTCTCTTAGGTTTCATTGAGTTTCCTAACAGTCCATATTTGGAATTCCTTATCATCATTTCAATATTTTCATTTTGGTTGGTATCCATTACTAGAGAGCTAGTGTTCCTTTTGGAGGTGTCTTTTAACTCTGATTTTTCATATTTCCAGAGTTCTTTTGCTGATTCCTTCTCATTTGGAGCAGCTGTAAATTATTATTTTTGGATTTTCTTTCGTTTAGAAGGGGCTTTTTTCTTCTTCTCCTTCTCACTCATAAGGGAGTATCTGTAATATATGTTGGATAAGAATCTTTGGCTTCATTTTGTGGGTACCTTGATGGGGGTCTAGGTTCTGGATGGATGCCTTGGTTATAGATATCATTAGTGTGGTGGTTTTCTCAGTTGCTAGTTGTTTGTAGGCTGTAGCAATGGTGAGCTATGTGTGTAGGCAGATTCCCTGTCTCTCCTTGATGAGGGAGGATGGAGGTCTTTGAAATCCTTTCTCTTTCCCCAGCTCTGTCGTCTTCTTAATAGTGTGAATTGTATTAGAATACACAGTTTAATCTCTGAGACAGTAGGTTATGCTTGTAAGAATCAACCACACCCTGTATGACTGAGCCAGTAAATGCTGTAAAGAAATGTGTAAAATGACCTCCCTGTTAATAGGTGGCACTCACCAGAAGTAATAACAAGCTGCATTGTTGTTTTGGGGACTTGTGACTAGCTCTAGCCCTTCAGTAGAAGCACTCAAATGCCTCAGGTAGTGTGTGGGGCCTTGGAACTTTTAGGTGAGTCCTGATTCTCCACCATAGCACAGATGGTTGGGGGAGTGAGTCTAGATAGGATTGGGTTGGGAGATCCTGACCTCACCCTTCACAAAAGCTGGTAAGGCACCTGCTTTGGCAGGGGTCTAAGGTCTGGTCCCAGCCTTCTGGGGAAAGCTACCAGGGAGAAGCTGAGGTGGCTCCACTTAGCTAGAAAGTCTGCTTGTGGAGGCATGGGCTGTTTGGGATCCACAATCTGGCTGTCAGGAGTGAGTTTTACTCTCTCTCCCCCTCCCTGCTCTGTGGTCTCATTTCAGTGTTTGCTGGCAGGCAGAAATTCCAAGCTGAGCTCCCTTCCAATCAATGTCACTGCAGGCTGGATGCTTCCCTGTTCAGGATCCCATCCTGGGCTGAGAGTGTGGCTTTCCTGTGGGTGGAAGGGTGCTCTCTGAGTGTGCTGTGACTATGAGCCACACTACACTCTGTTTTCAGTTCTGCCCATGTGGGCTCCCTTGCCTCTTGAGATTGGTTCATAAATCTCCCCTCTGTGCCCCTGAACAGGATAAAGTCCTGGAGGTACAGGATCTGGCCTGTGGACCTCTCCCCAGATCCCCAAATATCACTCCTTGATCATGCCAGGGAGAAAATGTGCTGGTCCCAAGTTACCTATGGCAGGTTTGATGTCCCTCTGCTTCACGGTTTTCCCTGCTCTGATGGAGCAGCCAGGAAGCAGCACTGAGGAGGGCTAGTGAGCAGGGAAGCTCACAGTCTGACCATCCCTTAGTCCTCTGCAAGTCTTTCAGAGGAAAGATTTGAGCCCTATTGTCTGTGGAAGCCCCAGCATTGGGGAAACAGCAGCTCCTGAGAGCTTCAGCTCAAGTGTTTTGACAGCCATGGGTAGGGGTGAGGAAGGAGAGTAAAGGAGTCTGAATGGAGGAAAGCTAGCACTCTTCTGGTCATCTCTGTCCCTCTCTCCAGAAGGCAGCCAACCCAGAATGTCCGGGATCTGGGGTCATGCCAATCGCTCGGGACCCACTGGCCCCCTGTGGCTCCCACAGTCTGGACCGGAGTTGGGAAACATTTGTGTGGGAAAAAGGAAACCAAGAACTGAGGGACTGAAGCCCCATGGAGAGGACAAAGGTGCATGGTGGGTCCAGAAGCAATATGGTGCCTGCTATCTCAGCTTGGATCTGTGGTGACTGGAAGCATCCCAAGGTGGCTGACAGCCTGCTACTTTGTCCTCAAGAAACTCCCAGGTCACATATGGCAGCAGCTTTTGGGTTCATGAGGCTAGAAGGCTCTCCAGCAGCTCAGGAGCCTGCTAAATGCCAGACATGTGAGGGAGGGAGAAACAAACTGCTCCCTCTACCCTTTTCGCTGGATGGGCTGACCTCTGCTGATATCTTGCTCCTTCTTATTTTGCTTAGAGACTTCTTCCCATGGAATCTCATGTAGATTCTGGCACTTTTCCCTCAGAATTACATCCAATCTATGATTGTTTTTTTGTTTGTTTTCTCTTTTTTATCTAAAGCTTTTCCTTCTGAGACAATCTGGCAGCTGGTGTCTCTGGTCAGCCATCTTGCTAATAATTTATAATAATTTATTTTCTAGTTTAACATTTTAAATTCTAGGGATTACTAAAATTTATCTCATAGTTTGTTTTATCTCAGGAGTCTTTACTTAGCATGTATTTTTATACATTCTTAGTCTGTCAGTGTATCATTCATAAAAATTAATTATATGTATATAACACATCTGCATATGTATTTATGTGTATATGCATTTATTTCTCATTAATGTCTCCTCCTTTCTTAATCTTTTCTTGGGGCTTCTGTTCATATCTATTATTTTGATAGACTTTTTTTTTTAGTATTTTCATTAGATGGATATATGGGTCATTTGTTATCTGAATCTTTGCATATCTAAAGTTATGATTTTTTTCAAGCCTGATAATTGGTGGAAGTTTCTGGGTTACAATTGTTTGCTTTTTATGTTCTATAGATTTTGTTTACGGCTTACTTAGAAGTTTGGTATATATATTCAATTCCTTTTTTCTTTTTGTGAAGATAGTAAAATAGTAAGATTTTGGTTTTAAATCCTTGGATTTCAAGAATTTTTTTGTTATATGTGCTAAATGTATTGTATCATCAGTTCCACTTAAAACTCAATGGTCTCTTTCAATATGCAGCCTTTCTTTCTCTTGAAGGAATTTTTTTTATTATTTATCTAATAATTATTATTCCTCTATTTGTTTTTCTTCCTCACATGATGGATTTTTCTTATTCAGATGTTAGGACTCCTAGATTGATCTTAAAGTGACTTATCTTTTTTCTTGATTTCTATCTCCATGCATCTTTTTTCTTTGATTTTTCTAGGCTACTAATTTGACCTTCAAAATTAAATATTATGTAGTTTTTTGTTTCTTCAGGCTTCTGGTTAGGGTTCCATAGTTTGTGGTCATGGGAATGGTAGGGGCTGGTTGTCTCTGTCCCTCATGTAGCAACCAGCAGGTTGTGAGTTTCATGTCCAGATGTCAGAAAACCTCTCAGTTCCCTGGTTTCCACACCATCTGCCAGCCTCAGAAAAAGAGCACTCAGCCCTCCTGTTCAGTACTCCTCAGTATCTTGGGCTCCGAGGATACTGGCAGGCTCAGCTTTTCAGGACAAATGCCTTAGACTCTCCTGGGTTGGACTCAGGGAAGCAAGGAGGTCCAAAAGGGAGGAATCCCAAGCAATATCTGCAGTGTAACTTCCCCCACATTCTGCTTGACCTAACAAAAGTTCCTGGATTGGAGCAAGGTTGGGAAGGGAGAGGAAGAGAGATGTGTTAAGCCACCTCATTTCTAGTACTAAGCCAGCCTTAGTGGCAAGACAGAGAACTTGCCAGTTTTTAATTCTTTCAGGGGAATATAGCAAATACACACTTTAAAAAAAAAACTGTAAGTGGTTTTCTTTTGGCATCATATTAACAAGGTACCCTATTGTAGGTAGTTTCACAGAAGTTTGAGCCTTATGCTGAATATATATATATATATATACACACACACACACACACACACACACACACATTTTACTTCTGATTATTTAAAAACCATAAACATTTGCTTTATTGTTTGAGCAAAATATGCCTTTCTACTGGTTGGCTTATGCATTCCCAAAATCCTAAGAGACTTTAACATTCATCTCACTGTAGAGACATTATCAAATGATATTTGCTGATGAGTTCATTCATTCATTCGTTCTTTTAATTAGTGTCTCCTCTTTGTCTACACTGTAGACACAGATTTCTTTGTTGCTCTAACATATTGGTTTTCAAACTTTAGCCTACATCAGAATCATGTAGAGGGCCTGTTAGAACAGAGATTGCTGGGCCTCTCCCCAGAGTTTCTGATTCAGTAAGACCATTCTTTGAGAGCCATTTGCCTAACTAGGGTGACAAATTATCCTGGTTTGCCAGAGATACCCTTTCTGGTTGCACTGTAAGTCCCATATCCCTAGAAAACTCTCAGTCCTGGGAAAGCCAGGAAGATTGATCACCTTGTCCAACACTCTTAGCAGTACATTGGCGTCTGTTGGGTAGTTTTCAAAAATACTGTTGTATCCTCCACCCCCAAGGTCTTATTTAATGGGTTTGTGATGTGGCAATGGCACCTATAGGTTTAAAAGCTCCGTAGGTGATTCTCATCATAGGTTTATTGACTACTGCTCGGATCAAGCCTCACTCCCATAGGAAGACTTTTGTACTTCTAGTTCTTCACTTGTAATGTTATTTCTCTTAAGTCGTTCTCAGTCCTGTCCATTAGAATTAGTTGGGGAATATTTATGCAATATCGGCATAGGAAAGTGACTCCCAATGCTAGGAGCCCATTGAGGTCCAAGTGGGTCCTTGGCTTCACACAAGAAAGAATGCAGGAGCAAGCTGACAGTATGAAGTGAAAGCAAGATTTATTCAGAAACTGTAGAAAGTGTACTGCATGGACAGAGCAGAGGCGAGTTCTCCCTGCAGAAGAGAACCAGCTCCCTGGTTAATTATAGGCTAAAGAAGGGGAAGAATATTCATGGAAAGGGCGGTGTTTTACCATCCTGGTTCTAACAGGTTGGAACTTGCCCTGCCTCCCTCCTGTTTTGAGCAGGGTAATTTGAAACTGTTTTGAGACTTCTTCACTCATGCAGTGCTGCAGCAACACCCAAACCAATGCCCAAGGTAACACCCAAAGTGGTACCTGCCAGTTCCCTGTCTCAATACCAGTGCTCAGGCCTCACCACCCAAGCCAAGTGAAATCAGAGTCCTTGAGAACATGCCCCAGGCATTGTTAGTCCTTAACTTCCCAGGTGATTCTCTTGGGCACACTGGAATGAAAAGTATTGTGGGTCTTCTCTCAGGTAGCTCCAGTCATTCAGTGAAAAAGAGCCATTGTTCTAATCCATTCAACTTAAATTAGCTCTTTATCTGCTTTTTCTGATACTTTGTAAGAGCACTTACCCCTTTCTGATATTTTCTTCTTTAATTCTCTGTCTTCTCCTCCCCACAAATAGAATGTGAGCTCCATGAAAGCAAGAGCAGTATCTCCAGTTCTCAGAACACTGTCTAGAACATGTAAGCACTCTATAAGTGTTAATTCATGTCTGTAATGTACTGAGCACTGTGTTTGACCCCAAGGACAGTACGATAATGAACAACAGTAATGACAACATCAGACAAAATAGTAGTCCTTTATGCATTCATAGAGCTCACAGTCTAGTGGACTACTTTTTAAAAAATAACATTTTACATTATTTCATTAGAACCTCAGGAAAGTAAATGGCTAAACAAATAAAGGGGAAATAGTTCACTACTTAAATTAGACTGCCACTAGCATCTCGCCTTTTTATTGTAGTTAGCAGATAGGTATTTATATGGTTAAATGAACTTGGTCATTTATAGAAGCTGACATGACAATTCAACCCTGCCTTTTGACAACCTGAGCCGTAGTTTCTGGGCTTTGTGAATTTCTTCTGCTTTCCCTTGTAGCTTGGTGCAGTTGAGGAGCTGTGAGACAGTGCAGCTCCCACTCCCACACGTCGGGTCCATGGTGGGATCGTCCTGGTGGTCCAAGGACAGAGCTGAGTCTTGCTGCTGTGGTCGGGCTGCAGGAAATACTCTGTCGTCCCTTAGTTTAGCTGGACAGACACATGAAAGAACCCAAGAACACACACAGAGAAAATGTGTAAACAAATGTACACTCATCCTTTTTTATGGAAACAGACATGATGGTGTGGGGGTGCTATAGCACATGGAGTGTCTAGATTCTAGAGGGTTTAGTCAGGAGACAGTGACAAATCTCAATAGCAGAAATTTAGATGAAGGGGGAACTCAGTTGGGGAGATGAGGACTAGAGCATCATAGGCCAAGTGATTGACATGTGCAGAGTCTCAGGGAATGTTAGGTCAAAGCAAATAGTCCAGTACTGCTCCTAGGGAGCCCTGCCTGGATGCAGCACAGGACGGTTAGGGATTAAGTAAAGTCAGCATTTCTTTATGCTATCTTTCCTTCTGAAATAATTCACCTTTCTGATCAGGTTTATTGTAGAATGAAAGAGATAATTGTAAAGTAACTTATCCAGCCATGTAAATAATCTACACAACCAATGTAGACACTATAAGAAGAGAAACCTCAATGTTGACTACATTATCTAGATTTATTATATCTCTAATTATTAAGCTACTAGAAATACTTAATCTAGAGCTTTGTTTTGCATTGCAAAATTATAGAGAGAAATCCATTAGTTGATTAAAACATGAGTGTGAACAAGATATATTTTCCATATACAGTGGAAAATATATGCAGTATTTTCAGTATACAAAGCATATATATATAATATATGTGTATATAATATGTACTATACATATACATGGTTATTTATCAATCTGTCTTTCTGTATAGATGAAATAGCAAAGTTACTTTGCTAAAAGATAGTGACCATTCTACTTAGAAAATATGTTTAAAATATGTCCTATTAGAATTTAAAGTATTTGTGTTATTAGTGAAGGCAGTTTAAGAAAACTGCTAGAAGACTTGTAGCTCACCTAGGCACAGCACCTACATTGTCTTTTGAGTTACTTTGAATTGCTATCTTTTAAATTGCTCAAAACCCAAGCCACTCTGTCAAAGGCCAAACAAGAATTCCAGAACATCCCAGGGAGTATATCTCGCCCTGCCTTGCACTTTGTTTAGAGTCAAAGTAAGAAGTCAGCCCACCATGACTCCACAAAGCAGAGGCATTGTGGTGGCTTAGGAGGATAACACACGACATTTCTTGATTAATCTGTTAAGTCATGAGTAGCGTATAACGTTTTGGTCAACTAAGAACCATATGGACGGTGGTTCCGTGAGATTATAATTGTATTTTTACTGTTCATTTTCTATGTTTAGATACACAAATTCTTACTATTGTGTTACAGTTTCCTACAATATTTAGTACAATAACTTGCTGTACAGGTTTGTAGCATAGGAGCAATAGACTGTACCATGTAGCCTAGGTGTGCAGTAGGCTATAGCATTCAGGTTTGTGTAGGTATACTCTGTGAAGTTCACACAATGAGGAAATCACCCAAGGATGAATTTCTCAGAATATAACCTGTTTGGTGAGTGACACATGACTGTAATTGTAAATTAGTGTGAAAATGTACTTGTCCTAGCAAGACATAGTGCAACTATTTTATGATACTGTATTTTACTTCATTAAACAGCACTATAAAAACTCTATTCTGTTTTACTGTTTATTTAATCACTAATCCAATATATAGTGAGCATCTATTATACTAGGTACTATGATAGCCACTGCGTATATAATGGTTAAAATAAAATTTAAAAAGTCAGTTTACAATTAACTTGGAGAAGTAGGGCATTCAAAACTCTATAATTTCAGGTATGATATAGTTGAATGAAAGCAGTGCCATGACAGACTGATGTGAAGGACATCATTTTGATGGGGCATGGGGCAGCTAAGTGACATTTAAGCCTGGAAGGAGTTAGCCAGCCAAAAAGTACTTTACATATCAGAGTTTCCATAAAATCTGCAAACTTGACATACCTTGTTTTATTTTCAAAACTAAAGGAAGAAGAGGGACAATAACTTGTTCGGTTTTTATTGTATACTTGGGGAAAGATTTGCAAATTAATTTTTTTCCTTAAAATATATTAATCATGGAGAAAGCCACGTGGAGTAGTCATGGAGGGTTGCCTTATTTTTGCTTCAAGATTGTGATTTTATCACACATATTTAACACCCTATCTCCCAAATGATGTATGTGTATATGTGTGTGTGTGTATATATAATCTTTTTCCTGATATATATATATATCAATCAGATAAAAGACCATGTTTGCACAGGAAATAAGAAATAGGAACACCCACAGGCTAGAATATTTGAATAATTTCTGCAAGATGTGGTACAAATAGGACCTAATTTATGGAGATTCTGTTCAGCCTGCCATTTACAAGCAGGGCAAGAAAGTCCACCTGGAAAGTAAGCAGAATGTCAAGGAACCCAAATCACCTCTGTATTTGTAAGACTGGTCTATGAAATTAAAGACAAGAGACCACTGGGCATAGAAGTAAATGGCTCTGTCCTGCATGACTAGTCTTGGGAAATAAAACAAAGAAAGGAAACATAAAACAAAGAAGGAAACATAATCTTCTACTTCATACTTTGATACTAAAAGTGTTGAGCAGGGACAGGCACAATCTCTTCCAGAATCTATCATAAGTTATAATCCTGACAAACATACACCAATCTCTATGACAATAACAAGGGAAAGTCACCAAGAGAGATTGCTTTCAGAAACAATAAGCAAATCCAAAAACATTCTATTTTCTTCCCATGGAAAATAGTCATCACAGACTACAAATCCACACCTATACTAAAGTTTGAAAATGGGGTTATCCTCTCCAAAACAGTCTTTACTTGTAGAATTGTGAAGTATACACTTCATTGGTATGATCGGCATGTTATTTCCTAATTGAGGACAAATTAACAAATTACGTGGTGGTTTTAGTGACTCTCAATGATATATTTGAATTCCTTTATTACATTTCATGGGCAGAACTAGAGTTAGTCAATATTTTGGCACCAAACAACTATAACTGAAGAACGGGGTCTTAAGTTGAATGTTTTTCATTAATAAAAGTTCCATAAACATGATTTTTAATTTGGGTATTTGACAGTCCTCTTTTTGTAGACATTGGTTTTACCAGTCCTGAAGGTAAGCTTATGACCCACACTTCGAGATGAAGTCTATTTATATACTATAACAGAGGACTTTTGCTAAAGATCTGTTTCCTCCTCTGCAGATTACAGCTACAAACACCATCCTTAGGTTGCTGTTGCAGGGCAAGTACTGTGGAGTCATATGCTTCAGCTTTCTCTAACCATTTGGCCTCGACTTCCTCATCTGTACGTTGAGGAAACTAGCGGTAGCTCCCTCATTGGGTGAGCCCTTAGTGCCTGGGCTGTCACAGAGCACATGCTTAGTATATATTAGCTCTATATCCAGAAAGGTCAGGAAAACAGTGGTTTAATATGTCAATATATGGAATTTTCTGTAATGATAATGCTGATATTATCAATGTAGCCTAGAGAGGGTCATTTATTTTCATAAGGAACTTTGAGTTAGCTCTATTTTATATATAGGCAAACATTCATTTAAAAGTAAACCAACGCAATAACAAAAACTCAGTGTGAAAATAAAGATCTATTTTTTTTTTAATTTCGGCATATTATGGGGGTACAGATTTTAAGGTTTCAATAAATGCCCGTTTCCCCCCTTCCCCCCAAAAGTCTGAGTCTCCATCATGACGATCCCCCAGATGGTGCACATCTCACTCATTATGTATGTATATACCCGCCCCCTCCCCCCTCCCACCTGCCCAATACCCTATTACTGTAGTACCTATGTGACCACTTAGGTGCTACTCAGTTAATACCAGTTTGCTGGAGAATATATCTGGTGCTTGTTTTTCCATTCTTGGGATACTTCACTTGGTAGTATGGGTTCCAGCTCTAACCAAGAAAATATAAGATGTGCTATATCACCATTGTTTCTTAGAGCTGAATAGTACTCCATGGTATACATATACCACATTTTATTAATCCATTCTTGGATTGATGGGCACTTGGGCTGTTTCCACAGCCTTGCAATTATGAATTGTGCTGCTATAAACATTCGAGTGCAGGTGTCTTTTTTGTAGAGTGTCATTGGATCATTTGGGTAGATGCCCAGCAATGGGATTGCTGGATCAAATGGTAGATTCACTTGTATCGCTTTAAGGTATCTCCATATTGCTTTCCACAAAGGTTGAACTAGTTTGCAGTCCCACCAGCAGTGTAGGAGTGTTCCTCTCTCTCCGCAACCACACCAGCATTTATTGTTTGGAGATTTTTTTATAAAGGCCATTCTCACTGGGGTTAAGTGATATCTCATTGTGGTTTTGATTTGCATTTCCCTGATGATTAGAGATGTTGAGCATTTTTTCATATGTTTGTTGGCCATGCTTCTGTCTTCTTTAGAAAAGTTTCTGTTCAAGTCCTTTGCCCACTTTTTAATGGGGTTATTTGATTTTTTCTTTCTGATTTTCGTGAGTTCTAAGTATATTCTAGTTATCAGTCCCTTATCGGATGCATAGGATGCAAAAATTTTCTCCCATTCTGTAGGTTGTCTGTTTACTTTCATGACTATTTCTTTGGCTGTGCAGAAGCTTTGTAGCTTGATCATGTCCCATTTATTTATTTTTGTTGCTGCTGTAATTGCCTTTGGGGACTTCTTCATAAACTCTTTGCCCAGGCCGATGTCTAGGAGAGTGTTTCCAACTTTTTCCTCTAGAGTTCTAATAGTTTCATACCTTAGGTTTAAGTCTGTTATCCAGTGTGAGTTGGTTTTTGTGAGAGGTGAAAGGTGTGGGTCCTGTTTTAGCCTTCTACAGGTGGCTATCCAGTTTTCCCAGCACCATTTATTGAAGAGGGATTCTTTTCCCCAGCGTATGTTTTTGTCTGCTTTGTCAAAGATTAGATGGCTATATGGGGATGGTTTTATATCAGGATTCTCACATCTGTTCCACTGGTCGATATTCCTGTTTTTGTGCCAATACCATATTGATTTAATTACTACAGCTCTGTAGTATAGTTTGATATCTGGCATATTAATGCCTCCCATTTTGTTTTTGGTGCCTAGAATTGCTCTTGATATTCGGGGTCTTCTTTGGTTCCATACGAAGCGTAAAATTATTTTTTCTATATCTGTGAGTATGCTGATGGGATTTTAATAGGTATTGCATTGAATCTGTAGATAAGTTTGGGTAGTATAGACATTTTGATGATATTGAGTCTGCCGATCCACGAGCATGGTATGGATTTCCATCTGTTTACATCCTCTGCTATTTCCTTCCTCAGTGTTTCATAGTTCTCCCTGTAGAGGTCTTTTACATCCTTGGTTAAGTATATTCCTAGGTACTTTAAATTCTTTGTTGCTATTGTGAAGGGAATTGAGTCTTTGATTTGGTTCTCAATTAGATTGTTGTTGGTGTATATGAATGCCTCTGATTTCTGTGTATTGATTTTGTATCCTGAGACTTTACTAAATTAATTGATCAGTTCCAGGAGTTTCTTGGTTGAATCTTTGGGGTTTTCTAGATACAATATCATATCATTAGCAAACAGTGAAAGTTTGATCTCTTCTGCCCCTATTTGGATACCTTTGATTCCATTTTCCTGTCTGATTGCTGTAGCCAAGACTTCCAGCACTATGTTGAACAGAAGTGGAGATAGTGGGCAGCCTTGTCTGGTTCCAGTTCTAAGTGGGAATGCTTTCAATTTTTCCCCATTCAGTATGATGTTGGCTATGGGTCTGTCATATATGGCTTGTATCATTTTTAGGTATGTCCCTTCTATGCCTATTTTCTTAAGTGTTCGTATCATGAAAGGGTGTTGAATTTTGTCAAAAGCTTTTTCTGCATCTATTGAAAGAATCATGTGGTCTTTGTTTTTGCTTCTGTTTATGTGGTGAATTGCATTTATAGATTTACGTATGTTGAACCATCCCTGCATCCCTGGGATGAAGCCCACTTGGTCGTGGTGGATTATTTTTTTGATAAGTGTATGGATTCGGTTAGCTAAGATTTGTTGAAAATTTTTGCCTGTATATTCATTAGGGATATTGGTCTGTAGTTTTCTTTTTTTGTTGCATCCTTTCCTGGTTTTGGTATCAGAGTAATATTCGCTTCATAAAAGGTGTCGGGGAGGTTTCTGTTCTTCTCGATGTTGTGGAATAGTTTCTGCAAGATAGGTACTAGTTCTTCTTTGTAAGTGTGGTAAAATTCAGGTGTGAAGCCATCTGGACCGGGACTTTTCTTTTTAGGGAGATTTTTAATTGCTGTTTCTATTTCAGCTGTTGAGATTGGTCTGTTCAGGGAATCTATTTCTTCGTGGTTGAGCCTAGGGAGGCTGTGTGTTTCTAGAAATTTGTCCATTTCCTCCACATTTTCCAGTTTGTGTGCATAAATGTTTTTGTAGTATTCATAAATTGTATCTTGTATCTCTTTAGGATCAGTTGTGATATCTCCTTTTTTGTTCCTGATGGAGCTTGTTAGAGATTTCTCTTTTCTGCTTTTCGTTAGCTTAGCCAATGGTGTGTCAATTTTGTTTATTTTTTCAAAGAACCAACTTTTTGTTTTATTAATCTCCTGAATAGCTTCCCTGTTTTTAATTTTGTTTAGTTCTGATTTGATCTTGTTGATTTCACTTCTTCTGCTGGGTTTAAGGTTGTCTGCTCTTCTTTTTCCAGCTCTTTGAGTCGTTTCATTAGATTGTCTATTTGTGATCTTCTTGTCTTTTGGTTATAGGCATTTATGGAGATAAACTTTCCTCTCAGAACTGCTTTAGCTGTGTCCCAGAGGAGTTGATAACTTGTCTCTCCATTGTCGTTTTCTTCATAGAATTTTTTTATTTCCGTCTTGATTTCTTCATTTATGAAGTCATCAGTTAGTAAGAGGTTATTTAATTTCCACGTTTTTGTGTAGAAATGTGAGTTTCTGTTAGGGTTGATTTCTAGTTTTATTCCAGTGTGATCTGAGAAGGTACATGGTATGATTTCTATTTTTTTAAATTTCTTGAGATTTTCTTTGTGTCCTAGGATATGGTCAATCTTAGAGAATGTCCCGTGAGCAGATGAGAAGAACGTATATTCAGTGGATTTTGGGTAGAATGTTCTGTAAATGTCAGTCAGACCCAATTGTTTCAGAGTTTTGTTTAAGTCCATTATTTCTTTATTAATTTTCTGTTTGGAGGATCTGTCTCGTGCCGTCAGTGGGGTGTTGAATTCTCCGGCGATTATGGAGTTGCTAGTAATCCATTTGCTTAGCTCCAGTAAGGTTTGCTTTATGAATCTGGGTGCACCTAAGTTGGGTGCATATATATTTAAAATTGTTATCTCTTCTTGTTGAACTGTGCCCTTCACCATAATATAACGACCCTCTTTGTCTTTCACTACTTTTGTTGGTTTAAAAACTAAATCGTCTGAAATTAGAACTGCCACACCAGCCTTCTTTTGGCTTCTATTTGCTTGGAATATTGATCTCCACCCTTTTATTTTTAGTCTATATGCATCCTTGCAGGTTAGATGTGTTTCCTGAAGACAGCATATACTTAGCCTGTATTTTCTTATCCATTCAGCCAGCCTATGTCTCTTGAGTGGAGAGTTTAAGCCATTCACATTTATTGAGAGAACTGATAGGTAAGGTAGACTACTGATCATTCTGTTGGGTTGTATGTTGTTGCTATGATTTCTGCCTTGAGCCATTGTAATATCTAGCCTTTAATATCTTTGGGTTTTGGTTGTTTTTATATTCGTGGGTTATTATTATGATGTTCCATGCGTAATGCTGTTTTGAGTAGTTCTTGTAGGGCTGGTCTTGTCTTGGTGAATTCTCTGAGCCTTTGCTTGTCTGAGAATGTTTTTATTTCTCCTTGATATTCAAAGCTTAGTTTTGCAGGGAATAATATTCTAGGCTGGGCATTGTTTTGTTTCAAAAGAGTGAGAATGGGGCCCCAGTCTCTCCTTGCTTGTAAAGTCTCATTAGAGAAGTCTGATGTTATTCGAATTGGCTTTCCCTTGTATGTTACTTGCTTCTTTTGTCTTACAGCTCTTAGAAGGGCCTCTTTAGTTGATACTTTGGTCAGTCTGATGATTGCATGTCGTGACGTCTTCCTGTTTGCATTGAATCTCTCAGGGGTCCTCTGAGCTTCGTGAACTTGTATATCAAGATTTTGAGCAAGGCCTGGGAAACTTTCCTCTATTATATGTTCAAACAGCTTGTCCAACCCTTGAATGTTGTCTTCTTCCCCTTCTGGTAAGCCTATGACCCTCACATTAGGTTTCTTCACATAATCCCACATCTCTTGTAGGCTTTGCTCTTTTCTCTTGTTTCTCTGCTCTATTTCTGTGACTGATTTGTTTAATTGGAGGGTGTTATCTTCAAGCTCTGAGATTCTTTCTTCTGTTTGATCTACCCTGTTCTTGAGACTTTCCACTGTATTTTGTAGTTCCTTGAATTGATTCTTCATTTCCAGGAGTTCGGTTACACTTTTCTTCATTGTGTCTATTTCTTTTCCCATATCCTGGAGGCCTTTTGTGGTTTCTTTGTGTTGGTTATTGAGTTATTGTTGAAGCTGAGTGAGTGTTCTTATGATCCACATATGAAATTCCTCTTCTGTCATATTGGTTGCCTGATTTTGTTTGGTGTCCGTTTCTAGGGGGCTGGTGCTCCTCTTTGGGGGTGTGGTTTCCGTTTGGTTCTTCATATTTCCTGAGTTCTTTCACTGATTTCTTCCCACGTCAATCATTTGTTGTTTATTTCCTTAAGTTATTGTTTGGGTATTCACACACCTTGTTTAGTTTCTGAGGCGTTAGGTGGTGCCTGTGGGTGAAATTGGACCACTCCCTGTATATTGAGTCAGTGGGTGCCGTGGAAAGGCTGTGCAAGATGCCGTCCCTGTCAGTAGGTGGCATTTGCTTGGAGGAACAGGCTATGCTGTTGATTTTGTGTCCTGTTATCTGCTCTTGTTCTGGGCGGAGCTGGGTTGGGTAAGCCTGCCCTCAGGCCGTTAGCAGGGGTCAAAGTTCTGGTTTATGCTTCCAGGGAAAGCTGTCAGGGCGGGGCTGGAATGGTCCTGCTCAACCAGAAATTCTGGGTGTGGGAGTGGGGTTGTCTGAGACCCGCAGTCTGGAGCGGGCCTCGCTTCTTTCCACCCTCCCCAACTCTGCAGCTACTCCTGGGCCTCTGCCAGCAGGCCAGACCACAAGCCACCAGGCCTCCCCGGACTGCGATGCCGGCGGGGAGGTTCCCTGCACAGGAACGCCACCTGGGTTGGGCGCACGGCCTCCTCCTGGGAGGAGGGTTGCCCTCTAGGACGCCGATCCGCCCCTGGAGGCACACACACCTCAGTAGGCTGTTTATGTATAACCCTTCTGTGCCCCGGGCAATGCTAGCTCTTGGTGCAGGGGATCTGGTCTGCAGGTCCGACCTCTCAGTCCCAGAGTTCAAACTGTATGCCCACCAGGGAGAGGATTTCCGGTCCCAATTCACCCACAGGGAGCTCAATCTGGGTCTATGTCTCTCATCCTCTGAGTCGGCACTGTTCTCCTAGGGCCAGCAGCACCTGGGAGGGCGGGTGGGTAGGGAGCTCACAGTCTGAGTTCCTCTGAGTCAGCTGTAGGGTCCCAAAAGGGAAGGTCCCGTTCCCTGGAGGTGCCTCTGGCTGGTGGCTGTATTGTCTCTCCGGGCAGCCACGGGTAGGGTCGGCAGAGGGGAGGAGGAGGCAATATGGTGCCTGCCACGCGGCTCGGGTCTGTGCACACGGAGGTGCCTGGAGGAAGTTGGGAACCTGGTGCCTCGTCTGCTACAGGTTCACCGCTGGCTGGCGGCCGGCGTCTCTGGGCTGATGTCCGCAGGTCTCTCCACCCGATGGGGAGCCCACCAGCAGTCCCAAATGCAGGGGAGGGGAAACAGGAAATCCACCTACCCTTGCCACTGGTCTCCTGGCTGCTCCGGTGGTCTCAGCCTCCAGTTCTCCTAAAGATCTATTGAATACAAAAACTGGCAGCTTAATAACTTGCCTTACAGTATAATACTCTTAAATAACAACTAACTGGTTATCTGGAGCTTTTGAAAACAGAAAATTAATTGAATTGGTGAGGTATATCAGTAAAGGAAGAGATACTTAAAAAAATATATTTTTTTTGAGACAGAGTCTCGCTTTGTTGCTCAGGCTAGAGTGAGTGCTGTGGTGTCAGCCTAGCTCACAGCAACCTCAAACTCCTGGGCTCAAGCAATCCTGCTGCCTCAGCCTACCGAGTAGCTGGGACTACAGGCATGTGCACCACCATGCTCGGCTAATTTTTTCTATATATATTAGTTGGCCAATTAATTTCTTTCTATTTATAGTAGAGACAGGGTCTTGCTCTTGCTCAGGCTGGTTTCAAACTCCTGACCTCAAGCAATCCACCCACCTCGGCCTCGCAAGTGCTAGGATTACAGGCGTGAGCCACTGTGCCCGGCCTAAAATATTTAAACTCAAGTAAAGAGCAAAGGCGAGAAAATAGCCTTTGAATTCCTTTCATAAGATAACATAAAAGTCTGAACCTTAACTGTTAATTTCAAGTAAAAGAAGTTTTCTTCTTGAGTATAGAAGGAAATAATTTTTTTTTCTTTTTTTAACTCTTTTTCGTTTTTTTAACTCTTATTTTTTTAACTCTTTTTAAAACTCTTCTGTCCTGTAGGGATAGATCTTTCCTTGGCTTTTCTAATGAATACCTTTTAGCATTGTACATTTATCTTAAAGTGATCATTGAAAGTCAAATATCCTTGCCATTGATGATTCAATATAGCTTTCCTGGAATTGTCTGATGATCTTTAGTGATACTGGGTCAATGATTTTACCCTCACATCCAGAAAATTAAGTTTAAAATCAATTGTTATACAGAATCAAAAAGAATGTTTCTAAATTAAACCAATAGCTCTTTTTATACCTACAGTATGCTTTAATTTCTACCACATATGTATAACTTGGCAAAGTACCTCTTGGATTTTCATAATCTTGATGATTTGTAACAAATGTGCTACCATCATAGAGTAAGTCCTGGGCCCATCTACCCTGAATCTTTGGATAAAGACAAAACTCTATCCTGCCATGCACCTGGTCAGTTGTGCAATGCTGACCAATGCACAGCTGCTAACAATAAGGGTATTGTGCTTATGTAACGCATTCAGGATCTGATGGTTAGTCTCTTGATAAATACTGAAACACGAGGGAATTTTTTCTTGCCAGGATGCCTGCTTCATGGAAAATATTGTGTCTATGTTGAAGCATACACTTAAATCTTCTCTCTATATGAGTTGGGGGACTCCGAGCCTTTCCAATTTGGTTTTAAGGCTCTCTCAGTCAAGAAATGGCCATACAGTGTGTCAGTGACTATAATTTTAGGAACTGTTTCCTGTAGACTTGTTTTACCAAGTTAACAAAAGTCTGTATTATGTTTCTTCCCATTGATGTGGGTGTGTCCTTGTGTGTGTATTCAAGAGAAGCTTCCATTTGTTGAGTGATCTTCATGCAAACATCTTGGAGTGCTTTACAAAAGAATTTTAAAAATTAAACCAAACAGGATATGAAACTGTGCTGCCAAACAAGTAAGTCTTTAGGCATGATTTAAATTTAGTTAATAACATAAAGAGCTAAATCTGTGAAAGGAAGCAAGTTCCTTGGATCAGAGAAAAAGAAGCAGAAAACAGATACTCATATTTTGTCTAAGTCTTCATTTGAGTAGCTCCAAAAATGTTCTTTTAGAAGTGCAGTTGGAAAACCCCAGGCTAAGTGAACTCCAAGGACCAGTATTTTAGGGAAAAAGACCAGATAATAGTTCCCATGTGCACAATGATCCACAGATTGCAAAGTCTTTTCCCAGCCATTATCTCATTTGACTGTCACTCCACTGAAGCAATTAAGCAATGTGTTATCCCATTTTACAGATGAATAAATTGATAACAGGAGAAATTAAGGGTTTAAACCTAGGTCACCAAACTACACAGTGATAGAGCTAGGATTCAAATATGGATCTTGATCTAAATCCCATGTTCTATTTCTAGTACTATGAGTCTCCACTGTGGTAAACCATTTGCACTGGATTACTTTTCTCCTGCTGTTATAGCTGTCTCTGGGGCAATATTAAGCAATGACTCTAGCTTTCCAGGATACCCTGGCATTCTGCTTCCTCTCAGGAGAAACTCCTGACAATTCTTGTGTAAACGGAAAGTTAGAAAACCAGTATCTTCTAATGCAAGCACATTATACATGATAATTTCATGGCTTCATCTTTTCACAACATTTAAACTGACTTTGATGGTTTGCCTTTAAAGTCACCCTCCAGTGGTTTCAGAATCCTCCTCGAGAAGATGCAATTGGAATGATCAGAGCATCAGTTCCTGTGGTTGTAGTGGGGGGAAATGGGGAATTCTTAATGAGCTTTCTTTCTATTGCTGACTTAAATCAAGTGAGTTATCCTTGAGCTTCTGAGGATTCTGTAAGCACTGTGGTTTCAGACGGTGAGTTATGACCTTGTGCCAGAGGGGTGGGTGATGTAGTATCTGGATTGGTTCTCGAGATGTATACTGTCTTTTTAAGATACAATCTGAAATGACTGTGTTAGCTGTCAAGTTTTTTGTTGTTGTTTTGCCTTTTTCTCTAAAAACACATTTCTCATCCAAGGTTGGACTTTAAAATGTTTACTTTTTATTTGATACTCCTCTAGCTTCAGACACATCTGGGAAAAAGACTGTTTTGTGACTCTATAGATCTTTTGGCAAAGCGCATGGGGTGGACCGCAAGAATAAGCAATTGAAACCACGACTCTATAGACAGCTTCTTGAGTAGGTCACTCAACCTGAATACAAGCCCAAATGAGGCAATGGAAAAATAGAGGGACACCATTAGGGCAGCCAGGACCTAGTAGAAAGCTGATAAACTAAGGAAGATACTTTTTACCTTACATTTCCATATAATTTTTGCAGATATTTACCTTTATGTTTAATTTTAAAATATTAATATAAAGACTTCAGCTATCTTGCCTTTAGCTGATTAACACAGCCCATCTGAAAGATTTATATGACTTCCATATGTCATTTGGGCATCTGCGATAGGAAGACAAACCATCCCATGTGGAACAATCAAGGATAAAAGATTGCTGGAACAGCACTCCCAAACTGGCCACAGTCCCCAGGCTGGCTTCTATGTGGGTATGCATTCTCTTGTCCTTCAATCTCTCAGGTGATGAGTTATTCTGATTGTATTGTCCTAACGTGTGGGCACTGCCTTCCTCCTTGACCATGTGTTTATCTCACTATCACTTTAATTGCCTGGTCTGTATTCATCTATTCATTGTCTTCAGCTTGACTTGACCTTGCATCTTAGGTTCCACTCTAGATTTGTCCTACACTTGCCTTTGCCAATCTGCACTTAATCTGGTCTGATTTAAGTGTCTATTTTTTGTATCCTCCTCACGTAACTATCTACAGCATGTCATCCTCTATCACATGACTGTCTATATTGAGCCCTGTTCCTGATCATTTCGTTCCTCCATGTTTCAACGGCACTGTGCTTAATCCTCTGGAAGGAATATAAAGATGTGTAACATAGAGTTCTTCCCACTTTTCTACTTACACATAATACTCCTTTTCATATGTGTCTTATTTTTTAAATGACCCATTTTTCTTTATCAGCTAGACCTTGATAATCATTTCTTCTTTTACCTTTACATTATTGTCCAGGTAGCTCAGGATCATTGCTTAAGTTGTCCCTGGAGAGTATCTTGCACAGAATAGCTCAGTCTGCTAATTATTAGTTTTGTATGGCATATAATATTATGTGCAGGGAAAAATTGAGAATTGGTATGTATTATATGATCTGGTTCTAAATGGAAATATATATGTTTAAGTGTTAAGCAGTGTTTTCCAATAGAAATTTCTGTGATTATTGAAATCATCTATATCTTCATTCCCCAATATGGCAGCCACTAGCCACATGTTGCTGCTGAGCACTTGAAATGTAGCTACAATGACTGAAGAACTGGATTTAAATTTTTTAAAACTGTAATTAATTTACATTTAAATCAGCAGAGTTTGAGAACTAGTGATAGCAGTAATAATAAGAGCAGCCATCTGATGCTGAAAGCCACGTACTAATTTACTATTGGCAACAATACTGTGACTCAGGGAATATAAGTAATTTGCCCAGTACACATTAATATTGGACTTGGGCTTTAAACTGGTCTGTTTGTCTAGCTCAAAAACTTGAGCTCTTAACCGCCATACCATGCTGCCTCATGCTTTACCATGTTAAGAAGGACTTGCAAGTAGGAAATAGCCCACATATCCTTCAAATGATATATGGTTAAACAGTCTAATCTATGGAATAGTACTTAGCATATAGAAAGGGGCAGAGTCACAGATACATACAACAGGAATGAATCACAAATGCATTGTGCTAAGTAAAAGAAGCCAGATGTAAAAAACTATATTCTGTGTAATTCCATTTATATGATATTCTAAAAAGGCAAAATTATAGGGACAGAAAACAGATCAGTGGTTGACAGGAACTGGGAGTAAAGGGCAGGAATTGACAACAAAGAAGCATGAGATTTTGGGGGAGATGATGGACATATTCTATATCTTGAAACTAGTGGTGGTTACATGATGATGCATTTGTAAAAACTCACAAAACTGTAAACTAAAAGGGTGAATTTTACTGTATGTAAATTGTATGTCAATAAACTTGAGTGAAGAATAAAGACAGACAAGTAGATCCAAGTTTATTTTCACAGAGGCAGGTGGGAATATGGTTAGTTATTGTAACAGGCTATTTTGAAAAGTAAATAATTCTAAATTTTTTGTGTCTAAACATATCTTCATATCTATGATATATACAACACATATAATAGAAAAATGATGTGGAAATTTTAAAGACTCTTAAAAGAGGTGTGTGTGTGTGTATGTGTGTACTTAAAGCAGTTAAATTTGTATTTAACATGAGTTGACACAGTAAATGTTTATTCAACTTGGTGTTTATTTGCCATTGGCATGGGAAAGAGGGTGGAGGTGGAAGAGGAAGAGATATGTTAATTAAACATGAATGGTAAGATGTTGTATGACTTATTCCATTTTCCTTTTATTTTGGTTAAATGAAAAATAGCTACCATATGAGGCTATCAGCCCCTGTGAAAGCTCACTTTAAAATGTTCCAATACATAATGAAATTCTCATTTTTATAATAAACTACTTATATGATGCAATAGTATAATGGATATCTTTTTAGCACATACTCATTTCTTCCTTTTATATTTCTAAGAAAATTGTCGTGAAGAATTAATTATCCAAAAGTCTTACATCACTTTGTCTTTACTAATTTTGTTATATAATCATAAAACCTTAGATTCATATAATTTTTTAGGCAGAGGAGACCTCAAAGTATTTTCTGGTCCAGTCTATTGTCTATAAGAAGATAAGGAGTTTCCTTTGTTTTAGAACTAAAGGGGTGACATACAAGTTGTTAACTTTCCCATGATCATATTTCTAATAGTTAGGATTGTAGGCTTAAAGAGTTATTAATCTTAGTAAAGAACTGTAAACAAGATTAATTAATGGTTATAATTTAAGCATTTCACTTGTCTTTGCTTTAAGCATTTCTCCAGGTTCAAGCTTTAATAACATCATATATAATAATACTTCAATAATCCACATTAATCTTAAAATAGTCTCACTAGGGAAAGTGTAAATTATAGGATATGTTATTCTGTGAATGGATTTCATTTAGTAATGTGGAATTTGAGGTAATGAATGTGAAAACACTTTGAAGGCTATAAAGTACTGAACAAATGTTATTTTTTTCCCCTTAGTTTTAACTTTCAGTTATTTGCTTGCCATTTTCTCTAGAATCTTGAGTAGTATGCAGACATTTGCAGAGAAAATTGATATCTTATATTTCTGCTCGCTAAGAAATAATTCTGTTTTTGTACAAATAAATATATAATTAAACATATATCTACATATAACACATTTTCAAAGAATGATCTCATTAAAATAATCTAAATAAAATTGTTTTTCTGAACTGATAAAAAATAGTAATTGGGCCGGGCGCGGTGGCTCTCGCCTGTAATCCTAGCACTCTGGGAGGCTGAGGCGGGTGGATTGCTCGAGGTCAGGAGTTCGAAACCAGCCTGAGCAAGAGTGAGACCCCGTCTCTACTATAAACAGAAAGAAATTAATTGGCCAACTAATATACATAGAAAAACTTAGCCGGGCATGGTGGCGCATGCCTGTAGTCCCAGCTACTTGGGAGGCTGAGGCAGGAGGATTGCTTGAACCCAGGAGTTTGAGGTTGCTGTGAGCTAGGCTGACGCCACGGCACTCACTCTAGCCTGGGAAAACAAAGTGAGACTCTGTTCCAAAAAAAAAAAAAAAAATAGTAATTGGTGTCATAGTGACTTGACAGTCTGTTCAGTAATCTTGTAGCATTATTTAAATATATACATATATGTGTGAGTGTGTGTGTGTGTGCGTATCCTTAAGACTATGATTTTAGGCAATATTTCCATATGTATCTCCTTTATCTTCCTGTAATTTCACTTTGAGCTATTGTCTTAGTCTATTTTGTGCTACAGACAGAATGTATAACAGAATACATGATACTGTGTAATTTATTCTCTCACAGTACTGGGAAGTCCAAGATCAAAGCACCAGCAGGTTAGGGCCCAGGTTCTCTGCTTCCAAAACAGTGCCTTGAATGCAGCATTCTCTGAACGGGAGGGAGGCCATATACTCACATGGTGGAAGAGAGAAAGAGAAACTCAGTGTCTTCACAAGGCAGAAGAGTAGAATGGAACAAACCTACTCCTGAAACCCTTTTTGTAGTGGCATTAATCCACTTGTGAGTGTGGAGCCCTCAATACCTAAACACCTCTCATTAGGTCCTACCTCCCAACACTGCTGTATTGGGCATTAAATTTCTAACACATTAATTCTGGGGGACACAGACCGTAGCAAATATATAGGGAGAGCAAGATCAGACATAAGGCCAGAGAATTTACTAACTCTCAATTGTGTTATGGTAATGTTAATATATCTATAAATATATTTCTTTTGACAGTGAAAACCTAAAGCAAAGAACAAAATGGTGAATTTGTTCATGTCATGATTTTTTTTTAGATCTTCTAATGTATTTAAGGCATTTTGGATATATTCTTCTCACCATTTCATCCATTTCTGATTATAAGGCATACCTCATTTTATTGTGTCTCACTTTATTGTGCTTTGCAGATATTATGTATTTTACAAACTGAAGGTTTGTGGCAACCCTGTGTTGAGCAAGTCTGTCAGTGCCATTTTTCAAACAGCATGTGCTCATTTTGTGTCTCTGTGTCATATTTTGGTAATTCTCCCAATATTTCAAACTTTTTAATTATTATTGTGTCTATTATGGTGATCTATGAGCAGTGATTTTATGATTGTTTTGGGATGCCACAAACTGCCCCCATAGAAGATGACAAACCTCATTGATAAACGTATGTGCTTTAACTGCTCTACCAACCAGCCATTTTCCCATCTCTCTCCCTTTCCTCAGGCCTTTACCTATTCCATGAAAAATAACAATATTGAAATTAGGCCAATTAATAACTCAACAATAGCCTGTAAGTGTTCCAGTGAAGGGAAGAAGCACATGTCTCTCACTTTAAATCAAAAGCTAGGAATGATTAACTGTAGTAAGGAGGGCATGTTGAAAGCCAAGATGGGCTGAAAGCTAGGAGGCCTCTTGTGCCAAACGGTTACCCAAGTTGTGAATGTAAAGGAAAAGTACATGAAAGAAATTAAAAATGCTACTTCAGTCAACAAATGGATGATAAAGTGAAACAACTTTGTAACTGATACAGAGAAAATGTTAGTGGTCTGGATAGAGTATGAAAGTAGCTACAATATTCCCTTAAGCCAAAGCCTAACCCAGAGCAAGGCCCTAACTCTTTTAATTCTATGAAGGCTGAGAGAGATGAAAAGCTACAGAAGAAAAGTCTGAAGCTAGCAGAGGTTGGTTCATGAGGTGTAAGGAAAGAAATCATCTCCATAACATAAAAGGCAAATTGAAGCAGCAAGTGCTGTTGTAAAAGCCACAGCAAGTTATCTGGAAGATCTAGCCAAGGTCATTGATGAAGCTAGCTACTCTACACTACAGGTTTTCAATATAGACAAAGTAGCCTTATATTGGAAAAAGATGTCTTCTAGGACTTTCATGGCTAGAGAGAAGTCAGTGCCTAGATTCAAAGCTCCAAAGGACAGGGATGACTCTCTTGTTAGGGGCCAAGGCAACTGGTGACTTTAAGTTGAAGTCAATGTTCATTTACCATTCTGAAAATCCTAGGGCACTTAAGAATTATGCTAATTCTACTCTGTTTGTGCTCTAGAAATGGAATCACAAAGCATGGATTTCTGAATATTTTAAGCCCACTGTTGAGACCTACTGCTCATAAAAGAGATACCTTTCAAAATATTACTGCTTAGAACAATGCACCTGGTCACCCAAGAGCTCTGATGGAATGTGCAAGGAGATCAATGTTGTTTTCATGCTTGCTAGCACAACATCTATTCTGAAGCCCATGGATCAAGGACTAATTTTGACTTTTAGGTCTTATTATTTAAGAAATATATTTTAAAAGGCGATAGTTGCCATACATAGTGATTTCTCTGATGGATCTTGGCAAAGTAAGTTGATAACCTTCTGAAAAGGATTTACCATTCTAAACGTCATTAAGAACATTCATGATTCATGGGAGGAGGTCAAAATATCAACATTAACAGGCATTTAGAAGAAGTTGATTCCAACCTTCATGGATGACTTTGAGGGGTTCAAAACCTCAGTGGAGGAAGTAATTGAAGAAGTGGTGGAAATAGCCAGAGCACTAGAATTAGAAGCAGAACCTGAAGATGTGACTAACTTGCTGTAATCTCATGATAAAACTTGAACAGATGAGGAATTGCTTCTTATGGATAAGAAAAGAAAGTTGTCTCCTGAGACAGAATTTACTCTTGGTGAAGACACTGTGACCATTGTTGAAATGACAACAAAGAATTTAGAATATTCCAATAAACTTAGTTGACAAAGCAGACAGTAGGGTTTAAGAAGACTGACTCCAATTTTGAAAATTCTACTGTGGATAAAATGCTATCAAATAGTGCGTGCTACAGAAAAATATTTTGTGAAGAGAAGAGTCAATTGATGTGGCAAACTTCATTGTTGTCTTATTTTAAGAAATTGCCACAGCCACCCCAGCCTTCAGCAGCCATCACCCCTGATCAATCAGCAGCCATCAACATCAAGCCAGGAGCCTCCACCAGGAAAAAATTACAACTTGCTGAAGGATCAGATGACCGTTAGCATATTTTAGCAATGAAGTATTTTTAATGAATATATGTACATTTTTTTAGACATAATGCTATTGCAGACTTAATAGACAACAGTATAGTGTAAACATAACTTTTATATGCACTGGGAAACCATAATATTTGTATGACTTATTTTATTTTGATATTTGCTTTATTGTGGTGGTCTGGATCCAAACCCTTAGTATCTCAGAGGTATGCTTGTATTTCTTCATACAAAATATAGAAAAACCTTGCAAAAAGGCAGAATTTTTAAACTGTGGAGTAGGACATATCAAGTTTACATTAGATGACAACTCTTTGGTTATACTAATATTAAACAATAGGTTTAAACATTTGTCGAAAGTTGGGTTAGATTTTCTTTAAGGTCACTTTCACTCTTGTGAATTGCTGATCACCATAATCTTGGGCTGGACCAGTTTAGCTGTTGATAACCAATGATTCATAGGATAGGGACTGGGTCCCCTTGTTTCTCTCATTCCTTTGTGACAGAGGTGCATATAAAATAATGGTGACTGCTGCTCCTGGATTTGCAGAGTAAAAAATGAGAAACCCTAAGATCATTGGTTGTCTGGAAAACAAATGCATCTTCTCAGATTGACTGTCTGTGTCTGCAGGCCCTGGGCAGAAGGATAGTGGGCATGGCGCATGCAGGGAATGGCTGAAGGAATTACGAAGGTGAATAAGGGAGGTTGGAAACTTTGTACACTATAAATTGCAAGATTGCTAATCTAGGGAGATGCATATGGAATGGAGGACTGTGTGATATTTGGAAAAAAAACTGTAGTAAACTTAGTAGTAAAGTAGTGCCAAGGGCTTTCCAATTTGTTTTTAGATTCTGTATTTGGGTTCTGCCAAGGTTCTGCTGAGGAGGTGCCTACCTCGAGCCAGACAACATTTTGAATATGGTTTTGACTGAGATATTTTGATGTGCACCAAAAAAGCAAGGTAGTAGTAATTCAGTGTTTTGGTTTCTTTTTCCTATGACCAAGAACATAAAGATGGGGTCTTCAACTCATTGCTATTCCTCACTTCTAGGTCTTGAGAATGATGACTGGAGTTCAGGGATGTCTGTTGCCCACATTTATCAGTAATAAACAGTGATTTTTACATTTTGACACATTTGCATCAAAAGGCTCTCTAAAGAGCTAAGTGTATCCTGCTTGGAATTAAGGTCACATATAGCAGCCAGGTGATCAATCTAGAGTAGAGCCTATGAGAAAATCACAGCTCTGGGTCATATTTGGAGTGGCTGGTAGGACAGGAAGGGGAAGAGGATGATTGTGAAGGATATCGCCAGGTAAGAAGGCAGAAATCCGGCAGCGTTGTTAGGAGTTCAGATTCACAGGGGCTGATGTGACCTTGGAATACAAGGCAGGGGGGAGCTGCATACCCAGCCCTGTCCCTGGCCTAGAGCTCATCCGATTCTAGCAGGAGCCCATCTCTCCCTTTTTGTCCTGGTTGAACTATTTCTCTCCCCTGCCTCCCCAAACACATACCTTCCCATGTGCCCAGTGACCAGTGCCAGAAAGGTAAGGATGGTCAGATCATATTATCCTTGGAGGCTGATTTTAGAAGCAGTGGATGGATTTTGTTCGTTATCAGAAAATGAGCACTGGCAAAGCAGAATGGGCAGCACTGTTGCCTCCAAGAGTGGCCTGAATGGTTAGGTTCATGGATAAGAAAGTTTGAGAAACCTCTTCTAAAATAGCAATAAATAGTGTTAATGAGAAGATTTTTTGAGTTTTTAGAAAATCTCAGTATGGTTTTTCAAATAAAATGTTTTGTAAAATCCCAATATATTGTCAGTTCTACCAAATCATCTCTACCATAATTATAAAATATGATCACACCTCCTTTTTATATCCAGTTGTTATGGCAGGAGCCTCTAAATTGCTGGAAATTAGCCCATTTCAAATGTTTGCAATTTAATTAACCACTTGGGCAAGTGAGTTAACCTCCCCATGCCTCAATTCCTTCCTCTATAAAATGGGAAGTCTGAGCCAAACCTTGGCCCAGATTTACCTGCCCTACCATGAAACTCATCCGGAATTATTCATGGTGAGAATGGCCGTTGTTCTCTTCTGGAGAAACCTGTTCTGTCGTAACAGGATTTTAGTTAGATCCTGTGGATCACCAATAAGAAAATCACTTGCATCATTGGTGCATTTCTCAAATCCTACATTTATACATGGTCAATATTAAACAGAACAAAGTACAGCTGCTTTGGTTAAAGTAGAGTGAGAACCTCAAAGCTCCATCTGTTTGGGCCTCCCCAGTCCAACTCAACAGCCCTCAGGCCACTCTGCTACACCTAGAATGAAGATCACATCTTTAAAGCATCACTTCTTTAGTAGTTTAGGAGTAGTTTATTGGCGAAGTATCCTTTTTTCTGTGTCATCATTAAATCATTTTCAATTCAGAGTAGCCACTGGCACTGATAATGAAAGAAGAAATTTTATCAAACATCAAAAGAAAACAGGTCTCTGTAAACTTAACATGCTAAGAAAGAAATCGAAAAATGTAAAGCTTACAATGTGGCAGGTGCTTTAAAATATATCATCTTATATAATATCTGCCACAAGTCTGTCAAAAAACCATTATCTTCCATGTTACAGCTGATGTAAATGGGGCCCCCTAAAAGGTGAAATTATCTGGCCTAGGTCATAATGTGCTGTTAAGTGATGGGTTTGTATGATGATAAAGGCCACATTCTTTCCATTCCCCCCTTTCCATCTGTGGAGGCTTCAGGAAATGTATTGTGTGTCTTTAATTTCTGCTTTAATGTATTATTGTGATCTATTATTGTCATGAGCAGAGAAGTAAGTGAAGTAGAGCCAGTGAACCTTGAAAAGCATTGCATAGAAAGTTGGGAGCTTTTAATCAACAAGTTGAAGGTGATACAGCTGACAACATTTTTGAGGCAGAGGATAAGTCCTTACATTGCTTCTTGGACAGGGGCATGGAAGAAAGAGAAACCAACTCCCTTCATGTTGTGTATCTAGATACACCTCTGTCCTGTTCTCTCTCTCTCAATCTCTCTCTGTCTCTCTCTCTCTGTCTCTCTCTCTCTCTGTCTCTCTCTCTGTCTCTCTGTCTCTGTCTCTCTCTCTCTCTCTCTCTCTCTCTCTCTCTCCCACACACTCACACACAAAGAAGAGCATAATAAAGTTTCGGTGTGAAGTTAGGAACTAGTCACAGCTTTACCACCACCCCCATATTCAAAATCATTTAGCTGTCACAACTTGTTAAAGATCCAATGTGCTAACCAGAACATGGAGATGGTCTTTGCTAACAAATGTTAAAACATAACATGGACTATTTACCCTGTGAGCTGGGTTGAATTTAGATTTCATACCTGTGGTTGATAGCCTATGATCTTAAGGTTATTAGCTTAAGTAATTAATATTCATCAAGAGCTGTTACCTTTTCTCCCCTACAGCTGATTGAAAACATTTCCTATTTAACTGGAATGAGATGCATCTTAAAATAACACTGAATCTTGGACATGTTTAAGAACAAATAGTCACATTCTCATGTAGTGTGAAATCTTCATTTTATTCAGAACATGGCTGACATGTTTATAAGCTAAGTTTCTTTTCAGACCAGAGAATCCCACAGATGTCTCATCTGGGAGGACTTACGAGTTGTGTGACTTACTTTATTGTTATTGTTAATAATAAAATAAACTGTTCAATTTAGAAATCATTTCTTATCCTTTTCATTGCTTTTTGCACATTTCCTTTGTAGATATAAAAGGATCCTTTGTATTTTAATAGTTTATTCATTCATTCCAATAAAAATAGCTAAAAAATAAAATTACAATAGGCATTGGGAGTACACCATGTCCTTGGAAACCACATTGATGATACTTCTATTAAAAGGGACAGATAGGCACAGAAAAAATTCTACAACCACTTTTCTAAATGTATAGAGGTTATTTTAGTAACATTGTATATTGCTGCTGTAATGTGAATTTTCATGTTTTATTTAGGAAATTGGATTCTTTAAATATGCACAGATTATTCCAAGTTGAATACCTAGAAGTTGAAGGAGAACTCTTTAAGATTCTATGAGCTATCTAAGAAAACATAACTCTTCACCTCCATGAATGGGCTGTAAGACAGGTTTGATTTTACATATTGTTTAATGCTTAGGCATGTGTTTCACTAAATTTTGAGGATCCAGTAGATGAGAATGGATGGAGAACTTCTTTCAGCAAATATAGGTGGTGTTAAAATGTTCATTTGCCTTTTGCATTCTCTGCTTTCTTGTCACTTGTCTTCCCTTTTTCCTCCCTTTAGGGGCTCATATAACAGTACATTTAACAGCTTGGTGAAAGTCTTAGTAATTTTCATATTATGCTTATCCATACCTGTGTTAACACATTCTATTATTTAGAATCAAGTGATTTCTATCACTACTGGCAAATTGATGGTTATAAGATTCATGAGGTCAAAGATCCTGTATGTATATTTTCCCCTTAATCTCTGTATTACCAATGTAACCTAGTGCCTACATCCAGCGAATGTTAAATGACTATTTGATAATTGAGAGAAATAATGTTGTCTATTTCTGGATAGAAATACTGAAGCACAGGGGCTTAAGAGACTTCAAAGTTATACCATAGTAGATTGAAGGTAAGAAACTAGATCTCATATCTTTTTGCTATTCTAATTGATTTTTGTTTTCTATCAGACTCTGTTCCTCCAAAAGAAAATCCTTAACTTATAAAACTCTGATTATTAATAGTCAGTTAATTTTTTCTACTTTATCAAATAAAGAATTAGTCTGGCTTGGCTTCCTTACCAAAAGCTGTTGGAGCTGTAATTGTGCAGTTGTTGTATACCTTGAGGTTCTGGTAAGTATTTTTCTAGAATCTTTCAGACTGGATATAGAGATTCTCACAACATCTATGAACAATGTGCATTTTATTCATTTAAACTAAGTCCACAGGAAAACCTGTTTCAGTAAAATATAATTCAATTTATTGTAACAAGTGTGATCTATTTTACAAGCTTGGGGTGCAAATAAGGTCATGTGGTAGTCATCAGTATTGTTTACCAAGTATTTCCAGCTTCCTGACTTTTGGCAACATGGTAGGATTGCACTTTCTGGCTTTCTTATAGTGGGATGGGATGATGCGACTCAATCTGGCCATGGTGCTATGAACAGAGGGTGTATATCATTTCCCAGCCAGAGCATTTTGTGTCCTGTCTGAGACCCTACAGGGCTCTCATTCTCTTTGGTGTGATGGACTGGTAAATGCTTGAGATGGTGGCTTCTTCTTCATCCTTGGTTCCCAAGTGATTGAAAGGAAGGGAGTTCACTACTCACTCACAGTTGACATATAGCATGCAAGAGAAATGAGTGTTTGTTGTTTTAAGCCACTGAGATTTAGGGTTGTTGTAACTGTAACGTAATTTAACCTATCCTAACTGATAGAGGCGATATTTCTTTTATTTTTTCAGCTAATCTTTGGAACCCTTAGATATCATCTGTGCTCTCTATCAGTTTGTAAAAAAGAAAAAAAATACAGTGTTTGATTTTGCCAAAAAAGGTCAGAAAAAAGACTGGAAAGTCTTATTAGTCTACTATTGTCTTTTCTCCATCTATGACACATAGTGTGTGGTTTCTTGTTGACTAAAGTAATAATAGCTTTGTAGGTCCAGATCTCCGCATAGGTCTAAGTAGTGCCACTTGCCAAGATATCAGTGGTTTAAATTCACACTTACATACTTAGCTGTTGCCCAAAGTGCAGCAGTGTGAAGGATAACTGGACCATAGCACTCACTATGCTGAGGCCATACCTCTCTCTTATATATTATCCACAAACTGGTAAGCCTAGGGTAACTTGATTTAGAGATCATAAGAAATCGACTTTTGTTTCTAGAAGGAGTAAGAGAGAATTTTAAAGAAGAAAATCAGTTGGACAATTTGGAGGAAGAGAAAGAAGACTAATAATCAATAAATTTACTTACATTACACAGAATCACATTCATCCAGGAAATCTTGTAAAATTAATTGTGATCTTGTAAATCTTATAAAATTAATCTTGTACCATGGTGGGTCCCTCTCTGTCGGCAGAGCCATGATTCATCAGAGAAATTCTCACAATCTTGGCTACAGAAATATAAGAAATCAATGGCTTGAACCTTGCTCAGGGAGGTGGACATACACGTACACAATTAATTCAGATATATCAACATGCTATGTCATTATGATGGAGGTAGATGTTCTTTTGAAAGGTGAATGGAGGGAGGAGTCATAGAGATGATAATTGACTTGAGCATCCAAATATATGATTTTTTTTCCTAGCTGAAAATTGGAGAAAGGCACTACAGAAAGAAGGGCTGTTTGTGTAGACATGAAAGTGTTCAGGAAACAGTGAATCCAGAGTGGGAAGAGCAAGCAGGGATATGATGGGATAAACATCTGTTGGGATGTATGGGAAGTCAGAAATAACTATAGGATATTATTTCAGAAGACCAGGTTGTAAAGAAATTGATAGAAGATGGTAATGTTGAGCAGTGAGTGACAGCCACCATCCCAAGCACAGCATCTGTGTAGGCAGGGTGCAAATTTCAAAACCTCTCATGTAATACATGACTTTTAGAATTGAGAAGGTTAGAATTGGAAAGAGGAGGCATATTACATCTTCAAAATACTGACAAAGGAATGAGGATTTCTGATGCCATCATCTCTTTTTTTCCCTCCACGATTCTATACATGATGGTGGATGTAAATTTGGAATTGTAAGAGAAACATAAATACCACTCACCTTCCACTTCACTTCCTTCTGAATTAACTACTGATTCTTGTTCCTGTTGCCCTTTTCAGATACCACAGGAAGCAGCTCTATTTTGTGGTCAGACAAGAGAGAGGGGTGAGGTTGAAACCAACACTTCAAGGGAAGCCTCAGAAGTTGGTGCTTGAGCTTTGCTTGCTACCCAACATTATCCCTGCCACAGGATACCACAGGGTTGGGGGAGTTTTATGAGAAGTTTGTGGGTATCTTGGCATTCTCATTAATTAGGAAATTAGATTGTTGGCTATAAATGGCAGGGTAAGGATGTTTTTATTTAAACCTGAGGAAATGAAGCGTAGGAGGGTAGATGATAGCCATGCTTTTTACACCAAATTGCAGTGGTTTAACTTGCCTTTGCTTTGGGGGTCTTATTAACTTTAGCACCAAAGGATGGATTAATTTTGCAAGATTTCCTGGATGAATGTGATTCTGCATAATATAAGTAAATTTATTGATTATTAGTCTTCTTTTTCTTCCTCCAAATTGTCCATCTGATTTTCTTCTTTAAAATTCTCTCTTACTCCTTCTAGAAACAAAATCCAATTGCTTATGATCTCTAAACCAAGTTTCCCTAGGCTTACCAGTTTGTGGATAATACATAAAAATAATAATATCATTTCTACTCACTAGTGTAACTTTGGGCCTCTAGCTCTATTTTTAAGCAGTCCTTTCTTATTTTCCCCACTCTAGTTCCCTTTGCTGGGCTCCAAATTCCAGGGAGTCAAGTTGGGGCAGTGCCTTACATGGTTGCCAGGTCCAACTGTATGAATACTGATGTCAGCATCCAAAGAGACGGCATTAGGTACTCTTGATGCTCTTCCAAAGCATCCATGTGATGCTGAGCTCCCTAAACTGGGTTCCACACAAGTAAGGAGAATGGCTTTTTTGCTCTTTGCAGTTGTACTTTGCCTCATGAGCCCTGGACCAATATTCTTTGTGCCTGTCAGCTTTACCTACAGTTCTTTCTATGGGACAGGTAGGAGGACCCATACCTGCAGTAGTAAGCAGTCTGTTCTGCCTGTCACAGTCTCTTCCTGGATGTACCTGCAAAACGATTTTATTATTATTTCAGGAAACTTCCCCGAAACAAACAAATAAGAGTAAAAACTTCCAATAACAAAATAAAACCCAGAGTCAGAGTTCTTATCCACCCATTTGTGAGGGGTGCATAAATCCCAATTTAGACTCAAGCCAGATCCCTGCACATCTAAGAAAAGTCACTTCATGCAAGTCTTCTTTTAAAACCAAACCCAAGAGGATGTGCTGAAAATCCTTCCACCAGAATCCCACACATCATTGTTGCTAGATGAATGGACTCTCAGGGCTGTTACCACATCGTTTGCACAGTGTCATTTTGTAAATGTTGCAAGTTTTATGAGAGAACCTCTGTGCATCTGCTTAATCTCCAGGGATTTCACATCAGTTTGGGGGATAAAGTTGTGACAAGTCTTGTTCATTTTTCTTTGATGGCAGACATGGGAGACTAGGTACTTGACTTCCTATATGATTCAAAAAAATCAAGCCTCAAATACCTTAGGGAAGAAATCATTAAAATCAGAGTAAACCATTTTTCTTTCGTTGGTCAAGGGGACATATAAATTCAGAATTTCTAAAGAGTTGAGGTAGAGTTGTTTTTCTCATAAGCCTTGTGAATTAGGTTCAATTGAATAAGTATTCGTTTTGTGTAAAGGAAGAAGCTATGTCTCTGGAGTGAGGATGGTGCTCAGAGTCCTGACTAGAGACAATTTTGTTTTATTTTAAAGCTATCTTTACTTTGATATGGAGGATTTCAAGAACTTTTTAAGATACTTATATTCACTCTGTTCCAATATTTTTTGGTCAAAACATGAAATGTACCACTGTCATTCTAATACAGCGACAATAATGGAGTACCATGACTCTGAGGCCAGTTCTAGAAAGGAACAGAGAAAGGGAATATGTTTTTTAAGTTGCATATGTACATGAAATTCAGAACTGCTTGTGAAAGTAGGCAAACTAATACATCCAAGCCATTCTTAGGGTCCTGCACATAGATGATCAAAAAGAATTTCCTTAGCACATAGCTTCCAGGGTAATAATTAGATAAGGTGGGAAGATGTAATTTGACATCTGGGTGTACACTCTAACAAATTCCTGTTATTCCAGCTTATCTTATGTCTTGTGTTGACCTAAAGTTCCTAACTCATTTGATCAGCAAAGTGAGAGATTTGGGGCCTGCAGATACCAGGTTCCACTGTGTATTGTAACTATCAAGCACACATGTCCTTGCCACAGATCTTTAAGGTGCTAGTGTATCGGATTTCTGAGTGATAAAATAACACTGTGTAGAAACATTATCTGCAGGTTTTGAGTCTGTTATGGAAATGGTTACATGAACCACAAAAAACCCAGGCTTTATGTTGTGGTTCATTAACATGAAATTCCATGATGTAGAGTATCACAGTAAATTTACTCTTCCCTCTTCCAGTATTTGATAATAGCAGCCTTGCTGCAGAAAGCCCAGCCCTCTAAAATATAACACAAAATTAGATCTAAAACCTTCAAATGACTAAATTAAAAGTGTATCTAAAAATCCAGATTAGCCTTTGCCTGATAGTTTTCATTTTAAAGCACTCAACATTTCCAATTAGAAATTATTCCCTTAGCCTTTTATAGACATACTCTTTCAATTTTGTACTGAAACTAAAATGTTAATTTATTTCATTATTTTGGAGTCCTCTTCATATAACAGTACTTAGAGTTTTAAACATAGTTTCACTTCTAAAAATCTCAGCTCAACCTTCATGAGCGAAATAGATTTCCTTCCTCTTCCAATTCTGTCTGCAGTAATGTAGGGTCAGATCATAGGTCTACCCTCAAACCACAGTTATATACTTATTCAGGCCATAGGGAAGAACAAATAAACAAACACAAAAACTGGAGTTCCTGAAGCAATAGGAAGTCATAATGCACTCATGAGAACCTTCTGGAACTGTTTCCTTCCCATCTAAAATTTTTTTTTTTTTATTGGTCATCCATTCTAATTGTTTCTAGGTGTACTGTATACTATCACTCCCTTCCATGGGATTAGCAATCCCATCCTAGACATTATGTATAGTAGCCCCAGCATCCTTCAACAGGATGGTGCTCTTAGGATTTACCCACTTGCTTCTAGAAATGGTAGAAATCTCCTAAACACTCTTGGGTGGCTGCTTTTCAGGCCTACAATAATCACAAGATTTTGGAGCATGAGACCTGGGATAGTTGTTCTAAGCATAAATTGGTCTGAAGAGAACAGAACTTTCATCTGAGCTTCTGTGGAATTTAAGTTCTAAGAGGAATTAGATACTTTTTTTTTCATTTATAGTTAATCTGTAGTTTGGTGCTAATGTATTTTAAGGAATATCTACTCTCTATTTTTAGGAGAAATACAAGCTAAGATTATAGAAAAAAATGTTGACTTAAATTGGATTTTCCTAAATTCAAATTATGTTTATGCTTAGGGAATTGGATATTAGAGACTAAAAAGGTTTAGATGCATAGGAATATATATTACAAATCCATAATGATAACAAAAAGTATCTTTTTATTGGCATTTTTATTTGACCAATATTAACCATAAAACAGAAAACAAGTGTTTTCTTCTCTATTTGATTTGAAGTAGTCTATGAGTGTCTGGAAGACAGAGATTGCTTCTTATTGCTCTCATTGTTCCCAACTGAATCTAGTACAATGGATTAAACATAGTAGCTGTTCCATAATTGTTTATGAAATTAAATTAAGCTCCTATATGATGAATAGTACTTTTATGACTGGAAAGTAGGATAGCAAGTCAAGTCACTTGAGATTGTACTCTGGATTTAGATGGTTCTAGGCTTTGTGGTCTGCATGAATGGTGGCCTTTAGGTTGTTCAGGGCATGGGACCCTTGGTCTGGGGTAAAGCAAGTGGGCTAGAAATGGAAGAAATTCTTCCTTTTTGCTTGGTATGTTTTTCAAAAATAAATTAGTGATCTTGCTATGCCCTATCATAATTAGTGAGCATGAAATTTAATTTGACATTTCATATTTGATATGTATAAGCTTGCCCCACTATCTTCTATTTCTAGAGTCATCTTCCCAACATGCAGATCTGCTTATGTTATTCCCCTGTTCCTCAGGAGCTTCTCATGGCCTAGAGATATAGGTCACACCTATTAGCACTGTTAATAATGAGTTACACTGAGCTTCATCTTTTATGACCCCCACCCCTACTTTGCTGTCCAGCCATCCAGAAGCACCCACAGTTTTTCACTAATCATTCTTTATGCTGCATCTAGACTCTTACATAGAAGAGAGAGAAGTTCCTCAATGTAGGGGTAAAATTCTATGCAGGCTTCTCATATCTCTGCTTGGGGTATATTTTGAAGGAAAATGACAATATTTTGTGTCATCTTTCCGAGTGTTAACCAGAGGCTCTTGTCATCTCCTCCCTCCCAACAGGTTTTGGGGTTAACATAGAGAACAGACAAACAATCTCCCCAAAGGGCTGTGATGTACATTTGCTTTCCTCAGAAAAATCATAGAGAGCGAACTTGTAGAGTTCCATGAGTGTTACGTGAAGCTGTTTGGTTTATTTTTTATTTCGCCTTGCTTCATCCATGGTCCTTACTCTTAAATTGAGCAACAGAGGCATCTGTCTTTAGAAGGTGAGAAAATGTCATGTTTCCTCTCCTCTTCTACTAGGTACCCCTCATAAAATGTTAATAATGTATTTAGGTGAAGGACTTTACCCCATTGAGCCTTTTAATAACCTGGTGATCTTAATGCTACACTTCTGATGCTTAAAGTATCTAAACCAAATCAGTAAGGGTGGAAAATCATTTTCATTCAAGTTGGGGAGAGGCACATACTGAAAACTTCTCCCTCTTTTGTTTCTTTATTCACTCATAGAGGGTAGGAGTCAGAATCTATGCTATAAGCAGTTTTGGATGCTTTCTGTAGCTGTAATGTCAAGTAGGAGGGAGTTAAAAATTTCCTTTTCCAAGAAATTATCACACTCCTGAGTGAACAGCCTCACCTTTGCCCTCTCCCTATTTGCTCCAAAACTGGTGTGCCTGGGATCTGGAAGCTCACTAACACCTCATTGTGAGTGGAAAGAACAGAACAGAGCGCCAGGGAGCAGGCAAGGACAGGAGGTCAGTGCGCTGACCCAGACTCAGAGGCTTGGGTTTGTTGAACAACTTCTCCCAGTTCCTCCAGTCTTGGTGGCCCGGGTTGCGCGGTACTGGGGGCTGTGCGCCCTCTGCTGGGCAGAGCAATACATGCCGCCGCCTCATTGCGCCTGGCCTAGTGAATTTCAAGCTTTTGCTAACACAGGGGCAGATTTTCCTGGCAGGGGTGATACTCTGCCAGTGCTAAGATGACGGTGATGAAAATATGGCCTTGAGTTGTTTAGGGAAATTTTAAGTGAAGTCTGAAGAAACAAACGGGAAGAACCCATTTTATGCTCTACTCCAGTCAACTTCATAGCCACCCATTTTCTTTCAGTGTGGAATGTGGCTTTAAACTTATGCTAATGACATTCCTTCAATCCAATAGTACAACACAACAGAGTATATGTCTTCGTGTTCGCAGTAAATGGAAGCGCACAAAGAATTACCTAGTAACTCACACTTTCTGTTTAAAATATGCCACATTTTGGTGGGTTGTGGTAGACGATTTGGCATATGCTTTTCTTTATGTTTAACATAGCTCTTTCTGAAATCAAAGCTGGAAAATGTATTTGAATTTCATGCATTCATATTTTTAGTCATTCAACAAACATTAATGGGCACCTGCTATTATATACTCAGCATTGGGTAGGGTTGTGTAGAGCAGTAGGGAATGGAAGAGAAAAGAGAATACCTATAATCTTGAGAAACTCAGTCTAGAGAAGGACTTGAAATGCATTAATAAAGAAATGCATAAATTGTTGGGGAAACATAGAGGTGGGAATAACAACAGTATGAAAGAGCAGACATTAGGATCTGCTTTGTAGGGTGGTGAGAGGGAGATATTGAAAGATGTTTGTGTATTTGCCAGTTAGAGAAGGTGGGGCATGGTACACAGTAGGTAGTGGAGAGAAGAAATGATGTGTGTGTGTGTGTGTGTGTGTGTGTGTGTGTGTCTTTCAGGGTCTTTTGAGAGGCTGGAGCCCCAGAAATGGAGCGTGTTGAGAGGTGAGGCTGGAGTGGTAGACTAGAGCCAGATTGTGAAGAGCCTTGAGCAAATTGGATGGTATCCACTCGGAGAAGGGAAGTCACTGAAGGCCTGTAGTCAGGAGAGTGTGATGACTGCTTTCCATTTTAGAAATCTCCCTCAGGAAGGTAGAGGATGGATAGAGGGTGGGGGAATGTCAAAAATAGCAACAGGAAGCTATTTAGTTTCTATTGGAGCAGAAAAAACAAAAGAAGATGGGCAATAAAGGTGACGATCCTGGAAAAAGGATTAAGTGAAAAACTTTTTAAGAGGTGGAAAGTGATTGGATGTGGAGGGTGAGGAAGAGGGAAGAATAGAGGAAGACTTTAAGTGTGGATGACAATGGTACCAGGGCGAGCAGAGAAAGGTTTGGTGCCCCAGTCATGAGTTGCACTCTGGGTATGTCGATCTGAGACGACTGTATGTAAGGATACCCCCTAAACAGATGGAGATAGGGGTCTTGAGCTCCGAGAGAGGAAACCGCAGAAGGGGGAGCTTTGGGATTCACTGGCTTGGAGCCTGAGGAATCAGTGAGAGTGTCCAGAAAGAGTTGCTGTGTGGACAGAGAGGGGGATAGAGGTAAAAATGGAGCGTCTCATGCTTCTCTTTTACTTTGTAGAGTAAGGTGACAATTTCATTAACTGCTTTTTAAGTACTAAATGATGTTGAGGATTTGAGTAACAATTTTGTCTTAATGAGAAACCTATTGAAAAGTAAGTGTTTCAAAAAAATTTTTAGTCTTACATGATCAGGTCTTTATCATGGAACCTGTCATCTTTAACATCTTGGATTTAATGTCAACCAATGTAAGCTTTCAAAAAGTCATATTAAATCAGAAGTGACTTAAAAATAAACTCTAGATGAACCTGATCTATTCAAGCTAAAGGATTAAGTTATATGCATGATAGAGCATCAAAGATTGAGTCCCTTTTGGGTGGGCGTTGGAATTGGAAAATGGAGGAAGATTTAGTTTGTTTTGCTCTCAAGAAGGAATCAACATTTATTTATATATATATATATTTTTTATGTGTATAACTGGATCTGAAAAATGCCTAAAATTCTAACCTTTTAATAAGGAGGGAGGAATTTAAAGAGCATGTTGTAAAATCTTATGTTTTATAGATGAGGAATCTGTACAATAAGTTTGAGAAACATTGACGGTTATTTTTTATGCCTTTTTGGAGGCTCATAATTCACATTGTCAAACTCAAGGCTCTGAGAAGTTCTGCAGGAAAGAAAATACTGATTTTGTTTAACAGAGCATTTCCCAGTTTTATATGATGACCAACCCAATATTTCCCAGAGTTTGAGTAATGGTACTTTAAAACTTTCCTTTATAATTAAATGGAGCAATAAAGACTTCAAGCTCTTAGCCACAAAGCTCAGTGTAGTTAGTAAACATTTATTGAGCCCTTGATATTAAAGGTACCATGTTAGGTCCTAAGGGCCTAAAGATTATTCATAAAATAATAATAATAACAACAATAATAGTAGCTAAACCTTTTTGAGTGCATACTAAGTGCCAGGAAATTTGCTAAGTCTTTTATGCATAGTATTTACCATCTCATTGAATTTTCACAACTGTGAGAATAGAGATGAGAAAATTACGGCCCAGAGAGGTGAAGTGATTTTCATAAAGTCATAGGCCTAGTGAATTATAGAACTGTGTTCAAATGTAATCTCTACTTGATACCACTGTTCATGATCTTAACTACTACAGCACTGTCCTTGGAGAATTTCTGGCCTAAATAATGTCCATAAACATTCCTAGGATGGACTGCAGGTATTTTGACTTGAGTATCTTCCACCCATGATTTCTAATATTAATCTCTCGTATTCTGCATTACCCTTAAAAGTCTTCCTAATTAATAACCAGGGTAGCCCCCTTTCCTTTTGAATACGAAGCTCTTGGTATCAAATAGCCCTTTGTTGGGATGTAGTATCTCATTTCTTCCCCATTACATAATGTAACATACATGAATTAGATTAGGATATAGCTAATTTGCAACTTTCTTGTATGGTTTCTGAATGTTCCTTTTTCATTTATTTAAGTGGGAAAAATGAGCACTGTATTTTAAATTTTCTTTATACACTCTAGGCAATACTTAAACATTTAACTCTTAGCAATTTGTGTTTTTAATGGAATAGGGTTTTCCTTTTGAGTCATTTTCATAGAGTAACTTTGGTTGTCCAAACATACTCTGAAATACGTTGGGGATTATGGTTTCAACACATGTAAGCCTAAGGCCAAAGTATGAGTAACACATGATATTTTGTTACATTTCATGAACAAACCACTGTTTTGTGGTATAATACAAAACATAACTAAGTAGTTTAGATCGCTATCAGGCATTACAAGGTTAGGTTTTCAATTTATGTGATTACTCAAAGCTCATTAGAAGTATATTCTCTATCTCTAGGGAATGCAGCCTAGAAAATTAGGGTTTCCCTTACAAATAATGGTATATTTTTAGTCCATGTATTATATTTTTAGTTTTATCTCAATTATATCCTTTTGTACTTTCAGTACAATAGTTGAATTCATAAAATAAACTTACAAAAGCTGTTACCAACGAAGCCAAAAAGGGTAAAAACAAAAGAAAAGAAAGAGAAGACATTGTTGTTATTTATTAACTTAAGCTCTGTCTTCAGAATGTCACAGACACTCTATCAATGAAACCAATATTGAAAATTGTACTTTTTAGAGCAAACCAACTGTGATGTGGTAGAAAAGCTCTGAGTTGTAGTTCTGTGTATAGCATATAACAGAAAAGATAGTTTGCCTTTCTGAGTTTTTGGTTTGCTCTCTTAGAAAATGCAGCTAGTATCACATGCCTTCCTATGTGAATGTTCTTTGGAGGTATGTTAGGAATAACATGAACTTTGTAATTACATGTATATGGGGATACATTCTCTTGCTGGCTCTGTGATCTTGAGTACATTATTTAACCTCTTTGAGCCCTAGTTTCCTCATCTGTAGCACAATGATAATGAGTGCCTACATGATTGGATTATTGTGGAGATTAACTTAGGTAATGTACATAGGTACTAGAGACCAGGATGGGTGCAGGTAGCTTCTCACTGCATGCTAAGGTTCTTTCAGTTCTTCTTTACAATAGAAATATTATCCTCACTATATTCTTTCATACACTATTTCTTTTTTTTTTTTTTTTTTTTTATCAAGATGGCATCAGATGAGGTAGTGACTGAACACCCTCATATTTATGTTATCAGGTGAACAATAAGTGTAAAAATCATCATTGCCATATACACTATTTCTTAACTTTTATTTATACATGACTACTTCTAGAGTTGCACTTAAAACTCTTAATAAATAACAGAAAACAATAAATGTGGATTGTGACAATGTATCTGATACCTGAAGGATTGAGTCTGATTCAATCCAGGACACATTTACTGAGCTTTTGCCATGCAGAATACATTGGACTAACAAATGAAGGCTGATTTCCTTCTGAATCCTTGATACGTCCACATTTCAAAATGCTTGTGTTTTTGTTTTTTTAAAATTTTTTTAAACAAAACAAGACTACATTATTGTCAATACAAGGGCCATTATTTGGCAATAACCCATTTCTTTGGTTTAAAATTGAACATTGGCCATATTTTTAAAACTGAAATATCATCTTGTCTGCAGGGCCTCCCTTCCTTCTGGAAAGTCTGGGGGCCTCAGGGAAAAGGGCAGCAGGCTGTTGCTCTGCAAGAGGCATGTGTGAAAGAAACATCACGCAGCATCAACATGTAAGTCTTAAGTAGATGCACATTCATTGAAATATTTTTACATGTAATTTTTGAACAATCATTTAAATCTGGCTGTATATGTGCAGTCCTTGAACTTTAATTCTTGGAGACCTTTTCTCTTCTTGCTTTGACCATCAGGAAGCTTAACATTGAATCTGTGGCCCAGCGATGTTAACTTTGTGATACTTTAGCTTGGGTCTTATTTTTCTTGGCCCCAAATTTTGTAACGTGTCCTTTATTGTATTGTCTATTAGTGATCTCATAAACTTTGTTGAGTGGGGAGAAACATTAATATAACAAATAAATAAGTAGGAAAAATATTCTAGGAAAACCTTTTGCTAGAAGACAGCCTAGTTTGCAAAGGTGTCAGACATTTGAGTTGTAACGGGCAAGAAAAACATGGTTCCACTTACACCTCATCTGCTCTGCCTCCGTAACTGCGTTTGTTTTGGCAAAGCCAAATGGAGTGTTTGGAAACGGGGTATTCTGAGAAGAGACCAGCAAATCCTCGTGATTCTGGACTGCCCTTGGGATCAGAGTGCTGGTTTGAACAATAATCCTGATTTTTAACAGCTTATTATGTGTGGTTCCACTTTGGGCCAAGGGGATTTAGTCGTGCTCATGACTTCGAATTCTATCGTGAACTTCGGTCTTGTCTTGTATCAGTGTAAGATTAATTATATTAATTCTCAAAGCAACTGAGTGTGTGTCAGAGTTTCCATCTGAATCAACACTCCTCCTCTCATCCAGAACCCAGGGCTGGGGAGGCTGGGCAAAGTGGAATTTGGGTAAAAACATGCATTGTAGACATGTCCCCTGAGCATATTTTGTTCTGATGCAAGGCCTTGACTGACCACTGTTGACAGTACGAGTGAGCACCTTCTTGTGCATTTGCTATACATTTCCTGGCTCTCTCATACATTTTTATAGTCAGGGAACATCAGAGTTAGCAATAAAACTCCAGAATGACCATCTGCTTTGAGGTATAATTCCTTTTCCAACATTGAAAATGAAGAGGCTATTAGGCTATGAGTCTGTAAACAATCAGTCATTCCCTTCTTCAAAGTAAAACAAATTAACATAACTTATTGGTAAATTCAGTTTTCTTTAAAGTGCCATTTATATCCCCATGCTGTACCATAATGGTTAGTAATGACTCATTAGAAATAATACCCTAGGAAGTTTTCCATTTTAGATCATTGATGGTGGGATATGATTGAAAGAGGAGCAAAACATACTGGATGTCCTTTCACAAACTTTAGGAAATAGGGTTATTGGATCTTCATGTGAAGTGTTGGTTTTATTGTAAATCAAATGCTATCCCTACATCACATGTGCCCCATTTCTTCTTTTGGGGCAAAAATTCTATGAGAAAAATCACAAGATATATGAGTTACATAGTAGAATTGCATAGTAGTACTAGTAGTAGTGGTCGTCGTTGTAACGATACTACTACTACTACTAATAGCTAACTTTTGGTGAATATCTGCCAAGCTTTTTTCTAAGCACATTGGACATATAAGCTCACTTAAAGTTCATTATCCTATAAGGCAAACATTTATTATCTCTATTTTACAATCCTATAAAGGCAGGCATTTTTATTATCCTCATTTTATAGGTGAAGAAATTAAGGCACAGACAGGGTAGAGAAGTTGCCCAAGGTCACACAGCCATTAAGCAGTAAAATCAATCTTCTGATATGGGTAGCCTGTGTGCAGAACTGCAGCTTGAACCACTATCACAGAGCTGCCTCCTAGTCATTTTTTATTGTTAATATTTTATAAATTTATGTCACATTAAAGCACTGTTGGAGATCTAAATCATTGTTGGTCCCCACCCCACCTTTTTAAAACATACCACTGATTAGTAACAGCATTCTAAACTTACAATAATGATCTTAACAATGTGTTATGAAGTTTATGTGTGTGTGCATGATGTGTCTGGTGGTTAACATTTATTGAGAGGCTATGTGAGGCATAGTTCAAAGTTCTTTACATGCATTAAAACATTTGACACTACTATTATTTAGGTAATATTGGGGTAATAACAATACCTTCTTGATAGGTTGTTGTGAGAATTAAATATGTACATACATACAAAGTGCTCTGGAATGCATGGCATATAGTAAATGTTCAATAAATGCTGGTTATGATCCTTACAGCTGGGGAGACTGAGGCTTTAGTGAGTTTGAATACTTGCTCACAGGCCCTCATCTGTTCAGAAGCAGAGCAAGGCTTTGAACTGAGATACTCCCTCACTAGAACCCACACTCAACCATCACACCAGCAAGAAAAATCAAGACCTATCTCTTTACTCGTTTATTTTGCTAAGCTAAAGCTTTTGTTGTGCTTATGAGAAGCAGCATGGTATCAAAGTTAAGAGGACAGGGTCTGGAGTTAGCCTGCCTACATTGGAATGTCATCTTTATCCCTGGATAGCTGTGCAACCTTGGAAAATTTACCTGAAGTCTCTGTGCCTTGGGCTTCTCATCTGTATAATGGGGATGATTATAGTTTATATCTCACAGTGTGACTATGAGGATTCATGAGAAAAACTTATCCAAAGCTCTTAGTATACTGTCTGACATATGGTAGCACTCAAGTAAGATTAGCTAACATTATCATGATTATTAGGAATAAAATCGCATTTGCCTTTCATAAGTATATTTTACATTTTAAAGTCACAGATTGAATCCTGGGAGCCAAATTCAACAAATACACTTATAGACTATACCACACTGCCTCCGAGAGTCTGTGCTTGTGAAGCCTCTTACACTGAAAGTCAGGGTGTGGGCTATCGTAACAGGGCTTTGGGTGGGGTGAGTCTAAGTCAGGCTGCTTATACAACTAGGGTAGCTAAATGGTACACTGGGTGAAAATGCCCTAAATGATCTGCATTTATTTTGGGCAGTTAGAAACTGTGTTCAGACAGTTCATTCCCTGGTTATGTGGGGAGTTAGAATTCATATAGCTCCATCGTGTCATGACTTTCTTTTCCAGAGCTGGGACAGGTGGGGAAGAGAGAGACAAAAAGCATTTTGCTTTCTTCAGCACTATTCTTTTATTTTTGAAAGACAAGCACTTTCTGGGGGATGGGCACACTTGTAGCTCTGACTTGGGCTGTGCAAAGGCAATATATGTAACCAAAGTGTTTGTACCCCTGTAATATTGTGAAATTAAAAAAGCAAAGAAAGATAAGCTCAAATGGTGTAGTCTTCTTACAGCAGCTGACCATGCACACATTTGCTTTTCCCTCCCAGTCATATGCACCCAGTATTTCTAACTAGCACAGTAATGAATGCTATGCGTTATAGTTTGAATTTTACTAACTTTTAAGTTGTTCCTGTAGGGTTTTGCATGTCTTATCTGTGCTAATTCATATGTGTATGATTTTTATTCTCCACTCTCTGAAAGCCTACAGTTTCATTTAGGGAATTACCCCAGGGAAGGGGAAAATGATAAACAAAAAAGCCATAAACAACCCCAAGGCTGTGTTTGTTTCAAAACCCACTCTATTTTCCAGTTGACTTTGAGGGATGTTGCTTCATTTTCCTTGCTTTTCCTAAATTTTGTTGAGTTCTTCATGTCAAGAAGATGACACATGTTCCCATGTGGCTACAGCAGACTTCCCCAGTTTGTTTTGTACAAGGCAGGTCAGAGGACCTTAATACATGCTCTGCTAAAAACATGGACTGTTTTACATTAGCTTGGGAAGCACTGGCGTATACAATGTAAGCAGGCTTCTTTTCTGCTGAACTCGGAGAATCCTTTACTGACCCAATATATCTCCAAGAGAAGACGATCATGTATGCTGTGTTTATTTGACTGTGGCATCTTTATTTCTTGCAGCATCTCATGGAGGAGTTAGTGTCTGAGGGCCATGCTTTCAGAAATGTTAGTTTAAACGGTAGTCATTGTTATAGATGAAACTAGTTAGAGAAAGGTGCCCCGGCTTAATTAACTGTGCTATTATTTTTAAAGATTGAATAAGGTCATACCACAGTTTATTAAAAACAAAACCAAAAATCTTGAATTCAGAACTTGCTGGAGTGTTTTCCCCTGTATTAAAATAAGGAAAAGAGGAAAATGATAAAAAATGGAAACATAGAATTTATTTAAAAATATACTTCTAATTATGTACTGAATCTGCCACAAATTTAATCTGATAGTATACATATTCCATCTATAGTCAAGATGGATGAAAGATAGCACAGGGCACTGCAATTGTCAAAGATGTTCTTTTTTTTTTAATAAAAGAAAGTAACAGTGCAATATAGATAAACTATTTTTTTAAATATATAATAGAGATTACAATGTTCTCTGGACATCCCCAGCTACCTAGAAAACCATTTTTCCAGAACCTCACAATCTCAGTATATGAAATGATTTATTGTGATGATATTTTAATTCATGCCCTTTAATTCTCAAGTAGGAAGAAATTAATTTTGCTATTCAGGTCTGAGGGATCTAGAAGGATACTGAACAGAAAATCAGAAGGCTTTGGTGACTTTGTTTAATTCAGGCCCCACTGAGCACCATGCCTAGTGCTGAAAAGGTACCTGATACATGTTTGTGAAATGGATTTTATCTGCCCGAACTTTAATTTCTCATCTTCTGCTCAGTAAAGAAGTTTGGCAGAATATATGGCCTCATAGCTTCTTTTGGGCACAGTAAATGTGGATTCCATGGTATATTGTATTTCTTAGATTGTTTAGGGAAGACATAAGAATAATTTGGTAGCAAATGCAGTTTTCAGCTTTATGTATATAATAACAAGACCAAGTATAAGCTTTAATTTTAAGGATTGGGTCTTCCTCTCTACTTCAACGTCTTCCTCTCGCTTGCATATGCCATGCTTTCATATGGGACAAACACACTTTCTTCACTGAATAGAAAGTATAACAAACTACTATTGATTGTGATAGAGAAGAGTTTGCTTTCAATTCTTATACACACCTACACCATTTAAAATGTTTAATACCATTAGGACTTACTTAATGCACTTACCTCTTGTAAACATTACCAGTTTCCTTTACCTCAAAGATCTCTATATTTTTGATTTCAGAACTGCTACCTAAAATGTCAAAAATATAATAAATATATGACTGGAGAATGGAATTTATATTATTGAATGCCTATTAGGTGCCAGATACTATACAATTATATTTACATATGTCATCTTCTTTATTCTTTAGGTATGATATATCAGTTTTATATGTGAGAAAATCAAGGCTAAATAAAGTTCAAATAACCTGCTCAAGATTCATGACCTAGTAAATGATGGGATGGGAATACAAACCTAGTCATCCTCAGAGAAAAAGAAAAATATTTGGGGGAATAAGTAGTCCACTTGATGTGTGTTGTGGAATGAATGAGTGAGACACGGTGGCAGTGTGCTAAGAGCCTGTTGTCTCTTGCTCAGGGGGAAGGCCAGCTGGGTAGGGGTCTGCAGTAGGATTAGGATGTGAACCCCCTTCCCACCTTGCCCTCTGAGGGGAGCTGGAGCCTTCAGGTGACATTCCATTCTGAATGATAGGGGCTTGGGGACAACACATTTAGCAGGATACTTGTATAAACATTGGTTATACTGGCAAAGTCTAGATTTTCCCATTTGCATATAAATGAATCCAAATATTCAATAAATGTTTGCAATTCAAATATGAAAAGGCTATCTTTAGTGGACTATAGATCAAACATAATTATGACTTCTTTCATACCACGCTATAAGGCAAATGAATATTGTCTATTTTTTAACCTATACTCTATTTATTAAACTTTTAATTTTTTCTTGTTTAATATTTGAAAAAAAATCCAAAGACATTTGCCTCTATTTCTCACTATTTTGAAGAAATCATTCCTAAAGACTGGAATCATGTCTTTAAAGGATGGATGAGCACCATTTTAATGTCTAGCAGAATACCTTTGTCCTAAGGGGGCTTAATGAATACTCTTAGATGATCAAGGTTAGATGAAAGCATTGGGAGGTCATCCAGTCCTAGGCTTTGAATAAGATCCCCTCCGAAGTTTCTGTCAAGCTTGAAGCTTTTTACTTTTATGCTATCTGAAGTGTATCCATGAAATGTCTGCTTTTGACATATTTTTTGAAAAGAAATTTGACTCTCACAGTCCAAGAGTTCAGATGTCCAGTAAAAATCTGATATAAATTCAACTGGTTAGGGGTATGTGTATATGTGTGTGTGTGTATGTGTGTGTGTGCGTGTGTGTTTTTAATAACTGACCTGCTCTTCTAGGTAAAAAGAAACTTAGCTACTTGAAAAAAAGTCACTGTGGATGTCATATGTAATAACTCTTAGTAGGATTAAAGAGTTAAATTTAAAAATCCCAGAAGACTTAAAACATCTCAGAAATTCCATAACTTTCAAGATTTTGTTTATAAGTTGATTCTAAACATTGAAAACCAATAACTACATACCTATTTTTCAGTGGGTAATTACGACTATATTTTTTTCTTCTCTGTGCTTTCAGTGATATGACCCATGTGCCATTAACAAAAAGCCCAATGCACTCTTCCTTCTTAGATGGTACTGGTAGTTCAAAGTCATGTCTTACTTCAGTTTTTTCATAGTAACTTCATCAGACTATCTCAAATAATTGTTTTTTATTTAAATTGCCTTCCTCCTATATAATTAAGAGAAAAAAATATTTTCACTTTACTATGAACCTTCTCCTTAGTCACACTGTGCATCCATTTCACTCTTTTTCTAGTGGACGTTCTTCTTGGAGCCCACTGATTTCCTGTTTTAATTTTGACTGATTGTTTTCTAGGCCTGTGACAATGCTGACATCCTGAGAATTACTTTCAAACAACTCTTGACTTGGTTCCAACTATATATCACTGTTATCTTTCTTTTTTGATATTATCATTTTGTCAAAGTGCTACTTGACATCTCTGCTTAGATGTTTTATGAACATCTCAAGTTCAGTTGATCTTCCTGCTAGACTCACTATACCCTCAGTCTTCTCCATCTTTATCAATGACAACTCCATCTTTCCTGTTATTTAAGAAACAAATCTTGAAACTCCACTTGATTCTTTCACTTCACATATAATCCAACCAAAAATACTGTAGATTTACTGCCAAAATGTATCAGAATCTAACCAGGTCTCTGTTTTAACCACATGCATCATTGAGGTGGTATTCATACTACTGTCTCAGAATTGTACATAATCAAATAATGATGTTATCATTAGCAAACTGAAACTTCAGAGAAGATAGCCAGGCTACTAGCATGTCTTGATACATTGTTTTGAACATGAAATTCCACTCCCAACCCCTCAAAGACCCTTGCTGGCACTTGGTAGCTATTTTCAAATAATTTAGGGACTGTTAGATAAATGGAAATAATAAGAAGTAATTGTTGGAGTTCATATTAACTATTATTTTCATATTATCTATTATTTGGATAGCAACTTAGTTTATAAAGCACTTTACATAATTACTTCATTTGATCTTCATGATCTTTCTAGGTAGCTATTTTTACCACTGTTTTGCAGATGAAGAAACTGAGCCTTAGAATCTAAATGATTCTAGCTGACCTAAGCTGACCTAAGCTTGTTAATGATGATATTAGAAGTTAAATCTGATTTTTCTGTTTCTAAATCTTATATTCTTTCTGTTGCCTTTCTTCTGTCCTCTAGGTAGCGTCATTAGGACCAGCAGTCTAAACTTATAGAGGGAGGTTCTCATTGGGCAAAGATGGACACTCATAATTAGAGCTGTCCAATGTTGGAATGTGCCAAAAACCTGTCATCTCTGGGGCACATTCTAATGTTGGACATCCTCTATCTCTACCTCCTCTCCTACCCTGGCTAGGAATACCATGAGAATTCCGCATTGGTTAGGAGATGTCTTCCATATTTTCTTCCAGAGGTGAGATGCTGTTATTTATAAAGACCCATAGGCACATCTGCTTCTGTAAGCACACATGCATCGGAGATACAACTCGGCTTCTTGCAATTTCATTTTAATAGAGCTGTATTTTATTAAAGTATTGAAACTTTTAAATTATTAATCATGGCTACTTCTGCCTTGTTTATTAATTTTTAAATATTTGATAGTTACATTATTTTCTTCTATCTTATACTAGTCCAGTATATTTAAAATCAAAGCTAAAGAAAATTTTTGACAGATAGTTGAAAAATATATTCCTTATTTTCACATTGCCAAATGATATATATCTATTAATTTTTCTTTTTTTCCCTTTCATCCAGAGTAGTTAAATATTTCATATTAAAATCTAGATGAAGCAAATCATTTCTGATGATTTTATGATTTATTATTTTTGCTTGCCAATTTGTATATATTAATAATGAATGTCCTTTCCATCAGGTTTACAATTATTTTTGAAATGTTTAATATATATGAAAATATATTTTTATGATATAGCTTTTAAAATCTGATATAGGAGTAATACTTATTTTAGTTTTATGATCATACATAAAGTAATTCTTACCTTTTATCTCAAAATTTTTTCAACCAAGCAAAATCATTTAAAAATTCCTTTCCCTTGAATTCATTTGTCATGTGTCACCAGGCTTGTGATTGGTTTTAAAGTAAATGTTGGAGACTTGTCTTTTCATCTACTCCTGTCTCTTCTTTTTGGGCAAAGGCTCTTGTAGATGACTCAGGCTCATCTTTCAAAATGTAGATATGCTTTTCTCCTTTCCCTTTCATTAGTAGTCATGAGTTAGGTATTGTAGATACTGACTTGATTATAGATTTTGTCATAGAAGAGGAATATTAGGGTGTTTTGAAAAGTAACTAGTCAGAGACATTTGAATGATTTTAGCACAATGTAGTAGACAGATAAAGAAGAAAGAGAAGAAAGAAAAGTGAGTGTTACAGTTGAGAACTGATTGGCTATTATGCAGTTTTCTTTATTGGATTATAATATTTGGTTTCAAAAATAAAATCTTTAGTAGCAAGAAGCTAGGCCCCATGTCAAAAGAATGCTGATATTTTCCATTAATACGCGTATCATGCCTTATATGATGTTTCCTTACTATATTGCTTTCAATTCAGCTTTCAAAGTTGTCTGCAAAGAGTTTTCACTTTGGACTTTGGCTTTACACAGTAACAACCAGATAATTTAGTGTATTTCCTCTACGTTTTACCTTTATAATGAATGAAAAAAAGAAGCTGATTTCCAGAAATTGTTTGGTACTGCCAGGATGAAAACATGGCCAGTGTCCAATGTCCATACTCATACAATCTCAGGAATGTGGCAATGAATGAATATTCAGCTTTTAGAATAAAGCTGGCCTGTATTCAAGCCATGATGAGCCGGGACACGTGCCCTAATTGACAAGATGTGATTGTGCATATCTCGTCTCAGCTCCATGCTCAGTGACATCACCTTGGTAACCTGAAATCCTTTGGTGGGAGTATTTATACCATGGGAACCAGTAACTACTAAATCAGGACTCTCTCTCACCTCAAAGAGCTGTTTGTTAGACATTTATCAGCACAACACAGGTTTAGGCATATTTAATTTATGTGACTTTGCTGAAGATATTTAACCTCTTTGAATCTCATTTTCCATCTCTATAAAATAGATGAAGCTAGTACTCTACCTATGTCAAAATTTGGGAGGGGAATTAATTGAGATAATATAGATAACTCTTAACATAGTAATTATATTTAGCATTTGATGAATGGCTATAATAATAATAAGAATAATAAAAATAATCATTTCAAACATAAATAGTTTGCTAGTGTTCATTTTTAGTGCTGCTTTACTCACTGTTAGCTAAATAGCAAGAGGAACAAGGTTGCAACACACTAAGGGAGACTTTATTTTTAAGTAGAAATAGTCTTGGTCAGATTTTCTGCATATCAGCCTTAAAACGTTTTTCAGTTTAATTCAGCATCTCTTTGCTGTGTATCATATGGAAAAGCACTATGTGTGTGTGTGTGTATTTATGTTTATAAGAGTCAGAGGGAAAGAGGAGGGGAAGGCAGAGTTGGACCTACTTAATTCCTCCCCTCCACACTTTCCTGTTACCCACTGAGGAGAGTGAGTTTGTTTTGTATTTCGCAGCCTATTTTCTTTTGTTTATTCTGAAACTGAGTAAAACAATTCTACAAGTAAGCACCAATGATTTATTAGACTGTATATTATTTCTTCTATCATCTAAGACTTATGTATATTGCATTATTTCAGGACAGGGAAAAAAAAGAAAAAAGAGAAATAAGTAATTAAAATAAAAAAAGACATGTATATATACACATACATTTATTATTGCTGTATTTATTAGTGTAGCAGATTGAGGAATGGGAAGTGAGAACTGAATATACATAACAAAGTGAGCAATCATAGCCCAGTGAACACAACAGTAAAACATCATGACAATGAACACCGGGGAGCTTTCCCATGTCTGTTACTTTCGTTTCTCCTGTCTTTCTTCTTGTATGACCAGTGATAAAAATGAGCTGGTGTGGATACTCTTAGAGCCAACTAGTGATGCTGAGCTGCATTTTGCTCCCTTGCTTGAGGCCTTGAAAGCACAAAGTCTCAAGGGTAGAGTAGATGGGGGTCGCCACCTAAGGAGAAGGAACAGGTTAAATCTCCCGGGCTTTTGGCTGTAAAGCAAAGGAGAACAGGAGAGGCTGGTCTCCACCTGCAAATCAGCCCTGAGGCTGATCAGAAGGGCTGGGGTGAGGTTTTCTGACATATGGAGCAGTTGGACAAATCTGGTGATAAAAGGAAGAAGGGTGTTCCAATAGCTTGAAGGGAAGGTAACAGGAAGGCAAGAGAAAATCAAGGATGTAGGGTATGAAATCAAATGATGAGACTTTTCAGCTTAATGTAGACCATCTGGCTATCTTATCTTTAAACCACTGATTTCTCAGATACTTTTCATCTTACATCTACAATGACCAGATGTCTCTGATTTTTTAGGATAGGCCAGATTTCAAATATTTCTACCACTGTTAGGCCATTGGTCCCAAATCAGGATTAGAAAATACTATCACTATTCTTACATCCCCTCCCCCAACTTCTGTTACCTTTATCACATGCATTTGAGAAAACCCTATAGAAGTCTCCAGACAGTTAACAAAATCATTAAGCAGCTGTCCAAAACAGTGGTTCCGAAACCTGTGTATCAGAATCATCTGGGAACATGGTTAAAATATTGATTCATATGGCACCTGCCACAACCCTCTAGCCCCAGAAATTTAGATGCATTTGGATGTGGGAGATATTCAGATATCTGTATTTTTAACAAGTGTTCCATGTGAGCATGAGGCAGCTGGTTTGTGGACAGGTTTTTGGAAACCAGCAGACCAAACCATGCCATTCACACCTTTTCCTGAGCATCAAAGCCTCTTACAACAGGGCTTCTCATACTTGGGTCCTTTGGCTTATGGGGTTCTTTGAACTTCTGAAACTTTGATATTAAATTTGTGAGATTGGGTCCATAAACTGTTCCCTGGGAGAGGACATTAGCCTTCATTAAGTTCTCAATGGGGGTAATGCCAAGAAAGGCATTGAGTCACAAACCTGAGGCTTTTAGGCCAGGAATACAAGGAGATAACCCTGAAAGTGTAAGGTACTTTTTTTCAATGCTCTTAGACTTTGTTGCCCTCATGTTTTGATTTTGCTTCTGTCATCTTCTCAGAACTAATTTCTGATCTAATAGGAGCATCCTTTCTGGGTTTAAGGAAAACACACACACACCACTATACCCACCCACTGATGACTTAGTCTTAAAATGATGACTTCTTTTAGACAAATATTTTCAATTTTGTCAGCCAATAACATTTACTAGGGTGTGTGCGTGCGCGTGCGTATTTGCAGGATGATGGGCTGTTGGGGTGGGGAGATCTGGTCACCTAATTAAGCCTCCTTGTTCTCTCAACCATCCCTCTTCCCCCTGCCCACTTGATTTCCACATGCATCCACCAAAACAGGTTCTGGATCCCTAATCCAGTGAAATCCTGTCTGGTTTAAACCTTGGGGTTAATATTCTCCAGCTGTGTTGCTTCAGCTTTAGGGAGCCTTTTTCCTTGACAAGCATTTGTGGTTTAGGGAGCCAAGCAATTCATTGGAAACTTCAGGGCTATGAGTTCTAACTCTGGGTCTGCCCTGACACAGTGTGTGACCTTGGGCGATTCATTTGATCTCTGTCCAAACTCTCTGATGCTTGATAACAGGATTTTCTAGAAATCTCCCTGCCAACAAAGTCATATGGAACCACTCCTTGGTTCTGCAAGGGAAAGCTACACTTCATTACCTTTCAGGCTTTTAACTCTCTTTCTCCATTTGCCCATCTCCCCATGCCAGGGACCCCTTACTGTGGGTCTGACTGTGGCTGTTTTTCCAAGTCCTAGAAACATTTTCTTACTTTTCTTTCCACAAATGCATCATCAATGCTACTCTATTTCAGTTTTCCCCAGGATTTTAGATTTTGTTTCTTAATGTTTATCTCACAATACCAAATTACCCAGGCTGCTTTGGAACACTGAATTGTGCAGAACTGGACTGTGCCCTGAATTTCACGGGGCTACTGTATATAGGAGAGCTACATTTTTCTGCATTCTGCAACGCACAATTTATTGTGCTATGTGCCTCCACAAATCATTTTTATACTCCCACTATTTTTCAACATTTCCTTTTATAGGAAATGGTTATGTTAATAAATTTTATTAAAAGTAATACAACCCTAAAATTTTTTTTAATTTTTAATTTTTTAGAAAATATGCACTATTTCAGCTTTTGGATTTTGTTAAAAGATCATTTACTCAGATAATATTTTCCACACACATTCCAGTGTGTGATCTAGAATTTTGTCACGTGGTATAGGAGAAAATTATGTTTTGTAAGAAGCTGTAAGATTCCTGATAATTGCTGGTTCCTCCTATTAGAATAAGGCTGAAGAAGTAGAGTTGTGAATGTTTCTTCCTTACCAATGTTATCTTCTGCATTCTGCCTCAAGATTCCATGTCCCTCTGGGACATTGGATTATGATATTTTTGTCACTTTATTTCTATTAATGGTAGTTAAGAGTTTTGGGGCCAAAATACTAAGAAGCGTCAGAATGTGGTTCATAGTAAAGCAATCAGATGGACATGCGTTAAACAGTTCCTGGAATAACTTTTGTGTGTTGCATGTCACACACCCTCTGACTTGGAGTTATGTCACTGGTTAGTCTTCTGGGATGGAGCACCTTCCTGCCCAGTGCCTCCCTCTCTCTGCTCCCAGTCCATGGGGGGCTGCCCCAGAGCCCCCACCTCAGCTTCCTTTTGCTTTGGACCATCCTTTACTCTCTCTCCACCAAGACCTTTTTCAGATAATTACCAAATTGGAAATGGTTTGATAATCTAATATCTATATATATATTATTTCTGTATAAGGAAAACATATATTAAAGTAATAATAATAGTTAAGATTTGTTATTAATTCTGTGCTAGAACTTTTTATAATACTTAACATGTATTTTAATCATCACAATAACCCCATGAGGACATTTACTCTTATATACCCTTTATATAGATTAAGAACCAAAAAGTCTTAAGGTGATTTGCCTAGAATCAAGGCTGAGTAAAGGAAATCCAATTTGAGACCTTATGTACTTAACTAATGTACTGATGTGCTGCCTTTCTGAAAAATAGCCACATGAATTTTTATATGTGGTTTTGAAACTATTGCTGTGGCCAGGCATGGTGGCTCACACCTGTAATCCCAGCACTTTGGGAGGCTGAAGTGGGAGGATCACTTGAGGCCAGCCTGAGCAAGAGTGAGACCCTGCCTGTATAAAACAATTGAAAAATTAGCCAGGCATGGTAGTGGGCTCTGGGAGTTCCAGCTACTTGGGAGTCTGAGGCAGGAGAATCACTCCAGCCCAAGAATTTGAGGTTGCTGTGAGCTATGATAATACACTGCACACTAGCCCGGGAGACAGAGTGAGACCCAGTCTCAAAAAAAAACCCCAAACAAACAAACAAACAAAAAAACCCAGAGAACAAAAAACAAAACTGTGATGGTTAAATTCCTATCAGAACTGCTCAGGGGGGAGGAGGAAAGTGGGGAGGGGAGGAATTAAGTAGGTTGAGCTTCCCCCCCCCTCCTTTCCTCTGTCTCTCATAAACATAAATACACACACACACACACACACACACACACACACACAATACAAGCTGAACAGATATTCTTTTATCTGTCTTCACATGAATTTCCAAGAAATGTTTCATTTGAAGAAAGTTTCCCTGTAAAAAACAAACAAGCTTTGAAAACTGCTGTCTTCTACAATCCCACTTATCATAGTGCATTCTTATCTCCCCCCATTGGAAATGCTAATGTAACTCAGATGTTAGCTGAGGTCATCCTTGTCTCTGAGGTCACCCTGTCCTTTGAGATTTAAATAAAATTGCCTCAATCCCCCATTTCATATCTCCTGAAAAGTTCCAATGCCATCCCCCAGATTTCTGCACATTCTTGGACCTATTCTCAAGGATAGTTCTTCCTGGCGAACTCCTGACCTCACCGCATCGTACCTCTTCTGGCTGCATTTTTCTCTGTGCTCCATGCTGACCTAGATGTGGAACTCAATCCTTTTTCCTTAACTTTCAACCCCCCTTTATCCCTACTGCATTCCCACGGAGAACTGTTAATGAAGATTTGCAGGCAATAGGAGAGGGTTTATTCCAGCAAATCATTCAAATAAAATATTAGGCATCCTTGTTCTTAAAGATTCTTGAGCCACTTTACCACCAGAAAGTTCTTATTGACTGCTTTCCTTTGCCACACCGGGTCCAGCCCCTCTCACTTTCTCACCTCCTCTTCCTCCTGGTCTTTCTTCTTGACATTCCTCAATTCCTCTTCATGTAGGTTTTGTTAGCTGCCTCCTTCTTGGCTATGTCTACCAGAACCTCACCTTTTTTTCTTTTTTCACCCTAGACAACTTATTAGGGTATTTTTCTAAACAAAGACAGTCTTCTTTCCAAGACAAACTGTGGTGCCGGCTATTGAGATGAATTTCCTCCGAACCCCCAGCAACATTAGCACAGTATAACCCTGTTGGAGGAGTATAACCAGGCTGATTAGCAAGCCCAACCAGAGGCAGACTTAACCCTTGCTGGAGAACAATCAGGGCCCTGTGTGAAGGACAATTTCTTTTTCCTTGAACAATTAATATTAAGAGTGATTAAAAACAACATTTATTAAGCAGTTGGTCAACATCAGGTGCTATGCTAAGCACTTCACTTTCTTTCTTTAATTGAAATCTTCATATTCTGTGAAGTACATATTTGTATTTTCTAACAAAAACAAACAAACAAAAATTTGTATTTTCTTTTAACTAATAAGAAAGGTTAAGCAATTTACCCAAAAGTCACCGACTTAGAAAGTAGTGCAGCCTGAAATGGGCCCTGCACTGACATTCTATGTTCTTAATTGTTAATACTATACCATTCCGGCCACCTTGTGGTCAAAAGGGCATTTCTTTTCCTAAATGTTCCTGTCCACCTGCTGGCACTCCTTGCTCCACTCAGAGAGTTTCTCAGACTCTGGATCATTTCCCTGCCTCTTGAGGGACTGTCATAGAATTTGAGAGGAGCTACTATCTTCAGCTCTCTTTTGAGAATATGTGCTTTTCCCATTATTTAGGAAAGAATCAAGTATGTGTGTGTGTGTATGTGTGTTTTAAATAAACTTTTATTTTTTAACAATAATGAGAGACCATATGGCAATGAGCCCTTGGAGTCAGACAGACATAGGCCTGAGTCCTAGTTCTCCATCTTATCGTGTGCCGTTTGACAAGTCGCTTACCTTCCCTGTACCCCGACGTCTGTGAAATGTGCACAATAATACTTACTTCCCTAGCTTGATGCTTGACATACAGAAAAAACTTAGTAAATATCAGTTTCTTTCCTCTTGCATTTCTAATTAAAGTTTTCATATCAGAATATTTGTTAAGTATTTGTTCAAAATAGCAAGAGATTTCAACATTGGAACTTGAAGGAAAGCAATATAATGAAAATGCTCTATTTTTACAGTTTTCCTCAATTTTTTATATGCATTTTCCTTTTAAAGAAATAATAACAGCAGAGGTATTTCAGAATTCCAACAACAGGCCTGTTTTGTAGCTCCTGCTTGTGGCGAAGATTGAAAAGCATGTAGACAAAGCAGCAGAGATGGCTTCAAGACCCATGGGAAGAAACTCCTCTGCCAGAGCCAGATAGCAGGACACTTCCCTAAATGTGTCCAGAAGGAGTTGAGTATGGCTTTTACATCCTCAAATTGAAACATGTGGCCTGCATTCGTTTGAATATAGCAGTTTACTGACTTTTGGACTTTGGATTTTTACATTATCAACATTTACTATATTGGGTGATTTTATATGTAGATTTAATATACAGTAGTCCCCTCTTATCTGCAGTTTCGCTTTCCATGGTTTCAGTTGCCATGGTCAATCGAGGTTGGAAAAAATTTCATGCAATAAGATATTGAAAGAGAGAGAACGTGAGACCACATTCACGGAACCTCTGTTATAGCATATTGTTACCATTGTTCTATTTTACTATGTTATTGTTGTTAATCTTGTACTGTGCTTAATTTATAAATTAAATTTTATCATAAGTATGTATATATAGGGTTTGGTACTATCCAAGATTTCAGGCATGCACTGGGGGTCCTCCCTGGACAAGAAGGAACTACTGTGGTTTTGTTGTTCAGATCAGTTTATTCCAATGCAAGGTGCTCATCACAGGTAGTCTGGGAGGTTAGATCATTTAGCACCAATCCAATGACGTGACAAATATCTTCTATCAGTAACCATAAGCACAAAACATCTACACTGTTCTTGTCCAGAACCACTGGTGAGGCAGCTGTGATTCTTAACATCAACAACTGCAAGCTAAAAGGAAATGTGTGTCCAAGATAAAGTGATCTTCCTCCTTTCAGGGTTTAAATTATTTCTGAAAGTGAATAGTAGTAAAAGCTTCGAAATTTGCTCTGTTTCAGCATCCTTATTGTGCAGCATTGGTTCCCACACCTTGCTAGTCTTAACGACTGCCAGGTTCCCTGGTCCTTTGGGTTCTGACTGAGTCAAGTTGGGATGCAATCCAGGCAACTTGACCTTTCAAAAGTTTCTTCTTCAGTATTTCAGTATAGATAATGCCTATCTTTCAAATAGCTACATTACAGACAAGCGGTATGTAGAAATAGCTGCATCTGCTTCTTTACCTCTGAATATCTCTATCCTTCCACTTTTCTCTCCTCCCACTCCACTTCTCCAGTCCTATGCACACACAGCCTAATGCTACTTCTTCATAGAAAGTTTTTTTGTGAAAATTATTGGGTTTCTATGGGTTCTGAAGTGGAAGAAGGAGGTCAAACAATGATAATTAGCAAAGATAACCCGTATGCAAGGATCTTACGTAGGTCTAATTTGCCTAAGCAGTGGCTGGACCCCATGTGCAAAGACTCTACTTGTCTGTATTGGTCAGAGAGAAACAGAATCCATGGTAGCTAGTGTAAGTAGACAAAGATTGAATACAGGGGATTAGGTACTTCAGAATGGTTGGGAGAGCTGGATCAGAAGACCGACCTTCCAGTGATAAGCTCTCAGAACCTTTCTGCCTCTGCTGTGCTTAAGAAAGCTGCCATGACTCCTGTCCAAAGCCAATGACAAGGAAGCTGTTTCTGCCTCGGGTGACTGCAGAGTTCTGCTTCCTCTGCTCCTCCCAGGAAAGCATCAGTGGCTGTTAAGTCAGGAAGAGCCTAACTCAAGAACCATACAACTTCTGGAAGAAGGTGGGATGCTCTACTCTGCTTCTCTCTTCATGTCACTTTCCATTCTAAATAAAAGTTTCATGCAAAGTCACCTGAATAGTAAAACCTAAATCTTCCCTTTAACCCTACTTACAGCATTGTCGTTGGTGTTTTTTTCCTGTGTTTCTTAACTTTCCAGTCACTTGTTAACTACAAGGGGGCTAGAATAGATGTTGAGCCAGTGATTCTTAGCATCCATCTCTTACAGCTTGAATGTTTTCACCTCATTTTATTATATTTTCATAAGTGTCATCATTTAAAAGTTAATTGGTTAAATCTTTCAAGTTCTAGATAGATTCTTGTTGTAAGACCTTTATCAGAGGTGTAGAGGGCAAATATTTTCTCCCACTCTGCAGGTTGTCTATTTGCTCTACTGATGGTTTCCTTGGCTGTGCAGAAACTTTTTAATTTGATCAGATACCATTTGTTTATTTTTGATGCTGCAGTGATTGCCTTGAGGGTCTTCCTCAAAAATTCTTTGCTTAGACCAATGTATGATAGGGTTTTCCCAACATCTTCTTCTAGGATTCTTAAGGTTTCATGCCTTAAGTTTAAGTCTGTTATCCATCTTGAGTGAATTTTTGTGAGAGGTGAGAGCTAGGGATCCTGATTCGCTCTTCTGCATGTAGCTACTTCTCCAAAGAAGACAAAACAATGGCCTGCAAACATATAAAAAAAAATGCTCAACATCTCTAATCATCAGAGAAATGCAAATCACAACCACAATGAGATACCACCTAACCCCAGTAAGTGTGGCCTATATCAAGAAATCCCAAAACAACAAATGCTGGTGAGGATGTGGAGAGACAGGAACACTCTTACACTGCTGGTAGGACTGCAAATTAGTGCAACCTTTGTGGAAAAGAATTTGGAGATACCTCAAACAGCTAGAAATAGAAATACCATTCAACCCAGCAATAGCATTGTTGGGCATCTACCCAAAAGAGCATAAGACATTCTATTATAAAGACATCTGCACCCGAATATTTATGGCAGCACAATTCACTATTGCATGGTCATGGAAACAACCCAAGTACCCGTCAATTCATGAGTGGATAATTAAAATGTGGTATATGCTCACAATGGAATATTACTCAATTCTAAGAAACGACAGTGAGCTAGCACCATTTATGCTATCTTGGATTAAGCTTAAGCCCATTATTCAACGTGAGGCAACACAAGATATGGAAAATGAGCCCCACATCTACTCGCCATCAATTGGTACTGACTGATTAAAACTATGGTTCTCAAATGGTGGTGATGTTCACCAGGGATTCGGTGGGGGGGAGAGACCCAATCTTAGGGATGTGGTGAGCATTTTGGAGGGGGAGGGCATAACTCTAACCCTTCTTAGGGAGAGGCAAAGATATACAATGTAACCAAAATGTCAAAAACACAAAACGTTTTATCGGTTGGTGGGCAGGCGGGAGGGGGGAGGAGGAGAAGGGTGTATAATTACATAATGGGTGTGGTGTGCGCCGCCTGGGAATTGGACACACTTGAATCTCTGGCACATTGGGGAGAGGGAGGGGTGCAGGAGCAATATATGTAACCCTAACAATATTTGTACCCCCATAATATGATGAAATAAAAGGAAAAAAATGTTAATTGGGGTCCTAGAATTCTGCAATACTTTATTATTGTCATTGTTTCTGTGAGGGGAAAAACATTTCCAAGATTAAAGAACATCCTTATCATTATATTTTTCAATTGAATCTCTTCATGACATAGAGACTGTCTCTTTGGAGAAGCCATCTTGTTATGTATAGTGTGTGTGTGTGTGTGTGTGTGTGTGTATGTGTATGCGTGTTCTATTAATGCAAAAGATCCCAAAATAGTACATACAAGGGCTGTCTGGAGAATATCCAGCCATGTAAACTGTTCTCGTTATATTAACAATGGCTGGATACTTTCTGGACAGCCCTTGTATACTGTAATTATAATTGATTGGGGTTAATAATGATCATTTGGAAGTCCTGTCAGATTCTAAAGTGCCGTAATAATTATAAGAGATATCACTTATTGAGCCCTTATTTTGTGCCAGGAATCATGCTAAGTTTTTAAATATGTGTTCTCATATATAATTCTTAAATTTTATGAGAATTTAATGTAAAATTCTTATAATTTTATAATCATTATCTCATTTTACCAAAAAGTAAACTGAATCTAAGAGAAATTAAGCAACTTACCACACGATCCACTGCTGGCAAGTGACGCAGTCAGGACTTGGATCTAGGACTGAAATCATTCAACACAATTAATATTAGAGTAACTTTAGTGTTTGGTGATTTATTTTAATCTCAAACCAGATGGTATAATTTTTTATTGCTCTGTCTCTTCCTGCTTCTTTGCTGGTACATGTGTTTGTGTGTGTATGTGTGCGTGTGTGTATGAGTTTAGTTTTAGACATGTTGAGTTTGAAGTCCTATGGGGCATCCTTTTATCTTCTCATCTTTGTTTAGAGTGAAATTTAAGATAAAAAGTTTATTTAATTTATAGCTACAAAAGAAATAGTTCCCTGCTTATGTCCAAATGGTAAATAGTGAAAGAAAATGTATAGGTTCACAGCTCATCAAAAACTAGAACACTCTTATGATACTCCACCATCTGGTGGTCAGAAACTCAAGTGAGCCATCTGGGCACCAACTAAGCAAGACCATGTTGTTGGGGTACCTTCTTTCTTAGGTGAGAATTCTGTTATAACTTGGCCATCAGCCATTTCCATGGCTAGCTAGCTATCATGTTTAAGTGAAATTCTCAGTTCATTCTCTAACTCATGCAAATCTTGGCATACATAAGAATTTTGCACACCCTGCACCTTGCCATCAAGGGTTCTGATTCTGTACTACTCCACTGAAAACCATTTCCACTGAGGCCATTATGACCCCTTTAGCTATTATGTCCAATAGGATTTTGCACTCTTGACTACTTTCCCATTCAAAATTCTATCCTCCCATCACATGTAGAAGTGCACACTCACTCCAAGTTTTCCTTTTGCCTCTTTAATCTCTTTTCTCAGGAACCACCTTAAAAGTTCCTCTTGTTTGGTCAGTTCTTATAATGTAAAAACTTATGAGGGTCATGTCTTCATCCTTGGGGTTCAGTGAGGAACTCTTGGCAATGTAGCTTCCAGCTCTTAACTTTATCCTAAGAAAGAGGAATGTGTCAATAGGGTCAAGCGAAATGGCATGTACTTGATTCTATATTCTCTCTGTGTCTTGATTATTAACCTTATTCAATCTCTTTATTGCTTCTATGAAACTAGGAGTAATATGAGTTTGGGGCCATTGCTTCCAGAGAAATACTGTATCCTGAGAATATCTTGATGCCTGGATTAGTCTAGACCATGGGGAAAAACTCTGGATTTGTCCTTTTGGTTACTTCAGTTTGCCTTTCCTTCATCACAGTTTTCCTTGACCCTGAAATGGTAAGAAGCAGAGAACTGAGACTTGTGTTTCACTTTAGGGCAAATGGACTAAGCAGCCTTCTCAGCTTTAAGTATTGTGGATCCTTTACAGCTGCTTCTGGTAGTAGAAAATGGAGCATGGGTGGTCTAGTCTCACTCACCAAAGGATTTTTTTAAAGAGGGCTGAAGGTATAATGGTAAAGTATTACAGTGACATGACCTTTGTTCTTGATCTCTTAGCATGTATTTCCTTAGGGAATTTGAATGGGAGTTTGAGGCCAAGGGACAGAGTTTGGGAAAGATATGGCAAGACAGGGTTTAGAATTTTGCCTTCTAAAGATCTCTTAATAGATTTCCACCATAGTCACTGCTTGCAAGATCTACTTCTCATCAAATAGATTCTTCTTCTGCTTCTAAATAGAACTCAGTCGTCACATATATGCTGGCTTTTCCAATATTCTTGTCTTCTGTCCAATTGTCTTTACTATATTGTACATATGTATAGTCACCTCTTTTCTGGAAGTTCTTCCTTGAATGCCCCCATAGGATCTCAAACATATACCAACGTAACTTATAATCTTCCTCTCTTCTACCCCTTGAACCTGCTCTTTCTCCTCTATCTCAACAATAACAGGCATTCAAGTCAGAAACAAAGAGGTCACCCTTGACCTGGCTCTCTCTTAGCCCCCACATTCAACCTGCCATTAAATTACAGAGAGAACTTTTAAAATAGCTTCCTTGCATTTGTCCTGTCTCCTTCAGTCTCACAGTCACTACTTTGACCTTCAGTATCTCTCTCACATTTGATAGCAATAGCATCCTAAAAGGTCTCCCCACTTTCAGGCACACCCTTAAAACCTCTGGGTACAGTGCGATGGAGCATCTGCTTTCAGTCTTCCAGAACAATGTTCAAAGCCCTCACCTTGCACCACTGTAATCAGCATGCCCTGTCTTCTTGCTGACTGTGCTGTGTTCACACTGAACAACATCTCGTCCCAGAGTGTGTATTTTCCATGCCCTTCGCAGGGATGGCCATCCCCCAGTTCCGTTGCCCCAGGTCTACTCACCTGAAGGATGTTGCTCCACTTCTTCCTTTCTCCTTGGCTACTCTGCTTGGGGTCTTGCTCTGTCTGTGTCATCTCATAGCACCTTTTACTTCTCTCTAACATAGTACTTGCCTCATCATATTATAACTTTCCCTTTATTTGTGTGTTTACTCATCTTCTACTATACTGTGATCTCTATAAGTTTAAGATCAAGAGCTAGTTCTTTTTCAACTTTGTGTAAGGTGTCATTTGAAATGAGAGAATGTCTCATACAGAGGGTAGGTAAGTAACAAGCCAAGGGAAGAGGGCAGATGCTTTCTTCCTCTGAAGATGGTGGTTAGAGTGTAAACCTTAGAGGACAGCCTTGAAAGTAGACTCTGAGTTTTCCAGACAGAAAAGAGGCAGAAGGACTTTCAAGCTACAGCTATAAAGAAAGGTGTTTGTGGACTCAAGTAATCCTATATGGCTGAAATAGGGAGTGGAGGCCTGGTAGAAAGAGGGGGTCAGTTTTGAAGGACGTTATAGAGGGAGAATGTGCTGCCCAATGTCACATAATTTGTTGTTAACTGAGTTGGGAATCAAGTTATTTTATTTGAGAAGTAGCCAGGGAAAATTATTATTCAGAATTATTAGTGATCAGAGTTAAGGACTACCTCTTTTGTCAGATTATGCATCAAGAAATATCAATTTTGTTTATCTGTATTATATATTTTATACATATGTAAAATTGACATTACATGTAAAAATATCAGGGGAGGATAATGTCCATGACCCAGATCTGTCCATCCACAAGAGGAACTCCATTTTGTGACCTGCAGAGTTAGAACGAGAAGCTACAGAGTTTGAGAGAAAACATTCTGAATTTTTGAGGCCAATTTTGGAGGAGAAAAGAAAACCTAGCACTTCAGAAAAGAAAGGTTCTGGGGGTAGCCTCACTATATTCTCCCTGAGTTCTGACTTCTTGCTTCTTGATTTTTAAACCTCTACTTAGGCATGGGCCACCCCTTACCTCCTCCTGAACTATCCAGATTGGTCCTATACTTTGTGCTTGCTTCTACCTCCTTCCTTTATGCTGAAGGGAAACCCTGTCTTCTGTGAACACCTTCCTCATTTCATCTACTATTACTCCTTCAGTGGCTGTTCCTTAGCCCAAACTTGGAGTCCTCTAATATCAGCCACATATCAAATCACACCAAAGAAGGAAGCCCCTTGCCCTGCTCCATGCTGGCTCTCTGAAAGTGGGGAAGTAGATCCTTTTCTTCTTTATCTTTGACACTATAAAACACTTGCTACCTGCTCACAGATGCCTGACCCCAAATCTGAGAACAGAGATACTATTTTAGAGAAAAGAGTAACCACAAAACAAGGATAAGAAGAGACTACAAAGAGCAGAACCTCTTTGTGTAATATCATTTGTGATAAAAAAAAAAAAAAGAAGAAGAAAGAAAGAAAAGATTCTGCATGTGCACAATTGGAGCATTGGAGCTTAGGTGCTGTCTTTCTCTTCTTCCCATTTCCTGCCTTGGAAAATGGAGAAGAGCGCTCTTATGAAATGAGCACAGTGAATGTTAAAAAAACAAAGATACAAAATTATTTTTTTGACCTACTCTATGCCAAAAACTTTCTGAATCCTCATAACAGTAAGATAATAAGATATATGTCCTGTCCCCAAAGGGCTCTCAGTCTAGTAGAAAAAGTAAATTTGTAACAAATACTTGAAAAGTTGTATAATAAAGTATACACACGATTCTGAGCTAATAGAGTGTGAATTGATTAACTATTTGTTCTCTGTGTATGTGTGTTTGTGTGTGTATGTGTGTGTGAGACAAACACACAGAGAAAAAGAGAGAGAGAGAGACACTCATTAGTTTCGTAGAAAAATCCTGTGATATGGGCATCAATATCTCTGTTGATAGATTAGAAAATTGAGATTCAGAGTAGTTGTATAATTTGACTTGGTCATCTAGTAAGTGGTTAACTTGCCACTTACACCCAACTCTGTTTCGCTCTAAAGTCCAAAGTTGTTTTGCTGCATTCCACTGCTTCCTGTCTCCATAATCCTGTGTTCTAGAAAGACAGAAAAGAACAACTATATGAAAACAAGAAATAGTATTTGTTATCATGAGCACTCTGTTGTAGCATCAATGCATTACAAAGCTTTACTTTGAATGATTCTGGGCTTCTTTCAGTATTCTTTCCATGTAATAAGAAACCATTTATCCTTCAACATATACTCCTGATTTGATTTATGCTTAATAACACCTTTTCTTTCTGACTTTGGATGTATATGTATGATTATGGATTTTGGATATAATTTGCATCCTGGATGAGAGTTAAGATTACCATGTGATATTTGTTGTCCCTGTCACTAGCTGTTTGGATTGAGTTTTATAATTCAACAAATTCAACATTTGATGGTTTTTACTCATCAAAGAACTAAATCAGAAGTTTCCCTGCAAGTTAGCAAAAAGTTGTCCTTTCATGATCTGAAACACTTTGCCTGGATTGGATCTGGGTAACTGTGGTGGAGTTGAAGTTATTCATTTTTAGACCTTTCTTTTTGTAATCAAGAAGGTAATTCCATAGATTTCTTAGATCAGATCCCTCCTGCAGATAACCATTTCTCCTGAGACATAAGCCTAATTCCATTTCAAAAGCCTGGGTAGAGTATGACAAACATAGCTACAAGATAACTGAGTTGAGAGTCCCTTGATCATAGATAAGCTCCTGTCTCTTTCAGGAAAATAGAGGTATACCTTATGGCTGAATCAACTTGAATTTTTTCTTTTGAGAACCTAAAGTCATTCCCAACATTTGCACCCACCTTTGGCTTTTAACCCAGCTTGGTTTTTGAAGTTACTGGCTTCTTTCTTTGGACTCTGACCTTAATCATTGTAGTTACTCCCAGGATCATAGCCCTGTCTAAATATTCTACTGGAATGCCAGGTCCCTGGGAGTAGGACCTCAGTCACCACAGGATCACCAGGGTTGAGAATAGTGCCTGGTGATACTATGTCCCCCATAAATAGGTGTGCAATGAATTTGGCACTACTAGACACTCAGGATGACTCATTCTTGCTTGATATTATTTTCCTCCTGGGATGGAAGCCCTGCTTCATTCCTGCCTGATGTCAGTATCATAGTGAGCTTTGATCTGCTCTTATGCTGTCCTTTGGCTGGAAAATTAGAATTATTTCCTTATACACTGGGGCTGGTGTATAGTGTATAGTTACTAAATGCCAAACCTTCTCAACTGAATCTTCTGCCTCTGAGTCTCCTTTTAGGTCTGTGATTGCCACAAGTGTCGCTGTTCAGGCATCTGTTCATCTGTACTTCATTTTCCCATCTCCTAGTCAATCTCACTCCACAAGAAGACAAACTAGATAGACATTAAAAAGGAATATGGAGTTCTGTCATCAATTCCTTTCTTCTGACCTTCTTGCTCTTATGCTTGAGCAAGAATAAAAAGAGTAAGTTATGTAGCTGTTTCCATACTGATAGTGGAAGACAATTTATTTGTTCAAAAAAGATTTGAGTGTCAACTATGTATCAGTCACACAAGTGATTGAAAATATGATTTGTTTTTCACTGCATCTTAAAAAGAGAAGATTTAGAATTTTCCAATTAGAAATATTTTAGAGACTAGTTTACACGGTCCCTCAAAATTGAAGTATGTTAGTATTTCTAAATGCACTAAGGTCTCCTTCAGGTAACCCATACATTTCGTAAGTCTGGATATAGACTATGTTATAAAGTGGGTTTTCTTCAGCTAATTTTAAAAAAGCATCAAGCAAGGATGGGTCATCCTGACTGTCTAACAGTGACAAATTCATTCCACCCATTTTTATGGGGACACAGTATGCACAAGGCACTATCCTCAGGAGGATACCTTCAAAAACCATGAGAGAGAGAGAGAGAGAGAGAGAGAGAGAGAGAGAGAGAGAGAGACTGATTTATAAGATTTACATCACATATCATAATATAGCTATATTATAAAATTGGCTAGAGGAAGAATGTGTATGTCTTACTCATTCTTTTCATCATCTGGTGAAGCTACTCAGTAACTTCATCTCTGATTTTCTGCACAGATATTGTTAAATAAAATTAGGATCCAAAAGTGTCTGTATTTTTTTTCTTTTAAATCTATTGAATATTTAATATTAAGGATTGAAAAAACATCTCTCCTTCCTTTTTAAATAAACATTTAATGATACATCTCATATGCAGAAACTGACCTCTTTGCAGAAAGACAGATCTACACTGTAATAGCTGACTTGGCTCAGGGATTTTGAACATAATAAAATGTGCTCACCATGATCTGACATGTAGACAAGTATTTATATGAAGTCTGTTGTCAGTACATATGTCGAATCACCTGTACTTTCAACGGGAAAATGATATCTTTTAGTAGGTGCTTGGTCCAAAATCAGACAATCAGAGCTTGTCTTTGGAAATCAGAAAAGCTAAAGAACCTCCTCACCTGACAGGAGCCTGTTTAGGCTATGAATCTGAAACAAAATGCAGCAATTCAAAAGATCAAAGGCTCCTAAACATAGAGTTGTAGATGTTTGCAAAAGATTAATTTCATGCGTGAGGAATGTAACGTGTGATTTCCAAGATATCTTCTAGTTTTGCATAAATATATGAGGGCTGTCCAGAAAGTATCCAATCATGTAATATGTTCCCATTATATTAACATGGCTGGATACTTTTCAGACAGCTGTTGCAAATGCATATATATTTAAAAATTGTATTCTTTTGGTAGTGCTAGCACTGAATCAAATGTTCATCAGACCCCTGCCTTACCTAGAATACTTGCATCACAGTATTATTTTCACTTTTTATTAGAGCAAATTTATTATCTTATGCGATAATGGACTTTATCTTTTTCTCTTCATCATGATAAATGTGAATTTTTTAACTATGAACATTATGGGCATTTTCATGCAAAATCAAGAAATTTTAATTTTTTCTTCTGTGGTCAAAATAGCAGAGTGGGTATACATGGGGTGCAAGATGGGGAGTGCCTCCCCATCTACCTGGAACACAGAGAGTTAGGAGGAAAAAAAGTTCCTTCACTTATAAAGCATAATTTAAAATAAGGACCTCTGCTGAAATAAACCAGAATGAAAATCCCTGTAGTGTACAGGAGCTGATTATCCAAGACACTAAGATTAGGAAGGGAGAGCTACCCCAGTAGTCCAGAGCCCACTATAGTCTTTATAGGAAGTATCTAGAATAGGCAAATTCATGGAGACAGAGAGTAAAGTTGCAGGAGTAAGGGAAGGGGGAGAGGGAGAGGGTATTTACAGGAGACAGAGTTTGTATTTGAGATGATGAAAGAGTTTTAATAATGGTGATGGTTATACAACATTGTGAATGTATTTTGTACACTTAAAATTGTTAAAAGGGTAAATTTTATATTATATATATTTAGCCATAATAAAAAAAGCTGCATAGTCTGCATCCATTCTAATTAATTATACATGACTATCTTGATCTTCAAGCGCTTTGAATATTTCTACTGGATACATATACGTCCCAAAAGTATTTAGAAAGATATAGACTTCCAACTCCTGTCCTGGCAAGGATTTCACAAAGTCAGGGGCAGATATTACTGGTGAACGGAGTGGTGACTTTTGCTAGCTGTGTGCTCCTAGGACTATAAAATCTAGAAAAGGTTGGAAATAATTCTGATTTTATTTGGTGAGCAACCCAATAGAGGAACTACTTTTAATATGTGGAGATGACTGATGAAGTCCATATTTTCCATTTACATTTAATGAACTCATCATTTTGTTTCCCTCCAGGGAAAACTCACTAAAAATATCTCAAAGGGAAATCATAGCGGAGATTTTCAACTTCTCAACCCAGCTTCCTCTTTCTGTTCCTCAAGGGTTGGAAAAGCTAAAAAAGATCCTCAATGGCTCACAGAGTTGCTGAGACTGGGTGAGAAGTAAGTTAAGACTGACCACCTAGTGAATACGGGTCCTTTGTAGCCTTTTCAAACATGACAACCTCTTGTAAAACATTTGAATTTAATATCTTACCTCAAGCAGAAGTGTGGCTGAGACATAGGAAACAGCATGTCTGAAGAAAGTGTTTGATAGTAGTCAGGGAGGACTTCTCAACCCCAGGATCACTTTGTATAACATAAGATGCTGGGCTAGTCCCATGAATAGAAACATCTTTTTGGCATGTTTCTTGTGAATTCTCTAACATCAGACCCTGGTCAGCAAACTACCATTACACATTAGCTGTCCCCATTGCAGTGTGATGGCCCTTCATCAGGAATACCAGAGTCTAGTCTCTTCACGTTTTGCTACTAATTGAGAACCTCAGCGAGTGTTCTTATGTATTTACCTCTCTGGTTTCTTAGTTTTATAAAAGTGATAATATCCACACATTAACTCATTGGTTATTATGCTAGCAGCATGAAATGCACTCTTTTGAGAATGTAATGTGTTGGTTGGAAAGTTTTTTAAAAGGAATGGTCTAATAGGCATAACATTTCTACACAATCAGCCGATGTGGAAGGCAATTTTTGGGCTCAGTTAACAGTGTTTCTCCTACTGATTTTTATGGAGTATTTGTAAGTATTTGATAGCATCATTGTTATTTGTGCTGATACTGTTTGAACTTTTCAGAAAATGCTGTGGGTTAAGTATTTGAGCCTATGTGTTGAATTTTATGAGAACTACTTGTGACTTCAGAGAATTTGCCATGAAAAAGCTCATGTCAAGTGCCTATTTCTGTAGCTTACCTCTATTGACTAGTAATTTACCTTACAACTCAAGGTCAGTTGCCTTTAGAGGGCAAGGTTACTAGCCACTGTCTTCAAATGTCCTGCAGGTATTTTTGGTGGCAGGTTTGTAACCACAATGCCTTGGCTGTGAGGTGTGTTGTAAAGCATAGGTAATTGCTATTCCTTAAGTGAAGTCAAGTGGTTCATTAAAAAAAAAATGAGCAGATTCAAGACTTTCATTTTAATCATATCACTCTCACTTGCTTTCTGAAATACTTTCTTGATGGAAGAGATTAGCGAAGTTCTGGCTGGATGACTCCCATGTGAGTGTATCCTTCAGGGAAAGGTCATCCATCATGTGCGTATTAAAGAATTCTGGTTAATCTTGGTACTTTGTGCTAATCTTGACAGTTGGCTTGTGTCTGCTTTTGAAAAAAATCTCAGCACCAAAATGACTGAGCATGTGTTTCAAAATGGTAAAAGCTGGATTAGATTGCTTCCAGAAAAGTTCTGACTTTTCTGCTTAGAGTGAGGAGAGGACCCAGTGCCCAGGAATGATATGAATTTGTCCTTTCTACCGTTGTGGAGTTGTTCAATACTAGTGTGCAAAGATGCTGCAGAGGTCAGTAAGGGAGGAGGGGAAAAGGCATGTGGACTAGAAAAATGATGTAGTAGAGACTTAATGCCTGTAATGGAAAGAACCTTGGGGATATGTGATGGAGATAAACAGGTCATGACTAGGTGAGGGAGAGGGAATAATCGATGGCTTCAGAGATGACATAGGTAGGACATGTACTGGAGAGGAGCTTAGAAAAGCTTGCAATCCAAGGGAAAAAAAGTTATATTCTTCTTTGAGTTTAAGAAAAGCCCATCTAGTACCTCTCATCTTATTATTCTACCTGGCCCTGCTGAAATCACAGAAACCAAATAAAATTGATTGAATGATATTTTATTTAAATAGAAATATCAAGATATCAAGATTGAACTGAATGAATAGTAGGATGAAAAAGTTTGGAGGATGAATGTGATTACTCAGCAGGTAGTTTTCTATGGCATCTTGTGCAGGATACAGAATTTGTACCATTTGGCCAGATGCTACTAGTATACCCTAGCATGCTACACTGCCTGGTAATGGCCAAGTTTCGCCTTTTACTATTCCTTGTATGTCTGCCTTCCTGGATAGACTATACACTGTGAGAGCAGGACCATATCTGCCCCATGAACCACTACGTTCCCAGTAGACTGCCCAGCAAAAAAATCAGTGTTAACTAAATTTTGGCAAAAGAGGAAGCATAATGTAGAGGAAAGACCACACCATCTCAAACCCGATGAACCTGAATTTGAATTCCAGTTCTACTAACAGATGAAAGTTAGATACTTAGATATCTAACTTGAAGTAGTCACATCAGTTACTCTGATTTTTAGTTTCTTTGCTTATAAAATGAGTATAAAAATATATGCTTTCTAAGGATGTTGTAAGAATTAAAGTCATTATGTAAAGGACTTCATTCAATTTCTGGCTCTTAGTAGGTGCATGATAAATACTTTTTATTATATATAATAGTAATAATATAAAAGTCATCTTTCTCTGGCTTTTGCTTGATTGGTTAAAGGAGTTCAATGCAATTAGAAAGCTATGAAAATCCAGCATCACTGTGTTTGAATAAGGATGTGAGAATGTGTAAACTATCCTTAAGATGCTTGCTAGAAACTCTTCATTTCAGAAAGATATAAAACAATGCTTTCACCTTCTTAATGAACCCTTCCCTCCAACTTCTAGTGGCTGCCTTTTTCCGTCAAACCCAGAAAGTCAGAAAATCAAACAATGAAACCAAAACGGCTAAAGCTAACCATGGGAAGTGGAATAAATATTTACACATGGCTTCCATAAGCATGATATATGTTTATACCTTTAGTATGTTTTGACTTGTGTATCCTACCACCTCAAGATGTAAGCTTCTAGCAGCTGGGAACCTTATCCCGGACATATTTTGTATTGTACTTTATTGTATCTAATGACTGTCAGAGTCCACCAATAAATATACTGGTCTTAGTGTAGATACATGCATGGCTAATTCAACAAGCATTCTTATCTAAAATTTTGTGTTTTTACTTGGCTGCTGTATCAGTAGACTTGAAAACTCAGCTACAGCTGTCCTGAGAGGCTATCTATAAAAGTGCAGGTGTTCAGCATTAGCAAATAGTTCTTATTATATGGATCGACTTTTGGCAGCTAGTAACAATGTTTCCTGAGATTGAAAAATGATTTTCTACCTTAAACAGTGGTTTCACATTACTGGAATGCTGAATTAAAACACACACACACACAAACACACACACACACCCCACAAAATTCCTCTCATCAAGTAGTACTGAAACTGTTTTTGTTAGTTGTATACATTTCATGATTTGTATATTTTATAGTAGAATGTAAGCCTTTGTTTTTAACTGTTGTGGTTAGGTTTGGGGCCTTTGCCAAATGAAGCAGACTATGAAGAATTAGAAAGCATAATGCATCCTGGGGTTCTGTTCCTGGTAAGGGGGACTCGGGCCTGGCTGGAAGCCAAGGGAGGACTGGGGGCCGGAGATGTTTTCAAGGCTTTAAAAATATTAGGGCATTTTTATATTCTACTATTGGAGACTTGTTTTGCAACATAAGAATTAACAAATAGCCTTTTATCTCTCTTTACAAGGAGTTCAAATACCCTTTGTGATATAACCCTTACCTTTCTTAACCTAAAGGTCACAAGTGTGCAGAGTTTGAGGGCTTTGTTTAAAATGATTTATGGGAAGTGGAAGAATCCTTCTGTCTGCAGTCCCTTCGTTGCCTATATACGTATCTATTGATTACATCAGAGATGAGACATTTGGCTTGGTATCTGTTAATTTCTAGGTTAAAAACATAAGACTAAGAATTGAAAGTACAGAGTGAAGACATTTTCCTCTTGGAACATTATAGGAAAAATATGAAGATTATTTGCGTGGGTTAATGAAGTTTGCATTTAATATTTGAGCTCTTCGCTGCTTGCTCAGGAATTTACTGGGCCAACAGGGAAACTAGTTTAGCTAAATAAATAAATGACAAGAAGGTGTTTTGGGGTGGGTTGGTGTTGGATAATTGAATCCAACTTAAGTATGGCTGGTTCTCTTACATAAATAATCTTCCCTACTTTGGTAACACATCACTGTCGTTTTGGAATCTGTACGAGGCAGGTAAGCCTTGCTATCGAGGAAAACTAAACAAACCAATGTCAATTATCTGAACTAAGCTCTACTTTAGCAGACTTGAGTTACAGCCCATGGCAGGAAATTTCAGAAATATTCCGTGTGTAAAAGTTTTCCCTTTATCATCTTACCTTTTCTCTCCTTCAGGTCTTCGCAGCAGAGTGTGTTTCAGGTTTTTGTTCAACATATGAAAGGCTCAGTTTCAAAGGCTTGGGTTTTCACATCCATGTCAATATCACAGATTGAAATGTGACACGGGTACCTGGCTGCATATTTTCTTTAAACCTGAGCCAGTAACACTGCAAAATGTTGGGGAGGGGGGACTCTTTCATCTCACACTTTAAAGTGAGGTTTGTTGATGTAACCCAATTTCCAGTCTGCAGAGGTCACCCTGTAATGTAGTGCAATGATGATAAACCCATCAATCCTGTTTGATCTTTGAATTTCTTTTCCCCTGGTTTTTACCTCTACTTTGTTTTGTAAAGTAGGTTTGGTAATAGTGATATTCTAGCTTGCCAGTGTGCGATGATATGAATTCCCCTGATCCGTACTGACTGGCTTTTTAAACCATGCACGTGCTTTTGTAGGGATTATACCATGGATGTAATTATGAGGGGCATAATAGAAGTAAGTGTGTTCTTATACTTTTGATAATGTTCTTGGGAAGAGTAAGTGATCAAATGCAAAGATACTGAACCCTGGTTCCTGGCCCTTCTGTGACCTGTGAAAGGAGTGAAAGTTGTTCTGTATTGTAAGCATTCAGCAAACGGCATGAAATCAGTTGGTGGTCTCAGTACTGTCTCTGTATGATGTAGGTGTGTGGGCATCAACTAAGGGTAAGGAGAAGGAGGAGAAGGACAGGAACCAGTGTTAGTGGGAGAAAGAGCATGATATACCGCCTGTGACATGCTCGGTGGCCCTTGGTAGAGCACACAAAACCTTAAATAAAAGGCTACCGTGCTTTTACTGGTCCTATTCTACGTTAAGAGGCAGAATCAAGGATGAACAGGGACCAAAGCTTGTTATTTGGAGTATTGGAGGGCCCAAATCAGTTGGGAACCAGGCCAGTGAAATACAGGTTGAAACATATAAAAGTGCCAATATTTGACCATTTATGTTTTACAAAAACATATGATTCAATGTTTTCATTTCATTTGATTTCATATGATTCAACCTAATTCTGCATGCAATAGCCACTTTGGTTTTATTATTTTTGGTTAGCAATTTCTCCCTCACCAGCCCCTTTCTCATGAGGGCCAGGGTTACAGTGAGGGCAATAGGTTCTAAGCAGCAGCTGCTTATTATGACAAACATCTTTTATCTTTGTTGACTGGCCCTTTCTGGAAAGGAAAGAAAAAAAGACAACTTATTCATGTAGTGCTGGAGGTGACATTTTCATGCTCTATTAGTCCATTGCTTTTCTTTCAGTTGAATCACCCTGATTACAATTACTTGCTCAAAGATGTGTTATCAGTGGCAATGGCAGTAGACGATATTCTCACCTCTTTTCAGCGTGAACTCCCTGCTAAGTGCAGCCTCCTCCAAAACTTATAGGTATTAGTAGACGAGGATTATGGTAAAAGAAAAAGACATGAGACCAATATTAATGTAAGTCTCTTTCCAGTGAGTTGCAGCTCTCTGCATTGATTTCAAGCCCTTGAGGTAAAACAAGAAGGATCCTAGTAGTCCAGCTCCACCATTAACTCAGCTGTGCATAACTTCTCTGATTAGCACATTGCCAGTGCAGCAGGACCATTTCAGAGGCCTGGAAATTGGAGTGTGATGTCTGAGATTCCTCTGAGGTACCTTTGGGTGGCTGCTGGGGAGGAAAGGGGAGGGCCTTGGGGAGCCGGGGCTTTTGCCCCTTTTAGCCAGAACAGCTCTGCCTTTTGCTTTATTTTTGAAGAAAGACTCCAACAGCTAAAAGAAAAATATTTGGATCAGGTAATGTCTTGGCCTTCTTCTAGCTCATTGAGGAATTAAAATTTTTCTCCTCTATATGAAAGTGTACAGTCTGATGGTATATGCCAGGACAATATAAGGAGACCACTTTTCTTCCTTTCCAGGCATCCCTACTGAGGCCCATAAAATAGAAACACCTGTCCTGGAAGTGCAAGGAAGGGAGCAAGCCTTCACCCTTCCTGCCAGTCCCTTCCCAAAGGAAAGGGGGACTTATCTGACTGCCTGGCAGGGGTGGGGTGGGGTGGGGGGGAGTAACTGACTTTCTGCCACTCAGCCCCCATGGGGTTCTCCTTCTGTCAGCACAGTTTGCCCACAGTCAGGACGTGTTCTTCTCTCCTCAGTGTGGTCCCCTCACTGGTTAAGCTGTGCTTCTGCCTCAGAACCTGTGGTCTGGGATGGGTGTGGGAAGGTAGGGAGCCTGAATGCATGCGACCTCAGATACTAGCCACATTCTTTGATCCCATTTTACTAGTAATAAAGCTGATATATTGATCCCTGGCTGACTCCTCAATCTGGTTCTCAGTAAGTTCTGAAACCGTAGGGGTAGGGAAGGTTGGAGGAAGTCTCCTTGGAGAAACACCAGCAAACTAAATCCTTATTCCTTGGCAATTCATCTGGATTTCCCCAGTGTAGAGAACACTCCTTCTCCCAATCTTGACCTGTCTAAAAGCGTGTTCACTTCCAGACTAAGAACCTGTGAATGTCCTCACTCCTGACCGCCTCTCTGGTTCTGGGCTGTGCCCACAGCTGCTACATGACGACTGCTCATTGGATCGAAGAGACACTGTCATTGCTGGTTACACCCTGTTGTCCTGCTACCTTTGCTTTTCCTCACATTGCCTCTGGAGTTCAATTCAATTCATAACTTTCTGAGCTGCCATAGGAGGGTCTATTTTTCACAAAAAAAGTATTTTTTTTTAAACTTCCTATAGCTATGTTTGTTGATCCCAAGAAACCATGCAGGGAGTTCAGCCCAGGTTAACAAGAGCAGTCAGCTCAACTTCAAGTGTTCTGTGCTCAGACATGCTAAACCCTTTAATCTCAGGATCCCCTCCCTCTGTTCTGTCACATCAGAGGTGTCAGGCAGTTGCAAGCTGTCAGGGAACCGTGCTGCCTGGCATGAAGTTTGGCAGCTCCTGGAATTCCGTGTGCAGGAGGAAGATCCTGTAGTTCCCTGTCTCTTTATTTCCCTTCCAAGCACACCCTGGGTGGCACTTGCCCTCACAGCAACTCGCCCTCCTCAGTCTGGCTTTGTGGGGTCTGCCAGAGTCCCTCTGTGGATCCAGTGTCTCTGTTTCAACTATTCTTCAGTGCTTACGGCATGATAAACTTCAAATGCATCTCCTCGCCTGTCCCTTCTTCCTGCCTCCTGCTAGTTTCGCATTTCTGGTGGCATGTGAAATTTACTCCAGCTGACTGAGTCAAGAGGCAGGGCTTTTAATCCCTTGTGAGTCAACACGGCTGAAAAGCAGGTGCTGCTATTCTCTGTTGAAATCCACTATGTCTTGCTCCTTTTCCTGTGAGTCAGCCCCTCCCTTGAGTTGGAAGACACTGGCCTGCTGGTGGCTCCCATAGGGGCTGGCTGTGGCTCCACCCTGTGCCTTCCCTCCTATGGGCTACTCTGTCCCAAACGCCTGCCCCACCTCAGGGCAGTGGACAAGGAGACCAGAGCCCCATTGATCCAGGGAGCAAGTGAGAGGACAGTCCTTGGAGAATGCCAGTACCTGGTGCTGTGGGCCATAGCTCTCCTCCCTCCCAGGCTGGGAGGGTCAGCCATGTGCAAAGGGCCGGGGACTAAGTAGACAAGAAAGGTAGAGGTCAGTCTCTCAGCCCACCAAGCTGGGGTTCTCATTGTGCTCAATGAGAACATACATGTGGAATATTTAGAAAGTACATTATTACTGCTACCACTTCTGGGCCTACTGATATTATCAGATACACCATAAGAAGTTGCTGCTCAAATTATAGATAAAAAAACAGTTGAATTGTTATTTTTGTCAAATATGTGAGCAAAAACTTTACTAGAATAATGTTATGAAGCAGGTCCTATTATATTTCCAGCTTACATATTAAGATACTAGCCCAAGTTCACATGGCCGCGAGGTAGCAGATCCTGACTATAAACTCAGGTTATTGGTATATGATCTTAATTACTACGTTATGAGTAACCTTGCAACTATCCCATACTCCATATAGTCCTTGAACATTGATTCAATCCTGTCAAAAAGCACAGACACATCTTCACAACTATCAGAAGGTAAGTATTGAAAATATACTTTTATTCTTATAAAGCAAAGACTACCAAAGTAAAAAAAAATCATTCTAACTATAATAAAATATTGAAAGTACAGAAAGTTATGAAGATGAAAATAAAAATCACCTCTAATCCTACCAACCAGTGTTAACCACGATTAATATTTCAGTGTATTTCTTTTAAGATTTTTTTCTATATATATATACATGCATAGGTTATTTGAGGTCATTATATCTCTTTACATATTTAACTATCTATTTATATTTTAATATTTTTACTGTATATCATATCACTAACATTTTATCACATGTTGATTATTCTTCCACAATCTAAGTTTTAGTTGATTTTTAGTATTTGATTATATAGATGCTTGCTAATTTGACTATTTTGTTACTGTCACATATTTAGATTGTTTCTAATTATTTTTAGGTATAATTTCTGTAAATATTACATAGTTATTTGGGGTTGAATTATATCCCCCCAAATGATATGCTTAAGTTCCAACCCCTGGTAGCTGTGAATGTGACCTCATTTGGAAATAGGGTCATTGCAGGTAATTAAGGTGAGGTCCTACTGGGTTAGGGCTGGCTCTGAATCCAATGACTAGTGTCATTTTATATATAGAGAGATTTGGAAACAGAGTTACCCCCACACACGGAAGATGGCCATGTGAAGATGGAAGCAGGAATTGGAGTGATGCAGCTATAGGTACAATACCAAGGATGGCCTATAACCACCAGAAGCTAGAAAGATGAGGAAGGGTTTTTCTTCAGAGCCTTCAAGAAGTGCAAAATCCTCTCAACACCTTGATTTCAGAACTTGATTTCATAGTTTTTGTGTCAGAAATCTGAGCATGGCTTAGTTGGGGGCCTCTGCTTCAAGGCCTTTCAGATGACTGCAGTTGACATACTGGCCTGGGCTGCATTCTCATCTGAAGGCTCAAATTGGGGGATGGGATTTGTAAGCAGGGTTCATTTCCTCACAAGATGCTGGAACAAGGGCCTCAGTTCCTCGTAGCTCTTGGATGGAGGCCTTTCTTGGTTCCTTGCCCTGTGGGCTTCTTAATTGGGCAGGTGCCAGTGTGGCAGCAGGAGTCCTCAGTGTGAGGGAGAGAATGACAGTGCCCAAGGCAGAAACCAGTATTTCTGTGCCTTAATCTTGGAAGTGATGTTCTGTTACCTCTCCTACACCCTATTTATGAGAAGGGGATAACTAAATTCAATCCACACTCAAGGAGAGGGGATTACATAAGAGTGTGTCCCAGGAGAATGGGAATCACTGGAGGCCAATTTAGAAGTTGCCCACCACGTGTTGGTTTTGGCTCTCTGCTCATGAGATAACATTTTAAAATCGTACTTCTAAGCAGGTTTGAGTCAACTGAGACCATTTAGAGGAAGCAGACACTGAGGGCTTGGTCTGCCACTGGGTGTATGCTTCTGGGAAGAGTGTGTTACCTCCTCTTTTAATCGTTCAGGCAGAAATGATTGACAGTGATCACATGGGCATGTTTTAACCAAACTTCAGCAATAAATTAGATGCCACTCCATTGTCATTTGGTATTTAATGTTGCAAAGGATATTGCTAAAATGGATCAAAAGTTGTTGCTTAGTATTCCTAAATTTGGAGATTTTTTTTTCCACTTAATTTGGTACTTTAAAATTTTATCAGAATGTGTACAAGCATTCATTTTTTTTTTTAACTGGTTTTCCTGTCAGCCATTTCTTGTGAACTGAAAGCTGTGAACCATTGAATCTGTTCACACAAGCCTTTCTTCTCAAGGAAACTTTTTTATCTTATATCTTTGATTATTGCTACTTTCTTTCATTTCATTGTTTTCTTCAGAAACATCATTCAGCCTCAACTTGGCTTTAGGAATTTGATCATCTATAGCTCTCATTTCCTTCTTCTTGCTTAGTTTATTTTCTTTGTATTCCAAGAAATCTTCTTTGCCTACCACCACATTATTGATGTGAGTTTTTGTATCATTGATTCTGCCCTATCTTCAATGCAGATTTTAAAGATTTTTGTTTTATCCTTCTCTGTCTTCTGAATGCGATTTCATCTCCCTCTTTCTGCAAAGTATTTTCCTCATGTTAGTCTTCCTTTCACTCATCTTCAAACAAGTGTCCAACGTCAGTATTTTTCACAAAGAAGGAAACTTCACTGTCCTTTATACACCCCAAGATTGAATTACTTTCTTAGTTGTGCACCTGGAGGGCAGGTTCATGTATTTGACTCCCATTTCCTAGCAGGCTTAAATCATAGTGTACCTCTATTCAGAACAACTTGCTGGTACTCTGACTTCTTATTTCTCTGGTTTGATGACTTTATTGAAAACTTGAAAAAATACATTTATGATCCTAGGATTGTGTCTATTCCCATTTTCCAAAATGTACTGCTCTACCTCTAGGATCTCCTCTCCTCCCCATGTTTACTACTCAATAGCTTTCTGATTTTTGGTCTGTGGCTACAAATGGAATTATAGGGAGCTGTGAGGGAGGCAAGTGTATCTCAGTCCATCTCTAATTATCTCATAATTATTGCCCATTTTCCTTGATTCAGACATTGTCTATTGTTATTGGTTTGGGGGTATATTTTACTCTTCTGGGTCTTCATGGATATTTGAACAAGAAGTTGGGGGGATTGCACTGGTGGCTTCTACCAAATGTTATTTTGAAAGAAAAATCTGTATTGGTATAGTAATACTTGCCCTCCACAATCATTTTTATACAGTGCTGCCTAAACATCTTTGTAAAAGGCATATATCATGTCAGTCCTATCTTAACGATCATTAATGTCCTTCCTGTCCAAACTCCCTTTTGTGGAATATTTGATCGTCCTCAAAATCTCTTGTCTGACAAATCAGCCTCATCCCTCACAGAGTTTTCCAGCCCTTTGGGCTTTGACTTGTGGTTTTCACTCTGCCTACTATGTTCATTCCTCCAAGTTTGTCTTGAAAATGCCTGTTCAACTTTCAGAAGTCAGCTCCAGCTTCATCTCATTCATGAAGAGGATACTTGATAGTTCTTTGTATCTGTATTGAATACCATCATAAATTGGTCTTAGCACCTCTATCTCCTCATTGATTTTACTTGGCCATGGCTGGGCAGAGGAGATTTCTGGTTTCCTTCTATACGCTCAGAGCCTGGTCCAGTGCCTGGCACATATTAAATGCATTTAAAAATGGTAGCCGATTCAAAGAAAACTTGAATGTACAACTACATTTTTTCTTGCTCCTAGTAAAATAAAAAGAGTGATGCATATAGGGCTAGTTCTTATCTTTAGTTCCTCTTATCGCTTAAAGATTTATAACCCAATTCTTGAGCTTATAAGTTTTTTCAAAATAAAAATCTCTTAAAATGTAAACAAATTATAAACGGCATTATGACTTTGTTGTTGATTACCTCCCTCCACTCTGTGTCGGTTGGATAGATCAACCCTCTTATTGGGAGCAATGGCTTAGCACAGTAGCTTAATTTAGTTGTTGAATAGACAATGGACATTCCCCAGGTGTATTTAAAAATCTGAGTCCAGTGACTCCTTCTCCTTTTTTCTCCCTTTCGGTTTCTTATCCATTTTCCTCCAGGATTGTTTATGGTTGCCTGGGAGTTGTCTGGGCAGTTGGATGGATTCCTAATCCTGGCCCAGATAGGCTGTGAATCTCTGAGGAAACCATTTACCCCTTTGGGTGTCTCATCTTTAATCCCTGAAAAACATGTTGACCTGGTTCACTGGGTTGTTTCACATGAAATATGTCTATTAAGTAGGAGAAAAGTAGTGTTGTTTTTCTCTTCTTGAGTGCTAAAATTAGTTTCTGTGGAAATGATTCAGTTGCTGCTAACAGTATTGCGGACTCCTGCATGACACAGTAGCAAGTACATCTCAGCTGTTAAGAAACAAAGATCTTGCTTTCCTACTGGAGACATATGGTTAAAACCACAACAACAACAATTAAAAAAAAAAAAAAGAGGATACCAAGAGGATATTTTGCATATACAGAAAGAAGTAAAGAGAATTAGTTTTAAGTAATATATCATTTACTTTTCTGTGAAGTATCAATATCTCACAATCATTGAATAACATTGATCCAATTTTTTAAAATTTGATGTTAAATTAAGATGCTAGTTACTTTAGCAACAGGGAGATTGATAGAGTACATTAAAGAGTGAGAAGTAGTCTTTTGCTGTTGTCACTTATGAGAATGAAAAGTATAAGAAGAGCTCGGGCAAAAAAAAAATTCATTTCTAATTGCAGTGCAACCCACAAGCTTGCACATCCTATAACGAGAAAGCTCCTTGTTAGCTGCCAAAATCTGCCATCCAATCTGTCTGGTAGTTGATTTCGTTATTACATTTTGATGTGCCCCTGACAAGCTTTAGCACTCAACACCTCCTCCTAAGCTCCTCCGGTCCCAGAGAGATCGGGGAGGGATGACAAAGGCCTGTGCTTGGCTTTTTATTATTCACATAGCTGGAATGTTTATAAACAGAACAGAGTGTAACAAGAGCAAATGCTCAACCACATCAAGCAGTTCCCTTGTCTTGTATGTCATTTAAATATCGATTCTATCTTATCCTGCACTATGCGCTTCACACACACAAAGACCAAACTAAGTGCCTGAAAACCATCCTGAGGGAGTTTTAAAATGTGGACAAACAACACTCTTTTCTTTTGATAATTGTGATGCCTTGCTCTACCACTTAGGGTTTGCAGCATCTGGTGTTTTGAAATCATCATTAGATGTCACTCAGATCTCTTTGGTCAGCACTGATCCATTCTCTGTCCCCTAATTCATCCCTCCAGATTTACTCCTGAACTCACACTCAAGTGGGGAAAATAGATGATTATTTAATAAATGAGAGGGGGTTCAATATTACTATTAACTTCATGGTATATAGTACAAATCTCAGAAAAACTTAGGGGAAAGGCAATTAAAACTACTAATGCCATAGTACCTTTACAAATATGATTATATTCTCTCTCTCTCTCTCTCTCTTTTCCATTCACTGGTGTTAATGTGATATAAATGTTCTGGCTGGGTTTCATTGAAAAGGTTATGACCTGCTCTCGGGAGTAAAATGTTGCTTTCAGCATCATTTTTAACTACACTAAACTTCTTCATTGCAAAGAAAAACTCTCTCCTATACTCTGGCAAAGTGTTAGTTTGCAGACTGTCCACTGGTAACCTCAAATGTCAGGAGGACCTCAGTTACAAAGGTGATGACACACGCTAGTCCAGGATGTCCTCTAACGCCAGGGCCTATGAGTGTCCTGCTTATGGAGGATCAACATGATCAAAATATGCTACTACTTACTATTTTTGGTGAGGTCAGGGGAGGGTTGGGGACAATGATGAAATCATAAAGGTTCAATTTGCTACGATCATAAAAATATAAGTCAAGAGATATACTTCATGAACTGCATTTAATTATGGTAAACTGTTTGCCATATCCAGTGGAAAATACTTTTAAATCCATGTATATGCTTAGTTTCTTGTATTTTTCTTCTAAACATACCACTGTTTTAGGTTGTAGGCTACATGCAACTTCCTGGCTCATTATATTTGCCAAAAATATAGTGCTTTTGGAAAAATAAGTTGTTAACAAATAATAGAGGAAAGATGGAGGGGGCAAGAGAGTTAACATTTGTTCAATACCTTCTATATAGCCAGGTAATCTCATAATTGTTCAGTATTTTACATATGCTATTTAATTTAATACAATAATCAGAACATAGATCTCTTCAAGATAAGAATTATATCCCTATTTCCCAGATAAGGAAAAGATAACGGAAGATTAAGTAACATTCCCCAAATCACACAGCTAGTAAATTAAAATCTAGATCAGTCTTATGCCAAAATCGTGCTTATTCTCACAGCATCTTTTCTTTAAGAGACAAGATGTCTGAACACCTAGATTTGACCCCAACACACATAAACTCCCAGGCAGAATGTGCAACTCAAAGGGACATTCCAAAATTTGTCTTAGTTGATCAACAACTGACAGAAAGTATTTATGGATATAGCACTAGTGATTCTGATAGAAACAAGAAGCAAATCTATTCACTAGCTAGAGGTAGCCTGTTTGCATTTGAGATTAGCAGGCATTTGTAGGCTACTCTTTCTTGTTTTAAAAAATGTAATTAAACCAACTGTCCTAAGAAACTCTTCCTTCTGGTCCACATGTAACCAATTCCAGATGTGAAACTGCTTCCCTACAATAATTGGTTAGTGTTTTACTTTCTTAAAACCTATTTCTTTGACCTTTCTGAAAACCTGGTTCTCTCTCAAACTCATTTAGATGCTAGTTTCCAGACTGAAATCAAATTTGGACCCTAAAATGAGGAATGTCTTCAAATTGAGAATTCCAATTTAATTTACACTGTTCTTGAAACACTAGAAGTTGAAGGGAAGGAAAGAATGATGATCTCCCAAGGGCCAAAGATCCAACCCCGCTCTTTGGTGTGTTCCCGTGGCTTAGCCCCTCTTCCAGGAGAGACCCTCAACTGGGGCTTTCTTGGCTTGGAGTCATTTTGCTGCAGTTAACATTTAGTTCACACATCATTAGGTGAAGCCCTGGTTACAGAGATACACTGCTCTTGTCATAGCAGAAGTATGCTGCATGCACCTGCAGTTTGAAGTTTTTGTTAAGGGAATAGCCTGAAATGAATGAAAAGATTGAAGCCATTTACTTTTTTTGACTCCACCTGCTGTGGTATATTTTTGTTGGACAGAATAACTAGAGGTGTGTTTATAGCTTCAGGGAAAGGATACATTAGGGGTTACATGGCTTTAAGGCTATTTTTTTCTTTAAAGCTATAAATCAAGTTTCCATGAAGATGGTTATGTGTATATAACTGCTATGATTTTGCGGATGTATATATGTATGTATTACAGTTTTTTTCCCTTTGGTGAGTAAGGAAGGAATAATTTCCTTTGTCATTATCATCCCAGAAATGATTTGTCCGTGGTAGTAGGTAGCATGTCAGTACCATGTCTGAGCTGTATTTTACATTGATAATAAAGTCTGAATAAATGTTAGCCTACCATACTTATAAACTCACAGTTATCAGATTCTACTTTAAGTGTCTGTCAGGAAAGGATATTCTGTATCAAATATGCAATTAGGCCCTGTTACATTTAATTAATAATCTCATGAAGTAGATTTTATAATACCCATTTTCTAGATGAAGGAACTGAGATCAAAGAAGACAAACATCTAGCTGGAGCTTTTATAGCTCTTCTGTGATAGAGCTGGGATGAGAACCTCAGTCTGATACCAAATCCAGTGATCTACTGCACAACAGCACAGCTAATAAAAACTCTAAAGCCTCAAATGACAACCAAACACATTACCCCCTTAATATATCTTCAGTTAAGCCATATATCACTATCTATGAGTTCTAAGAGTATTCCATCTATATGGCATTTATGTTATTAACCTCTGAATATTTACAAGTCAGCATGAATATATGAAGTATAACCTCTATATTGAGGAATGTCAACTCACTGAGATAGAACCACAAAATAATCTTACTTTTTTCCAATTACTGTTTTTAACTATTATGTTGAACTCCCCCTCCCCATCTCTCAATGTCATATTGGGATGACTCCCTACATTTCCAGTTATTGTAAAATTAGACTTAATATTAGTCTAATCTCATATTTAATTTAAAGTCCTCTCTTTCTCCCATCAAAGGCTACACTTCTTCCTTAGAGTAGACAGGCATGTGCTGGCTCTGATTTACCTTCTCCCCATCCTCTTCAAGACTTAGATTGCATGTCACTGGGGGAAGAGGCTGTGGCTGTACTCTGATTTAATCTAGTTCTTTCTGATGCTAGGGCTCCATTTACGTGACTGTGTTTTAGATGATGAATTTTCTTGGGATAGGCTTAAAGTTTTTTAGACCCCTTTGTTTGGGTACTCTCTTAGAGAGAGGCTATTTATTCTTTCCTTGGGATCTCTAACCATAAAAGTCCATGCCCTTCACTGGGTGGGGTAGCCCAGTGCTTAGCCTGGTGGTTTCTTGCATAGCCCTGTGGATCTTGCCTGGCTTCTACCCACTGTACTTCATCACATAAGCCAAAATGACTACAGAAAATTTCTTTTATGTTCAACGAGAGCTCAGTGAAATGGGTGGTGTGGAGTTTGCCTCACATGTTATTCCTAGAAACATTACTACATTAGTCCCTACAAGTCCTCCAGTGAGGCTCTCATTTCTGGAAGTTTCTAGTACAGAAGCAGTTACTAGTCTCTGTTTATAAAATATACCCACACTTTGGGGAATACATCAGGCAGGTTTTCTCAGCTTTCTAGTGTTGCAGAAAAATATCTTCCCCCAAACTGGTGGTTAACCCAACAAAAATAATTTATTGTCCCATAGTTTTCTCTGCTTCAAGAATTTTAGAAAAGCTTGGCTGGGCAGTTTTATCTCAAAGTTTCTCGTTAGATTAGAGTTAGATGTCATATGAGGCTATAGTCACCTGCAGGCTTTTCTGGGGCTGGAAGGTCTACTTCTAAGGTAGCTCACTTATGTGGCTGGCATACTGGTGCTTCCTATAGGCAGAAGGTTTCAGTTCCTCAGTTCCAAATGTGCCTACAGGGCTGCTTGAGTGTACTCATGACAGATGCTGGATTCCTCACAGAATGAGTGAGCTAAGAAACCAAGTCAAAAGTTGCATGCCTTTTGTGACCTCAGTTCAGAAATCACTTACTGTCACTTCAGTCTTATTCTATTAGTTACATAGACTAGCTCTTATTGAATGTGAAACAGATTACACAAACATGTGAATATCAGGAAGTGAGGATTATTAGGGGCCATATGGTTACTACAGTGGGCCTTCCAGGTTTCTGAAATTTAACTAAAAGAAGAAAATAAAACAGCAGGAAAGAGAAGCCAGTCTATCCTCCTTGCATTACAATCCCAATTTGTACCAGTGACTCATTGAGAGTCCTCTCACTTGGCTTTGGGTAAAGGGTACCAACACCCTCTCCTCCTTGGATACATTCATGGAGCCAAAAACTCACCTCTCTTCTCTTCTTTGTCCTCTTCTTATAGAATGAGGCAGTGTAAGGTAATTGTTAGTGGACTATGTCTATTTTTCCATGCTCTATGTCCATGTGTACACATTATTTAGCTTTTAATTCTGAGTATATGTGGTGTTTGTCTTTCTGTTTCTGAGTTGTTTCACTTAAGATAATGGCCTCCAGTTCTATCCATGTTGCTGCCAAAGACATAATTTCTTTTTGTCTATGGGTAGATACCCGGTAGTGGGATTGCTGGATTTTTAGCTTTTTAAGAAATATCTGTACTGTTTTCCATAGAGGTTGTACTAATTTACATTCCCACCAATGATGGATAGCCATTCCTCTTTCTCTACATCTTCGCCAACATCTGTTATTGTTTGACTTTTTAATAGTAGCCATTTTGATTGATATAAGATGATATCTCACTGTGGTTTTAATTTGCATTTGTATAATGATTAGTGATGTTGCACATTTTTTTATATGCTTGTTGGCCATTGGTATGTCTTCTTTTGAAAAATGTGTATTCATGTCCTTTGCCTCCTTTTTAATGGGGTTATTCAGTTTTTTTGTTATTGTTGAGTTGTTTGAGTTTCTTGTTAATTCTGGATATCAGTCCCCTGTTGGATGTATACTTTTCAAATATTTACTCTCATTCTGCAGGTCATCTGTTCACTCTGTTGATTATTTCTTTTACTGTGCAGAAGCCTTTTAGTTTAATTAAGTCCCATTTATCTATTTTTGTTTTTGTTCCTTGTGCTTTTGAAGTTTTTAGTCATGAATTCTTTGTGTAGACCAATGTCCAGAAGAGTTTCCCTGGGTTTTGTTTTAGTATTTCCATAGTTATCAGTCTTACATTTAAGTCTTTAATCCATCTTGAATTGATTTTTATATATGGTAGGGGTCTAGGTTCATTATTCTGCATGTGGCAATCCAGTTTTACCAGCACAATTTATTAAAAGGGTGTCCTTTTCCTATTTTATTTTATTTTTGGGAGGAGTGATTATAAATAGGCTTGCCTTCTTGATTTGGTTTTCAACTTGATTGAAATTGATGCATAGAAATGCTACCAATTTTTGTACATTAATTTTGCATCCTGAAACTTTGCTGAATTAATTTATCAAATCTAAGAGTTTTTTAGAATGGTTTTGGGGTTTTCTAGGTTTAATATCATATATCATCAGTGAACACAGATAATTTGACTTTCTGTTTTCCAATTTTTATGCCTTTTATTTCTTTCTCTTCCCTGATTGCTCTGGCTAGGACTTCCAGTGTTACGTTGAATAGAAGTGGTAAAAATGGGCATTCTTGTCTTGTTTCAGTTCTTAGGGGGATTGCTTTCAATTTTTCCTCATTCAGTATGATGTTGGCTGTGGGGCTGTCATATATGGCCTTTGTCATTTTGAGGTATGTTCCCCCTATGCCTAGTTTGTTGAGGGTTTTTATCTTGAAGGGATGCTAACTTTTGTCAAATGCCTTTTCTGCATCTATTGAGATTGATCATATTTTTTTTTTCACTTTGGTTTATATGATTAAGTACATTTATTGATTTGCATATGTTGAACCTTCCTTGCATCCCTGGAATAAAACCCACTTGATCATCGTGTATTATCTTTTTGATGTGCTGTTGGATTTAGTTTGCTAGCTTTTTCTTGAGGATTTTTGCATTTATGTTCATTTGAGATATTAGTCTGTAGTTTTTTTTTAATTGTGTCCTTGTCTGGCTTTGGTATCAGGCTGATTCTGGCTTCGTAGAATAAGTTAAGAAGAATTCCTACCTCCTTGATTTTCTGGAACTGTTTTAGGAGGCTTGTAGGTTTGGTAGAATTTGCCTGTGAATCCTCCTGGTCCTGGCATTTTTTTCTTGTTGGGAGATTTTTTTATTGCTGAGATAATCTTACTACTTGTTATTGGTCTGTTCAGGATTTCTTTTTCTTCCAGGTTCAACCTTGGTAGGTTATATGTTTCCAGGAATGTATCCATTTCTTCTAGGTTTTCTAGCTAGTATATGTAGAGTTGTTCATAAGTTGTCTCTACTGGTCTTTTGTATTTATGCAGTATCAGTTGTAATGTCACCTTTTTCATTTCTGATTATGTTTATTTGGATCTTCTCTCTCATTTTTTTAGTTTGTCTGGCTAGCAGTTTATCAATTTTGTTTATCTTTTCAAAGAACCAACTTTTATTTATTTTATTTATTGTTTATTTTTTTATTTTATAAAAAATTATATTATGGGGGTACAAGTGTTAAGGTTACATGTATTGCCCATGCCCCCTGCCCCCTCAAGTAAGAGCTTCAAGCGTGTCCATCCCCCAAACGTTGCACATCTTACTCATTGTGGTTGTATATACCCACCGCCTCCTCCACCCTCCCACCCTCCTGACACCCGATAAATGTTACTCCTATATGTCTACTTAGGTGTTGATCCATTAATACCAATTTGCTGGTGAGTACATGTGGTGCTGGTTTTTCCATTCTTGAGATACTTCACTTAGTAGAATGGGTTCCAGCTGTATCCAGGAATATACAAGAGGTGCTATATCACTGTTGTTTCTTAAAGCTGAGTAGTACTCCATGGTATACATATACCACATTTTATTAATCCACTCATGAATTGGTGGGCACTTAGATTGTTTCCACAGCTTTGCAATTGTGAATTGTGCTGCTATAAACATTCGAGTGCAGGTGTCTTTTTCATAAAGTGACTTTTGATCTTTTGGGTAGATGCCCAGTAGTGGAATTCCTGGATCAAATGGTAGATCTACTTGTATCACTTTGAGGTATCTCCATATTGCTTTCCACAGCTTTCCACAGAGGTTGAACTAGTTTGCAGTCCCACAACAGTGTAGGAGTGTTCCTCTCTTTCCGCATCCACGCCAGCATTTGTTGTCTTAGTTTCATTGATTCTTTGTATTATTTTTTGGTCCATAATGCTCAGCAGCAATGATTCTCTGAACTTGTCATTCAGTGAATACACAAACTCAAGACCAGTCCCAATATTCCTCACATCCTCAGTCACCTTCAGAGCTCCCCACCTGCCACAGCTCCTGCTGTTTTGTAACCATCTGAATTATATCCAATTTGCCACCCTTCTCTGCCTCCCTCTCCAAACCTCCTTGTCATGATCTCTTATCTGTCAACTTCCTTACAGCCTCAATTTTTCCTTAGAAAATTTCCTTCACTCCATTGCTGTAACTCCAACTTGGCTCTCTCCTAAGAATTTTGCTTCTCCTACTCCTCTCAAATGCTAACTTCTTCCTACTCCACACATTTTAGGGCTAGAAGGAAAGCCAGGTAGGTATTTCTTTTGCCTTTTTTCTGCTTCTAAAATGTCTTTCCTTATTCCATCTTTGATGTATATGGCATGAGACTTCACTAACCTTCTCTCTCCCTATTGTCATCTGTTAGCCTCCTGGCCTCTCTTATTTATTAAAAATGTCACCATTTGGGTCTTACCTCACTCTTGACTGCTTTTCCTTTTAGTCTAGCAATTTTAACATCCAGGCAGATAATAAAAACAATATCCAGGCTCCTCACGTCTCTGACCTCTTTGATTTTGATGATCTTCCTCTCTACCTCTACATGTTGGCAACACAGTGGTTGAAAGAAGGAAGAGAAGGAAGGAAGGTGGAAATGAAGGGGAAAACATCTGTGGAAAAGGTAGATCCAGGTAAAGGAGTAACAAATTCAAAGACCTTGATGTGTTAACAAATTTGTCATGCTCTAAGGCTAGAAGGAAATCCAGTGACTAGAGGGACAATATGGTCACAGAGATGGGCACAGGAGCTTTCATGTAGAGCACTGTGAGCCAAGATAAAGACTTTGGAGATATTATTTTAAGTGCAATGGAAAAACACTAGAAAGTTTTAAGCAGTGTACTTTGACTTGTGTTTTTATAAAGAACACTCTGGCTGCTATGGGGAGAAGAAATCATAAGGAGAAAGAGTAGAGGCAGAGGGAACAATTTAGAAGATAGTGTAGGTAAGATGTAGTGCTTTAGGTGAAGGCAGTATCAGCATAGAGAGAAGTAGGCTAACTTAAGCTATATTGGGAGGATGATCTTGATCTCCTTTCTCCACTGGAAAACTGGCAATGAGCATCTTCATTTATTTAAAGTTAGATTGTGCTAAATGTGCAATGATACTCATAATCTTTTAAATTTCCTTAAAAGCTTTTTTCTACCTCATAAATTTTTTCATAAATTTAAATGGCTAATTTTTTCTTGTAAGTACACTATAATTATTTTATCAATAGTCTATTATTGAACACAATGAGGAATACCTATATGTAAGGGGTGGGCCAAGAAAGTGAACGTTGCAAAGCAAATTAAAGACTACTGGCCAGAGGAAGAAGAGAAAAACCAGGAAAACCCAGCATGAGTGCAGCCAAGTGAAAACAATGTTTCAAGAAGAAGGTGGTTTTCAAGAATGGTGAGAGCTAAAGAGAGGCCAAGTAAAAGAAGGAGAAAAAAAGGTATCCACTGGCTTGCACATTCAAGAAGTCATTAGAGGGAAAGATGTGCTGTCAGTAGAGGGGGGACCAAAACCATTTTGCAGTAGATTGGGGAGTGAGTGGAAGGTTAGGGAATGGAGGCTGTAAGTGAAGACAACTTTTTAAGAATCTAGGTACAGCAGGGAGAAGATAAGGTGGACACATAGGATGTGAAAACAAAGTTTTTATTTATTTTTAAACTTTTTTTTTTTTTTTTATTTAGATAGGCCTGTTAGCAAGTATAAATGCTGGGGTTGATAATTCAGATAATGAGAAGAAATGACTGGTGGACATAAGCCAGTGCAGGGTAAAGGGTGTAGGGTAAAGGGAATAGGGTTCCTACCACAACTGGAAGAAGAGTCTTGAATAGGAGGGGAAATGCCTCTTCCTTGTGGCAGGAAGGAAAAGGAAAAAGAATGGGTGGGGATATAGGTGAGCTTTTTTGGCGGGTAGACAAGATATTGAGAGATTTTCTGCCTCATGGTTTCCCTTTTTCCTGAGTGATGAGCAAGAATGTTTCTAAAGAAGGGAGAAAAAAGTAGTGGGGTGAGGAGTGGGAAAACCAGTGATGTGGACAAGCTACTGTGGGGAATGGAAAAAAGAAAGGCAACCAAGGAAACCAAGAATGTCTTTAATGCTGAAGGTCTAACTGACTTTAGATGTCCTGAATTTATGTTCTACATGATTGTGTGATTGTCCCCAACACTACTTAGGATAGGACAAATCAGATAATTAGACTGATCCAACATGACAGGTTTACGGGGAAGGTGTAACAGAAGGAAAGAAGTGTTAATAGACAACATAAAGTAATATCAGCAGAGATGTTGAAGTGATGGATCATGGACTGGAAAGAAAAGGAAATGTTGATGGGGACAATGAAAGTGGGTGAAGGGATTGAAGGTTTTAATGTGATAGAAAATGAGTTCTAGAGAGCAATTAGGAAAAAAGTGGAAAGATACCATATTTTCAATATCAATAAGTTTGATATTTATAAAATTAGAATACTATATATTCATAATTAAAGCAGGTATTTAGTCACAGAGTCAATACTCATTGCTAATCTTATAGCTGAAACTTTTTCATTCTTGAGTTAATTTGCATTTGTTAGAATATAAATGTAACATCTTTAATTAAATTGTTTTACACTATGATATATGGGTGGGTGATATATTGACTTAGCCATTTCCTATCTTAAAATGTTTTTGTGCTGTCTTTACATCTGAACTGCAATTTGGCTGAGTCCAGAATTTTTTTTTTTTTTTGGTTCTTCTATTTTTTAACAACTCTGAGGAATTTTCTGATTTTCTGCCATTTGTTGCTTCATTCATCCTGATTTTTATTTTATTCCTTTGTAGATAATCTTCTAATTTTTACATGGATAGTTGTACATTTATTATGCATAATTAAAATATTTGTCAAAATATTTTAGCTTGGGGATCTTTGCATTGATTTCTTTTCTGGAACAGAGAATTTATTTATTTATTTTTAAATCAACTTTGGAGACTTCTGCTTCCAGGAAGATGGAATAAATGTACTTTTCTCTATCTTTTCTGCTAAGTAAAACTAAAAACCCTAGAAATTAAATATAAAACAAATGTAAAAAGACTCTGGAAAGTAGAGAGGAAAAGGCTGACGGGGTAGGCACCTCAAGACCCAAGAAGAAACACAATGGTGAGGTCCCAGAATTTTTTTTTTTTTTGACTTATAGATCCCGGACTTGAAGCTGAAGAATGTGGCAACCAGAAACACGAATAGTCCACAGGCAACAAAAGCCCCAAGAAAAGCCAACTCTTTCTAGCCAAGGGAACAAGAAAGGAACAGCCTACCAAGACAAAAATCGTGTAGACAATTAACTTCTCTACTTAAGCCAAACACCAGTGAAAAAAAATGTGACTCCACCTACAATCAATCAAAAGCAAAGTTGGGAGCATTAACTTCCACTCTTGCCAGACTCTAATGAGAAACTCCAACCCCCGAGGTAGGGTAGCATCAGAGAAGGCTGAATAAAGAGCCAGGACTTCCATCCCTGCCAGGCTGAGACTGCATAGGGAACCTGGACTTCTTCCTTTGCTCAACCTCCTATGGTGTCAGTGGAGGCCCCATGAGGAAAACCAAAAATATTTTTCTACCTTCTCCTTTCAGAGAGGTTTTAAGTGGAAGCCTACTGAGGGGCCAGAACTCCCACTCCTTCTTAGCAGTAATGAGTGGTTCCCTCCTTTCCAGAGGGTCAACCTAGGCCAAATGGGGACTCTAGACTTCTATGCTAACCTGGCATTAAGGAGGTGGCTCTACTGACGCAGAGTTAGATGAAGCCAACCAAAGCAGAATGTTTAAGTAAGGTTCAGAGCCACACAACATAATACCCAAATTGTGTTAGTTTCAACAAAGATCACTCATCATACCAAGAACTATGAATATCTCAAATTCAATGAAAAAAGATACTCAATAGATGCCAACAGAGATGACAGAGATGCTAGAATTATCTGACAAATATTTTAAAGCAGCCATAATTAAAATACTTCAACTAGCAATTATAGATATGCTTGAACAAAATGAAAATGCAGAATATCTCAGTAAAGAAATAGAAAGTCTCAGCAAAGAAATAGAAGATCTAAAAAAGAACTGAATGGACATTTTAGAACTGAAAAATACAATAATCAAAAAAGAAAAAAAACCAAAACCCAAACAAAAAATACTCAACTCAATGGACGGATTCAATAGCAGAATGAAGAAAAAAGTATCACTGAACTTCAAGATAGAACTAAAGAAATTACACTAACTGGACAACAGACAGAAAATAGACTGAAAAAAACATGATAAACAGAACCTCAGGAGACCTGTGGGATCTAACAGACCTGTTACTGGAGTCCAGGAAGGATAAAAGAAAAAGAGTGAGGTTTAAAAAGTACTAGAAAAAATAAGGTAAAACCTTTCCAAATCCGATAATAGACATACATGTAGAAATCTAAAAAATTAGTATATCCTGAACAAAGAACTAAAGAAATCCATGCCAAATACATCATAATACTGAACACTTCTGAAAACTAAAGGCATAGAAAAAATTATTGAAAACAACTAGAGAGAAATGACACCTTACCTACAGAGAAAAAACAATTTGAATGCCAGTGGCTTTCTCATCAGAAATCATGGAAACCAAGATGGAAGCAGCACATTATTTCTCAAGTGCTGAAAGAAAAGAATTAACACAGAACCCTATAGCCCATGAAATATCCTTCTGGAATGAAAGGAAAATGTAAATACCCTCAGATGAAGGAAAACTAAGGGAATTTGCCATTAGCGGACCTAGCCTGAAAGAATGGCTAAGGGAAACTCTCTAATAGAAAGAAAAGTATAAAAGAAGAGATCCGAAACATAAGAAGGAAATAAAGAACCTGGTATGCAAAAATATGGGCAAATACAATAGATTTTCTTTCACCTCTTGAATTTTCTAAATTATGTTTGAAGGTTTAAGCAAAAATTTAGACACTGATGTAGTTCTAAATGTATGTATAGGGAATATCTAGGACAATTATAGATGGGGCAGGGGAAAGAGATATGATGGGAAGAAAGGTCTCTACACTTCATTTAAACTGGTAAACATTAGTGGACGGTTACAAGACAGCCCCGTTTATAATTGTTTTGGACAATTGATCTCTCTATATAATGTAATACCTAGAGTGACTGCCGAAAGATATAGAAGCTATATAAAGAGATAGTCAAAAACACTCAAAATAGGTGTGGTTGGGAGGCAGGGAAGGGTGAAATCATACCTAAAGGTACAATATCCAGCGGTCCTCAACCTTTTTGGCACCAGGTACTGGTTTCATGGAAGACAATTTTTCCAAGGGTGGAGGTGGCTAGAGATGGGGGGATTGATGGTTGAGGGAGATAGGGGGGAAAGAAGGGGAAGGGTAGAAGCCAAGCTCAGGTGGTGATTTCAGTGATTGGGAGAGGCTGTAAATACAGATGAAGCTGTGCTCTTGCACAACACTCACCTCTTGCTGTATACCCCCTCCAGCCCCGCCCCCTCTCCTGCTCCTTTCATGGAAGACAATGTTTCCACAGATGGGGGGGGGGGGCAGCGCTCTACAGTCTGGTCCCTAACAGGCCACAGACCAGTACAGGTCCACAGCCTGGGGCTTGGGGACTGCAGATGCTATCTGGGTGATGGGCACACTTATGACTTTGTCTCAAGTAGTAGAAAAGCAATCCATGTGACCAAAACATTTGTACCCCCATAATATTTTGAAATTAAAAAAAGCATGTCAAATACAGTTGAAGTCCCTGTGATTCTTTCCCTGGTTCCATACTCCTACTTTACTCTCTCTCTGGAAGTAACCGCTACCCTAAATTTGTATTTACCAGTCTAGTATGTGTTTTTATAATATTATTATCTATGTATATATCCATAAGAAATACAAAATTACAGGGTATTATAAGTTGCATGGAAATATTATATTTTACATAAAAACTATACCCGTTATATAAACACTAAATGTAATATATTACTTTTTAGGTCTATCTTGTTATTGATGTTTACCTACATTTTTGCATGTAGCTGTGTAGTATTTTCATTGTGTGAATATATTGCAATTTATTTTTCCATTTTTCTATTGATAAACATTTTGGTTGCTTATAGTAAAAAAAACCATAGCTAAATCAAAATAGAATTTAAAAAAAAGTTCTAGTAACCTACGGGAAAGCAAGAGAGAGAGAAAGAGAGAGGGGGAAAAAAACCCCAAATATCGTAGACTTAATTCCTAACATGTGAAAAAGTATAAAGATTCGCAGAATGGATTAAAAAACATGACTCGTCTATGTGTTGTCTACAAGAAACTCATTTCAAATATAATGAAATTGGCAGGTTGAAAATGAAAGGCTAGAAAAAGATCTTGAAAACAATCAAAAGAAAGCAGGAGTGACATTAATATTTGATAAAGTCAACTTCAGAGCAAAGAAAATTATGATAAAAGAATAAATATACCAAAAGATAGTGCATTCTAAATGTGTATGCACCAGACAACAGAGCTGCCAAGTATGTGAATCAAAACCTGATATAACTGAAGAAAGAAATACTTCCATCTATAATTACAGTTGCAAACTTCAACACTCCTATCTCAACAACCAATAGAACAATTCGACAGAAAATTAGCAAGAAAATAGAACTCAACAACACCATCACCCAATAAGATGTAATCCACATTTCATAACAGAATGCCCATTTGTTTCAAGTGCCCACAAAACATATACCAATATAGACCATTTAAGAAAAACTTTAAAGAAATTTAAAGGAATTGAATTCATAGAGGGTATTCTCTGTTTTTGATTTTTATTTTTTACAATATATTTACTTATTTATTCAATGCCAATAAAGTAGTTTCAAAATTGCTGACTCTGTGAGAGACAGATTTACTAGCTGGAGTACAATTTGTATATAGTTCTTTTAGTCTTTAGCCTTAGAGTTTCTAGTTAAAATGGTATTTTCCAAAGTTCTTTTCTTCAGTGTGGCTAGGTTATTCATTGATGGCATAGTTAGTTTCATTTGTTAATGTTTGTATTCGGTTTGAGGTCCCCTCCTCTGACATCCTGGTTAATTTAGACTTTTCTCTTGTTTTTTGGTATGCAGCAAACGTAGCAACATTACCATGCTGCTACTACTTAGAACTGCTGTACTCTCCCTCTTCATACCTGCCCTCAGACCCTCTTCTCCGCCCACTCTCCCTAGGAAAGCTGTCTCTTCCATTCCTAAAGTACCTTTCCTGTATCTCCTTTGCACAAATGAGCAGATGCATGTATATTTTCTTATATCCTCCTCTTTCTTACACAAAGGATGCATATTATAGATTTATTTTTCTTTTTGCATTTTGTTTTTATCACTTAACAGTATATTCTAGAAATCATAGACCAATCCATAGAAATCTTTCTCCTCCATTTTACAGCTGCATAGCCCTCTATTGCTTGGATGTACTGTTTGTCCAGCCACTATCCTACGTAAGGGCATTTAAATTGCTTCCAACACATTGCAGTTTTAAATAACCTTGTGAAAATGTTTTTTCCTCCCCACATTGTTGGAGGTATATCTTTAAAATAGATTCTTTTTTTTTTTCTTTTCATCAACTGTAATCAGTGTCTTTTTGGGACAATTAACATCTAAACAGTGATGTTTCTTTTGCATTGTACATTCATTCTGGCATTAGATTTTTACTAGCAATAATTTTGTCAAACTCATCAATAAATTTCTCTACTGCTTCATGAAAAAAAGGGGGGTCATGAAAAAAAGTGTGTTCTCTGACCACAATGGATCAAACTAGAAATCAAGAGCAAAACAATAGCAGGAATAATTTCCAAACACTATGAAACTAAAGAACACACTTGTAAATAATTCATAGATAAAAGAGGAAGTCTCAAGGGATGTAAAAAATACATTGAACTAAATGAAGATAAAAATACAACATATCAAAATTTGTGGGACAAAGCAGTGCTGAGAGGGACATTTTTAGCACTAAAAGCAAACATTAGAAAAGAGGAAGAGTCCCATGTCAATAAGATAAGCTCCTATTTCAAGAATCTATAAAAAGAAGAGCAAAATAAAACAGATACAAACAAAAGAAAGGAATTTACCAAGGTAAGAATAGAAATCAGTGAAATTAAAAGCAGAAAGCCAATAGAGAAAAATCAATGAAACAAAAAACTGGTTCTTTGAAAGGACCAATAAAATTGACAACTTCTACAAAGACTGACAAAGATTAAAAGAAGGAAGATATAAAATACTAATGTCAGGAATGAAACAGAAGGTATTACTACAAACCTTGCATATATCTAAAGGTTAGTAAAGAAATACTATGAACAACTGTATGCACATAAATTTAACAACATTTTTAAAAACTCTATTTATTTTATTTATTTATTTTTAAGAGATGGGCACCTTGAATTCCTGGGCTCAAGTGATCCTCCCACCTCAGCCTCTCAAGTAGCCAGAAGTACAGGCACAAACCACTTAAATTTGACAGCTTAGATGGAATTAACCTCTTCTTTAAAAAATATAAAATACTACAACTCACTCAATACTCAGTAGATAATTTGAATAACTCTATAGTTATTAATAGAATTGAGGTCATAATTTTAAAACTCCCCAAAAAGAAACCTCCAAGCCTAGATGATTGCATTGGAAAATTCTATCAATGTTTAAAAAAATAATTAACACAAATTGTATGCAATATTCCAGGCATTAAAGGAGGACAGAACACTTTTACTTCATTTTATGAACAGAGAAGACAGTAGAAAAAGGAAAACTACAGACCATTATCCCTTGGTCTGTGATATATAGAAAGCTCAGTGATATATGGAAAGAATTATATACCATGGCAGAGTAGGGTTTATTCCAGGGTGCAGGTTTTGATGTTTGAAAACTAAAGTTTGTCCATATCTTACTCAGATTTTGATAGGAATTGTGTGATACCTGCTTATCAATTTGGGGAGAGTTGACACCCTTCCACAATAGATCCATCATATTAACAGGCTAAAGATGAACAATCACATGATCATATTGATTGAGGAAGATAAAGCACTTGACAAAAACTCAACAATCACTCATGATAAAACTCTCAAAAAAGTAGGAATAGATGAAAATTTCTTGAACTTGATAAAGAGCATCTGCAAAATTCTACAAGTTCTAGCCACTACTGTAAAGCAATGAAAGGAAATATAAAGTGTCCAGATTAGAAAGGAAGAAAATAAAATGGTCTTTATTTATAAATGACATAATTTACTGTACAGAATATCCTGAGAAATCTACCCAAAACTCCTAGCACAAATAATTGAGTTCATCAAGGTAGGAGGAGGCATGGAAAACATGTTGGAATTAATTGTATATTTATATACTACCAGTAAACATGTGTACACCAAAATTAAACATACAGTACCATTTATAATCTCTCAACAATAAAAACAAAATATTTATGTGTAAATCTAATAAAATATGAGTGACTCTTGTATCCTACCAACTACAAAATGCTGGTGAATGAAATCAAAGAAGATTTAAATAAATGGAGAGCTATAATTATATTCATGAATTGGAAGACAACGCAGGAAAGATTTCACTTGTCTCCAAGTTGATATGTGTTTCATGTAATTCATATCAAAATCCCAAAAAGACATAGACAAGCTTATTCTAAATTTTATATGGAAAGGCACAGGATCCATACTAGCTTAGACATTTTGAAAAAGAAGAATAAAGTGGTAGGAATTAGTGTACTCAATTTCAAGACTTATTTTATAGCTACAATAGTTATGATAGTGCACAATTAGAGAGCAGATAGACATGTAAATCAATGGAACAGAAGAGAGAACCCAGAAATAGATCCCTACAAGTAAGCCCAACTGAATTTTGACAAAGGTGCAAAAGCAATGCAAGAGAGGAGAGAGATAGCCTTTTCAACAAACGGTGCTGGTGAAATTGGACATCTAAGGCAAAAAGATAAAAACATAAAAAACAAAACAAAACAAAAAACCTAACCTAAGTCTCACATTTATATAAAAATTTGCTCAGCATGTATCACATACTGAAATATGAAACATAGAACTATAAAAATTTTAAGAAAAACATAGGAGAAAATCTTTGGGCTCTAGGTTAGGCAAAGAGATTTTAGACTTGACATCAAAGCACAGTCCCTAAAATAAAAAAATGTGGTAAATTGAATTTCAAAATTAAGAACTTTCCTCTGGGAAGTAATCTGTTAGATTACTTCTATAGTAATATGTTAGTTATCCCAGAGATGAGAAGATAGGCTGCAGAATGTGGTAAGAAGAAACAAACTGTTGATACATGCAGTAACTTATATGGATCACCAAGGAATTATGCCAAGAGAAAAAGCCAACCCCAGAAGGTTATATATATATGATGGGGTTTCTTTTATATGCCCATTCTTGAAATGACAAAATTATAGAAATGGAGATTAGATTAGTGGTTGAAGGGTTTAAGGAGAAGATGGGGGCAGCAAGGAAGAGGGTGTGGGATGTCCACAGGCAACATAAGGTCTCCTTGTAGTTATGAAATTCTCATGATAGACATGCGTCTAGACTCTATCAATGTCAGTATCTTGATTGTGAGATTGAACAATAGTTTTGCAAGATATTACCATTGGAGGAAACGGGGTAAAGCTTACATAAGATCTCTGTATTATTTATTACAACTGCATGTGAATCTACAATTATCTCAAAATAAAAGTTTTAACAAAAATCAACCTTATTGAGGTGTAGTTTGCATACAATAAAATGCACCTTTTTCATGTGTACAATTTGAGGAGTTTTGACGAATGTATATAACTGTGTAACCACCACCGCAATCAAGATATAGAACATTTTTATCCACCCAACAAGTTCCCTTATGCCCATTTCTAGGCCATCTTCCCCCATCCCAGACCTTAGCAACTTGCAATCTGTCACTGTAAATTAGTTTGCATTTTTTGGAATTTCAGTATTGGCTTTTAAAGTACATATTTAGATCTCTATTCAGATCAGCAACGGTTCCTTCAATAACTTACCACTGGTTTTGTTCCATTTGTTCTTGTTTCTTATTTTGAAAATTCTATTCTTTTTTTAGATTAAAATTTGGGATCTCTGTCCTCCACATCTGTTATCTTCTTTCTCACATCATTTTTATATCTTTGTTTCTTTCATCTCTGTAATTGATAGCACTTTTCATCTTTGCCCCCTAAATCACTGATTTGATTTTCTGTAGTGCGTCTGTTACTGTTACCAATATGGATTCTAATACTTCTCTGTACTAAATATTTTTTGACAACCACTGGTGGGCTCTGCTGCTTACTTCGCTGCTCTGACTCTAAGCCCCCATGGCCTTTCATAATGTAGTTCTTCTCCTTGGATGCTATTTCATCTCTTTGCCAACATTCCCACTGAACCACTGAGTCACTTCCTCTATTTAAATCTTACCTCAAAGCCCTCTTTTCCTTTTTTTTTTTTTATTTATGAATGAAACTCTCTGTAAGGAGTTTTGTGGCTCTATTTAAGAGCACTATGTAAAGCTGAAGAGTATTATATAACCATCCATAAAATGTCTGTTACTGAAGTGTACAACATACAAATGGAGGCAATACAATTCATAAACTTCTTTTATAGTCATCTATCACTTAATAAATATGAAGGGACTAACTGCATTACATTTTTTTTCATGCGCAAAAACCAACCTTTGAGACCAAATTGCCTATGCTTTGGAGTCAATTTTATGATTCGTGGTCCAAAATTGTATGCATTGTGAATTTGTACTGTTGGATATAAATAATACAATTTACAAAGGGTTTTTGATACCTTAGAAGATATTACAGATAAATAGAAACCTCTTCTACAACTCAAAACATTTTCTGTCAAAGTCACTTAAAACAACAACAAGCAACTACCACAACAATAACAAATATGAAAACCATTCAGATTTTTAAACTTTCAAAAGTTCTACTAAAATGAGGGTGGGGTGGAAGATTAATTGAAGATTAAATATCATTATTATTAAGAAAAAATATAAAAGGCTTAAAATGGGAGATTGTTCTTTGTTTTTTTGAAAGAACAAATTTGTCATTATTAAAGTAGCAAATGCTATTTCTTTCTGAAAAATATGAATTTTCTAATAGAATTTTTACAGTAGGATGTAGTCTATGGAAACTTCATTACCTTGTACTACAAGCTGCCTGTTGCTGCCTAATGCCTGATCTGATGCCTCACTTCCAAGAAAGCAGGTTTTTGCCACCTATGGCAGAAGAAGTCCTTTAAGGATAGGCAGGGACTGTCAGCTCAAAATGGCATCATAGCCACATTTTATGATATGCCCTCTCCTAGCTCTCTATTGAAATATTCATGAAAAAAATGGAAAAAAATGAAAGTTATGAAAACAAAATACGATCGTGAACCATTTGACTGCCACAGAAGAATTCCCGCCAACCATAGTAGGAAAGAAGCTGGATGGAGATCCAGAATTGTGGCCCCTGCATGCATGTTTCTACTTCTGAAAAAAAATAGTTTCATCCAATGGAAAATAAAAAATAAATAGGAAAAATTTTTAAAATGACCCTAGTTAAAAAGTAAGTAAAGATTGATTCAGCCAGGCTGATTCCCCCCCCCCAAAAGGGGAAGGTGGATCTTATAGGGATAGTTTTCAAAAAATTTGTAAGTACATAGCAATATTAGAATCTATACTGGTGATAGTAAAGAACTATAGGACATCAAATTAGTGATTTAGGAGACGTTCTTTTACCCATGGTGTAGAAGATGTGGATGGAGTGCTAAATATTAGAAAAGCAGTTTTTCATTGGATCTATTCTACTTAGAAGGTGGAAGAAGGTGATCAGGGTATGAATTAGCCTATAACTCCAAAGTTGAGAAGGGAATCTGTTCTCTTGTTAGACAATTATATTTAATTTTATCTATATATATATTTCTAAAATCTTCTAATGTATCATTCCATGTATTATGTAATATATGTATAGAATAGACACTGCCTACAGGCACATACATTCACACATGTAGAAAATGTGGTGTGTTTTAAGAATGGTAGTTAAGTGTGAAAGCTTAGTTAGGCTAGGCCCAGAGAGAGACAAAGACAAAACAATGAGGCCTGAATTAGCAGTAGCACACAGTGCTTTAGAAACATATAACCTGGAGGTTATGGCCACTTAACCTAGAATTGGGGGTCCAAGGTGATGTCTGAGATGAAGGACGTGTGGGAGTTAGCTGGGCAAAAAGCATCAGAGAAAGTACTCCAGACAGAGAGGCATTCGGCTGCAAAAGTCTGGAGCTGAAAAAGCACCAGGAATTGTGAGAAATCCAGGATGGCTGGGACCCAGTGAGCATGACAGTTAGGAGACAGAGAGGCCTCAAAACGGGGCGGGCTGCTGAGGAATGAGGCTGGGGAGCAAGGAACAGAGAAGTGACACAGAACCCCGGGAGTGTCTGGAAAACTGACAAAAGTGAGGGATAATCAAAATATATAATTAACAGTATCTGGTAATTGATTAGATGTGGGCGGAGTTGGGGCTTAATTTGTAAGCAGCCTCAGTTTTCTCATTTGGCAAAGGGGCTGATAAAACTTACCTCATTGGGGTTATTGTGAAGCATAGATAAAATAACATACATAATATACTTGAAACATAAACGTATGGGATTAAAATAGGGCTATTATTACTTTTCTAATGATTGTCATTTTATCATCAGAACAAAAAGTGAAATGCATTTCATGAGATCTTATGCCTGGATCTTATGTGAATTTTTATTGCCCTTTCATGGGCTAAATGGGAGAAGTATATATCAGAATCTGCAAAATGTTTATTTGGGTGTTATTCATTGAAGCAGAGGGAAACCAAAAGGAGAAAAAAAATCCCACATATTTTGAAGTTCTCTGTTTAGTTTCCCACAAAAAAATGTTAAAGGAAAACAAATGCACAAATCCAAAGACTTTAGTTAAAACCACTGTGTGTGTGTGTGTGTGTGTGTGTGTGTGTGTATGTGTGTGTGTGTGTACCTGGTATAAAAAAGTTCATACTCTTTAACATGCTCTGAAGTGTCCACAGAAGTTGTTCACCTCCATATGTTGAGTTTTCTATATATTATGAAAAATATAAAAAACAGGGTGCATGATAAAATAAGTTGTCACAGCCATTTTTTTTTTTTTACATTTTCCTCTAACACTACAGCTTTTATCAGTATGCAGTTTGCATCTCAACAGGCAACAGCTAAAACAAATACTTCACCACTGCATAACAAAGGTGTCCTGTTTCCAAACTGAAAGTGTTTTGGAATCTCACTGCCTGGTGTCTGATCTCTTCCACTCAGACAACTCTACATTTTAATATTTGTTATTTAAAGCACTCTTCTGGGTTCCAAAAATTTGCATTAATCAGATATGCTGTCCGCTGCAAGTAATAGAAAGCCTATCTAATAGTGGTATAAAAATAGGGTTTAATCACTTATCAATGTGGTAGGAGTTCGCCAGCACCAATTCACCTATCCAACACTGTTGCCAGGGATCTGAGCTATCTCCCTCTATTCATGCCACAATCCTTTGCTGTTAGCCTCTCATCCTGATAGTTGCTGCATCTCAGCTGCAAGATAGCTGTCTCAGCCCCAGGCATCATGTTCAAGGCAGAAACATGCGGGAAAGTGCTGTGTGAGTTAACTCTCTCTTTATACCTGCTCCTTTTACTAGAAAGCTTCCCTGGTAGACTCCTCTTTATATCTCAGTGGTCAGAACAGATTCCATGGCTGCTTCTAGCTACAAGGGAGGCTAGTAAGAAAGTCAGTATCTTGCTTTTTAAATTCTCTACAGTAGGAGTCAGTCAAATGGGAATGGGGTTGAAAATGCTGTTGGGTTAGCAGCTGTATCTATTGCTACATAACAAATTATTCCAAAATGTAGTGGCTTTAAACAAAATATGTATTTTTTTATATTTCACAGTTTCTGTAGGTCTGAAATGCAGGAGCAAATTTGGGCTATTTTGGCTTGGGGTCTCACATGCATTTTCAGTCACATGTTGGCCTGGGCTGTAGTCATCTGAAGGTTTGACTAGGGCTGCAGGAACTGCTTCTCAAGTGGCCCACTGAGGCTGGCCAGCTCACACTGGCTATTGATAGTCAGCTTCAGTTTCTTTCCATTTGGCCTCTTCACAGGGCATAGCAACTAGCTTCCCCCAGAGCAAATGCTTCAAGGTATCAAAGCATAAGCTGCAATAGTTTTTGCACACAGAGGCCACACACCATTGCTTCTAGAATATTCTAGGTTAGCCTGTTCAATATGGAGGAGACCACACAAGACCATGGCTGGTAGGAGGCAAGGATCATTAGTTGCCCTCTTGGAGACTGGCTACCACAGCAGCAAAGATCTAAGGTATCACTCCTATTTTATCTCCTATCTCACATGGTATTGGTTTTTGGAGGCCATAATGAAATTATTTACACCTCTTTATGCTCCCTGTCCAAGAGCAGGATGGGTGAATGTGTGAGGAAGAAACAAAGAGGTTTGATCTAAAGTTACATTTAGCTGTCAAGAAATAATTTAATCATCCCTGCCCACTTCACCAGAAAAATCTGTCTGAACCACCAGCCACCAAAATAAAGAAAACAGTCCAAAACAATAAGGCATGAATGGTAATTTGCTGAGAGAGAAATTAAAAAAAAAAAACCCTGTTAGACATCACTGGGTGATTTTTAATAAAATCATAAAGAAAATTCTGCCACAGTAACAGACAGAAAGTGATACGAATTGTTTTTCCAGTAGGGAATGTTCATATACTATATCTACTTGAGACACAGGGGCAAGGAACTGTGACATTTTTAATACAGTTTGTGCTTTAGGATAGATTTTTTTTCCTACATGAAGAAAATATGCATATGCATATTTTCAATTGGATTTCAATTTTATTAATTGGATCAATATGCATTGATCCAATTAATCCCACACTGTAACCAATTTGGTTTCCTTGCTTCAGGTTTTTAGGATAGTCCCTTGACCACTGTTGCAAAAGTGTTACATAAAAACAAAAACTGTCGCAAAACAAATAAATTAAATAATTAATTAAATAAAATTAGCCAATGTAGCTGTCATGATTTTCAGGTTCCTTCTGGTTAATTTTGGTAGTCGCCTATAGTTCCAGATATTGGTTACCAAGAACTCTTCAAATCAGAGGTTGGGCACAAGACTGCTTCCGAGCACCCAGACCAGTCTTCTGAAGGCTTCAGGCTTTTCAGCTTGCCATATTTTTATGCCTCATTTATGCAAAGGTAGAAATGTCTCTATAATATGTCTACCCAGTTCACATGCCTGGACAGTAATTTCAATGATGAAAGAGCATTTGTAATATCCATTATCCTAAAGAACAAAGCCCCTGGTGTTTATCAGACTTGAAGATAGCTGAAGCCTATCTTGTGAAAACTGTATCTGGAGTTGGCCATTTGATTAAGATTTTTTCCCATGCTAGCTCACCACTCCTGGAGTGTGTATTTCTGATTACTATGGATAACCAGCCCAAAGGTATGGATTAAAACTAACACACACAGAAACAGCACCTAGCTCTGCTGGAGTCTTTTGAAGAAGGCTACAATCTCATAACAACCTCTCATTGAAAAGCTGATTGAGGTTGCATCCTGTCCCACACTGAGTGCCTTTTATTATGCCAGTCTCTTCAATGAAGTCAAGAATCTTTATTAACAGTGAGTAGTACTCTAGCCAACTTTTCCCACTTTGCTACTGTTTGGGTGGCTGGAAGCAGAGAACACTTTGTCTGGCATGGACAATAGAAGATAACTAGTTTATAAAATAGTGATAACCCATTAACATTGGAAAATTTATGATAAAAAATTCCAGATGTTGAGGTAGAGTTCTGAGTCCAAAGTCAAACTGCTCATGAATTAAACTCTAGTTTGTTTTTGTTAAAATCCTCTTCTCTTTTCCAAATCTCATTTGGTATCCTGTGATTGAGTCCTTTATTCATTCCAGTGTTCTCCCATGATGGGAATTTCATATCCAGTCCAAACAATGCCTTACCTTAAAGGTACTTACCATACTATACCATTTTGTGTCTTTGTATAAAGATATGTTATTTTATTTTTAAGGCAGTATTGTTAATATGCTAAATTAGGAAATTTAAATCCTAAATTAAAGGGTTAGATGAAAGAAAATGTAATACCACATTTTGGACCCTTCAGCTTTTTAAGGAACAAGTCTACATAAGGTTATATCTTAATCCTCACAAAGTATATTTTTACAGAGAAACACAATCCTTTTTCTAGGACAGAATAGAGAGAAAGGATTTACTGTCATAGAACCACCTAAATAAATACAGTGTGGTGTTTTGTTGTTTTCTTCTTCTTCTTTTTTTTTTTTTTTTTTTGGTTTAGTAATAGATGGATTTGGTTCTTTAAAAAAATTAAAGTCAGCTGTTTAACACCTGCAAAAGATTCAGGATATATTATGTTCAATAAGTGTTAACTTTTTAAAAAGGGAAAAAGCTCAGCAAATGAAACAAAAAATCTCGGTACAATAAATGTTAGCATCTGAGAATCTCTCTTTGGCTTATTCATGAGTGTTACTTAGAAGTCTGTCTGAGGTTCATTAGTCCATTTAAAATCACAGGTCTATCCATGTGTAGACCAAATGTTTAAAAAAGGATCATACACCCACAAAAGAAGTAAAAGAAAAATAAAAGGCCTAACAGTTTTGCCTTGAAAGTCCCAGGGTGCATTCTATTGTCAAAAGGTAATTATACTCTACTCCTCTCCCCACCCACCATTGTAACTATTCCTTGTTTCTTGAGATTTTATAGGGGAGGGGAAAATCCCATAGTTTACATTGGTGTAATCCCAGTCTGAAGGAAATTTTGATATAATTTATGATTGGAAATCGCATATCTCCCATTCTGCATTTTCCTACACTCCCTTTGATTATGGTGACCGTAGTTAACAGATCCAACTCTGGGATGTGTGACCAGTGTAGCCACTCTACCTGGGGATGGCCATCTACTAAAATAGCAGTACAGTAGGTGAGGCTCTAGGGGCAGGCATGAGTAATGAGATGAGACACCATGTCCAGTATATTACTATGATCCATTCAACATCAGGTATCATCCACTCTTAACATTAGGGAAATTCATGCACTTTCTTTAAACTTGGGTAAAATAATAAGTGTGAGCATGTTTCCACCAACAAAGGACAATTGAAGACTTCCCATGAGAAAGTAACTTCAAAATATTCTGATCCCCCTCTACGACACACCTCGGTTACTGAAGACACTGAGGCAGTTTGCGATACTGTGAAATATACATAGTATTTGATCTTTGGGTTTTTGTCCCTGTTCCTGGCACACAGCTCCTAAAACCCTTGGACTCTCCAGAGCGATAAATGTTTTGTGTATGCTAATGAGATGACTGGTGGCTGGCAGCCCCTAGACAGCTTTTGAATAGGGGTTGGTTACTAGAAAGACCAAGGCATGAATAGAGGGTTGGGACTTTCAGCCCCACCTCCCAACCTCCAAGGAGGGGAGAAGGGCTATATGTTGAGTTGACAGCAATGGCCAATGATTGAATCAATCATGCCTATGTAACAAAGCCTCCATAAAAGCCCAAAAGGACTGGGTTCAGAGGAGCTTCTAGAGAGTTGACCATATGGAGGTTCCTGGACAGTAGCACCTAGAGAGGGCATGGAAGCTTCATGCCCCTTCTCTTAAACTTCATCCTGTGCCTCTCTTCCATCTGGATATTCATCTATATATTTTGCAATATCCTTTACAATAAACAGTAAATGTAAGTAAAGTGTTTCTCTGACTTCCGTGTGTGGTTCTAGAAGTTGATCAACCCCAAAAAGGGATTGTGAAAACCTTGATTTATAGAAAGTTAATCAGAAGTACAGGTCATAACCTGGGGCGTATGACTGGTGTCTGAAATAGGGTGTGGTCTTGTGGGATTGAGCCCTTAACCTGTGGTATCTAATAATGCTAATCCAGGTAGCTAGTGTCAGCATTGACTTAATTATAGAACACTCAGTTGATGCCTACCGGAGAATTGATTGCTTGGTGTAGGAGGAGAAATCCCCACACAGCTGGTGTCAGAACTATTGTATTGAGTGTTATGTGAGAGTAGGGAACAATCTCTGTTTCTTTTTATTTCCTATATTTTTTAAGGTTTCAGAGAAAACCAAAGTAAAAAACAACAACAACAAAAATCCCTACTCTCTCTAAGAGGAAGAAGGGAAGTTAATATTTTGTTTGTATTTACTTAACTTGAAAATAATCTTTTATCATTTGTTTTGTGAATGTGGACCTAAGTTATATTTATTTCATTCCTTTCTAATTTTTTGGTGTCTCTAAAAGGAAAATATTTATTTGAAAATGAAGTGTGAATATGTGATGTGAAAATTTAAAGGGTCAATTTTATTTCTGTTATTGTTCTTTTTCCAAAATATTTTGGACCTTGTACCATGGCAGTAGTGGAAATAGGATTCCTTTGTATTTTGTAATTTTTCAGATTACTTTTCTTGTTTTTTGTCAGTAATTTATCCTTTTCAAATTTACTTGAGATGACTTTTCTGCTTGAAATAAAACCCTTAGATGTTTGCTATAAATGCAAATTTTAATAGCAACTATTTCCCAATTATTCTGTATAAATTCCAGGGGGCTTTTGTGTTTTAGTTAAGAAAGCAATCAGGGTTATTTTCCTCATTTTCTGGCTGTCAGGTTGGCAAGAAGGGCCATTTGCACCTTTTGTTAAAGTGTGTTTACCCCTGAGTCTTCTGTGAATGTTGGTCTGCCAGCAGGTTCCTTTTTTCCACCTGTGCTTAAGACCACCACCTTCTGCAGAGCTGACTCATGAAGTCTGAGCCTGTGCTTTTATCTTGAGTGCTTACAAATATTTAAATTCAATCATAAACACATCCCACTGGCTTGGATGCATTTGAGGAATGGCTCTAATAGAAGAATGTGGAAGAAATTTGGTTGTTTGAAGTTCCCTCTTCTGCTCTGGGAAACTTCAGACTTCTTGGCCATGCTCAAAATTATTGATCACCATGTGTTGGGTAGGCAGATATACCATTGCTTGACTCTCAGTTGACCCTTGTCAATTATATTGAGAAGATGAAACAATCTCTCTAGTGAATTTTAAGTTCATGTTTTTATTGAGCACATTAAGTGTCCACATTTTCACTGATTTTGTCACTTGAGTCAGTAACTCCATGAAATGGTTTGGGATTTGGCAGTCTGTATTAGTTTTCTGTTATTGCCATAACAAAATACCAGAAATGTTGTGGCTTAAAAGAGAACAATAATAGTTTTATAGGTCAGAAGTCTGACATGGGTCTCATCAGGCTAAAATCAAGATGTTGGCAGGCTGTATTCCTTTGTGGAGGCTTTAGGGGACAATCCATTTCCTTGCTCACTTGGGTTGTTGGCAGAATTCTGATCCTTGTGGTTGTAAGACCGAGGTCCCTGTTTTCTTGGCCGGTTGTCAGCTGAGGGCTGTTCTCAGCTTCTAAAGGCCGCTGCGTTCTCAGGCTCGTGGCTCCTTTCCTTCACCTGCAAAGACCAGCAAGGGCAAGTTGGGTCCTTCTCATGTTGTATCTCTCTTGCTGCGGCCAGGAAAGGATAATCCAGCATAATTTCCCCTCATCAAGGTTTGTAACCTTAATTACATATAACCTTTTCTTATATAAGGTAACACCACAGGTTTCAGAGATTGGGACATGACGTCTTTGGGGAGCTATTATTCTGCCTACCACGTAATCTCTGGGTGGTTAAGGGATCTAGATGCAAAGACGCATACATTTTACTTGGAGTCCAGTTCCAAGACTCTACCCCACTCTTTTAAAGTTCTTCTCCTTGTAATTTTTAAGAACCACTTTATCAAAGTAATACACACACATGGATTGAAGAAACAAGAAGTATTCATGGGTTTATAATGAAAAGCAGCATCACCTTCTGCCACCTTTCCTCTCCAAGGTCCTGTGCCCTGAAAACTCCTAAAGTTGTTTCTTCTGCTAATTATATCCATATTTCTGAATATCGTAATTCATACTGTTATTTTCTAATTTTTTAGGATTTTGGATATTATTTATTCTGTCCTATGGACAGTGAGGATTTAGCATTCTTGTATCATCTCCCACAATGCATATAACCTGTGTCTCTTTCTCCTTTTCAAATATAATTGCTTATATCACAGTTCTAGCTAAATCAGTAGCCAGGGTTTACACTATTATGAGTATATGAGGGCTGTCCAGAAAGTATCCAGCCATTGTTAATATAATGAGACAGTTACATGGCCAGATACTTTTCGGACAGCCTGCATATAAATGTTTCTTATAATGGAGACATAATATCTTATGACACATTTTATTTGTTCTGAATTTAACAATTGCCTTCACTTATCCATTGCTTAATTTTCTATGTTTGTTCCAGTAATTCATACCTAAATTCTTCACTAGAGCTTTAAAACTCCACAATAAGATAAAATAAAATCAGGAAATATATCAGTTAATATTTACCTAAAGACATCCCTCCTGGAGCCCTCTGTCTTGTCGCTTTAATGTGGATTAATTCTCTATAGTCTTGCTGTTTGAATGTTTTCCTGAAGCGTCCCTTCACCATCAACTTGGGGCTCTTTTCTAGAACCCTATTTTTCTGTCAGAGAAAAATTCATAGGGAATAATTTAATTGAGACATTGCATGTAGGAAAAGATGTTTATTCTGTTTTCCCCTTTAGTTAGTATTTGGCCAGATGTCAGTCCTTTTCTACCGTCAGAATTGCTGTTGAGATGCCTAATGCCTTTCTAATTCTTTATATTCTCATTTTGGTTTTTTTCCCCTTTCTAGAAACTTCCAGCATAATATTTTTTATATCCGTGGCTAAATATTTCTAGTGACATGCTTGAGTTTCTCATTCATTGTGTTATTGGAGTATTCATGAGCTCATTCAATCTGGAAATTGTATTATATTATTTCTTCAATAATTTCATACCACAGCTTAGTCTGTTCTTACTTTCTAGATAGATCATCTTAGTTTCCCATCTTATTTTCTATTACTTGGTCTTTTAGTTCTACAATTCTATTTTATAGCTCATCTATTAAATCTTCTGTGCCCATACTGTCTTGTTTGCTAAATTAGAGAACATCCTGTTTTTATTTTTTATGAATACAATGTTTTCCGTAAGTAAATGTTATGTGGTTGATTTATACTTTTCTTCTGATCTCTGGTTGCCTGTTTCCATTGTTTTCTTTCTTCCTTAACTTTGTGTCTATCTTCATGTTTGAGGCAGTATGATGTAGAGGTTAGAAACATGGGCTCTGAATCTAAATTGAAAGATTGTGAAGCTAGCCATACCACTCAGTAGCTTGTGACCATGAGCAAGTTACCTAGTTTTTATACACTTCAGTTTCCTCACTGAAAACCAAGAGTAATAATGGTACTTACCTTATAAATTGTTTGGAGGAGTAAATAAATGTATATGCATATGTGAAAAACATTGATATGTATAAAGGACTAAATAAATGAATCTGTGTAAAGAATTGAAATGTGCTTAGAATGGTGCTTGACACACAGAAAGACAGCTTTGGCTGCCTATTGATATTTCAGAATGTGCTACTGAAATGCTGACTGGGAACTTTTTAAGTGTGGGCAAGACTTGTTGACTGGTAGCTTCTTCCATGCAGGCTGATACCATTTTCTCTGAGGGGCCCTAGTTATCAGCATCTACACATCTGTTCTTTTGGTCTATTCTGTTCTCTAGAGAGAAATTCTACAAATCTCTGCCTATTGGGTTTAGGCCTGGTTATATTAATATGTGTTCTAGCAGCCAAGTTGGGAAGAGGCTAAGAAATCTCATGTTTGGCAGTTTGTCCAGTTTTCTGCATAGAATATCATCAGCTATGGATAGTGTTCCAAAATCCACAGGTTCTATGTTCAGCATTTTTAGAAGCTAGGGGAGGGCAGTCAGCTATTCATAAATGTTGGTCTGCTGCTCTTATTTTCAGCTGTATGTATGCTGTGGTCCCTCCTTTTTCAGACTGCAGGGTCAGTCCCAGGATTCCTTAGTTTGAACTGGCTTGTTTCTCACTGGCCCCACTCAAACCATAGTTTCAGCCTTTTCCCATTTTCTAAGTCAGTTACCATTATCCACTACATTTTCAGCTTTCAAAATATTGCTACTGTAACAGTGGAATGGCCTATAAAAGGGTAAAAATGTTTTCTGTCTCTCTAAAACCTTCCCCACTCTTTTTGGGAATTAAAACTTGCATCACTTTCTCAGGTCAGTGGTCAGGAGGGGGAGGGGAGTGTCCTTTGTGCTTTGTATCATAGGAGATAGCTCAAGGGAATTGTCAGGGCTAAGGTCACAAGACTGTCTTAGCTGCAGATGGGGTGAATCAAAACCATCAATTATAATTGAGCAGCAATAGCCCCAAACTGAAAACCTCCTCTTTAAAAGCTCTGTGTTTCTGCTCAAAGGCAGGACATTGGTACTTTAAGATAGGAGCCTATCATGCTCCTTATTTGCTGGCAAATTAATAAACTTCCTTTTCCTTATCCTCAAACCACTTGTCTTTGTTCTTCTGATGTGGCCTCAGGGACAAGTGCTGAACTTTCAGTAACATTACCATCTCTCATAATCTATTGTTTCTTCTTCTCTTCTCTTTTTCCTGGTAGGTCTATTCTTTTTTTTAAAAAAAAAAAATTATTTACTTTCATTTTGGTGGATAATCACGAGATTATAATAGTGGTTGTGATCTTGTTACTGAAAGTTTGGTACTTGTCTGTGAGGCTGAATCAAGGTAATGAAGAAGGAGGACAAGTGGTTTGAGGAAAGGGAAAGTAAAGTTCATTAATTTTTTGGCAAATGAGAACAGCAGTGGACTAGCATCATAAAGACTGTCATCCTGTCTTTAAGCAGAAATACTGGGCTTTTTAAAAGGGAGCAGTTCAGTGATTGGGCTCAGGTCTATGTGACCAGTGTCATGTGTCGTGGCTTCATGTTATTGTTTAACTATAATTGGTAGTTTTGGTCAACCTTATGACAACCTCTGGTGACAATGATCTCATCTGGAAAATTCTGTTGAACCATCTCCTGTGGTTTAAGATAATAGAAAACAAATAGTGAAGAACATTTTTTGCCCCTTTGATTACTGGCCTCAGGCAGGAATGCAGGTTTTAATTCCCAAAAAGTGTGGGAGGTTTTAAAACGATAACTCATAAAACATCTCATTGCCTTTTTCATACCTTTACCTCCATCACGATTTCTTGGGGTGACTTCCAGCTTTATTCTAGCTCCCTCTCAGAGAATGGCAGATTAATTTCCTTTTAGCTGCACCAGTAGTTGATGCTCCAATCCCCCCCCCTTTTTTTAAGGGACAAGGTCTCACTCTGTTACCTAGGCTTGACAAGTACAGTGGCACAATCATAGCTCATTGCAAGCTTGAACTGTTGGACTCAGGCAATCCTCCTGCATCAGCCTCCCAAGTAGCTGGGACAATAAGTGATCACCACCACACCTGGCTAATTTTTTATTTTTTTTCTAAAGACGGCGTCTTTCTATGTTGCCGAGGCTGGTCTTGAACTCTTGGCCTCAAGTGATCCTCCTGCCTTGGCTTCCCAAACCCAAGCCCATTTTTTTAAGCTGTGCCTTATAGCTTTTTCTGGTGGCCTCACAACTCCCACACCTCCTATAACCTCTGTGTTCCTTCTCAAGGTACTCAAGAACCACTGAGTTCTTCTATACTCTCAAAATTCCATAGAGAACTAGAAGGGGTGGGCCTGCAGTTTTTCTTTCCACAAACACTGTTTTAAACTGCAATTGCTTCATACTCTATTGATGTGGGCTGCTCCAAAAAACCTTTGTTCCTCAGTTATCTCTAGATGAGAAGCAAACACAAACCTCTATTATCAATTTGTGTCACCTACACCAATACATATTTCATGAGACTTACGTCAAGCTTCTTAAGAACTTTTTCACCAGGCTCCTCTAAGGGCAGCTCTAGAAAGCCTTCCAGGTTCTACAAGTCAGCAAGCCTGAAGCAGAGGAGAAGCAACTGTACTTGGAAATGGATAAGTATTTTGCCCATTTCTACTGTGTGTATTTGGAATACACAAAGATTCTTTTTTCCATCAATTTATTTACTGTGCAAACAATTTGGTAATGCAGAGCTATTCATCCTTTAACAGTGTTTAAGGATGTTAAGACTTACTCTGGAAAGTATTATAGAAATGTAAGTAACTACTATTTCTATGATAAACAAAGACCTTTGGACTCTCATGGCACAATGCATCTTTACCCAACAGGCTTAACCTTCTGGCTCATGTCCATGTTGCAATAGATGCCATTAGAGATCCAGTCTCTCTCTCTATTGCCAAAATTCCTGGATCAGCAGGGTCAAAAGAAGATCTCTCTGTTACCACAGATTTGAAGTGAGATGTTTCAAGAACTACTAGACCTTTTGTATCTGAGTTCAGATTTGCCTCAAGAAATCACAACATAGGTCTTATTCCCAATCGCTGGAATAGTTGCTATGATATTTCAATTTTTCCTTGAAATTATATTAATATTTGGCCCCAAGATACCATGTAATAATAAAAAAATTAAAAACCATTCTCAAAACTCCCAGTTACATAATATCTAAATTACACGTTAACATCACACCATTAAAATGTCTATAATATTTAAGAAGAAGATACCTATATAAAATTTCTAGCACATATTAGTCACAATTATATTAAAAGCAATATGAAATATAAAAACTCTAGAAGGAAATATACTTAAATGTTGATACTATTAATAATTATGTTTGGGAATGAGATTATGGCTAACTTTTCTTCTTAAAAATTTTTTTCTCCCTATTCCAAATTTTCTGTAATGAAATTTTATTCTGAGTTAGAAAAAATAATTAATACTGTATGATAGGAATTACTGAATTAAATTAAAATTAGCATATTTGTAGATGGGATTAAGTATTTAAATTATATATAGTGTTAAAAATATATAATAATATAAAATATATATGTATATATATATTAGAATTTTGGAAGGAATAAACATTCTAAAGTCCCATTACTGAATTCTGAAAAGGAATGGATTTATGTAAAGGCCAACTTGAAGGACGAGGGTGAAGCCATGGTGGGAGCTTTATACATTGAGTCTTCTCAGTTCAGTTTATCAATGAAGGAAGGAAAGGGAGAAAACTATTTGATTCTGTGAGGCAAAGACCTAACTTTACTTTCTTTGAAAGCTTATTGTAAGTAAGACATGCTTAGAAAGCTGCAAACCAGCATATGCTCCAATCCACACTGTCTTTGGTTTTTCCCTGTGTGTTCGCTCATTTTTGGCCCATCAAGTAGTAGAAAAAGTAGACTTGGCTGGAATAGATGTCTCATTGTTCTAGAGAAATTTAGGTGTCCAGGGGATGACAAGTGATGAACCCCCAAATTCAAGGGAAAATTTTAAAACTGAGAAGGCAATCTCTTTCATCATTTTATGTATGAATTTAAAGGAAAATCATAGATTTCCAAGCAAATAGGAGCATAGTTTGTTTAGAATGCCACTTTCAATGGAAAGGAAGATTATCATGAATGATTTACCAAGGAGAGTATTTAGAAACCTTAATGGAATAGCAGTCCTCTCAGATTTCAGTCGTGCCTCTCTACTCCCCCTGACATTCCATAGAGACAAAATTCTCCCCTGACCTATAGTTGCTTCCTCCACACCGTGTGAGGGGCACCATGTAGCAATGGTGGAGACTCTTCTGATGGAATCCTGGTGTGAATGAGACAATACCGTGACAAAAGGCCCCTTTCTTATGGACAGGCCAGGTCTGTTAGCTCTAACTCAGATTCTTGTAGCAGCCAAACTCTGTTGGGCATTTCTCACTTAGTTGAGTGGTAGGGGATGGGGTGGACAGGTTAGAGGTGGGGAGTCGGGGGAAGCTTATAGAGTGAATCAAAAGGATTAGCTGTGCATATTATTTTACTCAGGGTACTCTCTTCCTTAATTCCCATGATTTAAATGTGGATTTTCCACATTTAAGCAATAAGTAGCCACTGTAAATTACCACTTAATAGGATCAGTTCCTCATGTCAGAAACCTAAAGTACTTCAACAGAAAGGGAAATGAATATTTTGCTTTTGCTTTCTGAGAATTGATGCATATGGTCACCATACTACAAAGAATTTCAAATTCATAATTAGATAAATGGATTTGTTCTCTTATGTGTTTATATTAGTAACATAAAGGAATCTTCATATTTGAGCCTTGTTGTTGAGTCTAAAAGGATTCCAAAAACATGTGGAGCTTGGGATATGGGCCAAGATGGTAAACATAATGGTCACAATTTGGTTGTCTGCAACTGTCGCCTAAAAGCTCTTTTAAAATCTTGTATTTATGGTATCGTTACATGTATGAACAAGAATGTTTTTGTGACATGAGTTGACTTCTGCTCAAAAGACAGTCTAGAAAATGTTTTAGAATCTTAAATAGACTTTCTGTTCAGTCATCTTTAGATGTGCTCTGCAAATCTAATATTATCTTTCTAAAGCACTGACTTTTTCCCATGGTTAATTATGCTATTTATGCCTAATATGTTAATCATATTAATATGTGTATTACACCTAGTATGTTAATTGTTGAAAAAATACATTTTCTTTGGTCTTGCTATAAATCACATTAATGAATTATTGAGATAGAGAGAGAGAGCGAGCGAGCAATTCATCCATATAAACATTTAAGCTAACATCTTGGTAGGACCTAAAGATTGTAACTTAATTCATTCACAGGCACTGGCATGGTCTGCTTCTCCTCCAGTGGCAAAGGCAAGAACCCATCAAGGCCAAATATCCTTGGGCTTTTTGCATTTGACTGTCTGACTTTTCATCTGGAACAGAAAAGGAGGATTTGGGAAAAACTGGTGCTGGAGAACTGAGCATCAATATTATCTCATACTAAGCTAAAATGTTTATGAGACTGTGGTAGCTTCCAGATGACCAATTGATTAATTTATGTGAGGGTCTTTTTTCTTTCTTTCTTTCTTTCTTTTTTTTTTTTGTCTTTTTTTTTTTTTTTTTTTTTGTCTTTAGGACTGGAGGTTTTCTTCCTCAGAGCCAGGCCATAATCAGAAGCCATGTTTCTTACTGATCATGAGCTATCATAGTCATTGGGATCTGGAAAGAATTAGGCAGGATCAATAATTTTCCCCAGAAGGCAGGCTCAGCTTTCTGGTGAGTGTGAAATAGAATAACCATGTTAGATGTATCAAAAGTTTAATGGAGCCAAATCAAGGTAGCCTACTCTATCCACTCAGTGATGGCAATGACTGTCAGCAGAGCCTGAAATTATTAAAGTCTTGGCGTAAAAGTCCTACATTCAACTCCATATCAGGGCCATCCTTGACATCAAGTTTATATGTATTCAAGTCAACTGGATGTCTCCCTTTCTTAGAGTCTGCTTGGATGGACTCTCCTAACACTTATCATTATAATTCTTCTTTATCCAAACTTTCAGTAACTACCTTCTCCTGTTCTAGAAAGAGAAAATGGCATGGAGTTTGGGGAAGGAGGAATATAAAGAGAAGAAAATGTGGACAAAGTTCAAGAGAGACACAAAAATTTGTTAAGTATTCGTCATGTAGCAAAAATGTTTACAACATTTTGTCATTTGATTGTTATAACAAAACTGTTTATTTCATAGATGAAGAAACAGAGGTTCATAGATGTCTTTCCATATGAGGTACTAGAGCTAGGATTTGAATCTAGATCTCTCTGACATCAAAAATTATGCTCTCACTATACCACCTCTGCCTCATTTGTCCTGATCACTCTTTAATGGTGTGTATCAATAAACTCTATTGAGTATCTATTATGTTTCAAGACTGTGCTAGGTGCCGAACAGAGAAAGGGTATGATACAGTGTAGTAAGTACAATGATAGTAGTGCTTAGAGAGGATTATGAGAAATTGAGGGGTGTGGACAAGATAACAATTCTGTCTTGCAGGGAACACACATGTTCATGTGGTCTAGGAAACCTACAATGTAGATGTGACATTTAAGTCTTCCCCTTAGAGTAAGAGTATGAATTTGCCAGATTAAGGAGACAAAGGGTGGGGGATAGAATAGGGAAAAGAAGAAGGTACTTCAAGTTTAGGAAGTAAGAATAGCAAAAGCAAACATTTTGAAAGCTTGAAAGTCGTGATTGTATGGACATTCATGGTACATTCAGTGAAAAAGCAAAAGGGTCTATTGCACTGTGTACTGAGAGGGGAGATTCCTCACAGAGGGGAAACTGGGTGATAAAAAATGTACCTGTAAAATCTGTTTTGGGGGTGAATATGCTACTATAGGAGACACGTTCACTAACCCAAGAATAGGTCATGGAGCCTGTCTTCCTGGGAGGTGAGGATAGTGGTAGAGGATTCCAAAAGTAAGAGAGATGCAGAGAGAGCTCAGGTACCACATTCAATCTCATTTTAAAATTCTGGAAGAACTTGCCAGCCCTCTTTTCCTTCACCCAGAAAACAGCTGAAATGGACTCACAGTCAGTAAAATTCTACCAGTGAGACATACAATGGTGCTGAAAAGGGCACATTCTTGAAAATTTGCTGGGTAAGGAGAGGGGCTTTCAGATGTTCATGCTTTGTGCTAAGTGTTAGAAAAGTGATCTGATTACACTGAGAGAAAAAGAGTCTTCACTGGAGTGGTAGGGGTCATTTCAAAATCATCTCACTTCATCCCTACTGTAAAGGTTTTGAGGGGAGGGAAAGAGTGTGGATGCCCCCTGGATGGTCATTGAGAGCTACTTCTCGGATTAAGAAATGTTCCTAATCTCTGCCCTAGTAGCCATTGTTTCCTGCAGTAGGAAAGATGACTCTTGTCTTCACAGTCATTTTCCCAGTTGGGGCTTTGGCCTGTGATAGCTCTTTCAAGTACTGGCTCCACCACTTGTGACCTGTGTGAACTCAGGCAAGTTAATTTACCTAGCAAAGCCTCACTTTCCTTATTTGTGAGATGAGAATGATGGATAGTACTTAACACATAGGGCCTGTGTGAAGACTAAATTATTAATAGATGAGGAAAGGTAGAATCGATGGAACACTTATAATATACCTGGCACTATTCTAAGTGCTTTACATGCATTCACTCATTTAATTTTCAAAACAGTAACCATATAAGGTAGGTACCATTATTATTCACATTTAACAGATGAGGAGGCTGAGGGCCAGAGAGGTTAAGTAAATTTTCTAAAGTCACACAACTAGTTCAGAGCTGGCTGGCATTGGAACCTAGACCTTTGGGCTTCAGAGATGACACTGTTTGGCTACCATGTTATACTGCCTCTGAATGAGGGTGAAACATCTGGCCACATTTGCTGGCAGATATAATCATAGAATTAAGGTTAGCTGTAAAGAAATCCTAGCTTTTCACTTGAGCCTGATGGTCAGTGTGTCTCTCAGTATTAGAATTTCGCAACCTCATCTTACCTCCATAACACATTAGCTGGTATTCACTTCCTCACTAATCCAGTTACATGAACCCAGTTAAAATATTTACTATTTCCTTGACCTGGGAAAGTTCTAAGGACTGATGCTTCTTCCAATAGTGTTTTAAAACAATTTCATTGTGACCTCACAAAATCATTGCCCTACCATGTTCTCACCGTACTTTTGGAAAGCATGCCCACAGATTAAACAAATTAAATATTCTAGGATCCATTATATAACTAACATGTACCTAGATATTTCTTGGAGTGTATTTTCTTCTAAGTTCAAACTCATTCTGATTTTACCAGCCATTGTCCTTACAAGGGATCTCCAGATGTTATGAAACTTGAAATCTTGATTTTGACTATTTTCTTTTTTGTTTTTGAAAGTTTCTGTCAAAAGCCCCAAGTGTGAATGAGGAAGATTGCCTATAGAGCAACACTTACCAATTTGTTTCTATCCTGTAAAAAGCTAACATGGAGAAAGTGCAGCAAAGATGTCAGGTCTGCCCTAACAGATCTGTGATGGTTTGCAAAGCGTGTGATCAGGGTTTTGGCAAATCCCTGAGGAGAGGAACTTCTCCAGCTGTAGCTCTAGCCTGCCATCCCCCTCTTGAGCTTGGCACTTAATGAATCGGTCCTTAGCTTGTTTGCAGCTCACAGTCAGCCTGGAATAAGCTTCAATCCCAATATGGGGCTTTGCAGTTTGTCTCTAGTATTTCCTTTGCAGTAGAAATTTTATTAACGTTCATAAATAAAATTTTCCACATACTGTCATCTATCTCTTTTCCACCTAACTTATCCCAGATTTTCTGGGGATTGTCTGAAATTGATGCACATTGTTAGCGAACAATTTCTACATTGTTCTTGCTGGTCTTAGTTAAGTCAATGAGGAAAATATGAATTTGTCCTCTTTCGGTCCTGTTAAAAAAATAAACCAAAAAAGACATAAAACAATTCTTGCCATCAGTGGCCAGATCTCTCCTTTTAGAAGATATCACTGCCTAGGAAATGGCTCTGAGTTTTCTGATAAAATGATCACCTAGCCTCTAGAAGTAGTGGGATGTATGTATCTGGGCCAGATGGCTTTAAGACGTTTTGCTGATTGGATAGCCCAGGGCTACTTCGTCACTGGTCAGTTCTAGTTGCTTTGGCTTGAAGAGCAGACAGACACATTTGTGCTGACTGTCCCCTTTGTTTTACGATGCAAGTCTTGGTTTAAGGATGAGTACTTATAGGGCATTGCTGAGGGGGATTACAGTTGCCATCTGCACCCAAATAGACCAGATACTGAATTACTTTAAAGTGCCTTAGACTTTCACCTTTTTAATCATTTATTTTATTAATATTATCTCCCTAAACCCTTATTGAAATGAAAACATGTTTGGGGTAAAAATTAGCATTAGATTCCTAGGAATAAATTGGAATTTTGGTGTGGGTTCCTTCATGTTAACAAAACCAGGGATCAGCCTGCTAGGCAATGAGGGGATTTCTTAACCAAGCAGGAAGAAGGGAAGTGCTGAGAGAGGAAGAGAATAAAAACTTTACCTGTTTCACAGCTCTGCTAACAGTCAGTAGTTTATATGGTTCTTTTTATTAATAATAGTAAATGTTTTTTTTTAATTTTTGTACAAAGATGTTGAAACTAATTTTACTAAACTTTTTTTGGTAAAAAAATGAGTTTTTTTTACCAAACTCATTTGGGTAAAGAGGAGTCTTGCATTAGTCTCATAAATTGGAGATAATGGTTATTTTATAGTATTATTGTGTTGTTACATAAGTTATATAAAGCATTTAGCACAGTCCCTGACACATAATAGGCTCTTAATCAATGTTAGTTTTCTTTCCTATCATTAATTGGGCAAAAAGTTCTGAAGTGATGATGGGTTTGAATGATAATATAGATAACCACAATAGCAAACATTATTGAGAGGTACAATAACTTTTTTGGACAAGTAAAATTATTACTATTCCATTGATAAAATATTTTTAACCTTAGCACTATTGACATTTTGGGTTAGGGATAATTCTTTGTTGTAGGAACTGTCTAGTGCATTATAGGATGTTTATTAGTACTATGTTTCCCTGAAAATAAGACAGGGTCTTATATTTATTTTTCCTCAAGAAGACACCCTAGGACTTATTTTCAGAGGATGTGTTTTTTCTTTTTTTTTTAAGTACAGTACAACAGTCTACATTTATTCAAATATAGTTTGGTTGTCTTCTTCTGGAACATCATCATAACTCTCCAAACCCCGAATTCCATCCTGAATTTCTTGTGACTCTATTTCCTTAAGAACCATTGGCCCCAATCTCCCATGTCGAGCAATAGAGCTCCCATGGGGCAGATGAGAAGGGCTGCTCGTCTTCTTTATGGCTCCGGACCGAAATGCATGGGTTGTGCAGATACGCTACGTAGCCACGCCCATCACTAGGTCTTATTTTCTGGGTAGGGCTTATATTGCACAAATGCTTAGAAATCTTGCTAGAGCTTATTTTATGGGTAGGTCTTATTTTTGGGGAAACACGGTATCTCTCTTCTCTGCCCACTAAATGCCAGTAGAAGCCCCTTCATTCCCATTTGTGCAATCAACAATGTCTCCAGACTTGTCAGATATTCCTGGGGAAGAGAACTGCATCCAGTTAAGAGCCACTGTATTAAGGAGACAGGGCCTGGAGAGACTGAGTAGCTTTCCTAAGGTACTAAGTGGCAGAGCTCAAACTATGAAATGCTTATCTGTTTACTGCTCTATACCACCAGCCCATCCACCAATCCTCTTCTTTTCCCTTCTCTGTCTAACAGCATGTATCTAGTGGATGTTTGCCATATATATGGTGCGTCCACATTTGCATGCACTTGTGTGCAGCAACTATCCAGTAATATTTCAAAACACTTTTAAACTAACTCTACATTCATCCTCAGACACCCATCAGACAGGAATTCTATTAATAGAAAAAGAAACTGACACCTGTGTCATTATAGTGGCTGTCTCTGAGCCAGTAGGTACATCTGAGCAGCGGTCTAAGGTCAGAGTACAAGGCATAAGTTCAGAGTAGGCGTCCCCACTGCAGAGGACCCTTCATTTCCTCATGTGGCTGAGCAGCCTCCAACTCATCACTTCCCGGGCTCTGTCTTGTGTTTGGAGTAAGTAGACTATCCCCGTCTCCAAGGGCTAGATAAATAATGTGAAAAGGCTCCAACGTGCTGCTCACCCATGTTCTGTTGTGAAATGAGAATGACACCCAGAGCCTAGACTAGCCAAGTGTGTCTGTTTTCCTGCCCGTCCTGCCTAATGACTTGGAGTCATTATCACAACTTCCAAATTCCAAGTTTCAGCCTCTTCCATCCGAAGCAGCTGAGTTGCTAGGAACATGTGAGAATGTTGTTAGATGTTAATCCTGTGTTTCATTCTCTCCTGCCTGTTGACATCAACTCTTTCATGTTCAGCAACAGTTTCTTCATTACTTCATAAATACATGAATATTTTTCACTGTTAGGGAAAAACACACTACTGTTCACAATGACTGCAGCTGAAAAAATGATAATAAACATGAGAGATTAACATGACTCAGGAGAGTAAGCAGTTCAGAGCCAGGAAACCAGAGTGTGTGGAAGGTGAAAACAACTGTCACCCAAAGAAGGACCAAAATGTTAAAGACATGCAAAAGAACAATGTGTTAGCAGAAAATAGCCAAGGGGAGTTTTAGATTGTGGTGTGTAATTAACATTTGCATAAATATTCACACCACTGTACTTTGTGCATAGTGCAGTAGTAGCAAATATCCAAAACACACACACACACACACACACACACACACACACACACAGCTAAAGGCTCAAAAAAGAGTGTATATTCATTTACTTACCATTTAAGATCTGACTCAAAACTCAATTCCATGTTTAAATCTTCTCCCCTTCACTCACAAAGAGTAGTCAGGATTTTACTGAAACCTCCGTGACTTCTCTTTATTTATAAATCTATTATCCCTCTAGACACTAGACCCCTCTAGACTCTTGGCTTACCTGGGTTTTGCTTCCACAGTGCCTAGTGAAATGCATGTGTGTATTAGATGGTCCATAATTTATGGCTGAATTAATAAGTATTGGTCAAGACAGGAATCGTGTGATTTGACTACATTTAACCAACTGGTAACATGCACCAGGTAGGCGCTGTGTCAGGCACTGGGGAACAGGAACATCTTAGAGAACATGTGGCCTTTCCTTCTCAGCCACAGGCTTTTTTCTTGGTGCTCACAACGTGCCAGGCATTTGCAGGACCTCTGAGAACACAAGGCAGAGAATTTAAGAGGGATTCCTATTTGGTGTCAAACGTGCTGTGCTGGATGTATGTCCTAGATTTTTTTGAAAACAGAGAGGAAGGGATTCTGGCAGTCAGTCAAGACTTCCTAGGTTATGTGAGCTGAGTTTTGAAGGATGAGTGGGAGCCGCCCAGCGGGCACTGAGGGCAGGTCACAGGAGGAGCAAGTCCTGGGGATGGAGGGAGAGTCGGTGGGATGGAGGCCTGCATGTGGCTGGCATGGCTGGGTGGGTGACAGTGGGTTGAAGGGCGCTGGAGAGGCAAAGGCCGTGATCATGTAATCTGCATAACACAGGTGAGCGTCTCAGGTCAGGTGGCCTCAATCCAGGATGTTGGAGGCCTCAGGGAGGGGGAGGCTGGAGGAAGTAGGCAGGGCAGGACTTGGTGGCTCGAAGTGTAAACCAAGCAGGCAGAGGCTGGTGCGGACAGGGGCTCACCCTGAGTCACAGGAAACATCAAGGGTGGATCGCAGATGCCTCCCCATGTGCCATGTGTACCTGAGGGCAAGCTCAGGACTGGAGGGGGTTTAGGACACGGTGTCCCTCAGGGTGAGGCCTCCTGTGCGGGCAGCATCCAAAAGGACAAGCAACGCACTCTGCTGTTTGCCATGGAGAGTTCACAGATGCTTTGAGTTACACAGATCAAGATATCAACACAGTCTTTATAAATAGCTTACTCTTTTTCTCTAGGACATTTACTTTGATTTCAAAGTCAACTTTGTCTAATTGGGCTTAGTATTTGGTTAGAATTGCAACATTACATTTTACTATCCGAATAATTCGTGAGATAAAAATGCTTCCAACAGCTTATGACTCATGCTTTTCAGCTCGTAGATGAGAAGAGGCGAGGTGGGTGACTGCGGATGCCTGTGATTTTGGTATAAGCTTAAGTGCCACCAAGCTCTAAATGTGATTTCTGGCCTTCTGGATGGACCCTGACACTCCCAAGTCATTCCAGACTTTCAGGCTATGCCTGGAATTAGAGCCACATCCATTTAGATCCAGGTTTATTAACCTGCCATGATGAGTAACTTTTTAAGTTTCTATAAATCACACAGTCTTTTATGTGTTTGAAAGATCTGGGAGTAGGCTTTGATAGGTAGGAGTGAGGGTTGAGAACAAGAGGTTACAGGGTGCGGGAGGCACAGAATTTATCTGGTTTGCAATTTCATATCAGATTTATTCAGTTTGGTTCAATGTGTAAAATATTTACAGAGCACATGCTGCATGCCAGCTATGGTGCCATGTCTTCAAGTCATCAGAGATGGAGCTCTCACATTCCTTGCCCTCAGCGAGGTTTCTGACCTTTAGGAACACTAAGATAAATATACAGACACAGGGAGAATCACTCACAGTGTGATGAGACAAGCTACTAAGGGGCCCAGAGGTGCAGAGAGAGTAGTTCTGTGTATGCAGGTGGGACTGGATGGGGATGTGGAGAGAAAAGGAAGCTCAAGACTTAGAGGCTCAAAGTGGATGGTGGGCACTGAATGGGAAGCCTTTGTGTGCAGACAGCTCTGCCAATGTAGAAATGTGACGCCAAGTTGTGCAGACCCCAGAGGTGGCTTGCTCATCTGTGAAACTGGGGTGACAAATTCTCCCCATCTCCCTCAGAGGTATGTTGTGAAGGTCAAGTGAGTTACTTCATGTTAATGAACTTGAAATAGATAAAGGGTGCTTAAATGCTGTTAACTATTTGCTGGCTGGCAGAATCAGAATTGGAACCCAGGCTATTTGGTTTAACCCCTGACCTCTCTGAGCCTTTCTGAAACTTTTCCCTCTTTTCAGTGGAATTTGCTTTCTTGGAGAAATCTTTTGGTTGCTGTAGGCAGCTGCATGTATCTTTTGATTTATAGAGGAGGGTGGAACAAGGACAAGGAGGAAGAAGATGACATTGATAAGTGTGGGTGGAGAATTCTAAATTTCATGAGTCAAATACAATTTCTGGGACTCTGAAGATGCTTGGAACCTCTCTGAAAGACTGCCTTACACCCTGTGTTTTAATTGCACACGGTAGCACATATTAGCTAAGTGGGCCTGCCCTCACATATTTAACCCCATCTTAGAACTAGAGATTCTTAATGTATTCAGGAGAACTTAGCTTTTCTTTGAGAGATGGATCTATTCAGGCATTGCTTGAGTGAAATCCTACTTACATTGTAGGATTTAAGTGACCATGAAATGAGAGACCTAAGCATTGAATCTATTCAGGGAGTACATAATGGGAAACCTCCCCAATATACTATCATTTGAATAACTTGGAAAGCTGGAGAAAATAGGCCAACAACGTGATCTGAGTATTTTGAACACTTTTTCATTTTTTTTTATGCTTTCCAATTATTTGTGTTTCTGTTGTGACTAGAAATTTACAAAAGTCAGATGTAATGCTCCAGAACTTTCCCCTATCATGGAAAACAAATGAAAGAAACATATTTATTGACTATGTTGGTAGGTTTTGTTTGTTTGTTTGTTTGTTTTTTAACTAAGTATTGGCTGCTGTTGGAACCTATTCTTTTTCTGATTTCTAACAGCAAGAATTCAGATAGCAAGAGATACTTTCTAGACAGGTAGTATATTTTGTTAGAGACCACTAGGAGGTGTGTGACACAAAAAGAAGCCTCTGGTTCCTGTTTGACTTTGTATATGTATGTATTGTGGGAGTGTGACGAGAGGCGATATGACCCACAGTCCGTCACTGAGGAGGAAAGAGCCACCACAGAAACAAAACCAACCCTCACATCTCTTCTAAGTAGCTTCCTGTAGCAAACCCAGTCTGAAAATTAAAAGCAAGGGTTGGAGTTGAGAGGGAACCAGCTCTCCCTCCTCTTTGTTTTGGTTGGTAGTGGTCCTGCTGAAACCCGGGCTCCTTTTATCATTCTTTCCTTTTATAGTTTCTTCAGGAAAGCCCCAGGCCTCTGAGGCTGGCTTCCACCCCCATCAGAGATTTTAAATGTGCAGACAGGAAACGTTTGTTGGGCTTCGTCATTTTATGACACCGATGCCCACTCCCCCTCCCACACACCCTCATTTGGTGCCTCCTGAAAAGTTCTGCCAACATGAAGCAATTGTCTTTTAATGTGGCTTTGGCTGAACTCATCATCTAGGAAGTGAGTGTGGCAGGGGACCCCTATCTCAGCCACACCGGCCACTTCAGAGAGATGAGCTCTCTGTTCACAGGCACTGTAGGTGGTGGCCCCATTCCCACAGCACTGGGTGGCCTGAGGGCCTGATAGTGCCTCTTCAGGGCAGTCTGGCTGCTGCTAGGCCCAGCCCTGTCCTTTTCAGAGGTAGCTGCTACCTGCCTTTTGAAAAGCAGGTATCCCCATAAGCAATGATTATATGCTAGACAGATGCGTAGTATTTTCCAGATGATCCACGGGGAAGTGACAGAATTTACTTAGGAACTGGAGAAATGCATAGTGATGAAAGGAATTGTTCAAAGTCCACAGCCACTCGGGCACTGATAGAAGGAGGATTTCCATATCTCCTTTCTGCCAAACTTTGTCTCATTAGCGAGTGTATTGTCACCGTTGAGAATCTCTGGAGCAATTCTAAAATTGTAACACACTCTGCCATCTCAATTTGTTTAAAGCTTCACTGAAAAGCTCTGGGAAGTAGGTATGTGGGGGTTTCCTCCCACTTTCAACTGAGGAAACTGAGTTGTGGAAGAAGTTCACGTGTGGCCTGGAGCCAGACACTGAGCTAAGCAGAGATAGGCTCTGAACACTGGGCCTCAGGTTCCCAGACCCTGATTAACCCTGGGCCAGGATTATGACAACCCTGCCCTGACCAAAGCATACCAAGGTACAGCTGTAGAAATGTGTAAGAAACTCACAGATTAGTGTGCAATCCACCTGGATTACATCATCACAGGATGCAACTCTCACTTTGTTATTAGCCCTTTCTGTGAACTCTGCCAAAGATTAGCTTCCTAAGATAACCCTGAAAGCCACCCAAAACTTGAGCATTTTGACTGCAGTGGGGCCATTTGAAGGCAGCCAGGCCTTTCTCAGATTATCTAGGTGATGATAGAGAGATAATTACCAATGATCAGACTTCTTTTGCATCTTACCACTTGTACAGGATGGGTAGGCAGGCTGCTAGAACAAATTTAGAAGAAATTTAAAATCCAGTTTCTAACCTTTCACTCTGTTGAGATATTTCTCCTAATGTGAAAGAAACTTGGCACTGTTTCAGATGAGGGAAATAATAGAGTGTAACATACACATTTTCATGTGACTTTTTTTGTAAAAACATCAAAGTCAAGAAAACCAAGTTAAATCATTATTCATTACCTCTAAGAGCCACAAATTACCTTCTCAGCTTCTTGGACTACGGGCATCTGTCTGCCTTTTCCTCCCCTGTGTGCTTAGCAATGACGTTTTGAGCATATGGTATTGGTACGTTAGATTTATGTGTGTTTTAAAGGCATTGAGTCCACCTCACTTTAAACCCTTCTGCTTTAGGGGTCAACCTACTGTAAAGCTACTTTCTTTTTCATAGCGATCCATCAACATGATTCTGCTCCTTGTTTTGGAATTGAGAGAACTGTACAACAAGGTGTTCTTGTTAATGCCCAGCAAGCACCAGTGTGGGATTTCCAGCTCAATAAAAGATGACTGAAATGCATTTCTTTCCTGGACTAGTTTCTTATCCCGTGGCACCCTCACCTATAAACCAGAGCTAAATATGGAACTCTTTTATAGTCAAAAACTATGTTACTTTCAAATCAGCCCACAGGGTGTGCAAGAATATTTTGGTTCTGTTTTCATGTGTGGAAGAGCCATTGTAACATTCCTGCTTCACCCTTGTTAATGCAAAGAAAAGCATCTAAATGATATCTACATATATTATAATAATAGGAGAAATATGCATTCTCTGTGTGTGTGGTGGGGAGAAACAGATAGAATGTGTATGTATATGTGCATCAGCCTGTCTTCTCTATAGGCAATGGGCAGTGGTTGTTGCCGGGGTCCAATTGACCATGGTTGTTTTGGACAGGTTTTCCCTGGAAAACTCAGGACAGGTGAAGCTCTATATTTACTCATAGCGTCCCCTCAGAATGTCTTTTTTGAGTCCTCTCCTCCTCCAAGATTCTCCTCTCTTCCTGTACCCATAATCACATTTCTTTGTAGACTGGAAGAATTGGAGGTGCAATCTTGTAGAGTAGGTTTCCTGAAAAGTGATGAACTCCTTTCACAATGTGGAAAAGGAAATCCGCTAAAATTTAATCACTGGCTCAAATTCAGACTGATCGGTGATTTTAAAAGAATTCCATTCTTGGTTCCAAGAGCTAGCAATAAAGCAAATGTTTTTCCTCTTTCCTAGTACTAGGGTAACTGATACTTCGGTTTCATACTTACAATCCCAGGTGATCAAAGGTGGGCATAGACACAAGAGCTTCTCAAACAGAAACATGGGCTATCTCTGTCTTTTTCATGCATTGTTCTAAATTTGGGGACCAAGGATCAGAAGTTACAGACCACTGTATTAATTGTTGTGAACAGATATCAAATAATAGCAACATGTGGTTCCTGCACTCTGTAATCCTCCAGTCTCTTTGGGGTGACAGAGCTCTAAAGCAGCTAAAGGTGCAGAGAAAGCAATGTGTGCTCACGCACAGAGCGTGGCCTAAGTGTAGGAGCAGCTGATGTGTCCAGAGGAGTACAGTGAGTACTCCTTTCTGGAACATGGATGGGAATCAGGAAGAAAAATATGAAACTTTTCAGGAGTCAACAAGGATGCCCAAAAGCTCATGCTAGAAAAAGTGGAACCTCACACATTCTTATTGGGAATCTCTTAGCTTAGACATGGTGCTCATAAAATGGGCTAAAGGGATTCCCATCACTCTGGAAGAATACAGTCTGGGTTTTTAATTTTAAAAAAATTGGTTTTGAGACTAGGGGCTAGTCCTTGCTGGCTTTGTGATCTTGGGAAAGTCGTTGATGTCTCTGAGTTTGCTTTTCCTCATCTGTAAATGGAGATAGTAGTATCTACCCCCGAAGGATATCGTGAGGATCAACAGGGGTAATGTATGAGAGGATGCAGATGACACCACCAGGTACTGGCACAAGGGGGCTCTCACAAATATGCCATTACCCAATTACAGTGGACTAGAAGCCCCATATTACCAGGGAGGTGGGAATGAAAAGAGCAAGGAATTCCAGCTAACAGTTGACCACAAGGGTAGAGATTGCTTAGCATGACAGGGATCATCCTCTGTCAGAATAAGTGACCAAGCCTGACTCAGCATGAGGGTGTCATTATATTACAGCTCAGCACAGGACAATCTCTCCAAGAATGACTGTACCCCAGCCAGCTCCTGAATAGCTGAGAACCTGGCATCTTAGAAGGTCTCATCTTTTTTGTATTGAATGTAATAATTATAGCAATGATGACAACTAACTCAGCTAATATAATGTTCCTAATACTATCCTAAGGATTTTACATTGTACTAACTCATTTAACCACAAAACAACTCATTGGGGAAGGCACTACTATTATCCTCATTTCACAGATGGTTTCTCGAAGTCATACATTCATCAAGTAGTGCAGCTCTGGCTATAGACCAAGGAGTCTGGCTCCCACGTCCACACTTTCAACTACTATGTAAATGACATATTAAGACTTCTGAACCCTCATTTGTCAGATATGTTGAAAACTTCTGAATATCTGCTTTTTAATTTTCTATTTTTAGGCATTCAGAAATATTTTGTTTTTGTGGTTAAATTTAATAACACTTTTTTTAAAAAAAGGATTCTTCCTTGCCCATACCAAGTTCAGCTATTTTTTTTTTACCTCATTCTATTTCTTTTATGTTTTCCTTTACATTTTATTTAGACTTTTTATTTTTGAGATAATCATAGGGTGGCAGGAAGTTACAAAATTCATACGGAGAAGTCCTGTGTATGCTTCCCCCAATGGTTTATGTTTTATATAAATATAGTATAATATCAAAATCAGAAAATTGACATTGGTACAATGTATGTGTATAGTTTCATACCATTTTATCATGTGGTTATTTCTATAATGACTACTGCAATCAAGATACAGAATTATTTGATTACTACAGAGATCTCTTTTATGCTTTCACTTTTATTAAGAAATTCTGAGCAACACAGTGAGACCCTGTCTCTACAAAAAATAGAAAAATTATCCAGGCATGGTGATATGTCCCTGTAGTCCCAGCTACTCAAGAGACTGAGGCAGGAGGATCACTTGAACCCAAGAGTTTGAGGTTGCTGTGAGCCATGATGATGCCACTGCACTCTACCCAGCATGAAAGAGTGAGACTCTGTCTCAAAAACAAAACAAAACAAAACAATTCTTGGATCAACTGGAATTTATTTTGTTGTTATTGAGAAGTAAAAAATCCATTTTTGAATTTCTGGTTTTCTCAGCACCATTTGTTTTAAAAATCACTATTTTAACACTAATTAGAAATTCCACCCTTTTGTCCCAGCACCACACTATCACAAATCCCAAATCTCTCAGACCTCAGAGCCTTTGATCTGCTACATTGCATCCTAAAATTTGAGTCATGGCCGAAGGAGTATTTGATATTTATGCCATCAGAAACAATAGAGCTTAAATCAAGGTCTTGGGCGGCTTAACTGTGCTGCTGGTGTGAAATTATTACCTTGTTCCTTGATATTTATTCCTGGGTCTCACTAAGACAGCAGACTGTACCGTCTGCCACAGTGGTTCTGGTGGCTCCCTTCCTTGGAGGCACATCTCAGAAACTAGAGGGGACTGGTGTGGTACAAGGAGCATGAGTTCCCACCCGCAAAACTCCATGTTCCATCACTTTTCTTAATTTCCTTAATTTTTCTTTGTGAATGAGAAAAATTAGATCTGCCTCAGAGGGCTGTGATTTTTTATTAGGATTAAATGAGGTGATATCTGTAAATGCATCGCTTAGGAAGAGCTCCACATTGTCTAGTATTTCTATGATCATTATAATTTCTGATAATATAATATTGCCTTTGCTATGACAAATATATTTTTATTCACTTATATTGGTGTATGTCTTCAATCATGATGACATTTCTTATTCCTTCTTGAAAAGTCAGCATGATAGAGTCTTAAAATTGAGGAAGTGTGGCCATTGTAAGGTTTGAGCATGAAGCTGATGATCAATAAGTGGAAACATACTCTTTCCTCTCAGGACGGTGTTTCTCATGGTAGCAGTTTCTTCAATTGGCAGTAACATCCATTCAGTAGCTTTTTAGTGGCTACTGTGGCATAGGGACCACTAGCCTTGTTCCCAGCACCACTTCCAGTGAGCAGCTACCTCCAGAGACCTTGCTGAATCTGAATCTAGAGGAAAACACAGCATTGCCAAGGGGTTTCAAGGCAGCTTTGTGTGACCACTCTGTGTTCAGGAGGCTAGGCTATATAACTGCCTTGCTCTTCTTTCTCTTTTTGGCACAGCCCCCACTCTCAGTTAGCTGAGGGTGAGCAGTGCCGCTCCTTAAAGGTATTCTCGCAAAGATTGTGTTCATGACACAGCGCTGATAACCAGAGACCCACTAACCCTCATCATCCATCCTTGGAACACAAGAGCACCTCTGTGTCAGCGTGTCCCAACAGCTGCCCTGGGTATCTTATAACCGCTCAAGTTCTAACTGTTTGGACTGAACTCTAATAGTGACTCAGATTACATGAATTTACACCTCACACTAAAAGAAGAACCTGCCTCTAAATGAGGGGTATAGATTTGAATTTCCAGTGTGATCTAAGAAAAGGCTGCAAAAGCTACTATTTTTTTTTTTTTAAAAAGAAGGGACACTCTGGAAAAAAGAGAATATTTATTTACTTTCTTTGCTTCATCCTCACTTTGTTTGGGGAGGTATTCTGTATGAGTGTATATACTACATGTTTTGCTTCTAAGTTGTCACCATAAAACATAAGAATGATGCTGTGATTATCATTTCCTTAAGAGGCACTCCTGCAGGAAATTGGGCTGCAAGAGAGGACAAGTGTGCATTTCCCTAAAGGAAGTGCTTGTAGAAAGCTAAATCTGGGAAACAAATCATGGAAAATGTGTAAGTAGACTTCTGGCCCTTTGCATTTGAGTGGTGAGATAGTACCTTCGGTCCGAAGGAGAGTAATTTCTTTTAGACATAATCCTTAAGGCATGTGAAATATTCAGGCTTAATTTTAAAACCAGCACCTACCTTCATTCTTCCCATAACCACTTTCCCTAAACCACCCTGACCACAGGCACATACACCACAGCCACCAACATCGGGAAACTTACAAATGGGAAAATTGAATTTCACTTAGAAAAGGAGTATTAGGAATCTCCACGGATTTAAGCCTTAAATATTGTTTCTAAGCAAGCTCTGGTGGGTTTTTGTTTCTTACCAAAGAATTGACTTCTTATGTTAAACTTTGCTTGTATTATAAATCATAATTAAAATCTTTTTTCCATGCATTTAAAAAATGCAAAAACTTTTAGCAATAAACAGGAGATTTTATTGGGGAGAAAAATGAATTAGAGATTTTCAGTTATTAGCATAAATGATATAAAACATCTTTCTTTGTGGTATTGTTTAATAATATAATTTATATACTTGAAATAAAATAAAATGGAAATAAACTATTCCCTAGCTTCAGAGAGCAGAATATGGTCTCAGTGACACTTTCCAGGTCTCCACAGTGCCATATAAAGTGACAGGAAGCAGGGAGGTGTTTCATGAAATATGTTAGTATGAATGTCAACATTAGGTACCAGAACTGAAACACTTCCTGAGCACTTTGTACTGTAGTAATGTTCTGTACCTGCCTCAATCTGAGATGTCTGAGACTCAGCACCTTTGGAAATCCTTTCTTCCCATCCAAGGTTGTGATGAAGCAAAGAGGGAAGGCACGTTGCATTGAGTGCATAGAGTGTGTACATCCTACAGAGACACTCGGAGCTCTCATTGGATCAGGAAGTAAATGAGTAGATCAGTAAACTTTCCTGGAAACCATTAATGTTCATCTCATTCTCACTAGTCTGCTGCTCTGTTCTCTTATCTGTGGTCCCTGATTCTCTTGCCCCACCTACATAAGCCAAACCATGCCACCACCTGCTCAAGCGCTCTGCCAGCTCATCACAGTGACTAATGAGCTGCTATGAGATCAGGGACTGGCTGCCTCCCAAACCCTTCGCCTGCCACTGACTCCCTCCGTCACATAGGCCTCCTTGCTGTTTGGTTGCCTCAGGGTCTTTACGCTTGCTGCTGCTTCTTTCCAGAACACTCTAGATCTCCCCAAGGCTTTCCTTCCTGTGTTTGCTTGCTCAAATATCACCTCCTCACTGCACTCTCCACCTGCCCACCTCCAGTTATCATTCTCTATCCCTTTCCCCTGCTTTATTCTTGTCCCTAGTATTTCTCTTCTACGTCAGATTACATGTATTCATCTGTTTATTACTATCCCTCTCATCAAGATGGAAATTCCCTGAGGGTAGAGCGTTTGCCTGCAGAGTTTAGCATTGAGGCCCCAGTGCTGGGAATGTAGGAGAGCAGTGAGCATTTGTTAAATGAAATGTTTTCTGGTAGTAAGCTTGAATACCAGCCTCCTTGGGACTTTTTGTCCTTTCTCCTTATGTAGTTGAACAAAAAACTGTACAGTAAGTATCTCTTATTCACCAACAGGAATTACGGTGACATAAATGATAGAACTTGAAGGGCAAATAGAGATTATGTGATCTACTAGTTTTCGACCTTTATTTTTACAATGCCAAAGCACACGGTGTTGTTTGATACACTTTTGGGAAAACTTCTCTAAGTAGTCCCTTATTTGTTCACTCTCCTCCACCAAACAATAACCAACCCCACCCATTATCACTCTAAGAAAAGTATTGTAATTATTTGTGATCATTACAACTATTAATCATGCCTTAGTCTAGCTCCCTAGAAGCAGACCTGAGAGAAGGATTTGGGTGCATGGGGAATAGTCTTTAGGGAAAATCTGTAAGAGAATGAAGAGAGCAAGATAGGGAAGGAGAAGGATCCACAAGGATGTGGTCTTAGGCAAAGTCTACCCTTGGCCTGATGCACAGGGCTCACAGGGCAGAGCCATCCTGCCCTTCGGGAGGTCCAGGCTAAAGTGCCCTATGTCACTGGCCATAGGGTTGGGGCTGAGGGGTAGGTGGCTTTCCAGGCATCTCTCCTTGTTCTGTCAGCCAAGGATAAGTTGCTAGAGAACGACTCAGATGTGAACACTCAGCTATATTACTCAAACCAGCCAGGGTATGTGTGCACTGTCTGGTCACAGAGGTCTGAATGGGTGATACCAATAGCTTCCAGTACAGAAGGTTTCTCAGTAATGTTTACTCACCATAGGTTGCAGCAGTAGTACTCAAACTTCAGTATCACTTGGAGGGTTGCTTAAAAATACACATATACCATGGGGCCTCACTCCCAGAATTTCTGACAGAATAGATCTGGGTTGAAGCTTGGAGATTTATGCCAAGGAGTTCCCAGGGACTGCTGATGCCAGTCAGCAGTTGGGGATGAACTTTGAGAACCACTGGGTTACCACATACTGAAGATTGCCTCAAAGACTTTCTCAGACAAAAGAAACACAAATCTTGCTCCAAATGGTATTGGAAGTATGGAAGTAACACACATCTTTACTGAAACATTCTTGAAAAAGGGTCAGGGCTGCATGTCCAGTACAACACACTTAGCAAACTCCCTAAGAAATCATTCTTAGATGTTGCCCCACTCTTCCAAGTTTCACTCTTCACTGTAATAACCACATCTCCCTCTGGGTTATGAAGCATTCACTGCATGTTAGGTAAAAGGTGGGCCAATTATTTCTGTCTCCCATTCCAGAAAATGTTTTAGAGTGCAAGACATTTCTATAAACTTAACCTTGAATTTGCTTTTACTTACAGAGAAACAAGCTGTTTGTAAATCTTTGTTCTACATATATTAGGAACAGATTATTTGTGATCCATCTTACAGTTTATGGAAATAATACAGATACAATCCCAGCCTATGTTTTATAGACAGTGAGTCAGAGGCACTAAGGGACGTAAAGCTTTTAATGTTTTACCCCAGAGACCTTATCTTTGAAGTTTTCCTTCTACCCTCTCCTCCTTCATCCTTATTCCTCTTGATCTTGATAATGAGGTGGTTTTAGGTATTAAGGGGTGTGTGTGTGTGTGTGTGTGTGTGTGAGAGAGAGAGAGAGAGAGACAGAGACAGAGACAGAGACAGAGACAGAGAGACAGAGATTTCTAAAATCATGCCTAAACGAAAAAAAAAAATGAGGAAAACTTTATAATCACATTAAGAACTGGTCCAGGAAAAAAAGAGATGGTACAATTAGATAATTTTATTTGAATGGAGAGTCTAGCAAATAATTATCCACTTATTGAAATATCAGCCTCAGGGCTCATCAGAGGTTTTATTTTATTATTTTATTTTATTTTAGCGTATTATGGCGGTACAAATGTTAAGGTTATATATATTGTCCATGGCCCCCCTCCCCCCTCGAGTAAGAGCTTCAAGAGTGTTCATCAGAGGTTTTATTATTTTTTGATTTTCCCTTCCCTCGCCCCCGGAACTTAATTTAAGAAAATGCCTTTCAGAAGTTTATATTTAAAAAGATGCCATTAAGAAAGAAAGAAAGAGATAGAGGGGGGGGAGGGAGGGAGGGAGGGAGAAAGAGAGAGAGAGAGAGAGAAAGAAAGAAAGAAAGAAAGAAAGAAAGAAAGAAAGAGAGAGAGAGAGAGAGAGAGAGAGAGAGAGAGAGAGAGAGAGAGAGAGAGAGAGAGAGGAAGGAAGGAAGGAAAGAAGGAAGGAAGGAAGGAAGGAAGGAAGGAAGGAAGGAAGGAAGGAAGGAAGGAAGGAAGGAAGGAAGGAAGGAAGGAAGGAAGGAAGGAAGGAAGGGGAGAGAGAGAGAGAGAGAAAGAAAGAAAGAAAGAAAGAAAGAAAGAAAGAAAGAAAGAAAGAAAGCAAGCAAGCTAAAGGTTTGCCAGTAGTTTTTCTGTTTAGAGTGTGGAATGCAGCCCTCGAGGTGTTAGAAGATAAGTCACTGCCAGTGGAATGGGGTAAAGGCAGGAATAGTGTGGTTGCCCAAGCAGGCTGACGTTCACTTAGGTTTGGATCACTGGTTAGCAAGGTCAGTGAAACATGTACGTCAGAGATTAGCAGTCCCAAATGCCTACCAAGGCCAGGCATTAAGCAACAGCCAGTGGGCCTGAGAAACTCAGAGCCTCGCTGCAGTACCCTAGACAAGGCACCTTCCTTCCTCTTCACACCTAGGGGGACTCACACCTAGTCCCAGGGGCTAAAAGAGAAGCTGGCTATCAGGGTTTTGTCCTGCAATGTTATAGTGTAGCCACTAGTTTGCAAGCTCTGTGTTAAATGCTGCCATACCCATGCCCCTCTCCTGTCCAGTCTCTGCACCAAGCTCCTTTTCCCTGTTCTTTTGAAACCTGAATGCCACTGCTCTCAGATTTCACTGCCTCCTATGGAATCTTACCATTAATTCTTTGAGCCACTTATTGAATGTATATTATTTTGTGAGTTCTGTTTTTATCTGAACTTGAAATCATTGTTAAAATGTTTCTATGTATGTATGCCCAACTAGATCATAGGTCTGTAAACTCTTTGAGCACAGTATCCAGTCTCCTGTATCTTTGGGTTCCTGGGCGGCATTGCTGGCCCACACCCAGGTAGTACCTGCAGCGCGGCAGAGGTTTCTGTATCCTCACTCGCATTCAGTCCTTAGCATGGCCTGGAGATGAGGAAACCAAGGCTCAGGCCAGGCTGACTTACCAGGTGGCCTAGTCTAAGGGACGGGGCTGGCACTGGACTTTGATTTTGTGACCTTTTACTGTGCATAGATTACAGCATCTTTGCCTGGTAAGTAGGGATTTTGAATGATGGATCCATGATTGAGTATTCAAATTATTTTGTGCAGATTGCTAGACATTCATTTTGTAACTTTTAGGAATGCTATTTGTTACAGGGGCAATACCAACAGAGCAGCCAGTAGGTGAGATCTGATTTTAAAAAAATCTAACCTACCTCCTTTTAACCACAAGTAATTTCATAAGAACAGATTCAACTATGTTTTACAGCCAGATAAAGCATATTGTGTTTCATCATACAGAGCTGGAAAGCACCATATACCTCACATTATATATTATACATAGTTGCTTTTCACTGTAATTTGTTGTAGGGTATTGCAGAAGCTTCCCGAGGCATGATGCAGTATGGAAGGAAAACTGCCAGTTGCCTCTGTAGAGAAAAAGAGAGTTTAGAATCATATAAGACTTGCACTGAGTATGAAACCCTTGCTTCTAAAGACATGCTGTCCATGTAAAATGAAAGTATATTTGTTTCTTTTCTTGTATTTATTAGAACTACCAATTATATGCTATCATTCCAAAAAGGGATATTGAATTCAACATTTCAGCATTTAGCCTTTGAATGTGGCTCAGGGAAGGATGGAGTCTCTTAACCTGGGGTGGCAGGTCCCCTGGGGGACCCTTGGCTTATGCAAGCCTCACATCTCCCTAGAGTTAAACTTAGGGAGCAGACTTCAGAGGGTGCTGCCATGAATTTATTCTTTTGAACCCCTTAGGTTTTCCTGCCTCTGAATCTTGGGGAGATCCCATAACTCTTTTAGTGACCTAATAATAAAATGTCCCTCACATCACTTTTAGTCACAAGATGTGTCTAAAATGTAATTCATATGTCAACACAGTGAAATAATAAAAATCTCTGAACTTATTTTAGAATGAAAGCTCCTATTTTTTCCCAGCATGGCCCACTTCAATTCAGAAGCCTGCAGTGCAGGGTGGAGGAGGGGCATGTGGTTGGCTTCTGTCCAATTTCCTTACCTGTCCCTTATCCTGCACCCCTTACCCCACCTACCTGCCAGGGGAGGGACCCAGAGGAGTGGACACAAGGACAGGAGAAGTCTCACCTGACTGGCGTTGGGTGGTCTGGTGTAGACCCTCTCTGGAGTGGAGGCTGTCACAAGCTGACTCTTCGCACTGTGCTTCTGTGGATCACTGTGGGAGGTTCCCACTCAGAAAGTCCCACAGCAGGTTCCTTGGCTCAGACAGAGCCTCTCCTGCGCTTGGCCTGCTAGCATTCCCTCAGCCCTTTCTGAATCCTGTAGGCATGGTCTTTTTTTAGTTGTCTTCTGCAAGTCTCTCCAATGAAGCTGGGGGGCAGGAGGAAGCACCGTAGTCCAACCATTTCATACCCCTGAGGTAGGTGTTAACAAAATCAGTTTTCACAACTGCCTTGCAAGTCCCTCAAAGGTGGTGTAGACCCACAGCCACCTATTTATTTTGTATTTAACCTTTGGGCCTTAACCAAGATAGAGGTGGACATAATATCCTGTAGCACGTGCAAATCCTACTCTGCACGTAGGCATCTAGCCATGGTCACTTTGAGTATTGGTCTGGGAAGTGTCAGTTGTGTGTAGAATTGTTCAAATTATTTATTCTGTTTCTTTCCAGCCTCCACCTTGTCCACTGCCCCCCTCACCCTGCCCTTCCACCACACCATGCTTTATATTTTGCTTCATATTTTCTTCTCTCTTTTGGAAAGGAGACATTTCAACCATGTTTGAGGACATCATTTCACATCTACCTTCCATTTGCCATGTAGAAAACTATATGAAGTTGTTAAATTAAGAAAAATTTTAAACTTTATGTCACTTTCCATGGTGACATTCATTAGCTAATATTAATTATTGAAAACGAAACAAGAAAGAAACATAAGGAACATAACTATTCACCCTCCAAAAAAAAAAAAAAAAATTCAAAGGATCCCCTGAGATGTGTCATACACTGAGTTAAGTGTCTCTAAAAATGGAGAGCTATAGTTCTGCTGCAGTTTCTGTTTAATCTCCTAGTTTTGCCTGAAGCCATGAAGTCGACCTCACAACAGAGCCTCTCTCCAGCCCCTCCTCCCCAAATGAAAACCATGTGCTTGTGTGGGTTTTCTTTGTTTTTCTTTTTAAAGTTCCTCTTTATTATTTAATGAAACTATTTAGTAATGCACAGGTCTTAAATAATAGGGTTCACACTGGCTGTTATCAATTAAGTCTTATGTTGCATTAACACAAACACTTGTTCTCAGAAATGAATTTAACTCTGGACATGTTGAAGGCTGATTGTAAAACCCTGGAGAAGCTAGAGCCTCTTTGAATGTTTGCAGGTTCAAATTATATGATACATGAAAATAATATGTATATGAAATACTTAATACTTGCACATCTCCTACTCATCTTTTTCTCCTTCCATGAAGGCAATTAATTAATCAGTCTAAACTCCCAGTCACAGGTAGGGTCACTTCTGACCCTGGTTTAATGGTAGAAAAATCTAATGCACACTGGGGTTCTATCACATTCCAAAAATCCAGATGCAAATCACAAGTCCATACAATAAATGAGTTGTGGTGTCCCTGCCTTACTCTTGCCAGGAGTTAAGGTTGTTTAAAAAGAATTACAAAGGTGTGACTTGGATTCTAAAAATCACACTTTTTATTCCACTGAAACAGAATTAAAAAAAAAATAAAATCTCTCTTTATTCTTAAAACAGACCCACTTAGTTCGGATAGGTCATTCTTGGTATCTATTCATTCCAGTTTTGCAACAAGTAATGAGCACTTTATGGTCAGTGCAGCAAACACAGAAGAGGTGTCGCTGTAGGGTGGGAAGGGGACTTCATCTGTTCAATTGTGACACATCTAGCCTGCTTTTCCTGCCTTCTTATATAGCCCCTTCTCCTCTTCCCTGGCATCTCCTTCTCCTTCCCTTCAGGAACCCAGTGTCTGTGACTGCATGATGAAAGGAATGTCACCTGTGGCATGCTCCATTCACCAACTCTCCTTATTTTCCACAAAACAAACAAAAAAGCTCAACTCACATTCTCCAGCGAGGATGCTCTCACTAGGAAAGCAAATGAACTAAAGTAATTTATAGTTGAATGTAATTGGCACTCCCCTGAACTCCAATTTTCTCTATATATTAATATCTAATTTCAAGCTGGACACATATCCAACTGGATATTTTCACCTACAGCTGCTCAAACCCAACATATCTAGGACTGAGATTACCTCTGCTCCTCTACCTATGTTTTCTATCTCCATGGATGGGCACACACATTCTACCAAACTACAGGAGAGATAACCAGCCCAGGCTTTTCCTTGTCCTTACCTCCATATTCAGTTTCAAAGTCCTAATTCCACCTCCTCACTCTATTTTCTGGCTCCTTTTCAGTTTCTTTTGACACCCTCACTGTAGTCTCCTGCTGTGTGCTTGTGAAGCTATCCCAGTCCCTGTACCCCTAACTCTGCATCAACCGTGGGATCCTTCACATGCCTCTTCCTTTTAGTTTTCTGCCTTCCCCCACTTCCTCCTGGACCACTGTTCCCTTCTTTGTTCTATGGCGCCCCCAGTGTACCCCAGTGTACATCGGTAAAACAAGGTTTGGATTTTGTAGCACTTGTTATTGACTTATCTTTCTTTCTCACTGCCTGGTGTTCTGAGGTCAGAAACATTTTTGTATTCATCTGCTGGCCATTAGTATCTGGCACAGAGGAGCCACTATTAAGTGTTGTTAGTTGGGCGCATTGACTGGACACTGACATTATAAAAGATAAACATGAGAGCTCAATTGATGAGCTGGGTGGGGGTCATGTCCCCGACTTTAACATATTGCTGCACCGTGTGGAATTTTGCTGAGTATTGAAGTAGGGAGAGTTTCCAGCACAGTTCTCCCTGCTTCTTGATTCCAGGGGGCTAGAAGAATGGCCATCAACAATGAGGAACACTAGCTTTTGGTTTGCTGGGTCCTAGGATATAGAATGTGACTGAGCAGTGAAACCCAAATGGGTGATTGGTATTTAACCCCTAAAACTATAATCTCTTCAGAGACTCTAAACTTTGACATCAAAACCTTAACTCATGCCAAAGTCTACTTTTGTTTCTACAAATTTAATTAATTGATCAATGAATAGCTAGTAAATGTTTTCTTTAAGACACTGAAATAATAGGAATGAGTAATGTTTAAACAGAATAAGCTTTAAATATGATCTGTGAACACAAAAAGAATTATTCAATAAGTATTATTAGGGTAATTGGCTAATCATTTGTGAAAAAAGTAATTTTTTGAGATTACTTTTGTTAAATATTTAAATGTAAAATATAATAATAGGAGAAAGCATAGGTGTTTGCCACATAAAATTAGAGAAATCATGACCATGACAGCCAATGAAGACATCATTTGACTATATAAAAACCAAAAACTTCTGTGTATCTATTAAATACAACCACAGTATATAAAGGCAAATACTATATTTTATAGAATTTAAGATATCAATACTATATTTTATAGAATTTAAGATATCAATTATAGAATTTAAGATATCAACACTGTTTTATAAGTATCAATAAGAAAGAAAAAAATACCACCATTTAAAGTACAATATGCCATCAATTATAAAATGTGACTTGATTTCAGAGACATTAAATGTATAGGAAAAATGTGCCTCTTGTAATCAATAAAGTATAGTACCAAACTAGGAAAAAAAATATGATAGAAAAATGTCTTCTACTCACCTCTAGTGGGAATGTAATTTGTTACAATCTTTCTGGATGCAATTTAGTAGTTATGTACCACAATTTTTAAAATATGCATCCTTTTGACCCAGAAATTTTACTTCTTGGAATTTAGGCTCAGGAAGTGATCAAGAATGTGTAGAAAGATTAAGTTACATATTTGTTCATTGCCATAATATTTATAAAACCAAAACATTGGAAATGATTTAAATGTGCAGAAATCAGTGATTAGTTAAATAAATGATAGCATATTCATGTCAGGACACTATTTTCAGTATTTAAAAATAATACTGTAAATGAAGAGTAATTGCATGGAAAGATCTTCACTGTATATTTTGGTTCCAAGAAAATATCTATAGACATAGTTATAGATACATAAATGTGAATATACTGAGAAAGAAATCTGGAACTAACTTTATATTAGAAGTGGTTACCAAGTGTGGCACATAATGTGAATTTCATTTTCTTCTTCTTTACTTAAATATTTTAGTTTTTAAAAAAAATGTTATCTATAATAGCACAATAATGAAAAGTTATTTTCTATTTAAAACAAAAGATATCCCATTAAGATTTAAAATATTACTTGACACACAGTAAGGGAAGAATATAAGTGAAAATGTTTGAAATAAAAATAGGAACTATGCCCTTGATTTTGGTTATTTGTGTAAAATTATATTTCATGCAAAGTAATGAGCATTCTAGTATAAAAACTAGTTTCTTTCATTTTATTGCTACTTCGATTAATAACAAGTCAGTTTCCTTTTTGTGTCTCACCTGCGTGTGAAGACTCTAATCCTGCAACCAAATCCCACAAAACCTTGTCAAAAATTTCAGAAACGATTTTTGAGAAGTAACCAGGCACTTAAAAATGAACACGTATGCAGTGTAAGCTGACCTTGAGTGTCACATTTTAACATCTGTTTTTCATGTTGTGATACTTATTTGAGATTTGGTATTATTAAGTAATGAGGGAAATATCTTACTGTTACCCTAGGTAACAGGGCAGTAACTTGAGGCTGATGGATTGGCATGCTTTGTCTATATAATGTAATTCAAATAAAGTCATAACATTTTGGCTATAGCTTTCATCTGTCAAGCATTTATATATTTTTTTGTCTGATAAATGAACTGCTAGGCTTTCTGACTGGTTAATAATAGTCCAATAAAAAGGGAGAAAACCAGCTTTTGACCTTCCATTTAAAATTGCTATCAGCAGTTTGGAGATTTAGGTATAGATATGAACATTTTAAAGTGATTCTGCAGTGGCATTTTTGTTTTTTTCAATGAAGGAACTTTGAATGTCTTAACTCAGCAGTCCCCAACCTTTTTGGCACAGTGTTTCCAAGGACCAGGAGGATGGTTTTGGGATGATTCAAGTGCATTACGTTTATTGTGCAAACAGCTCTGCTATTGATAATCTGTATTTGCAGCTGCTCCCCGGTGCTAGCATCACCGCCTCAGCTCCACTGGAGGTTGTCAGGCATTAGATTCATAAGGAGTGGGCAACCTACATCTCTTGCATGTGCAGTTTACAGTGCGATTCGCACTCCTATGAGAATCTAATGCTGCCACTGATCTGACAGGAGGTGGAGCTTATGTGGTGATATGACAGGATGCGGAGCTTATGTGAGCGATGGAGAGCAGCTGTAAATACAAATGAAGCTTTATTTGGTTGCTGGACAGTCACCTCCTGCTGTGTATCCTGGTTCCTAACAGGCCACAGACTGGCACCAGTCCATGGACCGAGGGCTGGGGACCACAGTCTTAAATAAGACTTATTGAAATGGATTCCACACACTTATGCCCAAACCAGTGTCTGCACTATTGCCACAAACCCCGAGAACAAGTTCTTATAATATCAGAGGTGATAAAAATGTTTATTTATAGTCTTTCCTTCCGAAGAGTATATAATATAAAATTTAAAACAACAGATATGAAAGTAGATCACTTTGAAAGAGTAGTTGAAAGTAGTTCCTTAAGCAAGCAAGGCTTTGGAGATTTCCTATGCAATATTCCTAAAATGCAAATTTCATCATGCTGTATGTTTAAATTTTGTAGCATCTCTTCATTGTTCCTAGGACAAATTCCAATGCCCCTGACGTAGCTTACGAAGCCATATGTGATCTGGCACCTGTCAACCACCCTGGGTTATCTTTCCCTGTGGACCATTTTCTATCCTTCAGGGCATTGACTGTACCATACTTTCTGGCATATGGGCCTTTGCACATGCTATTCTTTCTGAAACAGTCTGGCCCTTTTTTTCTCTTCCCTGTTCCTCAGTCCTCTGTATCCCAGTCTATTTCCTGTTGTGTTCAAGGCTCTTTGCTTCATCTCTAATTTATTATTATGCCTTAACTCTGCTGCTGTTCTAGCTGTGTTGTACCTAGTGTCTGCATCATGTCAGCTTCTCCACTCCTGACTCTGATGCTCAGGAACTTTCAGTTCAGCTTGTTCTTCCTACTTCGGAATCTTTGCCAATATACCAGTGGAAGCCAGCCCTGGAGAGCCAGGGGGCCTTAAAATGCGTGGGACCTCTGTGAGCCACCAACTCAAGAAGAGCAAAGCTGAAAACTGGGTCAAGCAGAAGGCTGTCAAAGTCCATGACAGAAAACTCAGAAGTTGAATGGGGTTCCAAAGTGGGTCCACACCGAGGGTGAATTGGGGTAAACGTGAGGCTCTGATGGACAAGGTGATGTGAAGGGGTGATAAAGCTGGCTGAAGTCAAGAGGTGCAAAGACTACAGCAAGAACACAGCAAGCTCAGACGACGCGTTGCTTACTAAGTACCCAGAGCACACACGATTCTGGTGTGACAATCAGACTTAGATTCTAGTCCTCGCATTGCCAGACCTTAAATTTCATGTGATTTTAGAGTTACATGGCCTTGATTAAGTCACAAACTCTCTGGGCCTGAGTGTTCTTATTTGTCAACTGAGGAATTTGTCAAACTAGGCATACAACTATCCAGAAGTACACAGGGATATATGGCAGGGGTTCACAAAGCAATGGAATAAAAATGCCACATTTCCTTGGATTAATTTTATATAACAGAGCAACTTTAAACATTGTTTGTTTGTTTGTTTGTTTAATCCGTAGAAAAATGGATGTGCTGTGGAGCAAATGAAAACTTTGAACACAGTTTTATGATGAAGCATCAGAATACAAAGACATCCTATTCACAGTCAGTCCTCTGTAGGCTTTTCCCCCAAATCTCTGGGGAATCTCTGTTTCCTCCTCTCCACTATTTGGGGCCTCTCAGTGGACATGCATGAGAAATAGTGACTACAGTATTACCTTGGCTTCTTCCAGCTTGAACAGAAGTTTAACAAAATAAGATTAGTGTAATATATGTGTTAAATATGAATGTTTGCTAAAAACCTTTGAAATAAGTCTTTAAAAGTCTTTAAGTCTTTGAAATAAGTAAATAATAACCTCAACATGGCCAATTACCACTTATCTCTGTCATGTTTTTGCCTTTTGAGTGTATATATTTTGTAATAAAATGCATCTCTTACCTGTCATCTCTGAAATGGGACAAAAAGCTACGTGGCATTTTGACAACATGAAAAAAGATCTATAGCTCGTTACGTATAAGATTTTAAAACCCTGAACTATTTTTTCTAGGTTCTACCTGGATTTATGACAGTAGGAATTTTTTTTCCTGGTCTTTCTGAGCCTTACCTTCCAAAGCACAGCTAAGGGTAATTTTTCCAAATACTCAAACAATAAGGAAACAGAGTCTGGTGACAGTAATTGGGATGTTTGATGTGTCCACTCCAGTGACTCGTTCATGCAAGAGCCTAAAGTAGGCAGGTTCTGGAGCCAGTCTGTAGCAGCTCTCTTCACTCTGAGGATGTGTTGATGGATTAAAGCAGAACTCAACAGTCACTATCTGTTCATTGCTATGTAAATGAGTACCCCTGGATTTAAAAAGGGGGGATGAATCTCAGTGCTGGGAGGTAACAAACAAGATTAGCATGAAACAGAGCTCCCATTTTATACTATATATGTTTTTATACGATACTATGCATTTTATACTATACTATGCCTCATTAAAATGACATTAGTTCAAGTTGCATTTTGTTCGTTTCCTGAGATGTAGTATGGATTTTCTTTACTGTGTGTTATGTTTAAGCCCTTGAATAGTTTGCTGTCTGCAACAGGGGTGGCAGACAAGGAATGCTATCAGAGCATCTCACTGTGAGACATAATGGTGAAATGCTGCAATGCATGGAATTTTATTTGGGACTGCAATTTAATAAATGATGGACTATCTCTAGGTCAAATCTAGTCCAGATCAGTCACTACCATCTGTCACCAAGCTACAGCCAACTGGCAGCTGGTTGGTGGCCATTATGAAATCCATTAGTAATTTCAGTTCATTTCTTAATTAATGGACATACTTATGCACGGAACATTCCATAATTGACCATTTTCTTAAGTGGCTTCATTCTGTTCCTATAACCTGGACGTTCTTTGCCTCTGAGGAGTATATCTTCTAGTTTGCAGTTGCTACAGTGAGGATAAAGTTTCTTCTATCCCTGTTTATGCATGTGTGTACAATCTGTGAAAGGATGGAAGGTTTTGAAATTTTGTTTTACATAGCTTGAAGTTGAAAATATGATTCCCAATGAGACTTCTAGAGTTGGAAGCATTTCAAGAATGTCCTTTCATGAGGGATTTTAGTATTGCATACATATATTCTGGTCCCAGATGAAAGAGGTCTTATAGAGCCTTCAACTAAGGGAAGAAACTCTATCCGTTTAAATATGAGGAAAGCTGGCCTGTGTTTAGGCCATTTTCCCAGTCATTTTTTTTTTTTTTTTTACAGATTTGAATGATTCCATCCACCACAAATTGACAGAGTTGAGGACTTCCTTTTTGGGGGTTGCCAACAAGCACATTTTGCTACCAGTAAATTCTCCTAAATAATAAGTACAACGAATAACAACCAATTGGGGAAAAAAATTATGCATAAAAAAGGCTAACAGCTGTGAAAACAAAACAAGCATGCAGCTCTTCAATTTAAAGAAATCCTAGCTACACTTATACTATAATGTAGGGGAGTCTCTTGGCAGAGTCATATTTTTGCTCTATTTTTACATAATAAATACACATATAATCAAGTGAAAATAGACCTTGGTGCAGTGCTCAGCCATTCCCATGCTGTGACGATGTAGTTCATTTAAATGCTCCTTGGGAATGTTGGCTCATTCAGTGAGAAAACAGTCAGTTTTAGACCAAATATAGTCAATTCCAAAAAGCAGTCAAGCCAGTTGCATGAAAATAAACTTTTTCACTTCTCCACTGGTTGTTTTGGAATCACACTGGCCCAGACAGAAAATGGAATGAGCATTCTAAAACCACATGGTTTATCCATGGTAGATTTCTTTTATTATTTTTTTATTGATATATAATGGTTGTACATATTTTTGAGAATACATTTCTATATAGTGTTCAATACCTATATAGTTCCTCTCTAAGATGAATTATCATGTTGGTACTTCTTTTTCCCTACCACATCTTTTCAAATTGTCCTTTTGAGGTGAAGTATTCTTTCTCTGTCTCTCTGTCTCTCTCTCTCTTTTTATTTGATCAATAAAATGTCCGCGTGACACATTGAGGCTATATCCTTCAATCTGATAACATTATTTATAAACCCTATAAATCATAAACAACATCTGCATTCTCAAGTAATGTTTGCCATCTGAAATGAATCTACCAATAGTGCTGTGTAAGAGATTTGCTTCTGAGATCAGCTAGCCTGGGGTCCGAATAGAGAAAGCAAACTGGCAGAGTTTTGATGAACACTTTTTATAGGACTATTGGAACTTTAAGCTAACTAAATGCCTCCATGCTTCTGAAGCACTCTGAAAATGGGAGGCCTCACCATTTCATAAGCACATCAGGTATGTTTCCATGAGGCTGAACCTTAGGCATTCAATTAGCCTTGGGTACAAGGTCTCCAATTTTAGCAGGAAGCATAAGAGCTGGTATCTTGGCCCTGCCATATCTTTGTGACATTTGAAAGTAACCTAACTTCTCTGATTTCAGCTCCCTTAGCAGTTGATGCAAATTTGGAAAAAGGTGAGGGCCGTGGGAATGGCTGGTTAGGTGCCCACCCCTGGCGGTGCTTAGCAGTTTTCTTCTCCATTTCTCCCCAGAAGGCATAGGGGCTGTGGCTTTCTCTTCCCTTCTTCTTGCTTCTGTGTGCAGAAAGGTACAAAATGCACTAATGCATTGTTTCCTCAACTTATCATTGAGCACATGACTGCTTACCCTCTGGAATGTTCTGTCTCCTTGAAGTCACAGTACTCTAAGAGAGAATGAGGTCTATTTTGTTTTAACAGGAACAGTTTCTAATTCCTTGTAATGCAGCAGTCCCCAACCTTCTTGGCACCAAGGGCTGGTTTCATGGAGGAAAAATTTTCCACAGACAGGGGCCAGGGGAGGGGGGTTGGAGTGTGTGTCGGGGGTGAGGAGCTCCGGTGGCTACGCAGCTGTTTTCCTAACAGGCCACAGACTTGTACTGGGCGGCCCGGGGAATTGGGGACCTTAGCTGTAATGTACCCCTACTTCTTATTCTGACTTTCAATTAAATCACTAAACCACTGGAAATCTCTATTTGTTTTTAAGACTAACTTTTCACTTACAAAAAAACCCCCTAAACTATGACTTTCCGGGGAGTGCTAGAGTTACTCGTTTCCCATACCTACCTCCAGTTAATTCAGACCCATGTTGAGGATATTGCACCTTAACCACTGTGTACCACAATTGTCTGCCTACTGTTTGCATCTGCATGACACGGGTTCCTATTCACCTCTATGCCGGTGCCTACCACCTACCAGGCATTCAGACTATTGGTTGAATCAACAAATAAATCAATATTTATGTATTTCTTGTCTATTTCTCAAAAGGATTCAAGGCAGTTTATAATAAACGCTGAAACAGAGCAATAAAATTAAGATAAGAAAAAAGAAGACCAGACACTGTGTGAAGAAAATGAAAAGATATGATGCCAAGGGCCAGGGTCTGGAATGAGAGCATTTGAGCAGCAGACTGAAGTCTAAACTAAGGCAAAAAATGAGCATGTGATTGCCTATATTGTTCCCTTAATCTGAGAATATAAAGTATACAAGGGGGAATTCTTCACACGGAGCACTAGCAACTGGGAGGACATTGCAGATGGCCATTGCCACATCTGACCCTATTTGTGTCTATCTGGCATTCGTGGCCATTTCTCTCTCCTGTTAAGAAGATCTGGGGCTGACTGTGATGTCCTGGAATCTGAGATCCAAGTGCAGCCAGTTGGTTACCGATCTCTTCTCTGAAGTCGGTACAATGCAATTTGAATATGCATTTTATATATGTTTTATAAATATATACTTACATATAGCTATATAGAAACAAGTTACGTGTATATTTATCTCATGCATGAAAGCTAAATTTCTATTGGAACCAACTGTGCATCTTTTATTTTTTTAAAAAGACAAATTAGAAACAGATAAGACATTAACAAACATTTCTATTTGGTTTGGGAAAACAAAAAGGAAAATCCTTTTAAACATCTATTCTGGACCACCGTAAAGGAGGCCTTTGCACTTGCCAGTGGCCCATTTTCATCTCCATGGAAAAGCTCTAGAAGTACTCAGTGTAGTTGCGAGTGGAAATGCTGGACTAGAGCAGGGCTTTCTGAGACAGGAGCTGTTGTGGAGCATTGCAGTCGGCCTTGCTTTCTCCTCTCGGGGCTGTGCATCCAGTAGTCTTCTCATGCAGTTATTATGTTACGTAGATTCTCGCTGCTCAAGGTGTGTTCCTGCAGCGTCAGCATCACCTGGGAGCTCCTTAGAAACGCAGACTCAGAAATGCAAATCTAAACCAGTTGTCTAGGAGATTCTTATGCCCACTGGAGTCTGAGAAGCAACGATGCAGAAGATTCTTGATTTCGAACGAATGAATGAAACACGTGAGACCTTTCTTTAGAGTATGCTTTTACAGCTATGTATTATCTGAAACTATCTTTGTAGAATCCCGATAGCCAAATGATACAATGCATTTTCCATCTAGCAGAGAGAGACTGGCTTAGAACCCTCGCCCATTTTTAATCTTTTGAGTTCCTGCTTCCTCGATTTTCTTTGTGAAAGTTTTTCTTTTTAGAAAAGACCCTACCTGTTGTGTAGTGGCCAGGATAACACATTAGGGGTCATAAAAGACATTGAGCAGTAGGGACCTCTAGTTTTCTTTACTACCAAGCCTTCCAAGCTTTTTTTCCCTTTGCTTTCCTCTCTTTTAACTATTGAAATTCACCAGAACATTCTGACATTTTGTCCCCATGCTTGGCTCATAAGCTCCCTCCTAGTGGTAATCTCTAAAAACCTTATATAAATTGTTTAGACCTACCTGAAAACCCTGTTTTTCAGCAGACTTAATGCAAGTCTCTAGTTCACAGAATCACTGTGGTTTTGATGAAAGTCCCAGAATCTTTCCTTGGAGAAATCAAATTTTTCCTATTTCTACTGCCTCAAACCCTCTTATAGCCTTGATTTGCAAGGATACATTTTTTTAAGTCAAGGTATCCTCCAGAAAGAGTGAAAGAGCATAGAACTTTATTGAGAGGGATAGCAGTCAGTTCCTGGCGAAGTAATAGAGAACTTTGCAATCAGGAAGGCAATAATTAGAAGACAGTACAGATGGGAATGGACAGCTTTGGCCCTGGCACCAGGCAGCCCCAAGTCAGATCCCAGCTCTGCCACTTAAACTGGCTGGGTGACCTTGGCAAATTAGATAGCACCTCTTACCTCAGTTTCTTTGTTGGTAAATTGGGGCTAATGGACAATGAAAGGAAATGATCTATACAAAATACTTGGCACAGGATTATAGATGCTGACTACCACCAGGGCCCTGCACAGTCAAAAATCTGTATGTAACTTTTGACTCCCCTAAACTTAAGTAATAGTGGCCTACTATTAACTGGAAGCATTACTGATAACATGAGCAGTTGATTAATGCATATTTTGTATATTATATGTATTATATACTGTATTCTTACAATAAAGTAAGCCAGAGAAAAGAAAATGTTATTAAGAAAATCATAAGGAAGAGAAAATATATTTACTACTGATTAAATGGATCATCATGAATGTTGTCATCCTCACCTGCTTCATCATGAGTAGGCTGAGGAAGAGGAGGAAGAAGAGGAAGGTTGGTCTTGCTGCCTCAGAGGTGGCAGAGGTAGCAGAAAATCTGCACTTAAGTGGACTCACCCATGTTGCTCAAGGGTCAGCTGTATTACCTAATGTATGCTAATCTGCATACCTCAGGTACTCAACACTTTCTTAGACATTTATAAAGGTCAACGTCTTATACTCCAGTGTAATAACTCATGGAGAGATACTACATTTGCAGGAGGGTGAAAGAAAACCAGAGGTTCCACAACTGAGTTACCAGATTTTTTTTGGAGGGCATCAGCAATGGGTTGTCTCACCACCCCCATGAGGATACACACTGCAACTGACTAGGAATAGGAATTTTTATGTGAGGCACAAGCTTGTTCATCAGGGCTGGGGTTAGTATCCATTGCCAAAGGACCGTGCACTAAGAAAACAAAGAATGATATATAAACAAGGCACAACACTTACATGGCAGGTAAAAGATGAATGGGGTACTTACCCAAGGCTCTAGAGACAGTACTGTGAGTGATTGAAAAGGCTACACTATTATATTGTGTTTGGAGAAACAGGTGAGGCCCCCATGGACTGTCAAATAGTGAATAATATATTAGTAGAGGTGGTATCGTGTTATTGCTAGTGATTCCTTTGCTCGCTGTTAGCTAAGGCAGTAACTTTTTCTCCATGCAAGGATTTCTTGACCTGTGAGATTTCTTTTTTGCCTTACACAGTATACTTTTCCACACTTTGTACAAAGGTGTCATGATTTCTTTAGTAGGAAATCTATTATTATTGTCCCCTGGAAGTTATTTTTTAGCTTATCCAAGAGATATAAATTGACTTTTGCATTTCTAACTCACAGTTGTTGGTTCCCTAGTCTTAGCTGATATAAAGCTGCAGCATTTTGGAAACTGTTTGCCAAGCATCCTTCTTCATCTTCAGCAATGGAATCTAGCTCACTGGACTGTTCTCTCTTGTAAGCAATTTTTGTTTAGGTGAGTCCCAAGTCCTTTATAGTTCTTTTCCATCACATACCTTTATTTATTGGCAAAAAAAAAAAAAAAACCCACAAAACTTTTTTGTGTTCTTCATAGCTGATATTTGTGCTGAGGCTAGAAAGAAAGAACCATATCCTTCCATTTAGGCATGGTTTCTTCCAAATTAACCATCCAGTTTAGATTAGAGCGCAGCTTTTCAAACTTTGGTCTTTGGCAGTATAGCTATCAATGTGATGTAACCTTTTTGCCTAGTTATAGATGCATGGGTCATAGAGTTGAAATGTTTAGTTACTATAGGCAGAAAGAGAATTTGCCTACTCTAGGAACGTTGTGGTTCTAAATGTCTATGTACAAAACATGAGAGGTATATAATTTCCTTTCTTTTTTTCGTCTTAATATTTAGAATTATCTTATTCATTTGAATTGGTATTCTATATTTTTATTTAGTAGCTTTCTTATGTTAAATAAATTTGTGAACACAATTTTAATATTTCCTCAATGTTCTATTATATGTTTGTATTATTATTTTTTATCCTATTTTTGGACATTTAGGTTATTATCAATTAGTGGTACAAAAATGCTGAAATGAGCACTTTTATGCATAAGGCTTTTTCCTTTGTTAAAATTATTTCTTTAAAACAGAGTCACAGAATTAGGATTACTTGGTCAAAGGATACATTTTAAATTTCTTTGTATAAACATTGACTAAACCCTTTTCAAATAGATATGGGAATGTATGCCTTTACCTTTAAGGTAGAAACTATATGTCTCTTTTTACCCTTGAAAATTTTGTTCTTATTTAAGAATATACATGTTAACAAATGTTATAAATAGATGGTATTTTACTATTGTTTTAAGCATATACTATCTTGTTTGACTTTGTTTAAGATAGCTTTTCTTCAGTTAAGTAATTTCGTATAGGACTAAATTGGGATTAAAGGAAAAGAGGAGTTTCCTGAAATACCCGCCTATAGGAAAATAGGACTTTACAACTATATATTTTTTACCTTATGTAAGTAAGATGCAACATCTCAGAATATAGCTGTCTCACTTGAGTGCTGTTCTATAGGTCCAATCTGTGGGGTTGCTACCCAAGGGAGACTTCTTGATAAATATGGCTTTAAACAACAAAATAATAACAATAGTAACAATAATCCCAGCTAAATATATTTAATGCTGTGTGTCAGATGCTGTTCAGGATTTTATAAATATCCATATTTATATGGGTAAATATAAATTTGCCTATTTTATAGGCAAAAGGTTATCTTAATAACCTTTGAAACAGGCAAACTTCCCATTTACAGATTTTTAAACTGAGTTGGGAAAGATACTTGCCAAACTAAGCAGTTGGCAAGTACCTGAACTAGAATTTTAACCTAGAAAGTCTGACTCCAGAGCCTACACTCTTAGCCACTACACTATGATGCTATTGCATTCTCTTTTAGTGGTATCCAAACTAGATCCCACTAAATAGTTTATTCATATTAAACTCCAGTCTATGTAGAGATCTTTTACCTCCTTGGTTAAGTAATGCTATTTACTGCAAGTTAAATCAAATTTATTAGCACTTGCTATGTGCCATATAGTGGATGAGCACTTCAATGTATTTGTTTTTTTTTTACCCAACACTTAATACCTATGTATTCCAGGTACTGTGCTAGAAGCTAAGGATATAACTGACTTTTTTTTTTTTAAATCAGGCACTGTATGTCCATAGATGATTAGAAACCAACATGATGAATGCTTTAATGTTTGCAGGATTAGGAGAGGAAGCACTGATAATTGCTCTGGGCTGACCAAATAAAACTTCACAAAAGTCATGCCATTTAATTTAAATAGAGTTTTGCAGGATGCATATTTGCAAAGAAGATAACATTGGATATGTGTGTGTTTGGGGGGTGTGGGGTGGGAATGTATTAAAAGCCAAAGAGGTTTGAAAGAGTGTGATGTTTAGGAATCTTCTACAAGTGTTTGACGCTACATTTGGGTGAAATGAGAAGGGGGAAAAACAGTCCAGGGCAAGAACACGAAGGATTTTTGTCTATGCTAAAAAGTGTGGATTTTATCCTGTAGACCAAAGGTCACAGCTCAAATACCTATAGGTGCTAGGCAGATGAAGTCTACGAGTGGATCAGGCTGGGTGACCAGCAGTAGGCAGTGGTGGGCCATGTGGAACGCAGGAGGCACATGCCATAGCTGAAGAGAAGAGCTGCCTCTCAGCTCGTGTAAGTTGGATCCAGGGATTCCAGACTCTTTCGTTTTTCATGAAAATTCATAAATCCAGGTTTATATGTGCCATCTCCAAATTTTCAATCTTGGCAATGAAGATTGAAAATGATTACAAAACATTGTGCAAGCTAGTAAAAGCATAAACGGTGCTTTTGGACCGCTTGGGTGGACCCACTGCTGTCACAGAGGGGCTATGAAGAACACCAAGCAGGAGAACGATATGGTCAGATCTGAGCATCAGAGAGTCCACTCGGATGGATTGTTCTTATTTTTTAATCGACAAAATGATATGTATTTATATTGTATGATGTGATATTTTGGAATTTGTATACATTACAGGATGGCTCAGTTGAGCTAATTAAGATTAATATTTACATTACCTCACAAACCTATCATTTTTTGTGGTGAGAACGCTTAAAATCTACTCTCTGAGCATTTTTCAAAATGTAAAATGTTGTTATTAACTATAGTCCCCATGTTGTACAATAGATCTCTTGAACTTATTCCTCCTACATAACTGAAATTTTATGCCCTTTGACCAATGTCTCCCAACAACCCTTCACCCCTTTACCCCCTGGCAACCACCATTCTACTCTTTACTTCTATGAATTCAACTTTTTTAGATTCCACATGTAAGTGTGATCAGGTGGTATTTGTCTTCTGTGCATGGCTTATTTCACTTAGTATAATATCTTCCAGGTTCATCCATGTTGTCATAAATGGCAGGATCTCCTTCTCCTTTAAGTTGAAGAGTATTCCATTGTGTATAGACATATTGCTTTTTTTATCCATTCACCCATTGACAGACACTTAGGTCAGTTCCATATCTTGGCTACTGTGAATATTGTTGCAATGAATGGACAGGTGATAGGACTTGGTAAGGAATTGAACTTGACTGAGGAACAAGGGTGGTAAGCTGTTAGAAAAAGGAAAAAGTCAAGGAAACTTCCCAGGTGTAAGACATGGGAAACTGAGTGAAAGGGAGTGGCACTGGCTGGCAGGGAACTTGGGACAAACAGGCTTGAGCTGGGGTGACAGTGAATTTGGGAGGACACTACTGACCTTGAGAATCTCTTAGGGTGTTCAGGTGAAAATATTTTAACTTGTATAATTTTCTTAACAAGGGTACAGGTAGATCATATTACTCCAGTTTTTAACAGTGCAGAAATCAAAGTCTAGAGAAGTTAAAAATATTTTGCCCAAAGCACAATTCACTATTGCAAGGATGTGGAAGCAACCCAAGTGCCCGTCAAGTCATGAGTGGATTATTAAAATTTGGTATATGTATACAATGGAATATTACTCAATTACAAGAAACGACAGTGATCTAGCGCATCTTATATTTTCCTGGATTGAGCTTGAGCCCATTATCCGAAGTGAGGTATCACAAGACCTGAAGAATAGGCTCCACTTGTACTCGCCATTAAATTGGCACTGACTGATTAACACTATGATGTTCACATGGTAGTAATATTCTCCAGGGATTAGGGCATGGGAGTGGGGAGGGGGGCGGTAAACTCACAACTAAAGGACATGGTGAACATTGTAGAGGGGAAGGACATGCCTCTAAGCCTTGCTTGGGTGGAGCAAAGACATAAAATGTAACCAAAATGTTTGTACCCTCATAATACCCTGAAATAAACAATGATATGTATTTCACCCAGGCCCTCTCATCTGATTAGTGGCAGAACCAAAATTGGTAAATGTTCCTCCTACTAGTCAACACTTTCAGATAAGACCAGTATCTTTGGAAATGCCTTTCAAATGTTCGTCATCTCCTTATTTTAGTTTCTGAGTACTCTTATGTTGCAAGAAAACACAGAACACTCACAAATTACGCCTTTAGACTTGAAGGAAAAATTTGAGAAAGTCAAATTAAGAAGTCATCAGAAAATAATCGAGTCTTACAAATGAACAAAAATAGTGAGGATAATATGCATCTGCAATCACATGGCCCACATCCGCATGAAGCAACAACTTGTGCTTGAGTTCAGGTAATTTGTGGAAACGAATCACTAAGGTAGAAAAAAGTTAAATTTATTGTGAAAACAGTATTTGGTTTTAAATATCTACCAGGTTATTGAGAGTAGAAAAAGCTAGTTAAAAAGGGTACAAAAACAAGATTAAAACAATAATATTTCTGAACAAAAGTAATCACAATAAAATACCATGTAGCTGATGTCATCATATTGTTTGCTGCTCAAAATATTCCTGTCTCCATTATGTAGCAACTCTGATCTCATTTGGATTATAACACTGGGAATTTGGATTATAACACTGGGAAAGGTTTTTGTTTGATTATTTTTTTGGCGGGGGGGCCTATTTGTTTATATAGGGATGCATGAATTAAATTGAATATTCTGGATCACATGCTCTCTGAAGGCTTTAAGTGGAAATTTCTCCTTGCTTCTTCTGGCTTCTGTTGGCTATAGGCATTTCTTGGCTTGTGGCAGCATCATTCTATTCTCTGCCTGGCTGGTCACACTGCTGCCTCCTCTTCTGTGTGTCTGTTATGTTCTCTTGTCTCTCTTATAAGGACACTTGTGATGGCATTTAGGACCCACCATAATAGTCCAGTATAATCTTACTATTTTCAAATTCTTTTTTTTTTAATTTTATATGCAAAGGCTCTTTTTCCAAATAAGGTATCATTTACAAATATCAGGAATTAGAACTTGGTGTCTTTGGATGGCCATTAGTCAACCTATTACAGACAGTACACAGTGTGATTTAAAGACTAGGCCAAATGCAAAGGGTATTTGATCACAGGGCTCAACATTAAGGAAAGTCTTCACTGTGAGCAGAAGCAAAATGTCCAAACCAGAGTGGAAGTGTCAAGTGTCAGTCCAAAAGACAGAGCAAGCATGGATGTAAACAGAGAGACACACTACACAGGCAGAATTCAGAAGGCATGTTTCCCATGGTACTCAAGCAAGGCAGAGGCAAGAACCACTTTGCTGCCTGCTCCGTTGAGATGTGATGGTGCCATGAATATCTAGGCTGAAAACTGTGTCTCTAAGGTAGATTGATGACACGTGATTGAATTATGAGCCAAGTCAGCTGGGAAAACAAATATGTGTGAGAGAGAGGCTCAGGCTTAATCTCGACTGGGTTCATGTCTCTCAGTTTTAGGTGCTATGTATTAACATCCCTACCCCTCTGCCTCACACCCCAACTAATTCAAGCCAAAATTATATATACATGACTCAGCCCTTTCTCACTGATAAAATCTCTTGGTGTATCCAAAGGGTCACTTGCCCACAAAGTTATCATTGACCCTGCTCATGCTTATCAATAATATCTCCCCCATGCCTGGTCACACAGGCTCCTTCCTAAAATAGTTCTTCTTATCGCCTGCCCTAGAGCAAACATGCATCTGCCTGCAACAAGTATTTCCCCACCAACACAAATTCCCATGAAAATCAAATAAAAATGTAAATTGAAAACACAGAATGTATTGAATTTTAGAACCATCACCTTAATGCTTTTACATCTTAGAAACATGTTAATTATCACAATGGTTCTTTCCTGTCTTAAACCTGAGCACATTTTTTGAATAATGAATCAGGTGCAGGGAGGATGTAGTGTGTGGTGTCCATGATTTTTCTGTGGCCACAGGACTGCCACGTGATTGCCTCCTGGGTGGTTATGGTTCTCTAGAATGGCTGACATAAAGCAAACAAATGATATTGCTTCCTCATGGGAGAAGGCTGAGTAATCATCACATTTATCAACTGCTGTTCTGCTTTGTGGCTGTTCGGATATCTTGTGTGCCACGACATCATTTCCTCTGTGGTTTCCTGATGCTGAAAACCTTTCCTGGTTAAACTTGTATCAGACTGTATCAAGAGTGATAACGAGTCAAACGTATTTGGCATGCATGACTTCATGAAAGAAGAAATTGTTAAGGAAGCAGATGTTAATGCTTTGTTACATCCTGCTGTCCTTCATATTTCTGTGGACATACTAAAGGAAAGCTTTGCCATGCCAAATAAGGAGATGGCTTGTTGCAATTAAATCCCAAAGGAGATTTAATTTCCATAGAATTTACAATACACTACCATCAAGGAGACAAAGAATAAGGCCTTCATAAAATATTACTTGCATCTTACTATACCTTGACCTTCTTAGCACTTGCTTCACCAGAAGAAATGACAAATTGCTAATGGCTATCATTTGCAATATTCTTTGTCCCCATCTACTCTTTCTCCTCATGTCTGTGTTTTACCCAGATCAGGAACTGGAATCTATTACAGTGGAAAGTTGTACTGAACACTTAAGAGACAGCATAGTGTGTTGTAAAATTGTAGGCTCTGCTGTCAGCTGTTTCCCCTCTACTCATTACTCAAGTCATTTTACCTCCCTTAACCTGTGTCTTTATATGCAAAATAGAGATAATAGCACCATTTCACTGGGTCTCAGTATGGATGGAATGAGCCAGTGCGTGCAAATTGCCCGCTAGAGAGTGGGCCGGTGCCAAGTACTGTCCTCTCACACTCAGCCTGTCCTTTGTCCACATTCATGCTGCTTAGACTGTCTAACTCGGACATATCATTTAGAAAGCTCTGCCCACTCGGAGTCCACACACATATTTTTTGTTATGCTATATTTTTGTCCAACTGAGTTTTTTCTCCTTGCACTCTTTTGTTACTTCAGTCCCTGAAAAGATAGAATGGCTGGCAGTGATCCACATTTAAGTGATGACTTCTTCATCAACAAATGAACATTAATAAGGAAAACGTTTACTTCGATGGCTTCTGAAGAAGATCAAGAACTATTTTGTTAAATAAAGTAGAAAGCTTCTGCCTCTTAGACTGGACTTCCAAATCCTTGCCTGGAATCTCCAGATTCTCTGGGGAAGAGAGGGCTAAGTCCAGTCAGAAAGATGACACATTTACAACCTCCTGACCTATTCTTAGGGCTAATCAAAGCTCACAGTTTTCCCACTGGGCAATTAGAAAATTCCTAAGAACGAGGGAGTTATTTGGTTCTTGCTAAGTGAAGACATGGCACGCAATCACCCTGCTGGCCACCGCTTGGAATGGTGCCTTTCATAGAGCTTCGCAGGACCCGGTGCTGGAGGGGAGAGAATGCTTTCCTAACTTTCAGCAAAGTCTGTTTCAGTGATAATTTATTAATAATTAAAGTTTCCAGTGCCAATAAGGATCAAATTAAAGATGTAAGCCTGGAATTCTAATATCCTGACTTTAAAGTTCATAAATCACCTTTATATTCCACTGGATTCTAATGTATTTACTCATTTATTTAATAGTTTTTGTTTTTCTTATTTCCTGGGCTAATTAATCTTGGGAAAGGTTGGAGCACCAAGTTAAGTCCAAACAATGTGGCTTAAAGAGGATATGGTGATATCCGGACAACCTGTTTCTGACAATATGGAGGACGACATGACCAGAGAAATCCTCCTTGTACAAAAATAGTAGGAAAACAAGCATACAACGAAGCATGCAGCAGATACTCTTTGGCTTAGAACTTGGACTTTATGGGCCATAAGAAATAGGGACAGAACAAAAATCCTGAAGTCCACAGTAGATAGGAGATGGAATAGAAATTTCAGAATAAAGTTTGGACATCCAAAAGTCATCTTAGTAGAGGAACTAGGTGAAAAAAAAAATGAAACAAAAAAGAAAACAAATTTTAAAATCTGCACTGAAGGTGCAAAACAAAGAAAAAAACAGTAGAGATTTTGGCCTGTTTTGACTTTGGCTCTTGCAGGAAGTATATAAAGAGAAAATTGCCTATAACATGTCCCTGGCCACAAACCTACTGTCCTGCACATAAGGCAATAGTTAATTCCACCTGGGGTCTCCAAAATCACCAAGCAGAAAATTTAATGTGGTCCCATTTTGGTGGTGCCCCAGAGCACTTGGAAAAAGAAAATGCAAATCATCTCTAGATAAAGCACGAGTACACAGCAAAGTGAATAGTAGATTACAGTGGAAGAGAGAATTCATGATCTGGTACATAGATCTAAATAAATTAATTAGGATTCAACCCAGAGAGACAGAGAGAGAGAAAGAGAGAGAGAAAAAGAGAGAGAGAGAGAGAGAGAGAGAGAGAGAGAGAGAGAGAGAGAAAATGTATGAGAAAATATTAATATAAGAGAGGCAGAGACAGAGTGATCACATCTAACATGTAACTAGTATAGTCTCATATATATCTAGTTGGAGTACCAGGAGAAGCTAGAGAGAATAGGTACAGGCAATATTTGTACAAGATGAGTAATTTCCCCAAATTTTGAAGCCATAATTACTCATATTCAGGAAGTCCTGAATACTAAATATATTTTTTGATGTTTCTAGTAGCACTTTATTTTTTTTTTTTAATTTCAGACTATTACTGGGGTACAAATGCTTTGGTTACATATATTGCCTTTGCACTGCCCAAGTCAGAGCTACAAGTGTGCCCAATGCCCAGACATCACACACCATACCCATTAGGTGTGAATTTATCTATCCCCTCCTCCCCCATCCCACTTGCCTGGCACCCTATGAATGTTACTTCCATGTGTGCACTTAAGTGTTGGTCAATTAATACCAATTTAATGATGAGTACACGTGGTGCTTGTTTTTCCATTCTTGTGATACTTCACTTAGAAGAATGGGCTCCAGCTCCAACCAGGATAGTACAAGGGGTATGAGTTCATCACTTTTTTGTGTGTGAGTAGGACTCCATAGTATACATATACCACATTTTATTAATCTACTCAGGTATTGATGGACCACTTGGGTTGTTTCCACATCTTTGCAATTGTGAATTGTGCTGCTATGAACATCTGAGAATGTCTTTTTTATAGAATGTCTTTTTTCCCTTTTGGGTAAATACCTCAGTAGTGGAATTGCTGGATCAAATGGTAATTCTACTTTGAGTTCTTTGAGGTATCTCCATATTAATTTCCATAGAGGTGGTACTAGTTGCAGTTCCACCAGCAGTTTTGTGTGTTCCTATCTCTCTGCATACATGCCAATATTTGTTGTTTGGGGACTTTTTTGATAAAAGCCATTCTCAATGGAGTTAAGTGATATTTCATTGTGGTTTTGATTTGCATTTCCCTGATGATTAGAGATGTTGAGCATTTTTTCATGTTTGTTGGCCATTAGTCTGTCTTCTTTTGAAAAGTTTCTGTTCATGTCCTTTGCCTGCTTTTTAATGGGGTTGTTTGATTTTTTTCTTGCTGATTTTCCTGAATTCTATATAGATTCTAGTTATTAGCCCTTTATTGGATGTGTAGCCTGCAAATATTTTTTTTTTATTCTGTAGGTTGTCTGTTTGTTCTCGTGATAGTTTCCTTGGCTGTGCAGAAACTTTCTAATTTGATTGGATCTCATTTATTTATTTTTGTTGTTTCTGTGATTGCTTGTGGGATCCTCTTCATGAATTCTTTGCTTAGGCAGATGTCTGAAATTTTTGCATGAAGAGATGCGTTACATTAATGGCCATGATTGTTCTCAAAAATGATAAATCTGAGAAATAATGTTAAGAGAAAAAGCAAGTCAGAGAATACATATACCTGGTTTCATTTAAATAAATGTTATAAATTCAGGACTAAATAGAGTATATACATTTGTAGTACAAGTAGGAAAAAAAACTAAGGAAATGATTCACAAAATTCAGGAGTGATTATTTGGGGGTGGAAGATAGAGGGATTGGCCACACTTAAGACTTTAAGTATTTTGGTAACATTGTGTTTCTTAAGATGGGTGTTGGGTGTATGGTTGTTCATTTTATTAATACTCATTAAACTATGCATATATGTTATAATATCTCTTTGCATGACTAATAGTCATAACTTTTTTAATTAGAGAAAAGAGGGAAAAGACTATGTCATGTCCATTCAAGACAGAATAAAGTTTAGTTATAGTAATTCTTTTAAAGAAGAAAGAAAACCAAAAATATCAGCTTTTAAATCTTATCCCCATCATCTAAGTAAAGTTAGGGGCTTACATGGCAATTTTTTTCACGAATTTATGTTATTTTTGCATTTTTAAGTGCACAGTTTTTAGAAATAGCTGAATTAACTTTTTAATGTATTATTGTAAGTTTTGCTTTCAGTTATACAACTTTTCAAATATCCCTATTATGCTAAAGGAATGTCTAAATTGATAAAATCAACAATATAATAAATGAGATTACTCCAATGTTTTTTGCTTTGTAAGATATTATTGCCTATTTTGGAAATAGTTCTCTGAGTTTTCCTAACAAAGATTTCCATGATTATTTTTTTCAATTAGGCAGATCCCTTTACACCTGTAAGTGCATGTGCCCATTGCTCCTGCTGAATCTGTAGGTTCTCTTACTTGGCTTTTCTTCACTGGTAATGACCATGGTCCTCATAGAGCTTCTCAGCAGGTCTCTGGATTGTCTTTACATGTTTGCAATATCTATGCAGATCAAGATCAGCTGCAAACTGCTTTAGGAAATTGCAAGGCAACACCTGAACTTAATAGTTAACCTCTTAAAAATGAATATATTTTGAAAATTCTGAACTCTAGGGATTTATTAATAGCTTAAAACAAAGAACGTGTTCCCCCTACTTCTGTAAAATAATAAAACTAGAAGGAGCCACCTGCTACTCACTCAGTTAATTTGATTTAATTTAAAAAGTTCAATAAATATTTATTGAGCATCTACCAGATAGTGCCAGATAATGTTCATGGCACTGGGCATATAGCAGGGGACAAAACAGATATTATTATGTAATAATAACAGACCAGTAGTTACCACTTAATTTGAAAGTTTCCCTTACAGGGCTGTAAGCTTCTTGAGGGCGTGACCTTGCTTTTTCTGCGACCCATTGTTTCCTCAGCATTTAACAATGCCTGGCACATTAATATGTATTTAACACTTATTATTAATTATCAGTCATTACTGTCAATACATTAGTGTTTATTGCATGAGTGAATATACCCCAAAGCCACACAGTTGGTGCTTGGTGGAACCAAAGTTTGAAATCAGTCTTTTAACAGCAGTGAAAATTGTCTCCATCTCTCATGAGCATACTTTGTACCAGGGCCTATGTTTTACACTTACCCTCTCAGTCTTCAAAAGTTCCTTAGGAAAAGATACCATTATCCCCTTTTCCCTGATGAAGATTCTGAGCCTCAGAGTACTTAAGTGCTTTGCCCAAGATCACCCGCTGGGTCTGTTTCCTTCAAATCCTGAGCAAGTCTGGGCGTAAATCCTTCCTCTTTTCACAGCCTTCCTGTCTGCAGTGCCTGGGTATCCTTGGCTATCTACAAAGGAGCCGCTCAATTATTAACTAATTGGACTGCATGGTGCCATGCAATCCATTTGGCTGATTTTCTTTTCCCACTGAATTAACTAATTTGTTTTACAGAATTGACTATATCAGCTAGTTATTTTATTGATAAATCACATTATGCTTGTCCACTTTTTCTTTGACTGTCTCCAACTGCCAGGAACCTGGCTTAGCTCTGAGGGTCAGACACACCTAAATTATAATCTAAGATCAGCCACTTATTAATTGAGAAATCTTGGGCAAGTACTCAACTTCTTTAGGCTTCTGTCATCTTATGAGTAGATATGAAGATGATAATAATTCCTACCCAGTCTGGTTAATGAGAGGATTAAATGAAACAACCCTTTAGTTCCTAACACAATGCCTGACTCCTAAGGAGTTTTGTTGAGCAACAGCTGCTATTATTACATTTATCATTGTTATTTTTAACCTTAACATTTAATTTCAATATCATCTTTGTTCTCTAGTCTTTACTGACCTCCTTGACATAGGTCCTTTAATTTTCTTTCAAGACACGGAGTTACCTACTTGCTCCTTATTGGATGTTGCTCATTCATTATGGAGCTTATACCGTGTTATAAAATTGACTTAGTTCTCTTATTATCTAACCTCTCTTCTAATTATAGACACTTTTACTGCAAGTCCATGCATCCTTTTACTGCCAGCTCCTTCATTGTGGCCAGCATATAAGTGCTCTATGATGTTGTTGAATTGAATTAAAAGGTCACATCCCTATTCACAGTGAATGGATAGGTCAATTCTCTTTCATGCATCATCGTAATGCCATTAATGGTATTACCATGACAATGTAGTCTTTACACGTATCATTTGTGTTTGTCCTTTCATCTCTTTTCATTTGAATGTGGCTCTCTTGCTTTCCATAAAGATTTTCACTGTATATATAGAGGGTCTCAATTTTTATTGTTTGTATTAATACTATTTTGCTACTGCTATATTACAGACTTTTTCTTCTGCCATTCCTGCCATAGGACTTTATAAAAAAGACTTTCTTATTTTCACTTAAACTTTTATTTCCTGCGTTACTTTAAGGTATACATTTTACTCTTTCCCCCCATCATTAATACATTACCGTTTGACTCTATCATTATGCTGTCAATCTGTAAAACGCTTGAGGAAGAGAGACCTTATTTTAAATAGGCCTGATACTTTGCTAAAGAGGTTGGTGCACTGTCTACAATTCTATTCTTGTCAAGAATAGGCTTTTGAAATTTCAAGGAGAAGAAATGGAATTTAGAAGAGCTACCATACCATGAAAGACCTAAGAAAGATAAAAGTAAGAAAAAAAAGAGTAGAAAACAGTAAAACCCAAATATATTGCCAAATGGACAAAATTCACTACAGAGTTCTAGAGAAGGTCCCTACTTTATTTTGAAATAACTCAGTATGCAACAAAGAATTCTCTAAATGGTCATATTGAGAACAAGGCATGAAATTCTCTTGAAGGAAAAATTGCAGTTGAAGCTTCCTGAAGATTGGGTTCCCGGTTTATTACTGGTCACCAGAAAGTGAAACATTTTTAAATTGAATTTCTAGGTGAAGGTGATAGAGATTGGGGTGTTGAGGCTAGATGACAAAAGGAAAAGGGAATTTTCAGTAATCATTCCCAAACTAATGCTATACAAGTGGTGGTGAGCAGTAGTATCTCCATTTCCAATTAAGTTTGGATGAGACAATATACCTGAAGTGAAACAGGAGAGATTTATGTCAGAATTCAGACAGAATTCCTGGGTTCTGAAACCCGCCAATATGTACTAAGCAGAGCAAGATTTGTCCCACAAACAAGGCTGGGGAGTTTTCCAAGGTTCCAAATCTGTAGGCAGTATTTCCAGGGATAGCACTGCCAAGCCCAAATTGTTCTCCGGGATAATCTGACCTGACTCACAAAGAAAACCTATGGAATCTTATTAACTTCAGACTTTCCACATAAGGGTGGGTGGCAACCAAACAGGGGAATTAGTTCTTTCTGAAGAAGGGGGGCTCAGAGCAGCCCCTTTTCCTCATAATTGTACACCTGCTACAGCAAATGAGAAACTGCAGCTAACTTCCTTTGCCAAACAGCAGAAGAATGTATATTTTTGCTTAAAACTGAACAGTTTCCAATGCAAAGGGAATTGATAAGGTTAATGTTTTATATTGGAAATATCCTGTATAGACGGCAATTGGCGTAGGGGTGAGGGAAACTGCTTCCGTGGAACATTTCAATCCCCTGCTAGCTTTTGCTTCACAAAACTTTGACATATGTCCCTTGACCTTTACCAACTACCCTTTCACGTTTGACACTTAACGTTTGCTACATGATTAAAATGCAGCGTTAATTAATTTCAACACTATCAGTTAAGTTATATTTAGCTGAGAACACTCACTTTTGTCTTTCATGAGTAGCACTGCAGTGTTATTACAGAGGTAGTCAGGAGGGCAACAGAGATACGAGGAGAGAAGAATGATTCAGTGTGCAGATAATTGTTTCGAGTGAAATTTAGCTCGGTATTTTTGTTCCTGTCCTCAGTAGAACTGAGATTTAGCACCTCCTGTTGGCATTTAGCCCCCACCCCCACATAGGAGGAAGCTGTGCTGGGCGGGTGCTGAGAACGAACCACACCAGAATTAAATTATAGCACAGTTCTAACATTGGCAAGAATTTTCTCTGGCCAGCTCTTGGGTACAAACCTGGTGATCCCAAAAGAAAGGCAAGGCATTTCTAAAAAGGATCTCTGTGTGGCGTGGCATCACTCTCGATGAAGGAAGTGGACATAGTTGTTTAAAGAGCATCACCCCAAAAGTGGACCATTCCCAAAGAAAACAGTGGAAGCCAGAATATTCAGCCAGAGCAGGATTGTAGCTCTATACTTAAAAAGTCACCATGAAGTTGTCTTATTGATGATTTATTCCATAATGGGACCAAAAAGCTCACTAGAAATGGATAAAACCCAAGGAATTTGAGCTCTTTCCTTGAGTTTTCCAAGTAAGAAAACATTTTTATTAGTTTCTTTATCCCATGCTCTTTTGCTCTGCCAATAAATTATGGCAAGAATGTAGATATACAAATTTTGCTATAACCTGAAGTTCAAAATGCTGTAGAACCATTGCAACTGCTGTTCTTTGGGTTGTTGGCATGAAATTGTAGTCTGTAAGTTTACTATGCCACTAAAATACTTGGTCCTTAAGATACATGTACAGAGCAGGAAGAGAGAGGCCTTCTACTTGGTACATAACGCAGGTGAAACACTATGTATATGGGAGGTGCCCATAAATGTCTTACTGAGAATCTAGTAATAGACGTTGGATTCTTTGAGACAGTACACTAAGGTAGCTTTCATTTGTGAAAAAACAACAAAACAAAATGAAACAAAACCAAACCTAAAAAACTTTTTAGCATTTTTATTTGTATATCACAGAACATTTTGCTTCTAGTAATTCAACTTTTATGTTCCAGAATTTGGTTTTCCATTCCCTCATCTCATCCTCTACCCATAGTTGGAGGGCACTACAGATTTTATTTTCCTGCCCATCCCCCTGGGAAAAATTCCAACTTCCACTTGCCAGGTATTTAAGTAGCTTTATTTCAGTAGTCAAGTGACTCGGTAGCAAGTCACATTTCTTTTGTCAAGCACTGGGAGGATGTCCCTGTACTGGTAACTGGCTTTAGATTCTAATCCTAAGCCTGGTCTACCTTATGTTCTTGATGGGGTGCCACATACCCATGTTGGTCCCACTGTGTGAGAATGTAATCAGCGCGCTAGGACGGGGTCTCTGGCTTTCTCACTCTGGAATAGTGGAGCCCTGTTTCTAAATTCTAGTCTTATGATTAAGATCTAACTGCCATTGAAAACATCCCTGGTTTCAACTTCCCTGCTCAAGCCTCTGGCCTGAGCCTCCTCTGGGTTCCCTGTCACCTGGCTCTGGTTATGTGCTTGTCATAGCAGCCCTGAATCTTTCCACCTCCAGCAGTCGCTAGGCCTTCTGGGTACGCTGATCCACCCTTCCCACTGGACTGGCTCCCCACACCTTCCACCCCTCAGGAGCACACGCGCCACCCCAGCCGGCTCTTCTGTTCCAGGTCTGGTTCCTCCCACCCTGCCCTTCTGCAGTTGACCTTGGCCAAGTCCTGCCATGAGGTGATGCAGGAAATGCTGAACTTTAGTATTAGGGAAGCTCACATAGATGAAAGAGGGGACATCACCTGCTATATTTAGGAGCAAATAACATTTCTAAGAGTGGGAAGATTTTATAGAAATGTAGATTTCTAGTCCTTGAGTCTTCTAGTCATTTTTGGCTTCACTCAGTATGTCATAAGATGAAACATTATTTTTAACTCAAATATTTACTTTCAAATGAACAGTTTAAATATCTCTGTGTTTTGCAGTATCTTTCTTGAATGTTGACTATGAATAGGTAGCTGCTCATATACCTTGAGATGAAAGACAGTTTTATTTTGTAAACTATTTTTCTCTCTGTTTTTGCATTTTAAGGTGTTGCACAATGGCCTCGTCATGGAGATGAAGCATCCGACTGTGGGGGAGATTTCAGTCCCAGGTCTGAGTATTTTTTATATTTTCCCCAATGCCTTTCTTCACTAATCGTCCCATATGCTGTGTACTACAGGCAGCTGATGATCCCCCAGACAGCTTGTCAAGACATTATTGAAACTTACAATTTTGAGATAAAGGAGACCCCTAGGACCACATTGACAAAAATGTATGCTGAGGCTACGGAATTGTGTCCTAGCTCTAAGGAATGACTGCTGGCCTCAGTGACAAAAGAGATGCTTGTATTTCTTAATTCCATTTTGTACTATCATGTGCTCACAAAAGTACATTATGTAATTATCAACAGGTAGATAATAATAGATATGGCAAATATTAATAAATTTAGTGTAGTTCAGCTGAGAGAGGGAAAGAATGCCAGGCAAGATAGAAGTGGTGCCCAAGGAAGGTTATGCCAGTTCAGTCCAGGGTATTTTCTTTCAGAACAATGATTTAGGGTATAGATCTTTGCTTTGCAGATCAAGAAACTAAATGTTTACAGTAAACCCAAAATAGATTGAATTTTTGTAAGTTGCTTCACACTAAACTAACTCACCAGAGACTGCTGCCTAAGCCAAATTGTCAACTTTTTCATTTCCAGAGGGAATTCTTTTTTCAGTAATCAGTAGCCTCATGCCTACTCTTATAGCATCCTATTGGGTAGTTCATTTAAACTGTAGTGAGAGCTTATGATCAACATATTGCTCCACCACAACCACCACGGACTTTATTTCTCTAGTGATCATAAAATTACCATCCCTCAGATCTGTTGTTTCTCCCTTCAGCTATTGCTGGAAGAGCACTCTACTTCTTGTTCATTGTTTCCCTGTTTTCTAGAATATACTCAAACCATGCGCTTATGTTTATTCTTTTCTTCTGACAGAGGACAATGAAATTAGCTAAGATGTAACTTTTATCGTTATTTTTCCTGATCACCTTGCTTGGAATTTGGGTGTTCCTCAAACTCCTCAGTCACCTCAGTCAAATTGCAATAGAGCATTTACTTCTACAGATATCTGCTCTCATATACTGAATAACTGCTACTGTTAATTTTTATAATACATAGAATCTAAATATAAGATTTGGGGTCCGCTTAATAATAATCTTCCGTAACCTACCAGATAATGATCACTGGCATACAAAAAGAATAAGAAAAGGGAAGTATGAGGACTGAAGTGAGTAGGAAGAGAACATTCTGATGTACAAGAGTATAAGAAACATTATACATGGACTAAGGAAGGTACATAAGAGAGCAGATATGAGCCTATCAGACACTGGGATCATGTGTTACAGTGACATGCTATATGGTGTAGAAAGGTGGTAGAAAAACATTGATAAAAGCAAAAGTCATTCATTCATTCATGTAATTGAGCATATACTATGTGCTAGACACTGCTTTGGGTGCTGGGAATATAAAACTAATCAAGACAACTTGTCCTCCGGCCACCTGGAGCTTATATTTAATAGAAAGTGAGATAATATAAACAACGAACAAATGTTTCTATAATGGTTTACAACTTGTGCAAAGAAAGGGAAGAACAATGTGCTATCATACAGAAAGACAGGGGACAGGTGGGCCTTCTGTAGTCTGGGTAATTATAAGCCTCTCTGAGACTTATAAACTGAGATTGAAGTGTGAAAAGAATAGAGGAAGAGCATTTCAAACAGAGGGAACAGCACGGGAGGAGACTGAAGTGGAAAAGAGCTGGGTGTGTTGTAAGCTGGTATGAAATGTGGGCAAAGAAATGAGACTGCAGAAAGAGGCAGAGCCTTGAGGCCTAACTAAAGCTGATTTTACTCTAATTTTAAGCAGGGCAGTAGAATGACACAATTTGCAACATAAACCAGGGATTCAGGAAGTTATTACAGGAGTTTAGGGGATGATGTCTTAAATGAGGGTCATGGTAACAGAGATAAAGAGAAGGGGGTGGCCAGAACAAAACTGTAATCATAGTGCTGTCAGTGTGAGAAGACCTTAAAAGGCATTGACTTTTAAACAATGGAACTGATTTTCCAAATGAAGTCTGGATATCTAAAACATATCAAAGCAAGAGTTCAGCATTCCAATTGTTTAGCTTCCCTCCTGTGTCTCACTATTCTTCAAACATCTCTCCTTGGAACCATAGGGCCTAAAGAATAATTCGAGGACCAGTGATCTAATTTAACTCCACAACTTTATAAATGAGGTCATACAGTCATTGGTATCCCAACAGGTTCCAGGTAAGGGTGAGCATTTGAAAAATCAATGTAGTTGTTAGCATGATAGTGAGGAAAAAAGTAAGTCAGTGGCCAACCTCGAACTCAATGAATGTAAATGCTCTCTCAATGGATCAAGTGTGAATTTGCTGACTTTCATAGTAAATGAATGAAGAATCAACCTCAGGAAGGGGGGAATATCCTTTCCAGATTTATAGAAAAGAAGAATACTACTTTTGCCCACTTTAATTTATAAGTGTAGCTATTGTCACAGTAATGCCACGTAAGAACCACAAAATCTCAGTGGCACTGACACATAAACATTTATTTACTCCATGCACCTGGAAAAGCTGGGGGATGGCCAGTATAGGCTGGGCGCAGCAGCGGGGCTTTGCTTCTGGTGGCAGGTCTAGCAGGGCTTGGCTGCCCTTGTGGCTTGGGCTCATTTCCACTCCATGTGTCTCCCCTGTTTTCTCATGGTGATGGCTGAAGAGCAGCAGGGCCGGCAGAAACCACAATGCCACTTAAGATGTTGGCGTAGAGCTAGCAAACCCTTCTGTCTACATCTCATCAACCAAAGCAAGTTCTGGGCAAAATCCAAGGGAGTGGGAAAATATATGTGACCCTTTTTGAAAGAAATTTCAAAGTTACCATGATGAAAGATATGGCCATAGGGAGGAGTAAAAAATTAGGGTCAAAAATTCAATTTGTAACAATAAAATTCTCAGGTCTACAGCAATATCTTTTTTTTTAATCTCCCTTTGTTTCTTTAATTTCTATAAGGCTTAATCGTCTTTTTAGTATGTCTATCTTATTGACTTACCTCATATTCTTTCTATAGAATTACCAATATGAGAATTATCAGATCTGAGACGAAATGAGTCTGAGTGTCTCTTGAGGGCAGGACATCTGGATTCCCCATGAAAGGGGAATGACAATTCTGCTTATGAATTCTGCAGGTAAAAAGACAGTATTGTATCTCCTAATTCAGTGTATCCCAGTAAGAGCCACTTAGGACAAGACATACTATATACAAAGAGATTTTATCAGTAATTAAATTTAAAAATTGTCTGTGGGTTATTCCTTTCCTTAATTTTTTTTTACCTATGACAGTTCTGCCTTTCTTTGTGAGGGATGTCCCCCAGGAAACCTCATGAATGATGAATGCTATAGAAATAACTTGGATTCTCCCACAATGCCTCAATGAGGCGAGTCTGTCAAAACAGGACACACAGGGTGGAGGAAAAGGTAACTTGATGCTACACTGTTTTCTGATTACCCACTGGAGACACATTTTTAATTCACTAAACGTAGTTCTGTAGATTTACACATACATATCTACATCTTCACATATATGGTAAGAATCCTTATTAGCCTTACTAAATTCTACTTATTTATATTGCCTTCCTTATTAATGAATTTCTGTGACCGGTACTGAATATTCTATGTCAAACTAATTTGCCTGAAGCATTTTCTATCTTAGTCACTACTGGAAACACATCTCTTGAAAAGCAGCAATAATTCTTATGCAGTATGTATAGTGCCTTCTTCAGAGATGTGTAAATCTAGATAGCATTCCTTCAGATCAGAGCTCCTATTTAGGAGCTAATTGATTAATACTTTAAAAATACTGGTCAACCAATATTTAATAAACTTTGAATAGGGATGGGAAATTACCTCTTCAAAGTCCCTTCTGGATACTTAAAGAACATAATTATTTTAACCACTTAATATATTGTTTCAATATTCGTAATCATTACCAATATTAAAATACAGCAAGTAGTATGATCTAAACTATCTTCTTTATTAATTTATACCCATTGCAAATACTCTCTTTTCATACCATTTCCTACCGTCCCCCATCTATAGTAAACAATTAAGAAAGAAATGTCATTTGTGTATATAGACGACATAGATAAAGCATGCAAGCTAGTTACTGCTCATGAATTATTTCTAAATATGAGTTGTAGTTATACTAATACTATTGTTCTTTAATTCATATGTTGTTTACTAAACTACTCTTTCATCTGAGCTTTAAAGCCTATTATACAGTTAAAGGTGAAGAACAACAAAGAAAAGTAAACTATCAATGGGAGTATAAATGAGAACAGGTATCGTGTCTTTCTTTGCCAGACTTAAATATTCTGTTATTCTAAGAATCCCTAATGAGAGAGTGGTTATTAGTTTGTGTTCACCATTAGCTTAGTGTTGGCCTCAGTAGGCAAAATGCACTAATTTGCTCATAATTAGCTAGTATGATATAACCAGGTTGTACAAAAACCTCAAACACATACCCTCCCACCACACCTACGCCAACTAAACTTAGTCTGTCCAGTACACTCTAGAAGCTCTGGTGAGAAAGCTAGGTGGGCCCAGTGCCTCAAGGAGCTTACATTTTGACAGGGAAGGTGAGCTTGAACAATAAACATGGAAAAGTGGGATGAATGTTTGCATCAGAGAACAAGAGGCTACAGCAGGGTACTCTGGGAGCACTTGCCAGGGAGACCTCACCAAGAGTGGGGCTGAGGAAAGGTTTCTCTGAGAAGCAAAATGCAAAAAGCTGCACGAACAATGTGAGTGTTTGGCAATCAGGAGAAGCTGAGAAGGTGTTTAAAAGGTGAGGGTGGGAGGGGCTGGAGAAGGAGCCAGAAGCCAGGTGGATAAGATCTAACATAGAGCTAATGACCAAGTTAAAACCAAATAAAAAATTTCAAAGATATCTGTGCTGAGGTCTCTGAGATTCCTGCTGTCTGAGTAGGGAAGGTGGGACTTCGAAGTGGAGCTTGAACAGGAACTGCAGGTTTAGCAGATGTTCTCATGGATTGATTTTAGGAGCAATTTCTATCTCCATTAAGGACTTTTGTAAAACGATGAGTGTTCTGAATTTTAAACTGTGCAATTGATAAAAAGTTGTGTTTGTTTTACAGAGATAAAAATGCACATAAAGTTTATACCACAACATTTCTGTGACAGGAGATTGGCTGTTCTCTAAACCTCATCTTATTTGTGACTTCAGTGAAAAGATCTTGCAAAAATTACCACATTCCAAAGGACAGCCAGTTTCCACTGGGCCATTCACCATTTGCATCTTCTTATTGTGATACTGCTGGCCTTTGACCTTTTAGCCAGAGAGGAGCATGCTGTCCTTCCATGTACTTGTGGAGAGCCAAAATAGCCTTGGTGCTGAGTTCCAAACTTCAAAGGATGTCATTGCAATAGAGTTTGATGTATAAGCTCTAAGGTTTCTCACCATAACCTTTTTCAGATACTTGCCCATGAATGTGCGTTGCAGTTATTTTATTCCAGCAGCACTTCTGGGAAGTGTTTCAGTGGTGAGTGTGTCAGTGCAGAGAAGGGGAGCTGTCTTCTCTGTGTGTGAAAGATTCTAAATTGAATTACTCTAGCCCGCTGGTCCCTGGATCTGTGTTTTTCAAAAAGCAGCTCCAAGTTCTTTTGGATAAAACTTTTCTTAAGTATTATATTTTAATATTCACATTTGGAACCTGCAGCAAGTTTTAACCAGTGCACATTATGAATTAATGTAGCTTGAATCAAATTATTGGAATATTGATGCGTGGATTTTAAGGTGAATTTTTTTAAAAAGTTAAATGTACTTCTTTATTTGATGATCTGACATATTATATTTCTGAATGGTGTTTTGCAAGACTTGTTATAAGTGATATTCTGAAACGCTTTTATGAATTTGAGACAATATGTTTTTATAAGCTCCTGGAGGGCAAACATGCTCTCATTTAAAGTCTATCTGGCGCTCTCTATACCAACTAAGTACTTTAAAAAGTTTTCTGGATGATGATTATATAATAATCTAATAGCTATTAGATTAACATAATTAAGATGATTTGTGACAAATTTCTGCAGCATGCATTTTTCATAAACATACTGGCTACCTGTGGAAGCTATCTGATATTTATTTAACTTATTTAGTTTGTTTTCAGTTTGAAGCACATACATTAAATGGAATGACCACCTAGTATTTTCCTTGGTTACCAGTCTTCCTTTTCTAAAGGCAAGCCTTTGCCTTGCCCTGTTACTTTCAGCTTTTTTCTTCTCTTTAGGTAGAAAATTAGATAATGTTTCTGAAATCACATATCCTCAAAGTGCAGTTAAATTTGTATAATGGATAACAGCAATGGGGAAAGCTGTCACAAATCTCACTGGGGAAAAAGAAAAATTAAGAGGAACCAGAGTTTCAACTTATATCCCTCCATAAAGTTTAAGTATGCTGGTCCTCATAATGAATTCTAAGTAAAACCAATGTGAGCATGAAAGGTGAGATAAGTTATTTCTTCCAGGTAGAAAAGCCTTTCAGATGACAACAGGAAAGCTGTGTAAAGTTTTCATGTTGTGCATAGTGCATAATCTGTCTTCTAGAAAGAGCATACTCCTTTAGGGACGAGGTTGAGCTGCAAAAAGAGGGAAGAGATGAAAGGAAGTTTCTATAGTCTGTCAACAGAATGAGAGAAAGCTGGCAGGGAAGTGAATGTTCAAATAAACTAGCTATGGTACTTCCTGAAGTCCTCAATTATTTTTAACGTTATTAAATCCTTAACCCGTGGCAGGGTACTGAGAGTGAAATCAATCAGAGTATTCTCAGATGATTTGACATCGAGTGCCTGCAGCCTTCTCTAGAAGTCCTGAAATGGTGAGGTGGGGTTGTATACATTGTTACTGTTCAGTGAGAAATGAATAGCACAGTGACTTTCCTTCCTAGGAGAGCAGGGAGGAAAAGAGGAGGTGTGAATCACGTCCTCAGGAATGTCTTTCCAATAGGCACTGGAGAAGCTCTGAGAGCCAAGTTTCTGTCACTGATATGACTTGGGGATCTCCATCAACTATGCTTATCTGTGCCACAAGGAAGAAATATTTCACGAGACCTGGGCTTTCGTGCTCGGAAATTCTTGTTTCTGTAATTTGGGACTGGGGAAGTGGCCAAGAACTTAGTTGTTCCTTTGCAACATGTCCTCATCAACCTAAACCCTAATGGATTTCCTGATAAGTGAATCTGTCAAATAGACAAGAAACTCTTGTTGCAAATCATCACAGTTATCAATGAATTTCTGGGGTGCAGAATAAGTTTTCACTACCAGGAAGTGATAATTATGCTAAAGAATTTTCATGGGTGAATATTTATTTGGACTTATATTCTTTGGGATTTTTTTCTTATATTACTATACAGAATGATCCTTGAGGTTAGAGGTATATTTGAAAAAAATCTGAGTGGACCACTGAATGTTAAACTGAATATAGAAATCAAAGCAGAAACAAAAGTAAAAAGCCTCAGGAGGAGCAGAAGGGTAAATGATGGTATAGCATTTTCATTATTGTCTTAAAAGATGGGTCAGACATTTTATGGGATCGGTTCTTGAGTTTCTTGTGTATTATCTGCAGCTGACTTTCAGTATCCAAAGAAGTCTTTTTCTGGATTAAATTGAAATACTGATTTTATGATGCACCTTTGGAGAATAAATTAAATTAATTAAATGCAAATAGTCATGTAAACTGGAGAAGCAAAAACAACTATATAATAGCTAAATACAAAACTTTTGAAATTATCTTCTGGTTTGGATTTCCATGTTATAGGGTTAACTTGGAAAATCAAGAAGTGATATTATCTTTGCCCCCAAGTACCTTTAGCCTGGATTCAGCCTGGAGTGAATTGCTTCACTTCACTGCGAGGCTTATTCACAGTTGGAGAGGGGGTCATTTTATTCCTCTCTTTAAAAGGAGTGGCTTTGCTTTCCTCCAGCATTACCAAGAAGGGACTTTGATACATAAAGAGGTGACAATTGGGCTGAATTCCATGAAAATTTTGTTTTCTGTAAATATGAATACTTAAGATGTCAATATATAAATATATTCCTGTTAAGAAGACTTAGCCAGCGAAAATATGAACGGAGCAAGCCATCTTTTTATTTAAGAGGCTTATGGTTTGATTTTTGACAAAATACACAGCTTTATGTTAATATTAAAAAGAAATGTTGGTGGAGGTAAAGAAATGATAGTAAAGAGGTTAAATAAAAACCTAGAAATCTTAACAACGTCAGTGGGTCACGTGCAGTAGTCTATTTATCGCATCATTCCCAAACCTTAATGATTTGAGGGCGCTGAGCTGAGCCTGTGGGCCTCACTGCTTATCTCCTCAGCTGGAGCAAACCTTCCGTGTGTCCTCTGTGTGTCCGTTGCATATCAGTTGTAATGAAATCGCATCTTAATGTTGTCATATTTTTATCTGGGAATGGCATTAACAGTCATCGTGTCTCTGAGTTCATCCTTTGAGTAAGATTAGGATGCCGCGTAGAAGGGGAGCCCCAGGGGCCTTGGAACACTGCGCTCCCCGGTTTGCCCTTGATCTGAGCACAGCGTCAGTCACAGAGGGCAGGGTGACTCCTGGATCGGGCAGCCAGTTAGTCTAACCTACTCAGAACCCTATGTCTGTTAAATGTGTTCCTAAGCACTTTATACCCCTGGTAATTTCAAGAAGCTATAAGCTTTTCAAACAGTTAAGGAAAAAAAAAAAAAACACCATATTTTAATTAAATGAAAAAAAAAAGAGTTGATACAAGACATTTTGGGAATTCAGAGAGTGTGTGTGGTGAAATAAAAGTACCACTAAGAAGACAGAGAAGCACCATTTCACACAGGTTTAAAGAATATCCTCAACACAATTTGTCTCCCATAAGCTCCTCAGAAACTGAATCTGCTTTCCTCTTTGTTGCTGGGCCTTCAAGTTCATGTGTGACCTTAAATAACTCACTTCACCTTCTAATATCTTGTTTTCTTTTTCTAATGAGCATTCTTTCATTTTAAAGGAAAAATGCAATTCACTGTGCTGCATATAATTATATTTTGTGAATAGATTTTAATGGCATCATTGTTGTAGAGCATTCAAATTTGAAAGGAGGGAATTAAGTTAGTGAGCATCTATGGAATACTACTCTCTGTATACGTAGTATATATGAGCACTTTATGTATACAATTTATTTCACCTCTAAAACAATTGAGTAATCCATATTAGTATGTCCATTTTATAGATGAGAAAATGGAGTCTTGTTAAATGTTGCTACACCAACCAAATGTTAATTGTAGCAATTCAAACCCAGGTCTGGGTATATTTAAAATCTGTCCTCTTTTCCCTGTTTACTATTGTCTTTTAAAGTTGAGCCAAAAAGGAAAGGTGAGCCAACTATTGAATTTTTACCTTACCTTAGTCTCTAATTTAAAGGTTGCTGACTGTATTTTAAATGTTTTGTTTGAAGGTCAGTTTGGAAATTTTTAAAAATAATGTTTAAATTTGAAGAATTTAAACTTACATTGAGCCTATCTCCTCTTGGGATTACGTTTTTGTTTTTTTTTTCCTTTTTTACAAAGTCTATAATTGCGTTTCTGTTAAAAAAGAAGCCATCAGAAGATGTATTGTTAGAACATTTTGATATTCTCAAGAGCATATAAGTGTAAATGCACCAAAACATGTGGATTACATTTCCCTCAAGTAGTACTGTTTTCACACATTAGCAGAAATGCATTTGGAAGAGGAAAAAAAGAGAAATATTTTGGATGTATATGCAGATTTCAATCATCAAAAGACCCAAGATATTAAGCTGCCACCAGGACTTCCCCAGAACTTTTGTCTTCCCAGTGATCTGCCTGTGGCCCTGGTGCTGTGTGGGCAGATTTCCTCTGGCTTACTCAGGGGCTGGTTTTGTTTTAAAGTTAGAGCCTGATTTCCTTCAGGCAACATTAATTACACTGCAAACAATGTTGCATTGGTGTAAGAAAGTTAAGCTGATTTATTTTTCCCCAAGCATATGGTTGATACTATGGCCAGAGCAAAGTTTAAAAATAAATTAGTGACAACTACTGTGTGATTCCACGTATGTAAGGTACCTAGAGTAGTCAAAGTCACAGACACAGAAAGTAGTATAGTGGCTGCCGGGGGCTGAAGGGAGGGGCGAATGGAGAGCTAGTGTTGAATGTGCTCAGAGTTTCAGATGGGAAAGATGAAAAAGTTCTAGAAATGGTGACAGTGATAGATGCACAACAGCGTGAATGTACTTAATGCCACAGAGCTGCACACCTAAAAATGGTTAAAAGGGTAAATTTTATGCCATATATTGTTTTTTTTAACTAAAATCAAAATATGATTGGTAAAAATATTAATTAGCTAACTTCTATGATGTTTTCATGTGTACATGTGGTACGTATGCGTGGTGTATGTACAACGTAGGATAGAATGGAAAACTCACAGGCTCGATCAATGAGACTTGAGCTTAAAACCTGGTTTGGCAATTTACACTTGGGAGATACCAGACAGCCCACCTAATCTCAGTGTCCTCTTTTTACCTGTAATGTGAAGCTCAACTATTTACCTCACTGCAACTTATAATGATTAAATAATAATATATGCCAAGTGCTCAACAGCTCAATACATAGAAGGATTAAGTGGAGGCACATTGAAGATAATTAATAAACTCTTATCAGCATCTACAGTAGCAAAGAGTCTAGGGGAAAAATAAAACTAGCCACAATATTAGTTATTTTTCAACCACTAAATATTAAAATAATCATGCACATTTGTCTAAGAAATACACTAAAACAGAGCATTCTAGTGTATAACAAATGTTTATCTATTATTTACTCTGTGCCAAGTGCTGGCCAACAGGAAGTTCAATCTGATGGGGTATGTGGCAGTGACAATCAAATGAAATGCAGTGGAGGACCAGGAGATCCCAGGACTGTTCTTGCCAGACTGTGTGAAGCCAAGCTGGCCCCTGTATGTTTTCCAACTAGGAGCTCTTGAATAAATATTTTGTGAATAAAGTTAGGAGAGACCATGCAGTGTGAAAGCCTCCTTTAAAAACATTATTCTCGGGCAGATCTCACAGGTGAAAATAATTCAGAGATTGTAGATGAGACTGTAACAACTTGTTTAGAGGAAATTAAAGGGGAACCATGATACAGCACAGCATTGCCAAAATGTACCCTGCCTGGATGACCCTACAGTTTCCTGGGATAGTAATAGCTGTCCCACCAAGAAATGACCCTTTTGTCACACAACTCTGAGAAATGTTCATGTAGCAAAGGTCAATGAATTTTATTTTACCTTGACATTTCCCAGAACCATTGATATTCTAAGATGTGTTTGAATCTCTAAGACAGAGACACTGAATGCCAGGTTTTCTTAAGTTATTTGACAGTAGAGACCTCTTTTCCCCAGAGCTCTTATTAAGATCCTGTGGAAGGATGATTTGTGGGTTACTCCACTGGGAACATGTGTCCCTTGGAGGCACATGAGACAAGTTGCAGTGGTCATTTACTGGAGACATTGGCTAGATTATGCTCTTCAGGGGAGAGGAAGCCAAATAACAAAACTGACTGTCCTCTGGGGGGTCAGGATTTTCTCTTGTTTTTTAGCTCCAGGGACCGACCAAGTGTCTTGAGGAATGTTAGAGGTGGGTTTCTTTTTCTTCAAGGTCTGAACAACCAGGCAGAAGAGGGTCACCCTAAGTAGCACATCCAAGGGACCAGACAGTGGGGTGGCATTTTCACTCCTAGCAGGCTCAGCCCCCACCAGTGACAGCCTCACTTGACAAGGAAAGGTGTTAATAATGGAAATGGATTGAGGGCAACACTGAAGTGCAGATCAGGAATAGCTCACATGGTGATGCTCTTGCACTAGAAGCAAAAACTATCCTGGGATCTAAAGGAATCACTTAAGAAAACACTTTCTCTTCATTGAGCTTCAGTACAGCTGCACTAGGAGAATTCTGCACAATTGTTCGTACTCTAGCTTAGAAAATGGAGTTGATTAAGTGAAAGGAAACTTTAAAAATGTGACAAAGATGATGAGGTGATTAAGGGGTAGGTTTTAAGTAGCAAGATGTGGAGAATTTAAGATGTATGACTAGTAGCGGTGACAGTGGGGTTTATGATAGCTGCCTATAAATACCCAATTAATTGCCTAATGTGGCAAATGAGAAGAAACAGGTTTTAACCACCAAAAGGGAAACTTGAATTGAAGTATATTAGGGAAACGGTAAGGGTGATTTGGCTGCCATCATATGGGGAAATCAGTTGAATTATTTGGATAAAGATTTAGGAAGATACTTTTCTTCCTGGTGTCAACAGAGTATTTTTCTTTTAAAAAGATGCATCAGTTTTCATGTTTATTAGGATCAGAAATTGAAGACTAGAGAAAAATGTTTAATTTGCTACAAGGGACTGTGAGCTGGTAATTATGCTTAGGGCTGCTTTGAGCCTCCAAATGTGCTTTCCCTTAAGTTGAATTACAGTAATTCTTTATGTGGTAAGAATCATAGAAAATCTATGCATTGTGTTGCACTATATGTGGAGCTACACCTTGTAACATGAACTGTAATAAGATTACTGTAGGGAGTGCTTAATAAAACTAGCTAATCCTTAGTGAGCATGACTGTGTATTAGTTGCTTTACATATAAGTATCTAATCATCACTTTCCAGAGAGATCCTAGAATACCCATTTTACATATAAGCAAACTGAGCCTCAGAGAAATTAAATAACCTGACCAAGGTCACACAACTAGAAAGTCACAGAGCCAGAATTTGCATTCAATTCTGAGTCACTCAAAAATCCATGCCCTTTTATTACGATGCTATGCTGCCTCCTGAAGGCATATTTTGATCATCACTTTTATGAACTTTAGACCAATGGCTTAATTTATAGGAAGCACTCCTGAGAGTCAAATGGTTTGCTCATGTTTGAGAGTAGGTGATCACTCAGGGTGTTACTCGCACTGAACCCAGATAATCCTGTGGCTTCATTTCAGCAAGCAGCTTGTCCCAGGTTGTGCAGGGAGGGAGATGAGTAAGGCTAGAAGGAAGGGTGCCTGGCTCCAACTCAATGAGCATTCATGGCTGGTACATGGAGGAGCACTGCCAGATCTGAAAAGCAGTATCCAGATTTGATTATAGGTTCTCTTTGTGGTCTTTGAAGCTTTTTGTTATTTCTTCCCTTGACTCATGGAGTTCAGATCTATTTTCACATAAACAGAAATGATTCCTCCTTCTGAGCGCTTCATTGTTGGTGGCATTGTGGAATGTCCCAGGAAGGGGGGAATGGGGCCAATTAGAAAGGAGAAATTCCTCTTCGGCTTGCATGTTTATATGAAAATGCCAAAGCCACCAGCTGTTACAACAGCAGGCCTGGGGTAAAGCCTCTTTCCCCAACTGTCCTGCAGCATATATACAGCAGGGGGAGATCATTCCAGTATGCTCGATTAGAAGATGGAAAAAAAAAATATTTCCCAAAAAGTATCGTCCTGCATTCATGAGCTGTACAGGAAATTTAGGAAATATGTACTTTGGCATACTTTTTATTTCTGTAAGAAGTTCCCAAATTATCAGCATAGAAATGACAACTCCAATTCCAACCATTCTCTATTAAACTCCTTACTTCACCTTACTACGGAGGAGTATTTTGTCCAAACAGAGAGAATGCAGGTTGAAAAAAATTAATTTCACATTCCTATTTATGGGACATTTGAGACAAACAGCCCATCAGTGTTACTGTTACCTCATTCGCCTTTTTTAGCCATCAGGACTGACTGCTTATGTCTTTTACATTCATGGAAAGCATTTCAAATCTGAGGAATTCAGTTCCATAGCAGGGCCTTTGCAGAGATGATATATATCATCTTGTTTGGCTATCTTTATATTGCTTTCTTCTTTTCTTTAAAAAAAAATATATAAATGGTCTATTAGTACTGATGGAAAAAGCAGATCTGACGGGAAGGTTAAAAAGAATAAGTTACTTAAACAATTCTCTTGAAATCATTCAAGAGAGTAAGGTGGAGTAGAATATGAAGTGAACCAATATAATCCTGGAGATTATACTTTTTAAATGAAAGCCCAACGTTTAATTGGAGCTGTTTTATTATGTTGAGCTGAGTAGGCATCTTCCCTGTTGACACTGCCCATAGCGGTAACCCCAACCCTCTTTCATTCCTCTGCCACCTGGTGTGCAAGGGGGGCTGTCAGTTTCCTAGATGTGAGTGGGATGACAGCTAGGAGTCACACCCAGCTCTCCAAAGCAGGCTGCAGGTTGGAGCAGCACTGCTCTTTCTGTGGCGTGAAGTTCATCTTTCCCTATAATTGCAATCATATAGGTTCTTAGTGCTTATGGTAGTTCAAGTTATAATCAGAATGGCACCATGATGCTTCCTAATCTCCTTTGCCCCAGTGTGTAGCAATAAAATTCCTAAACCCTCAGAAAGTTTAAGTGACAGCATGTTTGGTGTTTTGTATCCGAAAAGATCCAACAACACTTTTCATTAGTTAACTTCCCCTTCATTTGTAATGAATTACAGATAATTTTCTTTCTGATCTATTTTTCTAAATTGTCAGTTGTGAAATTTTCCAGTAAGACAAATAAAAAAGAGCTGTCACTTAAACACATTTGGTCTTGAAGCAGGTTAGAATTATAGAAACTTCAAACCAAAGATTGCCATTCCAGTGGCAATACCAAGATATTTTCTGTAGAACGGGATTCTTTTCATTTCAAAAAACGGAACCAAAACACAAACAAACAAAAACCAAAAAACATTTCTTGAAAATGTTTGTTGGTCTCTTTACATTCGAACTCCTTGCCCAGAATTCAAGAAGTCAGATATAAATGCTTTCAGGAACATGCTATTTTTTAAAAAAGAAACAACAAGCTATGTGTTTCTTTCGAAATAAATAACCAACTTACTTTATGCCTTCAAGTTATCTATTTGACTTTAAGGATTTGGGTATTCATAAAGCCAAAAGAAAAATGAACTGTTTAGAATCAGAGGTTTCTAAACCAGTATGAAATGCAGATGTCATTCTTCTTCATTTACATTTCCTTCATCCTCATTTAAAGGGTATGAGAGGTAATAACAAGATAAAAAGGAGGCACATAAAGGGGAAAGAACTAGAACTCTTGAGTAAAACATACAGGGGTTCTCATATAGGAGCAGTTTCTGAAGTAGTCTGAATCTTTCACTCCAGTCAACCAGTGCACTGTCTCTCACATACAGGGAAATCCTCTGACGACACTGCCTCTTCCGGTGCTTTTCTTGAATATCAAGCATCACCCTCCAAGTTTTCAGCCATGTATTTTCTTTGGACTGCTCGTCTTTACCTTTATTAAATACTTCACATGTGTGAAAGGAAATGTCAGCATTCAACCTTTCGCGTGAGGTGGGAAAAGGAGAAAGTTTATTTCAGTGCTCTTCTATTTAAACGCAATGGAACTCTGTTGTAATACAATTTTTTATTCTTGCATTCTAATATAATGTAGTTGAAACTCTGAATCCCCCAAAAGTGTAGAAAAAGTGATACATATAATCCATACACAAATCCTTTTATCAGTTCTGGTATAAGTAAATTCAACCTTATACTTTATATACGGATATGCCTATTCATACCCATAACTCCCCCAAATCTAAATTCCTGCAAATCCCAATGTCATTTTTTTTCTAATAGAAAATGTAAATCTTAATAAGTTATGGAGAATTAACCTTTGAAGTAAATGTTTTTCCCTGCAACACTCTTTTAAGGTATATATAAAGAAATGCTGAACAATTTGAAAGTCAGCCAGTTTTAGACTTTAGCAGGTACATATATTTTTAATATAAGCAACCCAATCCTATCCTCCTGGCCTGTATATGAAATTTGAGGTGTATGTGTATTCATGTGATATATTCTTAAATATTGTGTCAGATATTTTAAGTGTAAGTTACTGATGTGTGACATCTACTTTGCACCATGGTGAATTCAGTAATGTTGGATGGAGGTAATAGATGGGACATAGTAGTGTAGGCATGAAAGCTAGAGTCCACATTTAAGGAGAACTTACATTGTGATGATAATTATGTAACAGCAATATCTCTACATCTAACCTAAGAAATGTTTGGATATGTATTGTCTGGCTTATTTAATTATCAGGTGCTTTCGAAATGTTCCAGTAACTTAAGAAATTAAGTCTGTCTTTTGCAAAGGAAGACAAAAGTTTACCTAAACCACAAGACTAAAAACAAATTAACTTGTAGGAATTGACCTCCTGATATTTTATAAAAAATCACATAGGTGGTAGCCTACCCAATAGAAAAGAAATCATTACATAAAGAGATACCTGCACTTATATGTTTACTGCAGCATTATTCACAACAGCAAAGATGTGGAATCAATATAAGTGTTCGTCATAGGAGGATTGGATAAAGGAACTGTGGTATATATACACAATGGAATACTATTCAGCTGCAAAAAAAAAAAAAAAAAAAGGAAAAGAATGAAATCATGTTTTTTGTAGCGACACAGATAGAACTGGAGGTCATTACCTTAAGTGAAACAATGCAGACACAGAAAGACAAATACCACATGTTTTCACTTATAAGTGGGAGCTAAATACTATGTACACATGGAAGCAGAGTATAGAACAATGGACAATGAAGACTCAGAGGGGTGGGGGGTGAGAGAGGGTGGATGAAGGGAGGTCGTTTGGTGGGTACAATGTGCATTGCTTGAGTAATGCAGGCACTGAAGGCCCTGACTTACCACAATGCAATATATCATTATAACAAAATTGTACTTTTATTCCATGAATAAATGCAAATAAAAATAAATGGAAAAAATAACATAGGTGATGTCTTCACAGAATTTTCTCATAATGAGTGTAATATTAATTCTTGTACTTAAAAAAACAACACCTTTTTATGGATTTCTGTAATCAGAAGGTATGCCATAGAAAGTAAGTCATGTGATAGAAAAGAAAACTGTATAGTATTTGTAGTCCTTAGTATTCTAAAAACTATATTAATGGGTAATTTTTCAAAATGTCAATGGTGTAAAGGATGTCTCATAGGATCCCAGGTCTGATATCAAACCACAGAGGAGAGTAATAGGTTAGTTTAGTTGCCCAGTAGGATGGAACAGCCCACTGATGTGAGAACTTGGAACTGGACAGACCCACCAGTGTGGGTGAAAGGGATGACAGAGGACAATCTACCTATGGGCAATGGAAAGAATGCTGATCCATTAAAGGGCACAATAACTAGTAGATATGGTGATAGAAGACCTAGCAAGAGATCAAAAAGTACCTGACAGGCAGTGGACAAAACACAAAGAGAACAAATGTTCAAGGAACATCACAGAATCCTAGTAAATAGGTATGCCACAGATCTCAGCTATATCTTTCTTTATAGCAAGGCCTCGGCTATAGGGCTGGTATTCAGAAGCACAACTCAATTCCTGGCATAAGAAAGAAAAAAGCAAGAACAAGATGGAATCATTGATTTTCCATATCCTGGAAGGACACAACTACCAGAATAGTTTTAAGGACAGAGTTGAGACCAAGGGAAGAAGGCAAAACCTAATTTTTAAAATTTGAACAAAAAAGGTAGGGATTAATTTCAGGACAAGATTGAGTACCACCACTGGGACTGAGACACAAAGTAAGGACTGGACCTTCCCTGAGTCATTTCAGCTTGAACCAGGAGCTCCTCACACTTCCTTATGTCCCCAGGCTCCACTGGAATGGGGAAGGAATATTAAAGGGCGGAAAACAGAGTGGAATACCACCCAGAGAATGTTTTCAGCTCAATTCTTAGGCTTCTTCCTCTCAGTTCATCAGGTGAGATTCCATAGGCGGGGACCTCAAGCCACCTATTTCTCTCTGAACTTTGAACAGCTTTAATGGAAGAGTCAGTGGTTGCTCCTGGAGGGCTCATGGCAGCAGTCTTCAGGAAACCTAGGTTGTTTCCTGTGCCATGGAAAACTTCCCAGGAGTTTCCTGCAGTCCTTGATGGCACCTTGAACTCTTGCTTTCTCTGAAGGACATCAGGGTGATGTTTCAACTTCCGTAGTCCATTTTGTGGGAGTCATCTTTTGACAGGGGGCAAGGTCACCTGCAGTCACTGTTCAGTCTGTTTGGTGCCTCTAGATGTTTTCAACAGTCACCCAGACCCACCTTATGTTTCTATAGCTATTTCTAGGAAGAAAGTGTGTTCAACATGACCAGTACCAAATGTTGCTTTTTAAAATAATATTTGCAGAATTTATTTATCAATTCCAGTAATCTCATGGCAGAATCTTTGGAGTTGTCTAGAAATAAGATCATATCATTAGCAAAAAGCAATAGTTTGAGTCTCAGGTTACAAAATCAATGTCCACAAATCAGTAGCATTCCTATATGCCAACAATAGTCAAACTGAGAACCAAATCAAAGACTCAATACCCTTCACAATTGCAACAATAAAATAAAATACCTAGGAATATATCTAACTAAGGAAGGAAAGACCTGTACAGGGAGAACTATGATCCACTGAGGAAGGAAATAGCAGAGAACATAAATAGGTGGAAAACCACACTATGCTCATGGGTTGGCAGAATCAACATTGTTAAAATGTCTGTACTACACAGAATGATCTACAGATTCAGTGCAATCCATATTAAAGTACCAACATCATTTTTTGCAGATGTAGAAAAAAATAATTCTATGCTTCTTATGGAACCAGAGAAAATCCTGTATAGCAAAAGCAATCTTAACCAAAAAGAACAAATTGGAAGGCATCAATTTACCAGACTTCAAGCTATACTACAAGGCTATAGTAACTAAAACATCATAGTACTGGCACAAGAACAGAGACATAGACCAATGGAACTGAGAACCCAGATATAAAATGATCCTTATATAGCAATCTTATCTTTGAAAAATCAGAAAAAAACATACACTGGGGAAAAGAATCCTCATTCAATAAATGGTGCTGGGAAAACTGCATAGCCACATGTAGAAGACTGTAACAAGATCTGCACTTTCCACCTCTCACAAAAATCAACTCACGGTGAGTAACAGACTTAAAGCTAAGGCATGAAACTGTAAGAATTCTAGAAGAAAATGTTGGAAAAACTCTTATAGACATTGGCCTCAAGAAAGAACTTATGAATAAGATCCCAAAAGCAATCATAGCAACAACAAAAATAAATAAATGGGACCTGATGAAATTAAAAAGCTTCTGCACAGCCAAGGAAACTATCACAAGAGCAAACAGGCAACCCACAGAATGGGAGAAAATATTTGCAAGCTACACATCCAACAAAGGGCTGATAACCAGAATCTATATAGAACTCAGGAAAATCAGCAAGAAAAAATCAAACAACACCATTAAAAAGTGGGCAAACGACATGAACAGAAACTTTTCAAAAGAAGACTGACTAATGGCCAAGAAACATATGAAAAAATGCTAAATATCTCTAATCATCAGGCAAATGCAAATCAAAACCACAATGAGAAATATTTAACTGCAGTGAGAATGGCTTTTATCAAAAAGTCCCAAAACAATAAATGTTGGTGTGGATGCAGAGAGATAGGAACACTCAATACACTGATGGTGGGACTGCAAACTATTACAACCTCTGTGGAAAGTAATATGGAAATACCTCAAAGAGCTAAAAGTAGAACTACCATTTGATCCGTCAATCCCATTACTGGGCATCTCCCCAAAGGAAAAAAGGCATTCTGTAGTAAAGACATGTGCACTTGATTGTTTATACCAGCACAATTCACAATTGCAAAGATGTGGAAACAACCCAAGTGCCCATCAATGCACGAGTGGGTTAATAAAATCGGAGGTACGCATGTGTGACAAATTGTTCTTTAAGGAGAGAGCAGCTTGTAGAGTGAGGCTCCTTGGAATTATGTCCTGCACCAGGTGTTTATTAGGAGACATCGAGTTACGATGGTTAACTCAGAGAGGGATATGCCTTCAAAGGAAAGAGGTAGGACAATAGATGTTAGAAGGAAGGAAATCAGGCTCAATATAAGAAAAAACTTCCCACCAGCAGTGTAAGAGTGTTTCTGTCTCTCCACATCCTCACCAACATTTGTTGTTTTGGATTTTTGATACAGGCCAATCTCACTGAGGTTAGGTGATATCTCATTGTGGTTTTGATTTGCATTTCTCTAATGATTAGAGATGTTGAGCATTTTTTTATATATTTGCTGGCCATTATTCTGTCTTCTTTGGAAAAGTTTCTCTTCATTTTCATTGCCCATTTCTTGATAGGGTTGTTTGATTTTTTTCTTGTTAATTCTTTTGTGGTGAGCATTGTGGAGGGGAATGCTCCTTGCTAGGGAGAGGCAAAGATATAAAATGCAACCAAAATGTTCATACTTTCATATTTTCTTGACATAACATTTAAAAAAAAGAAAAGAAAAAAATTCCTTCGATGTGGAGCAGTAAAGAAAAAGAAGGAGGGAGTGTTGACCATCCTGGCATGATAGTGAATAGTAAGAGTAGAGTTAAAAGAAGACAGCAGGTGGGCATGTATCAGGAGCTCCATATTTAAGTGTAGAGGATTGATTTAAGTGGTTTTTAAAGAAAATGACTAAACTATAAGCAAACTTCAAATTTCTCATTTCCTAATCTGGAGTTTTTGCCTAATGTCTTGCTGTGGTAAGCTGAACAATGGCCTTCAAATATGTCCGTGTCCTAATCCCTAGGATGTGTTCAGGTTGCCTTCTATGGCAAAAAGGACTTTGCACATGTGATTAAATCAATGATCTTAAGTGAGGGGGATTATCCTGGATTATCTGGGAAGGCCTGATGTAATCACAGCAGTTTTATAAGAGGGACAGAGGAGGACTCAGATTTAGAGGAGAAAATGGTGTGACAATAGAAGTAGAGAGTGGAGCAATGTGCTTTGAAGACAGAGGAGGTGGCCGCAAGCCAAGGAATGCAGACAGCCACTAGGAGCTGAAAAAGGCAAGGAAACTGATTGTCCTCTAGAGCTTCCATGGGGAATGTAGTCCCACCAATACCTTGATTTTAGCTCAGTGAAACCAATTTCAAACTTCGGACCTCTAGAACTCTAAGGAAATAAATGTGGGTTGTTTTAAGTCACTAACTTTGTGATAATTTGTTATGGCGGCAACAGGAAACCAATACTCTTGCCTTTCTCTAAACTGTGTCTGGAATTTTATTTGAGCTGTAAACAAAGTAGCCAAGGTCAAAAATCTTCACACCAATGCACGAAGTATAGCTATCTGATTTTCCTCGCCCAGCACTAGTTGTTGTTTGTTCGATTGAGCCTGTATATTGCCACTCCTTTTTTACAAAATTATTTATCCTTTATTTACATAGGTGGAGTAATGACTTTTATTCATTTATAATTAAATCCAACTTTCTTTACATGACCTGCTAACCTATTCATTATAAAGCTTGCTACTTTCCATTGGCTTCTTCCCTGTCATTCTGAACTTGATGATTTCCTAAAAGCATCATGCTACCTTGCCTCTATTATTTTGCACGTATTGTTTCCTCCGTGGTGGGTGGCTTTTGTTTTGTGTTTTGCTTAGATAATGTCTATTCAGCTGCATCAGGATTATGTTTAGCTGTAAGAGCAACCCCCCAAATGACACAATCTTAAATAGAGGTCAATCCTCTCTCCCCTAATAGTCTGGAGTTGGGCAGTTCAGCACTGGTATGGTATCTCTGCACTGCGATGCCTTCAGGAAATCAGGCTCCTGCTACCTCATTGTTCTGCCATCCCTGGAGTATGGTTCTTGTCTTCACAGTACAAGATGGCATTTAGAGCTCCGGTCATCACATCCATGTTCCAGACAGAGGTTTAGAGGAAAACACAAAGAAGAAAAGGTGCAAAGAGTACGCCTAAGCTATGTTTTGGGGAGCATTCCTGGAATCTGTCAAATTATACCTGTATTCACATACATTAACAAGTACTTAGTCACTTGGAAAGAAGCTTGGAAGTATAGTTTTTATCCTGGGGATGAGAGGTGGCTTTTGCCTTACTGAAAGGCAGATGCTCTATTTCAGTGGAAGAAGAGAAAGGATATTAATGAACAACAAGCCATATCTGTCACACCATTATTTAAGACTCAGCTTATGTGGTTCCTGCTCTGGGAAGACTTTCCTAATCCCCAACTGCATCAGTTATCCCCCCTGTATGCTCCCAAACATCCTGTGAATACCTCACTCTACTGTGTCAAATGCCCTTATAGCCCTGGACAGCAAATTGCTCACTGGACTGTGAGCAATTTGAGGCAGGAGCTCTGTTCTTACCACTGTATTGCCCAGCAGAGTAGCTATTCAATTTTTTTTTTATTAAATGAATAAATTAATCCTGATGAGTGGTCAGATATCAATGTCCCCCAAATTTCAAAATATAAGCAGATATTTTAATTTAATGTGTATTATATTTTATGCTCTTAAAATAGTAGAAATTCCCACAAAGTTAACAGTGTATATCAAATATATAGCAAAAGTAGCTGTGTGTGTTTTATATTTTAAAAAGTTAGAATTCTTCACATAGCAAGACATTCTTAGATTGCCCCCACACTCCGCCCTCACCTTTCTCTGTAAAGATAGTTTAGAAAGGTGTAATCATAGGAAGTTTATGTTAATTTAATATTAAAATACAGCAGATTTGTATGTGGACCACAGTCTGTATCAGCACAACCAAATTATGTAGGTAACTGTAACACTGTAGACTAATAGTCAAATAAACGCATTAAAACCTGTAGAGTAACAAAATACACAATTTCTTTTCTAGCAATTTTTTTTTTCTGATATGCTCCTTTTCTGTAATACATTTTAACAGTGCCGTGAGGTTGTCAATACTAGCAAGGTGTGGTTCAGAGAAATCCAGAATCTTATAGCACTCCTTAAGTTCAAGAGACTAATTTTATCCTAGTAAAATTAATTCAAGATTAGATGGTGGAATAAAAATGTAATTATTATTCATATTATTTTCAATATGTAGGTCTTCCATTTTTCTTAAGGATACTCCTTTAATAATGAACAGATATTTATCATCTACTGAAGAAATAAAATAAATGAGACTGGAAAGGACATATAATAAAAAAAGACATGACATTAGCTCTTAAAACTATAATCTAATAGAGAAGAAAGATAACAAGTTACAGTAGCTTTTAACTGAGGCTGAGTGAATGACTGAATGGGCACATGAATTGGTGAAACCATTCTTTCTGGTATTCTGTGGGATACTTTTATGAATTACCTTTTTATATTTTACCACCATTCTCTACCTCAAGAACTGTTAGAGGATGATTAATTAGCAGAGTATTTTTTACCTTGCTCCTTAAAACTAGAAAACCATACGTTCTGTTTGCCTGCCTTGGTCTACACCTATTGTCCAAGCATAATTATTAATAACGCTCCCTTTTACTCCCAGAAGGAGTTAGCCAACTTGCAGCTGCCCTTCCATCCTCATCAGGATGTACTTTCCCTTCTTTCTCTCTTCTTCCTCGATTTCCACACCAAAGGCATGTAGGAGTAGGAAGGAGAGTAACATTCTCCTCAAAATCTCCATTTCTGGCTTTGGTTCCCATATTCCTGTTACCACCTGCTGAATATCAGCCCATACTCAAGTCTTGCAGATTGTTTCAAGTTCCTGTGGTTTACAGATAAAAAGCCTTTATTCTTTGGTGGAGGACATGTTCTGGCTACCAAAAAAAAAGAAAAGAAAGAAAGATTTATTTCTAATCTTTGAGTTCACCAGAATTTCTTTAATTTACTATGGGATCATCCAAAATCCATCATGATAGATGACAGATCACCAGAGTTTATACTTCTAAGTGCTAACCTTTTGAAATGTTTTTTATTAGATGAAATCTTTATAAAATAACTTTATAAAATACCTTCCCCACTTCTTAAGGTAGGTTGAAAAAAATGAAAACTTTTCTGTTTTTATAATTGTTATGAATGTTGGTATTTATAATTATTATGAATGCTGATTTTTAAATAAAAGTGAAGTCCTTATAGATAATAGAGGCTTATGGGGTTGTTTGTCCTTTTTATTAATAATTTTTGAATTAGTGTCTTTTGGTGTCCTACTGTTCTCATTATGTTGCCTCTATTAGTCCCTTTTTCACACATGATTTATTTTTTTCTAATCTGCTGTAGGTTCAAAAACATTAGTATAGCGATCAGAATTGTGAATAAAAGCAAGATAAATTTTATCTAAATGATTAGCAGCAACTCTCCCGTGAGAAAAAAAACTATGTGATTTGATGACATCACTTTGCCTGCAGAGATACTTTTTTTTGCTTGCTTTTTGACTGTGTTCCAAGTAGTTGGGTTTGTAGAATAGTTGACCTTTAGATAAGTAAAGTGTTTTTGTAATTCCATTTGAAAATTAGTGTGGAAAATCAAGGTGTGCACCCCCATGGAGAAAGTTGAGGTCAAGTAATTCATTCCCGAAGCTGTGCAGTCATAAAGATTCACGTGCGGGACTCAGAACTAGTATTAACCAATCAAATTGCTCCCAGAGGGGTGCTCACTTCCTAGGTCAACGCTTAAAACACTCCACATAGCCATTTTAGGCTTCCAAATCCTTGTTGGTGAATGGACAGAGAAACAGGAAATCAGAGTGAAAATGGATGCTATAAATCTGTTTTATTCAGAAATGTGTTGAACAGCTTTTAGTGAGGGCAAATGAACTGCATCCGATTTTAGAATTCCACAATACTGCCCCGATTCAACCTCAGTCTTTCTTTTGTTACACTTCTTTCTTTCCCTAATTTAAGATTCACCAAGATTATGTAAAACTTGTGATTATTTCAGAGTTTTGGAAGTCAGCCTTCCTTCTGTTTTACAAAGGGTTAACTAGCCATCCCTAGAAAAGTCACAGGGAATATAAGCAGTTCTCTAGAGTAGATTTACCTTATCTAGTGAAAGCCCAAATGTTATTCTTGCCAAAAGAATGCCTTCAGAAGTAGCAGGCAAAACTAAAACTGAAATATTTGCTGTAATTTACATAAAACAGAGCTCAATAAGTATAATAAGATATATGTGTTTCTTTCTTTTTAGGAATAGATGCTATTAATTAATGCTGAAAAGCTCCCAGATGCCAGTGCTCCAAGAAATTGATCAGTAATTTTTTTCTCTACTCGTTGTGGAGTTCGGGAGATAGCTAATTATGTGGATTTTTGCTACATTTTGATTTTTAGATGCTCAAGTAGAACTTGTAGGCCAAAGACACTGTATCTTGCTGGGATACGCTGCATTGTCTAACAGACTTATTTGTGGTGTTGATGTCATTTGTATACATATTACAAAGCCTTGAAAAGACTTACAGGTTTTGATTATATATTTGTTTTTTCTACAAGTTTCATATTTTCAATCTACCTCAAAAACTGCAACTGTGAAATATAATGACTAAAGAAAGTATTTTGGCAAAAAACCACAAAATTGTCCTGAACATCAAGAAATAATGGGTCTTCAGTTTTCATGGCCATTAGTGCTGTCCCATTAGTAACATTTGGTTAGTAATAAAAAGGGAAAAAAGCTAAATAAAATGATTCACATCTTTTTAATGAGGAAACAACAATGATTTTAAAAAGCCTCTAAATGGGACAAAATGCATATTATTGGAACATATATGTTTCACAGTAGCATTTGTATATTTATTTTTGGTAATTGCTTATCATACCATGGAATTCCAACTGTGGCATCATTGGGGTTTCTGCACAGAAGAGATAGGAAACAAAAGCAAAAACTTATGTTTGAGAGCATGAGAGTTGCCCGAACTGAAGATTTTGGAAAATAAATATGCTTTACGTTTACATTCTTGTAGCTTGTACTAAAAGGAGGTGGTCTAAAGGTCCAGCATGCACTCTAATGAGCTCTGCTCAAACGAGTAGGGTGTCCTTGATCTAATTTCATACCCTAACTTACAAGTAGATGCACTTTATTTCTGGTCTCAGCCACTGACTTATATATGAGGTCTCTGGCAGGACATGAAGTTCCAGTTTCTCTACTGGAAAAGGAAATATCTACAAGCATTCTTAATTGATAATACTAAGAGGTGGATCTGTAAACTGTTAAATGTAAACAGATTTAGAGGTAAATGAGTAAACTGTTACCATGCTTTGAGCACTAACTATTGCACACTGTGTCAGGTGCCTGACATACATTATTTTTAAAATATGCTTTCATTTTTGGCAGGTAGATACTATTCACTGTGCTTCACAGATTAGATGACCAAGGTTCAGATCAATTAAGGACATGGTTAAGGTCACACAGCTGGTGAGGAGCAGGGCCAGTATCAACCCATTTGAATCTGATTTCAAGGCCGTACACTGGACCACTCTTCAGCGTGGCTTCTCCATGGGAGTAAATGTGGTCCAGTTTCAAATGGACACACTTTATGCCTTTTGGAGGGCAAGCCCAAGAGTGGATTCTTTCTATACCTTATCTCCTTCCGTGGAAGTATAAAGAAATCAATACAGGTGCAATCTTCCGAATTCCTTTACAAAGCAGCAACATATAATCAAGTCAGAGGGAGGCGCTCAATGCATATTTTGAACACAGATAAGGCTTTCAGAATGGTTCAGCTGCTGGAATTGTTACTACTTTTCTTTTTTCCAAGGTTTCTGTACTAAAGAATCTATTCAGTTGCAATATATTGTTCTTCAATGTCAGATAATCTCCTGGCCACTCACCTGAGCCCTTCCCCATCATGCCTGCCACTTTTACGTGCCTTTGCCAAATTCCTGCTGAGCCATATTGCAGTTTGCAGTGAGGTGCCCAGTGGCTGTCCCCATCCTGCCACTGTGAAAGTCAGCCAGGGAATCCAGGTGTCTCAAGACTAAAGCAAGTCAGCTCCGTATCAACTCTTGTATTTGCTAAGCCCAGAATCTGCCGTTGATTCACATTGTGGCCTTTGAATCAGTTTATTTTCTCCCACTCTGCCTCAGTTTCTCAACTATCAAAATAAGGAAAAAGAAAACAAAGAAGCACATGGATTCCAAAAGGAGACTTCTCGCCTTATTTAAACTGAAAGATTTTCTGAGTATTTATTTATTTATTTTAGGACTCAAGCCCAAGAGAATTACATCATTATTTTTATTCATTTTCATGGTTGGCTCTCTTTGATTGGCATATAGTCCTTTCACATCATGAGATAAACCCTACTTCGTGCATTTGAGTTTTCATATTCTTCTGGAAGTCCCATAATTATTAATTAGTTGCTCTTACTTTTTCAGAACCCAAAGGCTGTAAGTTTCATGTTAGTGTTATTTTCTATATTATTTTAGTTTTAAATGTCAGGACCTCTATCTGAAAGGGACATTTGAAGCTGAATCACTTTGTGGTAGGCTCAGAAATTAATATAATGCTCTAAATCAAACATGTGCTTATACATTAAAGTTATAAAGTAAAACTGGCTAGCACCTAGCATGCTGGCTCTTTTCTCTCCCATACCTGTGACATATATTTCTAATCAATCCCAGGCTCTTTCCCTCCAAGCCTAGAGTCCACTTGGCTTTAGAGAACCTGTTTGGTACAGGGCTCTAATAATAGTCATTTGGAGGTGACATGCGGGATGAAATCAATTTCCCATCCATAGAACAATGCCCCATCCAATAAACACCAAAACAAATATTGATTTTTCTCTCCAGGGAGCACGTTGAAAAACCTTAATGAGAAGATATTTTGCAATGGAGTGATGAATTCTAGAGAAGCCTCTGACATTCTTAGAAGCTCTATAATGGGGATCTCATCTTTGAAAAATACTTTGTGAAGAAATCAAGTTTTGAATTCAAAATCTCACTACCAGGGATAGGGATGAGAGAGAATTTCCTTCTCTTCTCCAGACACCTGCTTATTTCATATACAGAGGTTGTTTAGATTCATGTTCATCAAACACTAATGTAAGTCATATTCTTCTTCCTGGACCCACAAATTCATCTCTAGGTTTACTTCCTGCTTACTTTTTTCTTCTTCACTTGAACAGAAAGCCACATTATGGAGGTATGCTTCAAATTTGGCACATTTATCTTTTCCAAGAGCATCAGGATAAACTAGTGTTAAGGTAACACATTTCTATAACGTTTAGAATAAAAAGATGTCAGATCCAAATTGAATGGCCACGTTCCTATTTATGTTTCCATGGTGGGTTTTATTTATTTTTTAATAAGTTAGCTTTTTTTCTCGGTTAACTTTTAGTTAGTATTTAGTTAGTTAACTTTTAGTTAGTATTACATTTCAGTAATATTTCGTATTACTTTTGGAGGAAGAATGACCAAATTGCTTGAAGACCTCTAAGGTACCAGGAGCCACACTAGGAGGAACCCTCTTCTGGGGGTCCCTGACACAGCTGTGGGTTTAGGGAGAGCTGAGTCTGGTAGTCCACTAGGGTTGGACTACCCCAGGAGGGCTTTAATCATTTCCTTGGGGGCCTTTACTCTCTCAGGGCTCTCTTAGTTACAAGAAACAGACATGCACTTAAATTGCTGCACATGAAGGAGGATTTATTAAAAGTCTGTGCATGGGAGAAGCTGACCCACTTCAGCAAAGGAAGGGGTGGAACTGGAACTGCATCACCCTGCATCACAATCCTGTCTGAATGACAGCACCCCTGCCTCACACTTCCCTTTCTTTCCCAGCTGGCTTCCTCTGTGCAGTTACTCCCATCTCATGAATCCAGCTTGTGCTTGGCTCACTACGTCCACCCCAGCTGCCCGTCCCACCACCTTTCTGCTCTAGCGCCCCCACTGACTAGCTCAGTGGCTTAGCTTCCCAGTTCTCAATTCCACAGAGAAGACCGCAGCACAATTTCTCTGATCATATGTCACATAGACTGAAATTGGGGGTTAGCTGCCCTTGAGGCAAGACCCTATTGGTTGAATCAACAGTGGCCAGAGGCTACAGAATCAGACTGCAAATCACAGCTGCCTTCTACAGCCTCTTTAATAATATCTGTGTTTTCAGCGCCCTTGGAGGTGTGAGACTATAATGACCAAGCCTAAAATTAGAATCGTGACAATCTACTTGACTTACCTGGGGAATATTGTAATAGTACAGTAGCCACTTCCAAAGCTAGCCCCACAGAGCTCACAGTAGGTTTAAAGTTATATTTAGAAATTTGACTATGACATTTAGCCCATTTAAAATTTATATCCATCTTCACACTTTTTTCCTGGCAGAGGTAGAATCATTTCAGAAGCACTCATTTTTCCTGTAATTTTTGCCATTGGCTTATTTTATAATTTAAGGATCTAAGAATGTTCTCTGTCACCCAAAAGTGAGGTGAGGCTCCAAAGAAAGGATGATTTACGCTGCCCTGCACTCTGTAAGTGATCAGAAAATAATCAGAAGTAGATCGTAAGCTTGGAGGCTGAGCAAGCATGTTTGATATTATGGACCTGCTTGGCATAAAACTTACACTTTTATTATTTTGACCTTTCCAATTAATGAAATGTGATGTTAATAGTAACCTGGGATTAGACCTGAGAAGTATAATTTTTTTGTAGAAACATATTTCTGTGGTAGGTAAGATGAAGCTTAGAGTCTTTTGGATAAGGAGGAGATTTTCCACTCCAGTGTTACTTTCTGTATGGCTTTTACTAGGTACAAATCAAGACAATATTAGAGTCCATTTATCCAGCCATTTGGCTCCCTTCCAGCCACCTCCGAAATGGCAGCATGTACACTGACCAAAACACCCAGGCCTGGGCAGAGAATGTAGGTAGCATTCTAAACAGAGACCTTGCAAAACACATCACCAGGATAGCTCAGGGGTCTGAGATCCTGTACTGGGTGGTGCTTGTTCTGGCTCTGTTGAAATCCTTGCCCTTCAAAAATTCACCCAACTTCTTTCCAAGTCTCAGTTTCCTCATCTACAAAATGGAAATTAATTCCCCTCAATGACCTCCAGGAACCATTAGGAAGTTTGCTTGTTAATGGTGCTAAGAATGCTTGGAACTTATAAATATTTCTTAAGAAGAGCTGGTATCTTTCCTCTTGCTATAAGATGGGAGGAAGTATGCAGCATCTCTTCTGCTCATCTGTAATTTAGTCAGCTTGTGTACATACTGCATTGCATTAAACGCTGAACTCTGATCCTAGTGTTTAAACATATTAAATACAAAATATGAGTAGTATAAATTGTATGAAACACTTTTGTCTCCTACTTGGAGGCCTAACAAGATTTCAATGCAGGGTCACCACAAACATTATACAGACACTGCTGCTAAGAGTAAGTGGAAGTCTTTTAGACAGTGGCTGGAAAATAGTCTTACAACAAAAGTGGTAGAAGCCCATCACTGGGGGATTTATAAGTAGGTCAAGGAAAATTGAGGGTGGGCAAAGACTAAAGGCATTTGTTTATTTTATTTGCACATTAGCTTCTATAGTACTATTCCCCTAAAGGGCACAAAACTTCACAGATAACAGACTCCCAAGTTTTAAACCCTTCATTCCCACAAGCTGAAGTTTGCTGCCATAATTAATCAAAAAGAACATCACCTGTTTCTCCCTTCAGAAAAGTAAAGCTTCAGGACATGGTAGTTTTCCATCAGTGGTTTGGGGATAGAGGACACCTATCACATGTCTTTTATTTCTGAGATCTTGGTTCTAGGTTTTCATTAATAAAAATGCTATGGGTTTCACTTGATGGATATGTAAGGTACAGTGCTATAGGGAACTATGTGGAAGCCATTGAAAGTGATTATCATCTCCCATTGTTTAATTGCAACTTTAATGGTTTTCTTTATCCAAGGATTCTGTGAATTGTAGATTTTTCTTTTCTCCTTTTTCCAGAGTGGTAATTTGTTGCCCTCCTTTGCTTTTGCACTTAACTAGTGATTTGCAGCCTCTGCATCTCTACAATTGTGTTTCTCCAAAGTCACTTTGGATAGGAATCAGGCACTGGGTGAATGTTTATGTCCTAAAAGAAATGTGAAGCTCTTTAAACATTTCCCTTTTATCCTTTTTATATTATACGGTTTTCTGTTTTGTCCTGGCCTGTTTTTTGTTTTTTCACTTTGATACCCTGAGGTCTTTAACATTTTTCTCCTGGGAAAAATCCAAGAAAAGAAACTCTGTAAAGAGTGGCATAATCTGTTAACAAGGAATGTTTGAAAATGATTGGGTTTTATTTCAATTTTCAAAAACTATAAGCAGACATAGAAAAACCTCAGCAGTTACACATACCAGCTGATCCTCCTGTCCTCCGAGAAGGAGGGAGAGATTTATGGAATCCACAGGGGCTGGGGCCACATAACCCAGTTTGAGCTTAGAAGGCACTAGTTCCTTAATGCCAAGTAAATTTTGGAAATGATTCTCCTTTGCTGACAGTACCCTCATTACTGATTGTGTAGAGTAATTTATCAGGCATTTCTTAAAATAAACCGTTCATTTATACTAATAGGACTTGGCAGGAAGAAAAAATTGGCAGGACTAGGAGTTCCTAGTGGTTTTTTTCTTTCTTTCTTTCTATTTTTTTTATTTTGTTGCCTTTTAAAAATTTTAAAACACCAACATTGAAAAGTTTTAAACATTTTGAGGAAACAATTTTCAGGGGCCAGCCTGAAGTTCATTAAAGCATAAAGAATGGCATTATAAATCTGCAAAATGGAAGAAAGGAAATATTTCCAGTGACGAAGTTCACCAAAAGAAAAATTAAGTACAATGTCACTGATTTTATCTTTCTCATTCATCAGGCATTGGGTTCCTCATGTTGATAAGTTTGTTACCTATTTTTGGTATCACATGGGCTCTTGAAGAGAGCTCATTTCACTTTTTCTTCTCCATGTACAGTTATATTCTCCTTGAAGTCTGACTCAGCTAGCTGCTTCTCTCTGGTTATGCACGTAATAGATCAGTGTTGTTTATATATACCCAAGATAGTTATTCTCAAGGCTTTCTTATCTCCATATTCTTAGCCTTGGGCCTTGGACAATATATTTCCATTTTACATTCCCTTGGAATTAAAAGGACATCACTGGGATTGATAACCTTTTCTCCTGAATAAAACGATAGCTATAGAAATCATAATAAAACATAATTAACAACTGAATCTTCAGGCTCAGGAAAAATGCATCAGCCCTCCACCGGTATTCAGAATGAGGACGGACGGCCTCAAAGCCAAACCCTGACAAAATGCTCCAGTGCAGGGGAGATTTTATACGTATACACATACACACATACACACACACACACAAATGTATATGCATATGATGGATACACATACATACACATACACAAACATGTGTATATACACACACACACACCTATATACATATTTTTAAATAATGAAGCTGTCTAAGTTCCAGCATATGTTGAGACTCAGACATGCCAGTAGGTGGTGTGACTTCAGACCAAAACAGAATCAATGCTGTCTTCTGAGAATGAATAGAGTTCTTAAAAAGTTCAGGAGTCTATTGATGGTTGAATCACACTAGAAAGGGTAATGTGGGCTAAGTTCAACTTATAGTAAGGGGTTGGCAAATGTTTTTCCTACTATTCAGTCGGTGACTCTACCAGCATCTCAGGCAACTTCTTTAGCTGACTTTTTAATATCAACTGGTGGTTGTGTCTTTCCTTAATCTTCTTTCCTATCAGGACCTTAGAGTATATTATTTGTCTAAAACTCGAGTTTTAGAAGGTTTTGTAATATTTGAGCTTTGAGGTTCATGCTTCCCAATTAAATAAAAAAGTCTGGAAGGAAAAACATTAAAATGTTAGTAGTAATGTTATGATATTAAGAATAATAATTTTTGCTGAGTGATAAGATTATGGATAATTTTTACCTTCCTTATTTTTCTTCAGTAGTTTTATAAATTTTATAATACATTCGCATTTAGAAAAAATAGTTCCAGAAAAAAGTTGTACACTTTATTTTTTAGAAGTGCAGTATTAATAAATACTGTTTTTTCCTAGAAAGTTCATAGCATGTTCATTATTTCTTTCTCCATATGCATTGTGAATCATGGCTTTACACAGCCATATTATAGTCTATCTATAAACAAAAATATCTTTATTTTGTTATATATCCATACTTTCTAAATATGCCAGTTCAATAATAACTTCTAATTCTCTAGTTTTCCAATATTTTTGTTGTCAACATAAGTATTTTTGCTTTGTTTCCTTTTCATTTTCAGTCTGTCTATTAACACAAGCATATGCAAAAATTTTGAGATATCATCACCAGTTTATTTTATTATGTGTGCTCCATGATATAAGAAAGTTAGGTAGTAAATACATGTGCTTTGTAAGTTTCCTTTTCTCCTAACCAGAGGTTTTCTAACACAATGTTTAGCAGAACTGTTCCTGCCACCACCAAATTCAGATCATTGCCTTTAATTCCAAGCAGAAGGATTATGTAGAAAAGTTTGAGGACAATGTGTGTTTGGATTGACACATGGATTCATTTAGCCTAAAAGCAATAAGGGAATCCAGAAAAAAACTATCATTCCTATCAAGGAAAAAAAAATTATAATGGGGCCTCATTCCTTGCCCCTTTTTAGATTAAGTATATCTCATGAAATTGCCATGTTCTTGTTTAGCAAAAGCAGCAGGAGAATGGAGGAGCACAGTTATTTCATGATAGTGATTCTTTTTGTCACAGTAGCTTGGAACGTCCAACAAACTCAAAACTTTTCACTATAGTCATTTACCTTTTCTAATTACAGGTTGCCTTTTCCTTCATTACTATGTCTTTCTGGAAAGGGGACTCAGAGTCAACAGGAAGGAGGGAGAGGATGATTTCTGAGTAATTCTGCCTGTGTGAGAGCAGTGGTTATGATGTGATGGGAAGATATTGGGGTTCAGTTTATTTTGTACAGAGGTAAGTTCGCCTGAGCATGAGCCTCTTCCTGGCATCACTGATTAGTGAGACCCCAGCCAGCAATTGCAACAGGATCTTGGTCTTTCCACTCTGAGTGGGCACAACATTCTGAACTTGCCCCGTGGAGACCAGCTGGTGCTAGCAAGAGGCTACCAGGCTACCGCGATGGTGGGTAGAGTTTTTTTAGTCCTGGGATTAAAAGGGTAGCCACCTCTTTCTCAGGGAATCCTATTAATATATGGAATGAGATAGAACTTTCAAACTCCACAGCAAACTAGCTTTGAGAAGTTCAGAAAGCTTTTCTTAATTAGCTTGGCTATGTGTGTAACATTCTTTTTATTTCCCTGTTGTTCTTCTTTAATATTAAGTAAAGAAATTTTTCTGAACATTTCAACCAATTTCAGCTAGAACTAAAGAAGAAAAGCAATTTTGTTGCTGTTTAATTGAGGGCACTCACAGGAGGGGCAGTGAGGGGCCCCAGGGGAGGGTATACTGTTCTACCCTCTCCTCCTCTCAAAGGAGAGAACAAGAAGAGGTAGGTGGAGCCTGAGAAGAGAGACTGGGCTTGGTTTAGACACCCTTTTCCAGCAGTAGGTTCACTGTCCCATGCCAAACTCTGAAGATCTCTGACTGTGTGTAATTACAAGAAATAACCTCCTTGGTGAATTACTGAGAAAAAGTCCCAATGTTGCTGTGCATATGATTGAATGCAAGTGTATATAGGATGGGATCCTAGATTTGCTTTCACCTCTGAACTTCAGAGATCACTCAATTATTCCACCTGTATTGCTGTAGTTTACTCTCTACGGAGGGTATAAGCCCTGCTAGAATTGATTCATATCATTTGAACTAACATGAAACTAATTTATACAATTTAATTTAAGTAAATTAAATTCTGAGCTCCTAAAGGGCAATGACAAATTTATCATTTTTTGATTCCTCAGTGCTGAGTATGGGTGCACGACTCAGTCAATGCTTGTTGAGTGAATATGTATTAAATTAGTGTGTGGGAAAAGCCTTTTATAGTGTCTGGATCTTGCCATCCCTGCCTATGCTACCACCTTCTTAGTCTCGAAGCCTAATGGGGCAAGTTGATATTCACAAGATGGCTTGAGCCTGGCTTCAGAGCAAACAAAAGCAGGTAGTTCAAAGCCATTGTTGGGGGAGGGCAGTATCAGAACCTTGTCAGAAATTAGTTCTGCTCCGCTCACCGGCATGCCTTTCTTGTCATCTAAGACTTGAGATCCTCTGATGGTGTCTCCCTCAGATAGCTCTAAGAGCATTCTTTTCATTCTCATTCCCAGTGTTTCCTAGTGCACCATTCAGAACAGCTTAGTTCTTCCTCTTCTCATAGGAATTTCTAACACTTTTATATTATTAAAATCCTACGTTACTGGCTGGGGATTACGTTCCGAGGACTAGATTCACTTGCTTCTGGGAGGAACTCTTATAGACGAATCCCTTATTGATATACTGTGAATTCTTGATCTCTTGGGCCAGAGAATGCCCCTCTGACCTCTGTCCAGTTCATCTTTTCTGTAGGAGGGACCAGCGAATAAATAAATGTAACGCAATAATGACTGCTCTATTAAAATTTCCTTGATAATAGTTTGAACAACATTATTAGACGTGACGAAAGTAAATGCAGGTGCTACTTGGACTATAGGGAATTGGAAAGGATAGGCACTAAATGAAGAGTTAGAATCTGGCTTTGTACTCAAGTATTTTGTTACCTGGAACAAATCACTGCATCACACTGAGCCTCCAATGCTTCACTTTAAAATAAATAACTTTGCTTGCCATTAGAAATAAATAATAATAACACATATATCTATAAAAGCCCATAAATGCAAGGTAATATTGTATATGATATATTTATGCCAAAAATATTCTTGTAGAAACCGATTATAAGTGGACATTCACCTTCTGAACATGGTCAATTACTAGATAGTTTTAGTTGGTCAAACCTAGGGAAATCCCTGCCACTGCCATTTTCCCTCAGATTCCTCCAACATTTATAAATTTTGCACTTTCTCTATAAATTTCATCAACTGAAAACTGCCTCTCAAAGTGAACCAGAATATATATAAAATTGATATCAACCATTTCTTCTTCATATGCTTCAGGAAGCATAAACTGTTAGATTGTTCATCCCTGGAGAAGATGGCTTTTCTCGGATTGACTTGATCTGTCTACTTGTTTTTTTTCACTAATTCTTTAGGGGTAGGAACCTTAACTAAATTAGCTCGGTGAAATGAATTTGACATCTTGGCAGTCTTCCTGTATCTAGTAACCGATCCTTAGAGTATCTTCAGAGATAAGAAAATATCCTAAATCCTCCATTTAAAAAACTTAGTCTCAGAGAATATTAATTTGATATTGAGATTTCTTTGGACCAAATTAGTAACCAGAAACTTAAGTAGAACCAGGAAAAGTCTCCAAGCCTTGGTCACAATAGCTGGGAAATATTAATACATTTATAAGCACTTTTCTTTTTACAATACCATTTCCAAAGTAGCACATGAAGGAAAAAAGTTAAGATAATAAAAAAATGCATATGATGTCCACTAAATTGGTGGGTTTCTGAGTAAAAAATTATAATTGTTTTATAATTTGGAAAAATCATTAATTAACCTTCTGCTTGTAGTTCAGTTCAAAGAAAAATAATTGTAGCTTATATAATGCTTTGAATTTGCCTATAGAAAGTCAATAAGTAAAATATTGATTAAGGCTTGTGAAATTTGAACACATTATCTCAGACAAGCATAATAACAGTAATATGCTTAGACCACAGTTCAAGAAGAAAATGATTCAGTGAATAATAGAAGAAGAAAGATGGGCACTCTACTTGAATTTGCTAACGATTATTTTCTGTGAGATAAGCGTTATAGAGTGTTTGTAGTTTCATGTATTCGACATAACACTTTTGATTAGCCAGAGGAAATTATTTTCTTAGCTATGAATTCAGCCTTATCATAAGTTATTTGGCTTAACCTGGCAATCATGACTGATTTTAATTATGTTAATAAAAACTAAATATATTCATAGAGTAGAAATTAATATAAGGTGCATTAGCAGAAACAATTCCAAATATTTTTGCTAATTATATTTTTGCATATTATTTAAATAAGTGAAGGAGCCGTACCAAACCATTCTCTGTGGAAATGACAAAAAAGAAAACATAATTAAGTCCTATAATAAAGGAAAAAAACAAACTGGTATATGAATGGCCCGGCTCAATACAGGAGTGGTACTCAAAATACTTAACAACAGCTCATCATGAGCCCTCACCAGGAATGATAGGATGCTGGCCATAGGAGCAGTATCGCTGACGCTGCATCCTGAACTAGGTGTTAGCCCTTTATATTTTGGATCATTAAGAATTTTAATGAGATCCTAGGAAGGGCACAGGGGATACAGGACAGCAGTTATTTACTAATTAATATAAAATATATTGATATTTTAGTAACCAGTGTGGATATCCCAGTGCACACAAGCTGAATATCAACCCTGGTGAATACCTAATAGTTCATTAGTAACCGTTTGATTCATTTTTCATTAAAATTTCAAATGCAATCTGTTCTGCATCTGGGGCCTCTGCTTTCAGAACTAATTTATAAGCAGGTGCAAAAGAAGAGAATTTCAGGTAAAATACTATATAAAAACCTTAAGGAGGTATCTGGCAGTTCCATTTCTGATTATAGGAAGACTAGTTTATAGCACAACAGCCTTCCCATCAAGAAGAATAAGAAAAACAGGATGATTTTTTTTTTTCTAATGTTCAAAAGCACTGAACAAATGCAAAGAAAATTAGGGCTTCAGGGCCAACATCCCAAAGAGAAGGGAGCACATTGAAGTGAGCCTTATACACTGCTTCACTCCCCCTTAGAGCATGACCGTTTTTTGGTGCATGGCATAGAGACCTGGCAGAAAGTGGTGGCTCAGAGCTTGCCCTAGTTTTATGGGTCTGTTTTAAGGACACTTAAGGCAGCCAACACTTAGGGGCCAAGATCTCAGAGAAAAGTAGATACTAGAGATAAACATTACATTCTGAAAGGCAGAGAGAAAAGGAAGAAGAGAAGAGGAAAGAAGAGAGAAGAGATCAGTTAGGGATCTTGGGATCCAAGGATCAACATGGCAGTGAGTTTCCTAGAGTTTCTTTTTGCCTTATATATCTCGAGTTGGCTGTTAGAGAAGCTGGCAGCCAAGAAATTTCAAGACAAAAAAAAAAAAGTTTCAAGAAATGCCTGCTCTCTCTCTCCAAAGAACCTGGAAAGGACAGACTAACATGACTGAAAGTGTTTAGATGATAACCTCCCTACTTCAGCCAAACACCACAGGAAAAAACTGCAGCCCTTCCTCCACCTCTGTCACCAAAGACTTTCACCTTGACCAGCTGGAATGAATTCCACCCCCAACATGCACCTACGCTAGGGTGGTGTCAGGGACAGCCAGGTGTGGAGAGCCTCAACTTTCATCTCTCCCTGGCAATAATGTGGACCATGCCCACAGCAGAAGTGGAGACCCCTGGGGAGAGTGGACTTCCTCCCCCAGCTGGGGGCGACAGGCACTCCTGCACATCCCTGCTTGAGTGGCATCAGAGGAGGCCAAGAGGCAAGCTGGACTTTTAGCATTTTCCAGCAATAACACGCCGCCCACTTGGCCTGCAGTGTGGGGGAAGCCACATGGGTAGAAGTAAGAAGGCACTCCTCCCTGCTGTGAGGCAGGGTGGTATCAGAGGCCTAGTGGTGACCCTGAACTCCCAGCCCTGACCAGCAGCATTGAGGAGTCATCTCTCCCCTAGCAGGGAGTCAGTGGGGAACAAACAGGGAACCTGGGCTTCCACCCCACTTTGCAGCCCCACTACCCCTGCTAGCATGGAGTCAGAGGAAGCCTCCTAAGACACAAGATTCTAATGACATGTAGAGTCTCATGACAGTCAAAATGTCCAGATACAATTGAAAATCACTCTTCACACCAAGAGCCAGGAAAATCTCAACTTGAATGAGAAAAGACAATCAGCAGTTGCCAACATTGAGAACACCCAGGGGGATGGAATTATCTGGCAAAGGTTTTAATGCAGCCATCATATAAAAAGCTTCAGCAAGCTATTACAAACACACTTAAAACAAAGGAAAAAGTAGAAAATCTTAACAAGGAAATTGAACATCTCTGCAAAAGAGTAGAAGACATAAAGAAGAACCAAGTGGAAATGATAGAACATACCGAGCCTGTAAAGTTTCTGTTCTCTCCAGGTGGATCTCTGTGTGGGTTGGGGAAAGCATGCAAAGTCCAGGCATTTTTTGTCTGTCTCAGCCTTTACTTTCCAGGTGGGCCCCTCAGGCTCCACCTCATGGTGCGTCAGGTCAGGTAGGGCTGCTGCACCTCCCTTGGTCCGGGAGGGAACATAGGTCTATTGCAAACCCTCTTGGCCAAAGGGTTTAGTTTGTGACTAGTTACATGACCAAATCCAGATAATCAGAGACAATTCTTAGATTCTTTCTGAAATTATTGGTAAAATACCCCTTTTTCAGTTCAATTCACTTAATTATCATAATATAAGCACAGACTCTTGGCTGTCACATTTGTCCCCACTTGGTTGGAACTTGCTTGAGGTGAGCCAACACACAGGAGTGAAGATATGAGTTAGAGTCCTGGTGGCGTGGTTTGATCACCTGTATCCATCCAGGCTTTTTTTGAGTAAAGTTTTGTTTTTAAATTTCATTTCATTTCATGTGGTAAGAACAACTTAACATACAGTCTACCCTCTTAACAAATTTTTAAGTGTGCAAGACAGTATTGTTAACTATAGTAACAATATTGTATAGCAGATCTCTAGCACTTTTTCCTTCTGTATGATTGAAACCTTATGCCCATTGATTAGCAATTCCCCCTCTCTCCTTCAGCCCCTGGAAACCTAATTCTACGAGTTTGACTATTTTAGATACCTAATATAAGTAGAATCATACAATTTTTATCCTTCTGTGACTGGATTATTTTGCTTAGCATAGTCTTCAAGGTTTATCCCATATGGCATGGATATCCAAGTCCATCCAAATTGCATATGGCAGGATGAATTCCTTATTTTTAAGGTTCAGTAGTATTCCATTGTATGTATATGCCACATTTTCTTTATCCATTCACCCACTAGTGAACATGCAGTTTGTTTCTACGTCTTAGATATTGTGAATAATGTTGCAATCAACATTGGGGTGTTAATATCATTTTGAGATCTTGTTTTCAGTTCTTTTGGGTAGAGACCCAGGAGTGGGATTGTTGATAAAGTAGGTTTTGAGTTAAGTTTTTGAGTTAGAAAAAGCCTTGTGAAAGATCCCCAAGAAATAGAAAATCTTAAAAAGAAAAAGCCCATATTATAATCCTATAGATTAAAATACAACGGAACTGACTTCTATTGTGTACTTTTTGTTTATAAAGCACTATATTGGGTTTTGTACTCATCTAGTCTTCATAAACCCCAATGTGGTGAGTGTGATTTCCACATTTAACAAATGTGTCAAGAAGGAGGCTCAAAAAGGTTTGGAGATATGTCCAAGATTGCTTGACTAGTAGTACCTCAGGAAAAATTCAAAGCCAGAATTTGCTGCTCCCAGAAGCTGCCTTCAAAATAAGATTTATCTGTACATGTGTGAGAAGATAAAATGTGTTCTAAATAATTTCTTTAATAAATTTTCACTGCTGTAGTAAAACTTTCAGATAACTAATATGAAAAGTTAGATACTTTTCATATTTGAAAAGTGAGGAGAGTTTTCTTAAAATGATTTTTCTCTGAGGACCTAACTCAGACATAAAGAACAATTCCAACAGATAATAGAATAAATAACAAGATAGGCTATAGAAATAATATGTAGGCATATATTCATTGCAATATTGAAATAATTCAAGAATATTATGTCACTACATGTTTGCTTATGTCACATAGTAATTTAAATTCTGATCACTTTACCCATGAGAAATAGAAATTTGAGATACCTGATAATTTTTTAGAAACACTCTTTAACTTAGAGAGTGATGAGTAAGTTACTTAAGTGTGATCTGTTTGGGATATAGCACTGTATTCTGTCTTTAGACAATAACTGATGTGCATTATTTTCATCTGTAAGCAATGAAGTAAATTACTTTTTTGATGTAGTTCTTTTATTTGCTAGTCAAAGAATGTTACAAATGATTGAAAGGATTTATAAAACGAGGTGGCTGAGATTTGTTCTTATTTGCCTGCAGCTGAAAGCATAATACACTTAATGCTTCCAGGATATGGAAGAGCTAACAGATGTCAAAGAGCAGAGAAAGCTATTTTGCAAAGATTGCTCAAAAACCAAACAAAAATCTTTTCTTTTTTAAAATTCATAAACCTTATCAGACATTAATTATATTTGATAGCAAATGCATTTGGCGTTCACATAAAATGCATCTTTTCCCCTTCCAATTAAAAAATAAAAGTTGTTACGATAAAGGTAAGAATACTGAATTAAAATTAGTATGACGAGAGTTGGACTTCATCAAAGAACCACTGCTATAAGTTCCATCTTTGTAACTCTTTACTGTCTAGGCAATAATTTTTCTTAAAGATAGAAGCAAAATAATTAAAAATCAGAGAATGTGCTCACTTGCCATTTTGCTTAAACAGCTTTCTAACTGATTTACATTTCCAGGAGCTGCCACTTAATGCTGGAGATTTTATTCAATAAATTCAGAGGCTGTGGGTATACTAGAAATCAGAGCTCTGTAAGGATGACTAACTAGGTCAACTTGGTATGCTTGAAAGAGTAACCATAGTGTTGCCCATTAGAATTTTAAGAGAAAGATGGTAGTTTGAGGAATAAATTGCTTAATGCTGTTTCCATAGGTCCCATGTAAACAAATAGTAGAATGTTGGCAAGTCTTTACAATCAAAGCCAATGTTTAATAAAGACAGGAAGGAATAAAAAAATGGAAATATTATTTCTGGATTTACATTGTTTTACCTCAGTCCAAATTCTTACTGCTAAAACAATCCAAAAATATACTTAAGATCTCACCTGGGCTGCCACCCTGCTCTTATAAACATGTTACCTAAGTGAATTGGTTTGTTTCTGACAGAAGCTCCCTTTGGAATTAATCAAGAATACTACGAATGTAGTAACTACTTGGCCTCACATGCGTCTATCTTATTTCCCTCTTCTGTTGGCCTAGCCTCTCTTTCTTTCTGGGGTAACTCCTCCCACACACAGAGATCATGAGCAAAGATTTTAATGCTGCCATCTGGCCACATACGATTTGTCAAGGGTTGCCCTAAGATGGGTAAATATGAAGCATTACCACAGAAAATTTGCAATTAAAATTGAAGAAACAGTTTTTATCTGGTGGCCAGAGCTGCATTGATTTAATAAAAAGAAAGTCACATTAAATCTATACATCTGTCTTAAGAAATATGAACATGTGCCTGTGTCTTAGAATAGAAAGGAACAGTGTATATTTTAAAACTATTAATCTGAAGCAGGGCACAATAGTTGGCTAAGGAGTTTCATGGAAGCAATGTCATCTATGCATGTCCTAATCTCTCCTGAGTACTCAAAGTCCCATGATCAGGAGGAACCTGAGGCAGATTACCTTGTTCACAAGGTCGGCTGTTCTGCATATTCCATCTCATGTTGAAGACCATCCCTTTGATGATTTATCTTACTTCCCTTGTTCTAATTCCACATTCATCAGCAGCCTATTAATTTCCATGAAGAAAGTATGCTGATGACATATGCTGGACTTGACATAGCTCTCTGGTCCATGTGACAATGTTTTCTGATGCATATTAATAAAATCTCTTCTTGCAATTATGTTTCCTTATAGTTGACCATAGGTGGAAAATGAGCCAGTCATGGAGCACAAATGTGAACATTTGTGCTCCAAGTGACAACTGTATACATTAAGGAGTGGCATTCCGGTGTCTATGTTAATTTTACAGACAGTTTGATTTTGAGTGTATCAGCTTTCAAGGGACTGAGAGCTGATAAGTACCAGGTTCTGGGCCTTGGGAGCACAAGGCTAGATCTAGCTGGAATTCTCTTAACTCAATTGTTCCCAAGACTGTCAGTGTATCAAAAGCGCACAGGGAGGCCTTTAAAAGTACAGATTCCTGTGCTGGAGATACTGATGTAGTAGGTCAGACATAGTCCAGCTATTTGTGTTTTGTAGAACACTCACTCATCAGATGGTTTTAATGTTTGGGAACCACTGTCTTAGTCTACCTCTGTAAAACATTAGTATGTGCCTTCTTTTAACAGATTTTTAAAGCCATAAGTAGAGTTTGTAAGTTTCTAGATTTGCTTGCATTATACTCATAAGTTTGTCTATAGATGGACTTTCTGGTTGAGTATTTGAACTGAATACACATCTCCAGGTTTGTGAAAGAGATGAAGTAGGGCGGGGCAGGGGGCAGGTTACAAGAAAAATGAGAATTGGCATCTTTGATGTGATAAATAGGCAGCCGAACATTCCCTTCCCTAGACTCTTCAGAAATGATTAGTGACGGCTTTAGTTTTAATTTTAGAAACATTCTTTTTCTAGTTAGTCATTTCATTGATCAGCTTCTGATTCTTTTTACTTTGTTTTCATAATTATAGAATATTATACTGGGCCATTTGCATTGACTAGTAACACCATGCTCTGGCTTCATTTTTGGTGTTGAGAAGTCAGCTAAGTGTTGTTTCTTCATAGGTAATATTTTCTCTTTCTATCTCTATTTTTCAATTTAAATTTTTCTCTTGGACCGTGGTTGTTATTGCTGTTGTTTGCTTTATTTTTTGCAGTGTTACTAAAAGTGCGAGAAGCGTCTGGGTATGAATTTATTGATATTATTATCTTACTTGTAATTTGGCTTTTTGACTCTGAGAAGTCAAGTCTTTCAACAATTCTGAAAAGTTTCAAATATTGACACTATTTTCTCCTCTGGAACCCTAATTAGTTACGTATTAAACCCTGTTACTATATTTCTTACGTCTTTTAACTTCTTTTTATATTTTTCAGGGGGTTGACCCTTCTGTTGAATGCTGATTAGTATCTTCAGTTCTGTTTTGCAATTCACTGAATGTCTTTTCAGTTGTATCTAATCTGATGTCTAGCCTTTCCGTTGAGTTTATAATTTAATGGTTTTATTTTTCACTTCTAAACATTATGTGTTCACATATTTCTTATTATTCTTATAGACTTTTGGTTTTTTCTTATAACTTCTATTCCTCCTATTTTTTCAACATATTTATATGTTGGACCTGATCATCTAATAGTTGAAATATTTGAGTATCTGATTCATTCTTTTGTTTGTTTGTCTGTTTGCTCTCTCTACTTCATGGTGATTTATTTCCAGGTGTGTTTTATGTCTTGTGTTCATTAGAACTTTATCCATCAGAATTCTTTGAGGCCCAGATTGAGAGCACATTCCTTTGTGTTTGCTTCTGGTAGGCACCTATGACACTTCAAACCTAACTCTTTAAACTACATTTCATCTTATAGTTTTTGTGACCATTAAAGTGGTTTGAATTCAAGCTCCAAAGCTGTATGAGGACTGATTTGTGGTTATACATTCTCGAAGAACTTATTTTATCACCCTCCATGCAGCATCAAAGTTCTTGTCATTGTGCCATGAGACACATGTATTTTATTTCTTGTTTCCCATTTCGCTGAGGTTATAACATTTTGAGGGGCTCAGCTTTATGGAGGGATCTCAAATATGACTCCTCATCTTATACAACCCTTAGGCTATGTTTTCTGTTCTCCATGTGGTCATTACAGCTATAAGTCAGCAAGTATTGGCAGATGCTCTTGGGGAAGCTGCTAGCTTCAGAACTTAATAAACATTTTATGATTTGCTGTTTCTACTGGGTCCTTCCCACCTCTCCCTCCACTTGCCACCTCCCAAGGATTTGTTTTTTTACTTTTTTGTTAACTCAGCCATACATTTAAAATATTTTAAATATATCTCCTAACATTTTTAAATGTCCTCGATCAAGAGGGTTTTTTTCAGAATAGTTAATCCACCATATTTTCATAAACAGAAGTTCCCTGTTCTCTTTAAAGTTTAATGAAGAGAAACAATTTCATTCTTTAATGCTTATTTCATGCCACAGAGACTTTGAGCAATCAAACAATATAAGAATTTACAGGAATCTTAATACGTATCTTTTCCAGTGCCCTGATTTTAATCTAATGAGTAAATGTATTGTTATAGTCGCACTTCCCAATGTAAATTTTCCATAGAACACTAATTTGTAGTTAAATGGTAAAATAAGCTTGGGAAACACGGGTTAAACAAAGTAACAGATTTTCTTCTTGAAGAAACTGCGTGGTGTGTAATACGCCAGAGTGCTCGAGCATCTTTGAGCGTGGGATAACTCATACTCCTTCTTCCCTGAGGTGTACTTGAGGGAAGCTGGCACAGACATAAAAATGACTTCCCCATAAAGGTAGTTTAGTAGCAGAGCCAAGGCTAGAACCCAGTTCTCCTTACTCTCCCTTTCTCTTTATCATCACAAGGAAACATTTTGTAAATAGCTGTTTGCAAGAAACTATTTCTAGTAGTGCCCCATCCGCGAATTGAAATGCATTTAGAGCCCATCTTCTTTCACCAAATGAAAAGAAAGTTGGCTTCTTTCCCAAAAACAGCTAAATAAGAATGCTCCAGAGGTTCTTCAAGAAAAATAAAATCTGAAGTAGAAAAGCAGGGGTTCCAGATCTTGAAGTGAAGTAGGAAATTGATGCTTTCATGGGGCTTCAACCCGAATCAACACAGAGATATAGTAATCTTGTCTGATTTTTAAGAGGGTTTGTACTCTCTTGAAATCATAGTTTTTAGTTGGCAGGGAACAAACTCCTAAGAACAAGTTGTGACAGAAAACTTTTTTTAAAGCTACTTTTGGATTTCAACCAGCAGAATGTGCACAGTTTCTGACTGTCAGTGTATTCTTCATTACAGAAAATGGACTGTGGGAACTTGGGAAGGTGAAGTGCAATGTTATTTACATTTTTGTGCCAAAACATTATGAAGTGAAATAGTCAAATATGCTGAGTGAATGCAGCATATGAAAATTAATAGGAACATTTTGAATATGTGATCTTTTACTTGAAACAATATAAATGAAATGGGTTCTGTTGAGGGAGGCACTTTCTTGACCTCTTTTAAATGTTTCTTTTTCTTTTCGTTTCTTTTCTTTTTTTTTCAGCACCCTCTGTTGTTTATAACAACCCATTTGGATCCTAGACCTTAGTTTTGTCCTTTCAGAATTTCCTTTTCTCTGTTTGTCAACAAATACCTTTCAGGAGAAAAAAGCACAGTCTTGAGCCCATTAAATAGTCAAGAAAATATGTCTAATAGCATTAGAAACAGGACCACAAGGGTGAGTATTGGGCTTGGAATCTGAATGTTGATGCTTCATTTAGTCATCAATCCATGAAAATGACCAGATATGTGCAAAGATATTCAAAAGAGATGAGAACATAGATATAGTGAGGAGAGAACTCTCAATTAAAAGATAAGGAGTGACCTGGGCATTGCTGATAAGGTGCCTTGTAAGGTGTCAGTTTGGTCAACTTTGCACTGACAAGCATCATATTATGGAGAATTTATAATGATGGAAAGAAGGAAGAGGAAGAGTAGAAGAACCATGTTGAGCACTGGTCATATATTAAATATTATCTTACTATTACCTTTGTGCCTCAAAGCTAGGGAGCAGCTTCTATCATCATCCCTGTTTTATAAATGAGGCTTAGAGAGCTAAAGTAACTTGTTAAAGATCTTACATCATAAATGGCAGAGCAGGGATTGAACCCAGTTTTTTCTGACATCACAGCCCTGATCTCAATCACTAAGTTGTATTGCCAGAAAGCAATAGAAATAGCTATAGAAATAGCTTAGCTATAGAAATAGCAGGTGCGGCTAAAGGGTACATCTTTTTTATGTGTTTGACATTTTGGAGAAAGGGTTTGAATTTATGCTGTGAATCTGGACCAGTGAAAGTGTGCAGCCATGTGGTAGTCCTGCCAGTTTGGGCCTGAAGTAAGTGTTGGCAAGAGAGATAACAGTGAGCACAGTCTGCACTAGATGAGACAAGGCAGGTTCCTAGGATAAGCCAGGGGCAGGCTGGAAGCTGAAAAGTGTAAAGAGCAAGGCAGGGTAGGGCCAGGGGTGACTGATATATGAACAGAGTATTCAGTGGATCAGGATATTTAAAAGAAATCATTTTTTAGTGGTCGTGACCAAGTTTCCTCAATCTATAGCCTGCAGCATACTGAGGGAACTCAGTTAAGCCTTGTGATAAATTGTCATACGCCCTGTAGGATGAGGAGGAGACCTGGTGCTACACAGTATAATTCCACAAATCTTAGATGTGTATTTATAAAACAGCACAGCATGACCTCTTCTTCAAACTATTAATATAGAACTGACCTTTGATATCAGTATTTAATTTAAAGTATACAGCATTTCATAGTTATAGCACTAGCCCTAAGTTAAAATGCCAGCCTTATTTTCTCACAAAAACAGCATACTGGGAAGTACTTATAAACAAACTTTTTGTTTGAAAAATATGACCATTCTCCCTGTAATACACAGCTCAATCATCTCAGTTTGTTAACTCCAGGTCTAAAAACTGTACTGGTTATCTGTCTTCTGAGATCCCTTCCTCCTCTTGTAGTCACTGTCTAGTTCATTGGCCCCAGCAGTCACGGCAGTTGGAAATTGCAGTCCTCCTAGGCTGCTACTTCTCTCCTATCCCCACACCCACCTAGTCAACAGAATTCTCAGCTCCATATATAGGTCTCAAATTATATCTTCCTCACATTCCCCATCCCTTCCATCCTACAGGCCAGTGGGCTTTGTCATGTCCAATCTTTGGGCCAGATTCTCAGCTCACTTTGTTGTGATTGTATTTATAGGATCACATGATCAAAAGCATAGATTCCAAAAGGAATGGCAGGCTGTTTTGCTTAGAAGAGGTGATACAAGTGGTCGGTACGTTAGGATTTGGGGCCTGTTAATATTAGGTACACTCTGTATGCCCTTTGTGTATGGGTCAGAATTCATGTTCCATAGCCTGGAAAATAAGGACTTCCTAACCAAGATCCCATCCACCTTCCCTGCCTGTCTTGCCCCACTGCCAAACTCATGCCATGGCATATTTGCAGCTTTATGTTATTTTCTGTGCTTGAAGTGTGTACCCTATAATGCCCACCAGGAGATCTCTAATACCTCCTTTAGAATTTAAGAACCAGCAACTCTGATTGAATCCCCAGCCACACACGGATTCTCCAAGCTGCCTTACTCTTCTGTATATGTACATTTTCTAGCATTTATCAAACTATATTATAATAATAATTTGATATTATGTCTTTCCCCTGCCCAATGATCTTCTTGAGTATAGATTCATATTTATCTTTTATCCTCAGCCCCTTGCCAAAAGCCTGATCAATAAATGCACAAGTTGAATGAATGATCATAGTAAAATTGATTGATTATGGTTAAAGAATGACTGGCCCCTTTGATGGAAATTCTGTTTTTTCTGTGGTTCTCCTTTTTTTATGAGATTCTTTGAGAACTGTATAGATGGATAAATAGTAAAAAAGAAAAAAGAAAAAGATGAGTTTTGGATTGCTGACGTTGGGAAGATAGAGGATTTTTTTGTTAACAATAGTAAAAGATAAAGTCAGAATTCATTGCTTGCTGAAATAGCTTTAATCAAAATAAGTGAATTTTAAGCCATTTTGGCAAATAATACATCCCAGTGCTAGTGGGTAATATTTCAAACTATACTGGTATCTTGGATTTTAAATTTAAAATATCTTGTTTTTTATAATGCTGTAAAGTTGAAATACCTCCACTTATTTTGTCTTTGACCTTCCTAATTTGGCATGCTACTTAACGTCTCTGAGTATCACAATCCTTACCCTGAAGTTCTGAAATGTTGCCTATCTCACAGAATTATCATAAAGATTCAAGGAGGCAAAACACCTAAATTACTGAAATAGTAGCTGATGTAGAAGTTAATAATAAATATTTCTTTCTCTTTTGTATTTTTTTAAAAATATTTTTTCTTAGATGAACTGTATCCCAATGTGTTAGCTTCCCAAATACATTATAACTTATTCCTCATTACAAGCTAAAATACCCGAGCACCATTGTTAATTCTTGTAGACTTAATGAATGAATAGCTTTGCTCTGCTCGAGGCCAATACCATGACCTGAGGAAGCTCAGGCCACCTTGAGCAAAGGAATTACTCTAAGGCAGGGTAAATTCAGGGCCCAAATATCTCCAATTGTATCTAAAACACCCTAAAAGTCTACCAGAGCTGCCTCTCCCATGGAGGGAGTCTGGGGCTGACCTCTCTTCTTTGTGCACCATGAGGTCACCCAGTTCCCTATGAGTGGTCTTCTTAATTCATTCAAACACTCAAATCAAATCTTCTGCTTTTTATCCATTAACATCAAGGTTATTAGAAAATGTTGATAGTGTTCATGTAATATATTTTGCTTGGGAATAGCACACTCCTTTTGAAAGCTTTTAAAGAAAGCATATTAAAAATAGCCTTTGCATTTTGTGTGAAAAATTGACAGAAGTATGTTTTATTAAAGAAAATCACCAAACAACCAGAAGAAAAATAAGATAGAGCAAAAGGATAGACCGGAGTTGGTTGATGGCGGACATGTGAAACCCATTCATAAAATATTTGGGTTATTTGAGCTAAGGAGGAAATTGCTAAGGATTAGGTTTATAGCACTTGACCACGTCTCAGAAGTGCTACTCTGTAAAACTTGTCAAAGAGAGAAAAAAATAAAAAAGAAAAGAAAAGAAAAGAAAACAATCCCATTAGGAAACCTGGGCTTTGCATCCTGTCGTTTATTAAATTTGTCAGCTGAGGCAGTTAGGATTATGGCAGTAGATTTATTAATTTTTCAGAAAACCTGGCATGGAGAAGCCTTGCCGTTGGCACTAGCCTGGAAAACGCAGAGAAGAAAGTTTGTGAAACAAGCAGAATGTTGAATACCTGCAGTGAGAAAGTCATTACCATAGCAAACCTGTCCCAAGTGAAGCCAGGTAACAGATTTTGGAAGGGCTAGCTTCCTGAAGTTTCAGCAAGATTTTATTCAGAATCTTTTTGTATAAAGGAAAATTCTTTCTTAACACAAGTGCTGTGGTGGCTTCAGTCACTGTGGGCCTGGAAAATGACATTGTGCAGCAGGCAGACATTTGTTTTCATTTCTGACATTCAAAAGTCATTGTCATGAATGTCCAAAGATTTATTCTTGCCTACCCAGCCAAAAAGCTGGACTTACTCCTTTCTCTTTACATAATGATCGGAGCTGCAGTGCTCTTAGATCATCTTGCTGATACTCTCTGCACTGGACAATGGGTGTGGCCTTGTCTGAGGGCAGCTGTGGTCTGGGGCAGGACTGGGGTGGCATGGCAGGTTGTACTCACGGCCTTTTAAGGCCGTTACTGTTCATTCTGGATACCACAGACAAAAGGTTTCCGTTATTTTTTTGCTACTGCTCATAGTAGATTCAAGTTTGTTCCTTTATTTTCTACCCAGGAAAGTGTACAGGGCATACAGATGGTTCTGTAATGTGTACAGAAGTTGAAGCGATAGTGTCCTTGATTTAATAATGACAATTATAAAGTGTTTACTATGCTTCAGGCACTATTTTAAGCACTTTACACATATTAATTGATTCAATCACATATTCCTTACACTAGCCCTATGAGGTAGTTGCTATTATCGCCACCATTTCAGAGATGAGGAAACTGAGACAGAGACAGTTAAGCATCTTGGCTAAGGTCATAAAGCCAGGAAGTGGCAGCTGGCTCCAGGGTTTATGTTCCCAACCACCTCCCGACACTGATCTCAAGCAGTCACGCGGTGGTGGCAGACAGTGTGTTTAATGTGAAGCAGATCAACTTGTTTACACAGAGCAATGCTTCCGTTGTGAGAACAAATAGGTAGCAAGGAGAAGACTCATGCCAGGAAGTGGATAGATATTAAGAGTTTGTGAACATTCTCCTGGATAGAGTCAAAAGGATTAAAACCATTGTTACTCCTATTTTAGCATACACATGAATCACTCGGGGCATTTATTAATTTCTCCCCCACCTGCAGAAATTTCTGATTCAGCAAGCCGTGGTGGGGTTTGGAATCTACTTTTATGTAAGCATTCTCAAACAATTCAGAGCATCTGGGACGGCAGAGCTCTGAGAAGTATTTCATTAGAGTTTTGCACCTTATACTCTCAGGCTTGGGGGTATTATACCTCCTTATACCCTCAGGCAAGGAGACTAGAAAGAAACTAAAATTTTATCCTAAATATCTTCCCCAACCAGGATCTTGCAGATTTGTCTTGGTATGAAACTTTGCAGCACTCAAATTCATCTTCATGTGCAGATTTCATTTACAATGAAGAAGGGGTTTGGAGAAGCTGGCAATAGTGAGCCAGTCTAAAACCTTAACCATAAAAATGAAGACTGATTTTTTTTCACGGGAGGATGCCCCTTCTTCTGGGAGGTACAGCAGATGGCAGTGTACACTTCCTAGAAGTAAGTTTAAAAATAAAAGCTTGTGGGACATTTTGAATTGGGCTGAAACTTGAACTCATATTTATATACCTTGGACATAGGGATGGGGGGAAAAATAACAACTCTAAAAATGTCATGTAATATAAGGTTTATCAGATGTGCTTAGGCCCCTCTGGGCTAGGATATGTATAGAAAGAAAAGTGTCTTCACCATTAAACTGGATGAGGATCTGACCAAACAAGAAAAATAATCTGTGTATAGTCTTACATCACTTCTATCAAATGGTAGGCATGGCCACAGAGAAACCCAAGTATTAAAAATGAAAAAAACAAACAAAAAAAAACCCAAAAACTGTTTCCTATGTCATGAATTTAAAGAACAGACTTTTTGTTTTTTCTTAAATAGAAACAGTGAATTGAAGTGGAGTAAAATTAAGCTAAATATGAGGAAACAGTGAAATTTTGTGGACTGTGGAATAGTCTCCCTGGGAACATTTTGGAAGCCCCATCACTTAGTCATTTTAAACTAGACCAGACAAATGACTTGAAGATATGCTGTGAGAAGCAGAGCTGTAGAGAATGGATGAATGGATTTTTTTTTTCTCTGTTCTCCTATGGAAATTTCCCCAGTGGTGTCCGCACTCACACACACACACACACACACACACACGCACACGCACACGCACACGCACACACACACACACGCACACGCGCACACACACAGAGTCACTTTCAAATTGTCTCCTTTCTGACTTTTCAATTTGATCATCACCGCAATAGCATTTTAAAACCCCCAAAGCCTCTGTTGCTGGGTCTATATTTACTGTCTATTCTGGTCCCCATTTTCCTTCATTATGGACAAGGTTTTCTGTTAAGACTATAAAATCCTTACAGTTTCCACTCGTCATCTTTAAAGCCTTGTAAACACCTTCCCCCGTGAGTTCTAGGGATTGCAAGTAGTGAGCAGTTGCGCTTCCATTCGGAGACTTGATGGAGAATGAGGAAACATGAGCTAATTCCGATCAAATGGTGACCTACGGAAGCTGTTCACTTCAACAGGCTCGTTTAACATACTCAACATAAAAACCATGGAGCATTCCTTCCATCCCTTGAGTAACACATGCTTTTTTTATGGATAGCTGGGAGAAATCACAATATTGGAGAGCCAACTACTTGCTACTTTGGAGATGAAAGTGGGGATCTTAAGTATGCCCGTCCCTGTTCTTTCCTATTCCTCAGAGTTGAGCCTGTTTTGCACCAGAAGATATATCAATGACCAGATTTTATTTACCTTTTCATTCTATTTTCGATTCGTAGCTACAATAAGAAATTTGAATGCGATTTAAAGATTGTTATGGCTTTCCATTTAAACATACTAGCTTTGATTCCCAGATTTAGGGGAAATTAGGAATTGGTTATATGTTTCTTTAAAAAAGCTATTTACCTCTTCTAGGTAGTTGATGATAATGGGGTAGAATTAGAAAGGCAATTTTTATTTTCAACCATAATTTTATTTGGAAGAGAAAACTTTTCTGTTATCCTTCATTCATTTTCTTCTCCTTGCTCCTTATTGTCAAGATCAAGCAAGATTCTCCACTTTGCTTCATGCCATGTAACAATAAAATAAAATGGTAATAATAGTGATAATGAAAAACAGCAACCATTTAGAGTGCTTACAGATATGGCAGGACTTATACTAAGTCCTTCAAAGATATTGTCCCATTTTATGTTTACAATGCTCTCAAAGTAAAATGTTCTTATTTTACTGATGGCCAGCTTGATCATAGAGAGGCTCAGCTAAGCCTCAAATCATGTGAGTATGTAGCAAAAGAGGATTCAAGCCAACTTTTCCTGACTCCAAAGCCTGTGTCTTTAACTACCTGCCATATGTCTCAAAATCCTCAAATCTTAAGGAAATGATTGTATTTCCTGTGCCCCTCCTCCTCTCACATTGCATCTTCTTATTCCATCCTCATGAAGGAAACAAGAATCTGCTTCCAAAATAATGTTTTTGAACCATTAAAAATAATAGACACAATTATTACTGATTTTGCCAGTGATTAAAGTAGTCACAAAAGTAATCTTATGCATGTAGGGACAAATTCTTTGAGTAACCTAAAGAAATCAAGCAGTGGTTCTACAAAATAATCATACAGTATGTTGAAAACCATTTCCAGCTCGTTCAGGCTGTTGCATTTGTTGCTTTCTCAAATGCCAGCTGTATTGAAGAGTGTAACGCTTACTGTTACAATCCACAGTGGGAAGGGCAGTGCATTGATGGCATTTACTTTTGAAAGAGGAGGTGGGAAAAAAGTGGTTTATATTACTTTTTCTACCTAGTCATGTAGAAAGATCAACTTTGAAACCCAAATATATTCACTTCCCCTTGAAAAGCAATCCCTCGTAGTATGGTGACTAAATGAAACATGGGATTTTGAGGCAATAGTATTTTTGTTGTTGTTGCAAATATGCTGATCATAATCAGCTAGGGCTGTGGTCCCTAACCCCCGGGCCACAGACCAGATCGCATAGCAGGAGGTGAGTGGTCAGAAAGCAAGGGAAGCTTCATCTCTATTTTTTTTTTCTTTTTTTTTTTTTTTTGAGACAGAGTCTCATTTGTTGTCCAGGCTAGAGTGAGTGCCATGGCATCAGCCTAGCTCACAGCAACCTCAGACTCCTGGGCTCAAGCAATCCTACTGCCTCAGCCTTCCCAGTAGCTGGGACTACAGGTATGCATCACCATGCCTGGCTAATTTTTTCTATATATATTTTTAGTTGGCCAATTAATTTCTTTCTATTTATAGTAGAGACGGGGTCTCGCTCTTGCTCAGGTTGGTTTTGAACTCCTGACCTTGAGCGATCTGCCTGCCTTGGCCTCCCAGAGTGCTAGGATTACAGGCGTGAGCCACCGCGCCCGGCCGCTTCATCTCTATTTACAGCCGCTCCCCATCGTTCACATCCCCACATAAGCTCCACCTCCTGTCAGATCAGCGGGGGCATTGGCTTCTCATAGGAGCACGACCCCTACTGTAAACTGCACATGGGAGAGATCTAGGTTGTGAGCTCCTTAGAGAATGTAATGCTTGATGGCCTGAGGTGGAGCTGAGGCAGTGATGCTAGTGCTGGGGAGCAGCTGCGAATACAGATTATCATTAGCAGAGAAGTTTGACTGCACAATAAATGTGATGCACTTGAATCATCCCAAAACCATCCACCCCCACTCCCACCCCAGTCCTTGGAAAAACTGTCTTCCATGAAACTGGTCCCTGGTGCCAACAAGGTTGTGGACTGCTGATCTAGGATTTGATGATTGCCTCAGGAAAAAAAGTGTGTCTAAACTCTTCCTGTCTTCTAAAAGCTTACAGATTTGGGCTGCAGTGTACCTCTTGTGCATAAATACAACATTGAGTATAAAACTAAGAGAAGAAATGCTTACAAAAAATTTAAGCTAATGTTTACTTAAACAATACAGTATTGTATTGTTTAAGTAAACAATATTGTATTGTAAGTAAATATTGTATTGTTAAGTAAACAGTATTGTATTGTTAAGTAAACATTAAGCTAATGTTTACTTAAACAATACAGTATTGATATATTCATAGTTGATATATTAATATTGATATTAATATATATTAATATATTAATAGTAATATTAATAAAATATTAATATATTAATATTTTTTCCTATTGAAGTAGAATGCAAGTTCCATGAGGGAAGACACTTGCTACTTTAAAATTAATTACTGTCTCTCTAGCTCCTAGAAAGGTGCCCGGCACATAATAGATGTTTAATACATATTTCTTAGATAATATGAATGCTAAGAGAAGCAGTCCTGGGGATGTTGTACCTCTCCCTGCATCAGTTTCTACATTTATGAGTTGAAATAGTGGGGTCATCCACTCCTCTTTGTAAGAAATTTACTGTTCAGGCCATTATTCTTCTCAGACAAAAAAAAAATTCAGTGCAATAAACATTGTGGGTGATTCAAAGACTGAATATCTTAAATGAAAGCATCTGCGAGAAAACATGATAAGGTATGCCAAGTCAAAGTTCTTGTCATTTATATGTTCTGAATGAAGCCTAGCTTTCTGTGGGTAAACACAGCATCCTAAATTGCCATGGTAAAAGATCAGTGCCATTGTCATAGGATTGCACTGTATTTCTACCAGCTTGAGTACAGAAAAAAAAAAAAATGTTGGCACCATGGGACTGATTCCGCACCCATGTGGAATAATTTAATTCTGTTAATAATGCTAGAAATGTTAAGAAAACATTTGGGGGGAGGGAAAGGCAGAATATGGGAGCATGAAAAACCAGTCTTGTTTCATCTGAACTGCAGGATCCATTTGTTTTCCACTGTTTACTGTACTCATTCTGGATCTGTTTTCACTTTTATTTGTGGTCAGCTTCGATATGTCTACACGAAAGCACGCTTTAGAAGGAAAAGGACTCTATGACTTCAGACAGTTGGACAGTTTTTAGGATTCATTGGCTCCTGGATCAGTTTTCCCATGCCTGCTTGAGGTATGCTAGTTAATATACTGCAAAGAAAAAAGGCATTGTCTCTAAATGCACACGAATCCAACCCATTGAGCTAAGTTCTGGGCCTAACCCATGCTCTTTGATCCTCATGCATAGCTCCCAGCCAAATTCCACCCCCTAGAAATCCTCATGCAATTTTCATTAACTATAGTGGGACTCATCTGGGTGTGTCCAAGAGCATAATCTAGCTGGCTGCAGGTAACATACTGTTTGGATTGGAGCTTGAATGCAAAAAAGCATTGTTTACTATTTATGTGGGTCTTCACCATTTTCTAGATGCCAAAAAAGATGAACTCACTGCTTCTGAATAACTCATTCATCAAAACAGACTTGAAAATTTCATTCCTTGGGTTTAGTTAAAAAGCAAAGCATTTGCTAGTTCACTGCGCGGAAGCCAAAATATGTTTGGGGCTCCCAACTTCAACCCAAGCTGACATTCCCAAGCTGACAACACCTTAAAGCAAGATGACTTGCTTTTACGCAGAAGGTATTTATGCAACCAATTTTTGCCATTAAGGTGTGACAGAGGGAATTGAGATTGGCTCAAACTTTCTTTTCCTCCAGAGTTTGAGGTCCTATAAACCATTTGGGGAGGAATCACTTGGTGTCATCCAGACATGAATTCAGCCTAGGGAACTGTTAATGCTTCTACTGTCAGGAATCAATATTTCTTCTGTGCAGTTGACTTAATGGTAGTTGTCATTTGTTTTATGTCCTTGTGAAAAGAGCACATATTCCTTTGGGGTACTTTTTAATATAAAGGTTTTAGTGCTTTGCTTTTGAACATATTAAATGGTTCATGTGTATTATCAAGCTATTGTAGTAGCATAGAATAGGGTGTTGATCTGAATTGATCTAAAATCATTTGTGTGTATGTGTGTGTGTGTGTGTGTGTGTGTGTGTGTGAAATGTCATGTAAGGAGCCTCAGAGACAAACACCAGAAAGGTACAGCAGTGAGAAGAAAAGGCTCCTTGAAGTAGTATGTGCATCTTGGAAAGCTACTTGGGGAATCTTCTGAGAAGCGATGGTTAGATATACTTCCAAATCCTCAAATATCAAGCATCCAAGTGAAAACCATTAAGTTTAATGAGATCTTCTGTCTGTAAAAGAAAACTAAAAGCTTACAGAAATTTCAAATTTACAAGTACCTAGGGCTAGATATTTCATGCTAAATTCCTGCTTCTAAGAAAGAGGGATATCTAAACCCTACAGTATTGATGGGGTTTTGTTCCCAAAGGTTTCCAGGTGGTCTTGAATAGCCCATTTCAGGGTTTTATCAAACTCATGGTCAAGACTTGCAGATGTTCAACCCCAAATCTACCCTGCTTTAAATCTGTTGTATCCTGTTCATGCTTCTGTGAATGCTGAGAGTAATTTTCTCCCTAGGAATTCTTTGAACACTGAGATGCTATTCAAAACAACATTAGCCTTCCCCTCTCAGCCATCTTTATTGTAATCTCCCTCATCAACCTGATTTTCTTCTCTTTGCTTGTTTTTGTTATTCATTTCTCCAAATTTTATAAAATTAGAGGAACTATGGTGATTCTGATTAATCTTGCTCTCATATACCCATCCTTGGGGGATTTTATTCTGGTTTTTCCCTCTCTCCCCCTTTTTATTTGTTTTGTTAGGGAAAACATCATTATGAATGTTTATCCTGAAATCATGGTCTGATTTCCCCATATTTGAATCCAGAGTGACTCCACCACTTAAGTAAGTTGTTTTAACTGGTACTTTGCATTTTCAATATCATAGAATAAACTGAAAATACTAATATTTTTCTAAATGATGAGATAAGAACCCTGGAGTAAACAAATGGGGCTGTGTGAGGCAGAGGCTGCGGGTCTGGCCCAGGCTCTGCCCAGCTACCCTGAAGAGTGAGGGGATCTCAGAAGACTCAACTTAGTCTCCATGCAGTGCCATGGCTCAGAGGTTGGCAATCTCTGGCTCCAATTCTTTGTGTATTAGTTTCCTGATCTATAAAATGGAAATATGAAGGGCATCTACTGCCCACCGCTTAAAGTTGTAAAGTTTAAATGAGTTCATATATGTAAAGCACTTAGCACGATGCCCATATTCAAAAGGTGCTGATTAGTAATGGTGGTAGTAAGAGTGATGGTAGTAGGAGCAGCAATAGTTGCAGTAGCTTTATTTCTTTACAATCTCCCAAGTTGCAGAGAATCATTGACATGTCATAGGACAGTTCTAGTTACAATTTTCAAAGAACAATGATATTATTTGATGCTAATGTTACAGAATAGGACATCTTGATGTGAGATCTCATATGATAAAAGGTCAATAACCCAAGACAATTAAGGGCAGAGATCAGTGGAAAGTAGGTTTCTGAGGCAAGTAGAGTCTGGAGGAAATTACTGGGTTTCTCGACAGAAACAAGCAAACTACCCAAGGACTAGGGCATACCAATAAAATGTAGTCAGTAAGTTGAGTCTTGGGAAAAGACTATGGCCCTTGACAAAAGGTCTACAAAGAAGAGCTGGGCAATCAGACAGAAGCTCAGAACCAGGACGAGGCAGGCTAACTCATGAGTAGTTTGAGTTGTGATGGAAGGGCTACATGACTACACTGGACATGTCTCTGGGCTGCCCCACCCTTATCCCGTTTGCCAGCAACGGGAGCACAAGAGTAGGTCAGGGCAACCCAGGGGCTTAGCAGTGTATCCCAGGTGTGAGAAAGCTGCTAATTCTAAGGTAATTTTGAAGGTCTCTGCTCTTAAGACTTGCCCCTGGCCTCACCTGAAGAGGAAGAACATCAAACATCTGGCAGCAGGAGTCTGGGCAGTCTGAATAAGTGGGAACAGCCTTCTGGAAAACTAAGAAGGCTTCGATTTGCAAGACTGTCTTTAGCCAAGTCTGGATTATCTGCAAAGAAGCATCCATATGCTTGGGCAATGTCTCCTCGCTCACTGCCCAACTGGTCTACTTCCAGCCGTGCTCCCTGGGGACATTGCCTCCATTCCCCAAGCCTTACTCCTCTGCAGTTTTACAAAGACCAGTTGGTTTAAATTCTTTGTCCTCCCATTGTCCAAACCTAATAAGGAAGTCAGTCAGCTGTGGGTTCGGATAAGGAACTGGTGGTGAGCAAGAACATTCCTCCAAGGGCCTTTTGATCTTTAAGAGGCTATAAGTGGCCCAATTCCCTGCTTTTATACAAAAATATCTCTTGTGTGTGTCATTCAAAAGATTGTTTTCCTTCCCATGAATGTAATTATTGTCTCTTGGAGATTTTATGAGAAACAGAATGCAGGCCATTCCAAAGTCAGGCAGAGGAGGAAAGCATATGACTTTATCTTGTTCACCTCCCAAACTTGTCTCTCTTACTTGTTGATATTTGTCTCCAAAAGTCATATATTTAAATGGCAAAGCAAAATGCACCAAGGTAATTCATGCTTATTCCTGACTCTGCTTCTAACCAACTATGGGACCTTGGTCAAGACATTTCACATCTTTGGGACTGAGTTTTCTTATCTGGAAAGTTATCAAGTTGGACTCGACAAGATAAATTTGGCAAGCAGTGTATCAGTGCTGTTGAAAACATGGACTTTATAGATGAACATTCCTGACTTTTAATCTCAGTTCTGTTGTTTGCAAAGGTGACTCAACTGCATCAATTTCCTCATCTATAAACACAGTTGTTATGAGGATATATAAAATGATGTTTGTAAAGTGCTTAGTAATTCCTGAATATAATAAAGGATAAATAAATTTTAGCTCATATTATTTTTTGATCTATAATTTTTCTCTCACAAAAATACATTTTACATGTTTGTATTATTCTTTACCATATATGCCAATGATATTTCCCATTAGTTTGGAAAATCAAAATGGGCAATAATGACACTTGTTTTATTATGGATAACAACGATATCATTTATTATTGTAAGGAGTACAATATGAAGAGCTGTTTCGTGCAAAATAATGATAACTTTGGTCTTAACCATGTGGAATTTGAGGATCTTGTGGTAAATCTAAAAGAAACTAAGGTGTTCAGCAAACAATTATTATTAGAGTTTAAATGGTGACTGAAGCCATGAGTATGGATATAGTTCCTCAGAGAGAGTATGCAGATGGAAGAGAGGTAGATCATGGGATGCCTAAGGAACACCCACTTTTAACGGTTGATGTGAGGAAGTAGAGATGGAGGGAAAGAAAAGAAGAAATAGTCATGTAAGTAGGAGGAATACTAAGAAGAGTGTATCACATAAGCCAAGGGAGAGAGCTTCCAGAAGGCAGTGATCATCAGAGCCAAATATCATAGATGTAAGATAATGGTTTCTTGGTGTCCCTATTACTTAAACAGGCTTTTTGCTAGCAAAGAATATGTGCATTCAAGTTTTCTTGTTCAAGAAATAAAGAAATAAAGAGGTTTGATTATAAGCATATAATCAGAAAATGAGGTAGACAGGAACCCTACTCGTGCAACCAGGATTTGAGAGAAGAGGAACCACAGAAAAGCCAGGCCTTATACAAATGGACTATAGTTCAGAAGCTAGAAGTTTGTTCAGGATACAACACGAAACACAATGTTTGGCTGCTGACCTCTCTGCCAGCGGCCTGCCATCAACCTAACTCTTCGTTACTTTTTTGAGGTCCGTGTGCTTTTATTATACCCTCATATCTCTATATCAGCCCTTTAAGGAGAGAACCCAATTGGTCTGGTTTATTCCCATGTTTCTAATTAGGCAGGGACCCCCATAGTCCATAGATTGGTAGTGCTTGGATCACTTGTATTGCCCGGTCTTCTGGGGTCCAGTCAGCTGTAGTCAGGGAGACAAAGTAATATAGTAGCCAGAACATGACTGCCTCTTCGTAAAGAGCCAGCAAGGACTGCTTTCCTCAAAAAGAGGCAGCGGCTCTGGAAGATGCTTCCTATTTTAAATCCTCTTTTTTAGTATCATGGACATTGGGAATGTGGAAGTACCAGGGTAGCTCAATAGAGATAAAAGCCGGATTTGGGATTTCAGGGGATTGAAGAGTAGATGGGGAGTAAGCCAGTGGAGACAGATGAGTCTTTGTGAGAAGGAAGGTAAGAGATACAGTATAATAGATAATAGGAAATATGCTTCCAAGATAAGACTGTCTTTTAAGATATAAGATACTTTAGCCTACCTATGTAGTAATGGGAAAGAGAGAAAGAGAAAGTACACATGTAGCAGACAAGATGATTGGCAGACTGAGTTCCTTGGGAGCTGGAAGGGAACTGGTGCAGCAGCACTGTTCACTTCATCCATATTTACACTCTTCAGTGGACTCACCTGTCTGAGGAATCTGATATTGTTGAATGTGGAGAAACTCTGAGAGACATATGGGGAAGGACTAAAATGAAAATGGGTGTGTTAAAGAAATGAAGAAGTACTGTGGGAGTGGGCAGCTATTGAAAGACAGATGGAATGAGGAAAGGAGGAAGACAGGAAAATTCAGAGAAAGTGAAGAATCAGTAGGCAGGAGTTTGACCAGATATTCCCAAGGAACAGGTTACAAGATCTCTCAGGTGTTTTGATGATTACAAGAGTTGAATTTATTTCTTTTGTTGCAAAAAAAAGCCAAAAGCAGGCCTTTGTTATGATGTCTTCTATAACTCACTACCACACCAGGCAAGCCCTCAGATATTCTAGAGCTTATTTTTCATCAGTAAATATTTGCTGCTATTGTATCACCTTAGTAATGATTTTTACTGTACATCCTGGCTGAATGTCATAGAATAACATCTTTTTAAAAAATTTTAATACCAGAAATAATCCCAGTGGATAAGTCAATTAGGTCTTAAAAATAGAACCTTTGTTAAAAAGCCATTCCAATTCTCTTCTGGTGTTGAGTTCTGTCATTGACAAATTGCCCCAGGCTCCTCTCTTAAGATCTTAGGTTAAGAATGTCTCTAGTACACACATACACCAGAAGCACTGAGGATTTTTTTTTTAAATAAATATAAAGGCAAACATATTTCAAGCATATTTCCTACTATGGGATTTCAAAAACTAACACTGGAGAAAGAAGTTGGGAAATATAGTTTCACATTTGTACTCAGTGCAATTTTTATTCCCAAGTTTTCCATGTTCTCCACCTAACTCTACTAGACAGCTTACTATACATATGAGTTGGAAAGGGTAGATATTGTAAGCTTGTGAGACCTCCATTTTCATCTTTGAGAAGAGAATGGGCCTCTTATAAGTTTTCCTTTCCTTTTCTTTCCTTTCCTCCTCTTCCTTCTCCTCATCCTCTCTTGCTCCTTCTCCTCCTTCTGCTTTTCTGAGAAAGGACAGTGAAAGAGAAATTATATGGAGAAGAATTAAAATGTGGTACTTATATTTAAAATTTTATTTCTCTTAAGTTTCAGATGTGGGCTTAAAATGACTATGGACTAAGAGAAGAGCCAGACAGCTGTCCTAGTTCCATGAAATTCCCTAATGCCTCTTGACAGAGCTAAAGCTAATTTGTTTCCTGGTTTTTAATCTTATTGCTATATTATAGCCAACATTTATTGGTCACTTTGTAGGTTCCAAATATTGGGATGAAAAATGAAAGTCGTTTTCCTAAAATAACTCACACTATAATGGTGATGATTGGGTAGTGCCTAGATTCATGCAGCAATTTAGGGGATGTGGAAATTAGAAAGAGAGAAAATTGCAGTGGGCAGTGGATAGATTTCTCCCTTTCTCTCATTCAGGCTCAAGTCAAGTAGCTAGATATATCCTGAAATTCACCCTATGACTGGATAGAGAAAAACATATTCCTTGCTCAAAAAAAAAAAAAAAATTCCTCAAGGGAAGAAATTTTCTATAGCAATGAAACTGACTGATGTTCTTAAAAGTCCAAAGAATCTTTGCTGTCAGTCCTACTTGCCATTTCAAAGGTTAAAAAGGAGTGTGTGAAGGTAAAGGTGTGTGTGTGTGTGTGTGTGTGTGTGTGTGTGTGTGTGTGTGTCCGGGAGGGAAGAGCAAAGGAAGGGAGGAGGGCAGAAACATCAGGTAGAGAGGCAGAGTACTTGTGCAGATGAAGTAGTTTTCCTAATTTTTATCTTCAAATTATGGCTCTGGATGAGGTAGGAAATAAGCAATACAGAGAACATACATGATATAGTATGGTATTAGTTGGCATAAGTAATGATAGTTGCTATAACAAACAACCCCCAAATCTCAAATAATTATTTCTTTTCTACCCCTATGTCTTAGTCTGTTTTGCACTGCTGTAACAGAATGAATAGAAATGTATTGGCTCACAGTCCAGAAGCTGGGAAATCCAATGTCAAGGTGCTGGCATCTTATGAGGGCCTTCTTGCTGAGTTATCTCCTAGTTGAGGTGGAAGGGCTGAGAGAGAAGGGAGGAAAGAGAGAGAGAGAGAGAGAGAGAGGGAGAGAGAGAGAGAGAGAGAGAGAGAGAGAGAGAGAGAGAGAGAGAGAGAGAGAGAGAGAGGAGGTGATCCCACTCCTAATAACTGGCATTAGTCTATTAATGAGGGCAGAGCCCTCATGATCTAAACACCTCTTAAAAGCCCCACCTCCCAATACAATCACAGTGGCAATTAAATTTCAACATGAGTTTTGGAGGGGACAAATAGTCAAACTATAGCACCCTTGCAGTCCGATATAGTCATGGGGGAGAAGGCACCACCTCATGCAGTTTTTCAGGAACCCAGGCTCTTTATATCTTGTAATGCCACTGTCCTCACTATCTGGTCCCAAGGTTACTGTAAAAGGGGAAGAGAGATGTTAAAACTTTGTGCAGAAGGCAAAAGGTTTGTGGCTGGGCCTGGAAGTGGTATATACAACTCTCACTTCCATTTTTCCATTGGGTGGAATTCAGACTCCTGGCCCAAAATTAGTTGCAAAAGAAACTGGGAAATGTAGTCTTTCTGTATGCCCAGAAGGAAAATAAATTGTTTGGGGGGGAACATATGGCATTGTCTCTAATGTGGTAGTACTTTTATCAAGCTAAAATTAACAGTGAAAAATGTCCTAAAGAACATACCACAAGTAAGGTCTTGCCCTTGTTGGAATACTGGCTGCCTTGTTTTCAGCATCACTTAGAAGAGTTTAAATATTTGTGTCTTTCTATAGCTTGAGTGAAGAACATTTTTAGGGCTTCAACTTTTCTGTGGAACCTTAATTTGAAGTGCATAGCATAAGTTAAGTATTTTTTTTTCTTTCTGTTGTTGCATATATTCCACTGTATCAATTCCATGAAATAAAGAAAAAAGAAAAAGAAAAACCTAACTCCTTTAAAGTCCTAACACTGCACACGAGTAAGGGAAAATGGAGGGTAGATCTGATGTGGGCTCACTTTGAAGGAGCTACTCCCTCCCAGCTCTGTCTGAGTTGACTCAGCTCATTAGGTAGGCTGGGCAGGTGACCCATCCTCCCAAGTCATCTGATGGTCCCAACAGACAACCTTCTCAGTTAGAGGAGCCCTCTTTTTGGATTAAGATTACATAGATGCTTGTATTCCCATCTAGAACTTCCAACATGCCCCCATGAAATAGAAACTTGTCTTTTAATTTTAGTATTACTATAGAGATACCTAAATAACCATGTTTAAAAAAAGAAAAATAAATCACCAAGTTCCAGAATTCTATATACGCAATATATATTATATATAGTAATATATCTTTTATTTGTTCCCTTAAAGGTCCATTTTATTAAGTGCCTACAGACAATATAATTAAGAAGAAGACTTAAGCTCAAAATGTAAAGCCGTAATCAATAATCCAAGCACTATATTTTCATATCCTCAGATTGCACAGCTAGTTGCTGAGTTTTAAACGGTAGTTGCTAAAGCATACCATCAAGGATGACTTTTAGCAAAAATAACAGCTGGCTTTGAAATTAATCTGAAAGTCAATATAATCTATAACAGGTACATATGCATGAGGTGAAGTAATTCCTGGCATCCTTCAACTGATACACTATCTTCAAGTTTAGGGCAAAGCATTTAGTATTCAGGAAAATTACACATAAGATGATATTTTATGATTTTTTTTCCCTGGGAGTATATGAACAAGCATTACAAACATGCTATACACCTGTAAGACCTAGCATTATGGTAGGTAACTAGGGAATATCCACAACACTAGAAAGAAATCTGCACAATGAATCAGGCGCAGAACAGCTGGTGGAGAAATCAGATGGAGAATGGGAGTGATCTGTGGAAGGTATTTGAGTTTGCTATAAACATTTTGCAAGCCTTGGGTGAAGAAGGTAAATCTCTGGGCCTCACAACCAAAGTCCAGGCTTGCCGCAGGCTAGAAAACGGTTTTCAGAAAGCACACAGCTCGAGACAAAGACTTAAACAGTATGTGGGGAATGTTGTTACTTCTGACTCTAGAGTTGTTTTCGAATCACCCACAAGGCGTCAGCCTTCATAAGAATTGGCCCCAGGTTTCTAGAGAGTTTGGCCTCTTGGGAGCTCTGTACTTCCACTGTTAGCAACAAGTGCATCGCTAGAGAAAGAAAGGGTATTTCTTTTAAGTATTAAGTAAGTGCTGAGCAGGAAAGAGCCTTTGCCTCTCCCTTGAGGCACAAAAATAAGAGCACTGTGGTGAGTAACAGAACTTGGCCAAGAAAATAAATATGTTTGAGGTTTGGGAAACTGGGATGCAAGTTTGCTTTCTTACACCTCTAAATCCGCTAGATTTTCCTATCTTAGTTTTCTTTTGGCGCTTTGTGCTTCAAATCTTTGTGTCATGCATAGTTAAAAAAACAAAAACCTGATGAATTAAAGGAATCCCTGTCATACAAACAAAGGAAGAAGCTCAGTGAGCTTAGGCCAGAGTAGAAGGAGGGGTGCGAGGGGGAGAGAAGCACAGGAAAGAAAAACACAAAAATACAGATCCTGAAGCAAACACAGACCGCTGGGTCAAACGAAAACACACAGCGCAAATGGCAAAGGGGCAGAGGTGACAGGGCGTGTGGGTGGAAGGTGTCGCTCCTGTTCTAAGACACTCCACGGTGGAGAAATTCCCCTGGAAATTCCCCTTTAAGATCAGAGCCTCAGACAAGGGGACAGAAGCTGTCTGTGGCAGAGAGCAGGGACGGAGCAAAGAGGCTACTGGGGTCAGAAGCAAGGGACAAACGGAACTGCCCAAGTCCAGAGGCTGAAGTGTCGCTCCTCTGCTCACCAGCTACAATCTGCTTCTGATTTGGCACTCCCTGTCTGCTCTGTAGTCAACTGAAATGTGAAAAGCTCTTAATTCCAGTGGAAGGTTAGGCAAAGGAAGCTTGGATCTCTTACTGACCACGAGGATCATTCCTCCTCCGGGGTGTGTCCGGGCCTGTTCCTCCCCTTGTTTCTGTGGCCAGGAGACTCGGTCTGCAACAATTTTGCCCACCCTCAGGGGAGTCGTTACCGTCCAACTTTCCTTTGGTCCTAAGCTGACAAAGGGAAAAAGCCACAAGGGCTTAAACTTCACAGGAGCAACAACAAAACTTCCCCACACCATGGAAACCATCCAACCACGGAGGGGCCAGCGTGTCCCTTGGTGGGGCTGCTCTGATACTGCCAGCACAGAAGTCACCCATTCTGTCACAGATGGGTATCAGGGTTGTGAAAAACAGTCCTGTCCTCTAGCCTAAGCTCTGCAGTGACATTGGTCAAGCTGCTACTTGGAAATTCATGCCTGGATTCTTATGTGGAATGTGCCCTTTGTCTACCCTCATCTCTTTGGAGCTGAAATCCAAACACTGCCTATTCTGTGAAGACTCCGAAATAAAAATAAAGCAGATAATTGGAATAGGAGAGGACAGAAAAATAACAGTAACCAGCAAGTCTAGCTTGTGTGTTCAGCTTTACTTTGCTTGCAGAAGTGACTGTGTTTGTCAATTCATGAGGGAAGGGAGGCCGCCCAGGGTCACAGAGTGACCGTCACCCACATGAGGGGTCTTTGTCAGGGGCAGGGGACAAGTGGTGGAACGAGTCCGGGCTGCAGAGCGCAGATGGTCATTAGGGCTCCTTCTTGGCCTGAGAGTCTGTGAAGCTGGAGTTTGATATTGTCGCAGCATGGAATGACCTGCCCTTTTTTCTGTAATGGTCGTGCGGCAAGGAATAAAGAGGTTGGAGCGCTGGACAAGGGTGTCTGGAGAGCTGGCCTGTTGGGCTCACAAAGCACCTTCACATCATTCCCTCTGTAAAAAATTTTGTTTGCTCCTCCTATTACTCTTTTTTTTTATTTCAGCATATTATGGGGGTACCAATGTTTAGGTTACGTGTGTTGCCTTCCCCCCTTCATCCTCCTCTCAGAGCTTCAAGCGTGACCATCCCCCAGATGGTGCACATCGCACTCACTATGTATGTATGTATATACCCGTCCCCTCCTCCCCCTCCCACCTGCCCGACGCCCAATCAATGTTATTCCTGTATATCCACTTCCTCCTGCTATTACTCTTATTTTCTAAACTGTGTCTGACCCATTAGATTAGAAAAAAAAACCAAAAAACCTCAAGAACACAATGTTATGCGAAAAAAAAAAAAACAGGTGCAAAAGAATTAATACAAAATTTTACCCTTTATATTAATTTTTAAAACATACATAATTGTACTATGCATTATGACGAAGATACATTTATGCAGTAGCTGCTACAGGATGCACAGGAAGGATCGACCTCAACATCGTGATAATGCTACAGACCCTTCCGCCAGCGTGACAGCGCTCGACCGGCCTTTACCCAGAACTTCCACAGGCCAGGCACTGTTCTCACTGCTCCCTGAAGCCTCGGAGGAGGGAAGGAGAAGAAATGGTTCAAGTGGAGGGGCATGACTTTAGTTGTCTTTGAAATGAATGTAGCTAAGTGGCAAAATGTTCACAAGTTAAAAATTTGGGTGGAGTGTCAGTTAGCTTATTTTCGGTATTCAGCATGTTTTGAAATATTTCATAATTTTTTAATGAGTAAAAGAAAAACAAAAGCAACAACCAAAAAAAAAAATGCAGAATTTCAGTAAGAAAGGGCCCCTTCTGCCAAAGGACATGCCTTCTCAGTTTCCATGCGGCTCCTCCCCCAGACCTTTAAATGCTGCGCGGCAGGCATCCTCAAACTACGGCCAGCAGGCCACATGTGGCCAGGGAGGACATTTATCTGGCCCGCAGGGTGTTTTTGCCACCACTGCCTCTCCTGCTTAGCAGCTGACTGGCCCCGGGCCCACAGTGCGCATGTGTGGAATGTGCGCCGCACTCTCCAACGGCCCTCCAACGGTCTGAGGGACAGCGAACTGGCCCCCTGTTTAAAAAGTTTGAGGACCCCTGCCGCAGGGGGTTCTGGGGGCCCACCTTCTTCCTCTTCTGTGTTCCTGCTCCCCAGGTGACTGTGTCTGGTACCCTGCCTTCACCCCTCACTGTGCTGAGGCCCCTGCAGCGTCTCTCTCCAAGCTTGTACCCTTCTCTGCACTCCAGGGCCTGCCTCAGGTCTGCACACAGACACCCAAAGCCTGCAGCCAACTCCACACACTCCAAAGGGGATGCGGACCTTCCCCCAGAATGCTTTCCCCCACTGTGTTCGGCACCACAGCCACTGGCATCATCTTTAGCATAAAAACAACAATTTCTTTCTCAGCTTCCTTTTTCTCCCACCCTCCATGAGCACACCATCGGCACGTCCAGTTGGCTCTGCTTTCAACACATGCGTTGGGTCAGAACACATCTGCACCCCCATTGCTACCACCCAGCTCCGCCGACCACCGTTGCCTCCCAGTGCTGGCCTGCGTCCACGCTTGGGCCATTGCAGTTCCTTCTCCATATGGCTTCTTTGAGAAGTAAACTACTCCATTCAAGGGCTGGCGTGCTTAGTCCTTGCAGCAGTGTGCATCGACAGGCCACTGCCTGCCCCACCCCCTGCCCATACTTTCTGCCCCCTCCATTAGTCACAGGGACCCCTTGCTTGGATCCCCTTCCTCAATCAGGCCCAAGCAGGTCCCCACAGCCTGGCCTTTGCCCTGACTCCTCCCTCTGCCTGGACACCTCTTTACCTAGATAAATCTATGGCTTCCTGCCTCCCACTCTTGGTTCAGGTATCTAGTCAAATCTCATCTGTTCAGAGAAACTTCCTTGACCACTGCATCTAATACAACAGCCCTGTCCCTTTCTTTCCCCTTGCAGGGATTCATTTCTCTAGGACAGTGCCAGGCCCATAGCTGTTGCTCAACACACACTTGTTGAAATAATAAATTAATCATACTTATTGACCGGCTAGTTGCAGGCACTCACACTGTGTTAATTCAGTACCACCAGCATGAGCCCTCAGAGGACAGCACGAAGGACAGAAACTCAGAGAGCTTCATCGTGCACAGACTTTCGTTGGGGTTGGTTTTGAGTGTGGAATTCAAATCTACTTATTTTTCCTCTAATCTTTCCCCTAGTCCACGCTGCATCTCTCAAAGTTGGAAACCAAGGAAAAGCAATATTCAACTATCTGCCAGGGATGGTGCTAGTCATATTTGAACAATTTCTTTGATCTTTATAAACATTCTGAGGAGTAAACAGTTATCTCACTTTTAGAGATGAGAAAACTGAACCTTCCAAGAGGTTAAATATGTAGCTTAAAATCACCATTTCTAATAAGAGACAGAACGTACTCCAAGCCTGCCTCATGCCACACACAGCCTGTGCTTTCTTAACCACATCCTGCCTTTCTTACCCATCCTGCCTAAAAGTGGCATTTTAGATTTCATGTAAGGCCTGTAACCTGTCTACAGCATAGGTTTACCCAGTCTTTGCTGTCTGGTGAATGATTCCAACACTGTCTCCTTCCCTCTCCTCACTCCCTTCCTTTGCTGTCTGGACCTCTCCCTAGCACTTTCACCTTCTACTCATTGCTTATGCCTGCCGTAGTCTCAGAGGAGCAATAGCCTTTGTGGGCCACCCAGAAGTTGGACGCAGGAAAACAGGTTAGGTCAGGGAGAGTGAGCGGAAGAACAGCCAGTGCTGAAGACAGACGGTGCCCAACTTGCAAATGGGTTTGTTTGCAAGAACTTCTTTGGAGAGCTGTCACATGAAACTCAAAACACATTTCCCCAGAGAAACAGTCTGATCAATGATGGGTAGGATCTTGGGGTCATCCATGAAGCCCTACATAATGCAAATGTCTAACCGAGACACTACGTGATACTCCTAGAATTATTGAACCTCATTAGCAAGTCAGCATCGGTCACATGGATTCTGTGAGAAAACAAAATTTTGAGTTCCAACTGGGGACACCAAGAGCACTTCTGTTCACATTTTTCATTTTTAGCTCCTGTCTCTGTGCAAGACTCTCCTTACTATTCACTCCGAACCCAGCCTGAATTCAGCAGGGCTGGTTGCAGGCCTCTGGGGTAGTGGGGGTTACTGGGCATTTTAAGGAGGGGGGATCACAGGGCTCTCACAGTGGCAAGAGAGGCTAGAGGGGGCTCCAAGGACTCCCAGGGTAGAGGTCCTCTGGTAGAGCAGTAGTCTGTGTTTGGAACAGGTGTACAGTAGTGACTCCAGTTTCATGGCAACAGCACATGTGTGTGGGGGGGGCTCTCATGTGATGTGATGCAGTAACCTGAGCAGGCAGAGGACTGAAAGAATGGGATCAGCAGGGAGCCAGCCACCATTCAGGGGGGCCAGGAATGCAGATGCATGGCTGTCCCTGTGCATATCCTGGTATTTTTGGAGAGTAGTGATGAAATAGGTGACCGTGCAGAGCCGTGGCAAGTACCCAGAACAAGAATCCAATGGCCCTAGCCCTTGCTCTGCTTCCATATTTGGGAGATTCTAGACAACAAGTAGCCTTGCAGAGCCTAATTTTTCCTCTAGTGTTGAGTGGGGAAAATAATTATCCTCCACTCCACATAGTCATTGTGAACATTTAATATGATATGATTGTGAAAACACTTTGCAGACCATTGAATGCTATGTTAGTATTACACTTAGAATTACATAATGGGCTGCATGATCTCCAAAAATTAATATTTTTTAGTGTTCTGGCAGCTAACAGCTAAAAGAGGGACAGCTACAAAATTCCATCTATCTTCCTTTTTTTCCCCCTAGCAATGCACAATTAGCTAAAGAGGAAGATCTCAGCCCAGACGGCTCCGCTGTCCCAGGCCTTCTTCGTTTCTGGCCACTCCTGCTGTCGTCCTCCCTGTCAGTTTGCTGCCATCCCCTCGATGTAGCTTCCTGCTTGGGCCATCAACCTGGCAGTGCTGCATGTTCTGCCTCTAGAAGAATTTTCCTTTTCTAGCAGCCCACTGGAGAGGAACCTAATCAATGATCTTTTCTGAAACCTCCTAATAAGAATCAAATAGATTCCATTTTAGTTGCGGATTACTGGAGGAAAAAAAATCTTTATCCAAACTCCAAGTGTGGGGACATTGAGCTGACATGGATTGTTTTCCAAGACCCTGCACATACAAGAAACATTGACAACCCAAGGAAAGTTCCCTCTTTGGAAACCTTTCTTTTTTTCTACCTGTTGAATTATTTCTCCCATTTGTGACATAAAGTTTCCTACGTGGAAAGTAAACATCGACCTGAGTCCTGTTAAACGACTCTATTTTCTGTAGGAGAAGCCAGCCTATTTAGTGCTTTGCCATTTCGACATGTGTTCATACACTTATTAATTTGCCAGATTCCCCGTTTTACACTCCTAAACTACGTTGTATCTTTTGAAAATTGAAGTCATGTACACAAACCATTTTTAAGACATTAAAAATAATTAGGTCCTGCAATATTTCTCTAGAACCTTTCCCTTCAGGATCTTGGCACATTCTACACCATTCATGTGTAGCCACCTGCTTTGAGATCAGGTGCCGCAAATTTTCTTCTCTTTCTCTCTAGACTGAATGAGTCAATGAGAGATCTGGTTCTAAAACATCACAGCTGGGCAGTGGTGAAAGCAACACTTAGGACACTGAGTTCCCCTCTTCTACAGCCAGTTCAAAGAGTTTTGTACAGGAAGTGCATTTGGTGAAGGATTGTGGCAAATGCCAATCTCATTAAAATTCAGTTAAGTAGGACCCTACCGTTTATTATTGTTTGAAAATCAGTAGAACCATCAGGAATCGTTTTCAGTATTGTTTTAATATGAAATGCGAGAGTTGCCTACTGTGGGGTGCCCAGACTTTAAGTGCATCATCTTTCCTCCAGGGTTGGTGAGTTCTTTGTGCTGTAAAAGCCTCCCTAGTCATCTTAAACAAAAGAATTTCAATGTCTACTTTTAACTTTCTGGGAAAGGTGAAGTGTATTGTAGGGGATTTGATGAAATCTAGATTACTAGGTATGTCTTTGCGGGTAAAACAGAGAAGCATGGGCTGGACACTGGTATAGCTAGAATGACTTGTGAATGGTTAGATCCAACCTGTGATGATTACTGGGCTGGAGGCAGGTGGTAGTGAGAGTTTTCCAAAGACATATGCTTGGTCCCAATGTTAACATTTTTATCAGTTACATGGAAAAATACATAGGAGGCCATGCTGTTGCATCTGATACAAAATCAACAGGGTTAATGAATTTGCCACCAGAGGTATTCAGAAGTAGGCTGGTGGTCCATTTCATGGAGACATTGTTAGAATTAGGATACAAAACATTTCGATTAGATGGAGCAATGGGCCACTTTAACCCGATTGCAGAATTTATTTGACTAAAAATTCATTGCAAATAAACTTATTGGTGGGGTTTACTAAAAGACATCTTGTGATTTCAGTCTATAGAGGTCTAATGTCTACAATAAAAAAAAAAGATAAACCTTCTCTACTCTGAGCATTTGAAACTTGGCACTTAATTTTGGCACAATGGTTGTTAGATTAAAGATGTAGATAAATAAGAATCCAGGTTGGAATTTAGCAGTGAGCAGCTAGACTGATAAAAGACTTAAAGTTATAGAATAGTTTCTTTTAATCCACAAAAGAATAAAAATATTTGCTATATTTAAATATATAAGTATTATAATTATTATACAATATATATTAATATATTGTATATTAAATATATTTAAATATTTACTTTTTAAATTATTTACTATAGAAAAGAGTGTTCAGACATAGACTGGATAACCAGAAAGATTCGAGCATACGACAGATGTTTTAACATGGTGATATTAGGATCCTTTCCAACACTGCAACAACTGGGTGGCCATGAGTATGAGTCCATGGAAGTGTCATCCATAAAAATGGTGTCCTTTTTAAATTAAAAAAATTGTTTTGGGACTTTGTAGTATTTTCATTAATTATCTAGACTGGGATTGTCCAATGCTTTATTGAAATGATGGAAATGTCTCCTATACTGTCCAGTATGATAGAATCTAGCCACATGTAGCTCTCATGCCCTGGAAATGTGCTATTCCAACCAAGGAACTGAATTTTTATTTATTTTTAATTTAAATACTCACATGGGGCTGGTGGCACTGGCCCTGGACTGTGCAGTTCACATTGCCTTCCTCTTCCATTTAACTTTGCTGACAACTTTGAAATTTGGTCTTTTGTCTCTTTGACATTCACCTGGAAACTTAAAAGCAAATGAGTAACAGAATTAAAATTTAATTTACAAATTACTAAATGTGAACTATTTTGTAGGGTTTTTTAAGGCTTCTTTTATGTACATATCTTACATTCCACACCCAGATTCTTCAAATCTCTTCTTATTAAATGATGTCTTCTGTAAGAACCATTTCTTGCATGTTGAAATATTAACTGCAGTGCCCTCCTTAAGGCAACACCTACATTCTACTGCCAGGTCTCTAGAAACAGTATTTTCCACAAAGGACCTGTGTATAAACCTGATTTGTATGACATAATAGGCAATTTCCCAAGGCTTACCAACAACTTGGCAGGAGAACACATTTGATGGTTGTATATATCTTCTCATTTGGTTCCAAAACTTTTAAAAATATAAACTCCTGTCTTTGGAGTTGAAATAAAGTTTAGTGTTGGTTTGATATAAAATTATAAATCTTCATGAACCCATTATTAAGCCCTCTGGTTCAGATAAATCATTTAGCTTCTCTTTCTCCCAATTGCAAGATCCATCCAGTTAGGTTACGAAAATATTCAGTATCTTCCATATAAAGGATATCATTAGTAACTTCCATTTTTTTGAGATGAAGCATTAAACATGAAATTATTTGTAATACAAAATGAAAGGCATTAATCAGATGTAAGGTTCCTTTTGTTTTTATTGTCTTTTTATAGCTTTTCAAACCTTTTTATTTTGAGATAATTGTAGATTAACATGGAGTTGTAAGAAATAATCCCTTCACCTGAAAATGGTACCCCCAATGGTAACAGCTTGCATAACAATAATACAAAATCAGACAGGAAATTGACATTGATAGAATCCACTAACCTTATGCAGATTTCACCAGTTTTGAGTGCTTCCTTTGTGTGTGTGTGTGTTTGTGTGTATGTGTGAATGTGTATGTGTTAGTACTATGCAATTGTATCTCACATACACAACAATTCCATCACAGGGATCCCGCATGCTACCCCTTTAGAGGGACTGCCACTTCCCACCTTCCCCACATCCATAATTCCTGTCAACCACTAAGTGTTCTCCATTTCTATAACTTTGTCATTTCATAAATATAATATCAATGGATTCCATACAGTATATTACTTTTTGATTTTGGCTTTTCTCACTCAGCATAATTTCCTCAAGATCCATCCAAGCTGTTGCTTGTATCGATAGTCCCATTCCTTTTATTGCTGAATAGTGTTCCATGGTATGGATGTAACCTATTTGTTTAACTGTTCATCTATGGAAAGATACCTGAGTTATTTCCAAATTGTGATATTACAAATAAATCTTCTGTGAATATTTGTGAACAGATTTCTGGGTTAACATAATTTTTTATTTCTCTAGGATAAGTGTCCAGGAGTACAATTGCTGTATCATATGATAAATGCATGTATAGTTTTGAAAGGAACTGCTGTCCTCTTTTCCAGAGTGACTGGAAAAAAATATAACGTTTTACATTCCCACCAGCAATATATAAATGATCTAATTTTTCTGCATTATCATCAGCATTTGGTGCTATCACTATTCATTATTTTAGTTATTCTGTATGTATGTTTTAATAGCTGATTGTGTTTTTAATTTATAACTCCCAATGGCTTGAACATCTTTATTTGTGCCTATTAGCCATCATTGAAATGTCTATTTATTTCTTTTTCTCATTTTCTAGTTAGATTGATTTTTACTTTGAGTTTTGAGAGCTCTTTATTTGTTAAGAGTATAGGTAGTACTCCTTTGCCATATATGTGGTTTGCAAATGTTTTCTTCAAAATTGTAGTGTGTCTCTTTATCTTATTAACATGATCTTTTATAGAATAAACATTTTTTAATTTTGATGAGGTCCAGTTTATCAATTTTCTTTACATAGATCTTGCTTTTTTAAGAATTCTTCACGTTGTTCCAGGCAAAAATTTTCCCCCTACATTTTTAATCTAAGAGTTTTCTACTTTTTTATACTTAAGCCTATGATCCATTTTGAGTTTATTTTTTACGGTTTTTTTTTGTTGTTGTTGTTGTTGTTGTTGTTGTTTTTAAATAAAACTTAGGTTGAGGTTGGGTTACCTGTGGGCGGTCAGCTGCTCCAGCACTATTTGATGAAAAGGCTATCTTTCCTCTATTTAATTGCTTTTGCCCCTCTGTTATAAACATCAGTTAGGCATATTTATGTGAGTCTATTTCTAGACTCTATTTATCTTCCATAGATTCATCTTTCTGTCCCTCTGGTGATACTACACTCACTGTCTTGATTATTATAGCTGTATATTAATAGTTAAAATAGTGTAGAGTGATTCCTCCCACTTTATTCTTTTTTTCAAAACTATATTAGCCATTCTAGATCTTCTGCCTTTTCATATGAAATTTAGAATAAGCTCATTTGTGTCTACAGGAAAAAAGAAAAACAGCTTTCAGGTATTTTGATAAGAATTGCATTGAAATATATATATATATATATATATGTATTTGAAGAGAATTAGCTTCTATAATATGTTGAGTTTCCAATTTATGAACACAGACAGTATGTTTCTTCATTTATTTAGGTCTTCCATGATTTCTTTCATCAACATTTTCTAATTTTCATCTTTGTTAAATTTATACCTATTTCATTTTCTTTGAAGCAATTAGAAATATTACTATGTTTTTAATTTCACTTTCCACATTTTTCTTGTTAGTACATAGAAATGTGATTGCTTTTTATGTCTTTATCTCATATCTTGAGGCCTTGCTGAACCTACTTATTAGTTCTAGTAGTTTTTTGTTTGTTTGGTTTTGTAGATTATTTGAGATTTTTCACATAAACAGCTATGTCATCTGCAAATAGAAACAGTGTTATTTCTTCCTTTCCAACCTCTATGCTTTTTATTTCTTTTTCTTGCCTTATTACACTGGCTAGAATTTATAGTACTTTGCTGACTAAGAGTGTTAAAAGAAGATGTCCTTGCCTTGTTTCTAATCTTAGATGGAAGTATTCACTCTTTTATCATTAAGTATTATGGTAGCTGTTGGATTTTGTAAGTGCTTTTTAGTTTCTTATCCAGCTAAGGATGTATCCTCCATTTCTACTTTGCTGAGGGTATTTTTTTTTTCACAAGTGGTGTTGGGTTTTGTCTAACACCTTTTCTGCATCAGTTGATATGATCATATGATTTTTCTTCTTTATCCTGTTCATATGGTGGATTGTATTGTTTGACTTTCAGTGATGAACCAGCTTTGCATAACTGAAATAAATTCCACTTGGTCATGTTGTATATACTTCTTTTTAATACATTACTGGATTTGATTTCCTAATATGTTAAAGATCTTTAGATCTAAGTTTCTGAGATATGTTAATTTTTAGTTTTCTTTTGATGTACTGCCTTTGTTTAGTTTGGGGTTCATAAAATGAGTTGAGAAGTGTCCCCTCCTTTTCTAATGTTATGGAAATGATTATGTTTTTTCTTCTTTAAATGTTTAGTAGAACTAGCCAGTGGAACCATTTGGGACTAGAAATTTTTTTTGGAATATTTTGAATTATAAATTCAATTTCTTTAATGATTATGGGACTGTTGAAATTGTCTATTTACTCTTTTTTGAGTTTTTGTAATTTGTGGTTTCTGGGTAATTGGTCCATTTTCTAACTTGAAATTATTACAGTAAATTAACTTACTATCCTTTTAGTGGTTACAGGATCTTTAGTGATATCCCTTGTTTCATTCTTGATATTTGTGATTTGTGTTTTCTCTATTTTTACTTTTGTCTGTCTTTGTAGAAGTTTATCAATATTAGTGATTTTTTTAAGAATCAGCTTTTTGTTTCATTGATTCTATTTTCCTATTTTCAATTTATTGATGTCTGGTCTTATATGTATTCATACCTTTCTTCTAATGGGTTAGGTTGGTTTGTTTATTTATTTTTGCTTTATTTTCTAGTTTCTTGTGGTAGGCACTTAGATTATTGATGTGAGACCTTTTCTCTTCAGTGATGTAAGCATTTAAGTTAGAAATGTTCCTCATCCCATAATATGATAAAATAAAATTTAAAAAAAAAGGAAAAAAAAGGAAATGTTCCTCATAGCACTGCTTTAACTGTGTTCTACAAATTTTGATATGTTGTATTTTCATTTGCCTTTAGTAGTGATATTTTTCTTTCCTTTTAGACTTACTATGACTCATGCATTATTTAGAAGTATGTTGTTTAATTTCCAAATGTTTGGAAATAATCCTATTGTCATTGCTGTTATTGACTTCTAGTTTAATCCTATCAGGGTCAGAGAACATACTCTGTGTGATTTTGTTGTCGCCACCCTGCAGGATGGACCTCCACCCAAAACTTGGTTTAGATATTGAGACTTATGATGACAAACACATATCTAGAGGATATGAAAGGGTCATTATTCAAACAGTGAGGCTTTCTGAGGAAAGTTGGGCAGCTCCCAAATGGGTCACAAACTAGCTTAAGAGAGGAGAGAAAGGAGATTGTATTGGGGTTTTTTTAGGGTCTGAAATGTGTTCCCTCAAAATTCATATGTTGAAGTTACCCTCAATACCTCAGAATGTAACTATATTTGGAGATAGAGTCTTTAAAGGTGTAATTAAGTTAAAACGAGGTGATTAGAGTAGGCCCTAATTCAATATGACTGGTGTCCTTATAATAAGAAGGAATTTTGACACAGACAAATACAGAGGGAAGAGCAAATGAAGACAGAAGAGAGAAGATGGCCATCTATAAGCCAAAGAGGAAGTCTCAGAAGAATTCAACCTTGCCAATACTTGGAATTCTAGCCTCCAGAACTATAAGAAAAGAACTTTCTGTTGTTTAAACCACCCAGTATGTGGTACTTTGTTATGGCAGCTCTAGAAAATGAATACAGATTTCTAGGTAGTTGCGGGTAGGGCTGGGGTGAGGTTTTCTGTGTACACACATGCTTGTGTGGTCTGACCTTCCCACTAGGACCAAAGGAGATGGCACCAAGCTTTCTTTCCAGCTTGACAAAATGTAGAGAAGAAGGGCAAGGAGTAGGAATGAGGTTTAAATGCAGCCAGTAGCAAATATCAAAAATGAAGTCAGACTCTATTATAGATTTCAATTTTTTTTAATTTGTTAAGTTCGTTTTATGGCCCAGAATATTGTTGACCTTGGTGAATTTTTTTTTTTGTCTAGTAATTCTATCAATTGCTGAGAATGGGATGTGGAAGTCTCCAAAGCTAATGTGTATATGGCCATTTCTCCATTCAGTACTATCAGTTTTTGCTTCATGTAATTTAGGATTATATTATTTGGTGTATGCACATTTAAGATTGTTATGTATCTGTTGGATTGATCTTTCATCATTATGTAATGTCTCTTTTTGTCTCTAGTAATTATATTCTTTGAAGTCTACTTTATCTGATGTTAATATAGCTGCCTGCTTTTTAAAAAATTAATATTTACATGAGTCTGTTTCCAATATTTTACTCTCAATTTACCTCTGTCATTAAATTTCAAATAAGTTCTTTACAGACAGCATACTTTTTCATCTTTTCTGCCAATCCTTGTATTTTAATTGATATATTTAAACCATTTATATTTAAGTAATTAGGGATATGTGATGGCTTAAGGATGCTATTTTATTATTTGTTTTCTGTTTGCTTCCTCTGTTTTTCCTTTCTTGCCTTCCTATGAGTTATGTGAACATTTTTAGAATTTCATTTGATTTACTTATAGGATTGTTGAGAGTATCTCTTTGTATAGATTTTTTTTTTTTTAGTATTTGCTCTATATATTATGTTTTATATGCATAACTTATAACTGTCTACTGGTGTTGACATTGTATCAGTTCAACTGAGGTATAGTGAGTTTAGATCCCTATAAATCTCTTTATACTTCCCTATTTATAATATAATTTTCTTAAATATATCTTCTAGATATATTGAGCACCACATCAGGTAGTATGATCATTTTTGCTTTGATCGTCAAATATGATTTTTAAAAATATGACAAGAATATTCTATTTTATTTACTCTAATTTTTTTTTTTTTTACCCATTTGCTATCAATGAATTCTTTAATTTTCCTTTATCTGGGAACATCTTGATTTTCCCTTCATTCCTGAGGATATTTTTGCCAAATATAGAATTCACAATTGACAGTTTTTTTTTTCTTTTAGTACTTTAAAAATGTGACACTTCCTCTGTCCTCCATGGTTTCTGATGAGAAATCCCCTGTCAATCAAATTGTATTTCCCCTATAGGGTATAAGCTGTTTATCTGACTCCTTTCAAGATATTTTCTTTGTCTTTTGTTTTCAAAAGTTTTATTAGAATGTTTCAGAAGTTTAATTAGAATGTATCTTGGCATGAATTTTGTGGGGGGATTTTCCTATTGAAGTTTGTGTAAATTATTATAACTATACATTTATTTCTGTCACTAAATTTGGAAAAATTTCAGCCATTATTTATTCAAATAATTTTTCAGTCCCACTCTTTTTCTCTCTTTCCTTCTGACACTCCAATGATAAAAATATTAGCTCTTTGAGTTTTGTCCTTGAGTCTCTTTTAACATTTTTTCAGCCTATTTTCTCTCTGTTATTAAATTGGTAAATTCTATTCATTTGCCCTCAAGTTCACTGACTATGCTCTGTCATCTCTATTCTGGTGTTGAACCCATCAGCATGTTTTTATTTGTGTGATTGTATTTTTCAGTTCTATAATTTCTATTTGGTTTTCCTTAAATAACTTTTATTTTTTGTTGAGATTTTCTATTTTTCCACTGGATTCAAGAGAATTCATAATTACTTATAAAGCATTTTAAATTTAAAATCCTTGTCAAATAATTCCAGCATCTGAGTTATCTTGGCATTGGCATTTGTTGATCATCTTTTCTTACTCAAGTTGTGATTTTCCTGGTTATTGTTATGAGTGATTTTTAATTGTATCTAGGAAGTTTGTATAGTGTGTTATGAGACTCTAGATCCTATTCAATCTGTTTTGTTTCTTTTTCTTTTTTTCAACCTCAGTGTTGAGGTGTGGCATGAAAGCCAGGTGGGTGGCATGAAAGCCAGCTTCAAATGGGCTCCCCAGCTTTAGTCCAGTAAAAGTAGGGTGTGACTCACACTACCTCATTGCAGATGGATGGAATGAAAGTTTAGCTTCCCCCTTGGCCCTGCTGACATTTTCCCTAGGAAAGTAGGGCACTGACTTGCACCATCTCTTTGTTTCCAAGTGAGGGGTGTGACCTCAGTTTCCTGCTGGGCTCTACTGACATCAGAGAGGGGGGATCAGAGAGCTGATTCACTCCACTTTGTTGCTGCATGGGGTGGTGGAAGAGGGAATGGAGCCTCAACTCCCTGATGGGACCTGCTGACACTAAGAACTTGAAGGGTGGAGATGAAAGCAGGGATTAAGCATGGTGGCAAATAGCCCTACCTTACACTAACTTGTTCAGTCTCATTGTTGCCAGGTGGGGGTGGATGCCCAACTCACTGCCAGATTTCCATGACACTATTCTGCTGGGGTAATTAGTGTGCCATCTGCTTTCTTTAGATGGAGAATAAGAGATCTGCTCCACCTTGGTCCTGGTGACACTACAGGGCTAAGAAATCAGAGAACTGCTACCTGTTTCTTCAGAGGTGGGATAGAAGATCAGCTCCTGGCTTGAACCCACTGGAGCCACTTGGCAATAGTGGTGGAAGGTTGTCCCATTTGTGTTTGGTCAGAGTAGGGCAGGTATTGCCAAAAAGGCTGTCAGTTCAGTTAGGTCACCCTTTCTGTGATCCCCCAGCTAGGAGGAACAGACTTTTCTTGGTATTTATTTTGTTTATGCCTATTGATGGTTCTGGGTTGGAGACTTCTGCAGTGCCCTGTCAAGAATATATGGAAGGCAACAGGAAACACAGAACACTCTCTGTAGTGTTACTCCTTAAGTCCCCAAATCCTTTCCTTGACAGTCCACTTTCTTCTCTCCACCTGTCAGAATCTGTGTATGGTTTTTGTTGCCTTGTGTCTAGTGTTCTTTAGTTGTAAGAGAGAGGACCTGGGAAGAATGGAACGACTTCATTTTGGCCCGAATGGGGAGTCCAAGATATTGTTTTTTTATGCAATGCTTTTGTTTTCTCACATTTTACCTTCTATTTGCTAATGGTAAAATAAACAGCCTCTTTTCGAAAAAAATCTCTCTGCCAGATTTCAGAGTAGATACTAAGCATGAACTTGAATCACCGCAGGTCATCCTGAGGCAGAATCTCAATTCTTGTAGCACCAGCTCAAACCATGATGCATTACTCACTATAAGAAGAATGAGAAGAACTTCCAATTTTCAAGTGCTTTCTATGTGCCAGGCTTTGTGTTAATTACTTGGCAGCCATCTTCTCATTGAATCCTCATAAGTAACCCATGAACTAGATATTGTTATCACCCTCATATTATAGATGAAAACTCAGAGGCCACAGGAAATTAGGCAATTTGTCCAAATCCACATAGCTAGGTGATAGCATGGCTTTCCCAACTTAGTGATGAAAAAACTTGTAACATGCTTATTCCAATTTAGATAGCAAGCTCTACTCCCAAAGATTCTGATTTAGTGTGTATAAGGTCCAGCTCAGCAATATGCATTTTTGACTTGACCAAGCTGGAAAAGTGAAGTAGGAAGCCCTTTATTCACACTTTGACAGATGTCTAAGGTGCCAAGGCATCTGTCTTCTCTTTGGTAAGTTAGCCCTCACCAATGAAAGTTGGAGAAAACAATCAAGCTTCTTCTTTTTAAAAGAATGGAAATTGGGGGATGCTCTTCTCTTCTGGATTTTGCCCAAGAGGATGTTCAGAACTTTTTGTAACATGCTCTGTGGGTTTTCCTACACATTCACTGTCACGCCACTGGGCTGGGCATTCAGACTCATTGCACAGTGGTCACTTGGATGTTTACTGAATGTTCTGTTTCATAGGAAACAAAATTGTGGTTATCCTTAAAATACATGCCATTTATTTGGATATATTTTTTTTTTCTTCCTAAAGTTTTTTTATTTTTTTATTTTTTATTTTTTATTTTTTTTATTTTGGCATATTATGGGGATATTTTAATGTCATAACATTTCTTTTTATAGAATGCCAACTATCCAATCCTTTTATGGTGCATGAAAATAGTCACTGTCCACCCATAAACTATTTCATACCTCTTTTTGTCATTTTAAGGTATAAAAACCTGTAGAGAAAGTATAATCCAAGGAGGACTCTAATTTAACTCATTATTGTAATAATACTTAAACTTTTTCTTTCATGGGATTGAAAATGTCATACGAGAACTTTCTTTTTAGAGTATTTTTTATTTACTTATTCATTTTTGTTAATAAACATAATACAATTTTGTTGACACAGATCCCGAAATTTATTGGCACAGATAAATTATCCTTGTATCACTATTCATCAAGAACTTTCAAATTGGTATTAATTGATCAACACTATGGGAACATATAGTATTAAATTCATCAGGTGTAGGCCAGGTGGGAGGTGGGAGGAGGGGATGGGTATATTCACACCTAATGGGTGTGGTGCGCAGGATGGACATGCTTGAAATTCTGACTCAGGCAGGACAAAGGCAATATATGTAACCTAAACATTTGTCCCCCCATAATATGCTGAAATAAAAAAAAATAATAAAATAAAAATAAATAAATAAAAGAACACGAACATCGTATCTTACACACGATAGTCTATAAATCATTATCTGGGACAAAGTCTTCCAGTTTCATGGATCCTTGAGCTTATAAACCTAAGAACACTAGCATTTTAAATTTGGTTCTCATTATTTTGGACTATGTGATCATCTAGATGGGGACAACTAAATTGAGGTTTATCTGTGTGCTATCTTGTTAAATAAATTCCTGAACAAATTATTGGTTTAATTATGATTACACAGGAAATGTTTCAGTTACTCCTAAAATCAAGCACACTCAGACAAATAGAACAAGTAGGCAAAGAATTGATTTACTAATTATAATCCATTTGTGTATATTATTAAAGTAAGTTTTCTTATGAGTTTACAGGACATCTCTGGCCTACTTTCATTTATTTGTAAGAAATGCTATGTCTCATATTATTCATTTACTTAACCAAGATTCTTACTCAGTTAAGCGTAATTAATGAAGTTCCAATGTGGAAAGAATGTCTTCCCTTTCAGCATGGTCTGAGGATATCCCAACACATTTTGTAGACAATTGCCAACTCTACCCTTAGTGCAAAAAAGACAACTGTGTTCTTGGGAAACTGTGCAGAGAGCTCTGTGGGGAGAGAGAATGTTACTTGTACGTTTAATTAGAACATAAAAAAGTAAATGACCATATTCAAATATACAATGAAGCTGTGAAAATAAAAACATTCTAGATTTTCAATAGTAATTAACTCTTTTCACCTTGAGTGTTAAATACTTTTCAGTAATGCAAAAGATACTTGGAAAGAATAACCACAGAATTAATGTGCATGAGAATTGCCAGGGCATTTTGTAAGCATCAATCTAAATAGCTAATAAGGAGAATATGGAATAAAGGGAGAAACAATAAATAGGAAAATGTTTGCAAACCACAACAAACATATATTATTATTATTATTATTATTCCATGAAATTTGCGACACCTACTACCAAAGAGAAACATGGGAAACAAAACAAAGTTAATGTGCAATTATAGAAATAATAGTCTGATATAAATAAAAACCAAGAATTGTTTTCCCAATGGAAAAAATAGTCATTTTAAAAAATGAAACAACTTATGTCCTTCCAAGAAGAAATAATAAACATTAGAAAACAGTCTGACAATGTTTTCCTGACCCATTTTACATGGGTCATAGAGTCTTACATATTTTTGTCATAATAAAAAATTAAACTCAAAACAAATTAAATTAAGGTAAAATTTGGTATCAAACCAACATCCAGGTGATAGAACTTTTTGTGTGTGAATAGTAAAATTACCTTTTCCTGCCTTGTTTATTTATGAAAATACAGGGACCCTTTCCCTTCATTCATTCATTCATTTAACAAATATTTATTAAGCATGTCAATTTACTATATTTTGGACATACAGTACAGAGAAAACAGATATGATTCCTGCCCTCACAGAGCTTAAAAATTCTCTTGAACATCTGTTTTTATCCAACCTATGAAATGGATCTCTGTACTCAAAAATTTCACACAGATATTGGAATCTTTCATCTTAGGAATATTGCAGGGTATCTTTTCTCATGGGTAACATACTAGTAAGTTGTACAATTGAATAAATCAAATGCAGTGAGACAAACATTGCATTTAACACTTTTCTATTTACATATGGTTATTTTGGTTCACAGTCAATAAAAGTGCCTCACCTTGCTTTTGGGGCTGATTGACAGTATGTATTTTACTAGAATCTTGAGGTCTGAGGTTGTGTGCACTTTGAGTTTTGTTGTTTTGGAAACCCAAGAGGACTGAATTCAAAGTTTTGCTGCACTAAATCATAACTTTATTCATTCTCTTTCAGCAAGAATTTGTTGAGGAAGGCAAAGATCCCTAACATTATAAAGCTTACATTCAAGCAGAGGAAGACAGATAAAGGACAGTAGGCATAGGGGGAAAGAACTATGAGAGAAAGAGGAAGTAGAGCAGCCAAAGGGGGATGGGAAGTGGGAGCATGAGTATGGGGAGTGGGGTAGGGGTGGGGAGTTGGGGGGACAAGGGAGGGTCAGAGAGAAAGGTCAGAATGTTAAATGTGGCAGTTAGTTAGGCTAGGCCTTGCTGAGCAGAGACTTGAAGGACTTGAGGGAATGATCTGAGTAGATTTTAGGAGGAAGAATGTTCCAAGCAGTGAGAACAGCGGGCAAAGCTCCTAGGGGAGAGCAAGATGGCCAGTGTGGCTCTAGCTGAGTGAATAAGAGGGATCACAGCAGGAAAGAAATCACAGGGTAGTTTAGTGGGAAGAGGAGTAGATTATGTAGAATCCCATAGCCCATTCATTGTCAAGAGTAGATCCCCATAGCCCATTCATGGTCAAGAGTGAGACAGGAAAAACTTCAGAGTGTTGTGCAGAGGAATGACATGATCAGATTCATGATTTTGAAGGGTGACTCCAGCTACTTTGTTGAGAATATGCTGCAGGTAAACACGCAGGCAGGGTGAGTTGGTAGGAAGCTCTCATAGAAATCCAGGCAAGAGATATAAAAAGCAGTTGGACTTTGTATATATTTTAAGGTAAAATCAACAGAATTTGCTGATAGATTGGATATGACATATAAGAGAAAGAGTCAAGATGACTCTATTTAGAAACCTGGTGTGAAATATACCAATCTGCAAGCCTTGACCTCCCTTTAATTCTGTATTTCACATATTTCAAGTGGCCTTGTATCCTAATCTAATGATCTAGTGGGTTTTTTTTTTTTTAAATCTAATCCTTTCAGCAGTTATCTCTTGAACACTCACCATGTGGTAGATGTTGTGGAGGATACAAAACGAGCACAGCATTAATTTTGGTCTCAAAAAAGATCACAAGAGATAATACAATTAGAAAATGAAATGCACCATAGAGGAGAATTGGATCCAATGTTAAGGGAGTCAAAGAATAGAGCTCTTCCCTCAGACAATGGAAGAAGGAAAGGTTCAAGTCAAGTTATCCTAAATAGCTTTGAGAATAATGTGGGCTAAGGATTGCCAAACTGAGATGCTTTCTTTCCAGGTCAGCACATAGACCCGCACAGCATCAGGTCCAGGGGAGATGAGTACAGGTTGGCTGCAGGGAACACTGGGGGAAAAGACTGAAAAAGTTGTCCTCATATTACAGAATGCTTTGAACCGAAGAGGTGACAGAAAATATCAGAAGTGTTGGTGTGTACAAGAGACATCTCAGTTAGAACCACGGGACTGGCAAGATACCAGAACTAAGGTTGGGGGTTAGAGTGCTGTTATTGAGAGGATGGTCATGCCAAAGCTGAAACTGGAGCATAAAGAGAAAGGACCATCTCCTAAAACCTTTCCACCTGGACTGCAGAGGCAGGGTGAAAGAGGAAAATTATGATCAATTCCTTGGCAAATAATGAGCACATTCCCATGTTCCCAGCAGCAGGGTTAGGAGCCTAATTTTCTTGGTCCTTTCTCTGCTTGAAATATGATTATTATTTGTGTGATGTTAAAGACTCTTGGGAAAGAAAAGAAAATGGTAGATATAAGACTGATTCTTTTAATATAGAGACTAAGAAGTCCAGAAACATTTTTGTTATATTATAAAAGACCTTCCAAGGTTTACAGAAGATCTGTTCAAAGCTCTTTTGAGGTAAGAGCCACAAATAATCACCTGCTCCAGTTCTGTTCAGTTCTTCTTAAAACTGAATTGAAATGTAATTCTGGCTTCTCTGACTGGAAACTTCTTCCGGTATTTTCCTTAATGGAGCACAGAGGCAGAGGAGGTGAGGAGAAGGTCACTACTTTGAAGGTCTATGAAGCTTAAAATGTTCTGGCTACAGACTTTAGCTGAACCAATTTTGTTTTCCATGGTGAAGTCTAACCAAACGAATTCTTGGGAATGTGCCCAAAGAGCTTGCATTGAATATTTGAATTTTAGAAGGCAAAGAAACAGAATTGATTATTTTGGCAAAGAGCACATTATCCACAAGGTGTTTCTTCACCCTTTCTAGAATTTTCAGAAGTGTTGAAAATAATGAGAAACAAACACTAGTCTTGGAAAGAAGCATTCAGGAGAGAGCTTCTTCCAGCCGGACATTTTTCAAAGACCTCAGTGGCAGGTTTGGGCAGCATACTTTGAGGGGAGACAGCGTGTTTACTAATGAATATGAATAGCATTTCCTTATGGGCCATATATTTTTCCAGTAGGAAATGGATAATCTACTATGACATTTCAGTGGGTTGGAACAAGACAGATAAATCAAATACAAGTTGCCCTGTTTCTTTTTCAGATGAAAAGATAAATGCCTTAATGGATTAGCAATCATGAAATATATAAGTGTTTGTAATACAGTACTGCTTTATAACACCATCTGCTAAAGAATGGTATTTATTCAGCCACTGATATGAGAACAGATTTTCTTCCACATTATGCAGGGAGGAAGTACATCCTAGTGTTAACCAGCATGCACTTTGTATTTAGCCAGCCGAAGTACTAATGAAATTCTTTAGTTGACAAGCTGTGTAATTTTGATAAGGTTATTTAACCTCACTTTCCTCATCGATAAAATGGTATAATAATAATCCTATCTTTTAAAGTCATTTAGTCCATCAAACAAGGTCATGTATAATAAGCATTCTGCCAAGTGCCTCACACATGTAAGCATTCAATAAATAATAGCTATTATCATCATTCCACTGGTCAAAATTGGCTACACACAAAATGAACTGTTTCAAAGTATTTGAAATGTCTGGACTGAATGCTTTTTAAAGGAGTTCTGGGGAACTAGATTAATGAGTTCTCCTCTGGTCAAGGCAAATAAGTCTCAATACTAAAACCGAGGAATATGGTCAGTCTTAATAGGGTAGTTTATGCTGCAGTAACAAACAATTCCCGCATAACAGTGTCTTAGAACAACACAAGTATATTTCTTGCCCACATGACATGTCCATCATGGGTAAACAGGGCCCCAGGCTGGTACAGCAGTCACTGTCTCACACACTGCCATTGTCATACCACAGAGAAAGAGAGACCTAGAGGCTTTTGAATTAGCAGTTGGGGTTCTGGCCTGGAGGTAACGTACACATCCTTTCCATTCACAATTTGTTGGACTCATACAGTCATGCTCAAACACAAAGGGGCCAGGACGTGAAATACTACCAGGTTCCAGGAAGGTAGAAACCGGAAATTTAGTGGCTAACACTGATGACTGTCAAAGGGCCATAGACATAGTTGAAAATAGACTCTGAACTTATCGGTGGTGGTATTTGAGACCCTGTTTATTAAGTTAAAAAATAATGAGCTAAAATGTATTAAAGCAATTGTGATATATGGTGCTTCTGGGCTCTGAGTGAGATTGGGGACCCATCCAAGTTGGTGGTACATACCACAAGTTCCCCTGAGTCCCTGGGACACCTGATCCTATAAGCAGTGCTATAGATTGAGTTCTTCTGCTAAAGATGTCCAAAGTCATATTTATTCTCTATGGCCTTTACCCACCATTCCATGCTAGTTTAAATGGCTTTATCTGTTTTTATCTCACATCTAATGGGCTTAATGTGTTCTAACTGTATGGCTCCATTTGGCGCATTGGATGCTATGGCTGAGAGGCGCCATATAAAAAATATTGTTATTGTTATGATGATGAGTTCAAGCACTGAAGGAAAAATTGTGAAATAACTTAGTACTGGAGCTATCATTATTTTCAGCAAAATGAAGTTTGGCTTCTTACTACACTAGTAAGCCTTGAAGATTAAATGGTATCTACAGCGTGTATCTTAGCAATGGGCCAAAGAAGTCAAAATAAAAATGTTTGATATAACATTTCGTATATTATAAAACAGATGTTTGCTTTTAAGTAGTCTTGATATTTTTAAAAGTTGATACCCGTATCAGAAATTTACTTAAAAAAAAACAAATGAAAAAACCCTGCATATTTTTTTCCATTAATTAATTTTATTCATTCTTGTTTCCATTGTGGTCAGACTGGCCAGCTACATTAATTAATTTAACCCTTAGTGCTGATCAGTTGCCAGTTAGCTGTGAGGTTGAGCAATAGTTTGTTTCATGGCTTTAGAAATGTTTCATTAAGACAGGAGGTGCATGGAGTTCTGGAAAAAGGGACTGTTTAGGTCTCTTCCCTCATGATGATGTGATATTATGTTCCCATTACTTGAATATTCATTATGGTTTCCCACATGTTTTTGGCTACCTTTGTTTCCTGCAACTGTTTACATTATTAAGTTGATCTGGCTTATAGAAACATAGCTTGAACTCTGTATATAGTTAGAATGGCTTGGGATGTTCACATAAATTGGGTAGATTCCCTTTTCACCCTAAAAGAATCATGGAAGGTTTCTCAAAGGAGGTGAGACAAAAACAGCCAGGCTCTTCTTACTGAAGGGCCTCAAACCACAGATGGAAAACACTACAGGGCTAGTCTGAGGAGCTCTCAGGCACGCCAGGCACTGGGCCCTTCTTGTGCCTTGAACCAGATAACTTTCCACAGAGAGCACAGTGAAGATTTCATTCCTTTTGGGATGGGTGGATAGCATCACTTGACTCAGAAATAGGAGAAATCAGGATGTGCTGTGATTCCAGGACTTCTTACAAGGGGAGAGGTGGCATATGACAAATTAATTTGAGAAGATGATACACTAATGAGTACATAGTGCATAAGGAACCTGGTAGAATTCTGGTCTAGAAAGGCAGAGAGGACAGACTGGTCAAAAGATGAAGCCTAACGCTGTCCTTGACACATTTTATTTCAGGACACAGGAGTTCAGTTTCAAATTGAAATCATTCTCTCCTTCTGCTCTCTTCCTTTCACCGGGAAGCAATATGGTCCAATGTCAGAGATCCGGGATTCTGGAGCAAGATTCTCTGGGTGTGAGTCGTAGCTCTGCTCCTTACTAGCTGTGTCCCCCTGAGCAAATGACTTCCCCTCTATGTGTCTCAGTTTTCCCGTTGGTAAAATGGGGATAACAACAGTGCCTTCTGGTGTTATTGTGAGAACTGAATCAAGTAAATGTGTAAAATACACATAATAGTGTCTGGCACGTATTTGTTAAATAAGTAAAAAAAGTTCCATGTTTCCAAGGTTCCTTCTACTATAACCAGTTAAAAGTTATAAGAGCATAAAGTTAATTTCTGGTGCATGTTCTGATGGTATTAGAGATGCTAAGTGTGTAATTCTAAGATGTGTGACTTGGGTAACCCATCTAGCCTCCCTTAGCCTCTCTTCTATAATCAGTAGGAAGCGGAAACATACCTAGCTCAAGGGGTTATAATGAGGAATAAGCAAAATAAATATTTGAAAAATCACCTATTATGTATAATAATATGTGCTTAAGAAATGGTGGGTTCCCTCTTCCCTGTTCTCTTTAAACAACTTTGTCCCTGACTATTAAAGATTTCTACAAGTTAAAACTTTATCCTCAACCTGCTTTCACAAATCTATAATGCAGCTAACTTGCCAGTGGTCTGGGAAGTCTAGGTCTGAAATTAGCAAGTGATCAAGGCTCTATTAGAAGTATATTGAGTGCTTACTGTTTGTCTGTTACTGTTCTAAGGGATCTGTAAGAAGTGACATTTTTAATCCTCACAACTGTATAATGTAGGTATCAGTAACCATGCCATTTTACATATAAAGATACTAAGGCACAGGTTCATTAAGAAAATTACCCAAGAAGATACCATCTATAATTGGAAGAGCCAGGATGTGAACCTAGACACTCTGGTTCTATTAATAGACCTTGCAATATCACTTCTCAAAGACAATGGCTATGAAGTCAGCAGATCTATATTTGCATCTGTTGTTGCTCTTCTACACATTTCTTAACCTCTCTGAGCTCCATATTTCTCTTTTGTGATATAGAGATAAAATGCATTAGTCAATGCAAAAAATTATCTAAGGTTATTGTGAGCATAGAATCAGATAACAAATATAATCACCTAGCCCTGAGCCTGAAATATAGTAAGCACTCGGTAAATAGTAGTTTCAAATGTTGCCAGGGATGACTTAGAAACTGTGACAAGATCTCTTCATGCCTACATTTACATCTTGTCAACTGCCAGCCCTCTAACTCTAGGTTCCATGAAGTTTATCAGTCCACCCTCCCAGGTATGAGTATAAAGCAGTAGTATAAAGTGGAAAAGCTTTGTCATTTTCCTAGAAGCATATAGAACCATCCCGTAGAGGACCACAGGCAGTTGACACACAGTCCTCACTTAGGGCTGGATATAACCTACAAGCTGTGCCACCCAACTCCCTTTCCTATGAGAGTTGTGAGGTCACTGAGGAGCTTAACCACCAATCGCTAAACTAAGGTAGGCCCCTCACAAGAGCAGCACTTGGAGCTTCAGGGCTGGCACTATTGATGTGCTGAAGTTGCTATTGTGTGCATTTGTCTCGGTGTTTTTCATTTTGATAGCTTTTATTAAGGTAGAGGGAAAACACCCCGCTTTAGTTTATCCCCATGTAGCTGTGTTTCAGTATAAGAAAACTCTGAGTTGTTTTCTTTGCCTTTTGCTGTGAGGAACAAACTCTATAGTTGTTTCAAAACTAAAACTACCCTAATTTATACCCTGAAGTCAATGGAGATTTGTCTATTGAAGGCCAAGAATATGGACTTTTTTAAAAAAAAGAAATGTACTTATCTCTGAAATGATGAGTTTTAGAGATTGATTCATTTCATTTATTTAATTTGCTTCCTGTGGACACAAAACATTTTTGATGCAATAGATTTTGGTAGAAAGCTCAGAGAGGAGAAAAAAGGCTGCATAAACAACTTATTTTTAAAACCTAAGCATAAGAGATGTTGGAATAAATACAATTGCCTTGGAAATATGTTGTTTTGGAATCAGGGCATTTAGATGGTAAATAACTTCTAATTTTATACATACTGGCCAAAATTCTTCTCTGAATTCCACGCTTGTATAGCTAAAGGCCCACTGACATCTCTCCTTGGATATTTCAGAGGCACTTAAAACTTAGGATTTCCAAAAAAGAATCCTTGCCTTTTCTGATGCCCTCAAAACTTGTCCATGTGGTCCACTCAGTCTTCTCCATCTGGTAAATGGATCCACCAGTTGTTTAATCGAGCAATACAAGTTTCTTCTTTGATTCTTCTCTTTACCTCTGCAACTACCTTGGCCTATGTGTTCATCAGTACATCCTCTCATTCTATCGCCAAGATACTTCTCAAACACATCCAATTTTCTCAAACTCCGCAAGCACCATTCTAGACCCAGGCCACCATTATCTCATTCTGATCCACTCACAACAGCCTCCAAACTCATTGCATTCTCTGCCTAGCAACGAGAGTGTTTATAAGTCTTGTCACTGCTTTGCTTAAAACTCCAGTGACTTCCCCCCTAAACCCAAAGTAAGATCCACGTTCACTACTGTAGCCTATAAATCCCTGTGCATGCCTTTCCCTGCCTCTGCCTGCAACTTTATCTAGTACCTCTCTCCTATCAAATTATGTTCTAACCACACTGGATCTTTGCATAAGCAGTCCTGTTTATGCTGCCTGGAATCTTCCTTCCTCCACTATTTGAATTGATAGCTCAGCCTCAGACAGCTTAAAGATCATCTCATCAGCTTGGCCTTCTCTGCACATACCATTTAGAATAGCCCTTTTCTCCCACCTCGCCCCCTATTCATTGTGCTTATAATGTTATCCCTTTTCAACTGTTTTTTAATAATGTTATAATTTTTATCAAATTTTATCAATTTATTTGTTTTTGTATGCTGTCTCCCAAATTGGAAAGTAAATTCCATGAGAGTACAGTATGTTTTATTTGCTAATATATAATATTTATATCATGCAGCCCAGATCTTGACACAGGAATAGAATATATGTAGAATAAATTAGTGGATAAATAAATTCATTAATATGATATGAACAGTATTTATTTCAATAGCTTTAATTGTTGGCAATCATTAGTTCAACAATTTTGTATTAAATGACAGAGCATGAACCATGGAGTCTGACAGATAGGAATTCTTGTAATGGTCCTTGCACTTACTAGCTACGTAACCTTAGAAAAAATTAACCCTTTAAAAAGCCTCAGTTTTCTGATATGTAAATGAGAGTCATAATAGTCTCTTCCTTCCATAAATTGAAAAGTCCAACGAAATAATGAAATTAAAAACTCAGTCCACAATCATAGGCTCTATGTATGTGTGTATGTGTGTGTGTGTGTGTGTGTGTGTGTGTGTCTAAGAAAGAATGCTTGCCATTATTTTCTTCTTTTTATAGGGACCATGAAAGACATTGGACACATTAGCAAACACAATTGGCATTGTTCCTGCTCCCATAGGGGGTACAGGCAACTAAATAGACAATTTAATGCTAAGTGCTGTTGAAGAGGATGCACAAGGTAATATGTGCTACTGGAATGTTCTTGCTTCAAGGTCAAATGAATATTCCTTGCTTATATTCCATCAATTACTTAAAATCTTGCCACATTTGTATGAAATAGATTTGCTCCATATTTGGATCTTAATTTTCTCATGCAAATTTTTTTTCTAGAGTTTCTAATTTTTTTTCTTACATGATATAACTTTTTCTCATTCTTATATTTTTTCCAAACTTTCAGTTATACTAGTCATACAATTAAGGCTCTTTTTGACTTCCCTCTTGCAGGGCTCTGTCCTCCTCCATCTCTGCCTTATTGGCTCTCTAGGTTTAGGCTGTCATCCTGGAACCTTCCTTCCTTCCCTGTACTCCTTGGTAGGTCTTCACTATGTACCACAATTGTCTTTCTATTTTCTTTTTCATTTGCTCCTATATTTTACTGGAGTCATCTTCAAGAAATTTACTCACTATACTTTCTTAGTCTTTGAAAGTTTACAAATGACTTTTATTTTATTAATCAGTATGGTTCTAGGTTTTATAATATTTCTCTTTAGAAGGTTGAAAGCAAGCACCAATTCTAGTTTTCAGTAAAAACTAGAAAGCAGTTTGGTGCAATCTGATTTGATTTTCTAGACAACTCATTTCCACCCTCTGCCCCACTGCTTACCCCTAAATTGTTCACCCCTCCTCCGCCCTGGAAGCATCTCAGACCTTATTATTGCCGATATTCTGAAATTTCATGTGAAGATGTCAAGATGTAAATCTTTTCTTCATTTATTGTGTTGTATTCTCAGTTGACTCTTTTAATCTAAAAACACACTTTCTTTTCCACTCCTTGTTATCATTTATTGAAAGATTTCTCCTCCTTTACTCTTTTTGTTTCCTTCTTTCTGGGATTCTTGTCTGTTTTATGAGAACGCTGAGCTTCTTTCTCACATTTTAGTATATTTTTCTCCCTACATCCATAGGGAGGCCTTTTACTTTATTTTCTAAATTCCTAATTTTGACAAAATATTGAGAAAATTTAAGTGCTAAACCTTGTTTTAATTGTGTCTTGTGTCTTTTGCATAGCCTTCTATTCTCTTTTTTTTTTTTTTTTTTTTTTGAGACAGATTCTCACTCAGTTGCCTGGGCTAGAGTGCCATGGCGTCAGCTTAGCTCACGGCAACCTCAAACTGCTGAGCTCAAGTGATCGATCCTCTTGCCTCAGCCTCCCAAGTAGCTGGGACTACAGGCATGAGCCACCATACCCAGCTAATTTTTTTTTTCTATGTATTTTTAGTTGGCCAATTAATTTCTTTCTATATTTAGTAAAGACGGGGTCTCACTCTTGCTCAGGCTGGTTTCGAACTCCTGACCTCGAGCGATCCACCGGCCTCGGCCTCCCAGAGTGCTAGGATTACAGATGTGAGCCACACCCAACCTAGCCTTCTATTCTTGTTCTGTTCTGAGTTATCTTCATTTTTTCCATTTTTTTTCTCTTTGATGTGGTTCTCATATTTTTGGTGATCTTTGGGTGATCATTCTTTTATAGAAAAAAAGATTTGGATGTCCAGCATTGATTTTCTTTGTTCTTGAGGATGTTTTCCATTCTTATTGGATCTGTGCTGAATAGGAATTCTCCTTGGACCCAATTCTTCTTGGCTCAATATAGCTTAACTGACAGGCTTTACTTAGAAGAAGTGGTTATGACATGGACATGGAGCCGCAGGCAGGCTATGGGCCCCTCAGATGTTGGCCTCAGAAAGGCTTTGTCCTAGGGCTCCAACATTTGCATCACAAAGTTTAACTTCCCCTATACAGCTTTCTGAAACATGTTTTAAAAAGAACTTGTTGATGTTTTGGGTGTAGTTAAATTCTGGCTGCTTGTACTCTACTCTTACAAAGTTTGCTTGAAGGTTACAGCAGATCCAAACTGGACCCATTTTCTATATTAAGACATTCATTCCTTCTGTTTTCACTTCTATTTCTATTCCCTACTCTGTGTCTCTCATAACCACTGATTTTAAGATCAGAGGCTTTTTTTTTGGGTGGTGGGGGTGGGAAGGGATGAATTGGCATCCACCTATCTCTTTATGGAATATTGCAGAATCAGTTTTCTTTACGTCTTTTGTCCATCAACGTGATCCCATTCCTGTGGTTCATCAATTTGTCAGAAATATCCCATTCACTAGTGATGCTCCTTTTATTCTATTCATTCATATAAAGATTTTTGTTTATTTAATTTCTATACATTTATTTCAATGGGGTTTCAGGAGAGTGTGAAGGCAATATATATGTACTCAAAGTCAAAAATTACAACTTGAAGTTACCATACAGTTTGCCATCATTTGGGTTCAATGTAATTTATTTAACCAGTGCCCAAATTTTGGACATATTTTTCTAAGATTTTAAATATTATAACCACTTGACCTTATTATTCCGAAGAGAGAAGTTGAAGATAGGCCTTGAATTGAGTAATATTCCATTGTAAACATATACTAAGTTTTAATAATCCACTCATGAATTGATGGGCACTTGGGTTGTTTCCACGTCCTCACAATAGTGAATTGTGCTGCCATAAACATTTGGGTGCAAATGACTTTATAATAGAATGTCTTATGCTCTTTGGGGTAGATGCCTAATAATGCTATTGCAGGGTCGAATGATATTTCTATTTTTAACTCTTGGAGGTATCTCCAAATTCTTTTCCACAAAGGTTGCACTAATTTGCAGTCCCACCAGCAGTGTAAGAGTGTTCCTGTCTCTCCACATCCTCGCCAGCATTTGCTGTTTTGGGATTTCTTGATACAGGCCAATCTCACTGGTGTTGGTGATATCTCCTTGTGGTTTTGATTTCCATTTCTCTAATGATTAGAGATGTTGAGCACTTTTTTAATATGTTTGCAGGCCATTATTCTGTCTTCTTTCACTGCTTATATTATCCTGGATTAAGCTTAAGCCCATTATCCAAAACGAGGTGACACAAGATCAGAAAAATGGGCTCCACATGTACTCGCCATCAAATTGGTACTGACTAACACTATGGTGCTCAAATGGTGGTGGTGTTCATCAGGGATTTAGGGGTTTGGGGGTTAGTCCCATATCTGAGGGGTGTGCTAGGGAGAGGCAAAGATATAAAATGCAACCAAAATGTTCATACTTTCATATTTTCTTGAAATAATAAAAAAAAAGATAGACCTACAGAGGCAGTATATGAAAGAGTGAGAAGCTAAACACTTACAGCTAGTCCTAACAAAGGTAATCTTTGGAAGCAGATGGAAAATTCAAGTTAAATAAAAAAGTCTAGAATCCCACACAAAGAACTCTCATGGGCTATATTTTAGAAAGCTGTGTAGGAAATTGAGAGATGTTAATAGTATTAAACAGATTTAAAAAGATGTATAGATCCTCACCTATAAAATTTGTCAACGTTCCTTATTCTTTCCATAGGAAGGAAATTTCAAAGTAGGTTTTCTCCATCCAAATATGTGAACACTTTTAAAATTCTTGATATTTGGTTGACAAATTTCCCTCTAGGAGGATTGTATCAATTTATACTCCTACCAGACACCAACCTCCTAAAAACAAACAAAACTACCCACATGATTTGCTAATTTTATAAACAAAACTATATCTTATTATTATTTTCATACACATTTCTTAGATTATTATGGATCGTAAATGTTAACTTTATTTTATTACTCAATGCTCAAAACAACCTTCATAGATATTGTCAACCTCATTTTAGAAATGTGTAGACAGAGGCTATGGGACCATAAGAATTCTCAAGTTCACACAGCTTTCAAGTGTTTAAAAACATGAGAACATAGATATTAATTTGCAAAAAAAATTTTAAGGACATGCGACTTTTTTTCAGTAAAAGGTCAGATTTTTCATTCTTTCTAGATCTTAGATATAAATAATTATGTCAAACATTTTCTACTTCTTGAAACACATCTATTTCATGTTTCAACCCTTGTTCCCTGTGTACAAAGCTTAAATGAGGAGGAACGTCCCTGCTGCCTAGGATTATTGCACAGAGTTGCAAGAACAGAATTCAAATGGCTCATGGGAACTTAGCTTTGTCTGATATATTGACATCATTTTTTATTTGCTCCATTGCAGTATATTTGTCTTTATCCTGGCAAGTCTAAATAAATTACCAAGTAATACCATTCTGCCAGCCTACATGCTTGAAGATGTTTTATGCAAAGGGTTAAATACCTTCTTCCCTACACTAGTAGTATTGTCTTCAGTGTAGATCTGGAAGCTACCAGGAAAGTACAGTGAACAGTGGGAGTGACACAAGTTGAGCTTCCCTTTAGTATGGCTGGACCTGAAGAGTTCCCTCATTAGGTCACTGCACGGAGGGTAAAAGTCCAGGTTCTTAGTTCTGATACTACAATGTGGGTGTGGTTTTTACATAGCGTAAAAATGTTATGCTGTGTGAAAGAAGCCAGACACAAAGGGTCACAAATTATGATTCAATGTATAAGGAATATCCAGGATAGGTAAGTCCATAGAGACAGAAGGTAGATTAGTGGTTACCTGGGTTTGGGGGAAGGGAGGAATGGGAGAAACTGCTCAGAGGGTAAGGGGTTTTATTTTAGAGTGATGACAATGTTTGGAATAGAATAGAGGTGATGGTTGTGCAGTATTGTGAAATGTACTAAATGCCACTGAATTGTTCACTTTAAAATGGTTAACTTTATGTTATGTAAATTTCACCTCAATAATTTTTTTAAAAATTTCCCAGTTCTGAAACCCAACAGAAATTGGATCCCGACTCTATCATTTTCTAGTTATGTGACCTTGGGAAAGTTACTTTAATTTCCTAAACTTAACCCTCGCTTTAACACTTTTACCTTAAACTTCCATTCCCTTCAGTATCCTAATATGGAAGCAAAGATTACTAATAATCCACCTACCAAACCGGATTGTTGTGAAAATTATATGAGATGATGTACATGACGCTTTTGATGCAGTGGTTGACACAAGTTTTTAAGAAATGGTAGCTGCTATGATGACAACTACTAACTACTTACTGCTACTACTATATCTGCCAGCAGTGGCAGTAATGTCTCAACCCGGATTCTTGGTGTACACAAGTGACCATTTTCCATTCTGTAGTCTCATTTCTGGTCATTCAAGCAGGATAAAATCACATGACATTGACTTAGGGAGGCTTGTGTTCCTTCAGTGGAGGACTTCTTGTGAAACACGAGTTTTACATTAAAACTGTTTTAAATTAATGTCAAAATGGAACAGAGTCTGAGAGAGCAATGAGTAAGGATCAAATCCCTAAAACATCAAATTCTCAGCCTTCTTGGGAGAGGCGAACAACATGTGCTATACTTGTGACCCCTTTCCTGAAAAGGGACCATCCCTTGACAAAACAGTCATGCACTGGGGTATTTAAAAGAAAATGTGACAAAAGGTGAAAATTCCACTAACCTTCAACGTAGGCATCGTTGAAAGTTGGTTGTTTGTAGTGGATGGTATGTGTCACACAGAAGTACTGCTTGATGGTGCTAGGAGACCTATGTCCTCTGCTCTATCAACAATGGCATGCACAGAAGTATTTTTATTAATGGAATTCTCCAAAGAGCTAAAAGCACATTTCCTGATTTAGTGATAGACATTCTATTACCCATACATGCTTTGGTTTTATTTCTTCTGCCTTTAGGCTCCTCAAATCAAGAAAAACCCAGAAAAGAATTTTCTAAGATAGAAATGTACCATTTTATAATTTCTTCTTGTGACTATTATCCAATTTGTTCTCTTAAAGCCAAATCAAATGTGAAGTAAAGGACAAAACATACACACCATTTATTGAAAGAAGCAACAAAGGCAAAATTTGTTGAAACAGGTTCCCTAATATCCAGTTTGTCTATGGAGGAGTGAGAAGTCAGAAGCCACTAATTGTTATGGAAAGTTCATGATCTTTAATATGAAGCAGTTCCAATGGACATGGATTTTCATCTAGGCCCTATTATTAGCCATATGGCCTTGATAAAAACCTTAGATTTTTGGAATTTACTGTCATGATGTGAAGAATGGGGAAGGAAAAATCCATTTCCAACAGTTGTTGAAAGTATTGCTTGATTTGCTGTTTAAAGTGACTTAGTGCCTACCAGAGAGCTGGCAATAAATGTCCTTTACTCCTAACACCACAAGCTTCAAGAGAGATGTTGTGGCAGCTCTTGTAGTCATAGTAGCCAGCAAGTTGTGTGCATATTATGGGTTAGGGAATGTTCACTTAGTGCTGTTGGTCCATTATCTCAATTATATCTTTACTTCAAGTCTGTGGGTAAACCTTATCATACCCAGTTTACTGTTGTGGAACATGAGGCTCAGGCAAGTTAAGTAATTTGTCCATGATGGCTCTGCAAGCAAGGATGACAGCTGAGATCCAAACCTAAGTCTCCGTGACAATGAAGCTTGCACACATAACCTCTTCTACCATCAAAAGGCTTGAACCAAGGTCTAGCTGAGGTTCAGTTGATCTACAGTCTGTTGAACTAAATCTTACAACTAACTATACAGTAGACACTAAATAGTCACCTTCTGGGTTGCCTTCATCTGGGGTCCGATTTCCAGCTTCAAAAAGACAGGATCTGTGGCCATTGTTATCTTGGGCCCAGAGAGTCCACTCAGTCGAGTGCCCTCCCTCTAAGTCTTTGTGATGTGACAGGAGTGAAGCTTCCAAATAGGCCTGGCACACACTAGGTCCGTACATGCAGCCCTGCTCCATGGTGATGGGCAGGTCAGATGACCACTGCGCAGTTGGATGAACCTGAGTCAAGAAAAGCCACATGTGAAAATACATTTACTTCCAAAATTACGGTGCCTTTGCAAGGCTGTAACTGGCACTCGTTGATATTCTTGGCATTCATTGAAAACACCCCGGGCTGCTTAGGTAATTAATTTCCTAGGGTTAGTCATTAACAGACTTCCTGCTTTCCCCCTTCTTTGACAGGCCCAGCTGTGAGATACAGTAAGTTCAAGATGTCAGAGGCCAGGCCTCCTCCCCTGCTCGGGCAGCACACGACGCACATCCTGAAGGAGGTCCTCCGGTACGATGACAGGGCCATCGGGGAGCTGCTCAGCAGTGGCGTGGTGACCCAACATGAGGCTGAGTAACAAAGGAAAAATGCTCTTTCTCAAAGCCACAATCTGAGTGCACTTTGCTGGCAAAGGCGATGCTCTGTCTGGACTCTTACCCCAATCCTGATGCCACTGGAAGGAAGAGTTAGAGGAACTCCAGATTTCCTGCCTGGCATCTTCACAATGGCCTTAGAATTAATGAATCAAGTGCCTTTTAAATGTACCCCACCTTTTATTCCCTACCATTTTTTTTTTCAGATAATGGTATAATTATGGATTTGTGGAATTTTTTTTTGGATAAAGATTTAATATTTTCCTGGAAAAATACCTCCTTATTCTAATTACATTAATGGCCTAAACATTTGCCCCCACCCCCCCCCCCAGCCCACACAGGCCTGAAAAAGAGCAGATCTCTTGACATTTTCTACTTGTACATAAATTCTTCATTTAAATCTTTGTTAGGAAGTCAAAGCAATAAGCAGAATGACAGTCTCTGTGATTGATTTTAAACAGAATAACTTAATTTTGAGCTCATGAACCCTTTGTTAGTCTACAATTTAAACCATGGACTTTGCTGATGTCCATTATAAAACTGAGCTTCATTCTCCCCCGTGGAAGTAAATATTTGCTTTATGTTGTATTTCTCTGGTGATTTTATGATACATGGCAGAAAATCAATTTCCCCTAGTGTATTCAGGGATGTAGGTATCTGTCTGAATGGGAAAGTGAGAAGTGGTTCTTCAATTGGAACCGTATTTTGAGCCAAGTGCAAATGCAACAGGCTTTTAAATGAATGCCAGATGACTATCCAGGTACTAAATAATGTGTACATAATGACGAATAGGAGAATGACAGGAAAACATTGCTTTGTAGTCTGAATATCCACTGTAGAAGACTATATCATGCCTTAGTATTAAGTATTTTGTCAGTGAATTTGAAGTATAGAAAATATTTTCTGTCCAGAAAGTCAGAAATAATTAATTAGGACATATATTCCAGGATAAATTGTCATTCAAGTCTGCCAGGCCCAGGTATAGACCAGGGAATCAGATGACTCCATGATCAGTATCTTGAGATGACCTCAACTCATGGCTATTAGGCACACTTATTTTAAAGCAATGTCATTACATACCAGTGGTGACTGAAAGCTGAATTACAGATGTTCATCTTTCAAACTGTGATTTAGAGTGCATTTTCTTGTTGTGTTCTTTTTTATTAGAATTTTTGAATCATTTGTCCATGTTATAAGGCCCAATACGTTTCTAGAATCCAGAATTCCAAATAAATAGGAAACTTGTCTTCTCATAAGACCTTATGAGACTTTTCAGAAGATTGCCTACTAATTTTTAAAAGTTATTGTCCTCCCTGCTTTCCTCTTGTGAACATCTTATTCTGAGGAACTCCTGCTGTTATTCCACTAGTTAGAATTTCATCATACAAGGGTAATTTGACACCTTCTGTGGTACTTCCCCCCCCCCCCATGGCTAATTCACAGATACATATTTGGAGACAGTCACTTCAGGTCAGATGTCGAAGCAAAATTTCTTTATGTTTATACAATCAATATGGACAATGAAAAAAGGTTAGATGACTGAGAATTGGCCAAACCACATATCTTACAAAACAGACCCACCAGTTTGCCTACTGATTCAGGTAGATATCTTGAAATGCAGATTACTTGGTAACTGAGCAGTAACCTTGAATATCTGGGTAGCCATATGTAGGTGATATGCATCATGCATGGAAGTCAGAAATGCCTGTAGTGGAACTGTATATGTAGCTTCTAGATTTCCACCTACATACCTAAAAATGTTGAGGAGAACTTTGAACCTGCTGGTCACCCAACAAAAAGCATTTGCTGTACTCTACCAAATTAGCAAAAGAAATAATTTGGAATATATTTCAAGTTCAGATGGATAATTAGTCCTGAAAGAAACAGTGTGCTTTCTAAAATTTCTAGCAATATGCCCCAGATCAAGTTATGCTTATAAACAAATGTGCTGTTTTAATTATCAGGGCCTATTATCTTACACATTCCTGAAACTGAACACACTACTAAGATACCATATGCTCAAGTTCAGTTTGTGTCAAGGCCTGCCTTCTGGCAGGTTTGTGTCTAAGGTTGGCCTAGAAGATTTCTTGAAACTCAGTGGATTCATCATTATGGAACTGGGGGGGGGGGGGGGTTATCCACAAGGAAATGAGCTTCTTTCCCTTTATTTTTTTTTCATAAACTTTTTGACTTTCTGGTTAGTCAAGCATGATATTTTCCAGCAAGCAGTCTGATATCTGAATGTTTCACTAGCAGAAGAGAAATGAACATTGATCAACTTAGTGTGACTACCCCAGTTACATGGTATGAGCTTGTCTTTGATCCATCCGCTAGGGGATAAAAGTATGATCATGATTTAAGAAAACAAAGGAGGTCTTACATGGGCTATTTCCTACCAGGACATTAGGCTACTAAGCCTGGATAGCACCACAGGGAGGGTTTCTGCACAAAGACTTCACTACCCCTGCTTTTAGCCTTCCTGGGAAACTTGTACCCACTCGTATCTCACCGGAATTTGATATTTCGCCACTAACTCTTTCATGCCATGGCTTTGGCACATTCTGTTTTAAAAGCTGTATAGATGTGAGACTTGCTGGTCACCCTCCCACATAGCTCACTGCTGCCTTTCATCCACACGATTCATTCCCCAGATAATGGATCTAAAGGGTGTGAGAAGGACGCCAGGACCAGGGCTGGACAGTCTGACAATCTTCAGCCTCTTCTTACAGCTTCTCACTTTGATTCCCAGTTGGCAAAGGGGATGACTGGAAAAAATGCTCACTCTTCTCCCTTCATACCCTAACCCTGGGCTATTCATTTTCAACGTTGTCCCCTAAGGTTGTGATACTCTCCTTGCATTGGCATCGATTCATGGGAGACTCCCTGCTGTGGTGAGTCCGTAACTGGTGGGTCTCTTTGAGCTGCAGTGGTTCTGGGATAAATGGTTACATATCTTGATTGTAGCATCAGTGATCTTTGGGAGGTCAGCATATCAAGCTCATTCCTCTTCCTTCTTCATTTTGTGGGAATAGTACATGCATTGTCTGATAAGAAGGATAAAGAAGTTCAGAGAAAATGTACATGTTTCCATTTCAAACAGCAGTGAGGGGAAACGGAAAACCCATCACGGAGATTCCTTTTTTTTTTGAGACAGAGTCTCACTCTGTTGCCTGGGCCAGAATGCCGTGGCGTCAGCCCAGCTCACAGCAACCTCAAACTCCTGGGCTCAAGCGATCCTCTGTCTTAGCCTCCCAAGTAGCTAGGACTACAGGCATGTGCCACCATGCCCAGGTAATTTTTTCTATATATATTTTTTTAGTTGGCCAATTAATTTCTTTCTATTTTTAGTAGAGATGAGTCTTGCTCTTGATCAGGCTGGTTTTGAACTTCTGACCTTGAGCGATCCACCCACCTCAGCCTCCCAGAGTGCTAGGATTACAGGCCTGAGCCACCGCGCCCAGCCCATCACAGAGATTCTTATACTAAGGTTGAAAAGTTTTCTCAGGCATTGGAATGTAATTGCATTTCTTACAATCCTAGTACAGCAATACTAGGGTTAAATGTTTTATAAATTATTACTTTTGTTAGATGCTTAAATAGTTTCTCTGTACAGACATACCCTACTGTCTTCCCAGCACGAATGACCCTGAACTTCTGAACAAGGCTGGCGGTACGCAGGGCAGGTTTATGTGGCGGGATTAGCGGAGCATAAGCAACTCCAGTAGACGTGTTTCCCCAACACCCATTCAAATATATGTCTTGCAGTATCGCTTCACGAGGTTGAAGCATTATAGACAAATGAAGGCAAGTATATTTGCACTAATGCATTTATTTCACACACTGGGGAAAATGAGGACAAAAAAGGAGAGGTTTGGAGGAGTCAGGATGGGTAAATGTAGCTAGCAGGAACGGGGAAGGGAAGCAGAGAGCACACCCAGCAGAGGCAGAGCCAAGGGCACATTTGCTCTGAAGACTGGAAGCCGTGCCCGACACGTGGTGCCAAGAGGGACGGGCAGGCACCGGAAAGAGCTCAAACACTGCCCAGATAACAGATTTTAGTCACCTCAATTTTTCATGAGAAATAGTTCTTTTTTTTACTGTTCATTAAGACCTTAGGGTTAAAGGGACAGGACAGGAAAACCACTACATTGTGACCAGTTGCTGCCCCATGGCTATTCCCTTTTTGCTTCTTTCTTTCTCCCTTTTCTTCTGGTTACTTCATTTTCTCCCTTTCTTTATTTTCCCCCGATTCTTTGAACCTCCTTTCCTCCCTCTCTTTCTCTATAGTAATGATCCTTTTTCCTCTTCTCCTTTGATTTTCTTCCTCCTCCTCCTCCTCCTTTTCTTCCTCCTCATCTCCTCCTCCTCTTCTTCTTCTCTCTCTCTCTCTCTCTCTCTCTCTCTCTCTCTCTCTCCACACACAGAGTTACAGACCCACGTTACACAAGCATGAAGGCTAAAACCTCTGAGTGATCTTCAGAAAAATAGCACTTGCTCAGCGATTTGGAAGATAGCTGGTGGCAATTCTGGCCAAGACTTCACCTCCACCAGCAATCTTGACTTTATCTCTGAGCGAGGCTATTCTTTAATAACTAGCTGCCACTTCTCCCTTGAAAGCCAGGGAAAGAAATGAAAGAGGGCTCCGAATGCCACCGTAGGCTGTGGCAGAGCCCTGGGGCCTATTATCTCTCTGCCACGTGACCCCGGTTTGAAGATAAAAACCTAAAATAAATAAAATGGAATACAGAGCAGAGTTAGACCCCATCCCAGTCACAAGTACTGGAGCCAAGCAGCCAAAGTCTTGCTGTGGTTACAGCAGAGCTTTCATCAGAGAAGGGGTGGGGAGGGCTGATGCTGGATTATTCTGCTCCAGCACTTAGGCTGGGCCTTGGATTTTATTCCTCTTTCTTAGAGAAGGCAAATTTACTTAGCCTCCAGGTGGTGATTCATAATTTGTCCCTGGCCATTTTAATCCAATGTTCTCCAGAAAGATCGTGCCGTCCCCTCTACCTTGGTTTTGCCGTCTGTTAAATGGGGTGACTTGATCTTCATGCCCCTTTTCTTTTTTCTTCCAACAGGCTGAAAAACACTTTGACATGCCCCTCCCTTTGCCTCCCCCTTTTCTTTTTCTTTGCAGATTAACCACATGACAATCTGTTCAACTCCAGTTAACCTTGAACATCTAGATGGGCTCCTGACCACACAGACTGGAGGAACAGGGTTTTCCTGCCCTTCATCCGTTCACCCGCACCCCTTCCTTTTGTCTAGAACGTTGTACCAGTGCTCATGGTGAGACGGGACACTCAGCTTCAGAACACACAACCAAGATGTTGAGAGTAAAGAAATTCATGTAAAACTGCCACAGGAAAATATCTTTCTTTCTGCCCCTTTTACTTCTTTGTGAACGCTAAAGAAAAATTTGAATTTCCACAGCACCTCTTCGTACAAGGTGTGGCAACATGTATAACACACATTCACCCAGACAGTCTTGGCTTTATGTTTTTAGATTTTACAAAGAACTAGGAGTCTAGGATTGCCCCTTCATCAGGCCAAACATGCTTGCAATGGCATTGAGACAGGCCACAGGGCAGAAGTACTACAACCCTCAAGTCCACTGCTGGAGGCCATGCCTGGTCCCCTGAGAACCTTCTCAGCCAGCTTTGCCATGGGGAAGGGTGTAGAAAACTAAAGCAGCTCATTCTTAAAAGCACAACAGAGCTGGAAATATCCAGTGATTTGGGCTTCCATCTCTGAGCCCATGTTTCCCACATTCTGAGCATTTTGTCTGGTTCCCTAGCTTTGCTTTCTGGAGTCCGGGAAAACCCAGCAGGCCAGAGGTGGTGCTCTAGACCTGCTAAGTGAATCCATTAACTGAACTCACTGACAAACCACGGAGAAATGATAGTGATTAAAACTCAATGTTTTATGCAGCTACTCTCATACAACCCAGGTAACATGAGGTGAAATGAGTAGATTGGTGGGTCTCTGTGTGGGTACATTTCTGGAAGAAGGTTTATTAACTCAGCAAGCTGAGCTCTCAGATCTAGAATAAGCCCAGTTAGGGGAGGAATTACCTTTAATTTCATGCACAAAATGGAAATAGATTTACAAGACTCACCCTCATAAAGTAAGAACTCTTATTATGTATATAGAAATGTACGTGTGTATATAATACACCCTCTTTGCTTTCTTCTTCCAATAAGCTGAACAACACTTAGACACATCCCTCCCTAAACATAAAATATATTTATATTTCTCTCTCTTAGAATATAGAATGGATAAAGTTCATCAATGCTGGCAAGCCTTTCTGTGAGTTTTGTGATTGGTGTTAAATTTGATGCTATATAATGATGATGATGATGGTCATACCACATGAAGAGGGTGTCACGTCAGCATGGGCACACTCACCTGTTCTCTGGTCTACCGTGTTCAATGTTCAGCCATAGTTGCTGTGGACAGTCTTCTCAGAGTGTGTCCCTAAAACTCATGGGCCTTAGGACTTTGGGAATATTCAAGGGGTTAAAGGGGAAGACACATAGGGGCAGCAAGAGAGACCCTAATCTCATCATTTTGACCTTTGCAAATGTTCTTAAAAAAAAAAAAAGATTCAGCTTCGTGTGAACATATTGACAGAACCCACAGGAAAATCTCCTCAGGCTGCCATTTCAGGGGAATATCACATGTCCTGAGAATATATACTTCTACAAGAGAGGACCTTAAAGGGTCCTGCCCACCCCAGCAGGTTTTTCTGTATAGAAATTTACTGATGCAAGCTCCCATTTCTGGTTCTTTCAAAAGGTTAAATGGAGCCAAAAGTTGCTGACGAAGTAAGTCAGAAGCAACTCTTCCAAAGACCGCTGCTGAGGAAAACAAGAAGGTCTTGAGCACTTAGACATGCCCACTTAGAGGAGCGTGATTCAGTGTGCTAGACGACAGCTCACGCACTGTTGAAACCTGAAGGACACAGAGAGGCAATCCAGTGACAACTATGACTTCTCAAAATTCCCAAAAAATGTCAGCAAATGAGTGACACCAATTTCCAATCAAATTTCAAGTTCTTGGATAAGTGAAAAGAAGTATGAGAGATGTCTCTAGTATGATATATATGACTCCCGTAGAAATAAAAAACTTGTTTTAGGAGGAAAACATGTATTTGCTTAAACACCTACTCTATAAGCAAATTGAATGAAAAACATAGTCCCACAAAGTGAGAAGATACAGTAGTGAATCATACAAATAACTTATTTTGGTTTTGGTTTGTTTGGAACGTTTTCAAAATATTGGAGCATAAGGGTAAGTGCATCATTATGTTTGTCTATGAACATATGAATGAAATTTTCTCTGATCTGCACAATTAAAAGTGATCTCTGCATTTTTGTTAGCTGTCTTAGTCCCCTGTACTTATATGATCAGAGCAGTTATCACACATTGAGCTATAATTACCTGGTTACTTGTGGCTCTCCTCCATCAAACTATTATATAATATACTTGTGGTTAACTTAGTCACCTTTGAATCTACGGTTATTATAGTGCCTACCCTATAGGAGGTACACAATAAATATCTGTTGAATAGACATTCGCTCACCCATCAGATTACAAGTTCTATGAGAAAGGAACTGGTGATGTTTATTTTTTCTAACTCATAGTGTCTGTAATAGTCTTCAAGGATGGTCACATCAATTCCTCCCTCCCAATGTGCACTTGCCTCTCTTCCCATCAAGAGATGCATTTTATTCCTCCCCCCACCTTTGACTCTAAGGTGGTCTTATGACTTGCTTTCTTTATTAAAATATTTTTATTTTAAATAAATTTAGATATACAAAAAAATGCAAAAATAGTACATAGAAGTCCCACGTACTGTTTATCCAGTTTCGCTAATGTTAACATTTTATATACCAATGTACAATTATGTAAATTGAAAATTAAGATTGATATAATGCTATTTACTAATCTATAAACATTATTCAAATTCTATTCAATTGTCTTATTTTGATAGGCAGAATTCTAAGGTGGTCCCCAAGATTCCCAGCCTCTGATGTATACACACTGTCCCCCAGTTATTCAGTAAAATACTAAGTGCTGCTGTGGAAGGATTTTGTAGATGTAATTAAGGTCCAGTATCGATTGACCTTGAGATAGAGAGATTATCTGGGGGGAATGACATAATCACATGAGTCCTTTAAATCTGGGTCTAGAGATCAGAGACATGAGGGCACGGATTGGAAGCATAAGGTGGATTAGACATGTGGAGTCTTCATTGCTGGAAGGAGTCACATGGCAAGAATTCAGGTGACCTCTAGGAGCTGAGAGCAGCCCCCAGCCAACAGCCAGCAAGAAAACAGAGACCTCAGTCCTGCAACCACAAGGAGCTGAATTCTGCCAACAATCTGAATACGTGTGGAAGTGGATTAATTTTCAGAGCATCCAGACAAGAACTGAGTCAAGCCAACATGTTGGTTTTAGTCTTGGGAAACCCAGAGTGGGAAACCCAGTCACACCATGCTGGACTTCTGACCTACAGAACTGTGAGCTGATAAATGGGTGTTCTTTTAAGCTTGGATTATCCAGCAGTACAAAATGAATATTTCTTCTAATTTCCTTTTTCTGGTCAAGGATTAATTCTAGAATTGCATACCACATTTAATTATCATTTTTTTCTTAGTCTTCTCCAGTCTGGGTCAGTTCTCCAATTTCTTTGTTTTATGACCTTTATACTTTTCTTAAAAGAAACAAAGAAAATATTTTAGTATGAAAATTTTCAAACATAAAAAAGTGTGCTCAACCCACCACCCAGCTTCAACTGTTATTAACCTATCACAAATCTTATTTCATCTATACCTTCTCTTCTCTTAGCCTTTGTCTCCTGCAATATTTTGAAGCAAATCTCAAACATTGTATCTTTTCATCTAGAAACATATCCATATGTAACCTCCTAAAGATAAAAATACCTTAAAAATTACCATGTTGATATTATCGCATGTGAATGTATTTTTTAATTTAAAAAATTTTAAATATTGTATTTTTAAATTTTTATTTATTTTTTAATTTTTTAATTATTCTGTGTACATCATAGTTGTCTTCATAGGGTACATGTGATGTTTTGATATAGGCATACAATGTGAATTAATCCAATCAGGGTAACTGAGGTATTTATCATCGCAGGCATTTTTATCATTTCTCTGTGTTAGAAACGTTCCAATTGCACTCTTTTAGTTATTTTAAAGTATATCCTAACTTATTGTTAATTATAGTCATTTTGTTGTGCTATCAAATATTGTTCATTCTGTGTAATTACCTAACTATATTTTTGCATCTATTAACCATTCCCACTTTATACCCTGCTCTCTGCTACGTTTCCCAGTCTCTGGTAACCATCACTCTGTTCTGTCTCCATGGGATCAATGGTTTTTAATAGTTAGCTCCCACGTATGAATGAGAACATTTGTCTTTCTGTGCTTGGCTTATACACTTTTGAAGGGCATAATGCAGTTATTTTGTAGAATGTTCCTTAATTTGGTTTTATCTGAAGTGCTCTTGTTATTAGATCAAGGTTGTATATTTTTGGCAAGAAATTTCAGAGGTGATTTTGGATCCTCTCAGTATATCATGGCAGGAGGTACATGATGTTAATATGTATTACTGGTGATTTTAACTTTGATCATTTGGTTAAGGTGATATCTTCTAAGTTCTTCTCCATAAAATTGCTGGGGTTTTTTGTTTGTTTTAGGAATTAATAAGTATATCATGAGACAATGTTTTCAGACTGTATTAGTTTCCTTTGGCTCCTGTAAAAAAAAAATTAACACAAACTTGGTGGCTTAAAACAACTTTATTGTCTCACAGTCCTGGAAGCCAGAAGTCCAAATTTGGCATCACTGAACTGAAATAAAAGTGCCACAGGTCTGTGCTCCCTCTGGAGGCTCTAGAAATGAATCCCCTTTCTCACATCTTCCAGCATCTCAAGTTGCATTCTTTTATTCCTTGCCCATGGCCATTTCTCCATCTTCAAAGCTTGTGGTGTAACATCTCCTCTTTCTGACTCTGCTTTCTTCCTTTCGATTACTTAATCTCCTGTGTGCCATAAAATCTCCCTCTGCTCCTATGCTTAAAAGGAAACTTGTGTTTCCATTTAAGGCCCACCCAGACGATCCAAAATAATCTCCTTGTCTCAAGATCCTTAATTTAATTATACCTTTAAAGTTTTTGCCATATAAAATAACATTTACAGGCTCCAGGGATTAGAATGTGTTATCTTTTGAGGAAGACATTTCCTAGAATACCACTGAAATGATACAAATATTCTGATTTTTATTATACTTTTGCCCACTAATTCTAGCATCTATCCAGGATTCTTGCCTTAAATAATTATTTGATGTTCTGCTTCTATTTTTATTATTTCTAAATTGATTGACTAAAATTCTATTGTGAGAGTTGTTTCTTCTTCTCAATTTATTTATTCAATTATTTGTTTATATCACTATGGATCAATGGATATTTATTTTATCTTATGGTTATAATCCATTGTAGCCATTAGGTTTTGCTCAAATTTTCACAGATTTGGCTACTGGAGGCTTTTTCAAAATGACTATATCCTTTCAATAAGCTTCTACATTTCTATGAGCACTTTTCTTAACTTTCTGTGAATACAAGAGGTTTAGAATCATGTTGTATTTTTCCTGCCATAGCCCTGCAATTGGTCCTTTCTCCAGAAGTCCCTTGTTCCAGTTACTACAGAGTGGTATTTAGAAACCAAAATCTGGATGCTAGATGTGCTCATTGTTACTGAAGTGTCACCACTACTAGGTCCTCTCAGAAGACTAGGGAGGAAATACATGTGTTTACACACACGCACACACCTATGTTTATTTCTATATCTATCTATCTGGATATATTTTATATGTGCCAATTCTAGGCCAAGCCTTTAAGAGGTCTGGCACCTCTCTCTTTTGCTCTTGGAAATCAACTACCATGCTAGAAGTCTGACTATCATCCTCTGAGAAAGCCCAAGCCAGCCATGCAGAGAGGGAGAGGAGCGCTTGGGGGAGCACCAATATGTCAGACATGACATATTGGATCTTCAGCCCTGCTCAACCACCAAGTGAGTACAACTAAGTGGGTGACTCCAGCCAATGCCACACAGAGAAGAACTGCCCAGCTGAACCTGGACCAAATTTCTAATCTAAATTCCAGCATAACTTGATGTTGTTTTAATCCATTACATTTTGATAGCTTGTTATATAACAATACATATTTAAATGCTTAACTCTGAAAGACTTCAATGAATATTTGATCATTGTAATTTGATGAGTAGCTTTCATGGAATTGTGGCTGACTAAAATAAAAAATAATATGTTATGGCTTATTAATTAATTTTTTATTGAATGAAGGCAACCAAAAACTACTTTGGTTGAAAGTTTTTCTAAGATGAATTGGCCTTTTAAAATGAACTGCCACTTAAGGAATGGAGAACGTTGAATTATTTTAATGATGCAGCACCTCAAGCTCAACATTAGCACCAGATGCAAATGGTTTTCCATCCTCAGATAGAACTGAGGATGCTTATGATTGGAAATAGTCTCTTTCCTATCTGGGAAGGGTTTAAACTTAGGAAGAGTTCAACTTCCTGAGTGGTTTCTGTGGTAGGCAGCCCTCAGAGAGCACCCTAGCCTGCAGTGAGCCTTACCCCCTGCTATTAATGTCTTTCCATTATCTCCAGTCTGTCAAGCCTTGTGTGTAGGCATTGTGAGGGGCAGTGTCATCTGCTGTATGTTAATCTCTCTGGGATAGAAATTCTCAGGATAGAAATTACAGCAGTAATGGTAGTAGAGCTGGTGGTGGAGGGTGTGGAGCACAAATATTAATAGTAGTGAGAAAATGTAACAAGGACCTCTCAGAATAACCTCTATGCTGTAAGCCTTCTCTGGGATGACAGTGATGAATTTTTTCCTTGTAGGACATTTGGCAAAGTCTAGGGATATTTTTTGGTTTTCATATCTGGGGGAAACACAGTGGTGGAAGCACAGAGGGGCTTTGCTTCTGGTGCCTAGTGATTAGAGTCCAGGGATACTAATAAATATCCCACAATGCACAGTACAGCCCCCACCACAAAAACTTACTCAACCTGAAATGTCCATAGTGCTGCTATTGAGGAGCAGTATTCTAGAGGAAGCTAATCCTTGAGGTGGAAGAACAGGTGCCTGACTGGTCACTTCTATTTTTTTTTTTCTTTTCACATTATATAAGTTTAATGGAGGAACGTGATGGATAAAGACCACAAATGGTTTTTTGAAGTAAATTCTTATTTTGACTTCTTGTGAAATTCTTGTTTTGACTACTTGCAATAAGTATATTTCTAAAGTGGAGGGAGTAAGACATTCTAGTTAATGGGGGCTCTTCTCCTCATTAATTGTTCTCCACATTTGCGGTTACATTAAGGGCATAAATCAAATTACAAGAAAGATCTTAGTTCTTGATATAATCAGAAAACTGTAACTTGTCCAAGTGACACTGGCCAGGCCACATCCTCCTCTGGGGCCGTGGTTTTCCCTGTAGAGTTAGGTAGAGCTCTGGCAAGGTAATTTCTGAGATCCTTATTTTGAGTTCTTCCATTCTAGGATTCTCTCATACTGTGGATACACAGAGAATGTCATAAAGTGAGATAAAATTGATGGACAATGTTTTGAACAATGGCATTTAAAGGAGAAAAATACTTTAAATAAGGAATTAACAGTACCCCTGTCGGGTGTCTGGGAATTCCGAACTTTAGGGAACTAGAGTGTTTACAAATTTAACAACTGTAAAGTGGGATAATCCATACATTCCCTGGAAGGTCTTCTCTTTGGTCTATACACTCCGCAGATGTCTGCTCTGGGGAAGAGCTAGGCCAATGGAGGCAGAACTGTCGAGCATGAGGGGTCTCAGGTCAGGGCAGGCTAAGTGGGTTGCAGCTGCAGCCTCAACAGAAACCAGCAGACCCCTTGATCAGCATGTACTAGAAGTCTCCTATCCCCTGGAAAATCTGCAGACCTGGAAGTCGCAGTGTCTTCTCTACAATGTGGAGCTTTTGTGAGGGATATGAGGACATGAAAAAGAGGACAAATGCATGTGCAAAACATTAGTCAACATTTGCAATCCTGTCCAATTGTTCTAACAAGGTTAAAGTGAGAACCAAAAAAACTCACCAAGCTTACCACTGGAAAAAATTACCCAGTCAAAGGAAATGATATTTTAAAGAATTGAATAGAAAAAAACACTTAAAGGTCATAGATAGAATTTAAGCCTAGACGACAACTTTTTCTTGGCCCTAATTGTCAACTCTATAGACCTAAGCAAGTTACACCTAGAAGATATGCAACGGGAAGGGCATCTGGCAACCAGACTTCTGCACTGGTTTGTTGATTTTACTGCACTATCAGGACATGGCCAGGCTCCCAGGTCCACCCATTCCACGTCCACATTCTTTTCCATGTCCACAGCTACCAATTTAACCCCCACGCCCCTCTTGCTTCCTCTCCTTTTCATCTTCTGTCATGCCTGTTCTTTCTCTCAAATCCAGCTGTCTAGTAAGCCTTTTTAAAATTCACTCCATCTATTCTGATTATAACTGATTACTCCTTTAGTCTGCTTAACACTTACACCTGACTTCATTTTGCCATTGACAGCATTGTTGAAGATCTTGTGTTTGCTTAGCTGTTAATTCCTTAGGATTAGGACAAGGAACTCAGCATCAAGAAACTTAAAACCAAGCTGGAGAGGCAAAACACTTACACAAACTTGATGTATAATAACTCATGCTACTACATAAGAGATGCCAGGGCTACTGGAGTTCAGAGATGGGAAAACTCTATAATCTGGTACATTTAGCAAAGTAATTATGTAGGAAATAAGCCTTCATCTTCAAAGAAAATTAAAACCTACAAAAGTGGAGGCAGGAAGAGTATTACATGTAGGGGTGAGCAAGCCATAGAGGCAGGAAAGACATTAGCATATTTGGAAATAGAAACATTAAGTAAACAAATTTAGTTAAAGAGCATTTGAGTAGTGAAAGAGGGCTACTATATTGGCAATATATTGGAAGACTGGGAAGAAGCAGATTTCAGGGATAGTTGGGAGTCTTGAAGGTCAAAGAGAGTACTTTTTCCGTAGGTGCTGTGATGTCGTTGTAGGTTTTCCACCAAGGAAGTGACGCTCTTACAGCTGTGCATTGGGAAGGCCCTGATGGTTGTGTATAGAGTAAACTGCAATGAAGAAGGACTGGATCTCAGAGAACCAACTGTCGTAATCTGACCGTGAGACAGTAAGGACCTAGATGAGAGGCAGTAGTCTTGTATGCTGCTTTATGCATTTTGTTCTATGTTGTATTAACTTAACCATATTATAAATGTCTATAAGCCATAGATATTTTCTCTCTAGCTTTATATCATGTCCCTTCTTGCCTATTCAGTGCTTGGATTAAGTTGGTGAGTAACTGTTGTTGTTGTCACTCTAAATTTTAATCAGCCTGAGATGTTCTAAATGACTTATAAACATATAGTACTGATTTGAGCATGTAAGAATTTGTGATATTCAATGTATTCTCTACATAGTATATTCTCTAGGGCCAAGGGTACTGAGCCACTTAGATCAGCTCAATAATGTTCAGCTGTAAGTCCTAAGAGTTGTGCTGGAAGATGGAGCAGGAGCCCGAGAAACCTCTACCACACTTTTAGTGCTCTAGAAGCTTACCACCTCATCAGGCTTCAAGATTCATCTTCTCTGGAAGAATATATTTGTACAAGGTCATGGTAGTGGTTACGGTTAGCACATGGGAGAAATTGACGCTAAGTCTGAAAAACTCTGAGGCCATCTGTCTGCCTGCTCCATGGAAAGTATCAGTCCCTATTATATATTTAGGCTGAGCCCATATGCCAATCTGCAAAACAGCACTGTAGTTAATTATGGGATTCTCCCTGGTCAGTTTAGTCATGGCCAATTAAAATGGCTATAGCAATTTCCTTGGACCCTGAATTCTAGATTGCCTTTTCTCCCATTTAACACTTTACTGTTCACAGATTTTATTTCTGAGATAGATTGGAAATTTCTGAAGTGTACAGTTTGTGTCTTACATTTCTTTTGTATTCTGCTTAACACCTGGCAAAAAATAGAAAATGAGTTAGTGCTAAGTAAATAGTTGTTGGATAGGACTGTTGAGATAACTCACCCTCTCAGAAATATGAAAGACTAGCTATTCTTTTAAATTCATTCTTTCATGGTGAAGAGGCACTTCTGGATTTAGTCTGAAAGTCTTGAGGACGTGTTAGAGATGGTTCCACATTGCTTAAAGTTTAAAAAGGGGCAGAAAGAAAGAATGTAAATGGAATAGCACCCAGTTGTTCAGTTCTACCCATGGCATATATGAAGCCATGTTTTTTATTCCAGGCCAATTCCTGTAACTGCTCATTTTACCTCCTGTCCACAATATAGGTGGAGCCCTGGCTCCTTAAGTACCACTTTAAGCAGCCACTAGAAATCAATCTAAAGTGACACGCACAAAAAAGAAAATGTATTCATCATTTCAATACCTTTCAGGCAATAACCAGTTGTATCTTTGGAAAAGTTTCCTAGAAGACTGTGAGGTAATCATAATGTGGACAATAATACTAATAAAAGCTAATCTTTACTGGGTATTTAAATGATCTTTCCCTATATCTATTTCTTCTCCAAAGACAAACCTATGACAGTCAAATTGTTCCAATTTTCCTTGCAGTGATTATTTTAGCATGGGTATGTGACCTCATTTTGGCCCAAGGGATGAGGGAAACCTACTGGAAAGGTTCTGGGAAAGTTTGCCTCGCCCTTTCTTACTGAATATGAATGAGAAATAATGCCATGAGTGGCCAGAATGTTGTCCATGGCCAGCTATGATGTGACCAAGCCAGGAAGCAGCTTTGGGATGAAATCAATGCCAAGAATAGCATACAGGAGTGGGGAAAAAAAACAGGGTCTTTGACAACCCATCAAATTGTCAATTATACCGTGTTGGAAGCCTGCTTTTCTGGATTTCAACTTACATGAAACATACACTTACTTATTGTTTTAGCCACTTTGAGTTACTGTTTCTTGTTGCTTTCAGCCACAATGCCTCTGGGCAGGAGAATTTCTTTGTAGAATTTCTTTTGTAGAATTTCTACAAAATTTCTAACTTTGTAGAGACTATCTCAATTAATCCTCATAATAACTCTGTAAGGTTGGCACGGTCTTCATCCCCATTTCTCAGATGGGCAAATTGAGGATTAGATTGTTTAGGTAATTTTCCTAAGGTCATAGAGCTGCGCGTGCTGGAGCTGTCATTTGTATTTAGGAAGTCTGGCTCCAGGACCCAAACTCTTAAACACTGCTCTCAAACCAACACTCTTACAGCTGTCTGTCAATTGATTCTGTAGAAAGAACAGAAAGATAATACCAGGGAATATACAGGCTAGGCATGCTGAAGTTTCTAGAAAGTCTTTAAATAGATTAAAGGAAAGGGAAGTTTGTGTCTACACCAAGTCAAAGACATAACTAAAGGTGCCAGTGCCACCCATGACTTAGAAGTCCATGTAGGGAAAGCATTTAATTTGGCTTCTTTCCTTCTAGCATCTTAGAGCTGTATTTTAGAAGGAAGGAAAGCTTCACCACTGTAAATCAGAGGTTCTCTGAATTCCACATGGGTTGTCTCCATCCCATGGAGAAGGTGGGGTTGGTAAAGCCCTTTGAGGCGTGTTAGCCAATCACCACACTGAATGAATTTGTATGTGTGCATCCCTCCCAGGGCTGCCACACTTGACAAATGTTTCTCAGTGCCACAGTTCCCACTGTGAACAGACACTGTCTGTGCAGCCACGGCTCCTGGAGGGATCGGTGCAGCCTGGAGCCATTCCAGGATTCCACATAGTCAGCCTTCTAATTTCCCCTGGGATCAGCCATTCCTTTTTTGTGTGTGACAGTACCATTCCCTAGAATTCATAAAAGCTTTTTCTCTTTTTCAATATACACTTTTTTTTTTCACTTTTTACCTCTTTTACTTAGAGCCTGGACAAAGTTAAAAAAGATTTAAAGTTGGGATCTACTTGGCTGTATGTTTTTAAAGGAATATCTCCCTTTTGTGTATTGTTCACTTTAACCCTCTTTGAAACTTCCTTCAGCAAAAGAATGTGCTCAGATGAAAAAGTTTCTTTCAAAATATGGCTTGTAATCAAAACTTCAAACTTTCTTTAGATGAAATATAATAAACAATTTAGCAAGAGCTTCCTAAAAATATCTTTCCTGCTATACCCAAATGTGTACCTGTGTGGTTGCCGACAATTACATATGATTTCAAGGTTCATCATTAGATATTTTCCCCAAAATCATTAGCAAATGGGTTCTGACCATTTTGACAAGCCTTTTTTTAGATTTAACCTGTGTAAAAGTAATTTTGACATATTTTTTAGTTTTTTCAATAACGTACCACAGGTCATTAATGTGTACTCATTGAGCAGGGAGTGTATGTGAGTAGAATTTTTCTCAACACATAAACCTCTTCTTTTTACAAACATTTCAAACATAGTTCCCATCCGAAAACCACATAGTCCAAACTTGTGGAACCAAAATGACAGGAACTTCTTCTAGGCAGAGAAGTTACTTCACTGTGAAAGAGCCTTAGTAGTTTTTTTGTTTGTTTGTTTGGTTGGTTGGTTGGTTTTCTTTTTTGGATCTTAACCTATATACACCAAGAGCTGACAATTGATAGAGACTACTAGGCTTTGAGATTTTTGTTTCTGAAAATAAACGTCTAGCTGAGTTATTAGATACTTGAGGATTTACTTCATATGCTGCTGAATCTTCTTTGGTTTTACATTTCTAGAATACGCGCATCACATTAAATTGTTTCTGCACATGTGCATGTCATATATTCTGAAAATACATGGTGGAAAACGCAGACATGATGAAAACACCGAAGGTCTAAACAAAGCTCCGGTGCTGCACTGTCCTCCCAGACAAATGGCTCTTTTCTCATCCACTTTGCTTTATTCCCTCTTCTAAGTGCCCCAAGTGCCTTCTGCACTATCTCAGTGATGGAAAGGCTCCTATTTCTCTTTCCTTTCTGCTGGGGACTACATACATCTTTTTTATTGTTTCTTCTCCTTTTTTAAAAATAAATGGTGCAGGGTGGGAGTTGGGATTGCATTTTAATCTACAACAGTCCTGTTTATTTTTTAACCTCTGATTTTTCCCTGTTTATAGGTTCCTATTCTTGTTTTATTGGCATCATCTTATTTCAAATCTCTTTGAAAATGTTCATGGAAAGTTTTTCTTTTTCCAAAATATTATCGTCTGTTCTCTAATTATTTCTGTTTTCTCTGGTGTCATTTTTTCCTGTGCTTGTCTCTGTCATGCTGTGGGTTTTCCACAGTAGTATGGCGATCCTCAGTAGTCCATTCACGTTTAAGAATGGAGCAATGGTGACCTGTTCGGTTTTTCTCTGTGGGCAGAGCTGATTGCATGGGGGGGGGGAGGCTTTACTTTAGGGTGCACCCAGGAGGAGCAAGCTATTGCTCTAGAAGACTCTAGATGCCACATTTTGGAATACTTCGCTCTTGGGCACCAGTGTCCACATTAGCTGCCCCAGTTTTCCCCAGACAGGTGTCATTTTGTTTGTTTAAAGAGAAAGGAAGCCCACTATTTTTCACCTGGAAGGTAAATACTCTTTTAGGGATCATTCTGTGTGTAAATGTGTGGATGGGTGAGTGTGGTGACATCACCTGTGGCTCTACATACAGACTGTCACTTACTCCCTTATTGTCAAGTCCAGGCTGTGCTCGCCAGACAGGAAGGTCAACAGCCTTTTCCAGAAGAACCCCGCCACCCCTGGCCACACGCACACACTTGAGAATGAAGCTTTCTCAACCTTACTGTCTGAACTACCACTCGTCTGACCCCTTTACATCTGTCAGAAATTTTGGAATTTTCTTTTCAGCTGACAATTTCCATTATCTCTTGTCTGCCATTGTTTCTAGAATGCCTTTTGATTTATTTATTATGATTTAAAAATTATTTGTTAGGCAAAATGTGTGCACTCATTATCCAGCTCCAGCAATGATCAATACTTTGTGAGTGCTTTATCCATCCCTTTAATTTCTTTTCTTGAAATATTGAGAAGCAAATCCAGACATTGTATCCTTTGTCCCATGCATACCTCAGTACACATCTCTAACTCAGAATACGTGCATCCATGAGTTCTCACACTTAACAAGATCAACAACTTCTTAATATTTATGTTGCATGCAAATGCTAGTCAAATTGCTTTAATTGTCTCAAAAGTGGCATTTTACAGTTTGAGTTGTTTGACTGGAGGTCCAATCATGGTCCACACAATGTCTTCAATGGTTATATTTCTCAAGTTTCTTTTATTCCTTAACAGTTCTTCCTTTTGTGCATTTTTTCCACATTAAATTTACCTGCTTTGTTGTGGTAACAAATGACCCCCAAATCTCAGTGGGTGCAACAAAAAAGGTTAAAAATTTTAATTTCTGTATCATATTGCACATTGTGTGTAGTTTGTCAGTGGCTCAGCCTCTCTCCATGTTTTCTTATTCTGGCTCCCAGGCTATTTGTGTCAGAACGTTCTTGTGGCAGAAGTAAAGGGGCAAGAAAGCTGGAGATGGAGTAGCCAACACAGCTTTGTTGGAACATGGCAGAGTCTCTTCTGCTTCCTTGCCACTAGTCAAACAAGTCATAAGCCCCAGCCAACATCAATGGGCAGGAATAAATTCTGTTCCATGAGCAAACAGCCAGCCAAGGGGCAGTAGGCATGCATGTATAGTCCTACAGAAAGACGGAGTGAATAATAGAGCAATAATACAATCCATTGCCCATGCTTTTGATCAACTAGAGAAACTAGGACATTTGTTCAACAGATTGTCACACATTCTGAAGTTGACTGATTGCTGCTTTGTGGTATTGTTTGACTTATGACTTTATGCCCCATATTTCCAGGAAACTGATATTTACATCTGAAGGAGTGATTAGATTTGGATTTATTTATTTATTAATTATTTTAGACAAGGTTACTTCATAGGTCATGCTGTGTACTCCCTGTTGCACCTCCTCTGAAGGCACAGTGTAGCTGATTAATCCATTTTTTTAAGTTTCATCAATGAGCTCAGTTGATATCAGCCTGATCCCTCCATTGTAAAGTCCTCCGTCTACCCTTCATCTTAAGGTTTCAGCACCCATAGATGATTGATTACTGCTCACATCATTGTTTCATCAGGGACTGCAAAATGATGATTTTTTTTCCCTAATTCTACCATCTAGGTTTATTCATTAGGTAAGAGCAATAAAGAGGTATGGTCAAACTGCTATGTGAAATGATAGCTACTATATTAGTTGTATATTTTTGGATCTGAGTAAAATTTCATTTGAAAAAAATTATTAAAGACAGTTTAGAAATCCTTGGGCCAGAGAAACACTCGAGCACCTTCCAGCTCTCATGGTTTATGATTCAGTGACCTGTGCTGAATTAATATTTCGTGACAGAAAAAGGCATACAGAGAAGTTCTGTGGTGAGTGTACAAAAGTAGCCAGCTGGACTCGTCCACCGGCCCAGAAGACCCTGGATTATGATGGAGCCATGGAGGATGCCCTGGGCAACAGCTTCTTATAAGGTAGAAAGAGAATGATCCTCAAACCACAGGACCTTGGAAACTATGCAGGATGATTATGAGGCCGAGTTGTACTAGTATGTGTACTTCACAGCAATGTAGACTATTACAGTAAATTGTAATATTCAATGTCACAAAGCATAACAAAACATAACTTATACCTTCTCCCTTCCCCGCCTCATTCCCCACTCTGAGACCTGCAGCTTCTTCTAAAGTACCCTGTGACTGTCCTCATGTTCTCACGGGCAACACATTCTCCCCTGTTCTCAGAAACAGGGAGGCACCCATCATTCACTTCTCATCTCCCATCACCAAAGCCTTAGCTACTTCGAAACCATAGCCTTCCACTGCTATCCCACACAGATCCTCTGTGTTCTCTACATTCCCTGATGTGCTAAAGCTGCTCCCATTCCCTTTGAAGTGGGGAGAATTCCTCTTCTCCATATTTGTGTTCCATTTCACGACATGAATAGAAAAGCGATTCTCCTGGGCACCCAGTGATTTACAGAGATTTTAGTGAAACGTCTCTCTCAAGTTGAACTCACTGCCTTCTCTCTTAAGACGCAGGCACATGTTTATGGGGCCTGGGAGAATAGATCATCTGAACAACAGCCACTTTTATTGCTTATCACATGCTCTTTTTATTGCTTTGGCTGGGAGATGGAGGTGGCCCCACATCCTGATATAAAAGAGGACATTGTTAGACCGTTTCTGAACATGATAGTTGCATGCCAAGTAAAGCATCAGGCTGAGAGATAACCCCAGATCTCTTCTGCAGATCTCAAGCACAGCGGCATCCTTCCCCGTGTGGAAGTTGACACTGGCTTCTACCAAGTACAGTGGTTCTAGAGAGAGTCAAGACGAACCCCTGTTGATAGAAGGACTGTATTTATCCCAAAGTCCTTGCTCTCTCAGGGAAAGCAGACTGCAGAACGAGCAGCAGGACAAACTGCAGGGTAAGCCCTGGACAGTCGCACAATCTAAGGCAACATTAACAACAGTATAGTAAAATTGCACGTGCAAAAGCCGTGACAGGGGAAGAGGGTCATTTGGTTTGCTAAGTAAATCAACACTGGCTTTAATTGTTGTCTAAATTCCTTAGAAAAGGCCCTCTTCTCACACTTTTGCTTACTTTCTAGTTTTCTTTTAGAAAAGTCTTGGAGGTTATGAAATGTTCTTGTTATAGATAGAACAACTCACTAGATCTGGCATGAACAGAAAGGTCTCCCATTGCCCTCAGGCATCAGAAGATGATCCGTGGCCTGCAAATTATGGAGGGAAAATTCATTAATTTAGTAAGGTTTTGAAATATCAAGCACTAAAGTTGAAGTTCTTGAAGTCTGGCCAGCATAAACAATTTTACATAAAGCTCTGCTTGCTCCTATTCAGAAGCAGTCAAAATGACCCAGTTGCTCTGTGGAGCATGGGGCTCTGGTGTCTGTCATCAACTGATTGGATTTCTTTATAGTCAGGTTATAAAGAAGATCATCTTAGCTACTTCCTGCTATAAAATTTTATTCTTTTTTCTTCCTATGAAAGGCAATACTCAATGGTCCCCGTAGAATGTGTATTGTTTGTAGCACACACCAACAGTGTGTGTGTGTGTGTGTGTGTGTATGTGTGTGTGTGTGTGCTGTCAAGATCCCCACTTTCATTAACAAAGAAGAGTATAGATATGCTCACTGTTAGAACTCACAACAAAGCTCTTCAACTGATACTCACACTAAGGGTGTGTGAAGTCTGCTACCCATTGAACTCAGGTTAAAATTAAAAGTAATAAAAATGCTACAGGTGAGCATTGGCCTTTCTGAAATTGCATAAATTTAGTTGATGAAACAAAAAGTGAGTAAGTCATGAATTTCTTGATTCGATTTTTAAAGTGGAGAACAAGAGGTGATCAGAATTGGCGTTTTATCAGGTTAAACCAGATTCATATTATTTTATTGATTCTAGAATCAGCAATTTGTCCTTGGTTATTTCTTAGCATGATTTTTTTATGCTTTGGGAGCTCAAAAAATTGATATCTATCTATTCCTTTGTTGAATCTTGAAACCTTTCCGTGCTCCTAGTATACATGGATCAGCCTGCTTTTCTTTCTCCTTCTTCATAGAGCTCTTTTACTGCCCTAGTACTTGGCTCTGACAACAGAGTGCCCAGTGTTTGATAGAAAATTGTCTTCATAATTCACTCTCTGATTCTCCCCTTATGGTTCAGTTGTCCTGCCTAACAGAAAGAAAAAGATTAAACCAAGCCAATAAGAACTTGGTGTTCCTGACTTAAGTTTGTGTGGTCAGTTCACCAGGACTCACCATGTTTTCTTTTTAATCATACAGGCTTGTTAATTAGGTATCTGTCCAGCTCGTGAGATATGAGATGCAAGAGGTGACGACCTTTCCCATGTATATTTGGAATGAAAAACCACACGCCTCTGGTGGTTTAGGACACCGGCCCCAGTAACTCAGCTGTTATTTATTCCTATAGTATACCTTCATGTGTGACTTTGAGAATCTTCAGGGCTGGAGAATGGCAAGCAACAATTAAATTGGGACTCTTCACGTTTTTTGTTAGATGCATAGGTAGCCTTACATGGAACTTAATAGCATGGCCCTGAAGTCCAACAGCCTAAGGTCAGATCTTTCCTCTGATCCACACCATGTGTGAATTTAGAAAAGTTTCGGAACCTCTCTATATCAGTTCCACCTGCAATAAAGGCATAACGTATCTATTTATCTCATAGACTTGTCCTGATGATTGAGATAATGCTTGCAAAATTCTAAGCACAGAGTAAGGCCTTGTTAAATGTTAGATGCTATAATTGTTGTCAATGGTGTTAAATTGGCCCTCTAGAATTTAACAGTGGAACTCTTCAAGACATACTTTACCTGCTTTAATGTTTCAGAATGCAATTGCTTTGAATGAATTTTTTAATGTGATATATGCTTAACTTCCCATATGTTTTACTATAAGTATAAGCAGTTGATGCAGCTCTATCTCAGTACTGACAGATCACACAAAACTTGTCTACCTACTTTGGGGTGTCTCCCACTGAACTGGCACCCAACTGTGGGAGTGGATACACAACCACAGACAGGGTCTCCAGTAAATTAAGTTGCCAGAAGCTTAAATAACAGAAACATTCTGCAATGCCAAGTTTGTTCCAGAAAGATGAATACTATGATCATAGCTCATAAAATCCAACTGTACTTTCACATTCTCTCTTATACGACTAGTAAAAAAAAAAATTAAAAAAAAAAATCTGAATGTCAAGGAATCTCCACCCAAGGAAAGATTTATGTTCAGCTTTCCTGACATTTGGTGCTTTTACTGAGATCAGGCTCATTCCAAGGTGTTTATGCTTGAAGAGCCCACTGGAAAACTTTCCCACCCAGCAACAGAAGACTGCTACCTGGCTGGTCTTCTCCTCGTTTGCTGGCAAAGGCAGAGAAAAGGCTTCAGGAAACTTCAACAAACTGTTTGTCTCCCTGTCAGGATTTGCATCAACATTAACTCTTTGTAGTTTATGATTGACAATTATACTGTAGGCTTCCAGACTCAAATATGTTTCCTTTGCCCATAACCTTCTGGTGAGGGAACAAATGCTTTCAGATCCCTCAAGAAATGGGGTGTTCCTTTATAACTGTGCTTCCCTGAGCTCAGTGGACTGCTGCGAGCATTCTGGATGCCACTATGATGAGGCTGGGAGATGTCCCTTAGCTTGGCCCTATCCTCACATGTTAGTATCTGGCCCACGTTTTCTGAGCACTGAATGTCGGGCATTGGGAGAGTTTGTGAAAGGAATAACTTCTTCCTGCATTTTTGTTACTTTTTTTTACATTTTTTTTTCTTGAGACAGAGTCTCACTCTGTTGCCCAGGCCAGAGTGCTGTGGTGTCAGCCTAGCTCACAGCAACCTCAAACTCCTGGGTTCAAGCCATCCTTCTGCCTCAGCCTCCTGAGTAGCTGGGACTACAGGCATGTGCCACTATGCCTGGCTATTTTTTTCTATTTTTGGTAGAGACGGAGTCTCATTCTTGCTCAGGCTGGTTTCGAACTCCTGAGCTCAAACGATCCACCCACCTCGGCCTCCCAGAGTGCTAGGATTACAGGCATGAGCCACCCTGCCTGGCCTTTCCTGCATTTTTGAAGCAGAAGTCACAGTGACCTGCTGAGAATACAAGAATGGCCATAGCAATTTAGAATAGAAGAGACATGGCAGCGACCTCTTCCTTGGTGGAAGGAATGGGGAAAGGAATGACAGCTCCAAGGGAGAAAAGGGAGGTTGGTTATTCTGAAGAGTGCTATGGAGTCACTGACTGTGGGAGAGCAGGAGGAGAGGAGTCGTCCTGAGCTGAGAGAGATATCAAGTAGGACTGCTATTTGCTTTATGGTTTGTTGTTTGTTAATCTGAACTCTTCTTTTCTGCCCCAAAGGGAATCTTTCATCTAGCCTGGTAGTTAGGAACAGAGCCTTGGTGTCAGACACACTTAAAGAAGAGTTCTGACATTCATAAAAAGTACGCCTTGGTCAGGTTGCCTGACCTCTCTAAACCTTAGTTTCCTCAATATTAGAGATCATAACTCCTGTTATATAAATTAAATGAAAAGTAAACATCAAAGCACCTAGAATGGTATCTGCCAAGTAATTTGGTGACACCAAAGGGTAGCTACCGGGAGTGATGGTGAAGGTGTTGGCAGTAGTGATGGTGTTGAGGGTGGGGTTAATGGTGGTAGCACAAACGGAGGAAGGGGCAGAAATTCACATAGGCTCTGGCTTTTTCACCACAGGAGTCAATGGTCTTCCAAGGGCGCCACAGCAGATGTACTGGCTTGGAGAGAAATCAAAGATTGTTGGCCTCACCTTTCTACTGCCTCTTCGAAAGTACATTTTTCCACCACTTCTGCCTGATTTTAATGGAACCGGACTTACAAATGAAAAAAATAAAACGGGCCCATATTTCTGACACCTGCTTCACCTGAGCTCCTCAGAGACTTGGCAGTGAAGATTTCCCAAGGGCCCTGGTAGAGACTAGCCTATGAATGTCTTCCTCTTTGGGGACCTCTGTTCCCTTTCCTGGATCTCCAGCCAGACACACCAGGTGGTTTTTCATGCCCTCAGACTGAGGGTGGATTCAACCTCAGCCCTTAAAGGGAAAGGTACCATTTCCTTCCCTTAATCCCCTGGAGCCAGCCTTCATCCTGTGATTGGCCTTCTCCCAGAATGACTCATCAACCCAGAGTGTGTCCTTGTGCTGACCCCTGATGTCTTCCTGAGATGGGGTGAGACCTGCTGGGAGGAAAGGCAATCATTATATCATCCCCAAGTTGAGGCCACATAAACACTTCCCTTCTCTAATGAATGGGCTCCAAAGGGCAAGCTGACTTGTCTTGGTGTGGCCCTCCCAGGCCAAGGGTGTGGATGAGAATTCAAGCTAATGTTGGTGTTGGGAACATTTAGATATCAATTTCCCAACTCTTTCATTAACAGATTGTTAATGCTTTTGCAGAAGGATTACCTTTTTTTTTTTTTTACTTTCCTTTTAAGAGACTTTACAGAAGCAGAATAAGAAACCACTCTATTGACAGTGTCCTGCCTGAAAAGTGTCAATGTATCATATGCTATGGAGGCCCGGGATATACGAAGATAAGTATAAAGGAACGTGGAGAAATAGTCTTGCTTTTAATGAGGTAAAATAGTGCAACAGTAAGACAATGCATGATAGAGTAAGAGAGATTGTGGGCTTAAACTGTGACTATGAACATGCTACTTAATTTTCTAGGCCTCAATTTCCTCCTGGGTAAAACAGGGGTATTGATAGTACCTACTTCATAGGCAGTATGTTAGACAAGACTATGATATGCTTAGCACTGTGCCTGGTACAGAGCTGATGCTGAATGCATGGTAGGGTGTGGGAGGAACCATTAGTGGGAGATAGGCATCATGCCTCAGAGCACTAAGAAAAGAATACTAAGCAACTGTTAGAATAAATGCCTAGACTAATGGATTCTCAAGCTAGCATTTAGTCTGGACCTTGAAGAAGAGTATGGTTTCCACAGTGGCTGAAGAAATGTCATGGGCAGAGAATTAACACAGAGCTGTCAAAGGAAGATTCATTAAGCAATGAGTCACTTAGTGAGCAAAGTGCAGGTGTATGCATAGAGTAGTGAATGAAAAATGAACTGGGTGAAAATGTCATAGGGCTTAACTAACATATCAAGGAATTCTTCCAGAATGAGATGTCTCCATAGTGGTCCATTTTCCCAAACCTTCTACCAAGCCAATTCCCAGAATTATTAATCCAAACAGGCAGGAGAATTCAGAGATACTCATACTGATGTGCATTGTGTATCCCAGCATATGCCTAAGCTTATTTTCACCACTGGAATCCAGACCTACTGACAGGTCTAAACTATTGGAAAGGCAGGGCCAGAAAGATCTATTTATGTGAGAAATTGGGGAGCCAACAGGGAGAATAACCATTCCAGGAACATGACTCTTGGTCAAAGCGGTCAGCTTGAGAAAGTGGGAAAAATTCTGAATCTGTGGAATCTCCTACTTCTGTCTCCCTTAGACCTACACCTGAATTTGATATTAAATAAAGGTCCTGTAAACAGAAAATGGCAGAAAGTTCTAAGCAAATGGAATAGCATCTTTGAGGACCTCAAGATGGGAAAAAGGGCCAGTATGACTTGAGTATACTCATGGCTGGGAGAGTGGCATGGGGTGAATTTGAAGAGCTAGGGAAAGGCCAGATGATAAAGAACAGTCTAAGTCCTGGAGAACAGTTTGAATTTATTTTTAAATCAAATGAGAAGTTATCAAGGGGAATTTAAGCAGCTGAGTGACATGATCTGGCTTATGAGTTATAAAGACCATGCTTGTTTGGAGACTGTGTTGGGTAGGAGCAGGTTTGGAAGCTGAAAACCAGTTAGGAAACTACTGTGGTAGACAGAGCAAGAGTTGCTGATGACCTCGATTGCTACAAGGGTTGTAGCAGGGGTTATGGGGGCAAGTATAGGTTAAAAATATATTTTAAAAATAGAAGAAAAGAGCTCAATAATGGGTTAGAAAAATAGTGAAGACAAGGAGAGTGGAATCAAGAAAGTCTGTTAAGTTTCTGGCTTCAGCAACCAGGCTGAGAGTGGTGCTGGTGATCGAGATGGAATATAGAGAGACCAGGAACTGCTTAGGCTTGAAGACGTGGGAGTTCTGATTTTGATAAATTCAAATAGGGCCTCAAGCAGGCATTTGTTTAACCAAGACCTTTTGGTGCTTCAGGAGTGGTCTAGACGAGAAAGACGAAGGGCTGAGCTCCCCAAGGGAGAGGAACAGGACAGGAGTCTGTAATGAACTCCTGACAACTCCAAAATTTTGAGAGGGGGGGAAAAATCAGCAAAGGACACTGAAAAAGAATTGGCCAATGGATTTGCATGAAAAGTAGGCAAGTATGGCACCAGGAAGTGGAGAGTGCTTTCAAACAAGGGAGGGCCCAGCAGGGTCAGGAGCCACTAAGGGGCTCACTATTACAGGCATGGCACTAAGCCTTCTACATGTAGCATCTTATTTTATCTCTGAAGTGGCAGAGCTCAGGTTGAAAGCAGGTATGTGTGGTTCTAAAGCCAATGGCTTTTCCACTATACTGTGCTCCTTAGATATCTATGCCCTCATTTTGCAGATAAAATACTGAGCATCAGAGGCTGAGGTAGCTACACAGACAAAGAGGGAACCACCCTGGACTGTAATCTGGGGTATCTCACTTGTAAATCCATGTCTCTTCTCCCACAGCAGCCTCTCCTACTCTGTCTCCAAGAAGAACTTGAAAAATTCTGGGAATATATGGAAATGGTTCTCCATGACGACCTAGCCACAAGAAGTAGAGATATAGCCAGCATCAGGTTTCCAGCAGTGTTTTTGGAGAATTAAAATAAGCTTGATTTGCTTAGGAAGCAACAAAAATGGCATTCTCAGCCATGGCTTTAAGGACACATTCATAGGTTTCTGGATATCTGTATCACAGAATAAGGCAAGGTACGCTTTGGGTGTGGCAGTGAGGAACATCCAAGCGGGGATCCCAGGCATGGGTTGGGTGCACCTGCATGTTCTCAGACTTTAGTGGAGAGGATTTATGGCAGACCACAGACATTGCTCACCGCCTCAGCTAGGGCCATGGGATTCCAGGTGGGAAGAAGGTGTCAAGGAGGAAGTCTGAGAAAGGCCCAGATCACCCACTTCTGTGTGTGCACTGAGGGTGTTCAGATGCAGCTGGGGTATGGCAGTGTCCACTTCTGTTCCCAGAATCTAAGCCATGGCTGTTGCTCAGCCATTCCAGCTCTGCTGCTCTCCACCCTGAGCTGTCAGAGTCAGTTAGGCTGAGACAAACAGCCTGTGGCCTGATGCTGCATGATCGTGTTTTATTTGACTGATTTTATTTTGGCAAAAGAGTGGCAGGGAAATGCAGACACGCTGCAGCTTGACTGTGATGAATGGAGCTGGGAAAGGGGTGGGAAGGGGGTTGGAGAGAGGGATAGAGGAGAGAGCTGGCCCAGGAATTAAGCTGTGCCCTGAGGCAGGCTGATGGGCTTGGCTGGAAGCAGTGGATCACAGCTGGTGGGAGAATGGACACTGGTGAGTAGGCCAGCCAGCTGGTCAGTGTGGGTCTGGAGGGACATCTGGAAAGAGAAAGACATCAGTCTGGCTTCTAGCTGGACTTGATGTTCTCAAAGCACGTGGTCTGCAGTGCTCCCTAAGAGGATCAGACCTTGAGGGCTGTGTGCTCTGTGAAGCCACCTTAATGGAAAGAAAGGGTGTCTCAGAGCATTGCCAGTAAGCACCCAAATCTCATCAAGAATGGTCACCAGGGGCCTTTTTCACTGTCTGACCATGGACCTTAGCTGTCTTCAGAATAAGAAACAGATCACATGGCCAGGCTCTCATACACTAGTCCACTCCCTAATGACCATGAGTGGATTTTTGTCCTCATAGACAGAGATCTCATTCTGTGTGTGGAATCCCATGTAGACACATAATAAATTCCCCCATCACTAATATCTTGCCCAACCAAAAAAATAAATAAACAACCCCCTCAAACTCTATTTGGCATACATTATTCCCTACTGGCTATAGTACTATTTCACTGGACTTTTTCCATGTAAAACTCCAGAAAAGGACTGTCCCTCTTACTCACTTCTTCCATGAGCCCAAACTCCTTTGTCTTAAATAACCAGTGCACAGGAGTAAGAAAGGGCGTACTATGGAGAGATCTTTCCTGCTTTTTATTCCTAAGAAGTGGCAGTTCCTTCTACTCTGTGTAAATACAGAGTGTGATGAATATAAAGTCTCCCCTCCCCTAACACCCGCTGAAATCCAATCTCTATCTACACAGCATCTAGAAAAGTCTTTTAATAATGGAAAAGAGGTTATACCTTCCAACTGCTTCCAACCCTTCAATAGTTTCTTATTATAATTAGATTAAAACCTAAACCTCCTATGTTGGTTCTGACCCTACCTACTTCCCTGATCTCATTCCTGTCTGCCCTGAATGGAATGCTAGTTCTTCAGATCCTGTCTCGATTTCAGGTCTCCATTGAAAGATTACCTACCCAAAGAGGCTTAGCCTCATGCCCTGTATGAAACAACCCCATAACTCAGATTCTACCCTTTTTCCCTACCAACCATATTATTTATATATTTGTGTGTATTGCCCCTTTCTTATATAGAATGCAAGCTCCATGAGGGTGGTCACATTGCATGTTTCATTCAGCAATGACAATATGCCTGACATATAATAGTTTTTCAATAAATATTTAATCATTGAATGAATACAGGGTCTATATGGTTGTCTTATAGGGCATGATGTGGAAACAGGTGAGCAAGGCTAAGATCATACAGGCTGTTGACTGTTGTGTTAATATGTTTGGGCTTTCACCCCTGTTGATCCAGGTTGCAGGCATGCCCAGCCCCTAGGCCCACCTCTTGCCCCAGGCTGTAGGTTTACCTGATGGACCCAAGCTTTAGGCCTGTCTCTAAGGACCCAGTCACCAGGCTCACCGAAGTGAACCCTGGTACCAGGCCAGCCCCTGTGGACCCAAGCTCTGGGCTTGCCTATCTGCTGACTCAGGCACCAGGGCAGTCTGTCTGGAGGCTCTAATTGCAAACCTTCCCACAAGCTCTATCAGTGAGCCTTTTGGGAATCTCTGTATGGGCCTACTGGCAAAGGGCTTTCCCTGCTTATGAAAGTTTGTAAAGACTGAAAGAGGTACCTGTTTCTTCAAATCCACAGACACAAATCCACAGACACAAAAAGCACAAATAATCAGAAAAACATGACATCAAAAAAGGAACAGAACAAAGCATCAGTAACCTAAAGAAACAAGGATCTATGAACTGTACAACAAAGATTCAAAATGGTCATCTTAAAATAGCTCAGTGAGATACAAGTAGATACAGATAGGAAACTAAACAAAATCATAAACACAATACAAAACAAAATTAGAATTCAACAAAGAAAGAAAACCATAAAAAAATAACCAACAAATTCTGGAACTGAAGAACATATGACTAAACTGAAAAATTTCATAAAAGCTTCAACAACAGACTCAATCAAGCAGAAGAAAGAATCAGGAAGCTCAAAGACAGGTTATTTGAAATTAATCAGAGAAACAAAAAAGAAAAAAGAGTGAAGAAGGCCTGTGGAGTTTATGGGACACCATCAAGGGAACTATTATAGGCATTATGGGAATCCTGAAGGTACAGAGAAAGAGAAATTGACAAAAAAGCTTATTTAAGGAAATAATGACAGAAAAATTTCCATATCTGGAGAGGGAAATGAACATCCAGATTTATTAAGTCCAAAGAACTTCAAATAGATTAAACATAAGGAGGTCTTCACTGACACATTATAATTAAATTCTCAAAAATCAAGGAAAAGAGAGAATTTATAAAGCTACACAAGAAAAGTGACTTGTCACATACAAGAGAACTATCATCAGACCATTAGCAGATTTTTCAGCAAAAATCTTATAGGCCAGGAAAGAGTGGAATGGTTTATTCAAAGTGTCAAAAGGAAAAACCAAAACAAACAAACAAACAAAAAAACCCCGTCCAACCAAGAATAATAAACCCAGCAAAGCTGTCCTTCAGGAGAGTAGAGCTAAAGACCTTCCCAGACAAAAGCTGAGATTGTTCATCACCACTAGATCTGATTTACAAGAAATACAAAGTTCTTCAAGTTGAAACAAACGATGCTAACTAACAACCTGGAAACATATGAAAATATAAAACTCATTGTAAAGATAAGAATGTAGTCAAACTTAGAATTAACACTTTAATACTATAAGAGTAGTGAATGAGTTACTTTTAACTCTAGCATAAGAGTTAAAAAACAAAAGTATTTTTCTTTTCTTTTTTTTTTTTTTTTTGAGACAGAGTCTCACATTGTTGCCCAGGCTAGAGTGAGTGCCATGGCATCAGCCTCGCTCACAGCAACCTCAAACTCCTGGGCTCAGCAATCCTACTGCCTCAGCCTCCCGAGTAGCTGGGACTACAGGCATGCGCCACCATGCCCGGCTAATTTTTTGTATATATATATTTTTAGTTGGTCAATTAATTTCTTTCTATTTTTGGTAGAGACGGGGTCTCGCTCAGGCTGGTTTCGAACTCCCGACCTTGAGCAATCCGCCCGCCTCAGCCTCCCAGAGTGCTAGAATTACAGGCGTGAGCCACCGCGTCCAGCTTAAAACAAAAGTATTAATAATAACTATAACTACAATAATTTGTAAATGGACACACAATATATAAAACATGTAAATTGTGACATTAATAACAAAGTGTTGGGGGAGAAGAAGTTAAAGTGTAAAGTTTTTATACAATGTCAAAGTTAAGTTGTTTTCAGCTTAAAATAGGCTGTTATAACTATAAGATGTTTAAGCCTTATGATAACCACAAAAAGGAAAAAAAAAACCTGTAATAGGTACACAAAAGAGAAAAAGAAATCAAAGCACACCACTTTAAAATATATTATCAAATCACAAAAGAAGACATCAGGAGAGGAACAAAGAAACAAAAGAACTACAAAACAGCCATAAAACAATGAATAAAATGTCAACATTAAGTCCTTAATTATCAACAATTACTTTTAAGTGCAAATGAACTAAACTCCCCAATCAAAAGACAGACAGTGGCCAAATGGATAAAAACACAATATCCGTTATATGCTGCCTTGACAAGAGACTCGCTTTACCTTTAAGGATATATATATATATATATATATATATATATATATATATATATATATATATAATGAAAAAGAAGGGGCAGAAAAAGATTTATTTATTTATTTATTTTTGCAAATAGTTACCAGAAAGGATCAAGAGTGATTATACCTGCATCAGACAAAATAGACTTTAAGTCAAAACTGTTCTAACAAACAAGTGATTATATGATAAAGGGGTCAATTCATCAAGAGGATATAATAATTATAAATATGTATGTACCAAATATCAGAGCACCTCAATGTATAAAGATAATATTAACAGAAAAAGGAAGAAATAGACAGAAATACCATAATAGTAGGGCATTTTGAGACCCCACTTGCAACAATGAATAGATTATCTAGATAGAAAATCAATAAAAACATAGTGAATTTGAACAAAACTATAGACCAAATGGATTAAGCAGACATATAGAGAATATTTCATCTAACAACAGCACAATGCACATTTTCTTCAAGCACACATGAAACAGTCTTCAGGATAAATCAAATATTAGACCACAAAAAGAGTTTTAACAAATTCAAGAAGATTGAAATCATATCAATTTTCTTTTCTGACTATAATTGTATAAAACTAATGGGACCAACTAAGAGCCTACAACTAAATGCATATGTTTATGGTCATTTGCTCTTTGGTAAAGATGCCAAGAACACACAACAAGGAAAAGATAGTGTCTTGAGAAAGTGGTGCCGGGAAAACTGGATATCCACATACAGAAGAATGAAACTGTACCCTTACCTCATACCACATACAAATATCAACTGAAAATGGATAAAAGACTTAAATATAAGACCTGAATCTTTAAAACCACTAGAAGAAAATATAGAGGAAAAGCTTCTTGACATTGGTTTGGGCAATGACTTTTTGGATATGACCCTAAAAGCACAGGAAACCAAAAGTAAAGCTATTTATTTCCACAGAAATAAAAAAGCAACATAAAATTTCCATTCCCATGTTGACTGCAGCATTATTCACAATAGCAAAGATACGAAACCAACCTGAGTGTCTGTTCATGGATGAATACATTTTTTTTTAAATGTGGTATGTACAATGGAATACTATTCAGCCTTAAAAAAGAAGGAAATCCTGTCCTTTTGAGACCATGTGGATGAACCTGGAGGGCACAGTGGTAAGTGAAACAAACCAGGTACAGAAAGACAAACACTGCATGAATCTCACATGTGCAATTTAAAGAAGTCAAACTCATGGAAGCAGAGATTAGAGCAGCTGCAGGATGTGCAACGGGGGTGATGTTGGTCAAAGGGCACAAAGTTTAACTTATTCAGGATGAGTAAGTTCTGGATTTCTAATCTACACATGGTGACTACAGTTGATAATACCATATTGTACACTTGAAGATGCTAAGAGAGTAGATCTTTAATATGTTCTCATCACAAAAAAAAAAGAAGAAGAAAAAGGAACTATGTGAACTATGTGAGATGATGGATGTGTTAATTCGCTTTATTGTGGTGATCATTTTGTAATGCATCCATCTATCAAAACATCCCACTGTACACCTTAACTATAGGCATTTTTTTATTTGCCAATTATACCTTAGTAAAGCTGTGCATGTATTTGAAGGTCACCTTCCAGCAGATGGGAGAGCCAGAGGGCTTTAAACCAGTTCCGGGACAGGATCCACATGTGTTGCAGAGTGATCACTCTGGTGACTGGCAAGAGTGGGTCGTGTCAGACCCAGAAGCAGGGAGATCCCATTGGGGGCTGTTGCAGCGGGCTATCCGGAGCCTTCGGTGGGAGATGGGAACTCCATCCAGGCCCGAAGGATTTCCAAGGGGGTAAGGGTGGGCGAAGAACAATACTTAATTAGGCCTGGGGCGGCAGGGGTGGGGGGGGGGCTATGAGTTAGTTCATTTGATAGGCGTAGACAGTTTGTTTAGATTAGGGACTGTCCAACTTTCTAACTAAATGAAGAAGCTGTTCTTCAAACAAAATCTCCTTCAGAACTTCCACACATCAGTCAGAGAAAAGTGCATTGGCATTCTTTAGGGGTGGGGAAGGGATCCAGAGCCAAGCCCTGCTGCTGCCCATTAAGTCACCTCTTCTGCTCCTCCCCAACTGTGGCCTCACACTAGTCTTGCAGAACCCCCAGGGCTCCGAGGGACATGGCCTGAGAACCTCAGATGTGGAAGGAGAGAGGATTAGGGCACCCTGGGTACTTTCCTCTCACTCCTTTCCTTCCGTGCCTCGTGCGCTGAGCAGCTGTTGGCCTTTTCTCTGAGAAAAGACTGGCATCTCTGGCCACTCTCCCTACCTCCCCACGGAGCCTCTCTGCGCTGGAGCCACCTTGCTTAAGGCAGGGCCCTTTATTTACCCATCCACCCCCACTTTGGCACCTCCATTGCTATAAATACACCCTGTGAATGTAATTACATGATGGAACACAAGTGGCTCCAAGGCCTCCTTGCTCCAGGCTATTGTGTCAGCAATATACCTGTGAGAAGCATATAAAAGACAAGCGACTCAGGAGGTAATGCACATGGTAAAAAAGAAAGAAAGGGTAAAAAGAAAAATACAACAACAAACAAAACCCATAAGACTACATTATGAGTATTCCCAGGAGAATAAAAAGGCTCCAAAAAGGTAACTCCCGTCTCTCAAGCACACAATATGGTTTTTATAAACTTTCAGGACTCTCTTCACTTTTTTTTTTTTTTTTTTTTTTTTACCATTTCACCCCCACAATGCACATTTTTCTTAAGAAAATTAAACACAAAACACCTACTGTATATTTAATTTAAAGAGAGAAAAAAAAAAAACCCAAACCCCTCAATGTTGAAATATCATTAAGGAGGGTGACGCAAAGCTGGAGAGGCCAGGAAATTGAGTCTTTAACCTGCCACTCCTTCCCCAGCGTATGGCCCGTGAACACCATTACACATCACTCAGCTCCAAAGTATAAATTAAGCTTGATTATAAAGATAAAGAAGGCAGCCCAGGCCTGGCGCTTCAACATCAGCAGGCGCCAGGGGCAGAGAGCCAGATCTGCCTGCAGAGGCCCTGGGGGGCGGGGGGGACCCTGCCCTGCTCTGGACTAGAGGTCACAGTAGCCCAAGTGCCACCACCTCGTTCGTTCTGGGGGTGCCACAGGGACACCTCCTCAGCAAAGCATCGGCCAGCCTGTGAACAGAGCCCTGCAATGGACACCCTGTGCTTTCCAGCTTGGGAAATTTGGCTTGTGATTTTCCTTACATAGCCTCCCCCTTCTCTGCCTGTCTCAAATCCTCCTGTCCTGCAAGGCCCAAAGCAAACACTGTGGTCTCTGTGAAGCCATCTGTAACCCCTCAGCTATTTCTTTCTCTCTGGGCCCTTCCACGTAATTAAGATTTTGAATTCTGAAGTTGACTGCCTGAGTTCCCAGTGACGTTTTACCATGTTGGACGGGTTACTAAACCTCTTTATGCTTCTATCTCCTTGTCTGTCAGGTGATCTCGTTGTGTAGATAAGTACAATCCTGACCATAAAGCATTTAGTCATTCAACAACTATTAAACTATTATTGGGATGTAGTAGATGTAAAAGAAAACCGCCTTTAGTCCCTGTTGATCTTCAAAGTTCATTCCACAGATCCAGTTGACCAAACCAATAGTGCTAGTTTGTTATCAAAGGTGCAGTCCATGCCCGAGGCCTGGGCCAGCGTGGGGAGTGTGGCTACATGTTCAGAAGATTGCCAAGGCGCTGTGAGCGACCTTGCCCATGAAGCGCACATAGTACTAGCAGGTTACTATTCGTGTTCTACAAGCCACGAGGCAGTGTAGAAGCCGAATTTTCACAAGGAAGCTCAAGAACAGGGTGTGGACATCTGGACTGGAGTGAAGGGGACCCCTTCAACAAGAATGACACCTCATTTATTTTGTATTTACAAAGTGATTGAGTTATACATTATTTTCTCCTGAAGGATTTTTAGGTAGTTTTCTAGAGCACATGCAATTCGAAATACAAGATAAATGAAGGCAAATATATATAACATTAATAGTAAGTCCAGTGATTGTGTTTGACCCATTGAGCTTAAAAGAAATAAATAAGTTTGGACGGATGTGTATGTGTGTGTGTGTGTTGTAGGGAGTGGAAGTGAAAAAGTGTCTCCCAACCCTAAGTTTGTTGTTTTAGGTTTTTTATCTTATGGTTCATACTATATTTGGCTTCAGGAAGCTTTATGTCCTGTATGGAGTAGACATTCCAGTTGACTTACAACTCTTATGTGGATTCTACGCAGAACTTGGCTACAAAGGATTGGGAAAGTGACCCAGGGATCTTGGTGACCTATGGCTGGGGACATAACGAGGAGTGACCTAGGTTAGCAAGGAAGAAATGATGACTCTCTTGGCTGGTCCTTAATCTCCTGTTTTCTCATTAAGATTCTTTGGTCACTTCTTGGCCAGGCAAACTGTCCTTACTGTTTGTGTCAACTTACTGGTAATCACCCAGGAGCCCCTAACTCTCCTTCTCACCAGAATAACCTTTTAATCCCATGAATCTTTGCACCACACATAGTTGAACAACCCTTGCCTTAGGGCAAGATGGTGCCCTTGTTGTGTATCTATTCAGGTCATCCCCAGGGCACTCTGGAAGCTCAGGCCTCACCGAATGGGGTTTCCAATCTGCTTGATTTATGGCTATCTCCAGCAGAGGATCACAGAACACGCTGCAGGTCCACATTAACCTTGTGGTTTTCTTGGCTCATGGATACCAAAGCAAAGGATGCCAGGCAGTAAATCAGGACTACAATTGAGAAATAAGCACAAAGGAATCAAGGGAATTGCAGAACACATTTGGTTTCTGATGGGGGATCAGTTGGATTGCAGTCTTAAAAATCCCTTAAAATACTACGGAAATGCTAAATGTGAAAAGAGTTGTTGGATATTTTAAAAAATTCTAGAAATGCAGGACAAGTGTCATGATACCATAGGGACTCACTGGTCATTTTGTACAGTGCTACCAGAAATCAGGAGAATGGTAATACACATCAAGCCAAATCCAGGCAAGCACTAGTGGAGAGGGAAAGAGGGCTTGGGTAACACGCGGTATCATTATCTTGCCTGGTCACGACCTACTGAAGACCTCAACTGGGCTCAGGACTCTGCGGCACATACAGATGGCATGAGCTCACTTTCAGCTCTAACAGCCAACACTTACTGTTCAGGAGCAATTCTGCAAAGAAATAAGAATCTGTATTTTCCTTCCAAGTAACAGAGACCATGGGATGACTGTTCAGGCTGGTTTTCCTACAAATCCAGGCAACATAGAAAGCCTGTGACTACTTGAAGAAAAAAAATATATATATATATATATATATATATTCTGTAGTCAGAATATGTTTATATTTATATTTCTATTTTTTTCCAAAAATAATGAAACCATAAAGAATTAATTTAGAAAAGCATGTTGTTTATCTACAAAGCCATGTCCTTGTATTTCTTTTAGAATAATTTAATTCTGATAAAAATCTTAATGTAAATGGTATTTTCAAGTTGATTTTCAGGATCCATGTGTCTATCTCTGTAAGTCTAAGCCAGGACCCTGACTGAAGGAAATATGTTCCTGTAGCCAGTTCTTCTCTGGCCTCATTTTTGGAAAGAGTAGAGAACCAGTGGCTCCAAGAGATAATCCTATAGCTCAGAAAATCAAAACTGCAAAAGCTAGAAAAGACCTTAAACAATAGGTTTAATCCGCTCATGTTACAAAGGAAGATCGAGGCCCTGAAAGATACAACTATTTCCCCAAGTTCAGATCTCCTGAATCCTGACTCCAAGTCAAGGTACTTCCGTCCTGAGGCCTAGCGTGCTGGCCAAACTGAGGTGAGGCCGCCATTCGCTCAGCCAAACCCTCCGCCTCTGCGGGGCGTGTGGCTGCACCTGGCGTGAGAGGGAGATCTAAACATGCCCTGCCAGAACAAGTGTCAGCTAAGGGGCTGCTGGCAGGACAGTGAACCCCACTGCCACACCAAGCCCTGGTTAGGGAATTATGGAAAGTAACCTGGGTCAAAGTTTAGAAAGCGGGAGAAGAGGACCAGAGGAAAGGAAGAAAATGGCAGTGGTTCCATGCGACCACTGTCCTTCTTAGCTGCTAGGCTGTTGAGGCATAAATGCAATATGAGAACTTCCTTGGCCATCTTTGGAAGCATCTATATAGCCTAAGGATGCCAGTTCACTCTGGCCCTGAGGGGTCCACTTTTGGGTTATAGTCTCCCCATACCTCAGAATAGAAAAAAAAAAAAAAAGAAAGAAACAAAACAAAACAAAAAACAAGAAAAAGCTCCTTCTTACGAGGCTACGCCCTCCTCTAGCAATCCTTGCAGAAAGAATTTCTTTAGTCACACATAAGGCAAGGGTTGGCACCCTGGACTTTCAATGGGAGCTGTTTTTAGCAGGAAGCAGTTGCTATCTGCAGCCCTCATTTCCAAATGTTGTTCCACGTCCTCCTGCCAAAAAGAAAGATTGCTATTGTTCAAGGTACCTGAGGGTCTTGAAGGGTACCTCTGTATTCCCGATAAGGCTGAGACTGACAATTGACAGTGTGTCGTTTGCTAAGCAACCGTACACCCACCAGCAGTTGATATATTTGAGCATGGAGGATCACAAGAAAGATGAACCTCTCTAAAGGCAACTCTGATGGCCAGAGCCCAAGCTGTGCCCAGCTTACATCATGCATACCATCCTTCGTAGCCAGCCAACCATCCTTGGCCTCTCTGGCAGTGTTTGTGCCAGCGATCATTACAACTTTATTATAGCCCCTTTCAGCAACTCATGAGTTTTTACAGCCAAATTACAAGTCTGTTTACAGTTAAGTGGCAGCGAGTACTTTTAAAGCAAGTACTGTAGATATTTTTACGACTGAGTTTGCACTATCAAAAACACACAGAGTATATATAGGCAGGGCCCAGAACGCCAGTGAGACTGTTTAGGGTTCATCTAAATAGGGCAAATAAAGGGGCTTTGTGTTTGCCTAATGGAGGAAGGTCCCCATCAGGCCAAGGCTTGGATTTTATACCATGAGGTCTTTGTATATACATCAATGCTGGGTTGGATCTATAGTTTAAGGAACATAATTTGCTTGATTGAATGTATTAAAATTTAAGGTAACTACATTAAAATTAAACAATTAAAAATTATTTGCCATTGTCAAATAATAGAATAGTCAAATTCATAGAGACAGAAAATAGAATAATAATTTCTAGGGGCTTCAGTGTAGAGGAGTTGGGAAGTTAGTGTTTAATGTGTACATAGTTTCAGTTTGAGAAGATGAAAAAGTTCTGGAGGCGGATGGTGATGATGGTTCCATAGCAATGTGAGTACACTTAATGCCACTGGACTGAACACTTAAAATGGTTAAAATGCTAATTTTTGTGTGTATTTTACTATAAGAAAAATATCTGGCAGCTGAGAACATATATTTTGCTTCCAGGTAGAGGATGGAGATTTAGGATTAGGAAAGTATATATATATATATAAATCCCTTTCTTGAAATACATATTTAACTTCCTACTCTTTGACTTTCTACTTTGATAAGAAGTATAAGAAGATTAAAACATTGTAGCTCTAGCTTTATCATATTGGTCAAGTTTGCCTGAGTTAAAGTGAAGGATGGTATTTTTATTGTGATAGTCACACGACTTTAAAATAAAATCTCTGAGAAATGGTTAATTAATGGAGTGAGAAGTCCAATTATGAAGAAGTTTCTAATACGATAACAACTTCCAAATATATTTTGTGATAAAAATCACACACAGATGTCTGAGAACATTGATAAATATGTCTACCAAAAAAAAAAAAACCCACTATTGAATATTGAGTAAATCCTTTTACTTTAATCACCTGGGTCAGAAAGATGACTTACCCTTCATTTCCAAACACTATGTGTATCTGAAGAGTGATTTTCTTGTTGATTTAAAACATTCTCAGCTTTTGATTACAATTTGAAGAATTTATGTTTTCTCACCAAAAAAAAAAAAAAAAAGCAGAAGGGCAAGTACATATTAATGAGAAGAGATGGCAGAAAAAAAAATAGAGCTAGCTTTGCTAATATTGATTACCATTTTTACAAATTTTTTGCCTTAAAGCAACAGAAATGCATTCCCTCCCAGTTCAGGTTCTTATTCACTGCACTGCACTACCTTTCACTTATAAGACACCCCTTTATTTTCTACCTTCCTGTGTAAATTGTAAATTCCACAATGGCTGTGTATCTGTCCCTCTTGCTCACTACTGTGCACCAGTGTCTAGCACACTTCTTGGCATCAAATGGTGCTTTGAAAAAAAATTATTATGGTAAAAATATACGTGACATAAAATTTACCATTTTAACCATTTTTGAGTGAACAGTTCAGTAGCATTAAGGACACATTTTTGTGCAACCGTCCCCACCATCCATCTCCAGAACTTTGCGTCAAATTTCCCAACAGTAAAGCAAGACCATAGTGAAGAACATTTTCAAGAAACGTGGATTTTATCCAAGAACTATATGCACCAATGCTATCCTTCAACAGACTTGAGCACACAAAACTTAACAATCCTGTACGCTAAGCACTTCCACAGGACTATCCAAGGAGAACATCTTCATCTAAATCAGAGAGGACTGGGGAAACCTTGTCCACAGGACTGATTATTAACTTAGAATATATTTAATTGTAGATTTAAGACTAAAATAAATGTGGGGACAATGGTGAAAAAATAATATGTAATTTTTTGTTTTTCTGACAAGTACATGGTCCCTCTGTATCTGCAGATAGGAAATATTAAAAAAATAAAAAATAATAATACAACAATAAAAAATACAAATAAAATAACAATACATTATAACAACTATTTACATAGCATTTCCATTGTATTAGGTATTATAAATAATGTAGAGATGATTTAAAATATACAAGAAGATGTGCATAGGTTATATGCAAACACTAAGCCATTTTATACCAGGGACTTGAGGAAGCTTGGATTTTGGTATGCAGGTGGGTCCTAGAACCAGTACCCAATGGATACCGTGATTGTATGATAACACAACTAAGAAACGGAGAGAAAATAGAATAAACACATTGATTGCTGCATAAGAAATGGGTGGGCGTCAAATTTTTTTTAAATGCTATCTAGAGTTGACAAACCAGATAACAAAATCTTCCCAGAGAGGAAACTATTCTTCCAAGTATTACTGACCTCACAGAGCCTCAAGGTAGTTCTCTTTTTCATTATGAAGTTGCTGTTGTCAAGAGCCATGGGTTTACCTGGGTGCTGTTTTGTCCCCATGATAGAATGGGGCTTGAGTTCAGGGTAGGAAGATGGAAGTAGGATGTATTCCTTAGGAGAAATATTTACCCTAATTGTGTGTGTGTGTGTGTGTGTGTGTGTGTGTGTGTGTGTGTGTGTGTGTGTGTGAGAGAGAGAGAGAGAGAGAGAAGAATGTGCATATCGAGTTATATGGGTGGGGACTTGGGTTTCTGATTCAGAATCATGAACTTCACTGGCTTACAACTCTTTCTTAGCTCAGAAATGCTGTGTTGCTGTCCTGACTTAGCTCGCATATCATTGTATTTATGTGTCATATTCCCAGACAGAAATCAACGTCCTTGAGACAAAATCCTAGGATGGATTGTGCTTAATCTAACGTGTACTTCCCTGGGCTTTGAATTTCTGACTGTAATAGGGAGACAGGGCCTGGGAATAACAAGTATAATAATACTACTTTAACATGCCCGGCACTTACTGAGTTATCACTCTATGTCAGGCGCTATGCCTATAAAGCAGTGCCTAGATGTAGTTAACATTTAACTATTACTATTTTTATATGCATTGCCTCATCTAACGCTCGCAAAAAGACCCTATGAAGTAGGTGTTATTACTCTTCCCATTTCACAGCTGAAATAACTGAAACTGAGACGAAGTATATATTGCCTAATGTCACAGGGTTAGTGAGCTGCAGGAAGAACTGGAATCCAGGTTTGTTTAACATCACATTCCCTGAACATTCACTTAACCGGTATGTTAGTTCTGGTTGGGATCTTTAACTCAGAACAGTGTAAAGATGAGGCCAGTGGGCTGACAGTATCTGAGACATGCTGCACCGTACAGCTGTGAGCTAAGGTAAAGCTGACATCTTCCTCGCCAAAACTGAGGCGTTGGAACAAGAAAAGTTTTTCATTTATCTTATGAGGGGGAGTCAATACTCACCTTTTAATTCTTAACACTAGTAAATATCTAGTTTCATTACTTTATAATTTTAAAATGTCTAAAAGTGACTAACTTATGTTTTGTAAGACATATATGCAAATCAGTAAGCGAGAGACTGACGCCCAACCACAACCTTACAGAGAAATGGGAAAGGCATCACCAGGAAAGCCATTTAAAAATACGAATGAGTTATTAGTAACCAAAGAAATACAAATTAAAACATTAATAATATACCATTTTATTCTAAAATAGGCATATTAAATAGGCATATTCTAAAATAGGCATATTAAAAATAGGCATATTTTTAATGCCTATTGATAGATGCATTAATTAATAATGCATCATGTTGAACAAGTTATGAGGAAAGAAAGGCATTTGGAGAATAATTTGGCCAATCACATCAAAAACCTTAAAATCTGCATATTCTTTGATATAGCATTTTTTTCTTCATTTAGGAAATGGAAATACCACATAATTTAAGAAATATCAAAATATTTAGCAGCAGAATATGTAGCTACCAGAATTTTCATAGTAATTTCTAATAAGAGGATTAATTAGTTAAATAAACTTGGGAAGATTCTTACAATTTAATGTCATGTGGCTACTGAAACACAGTGGAATATTTGTGGCTGTAGAAAGTCATAATGATTTAGTGAAGAAAAGAGAAGTTACACAGTAACATGGATTTTATTGAGTTGTACATGTATATGTGCACTTTTCTGTATATATATGTTATATTATTTAATGACTGGATGATGCGATTCCATTTTTGCAAAATACATGCGGTACATTATATGCAGAAGAAAATCTTTGGGATGGAATACCCTATAATACTCACAGGACTGTCTCTGGGTGGTCACTCATTTTTTTTTCCTTTATTCTCATGTACTTTTTGCTATAATGCACATATACTGCAGGCATAATAATAAAATTTTATTAAGTAAAAGAGAATAGAGACCCAATCTACTGTGGCAGAAATATAGCCCCAGACATTTCCAAAAGCAACAGTTCCTTCTTGGGTCACCTGGACCAGAGCTCCGCCAAGGCCAGGCTGAGGTCTGGGAAGTAGTAGATCACTTGGTGAGCCGGGTGGAACCCGGGAGCACTGCCACTGGACATTCCATCTTTAGTTTTTGAGTGTGATTTGTCCAAATAGTGAGTGCGTCTGCCTGCTTCTTTGACTTACCCCTCTGCAGCACGGCTGCACGTCACCCAGCTTCACCCAGCTTCTGCTCATGGGCCATGGGCCCATGGGCTGGTGCTTAGTTACTGAAGGGTGTTTCATTTTATGACAGTCAAGAGTTATTTGCTAGATGTAATGGAACATGAAACATGAAGACAGCTGAGATTCATGCTACTGGTCTTCTTTGCAACATCGCAAGGAGGAGAGAATGAGAAGAAATCTTGTCCTTAAACATGGTAGTTCTCCTGTAGCCATGGTGACCTCTGCTTGGCTTTTCTTCCTGTAACTTCATCTGGAATTCTGTTTGCTCATTATTACCTGCTTCCAGATATTTCATGAGAGATTTCAACTGGACCACTCGTCTGATTATTCTGGCACCTTGCAGACAGGCTGGCTCCAAGGTTATGAGGTAGTTTGGACTCATCTAGTGGCTTTATCAGGGAGGTTTTCAGAGAAGTGAATTCATCTGTACTAAATTCCTACAGTGTGCCGGCTTTTAGAGCCAACGTGTCTGAGTCTAAAAACAGCAACTTGGTTGACAGGGGCCTACCCGAGGGCATCTTCCAGGGATGTGCTCACACTGCCAGCTGACTTCTTGAGTTGGGGATCAACAGGCAAATTCACTTTTCATTTCCTCGTTGGAAGCTGGTGGCAACCGGGACCACATCCAGAGTTGGAAAATTGCAGTATAATCCAGCTGCTCCTGCGTTAACCTGGATGTATGGTTTGGTTTCTTTTGCTTTTACTTTTCTTTTCTTTTTTTTTTTTTTTTCCTCTCTTGGTTTTCAACATGGAAAGTGCTTTTCTAAGGCCTACCGGCCCACAAAAAGGATTCTACAAAGCGTCCACTGAGCAGATGAAGAGCTGAGACAGGAAACAATCAAAAGCTTAACCAGAAATGCCTATCAAGCTAGAGACAGGAGATTAAGACCAAGGATGACAGATGTTAAGTCAAAATATAAGAAAGATGGCAAAGTGCCCAGTCTTAGAAGATGAACTTCTCATGGGGGACAGCAAGACTGATAAACTTAGGCTGGTACTTGCTATCTATAGAAAACAGTCAACTTATCGTGTGTCCAATTTAAGAGATACCAAAATGCTTGCCTGTAAAAATATGGAACATTTGTATAATGACATATAAATGTGAGAGGTGATCCGTGTTTATGAAGGGTGTTGGAATGAAACTGAGAGGGGGACATGATGGCATTTAGAAAGGAAGCAGTGGGAAGTAAGGGTGCCTGTGTGCGTGTCTCATGTGGATCATGATTCCAGTGCCTCCTCTGACTGACACCATTGTTTTGGTGAACTTGGCAGATACAATCAGTATTTGCTTTATTTGGGTTCCTATTTTGCTCCTGCATCCATTCATCAGTGCTAGTAATTATAATAACCCCAAGTTTCCCTTTTGGGAGAGCAGGAAGCGTACTTTTTTTTTTTTTTTTCTTTTCTTTTCTTTTTTTTTTTTTTGAGGCAGAATCTTGCTGTGTTGCCCCGGGTAGAGTGCAATGGTGTCCTCATAGCTCACTGCAGCCTCGAACTCTTGGGCTCAAGTGATCCTCCTGCATCAGCCTCCTGAGTAGCTGGAACTACAGGTGCATACCATCACACCCAGCTAATTTTATTCTAATTTTCTGTAGAGACGGAGTCTCTCTCTTGATCAAGGTGGTCTCAAGCTCCTGAGCTCAAACGATCCTCTCTCTTGGACTTCCCAGAGTGCTAGGATTACAAGCGTGAGCCACTGCGCCTGGCCAAATTTTCTTTCTCTCTTAAGTTCAATACCCAGCATAGCCCATGGCACACAAATCAAAAATACATTCACTGATTTGGCATTTATTTCATGATTGCCTTTTACACATAGGAACTATAGTAGGCCCTTGGAAAAGTCAAAATGCCTTTACAGATAAATTTGTAGTTTGTTTATAGTAAAGATCACAGTAGCACTGGATGTGATTTAAGGAATGAAGTAGAAACTCAAAAAAGGAAGAGATTATGATAAGAGGTGATAAAAATAAATCTAGCCTCTATTGATATACATCCTGTGCCCCCTCCCTTCTCTGTCCCCTGCTCCTTCACCAGGGCTAGCAGGCAGAACTTTTCATTCTTTCTGAATACTTACCCCAAAGTACGCAGGGGTGACTTTTTTCCTCAGGATATTACTTAGGGGGTGGGGAAAGATCTGAACGAAGAAGATAAACAACAGAGAAAGCAAAGCATAGCAAAACAAGCAAACAGTACAACCCACCGGAAAGTATAGTGAAGTCCTAAAAATATTTAGATGTCATGATTGCTTTCTTGAAAATAATCTTCTAAACTTTGAGTAGAGTTGAAAGTCAATGCTATTATTTTAAAATCTCTTTGTGAGCTGCTACAAGAACAATTGTACAGTAATTGTTAATGATAGTTTAAGTCCTTTAACTCCTGCCAATACAGTAAGTTAAGTACAATGAACAATTGACAATAGTAATTAGTAAACAACAAAATATTAGCTGAACCAGTGCCTACTGATCCAGGAAGACAGTAAATGAAAGGAATGCAAGTTCATCAAAATCAAACAGACTTTAGCCCTAGCACAATTCACTTCCTTTTCCCCACGTCCTCCCTTCTTTTTTAGCCTTCTTTCTTGTTTCATCCAATTATTCATATATTTAACAAATATTCCTTAAGCCACCACTTCATGTAGCAGGCACTGGGCTAAGATCATGATGGTGAACAAAATAATAATTAAGTTTCCTGCTTTCTTTGGAGGTTAACTGTGATAGGGCTACTAATGAGTGGTCCTTCCTATTGACCAAGATGACCAAAAATTAATCCATGCAAGCTGAAGAGCTGAATAACTTAATCCACATCTTTTCTACAATATAAATCTTTGTGTAAAAGAGAGCCTCTAAGCTTTGGCACCATTGGCAAATTTGGAGCCATATAATTCTTTGTGGTGGAGCTGTCTTGTGCATGCATTGTAGAGTAGTGTCACTGGCCTCCACACACTAGATGCCAGTAGCACCCCCACACCCCACTTGTGACAACAAAAAATGTCTCCAGGCATTGCCAAATGACAGGCAAAATCATGTTTAGTTAAGAATCGCTGGCACGAAGGAACCACGGAAAGGAGTTCCATTGGCATTGCTTTTCATGTCCCTGCATTCTGACACTGAAGGAATTATGCTATGAACTCATGCAGGAGAGAGGGCATGGTGTGTGGGGATGTATATATGTGTGCATGTGCAAGTGTCAACCAATTATGTATGAAGATAGATGGAAATGTTGAAAACTTAAACTTAAGGTCTGTTGGTGTTTTGTCCTAAGCACTCTTCCCCAAGGTCTTGCATTTCAAGAAACAATATTGGCTTTTATTTGACGAATTTACTGCAGTGGAATTTATTGAGGAATAAAGAATGCATCAGTTGAACTTACTGTGACAGCTTGCTTTTCCTTTCTTGAAGAACTAGGCCATACACATTATCCTAAAAAAGTTTTAATTCAATGTTTACAATAGCTATCTTTCTATTAGTTTTAGATTGGCCAAATTTATGATACATTAGGCCTGTATTTTATGTGTTATTTTTAAATTCTTGCTCATTTTATGGTACTGGGGTCATAATTTTACTAATTCAAATGATTTTAGAGGTTTATGGTTGTTGTATCTTGCTTGTATGACATATTTTGGGTTATATCTATGATTTATTTGCTGCTGAGTCCTTGGTTGGGAACACAACTCCCAATTATCCAACCAATTATAACATTGTTCCGTGGGAAAACTTCAGCAGCTGAAACTGTTGACTAACTATAATTTAAGAAGAGCAACTTAATATCAGATAAACTAAAACTAAAATTTTGTTTTGGTCGACAGTAACCAGCGTTCACCTGGCAAGTCTTAAGTAAGTCCGTCTGTCACTGATTTATACTGTGCAATTTCCCATGCTGGGTGGAGCTATGCTGATACCATTTTTATGATCAAGATGTGTCCATCTTGTTAAGGCTTATTTTGAACAATTTCCAAATTAAAATTAATTGCTTTGTTACTGCATGATACGGTAATCTGGGTTCTGAAAGACTACACGTTCAGGCAATTAAGCATTTCCCTAAAAAAGCTGACTTGACCATAATGCAATGTGGAGTTCACCATTTAGTTTTTAATGACAGAATGCTACTTTGCTTTCAGATACTTTGTACTGCATTAATATTTATCAATGCTGTTTAGATACCTGATGCACTTGTCAGAGAATATGGCCCTGATCTGACTGCTCCGGTTCTGCCAACCCTACTTCTCTGTCCTTCCTGACTTCTGAGTTGCTGGTGGGCATGCCATTGGAGACAGGGGTGAGGAGGTCGAGAAACACTACCAGATGCCACAGTGCCACATCCTCATTGATTTTATAACACACCATGGTATTAGAAATGTTAAAATGGAAAAAAAAAAGTGTATATTAAAACTAAGAACTTCACACCATCCCACAAAGTAAATATACAATCTAAATAAAAACAGTATGTTTGCTATGTAAATTCAATTTAAAGACAATTTTTCTTGTCTTGTATTCCAACCACATTTTTGCTTTTAGAAAGAAATCTTGGAACATCTGCTGCAATATTATCTTAACGAGATAGTGCCCAAATGATGCTGCGTAACAAATAATCTCAAAGCTCAGCAGCTTACAGAACATACATTTGTTCTCTGATTCACAACTCTGCAGGCTGACTTGCAGTTCAGCTGAACCGGAATGGACTCATCTGGTTGCCTTTGCTTCAGTTTGCAGGCTGTATTCATGTCTGTTATATTTGTGCTTATTCCGGGGCCCAGGCTGAAGGGGCAGCTCTGTCTGCAGCATGTTCTTCTTGAGGCAGATTACCAAAGACAACAGCCAAGCCAAAGTGTACGAGCTCATTCAAGACCTGTTTATGTCATCATGTTCCCTAGCATTCCATTGGCTGCAGAAAATCATGTGGCCAAGACTAGCATCAATGGGTCAGGGAAACAAAACTTACCCAAGAAAGGGAAAGAAATAAAAATTTGCTGAACAATAATCCTATCACACAGAAAAGTGGCGTTTGAAAATGAGACTTAAAAAGTTGTTAAATAGAGATTTTTTTTCCCCCCAGTTATTTTTTAGCTCACTCTTGAGTTAACCCAGGCAACATCACTTCTTCTACATATCCAATTTTTGTCCAGGGATTCTTCCCTTCCCCTCTTTCCATCCGTAATATCTAGGTAGGGTGCCACTTTTGTCCTAAGAGTGACACACATGATCCAAAGGGCAGGTTACATTTTCTTTGTCACTGTGGTTAGTGTGTCTTAGGACAAGACTGATAACGCCTTTTTCTTCAGCCATTTACAAAGCTACCTCTGCTGCTGCACTTGTGAGTTTTGTCAATCAATTAATGTCTATGCTTGATACCTCATATTTAGGAACTTAATCACAGATAGGATCTTCACTGACACAGAAATCATTAGCAAGAGTATAGTACAGCAAGTAATAGACCATAAAATATGAAAATACTAACTTGAGAAGGTAGAGTGGAAGGTATTGAGAACTTCTTATTCACAGCTTAGAAGTTGGTGATTCAAGTTATTTGGTAGTGAAGTCATATCTTAAGATGCTATTTCTTAGACCTTAGATCATATACTTATAGACACTACTGTTTTAGGGAATTTAGTGGGAGAAATTCAGGATATTGGAACATGTGAACCACCTTTTGTGGTCTTTTAATTGAAACAATAAAGATGCCACCAGAATTAGACAACATATGTTGAAACTTGCACATCTGAAATCAGAGAGAAAGGAAAGTACAATTTTGCTAACAGGTGCCCCTCTGCATGAATCCTTTAGAATAAAGAAGTTAATAATTGGGTAATCTGGATTTTTTTCAGGGTTGGAAAAGTTTATTCTCTACCTCTCTCAAAAGTTAGTGCAAACCCAATCAAGAAGGTAGGGACCTTATCAGAAGATAACATTAGGATACAGGGCTAAGGTTTTCAGATCATAGCCAAGGACCTCCTGGTCTCTATATGACAAAGAGGATGATTACCCACATGGGTAAGGTGAGCCTGGTTGCTGCCTGAGTGCAGTTTTCTTACCTCAAATATTGTTTCAAATTGCTCTGGACAGTGCAAAGATGAAGGTCAATTAAAGGGAGGACTTCAGGAATGGCCAGAACACCAATCCTGTTACTGAAAAACAGAAATTCTCAGGCTAGATTCCAATTTCAAGGATCACGACTCAGAAAGATATCTGCCTTTGGATACCAGCCTATGGAGTTCAGTATTTGGAACTAGGTAAAAACTAAAACTTTTCTAAAGAAGAAGCCAGACTATTCATAGGAGGAATAGTCTATGGATGTTCAGGCTCTAAGAAAACCTTTAGGACTGAGAAATGTCAACAGCATGAAAGCTGATAATGGGGGCACTTTTGACAATGCCATGCTAAGATATGGCCACAGAAGACAATAGATCAGGAATATTCCACCAAGAGCAGGAAAGTTGGCCATAAAGGCAGAGGATGGGAGCCATTCTCTCAGAGGTAAGCATAGGAACAGCTTCATGAGCCGAGCAAGGAACTAAGCTGGAACAGAAAGTCCTTACTATTCCTGTCCTGCTATATATTCATTCATGAATTCAGTAAATATTGTATACCTGTTGTGTTCCAGACAATGCAGAAATACACAAGTAAACAAAACAGAAGTTAATGCATGCATTGAAACAATGACTATTAATGTTTCCCATCCCACCCTGTTTGCTTTGGTTCTCTCTCCACTATTGTATATTGGGTGTGTTAGGTTGGGTGCCTGGTTGGGAGAACTGCACATCACCCAGTAACCCTAAACCTGAAGTGGGGGTGAAGCTATCAAATGAGAGTTCACGTTCTCTTTGTGGAGTTTGAGTTTGTCATACACAGATGTGGATATGTGTGTGTGTATAAATATATTCTTGCTCTCTACATATACATATATGTGTGTGCGTGTGCACTAAAATTCTATATGAATATTTGGTAGCGAAGAGGCAAATTATAGTGGATGTTTGCTATTTGTTTCTCTATAATCTGTTTCCTCTTCTTTCAGTAACAGACCTAATATTTCGTCTGGGGAATACTCCTATTCATACCTCTCAGCCCACAGAGACTGGCTGTTGGTCCCCCTGTAGCCCTAGGTTGGAGTGTGTGGCCCAGGTCTAAGCCAATCAGTGTATTTCATGCTGATTGTAGTGGTTGACTGATGAGTTTGAACAGAGAAAGTCCAGTTAAAGTGAATCTCAAGATTTTGACGTCAGGAAAGACTCTCATTCTCTCACTAGTTACTACTGGATTTGAACTTAGCATTCTGTAGCCCATGAGCTTTTGACAACTTGTGATGATGACAGAGGAGTCTTTATGAGAATAGAGCTAATATAGATGAAAAGAGGTAAACTGAATCCTAATAACATCATGTGGGGCATGGCATCCTATTATAACTGATGCTAGGTCTATCCTTGAACAGTTCTGTTATTGAACCAATAAGCTGCTATTTTCATAACATTCCACTATTTAGTGTTTGATTTTTCAATCACTTAAAAGTAATGTGTGCACATGTGTTTGTGTATTTAGAAAGGACGAAGACATGGCACTGGCATTGAGTTTCAGGCTGCATAGGTTTTGACATTTATTATTATTAATTTGTTTGTATCACAGATATTATGCTCTTAAAATATCCATATATGAAGCCATTGGCAAAGCCATATGGAACCTGGAATAGTTACAGAATTTAAAGCATGTGATTAGCCAAAACTAAGAGTGCAATAAGGCAGAAGCTATTGGTTCAAGTAAATAATGAGTCATAAAAGACACTGTAGATAAAAGAAAGCCGCAACTGAATTGTTAGGTAATATTCTTGGCTGAGAAAGCCTGGGAATATCTAACACAACAATAAGCTGTAATTCAAAAGACCCAATGAGGGACATAAAGAGTTCCTCAATCATACGATAGAGGTTTCTCTTGCTCTGTGGTTGAGAAGCATTAGTTCCACATAGGAGATGACATTAGAAAAAAAACATGGCTATCAACTATCTAGTAAGTTTTCTTTGTATATTTGACTCTTATAATAATTACAAAATTACCTTCCAATATTTTCTAAATATATTTTTTAACTATTTAGCTCCTTTTAGAGGAAGGAGCAGATCTTGGTTTTATTAGGCATCTTGCCCATGGTATCTACTATACATTAGCTGGGAGTAGGTAGGTTACTCTTACAAAAATATTTTCCCCAAATGTAGAAGCTCAGAGAACAAGATGTTTATTTTTCTATAAAATTTCAAGATGAACAGTCAAGGTTGATGGGATCCAAGCAGCCACCCAGATCCCTTTCATCTTGTGACCATGTCATCCTTCAGGGCCTTGCCATCATCTGCATGACAGAGTCCACATTATGGCCATGCCCAGGCTTCAGCCTGAAGGAGGGTGGAAGAAGCCTGTTGTCTCAATCAGTTCAAGCTACTATAATGAAATACCATAGACTGAGTAGCTCACACAACAAATATTTGTTTCTCACAGTACTGGAGGCTGGGAAGTCCAAGATCAAGATGTTGGCAGATTTGGCCTTTTATGAGGGACTTCTTTTTGATAGCAGATGCCACCTTCTCACTGCATTCTCACATGGTAGAGAGAAGAAACTCTAGCATCTCTTCCTTTTCTTGTAAGGGCACTAATCTTATCACATATGCTCCACCATCATGACCTCATATAAACTTAATTACATCTCAAAGACCTCCCCTACTAATACCATCATATTGGGGATTGATACTCCAACATATAAATTTTGGCTGGTCACAAACATGCCATCCATAACACCTGTCCACATTCTTGAAGGTCTAGGTGTAGGAGAGCAGGCACTTTCCACTGGAGAAAACCCAGGCAGACGGTCTTTCCAAGGGGAGGTAGGAAATGTTGCCTAGTTATGAGCCTAGAGGCAGGCGAATAAAATTGAATGAAAAATAGCCTGTACCACACTCTCACACTAACACCAGCACTCACAATAATCTTGAGTAACAAGACAAAAAATACAGAAGCTCTATTGGTCTCGTCAAGCCTATGATTAAAAGAGGAGATACAAATTAGCATGGGAATAATTTATTTGTTTTAGAGACATTTCCGTTTCTCAGACTTTATTACTATTCTCCAGGGTGAAATATAATAGAGCCCTACTTAATGAGATAGGAATTCTGGAAGGTGATGATTAAAATAAAAGGATGGAACAAAGAAGGAGAGGAAAAAGAATGTCCTCCTTGGAGCCCATCCTGGCTTTAAAAGTCTTTGTTTATACCTGAAATTCCATTCTTAGTGGTTCATTCCTTGGTATGAAAATACCCAAACAGTAGAGTCCCCTAGAGTCTAAATTCCACAGGGTAAGGTAATGCTTTCAGTCTCTTATTGTCATTGTTTCATACAAATATGCTTACATCATTGTCAGAAAGGTGTGGTGTCTGGGCGACTCTGAGCAGATGAAAAAGTCCCCTCCAAAGTGGCAATGAGAGAAAAAAATGCCCCACACACCCTGGTTTATTTCACAGAAGTGGAGAGCTGGCTGCCTAACTGTTGGGGATTTTCCCCAGTTTCCAAGTTCCCCTCTCCTCATTCTAAGTGTTCTTCTTAGATGAGCTCATTGAATTACGTCTTTAACCACCCTTTAGCTACAAATAACTCACACATTTATTTCTGTAGCCCTCTGTAGGCCTCTCCTCAAGCTCTGCACCCATTTGCCCAAGGCCTAGTAGACAACTCCACCTGGATGTCCCATGGGCATTTCTAACTCAGCCTAAGCCTCTACTTGTCTTTCCTTGAAATAAGCTTCCTCCTGTATCTCTGAATTATTTGTAGGTGCTGTCATCCATGCAGTCATTCCAGCCAGACACCAGGGAGTTACCTTTGAATCCCTCATCTCTGCCATTTCCCATTTAATCACTCAAAAAGTCTATTCATTTTACCTCCTAAATAACCCCATCCCTGGGGGGGTCTTCATTTAGTTTTCATGATCTCTTACCCAGAAATGTTGTAATAACTGATTGACAAGTCTCCTTGTCCTTCAAGGACAGTTTGCTCCTTCTCCACTGCTTCCCACCCCAATACATTTTAAGATTGTTGCTAGAAGCATCTGTCTGACCTTCTCACTCCATCATATAAAAACTTTCAATGACTCCTAGTTACCTAGCTAACAAAGTCCTATACCTCCAGAATGTAGTCAGGCCCTCCACAATCTGGCTTGCTTCTGATTCTCTGATATTTTCTCCTAAAGCTTCTCTACCAACCCCTTTCTTTCTAGCATTGCTTCTAATCCCTGGACACTCTTCCTGATCCAATGTTGTGCTCACCCTTTTCTCTTCCACCATAGTTTTTCTCATGGTATTGACTACTTATCCCCTTTTACTCAGCCTAGGGGTATCCTCTCTGGGGTATCTTGGTTTGACTACCTTTTCCCCCCTTCTCTACTTGGTGAAGGGACCTTCCATGGACTCCCACAATACCCTGAACATTCCAGAATTCATCCACTTATCACCATCTTGAAATCATTTATATTTCTGGCTCACTTCTTAGACTGTCATTTTCTCAGGGGAAGGAACCTTGTCTTGGGCCCTCTTGTTTCCTAAGTGCCTAAATCTTGTGTGTATGATATCCATGACAAATATTTCTTCCCTTGATTTGGCCTCATTTGTGAGGAAAGTATGCCATATGCAGGAAAGATGATAACTGTGAATGAGATTAACAAGAATGTCACTAGAAGCCCTGGAAAGTTCAATAATTGCTATCATCTGACCTCGACTTGCTGACATTGCCAAAAAGAAAGGGCTAAGAGAGAGAGAGGGACTTCTCCAGGCATGACTGAAGGGTGCACTCCCAAGTCAGCCTGTCTGGAAGCCAGGCAGTCTGGCTTCTTCCTGTCTGCATGTAGTTATGTCGGATCCTCAGACATGAACAGTGCTTTGGTTTTGTTACTGTTGGTTGGTTGGTTTGCTTTGTTTCTTCTTTCTCTTCTATTATTCTTGGCCTAACTCTGTAAGAAAATTATCATACCAAATTGTTGATTGGCAAATCTTGTATTTGTCAATTTGTCTATGTGTCCCTGGATCACCAGATGGAAGGGATGGGGGGGCTATCTTTAGATGTTATCAGGGAGAGAAGGAGTAGTGTTTTGGATGGTAATTAAATTGCAGTCCTTTTGCTGTGATTAACACTCCTGCTCCATGCTTACTCTAAGGAAGGAGCCCAAGCTGGAAGTGGACAGGTTGGTGTTGATCCCTGAGGGCAACTGTTCCTGGGTTGGGTGACATTAGGCCCACCCTCTGTGCTCAGGTTGGATATTATTGGCACCTTCCTGCATTTGCCAGTGCTCTGGAGATGGAGATAGAAATGTGTTAACATACATAGGAAATATTAATATAAGAATCACTTTAGAAGGTGCTGGCAAAGTGAAAATTTCATTTTTAATTTATTTTATTTCATTTTTTTACAAGAGAAGATATTGTTAGGAAGAGTGATGAGTAAATTTGTACAAGGACTATAGAGACCTTCTAAAAACAAGGAGGCACATTCCTTTGTGTTTTCAAATTTTGAAGTTGCTGCAATCTGTCAGCATGGAAAAGTTCTAATGAAAGGGAATTGCAAAGACTCTGAAATATTAAATCTCCAAAGAGCTACAGAGAGACAGTGAGGTGCACCCTCATACTGAGGTGGCTTGTCAAATTGAACAGTGGTTCTGAGGCTATGAAGGGGCTCAGACCAGCCCCTGAGAAGGTTCCTGTCCTAGGGGAGAGCAGACAGCATTGGGAGACCATGCTGAGTATAGGCTGGAACACTCCTCACCTAGAAGATTTCTGGTTTGAGAAAATTCACAGGCCCCTAATCTGCCTTCTCCATGGTACAAGTACTGATTGATGAAGGTTCTTCTTGAGTTCCCCCAACTTCTTCTCTAGGTCTACAGTTTTCTCTGGTCCATCATCATTGTCTACATCCTTGGCAAAAATATGGCATTTGGTGTTGCAGATCCCATTCTAAGTTATCTTCTCTGCTTCTGTAAATGAGTCCTTATCACCCTTCTAGTCTTCACTCCTTCAGTGTCAGTCAAGTCATCTTGGAGGCCACAGATCTTGATCTCCCTGAACTCTGAATGGAACCTTTTCCCTGTTGGTGATAAACTTCCTCATTTGGTGATATGGTCTGAATGTTTGTATCCTTCCAAACTTCATGTATTAAGAGGTAGGGCCTTTGGGAGGTGATAAGATCATGAGGGCAGAACCTTCGAATATGGAATTAGTGCCTCTATAAAGGAGACACAGGGGGGTTTCTTTGCCCTTTCTGCCCCGTGAGGTCATATAGAAGGCACTATCTATGAGGAATGGGCCCTCACCATCCAAACACACTGGTGCCTTGAATTTGGACTTCCCAGGCTCTAGAACTGTAAACACTAAATTTCTACAGTTTATATATTACCAAGTCTAAGATATTTTGTTACAGCAGCTGAAACTAAGAAGACATTTGGCTTTTAGTCAAAGTGACCTCACTCTTTCAGTTTTCTATATTAAACTCCAGAGGAAGATCCCCCAGGACTGGTTTGGATGGTTAGCCCATCAGTCATCAGTGTGGGTCCAAGGACCTCAGCTCTTTGTTTCACCTTGGTACCCATTACAGGGTACACTTCATCATGGAGGGTCACCTTCAGGGTTCAAATACATGGCATTGTATAAAATACAGTCCACATGTCCAAGAAAGTTATAATTTAAGGTTTAGATGTTGTGAACAAGGGAAGGAAACATAGACAGTGTCTCTTAATTATTAATTCTGTATCATTAGTACTTCAGTAAGGTCAAAGTGAACTCCCTTCACTCATTGGTTCTAAGATGCTTTCGTGTTGTTATATTGTTATATGTAACTATAGCACATTTATTTTTACTTCTCTTTAATATTCTATTGCAAATATCACAATTTAGTTATCTGTTCTCTGGTCACATGGATATTATGATGCTATAAATATTCTTGTACATGACTCCCTGTGTACTACATGTAAGTTTCTCCAACTCTAGTGTATACACCTGGAACTTTGTGTGGTCTCTGTTTTTAGAGGAAAGAGAGATATAGCAGGCCACAGCTTGCAGAGCTTAAGTAATGATGTCTCTGGGTTATAAGAGGAAGCCCTTAACTTTTCCTTGAAATAATATTAATTTTTCTTAAGCAAATCCTGATTTTCTATTCTTATAAGAGCTTTGTTTAATTACTGACAGTAGCAAAATGCCAACATTCACAATGAGGATAGTTTTCTCATCTTATGAGATAAACCTGTATGGTATTCCCCCATATTAATGCTTGTTTCTGCATGACTCCTTCACTTTGAATTGCTTCAGGGAAAGGAATGAGTTGTGTCTTCTTACTCAATCTTTAATATACCTAATAGAATACAATAACAATGAATTCATCTACCTCATTTATCCACACATGTATTATCTTCCCAGAGATAACTGTTGGGACAAACCAGGGCATTCTTTCAACTTTTTTTTTGTGTGTGTGTATGATATTAGCTCTATTTATTTTAAGTATTACCATTCCATGTTCTACAAAGCCCTCAGACAGAACTCAATAAGTGCACTTATCAGCACAGAACAGTTCTTTTGAGCTTGTGCTTTACACAGGTCTAGAGAACCCCCAATTCAGAGTAGGGAAGAGAAAGTAGCTGGACCAGAGACCAAGATAAAGAAAGCAGACAGCTTCTCATCCCCTGCAAAGTGATATATTCACAATACAACTTTAGTGTTTTGCTTGATGTACAGAATTTATAGCAACTCAACAGAGTTGTGATCAAAAATCACACTCAAGCCCAAAAAATTACATAAAATGTCATTTAAAGTTTCCCATTCCATTGTTCATTCTGCTAATTGAGAACTAACTACTGATACTGACTAAATACTAATATAGTTTGATACTTTATAAACAACACCATCCATGTTACTCAATATTTCAGTAGTAATGGGCATCTTCAGTCTTATTCTTCTTAGCTTATAATGAAAAACATAGAAAAGAGCTCTTGAGGTTTGAGAAAGATTGTCTTTGTATTGGGCTCTTTGTTTGGTATTACTCAGCCAAACATTCACAAAATTTCTTCACTCTGCTCAAGGAGAAATGGTACTAGCTTCATGGACACTAGATAAGAGGATTTCCTAAAATTGCTGCTGGAAACTAGAAGGTTGTTAAAGAGCAAAAGTGAAAACTTTGGATAATGTAACCAGAGAGTCGGCATTGTGTTATGGATTGAATGATTGTGTCCCTCCCAAAATTTATAAGTTGAGCTCTAATTTCCAAGGTGATGGTATTTGGAGATGGGGTCTTTGGGAGTAATTAGACTGGGAGGGCGTCATGAAGGTAGGGCCTGTATGATCAGATTGATGCCTTTATAAGAAAAGACTAGATAGCTTTCTAGTTTTCTCTCTACCACATGAGGATACAGTGAGAAGGCAGCTACCTATAAACCAGAAAGAGGGCCATCGCTATGAACCAAACCATCCAGCACCTTGATCTTGGATTTCCCAACCTCTAGAATTATGATAAATAAATTTCTGTTGTTTAAATTACACCATATATGGTAATTTTTTATGGCATCCCAACCAGACTAATAATACACTTTGGTTTGTTCTCAGTATTTCTATCAAGGCCAAATATTAGTTTGAGCTCAATTCTAAGTAGTGAAGACTGGTTCATTTTATAGGGCTCTTGTAAACCTGAATGTCTCTACCATTATATATATATATATATATATATATATATATATATATATATATATACCAAAGCATAATCATTTAGACATTGTCAATGAGAAGATGATATGCAAAGTCTGTACATGAGAGACATATTTTGTGACAGGAAAATACAGCCACAAAAACTATAAAAATGTTATTTAAATACTTGTATATGTAGCATAAGAAATTAACCAATTTCACACAGTCTAATATATATGAAGGAAAATGTAACTGTTTGGTATTTCCTAATGTATCTAATCTTATTCATAAGTGTCTACCCACTTAATAATGGGGAAATAAAGATAAATTGGATTTAAATATTATTATTTTTGGATATCTTAATCTTTGGTAAAAGCTCAGTTGTATGGTATCCTATCTCTCATCTTGCTCTGCATTTGTGTGGTTTACAAACATATATAGCATTGGGTGGTGGGAGAAAAGGGGTTCGAATCATATGATATCCTCTGTATCTTTTCTGAGGTCTTTTCTGTGAAGGACTGAATTCTTGCATTGATGAATGCTACAGTAAAAAACCAGAACCAGAACCAGAACCAGAACCAGACCTGTTCTGGTCCTAGGTTAAAAACAATGCATACCAGGAAATATCTCAGACCTGGGAAAAGGTGGAAAATAGGTCACCTACCTTGATTGTTGAGTGACAGCTGGTACTCTCTAACCTTTTAGGATAATATACTAGACCCTTGAATTAAGCCCTGGCCATTTGCTTTTGATCATGATGTCCTGTATACCTGAGCCTGAGCTCACACCTCTTCTAGTCCACCGACCCTCTTTGAAACTCCACATCACCCCACTGAAGTGTGATGTGGAAATTTCTGTGTTCCCTGCATATCATTCATACTTTCTGAGAAGCTAGAATCATTGCCTAAGGCTCATTTGCTTATCTGCCTCCCACCATCACTGCTTTGTGAATGTCTTTATCCTTAGGCTGGCAAGGGGCCATCCATTAAGGTGGTATCTTTTCAGGTTCCATGTGGGGGACATCTGCCTCAACCTGTATGCTAACTTTTTCACTCCGTCTTGTTTTCAAGATACATTTGTGCCACTATATATACACTTAGACTGATACTTCCAATTTATTTTGTTTTAGGTGTTATTCATAATTTTTCTGTAAATATTTAACTGTATTTTTTCTAATAATACTTAAAATTATTCAGAATTTCTATCTTACTCTTGAATATTAAAAGGATATTAGTACACTTTATTTATTGGGTAGTGCCACCCAATCTTGTAATTATCTTTTGGAGTTTTACAAGTAATAATTCAGTTTAGCAGCATATATATTTTGTGTACTTATCTATTTCTTCTGGATTCACTTTTCTTTTTGATTAACTTCATCTTTTAATAGTGCTATAGGTGAGGATCTAAGGGTAGTACATTCATTTAATTTTTATATATCTTTATACACTTTTATTTGTCCTTACACATTAATGACAGTTTAACTAGGTATAAAATTCTAGGTTGATGATTATTTTTCTCAGTATTTTTAAAGATATTATTGCATTATCTTCTGGAATCCATTGTTGCTAATGAGAACTCTAGGGTCAGCCAAATTGTTCCTTGATAAGTAATCTCCTTTTTCTCTATATTACATTTTTAAATTGTTTAATTTTTTCTGAATTTCCCCAAATAAATACCTAGTTGTGGATTTAATTTGATTTACTTTACTCAGTACTCAGATTATACTTCCACCATAAAAATATAGTTATTTTTTCAATTTTGAAAAATATTCTATCAAATATTTCCTTTCCAATATTCACTTCGTTTCTTTTACATGCACTTTTATTAAACATATGTTAGAACCTCCCATCTATTTAGCATATGTCTTAAATAGTCTTTCAGTTAAAAAAATATCTTTATTTCCTTTTCCTTCATTTTTGGGGAATTCCTAAGTACTATTTTACACTTAATTAATTTTCACTTTGATTCTGTCAGATCAGACTTTCTATTAAGTTTCTTTTTATTTCAATGAATATATTTTTTTCATTTTCAAGATTTTTAAATGGTTCTTCTATATTCATCTCTTTGTTTTGTTTCTTTCAGTTCTTGCTTCACATTTTTAATGTAAGACATCCCAAGATTTGTTTCTAATTTTATGCACAAGCAATTTCTTGACTCTATACATTAGCTTCATATATCTTCAGGTATTTCACACTATTGGTAGTCTGTATAATTTTCCAAAAATTGAGATTTTATTCACATACCATAAAAATCACTTTTATAGTGTACAAGTAAGTGATTTTTATTGTATTTACAAAGTTGTGCAACCATCACTGCTTTCAAATTTGAGAACATTTTCATCACCCCCAAAAGAAATTAGCAGTCACTTCATATCCCTGCCATCTTCATTCCTGGTAACCACTAATTTATTTTCTATGTCTATGGATTTGCTTATTCTGGATATTTCATACAAGTAGAACCATATAATATTTGGCCTTTGTGTCTGGTTTCTTTCACTTAAAATAATGCTTTCAAGGTTCATTTCTGTTGAAGCAGGTACTTCATTTGTTTTCATGGCTGAATAATATTCCATTGCATAGATATAACACATTTTGTTAACCTAGTTATCATTTGATAGAAATTTGGTTGGTCCCACTATTTAACTATTATGAATAATGCTGCTATGATCAGTCATGTACAGTTTTTACGTGAACATTGCTTCCAATTCTGTTGGGCATATACCTAAGAGTTGAATTCCTAGGTCATACAGGAATTCTATATTAGTCTTTGAGAAATTCTGAAACTGTTTTCCAAAGTGGCTGTGCCATTTTTTATTCCTTTAAGTAGTGTACATTTCTAGGTCTTTACCAGCATTTGTTATTGTCTTTTCCATTAGAGCCATCCTAATGGGACCAGGCAAGTAATGTCTTCTGTAGTTTTGATGTTTATTTCATTAATGGCCGATAAATGTGTCAAACATTTTTCATGTACTTATTGGTATTTGTGTTTCTTTTGTGGAAAAAATTTTCCTAATGTATTTTGTGCATTTTTAAAATGTGCAATTTGCCTTTTTATTTTTTGTGTTGTAAGAATTATTTATATATTCTGGATATATTTTTCAAAGATATGTGAAGTATTGATATTAATTCATTAGATGTTTGATAGAATTCACCATTGAAGCCAGTTGGGCTGGGGATTTTCTTTGTAAGAGGTTTTTCCTACCAATTTAATGTCTTTACATTTTATAGGCCTATTCAGATTTTCTATTTCTTCTTGATTCAGTTTTGGTAGTTTGTGTCTTTCTATAAATTTTTCCATTTCATCTAGGTAATCTAAAATGTTGGCATACAATTTTTCATAATAGTACTTTAAAATCCTTTTTATTTCTTTATCAGTACTAATGTCCCTCTTTTACTCCTGATTTTAGTAATTTCTCCCTTTTATTCTAGGTCAGTCTGGCTAAGGTTGATTAAATTTGTCGATTTTTCAAAGAACCAACTTTTTGTTTTGTTACTTTTATCTATTATTTTTTATTCTCTAATTCATTTGTTTAGATTCTAATCTTTATTATTTTCTTGTTCTTCTTGCTTTGGGTTTTGTTTGCTCTTATTTTTTAAGTTTCTTATGATGGAAAGTTAGGTTACTGATATGAGATTTTCTTCTTTTTTATTATACATGTTTAGAGCCATAAATTACTCTGTAAGTACTTCTTTATCTATATCTTATATATTTTGATATGTTGTAATTTTTGTTTTCATTTATCTCAAGTTATTTTCTAATTTTCCTTATGATTTTTTTTTGACCTATTGGTTGTTTAAGAGTGTTGTTTTGTTTCCACATATTTAAAATTTTCATAAACTTCATCTAGTACTGATTTCTAATTTAATTACATATGGCATGTCGATTATCTGTATGATTTTTATCCTTTAAAATTTTTGAGATTTCTTTTATGGCCTATATTTTCTATCCTGGAGAATTTCTGTGTGCATGTGAGAATAACATGTATACTGCTGATGTTGGGTAGACTAAATACATACATGTTAAGTATAGTTTATAGTATTATTCAAGTCTTCTATCTCCTTATTGCCTTTTTGTCTAGTTGTTTTAATTACTATTGAAAATATTATATTAAAGTTTCTAGCCTTTATTGTTGAATTGTTTATCTTTTCATTCAGTTTGGTCACTTTTTGTTTCACATATTCTGGGACTCTGATGTTAGCTGCATATGTGGTTATAATTGTTACATATTCTTGATAAATTGACAATATAATCACTATAGAATTTTCTTCTTTGTCTGTAGCAACAAATTTTGCCTTAAAGTCTATTTTTTCTGATATTATTATATCGATTCCAGCTCTCTTTTGGTTGCTATTTGTAGTTTATTTTTTCCATCCTTTTACATTCAGTCTACCTTTGTCTTCAATCTAAGTTTTATGTTGTAGATCATATATAGTTGGATTTTTTTCTTTAAGTCTTGGCTGTTTTATTGTAGTGATTAATCCACTTATATTTATTATAATTGCTGATAAAATACCATTTAAACCTACCATTTTGCTTTTTATTTTTTATATCTTTTGACTTCCTCTCTTCCTCCATTACTGCCTTCTTTTGTTTTAAATATTTTCTAGTGTACCACTTTAATTCCCTTGTCATTTCTTTTATTTATTATTTATTTATTTGTTGTCTCAGTGGTTCCCCTGGGGATTACAACAAACATCTTAATTTATAACAATCTAGTTTGGATCATTACCAACTTAATTTAAATAGTGTATACCAACTCTCCTCCTATATAATTTTATCCTTTTACCCTTCATTTATGTTATTTTTTCATAAAATTAAATCTTTATACATTATATGCCCATCAACATAGACTTAAAATTGTTTCATGTAATTTTCTTTTAAATCAGTTATAAGATAAATAAATAAATAATAAATACATTTTCACTGTCTTCTATGTTTATGTGCTTATGTTTACTATTGCTCTTTGTTTCTTTATGTGGATTTGAGTTATTCCCCAGTGCTCTTTTATTTTAACATAAAGAGCTCTTTTTTGTATGTCTTATAGGGAAAGTTTGCTAGTAAAACATTCTCTTGATTTTAGTTTATCTGAGAAGGTCTTTAGTTCTTTAATTTTAATTCTGAAGAATCCTGCTGGATGTAAAATTAGTGGTTGACAATTGTTTTCTTTTAGTACTTTGATTTTATCATTCCACTGTCTTCTGGCCTCCATAGTTTTGGATGAGAAATCAGCTATTAACAGTATTAATGATTCCTTGTATGTGATGAATCACTTCTATATTGCTGCTTTCAAGATTCTCTTTTGGTTTTGTATTTTGACAGTTTGATTATAATGTGTCTTGGTCTGTATCTATTTGAGTTTATCCTACTTAGAACTTGTTGAGCTTCTTGGGTATGTAAATTAATATTTTTTTCATCAAATTTGGAAAGTTTTCAGTCATTAAATCTTCAAATACTTTTCTGTCTTTTTCTTCTTCTCTCCTTTGGAGATTCCTATTATGTATATGTTGGTATGCTTGATGGTGTCTTACAGATCTCTGAGACTATTTATTTTTCTTTATTGACTTTTCTTTCTGTTTCTCAGACTAGATAATCTCAATTAACCTATTTTCAAGCTTGCTAATTCTTCCTTCTGATAGGTCTAATCTGCCATTATCCCTTTCTAGTAATTTTTAAATTTCAGTTACTATACTTTTCAACTCCAGAACTTCTATTTGGCTCTTTTTTTCATAATTTCTATTTCTATTGACTTTCTCTAATTGATGATATATCACTATCTTAATCTTTTAGTTCTTTAGAAATGGTTTTCTATAGTTGTTGGAATATATTTAAATTATCTGATTTAAAGTCTTTTTCTGTTAAGTCTAATGTCTAGGCTTCCTCAAGTAGAGGTTCTATTGACTGCTTTTGTTTTGTGTATGGGCCATTCTTTCTTGTTTCTTTGTATGACTCATAATTTTTGTTGAAAACTAGACATTTAAAATAATATAATGTAGCAACTCCGGAAATCAGATTTTGTTCCCTTCCCAGAATTTGTTATTATTGCTGTTGTTTGTTTCATGACTTTCCTGAATTAATTACATAAATTCTATATCCTTCATCATGTATGGCCACTAAAGTCTCTACTCGATTAGCTTAGAAGTCCACTAATTATTGGAAATGGATTGCCTTAAATGCTTATTTCCGGTCTTTGCCAAGGGGCTCTCTATATGTGCTAAGTCATGTCTTCAATGCTTACGAAGGCAGTTTACAACTTTGCCTTAGCCTTCACTTGTGTGTGCAGAACCTCAAGTTCAGTCATCGGTTTCATAGTCTCCTTCTTAAAGAATAGTAGCAGTAATGCCTGAGCTTTTATCCTATCTAGTATGCGACATGACATCTTCTACTCCTTTAGCCAGTGAAACCTCCATTGTCATGTGAGAAAAGAAATAATTAATGCTCTCATATTCTATGTTTGCTAAAACAAAAGGCATATCCTTTAGCTTGTATGCTTCTACAAAGAAACCCCCTGGATGTCTTGGAGTTTCTCTTCATGTTCTATAATATTGCATAAGTAACTCATGTCAAATGGAACATTGTTTTTATAGTTTAGTTCTTGATTTGTTATGGTCATGCCATCCTTTCTCTGCATAAAACTACACACATAGCTATATCTTTTAAGAAATTGCTACTCATCATTATGTGCCAAGGTAGTTGCAAGATAGATCACTAAAGCAACTTTTAATGGGTGACTTTCTTCATCATTCTATGATTCATATCACTTGTACTGAAATGTAACCCACAAGCAGATTTGCTGTCAACTCTGGCAGTAACCCTGCTCCCCCAGCAACCTTTGATGCCACATTGCCCAATTGCCAGTGATGACTATTAGATTCTGAGCCCTTTGTGAAGTAAAAATAAACAACTACCCACAAAAGGTCATAGCACCTCATTTGCACTCTCTGATTCAAAAGTTACTGCTCATAGTGAAACAATGAAAATTGTTTCTCTGCCATTTCTTTGGAAGTTGAGACTTACAATATATAGATCTTGTGTTTATGCCAATCTTTTGTTCCTTCACAAGTTTATTTTTATATCAGTCATGGTACATACATGACATCAGTCTTTGCAAAGGAGAGTCCCATAAATACCATTACAAGCATTCTCCAGTTTGCTTCCAGGTCCAAACAATATTTTTGAAACCAGACAAGATTCTGCACAATGCACAAGCACTTCAGATACTACTTTCAAATGCCTTATAGATCTAAAGATGTTGGAAATTCAGAAGTATTCACTTTAATGGCACTAGAAATATATTTTTTCAAGAGAAATATTACAAATATATGGCACATCAACTTGGATACATTTGAAAAGTATCTTTTTCTATTTGTTGTTCTAATCTTTCTCCTGTCTCTAGATATATTTCCCATTTTTATAAAAATCTTCAAAATTATATGTCATTTTTGTTTCTTTCAATATATCCTAGCATACCAGCACATTATTTCTCTCCCAGAATTTTAATGCATCACCCCACAAATATGTATACATGTTTCAGTATGTGCTCAACAGCAATTACACACTTATATCACTGGTGGTATGAGAACTCACCTGCATAGGCAAATTTGAAAAGTATCAATTTACCACAAGGGTTTTTCAGGTTGAGTGTTTATTCTTAAAATATTGGAAAACTCTCTTTAGAAGGGAACTGAATATCATGCACATACACATGCACATGATACTAGAAAACAACACTATCAGGTTCACTGTAACTGAAATTGAATCCTCCCTCACCCCCAACTCACACAAAGCGACCCCTGATATCAGGTCACTTTAAATAACATAGTAGATTCAAAATATTTAGAAATACTTTAAGAATCTTTAATGCTTTCAAATTGGAGTAAAATTTATGAAATTCAATTTAATTGTCCTTTAGAGGCTGAACTGAAGGCTCTGGTCACAGATGGGATCACACACAGTACCCTCTCCCTGCCCTCCCAGGAAGGTGAAAGAGTGGGACCAAAGGCTCCTCTCACTGAAGCAGTGAGAAAGTAAGAGTCTTTGGTCACACTTAGTCACCTCCAGAACTCTGTCATCTATCTCTTGTTCCTCTTACCAATCACCTCCCTCCCTGGCCTTGGCTTCAGCTAGGATGGATTTCATCTCATACTTTTTATTGTTGAAGAGGGAGAAGAGGACTCAGAAAACCCTAGCTCTTCTGCATTTGCTTCAAATGCAATCAAAGTCTAAGATAGAAGGAAGGTAGGGTACTTGCTCAAGTGGACAGTTGATATCTCTGGATCCTTCAGATTGAGTGATATTCAGTTCAATAGACTGTGCTCATCAAGAACACCCAGCCTCCACTAGGTGGATTCTCTCAAAGACAAAACAGACACACACACACACACACACACACACACACACACACACACACACACAGTCAAAAACTCAGAAAAATAGTAAGTTTTGCCTGGATAGGCAGTACATTTTCATTACTAGTGAGAAGTTCTAAGATGAAAATCCATCCGTATCATGAAAATAGTATGCAATTCAATGGGAAAAGGGTGGGTGATTTGGCTCTTCCTGGGTTGATCAGACAATGGCACAAGTTTGACTTTTGATAAGGAACACTGCTGAGTTCAATGTTCTTGTTAGATATAAGTGTCATGGATCAGCTTCTGGAAATTTTTCTACCCTAATCTGCTCAGCGTGTTTATTTTCAAATCTGCATATTGCTCTTTTACCCAGGTTTCCAGGAAGATCATCTGGAGTTGAGTTTATTTCCAGCTCCCCCCTCCCTTGTAATAATGGCCAAGAAGAAGCTGACTAAACCAAAGGGATTGTATTTTAAACATCAACTGCACCTTTTTCTGGGAATTCTACATAAATGAAGAAACATTATTTTGCTACCCTAACTCTGTGCTTTCACAAGTTTTCTCTTCCAAGTTATACTATTTCAAAATTTGCCTAATTATTAATTATTTGAATGATTCCCACATGTTGGTATTATGCTTATTTTTTAAAGAATTTTGTGGGGTTTTTTTTTATATCCAGAAGCAAGAGACATTTTTGGTAGATGTAAATGTATTGTGGGCTGCCTAAGCTTAGCTGTCACTAAGCTCCTTGGCCCACTGACCAACAACGTGTCCCATCCCAATTCAGCTTGCCAATGAGATGGAGACAGATATTCTTCATTGATTTTTGCTATTCCCAATTTTTACTCTTCCCAGTGCCACTAATGCATCATCTACTTGGACATTAGACTACAATTAGACAGCTTTTTAACATCTATTTATTATCTACCTTTAGGAATGAAAATAATTGTCTCTGTAACCTGAACATCAGGATATTCTTTCATGCCTTACCTGGAGTCAATTTGTGCTGGGAAGAATGCTTTTGCGTTTCTCTTAAGAGACCTGTGTTAAATTAAATGGAATACTCCTTCCCAAATTTATTTGCATATAAAATTTAATAATGCTAAATGGAATTCTATGGGATAAATATGGGGAAATATTACTTACATATATCAGTATCCTAGTATGATTCATTCTGGTTACATATAATCAGTGTGTATTCATGCTATGCATTCTTTCTGGTGGGGGTATGCATCTTAATCTTCTAGAAATAATTGCAAATCATCAAGATAGAAGTTAAGAATAAGATAGGTCAAACACAGCAATGTGTTATGCTCTTCGATATTTTGATATTTTGAAAAGATGTCAAATGCAGGTTTAGGCTGTACATTTGCATGACACTGGCTTATTCATCCTTTCTGATCAGGACCATCATCAGGAGGGAGACCCTTGACTTGCAGAAAGCAATTGTTTTTTCTTCACATTAACCCTTGAAGTGATTTCTCCCAGCCCACTGAATGCCTGATCCAGCAAGTAGTATTTCGGAGTTTCAGAAAGGCTTTCATATCGTACGTAGTATTTCTTCCTGTTGTGAAGATACTGAAATGTCTTATTAACCTCTTGTGAGAAAAACTTCTCTATTCATTTCCTATTGATGAATCACCCATAAATTGAAACAAATTTTTCTTGCTAAATTTATATAAACTTGGATTTTGCCTGTCTAGTTCTTGGTTGGGAAGGTCTTTCTTGGGAAGAAAGAAAGCCTCATTTAGGTCAAAGAGAGAGTATATAAGGGGAAATTGAAAGGAACTTGCTAAAATTAAAAATTTTTTTAAACATTTCATTTGCATCCTAAAGATAGAAATGCACCCAATCTTTGTGGGGATGTTAGGTTGACTGTGTTGATCAGTAAGAGGGTAATCTCTGAGACCCACATTCTGGAGAGAGTTTCAGGAACTCACAGTTCATGCAAGTGCCTCAAATGTCATAGCCACTTGGTTCCCTGTGGGTAGGACTTGGTCACATAACTTCATAAAGCTCATATTGTGAAAAACAGTCAGTGGTATGTAGCACCCAGTGAGGATGCTTTGCCCTGCAGAGCTGTTCCAATCTCAGTCTGTGCAACTCCATGGGAAGGAGTCCAGCTAGGTGGACCCTAAGTAAATACTCTTCTCTGTTTGCACAAGGTGTATATTCTATTCTTTATGTCCTGAGAATAACTTCCTATGACAAGTTGTGTCTGCATTCACCCCCAGACCCTAACTCTTTGGAGGGTGGGAGGAGAGTAACAGCTACTTACCTATGACTTGGTCATGGCAGATTCATATGTCGTGGTACAGATTATCTGGTCTAGGACAATTGATCTGTTTCAACTACCTCATCATACCACTGGCTTTCCACTGAAAAGGCAATTTAAACCATCTGTTACACAACCTTAACAAAAGATTTGTCTGAAGTTTAAGCCCTCCGTTCATGCCTCCACTCAAGCTGAACTGACAGAAGCTTCATACTTGGGCCTACAAATTGCCTGAACTAGATTGTATTTTCATGCTATGCCTTTGAGTTTAAGCGATACTCTGTCCTTGCTTGTAGAACTACAGTTGCATTCATAGCGTATGACATCACTCAGTGCTTTCCAGGTGAGGCCCTACCAGCGTGATTTCCTTGAGAAATTAGTACAAGAAAAATACTTCCCCTGAGGAACTAGTATGTTTCTTCTCATCTAATAAGAACTATACAACTGACCAGACCTTCCCTCTTTTTCTTTGGCCGCCAGTGAGCTAAGAGCCAGATTTAACTATGTTTGCAAGGATGTAAACCCAAATGGCTTGTGTATTTCCACCCTTCTATCACTCTCCCTACTGTCCTTTCTTCATTAATTCATTTGTTTTAGTCTTACCCTCATTAATTATTTTGAGAAAGGAGGCAGATTTATAAATTAACAATAATAAAAATAATAAAAAGAAAAAGATAAACTGATAGTTTTAAAAATAAGTATTGTGTTTTACTTTAGCATGATTATTGGCCATTTTTTAATGACAGTTCTATGAATCCATATTAATAGAGTTGCATGTGGGGTTTTTTTTTAAAATGGTATATATTTATGCTAAAACAAATGAAACAAAGTAAAAAATACTTTTGTCTTTTGGCTAATTTAAGTTTCAGAAATTTGGCAATTCTGCTTATGACAAAGCAAATCATTTTGAAAACAAAACAAAACAAAATAAAATCATATAGAACTAAACAAGCCATGCAGCTACTATCAGAGAATAACTCATTTTGAAATGGAAAATGAGAAATTTAAGTTATTTACATTAGCTGCACCTCATGAATTTGCAGATACCATGACTGAAAGAAGACTGTTCATTGAAAATCCCCCCAAAATTATAATAATTCAGTCATGGTAGTAGCCTAGTTTCAAATATCACAGGCAGGCTTTTTAGTTTTTTTTCCCCCATTGACACTCCCTTCTTTTCTGTACCAGCAATTTCTTTCCCAGAAACCTTTTAAAAGAATAAAATAAAAAGACAGAGAATAGAGATCAGGGGTCTATTTCCATAGGACATCGAGGTTAATAAGAAGTGGGCACTGTTAGTAAGGCAAAGGTTTGTTTATTACGTGCATTTGAATTTTAAAATACTTAAAGCTACTTCCAAGAACAAACGGGATCCTGTAGAGTTGACAGAGCCTTTACTGGTAGTGAAACTAAATGGGACAACTACTTGAGATCCAGGGTTCTTGGGGATAGGAAGCAGGACACAGATTATGAAGGGAGAAAAGCCTCCTGAAAGGGATTCTGCATTGATGGAAAATTTGCAAACAAACTAGTGAAGCAACCAAGCTGTTTTGCATCAGCCTCTGGACATGCATTACTGACCATATGAAAGCAATATTTTCTTTCTGGTAATGGATTGCCCTCTTTTGCCATTTCAGGAGTTAAAGACTTTATCAAGGGGTGATTAACATCTTGACTTAAAGACAGAGGAATAGACTACCACGTTGGAAAACGATTCATTGTTTGATTGGAAGAGATTCTGAAAGAAACGATGAAGAAGAAACATGTGTAACTGTTCTCGAGGTTGTTTCAACCAGTCCAGAGATATGGAACTTAGCTCTGTGTCCGTTATCCAGAAGGATGTGCTTGTGGATCCATCAGAATTCATCTTTCTTCCCTTCTTATATCTTCTGGAAAATTCGATGCTTACTATCATGATACCCTGGACGTTTCTACACTCATCCTTCTCTGAGCTCAATGTCTGTAAAACACAACTTAAGTATTACTCAGATGATCTGTTTGACTACTCAAGTGGGTGAGAACCGACTCACCCTGTGCTCTCTCTCTCATTAACACAGAGTCTTGTACTGCCCAATAGCCCCTGCTTCTGTACCGGCCAGAGCACTATCTCATCAGCTCGGAAAAGGTGCCTCCAACTCACAAAGGCAGTGATGTTATCCTTGTCATAGTTGGAAAAGAGCAAGTTGAGATTGGATCACGAAGTATTATTATAAGTCACCAAGTTCATGTGTAAGTAATGAGAGAATCACAGAATCTCCATTTAATGAGTAAGACAAGTACTGAATCTCCCAGAATAGAGTACATTTCATAGGAAACTGATAACCAGATCCTTCCACACCCAAGCAATTAAATAAAATAGCCTCTTTCCTGCTTCTTAATCTCACACACCCTTAGCCTCAATCAACTATCAAGTTGAAGAGGTACTTGATAAATTCCGGTGACGTAGCTTTGAATGTCCTTTCCCAAATTGTGGGAATTTCTGAAAACAAAACACAGCGATTTTTCATATGGAAATAGATGCAATAACTTCAAAAACCCACTTCTACTATGTCTTCCCTGACACAGAATCTAAGACTGAAGTCAATGGATATAGAAAAACTTAACATGATACATATTTATAAACTGTGGAATATAATTTTAATTATAGATGATATTTAACAAATTACTTCATAACCCATCAATTTCTCTTTTCTTCTTTTATGAACCTAAGAAAATTTCCAAATGAAAAACACACTCATTCTATGAACAATGAACATGATGAGGTTTGGAACAAATTCTTCTTTATGTTCACATCTTTCCATCTTATTTACATATTTCTATAAAACTAGAAAAGAATAAAATGGTATGAGACAATCTCGATATATCTGAAATATTTATGAGACAAACCCTTTTACAACAAATAATTTACAACACCCATGGAGTAGATCACAAACCAAACCGTCCACTTCATCTGCCCATGACATTGGGTTGAACAATAAAACCACATTTGCTGAGCCAGCTGTGAGGAGAACGGCTGCAAGCTCAGCTTTATTTTGTTGCAGGGCTCAACTCAAACCTGGTGCGGACACAGCAAACCATGACCAGTTGATCATGCTACCTCCCCATTTATAATGCAGTCAGTGGTTCTAGCTCTGGGGACGTGGGGCACTGATCCAGCACAGTGTTCACACTTCCCTAGTGTCCAACCTGGGGTGCAGCCACCCCAGAAGTTCCTGAAGCCAGAGGAGGCATCAAAAAACAGAACAAGGATCTCCATGACCTACAGGAAAAGAAGTCCTACTGATCACAAGACAAAATGCCTTGGCTGGTTAAGGCTATATGAAGGATACAGGGTTTACTCCTTAGGATCCAAGATGGAGCACCCAAAGCAGGGGCACAGGAGAGTTCTCTGAAGCAAAGCCTCAAGTACCAAGATCCATCTGTGGAGGGCTGTGGTAGACCTGCTACAGGGTGTGGGCCGACTCTTACTCCAAGTGTTGTTATACCCTAGGAGAATGGAAAGTCCCTTAAGTGAGTGAGTCCCTGTGGTGTGAGTGCCCAAAGGGCCTGCTTATAACCATATAGATTCTGAGCAACCCCCAGGGACCCTGGTCCCATCCAGAAGATCCTGGGTTATACTCTCTTCCTGCCATAGCTGGCCCAGTGAGGACAGCCCAGTGAGGACATCTCAGGGTGCTGTGGGTATCAGGAGGAGAAAGAGCCTTTATGTTGGTCCATATTTTAGAATCGTACCCTAACTGATGCATTTTAAGTGGAAGATACAAACTTGATGTCCAGTTACAGGGCCACATCCTATTGGGTCACACCTATGTCCGATCAAGACTTTTGTTTGTTTTCTACATCTGCTTTGGTTCACTTGAGCTAACATTTATTTCTGTCCTTGAATGTTTTTTTAATATGTTATAGAAAAGGCTTAAAGTATCTATTAGTATGCTCAGTGCCACAGGATAATCTTATAAAGTATATTATCCTGTTATGGTGTTCGTTTTTCCTGCTGGCTTTTGTCCCAATGATGTTGACATTCTCAAGGTGGCAGTAGAAACTGTCCTGTGTCTGGCAGAAATATTTCCAAAGCAACACTCTTTGCAGGTAGAAATCACCCAATTTATTCCTTTCTGGGCAGCAAAATATTGATGGCAATACATTGAGATCACGCCAAGAGGGGGCTGTTAACTAGGAACTTTTCAGAATCAAGAAGATTTATTGAGTATGTTTAAACTCACACAGACTCTGTAGCTTTAACTATATTTTTTATTCTTGCATAGATTTTCTTTTTTGTGTGTGACACTTATAGGACTAGATGTTGATAATATAAATGTAGACAAGAGGTGATTTGTGCCTTCATGTGTTCACAATCAAACAGGAGAGAAAGGTATGAAATAAACAAAAGCAAAGTATAGTAAGTGTTTTGATGACTTTGAATATAATATAGTTGTGACTCGAAGGCAGGAATTCAACTTGAGAGGCAGTTGTAAAACATTTCCCACAGGAGCTCAATCTACCATACCTGACAGGGTGGGGTGGGGGACGTTCCATAAGGAAGGGGCAGGAAATCAAAAGAAATTAGCCTGGAGAGGAGGGGACAACAAGAAAGTTTAGTGAGGCCAGCAGGTGGACCTTACATGCCAGGCCATTTTGTAGGTATTTGAGGGGCACTGAAGCATTTTGAGCGAAGGAATGACATACTCTGACTTATGTTTTTAAAAAAATCATGTGGCAGCACAATTACAGTTGAGCTAAGTTCAAAGACTACTTCAATATCCAGGAAAATGATGCTGAGAACTTGATTCAGGCCAGAGCGATGACATGAGCTGGAAGGGACAAGCACAAGAGACTGAGAAGGGTTGGTGTGGAGGTGAGTTAGTGAGATTGAGGGCTGACTCTCAGGTTTCAGAGGTGAGTTGCAGCACAGTGTAACTCAGAGACATTGAGTGAGAGATCGTTATAATATTCATTAAGACACTAGGCATTCCTTGCACCTCAGATTCTAAAAGTTAGATTCTATGAGTGATCTTCAGTTGTTCTAAGAGAATCATGTCTACTATGGGTGTTTCCATTACTTCTCTTCTTTCAGGTTCTGCGGGCTGTCATCTATACCACACGAAGACCAGGAATCTCACTTCTATTAATATTTGCAACCTGTCCGTATTTCCATAGCAGTTGTTCACTGTCTGTTTCAAGTGCAAGGATTTTGTCACACGCTCTTTTTCTAGCAGTTCTTTTTCATTTGATGTCGTTATTTTGTTACACAGGTAATTCATGTTTACAATATGAAAAAGGAGACCACACAAATAAGGAAATAAATATATAGAACTCATTTATATGCCCATCACCTAGAGAAAGCTCTGGTTAACCATTTTTTGATATAGAATCATCCAAAAATTTTACGCATGTACACCTGTGAAATGTCTATGTGTTTATATAAAAGTAACCTTTCTATCTTCAATATATGTTTCTTTTTACCTGCTTTTATTTTGCCTGCTCTTATTTTATTTGAGTGTCAATATACATCCCACAGTGATTCTAAATGTCTGCACCATAGTCTGTGTATGTCTGCACCACAATTAAGTGTATCAATTTCTCCTTCAGTTAACAGTTAACTTCCTTGTATTTATAAAACAATCCTGCCATAGGTGTCAAGTCCGGAATTTTGTTTTACCCTTCATTCAAGTTGAAAAGTAAACCTGCTACTGTTTCATGGATGTTGGCAGAAGACACAAGACTCCTGGGTCAGACACAAAGGACTTTATTACCTGCAGCCTGACAGGCAGCATGAGCATCAGCATGAGCCTTGTTCCCCTTGCCCCACACTCCACAGGGGTGATTCCCTGGGCACAGAGGGATGCTTTGCACACAGTGGGTTTGCACTGCAACTGAGGAATACTGAGCTAAGGAAATCTATTTCTGCTGTGTAAACAGTAAGCAAGCCTGCTCTTTGTCTCAGTAGGAGACATTACCTCATCCTCCAAGGTTGCTTGCTACAAACATAAGCCTGGGAAAGGGCCTTGGAAAAGAATGGTAAAGATGTTGCATTCTTGGCATATCTAGCAAGAGGGGTAGTAACACAAGATATCCATGAAGGACTACCTCCTAGCAATAAGCATTCTTGCCTATGTATTTCTAAAATATCCTTAGGATAATTTTAAGGGAGTGAAAGGACCAAAGGGTTTGCACTGCTATAGAATTTCTGTCAGTGTTACCAAAATTACTCTCTAGAAACTTGCTTCTGCAGGTTTGCTTTCTCAGTTGTGTTCTGTAAAATGACTATTGCTGTTCACTTACTAGCACAGAAAGCCTTCTCTCATCTGAGTACTCAGGCCCACGTTGGTATTCCCTGCTTTTCCGGAGACATGTTTCATTTGTATTAATATTAACAGGGAGGGTATTTTAGCAAAGCCATTTCCTGATTGGTGTCAAGCTGAAAATAGATTGCTTGTCCCCCGATTGGTGGAGACAGGAATGCTAAGATAAGAAACAACATTGCCTTTCCCGCTCTGTAACAGATCAAATCTTTTCCTACTCATGAGGCCTAGAACCCTGTTTTCTCATTTAGTCTAACACTCTGGACAGGTGGTATGTTCCATGTGTATGCTCATAGGTGAATTTTAATGACATTTCAAGGCAGTCTGAAAAAACAAAGTAATTCCTTGAATTGCTTTTGTCAAATAATAAAATTATTTGACATAAGCCTCATTGAAAACAGATGTGGAAATATGTAGTTCTTACTTTTTTACTGTCCTTTCTTGGGGGATTTTGGCTTATGCCAATCTGAATTTTGATGTTGAAAGTTTCCCCGTCTCTCTTCTCCAGGTGTGTTGTCTTTAATATATAGAAAAGTTTGGTTGGGAGGACCATCAGAGAGCTAATTAAGTAGGAAAGGCTTGTCGCTGGACCAAAGCCTCTCATGGGCTAGGACTCCGGTGTGTCCTGGTAGTAGCTAGAGCCAGTGGGTTTTGGCAGGAAAACTGTTTTCATCACAGACTTTTCCTATAACGTTGGTGTATTCATTTCTTTTTGGTTTCCTCTTCTGTTAAATGAAAATGCAAATATCTGACCCTGACTTCAGATAGAGAATCATCAGTAGTAGCTTTTGGGTTTTATTTATGTGTGTGAGACCCAAGCATATAACCCTGGACGGTATTTTATATTCCCCCCAGCTCCTTTCTGCCTTGTCCCCCCGCAGTGGCTCTCCATCATCCTACCCATGCACTTCCTGACACTGAAAGCAGGTAAGTTGCGATAGGTTACATATTAGCTAATGGCAGTTGCTCACAGTTAGCTACTAATGGGTCACTCGTTGTATTACCTTGAAGGGAATGAGCCCCTTCTTTTGCATAGGGATACTCTGGCTGCTACATTGTCAAGATGGTTTATTTTTGTCCCTCTACCAGGGTCCATAATGCCTAAAGAGCCACCTTTGGAGAAAAATGAATCTATTTTCTTCCTGATCTATGGTACTGTTTGTATTGAGTGCCCTTTGAGTGACATCTACCCTATTGCCAAGCCAGGCAGAATCAGTCATTATTACAGACTCAATGCGTGCCTCCTCTCCCCAATTGAAGTGTTAAACCCATAGCACCAAATGTGACTGTATTTGGAAATGGGGCCTATGAGGAAGTGATAAAGGTTAAATAAGGTCAAAAGTGTCAGGGCATAATATGATAGGGCTGGTACCCTTATAAAATGAGGATGAGACACCAGATCTCTTCCTCTCTGTCTGCCATGTGAAGACAGCTAGAAGGTGGCCATCAGCAAGCCAGGAAAAGAGCGCTCACCAGAAAACAACTCTGCCAGACCTTGATCCAGGACTTATAGCATCTAGAACTGTGAGAAAATAAATTTCTGTTGTTTAAGCCACACAGTCTTTTGTGCTTTGTTATGGTAGCCTGAGCTAATTAATATGATCATGTCCACACTCCAGAAATAGCCATCTATGAATGAGCAGGAGGGAAACCAATCACCTTTAAGATGACATGTTAAGTATACCCAAGAATGGAATTTTACTCTGACTGGTCAGTCCCAAACTAATCCTCTTAAATCTCTCTTGGGAAGACAAAAAATACTAGGCAAATAAAGGGAAGTAGGATTTGTGGGCTCAATTTTTTTGTTCTGAGCCATGCTGAGCAATTTTTCCATTTATCTGAAAATGTATGCAGATCCAAACTATCCAGATATTCATCACACTTTATAGGAAGTACTTGGTGAGTCATCTGCCTTGATGTCTATATTAAAGCTCTCTGAGAGTAGATAAATCTTACTTACCATAGTATCTGTGCATCTGGCATAGGTAATGATCAATAAACCTTTGTAGCATGCTGAATGAATGAATGAATGGAATCTGAAATGATTGTAGTGTCTGGTCAGCTTTACAAATTGTTCTATAATACAAGTCTTCTACTTTTCCAATAACCTTCATTACTCAAGATTTTCTATACATCTCCCTCAAGTAACCTAAAGAAGCCCAACCAGGACACCTTCATCTAGTTGTACACTACACAGGAAGGGAAGATTTGGAAGTAGGCATCTCAAAGATCATCCACCTCACGTGTGCAGTGTGTTCCTCTAGATCTCTGTATGTGGTGACTTCCTTGGACCCCATGTCACGGCTGGAACATTCAAATCGCTTAAGTCAGTTTCATGATGTTCAATTCTACTCATTCTATATACAAAAAGCCACTACTTCCATTTGAAAATATCAGAATACTCAAATCACAGGAGCTTAAACCAATAGTTGTATTTTCTTTTCCATATATGTTATCAGGTCTAAAGGCAGGCTGTCCAGGACTAATGCCTTAAGGCAATGATCCTTTATTTCTGAAGCTTTTTTAAAAAAAATGTTTTCCAGATGGCTGCTTCCCCTCCAAGCATAACATCTGCTTTCCAGTCAGCAAGAAATGGGAAGGGTACATCTTTGCCTTTTTATTTTGGATTCTATAATCCAGCCCAGGGAGTTCTTCCCGTATCTTCCTGGCCAAAACTACATTGTATCACCATCCTTAGAAGCAAGAGAGAGAGAGAAAGGCAAGGAAGAACTGGGTTGAGAATGAGTGTGGAATGAACCAACCTCCATTATCTTCTACATTATGTTAAAAGTAAAGAGAGGAAGATTTCAGAGAATCCCAAACAAGACTTGGAAATATGAGTAGCTTCTGAGAATTTCAGCAACAAGATGCTATGGACATTCCTTGCACAGCCCTGCTGTATCTAAGCTCCATGGAGACCAAGCCTGTGTCACCTAGCTCTGACCCGAATGGCCAAACAAGGATCAGATGTCCCTCTCACACTTTGTGGATCCATCAGGACTAGGGGGTCTGTGAGCTGAGGGTCAGGGTTGAACGTTTCCCACATGGGGTAGAGGGGGGGCCAATGTCCCAATTGATGGCAATTGTCAGAGATGGAGAGTCATTGTGAACCAGAGAGCCATGAGGTGGGTCTGTTTACTCTTGGTGGGAGAGTGAGTGGGTTGCAGGCAGATTCTTCCAATATCACAGTCACCACCTTCTGCCCTCAATAACCTCTAGATGTGGTTTTAAAGACCTTGGAGTACAGAGCTCTGGTCCGAGCATCTGAAACTGTGGATGGTATCCTGGCTCTGGGCTATGACTCTGGGCAAACCATTCCTTAGACCTCTATTGCCTCATCTGTAAAGTAAGAATAAAAATGTCTTTAAAATATTTTTAAGTGAAAAAATAGAACAAACACCCTCTGATAGGACTACAGAATTATAAAAATAGATAGAATGTGTTGCTATGATTTTTATCTTAGAACAGCGCCAAGCTGTGACTCCCTTTCCTAGCTATTGATTGGGTTCACATCACTGAATTTGATCTCGAGAGCACAGGCCATCAATATTTACAAGAAGAATTTTCTTTCTTACAACCCATTCTTTGATTTTTCCAGGCCTTCTGTCATCTGCCACCAGCCATGTTCTCTTTCGTGAGTGGTCGTGGGAGGAGGAGGGCATGTGTCTGCTAGCATGAGGAGCGGTGTTGTGATTCCACGTGTAGTGCCTGCAAACAGAGAAGGCAAAACCCCTGTCTCCCCCTTCTCACTGGAGGCCACACAGAACTCAAAGGGTTAAAGCCACATTCAGATGAGCTTCACACTAAAGTCTCTAACAAGCTGTCCAATGAGACAGTCACTTGACCACACTACTTTCAATGAGGTAATGGTCCCTCATGCACCCTCTTACCCTTGGTAGAAAGTGCATAAAATATAAATAAATGATCAGGTTACAGAATGAACTCTGAATGACCAATTTTGGTTCAAGTAGAGGCCTTCCCCTACCCCGCAGTTCCCTGACGATAAATCTTTCAGCAACAGGCTGATCCCTCTCAGAAAACAGACTGTCTAACAATGTTTTCACCTTCTGCACTTGTCAGGATGGAGTGAGTGTCAGGTGGAGGCCTGAACACACATGCAACCGCAGACAAATGGCCTTGAACGGGTTTCCTCATTCAAGGCCATTTGGCTGACACTCTGGCTGCTGCTGGGAGGACGAGAAAAGGGAACAGGTTGCAATATCAATAATAATAGCAAAGGCAATAGACCATCTGCAAAAGGGAGCTGCCGACCTGACTTCCAGAGTGTATTGGCTACAAGGTTAAAGGGACAGGACAGAGCCCCTACTACTAAAATGAGTGGCAATGTCATTTTCAATTTCTTCATCCTCTTAGTTTTGCCTTGGGGGGTAGATTATTTAAAGTTTGTCATGAGTCCTTGTGAATTCATAAAGCAACTTGTACGTGTGCTACCTCATTTTACCCAAGCCTATCTGTATTCCGTAGGAAAAAGAATATGAAAGACTTAGGGCTTCAATATCTCTCAGGATATTCTTTGGTGAAAAGTTACATGGGGTTTATAGGGGAGAGAGTAGACCCAAGCTTGTGAAGTAGCCACTATGATCAGAAATGGAAACGCTTCTTCCCTTAGGGAAGTTATTATGAACACCTTTTAGAGGAAATCAGAGGGTATAGAAACAAGACAAGGTTATTCTCCTTTGTCTTGTTTCTCTGGTATTTGCTTTTCCCTCAAATTCATGAGGGACGAACTGAATCAAAGTGACCAGGAGCTCCCTACCTGGGCAGATCTCACCTAAATGGCACCACTTCCTGCTCTTGCCTGGAGGCTCCGGTGCTGCCTGGCCGATGATGTCCTTCTGTGATCCAGAGGCTGCCACTTGGCCTATAAGCCTCAGCCTTCTTTGAGCTGAGACTCAGTTTTTTGTGGTCACCATTGGCTCTCTGGCCTGTAACTCCCTTGAGTTATTGACAGGGTCCTGGATAGCCCCTACTGTGTCTTTGTGCGAATTATCAAAAACTCCCTGCCCTTGCCAGCCTAACTGGAAAAGCATCCCTCCCTGGGCTGAGGCCAGGGCGCGTGGCCGGCCCTTGGAGCACAGGCTGGTCCGCAGCCCCTACTTGCATCTCTCCGCCCAGCACTTGGACCCATGCTGTGGCCTGGCTGCTGGTGACACCATTCTTCTTTCTCTTGGCCTCTGGCCAGAGTGGCACAGAAAAGTCAGCTCTGGGAGCAAAGCAGGGAGTGCTTGTTCTCCAGGCTCCTTTGACTCCTGCGTCAGGAGACTACAGTGTCCCGGCACGGACAGCTCGACTCTCACCATGGGGACTCCAGATTCATTCATTCATTAAAATACTTACTGAGCACTTCCGGAGTGCCAGCACATGTAAGGTGCTGGGGATGTCGAGGGGATGCCATGAGAGGAATCCACGACAGATCGGTCTCTGTGCTCATGGGACCCTCAGTCTGAGTGGGGAAACAGGCAAGAACTCATCAGCAGACATAGTAATTGCATGATGTGTGCGTGCTAAGGAAGTTACGACCAGTGTTCTGGGAGACAAAATAACACTGAAGCAGGGAATAAAACTTGGAATGGGGCATTTGTGGCAAGACCAAAAGGATAAGGCCAAGCCAAGGTCAAGAGGATGAGTGGTCCAATCTGAAAAACAAAAACAGCTTAAGTCAAGGCCATGAGACAGAAAAGGACAGACATGGGAAATGAAGGGGGACGAATGTGGTGGGGAGGAAGCTGGAGAAGGAGGGGGCACGAGATGAAGCTATTGAAATGCACACCACACCCAGGACACACTGAGACTTTCAACTGTATTCTTCATGCTTCCAGCAATACAGTGACGTGATTTGGTTTGGATCTGTGAAGATCACTTTGGCTGATAGCTCTGGCTGCTGTAATTTGCTTTATCTGCCTTGCTCAGCCCCAAAATAAGCTCTCCTGGTGGGGGGTAGGTGCAAATTTGATGCATCCTGCACATTTACTGTCCCCATGCCTTTTCCACGATGGCCCTGTGCTTGCGCCTCCACAAAGTACTGAATCCCACCTGTTTGGGGACCTTCCTTGACTTGATTTCCCCCTTAGCATTTCCCACTTTCCAAGCTCCAGGACATCCACAAGCAAACATCCTTGGGACCTCTTCCCACTCATAGGAAAGAAGCGGGATTCTTGTCACTCTTACTCTTTCCCAAGACCCTAAGCTGGCACAAGCCTACCTGTGAACCTGACATATTTTGTGTGTTAATCTAAATACCAGAAATGCTGCTGCAAAATGTTTTACCTTTCTGTAGGTACTGAATACCTGTTTGCCTTTTTCCCCAAGTGCTCTGGCTCTTACCAGCCCACAGAAGGCCACGGCACGGTGGTCTGATGAGCTGATGGGGGCGTGCGTCATCATCGGTGGGACTTCCTGGAAACGCTGCAGCCAAGCAGGCCCTGCAGGGGCCAGACTGCATCTGGTGAAACTTCATTTTCACACAGGTGTTGGTGACATGGTCAAGTCATGTAGAAATGAGAGATTCAGTTGCTTTTTTCCTTGGTGGCCTGTCTATGCAGCTTCTGAGGGGAGGGCTGGGGAAATTTCTATCCCACGACTCTAAGACATTTTAAGAAGGGGAATAAATCCAATCACCTGGAACCTACAGTCAAGACACATTTTTCTTAACTATTGGTGTCAGGGAAATTTCGAAGATTAAAACAATACATTAAGAGAAGATACAAAGTTTTCTCTCTAGAAGTCTTTTGGGGTGCAGGGGAATGTGTAGTGTAATTAGTTAAGTAAAATTCCTCAAGTCAGAATTTTGGTACAAATCCCAATCTGGATATGTGGCTTACTCTGCTTGGGCTGCTGTAATAAAACACCATAGACTGGGTGGCTTAAACAACAAAAATTGATTTGTCTATTTACCTATTTATTTTAGAGATAGGATCTCACTCTGTCACCAGGCGAGGGTACAGTGGCACAATCACAGCTCACCGCAGCCTTGAAATGCTGTGCTCAAGTGATCCTCCTGCCTTTATCTCCCGAGGAGCTGGGATGTCAGGCAAATGCCACCACACCTGGTTAATTTTTAAAAATTTTTTTAGAGACAGAGTCTTGCTATGTTTCCCAGGCTGGTCTCTTACTCCTAGCCTCAAGTGATCCTCCTGTCCCAACCTCCTGAGTTGCTGGGATTATAGGCATGAGTCACTGCACCTGGCAAAAATGTATTTTCTTACAGTTTTAGAAGTCTAAGATCAAGGTCCTGGACAGGTCTGTTCCCCAGTGAGGGATCTTTTCCTGGCTTGCAGATGGCCCACCATTTTGCTGCGTCCTTACCTGGCAGAACGAGAGGGAGGGAGCGAGGGAGAGAGAGAAGAAGAAAGAGGAGGAGGAGGGTAAGGGAAGGAGAAAGAAGAGGAAGAGGAGAAGGAAAAGGAGAAGGAGAAGAAGAAAAAGAAGAAAAGAAGCGGTAGACAGTCTTCCTTCATTCAATTTTGCCTTCTCTGTCCCCTTTAGTTCAAACCGGCAGTGTCTTTGCTGATATGATCCTAACTCTATTCCCAGTTTCTGTTGAGCTGGCCGATTAAGTCCATGAGCTGCACCCATAATTTCTTACTGAATGGTTGATCATCCACACTCTTATTGTTCTTTTCAGAATAAGTTTTCTTATTTTATGTATTGTGGATGGGCTGAGAATTTTACAAATGTTTAAGTTCTGGTTCCTTCTTGCTTAACAACTCCTTCTTCAATTCATCTCTCCTCACATTTTTCTATAAGCAGTTAGGAGGAACCAAGACACTCCTTCAACACTTTGCTTAAAAATCTTGCCAGCTAAATATTCAGCTTCATAGCTCATAAGCTCTACCTTCCACAAAATACTAGATCATGAATGCAATTCAGCAAAGTTCCTTGCCAATTTATAACAAAGATTGCTTTCCCCCCAGTTTCAGATAGCATGTTCCTCATTTCCATCTGAGACCTCTTCAGAATCTCTCCATATTTCTAGCATGCATCTCAGAACTCTCTCAGACTCTATCCATTAACTGGTTTCGAAGTTACTTTGACATGTTTGGGTATTTGCTGCAGTAGCACCCTACTTCTAAGTACTGAAATCTATCCTAATCTGCTTGGACTGCCATAAGAAAATACCATAGCTTAGGTGGCATAAACAACTAAATTTATTTTCTCACAGTTGTCCAGGATAGAAGTCCCAAATCAGCAAGGGTAGACTTACCAGCAGAGCCAGTGGTGTAAGGTCTAGTCTGAGTTTGAAGGTTGAAGAACCAGGAGAGCCTTGTAAGTTCTGGTCCAAGGGCAGGGAAAGGATGATATTGCAGCTCAAGCAATCAGGCAGTCACAGTTCCCTTCTGTTTAGTCTTTCTGTTCTAGTCAGGTCTTCAGCTGACTGAATGAGGCTCACCCACATTAGGGAGGGCAAACTGCTTTACTCTATATACGATTCAAATGTTAATCTCTCATCCCGAAACACCCTCATAGACACACTCAGAATGTTTGACCAAATGCCTGGGCACCCTGTGGCCCAGTCACGTTGAGGCATAAAATTAACCATTATAGTATGTGATGGCCAAGATTCTCATCCATTCCATTTATTAGTTTCTTTATCTGTAAAACAAGGATAATAATAAAATCAACTTCACAGAGTTGCTTTGAAGAGTAAACTTTTTAATGTATATAAAGCACTTAACAGTGTCTGGGCCACAGTGAGGACTCAATGCCTGATGGCCATTATTATTGTCACTAGCTCATACACATCATCAAATAGCAAGTCTACCGTGAAAATCAGAAGAAAAAGAAGAAAAACAATACATTTTTTTTGTATGAAAAAAATCAGAATTTTCATAGATGAGTTCAACTCACCCCTGATTATTCATAATGCTCTAATGTCAGGTGTCTTAGTCTCGAACATATTACCTAAGGAAAATGTGACCTAGCATTGGTATCTATTGAAACTGAAAAAACTTTACTGGACTTGTGTTCAATGTAGTGAGTAATGCTACCTATATTAGAACCACCTCTGAACTTGCGAAAACTGCAGATTTTCAGGCTCCACACAAAACTCACTCCAGCAGCCCCTCTCAGCTGAGAATCCCAGGGCTCTGCATTTTTAACAAGAACCTTGGGTAATTCTGAGGCACATTAAATATTGAGAACCACTGCCTTAGTGGAACTTGGCACTGGCTACCGACTCATGATTTCCACCCCTTTGCTTTATTAAATGCACAGAGACAACTGTGCTTTAATGTTTTTGCCCCACTGTTAGTGTTTTATCCTTCTTGTGTTCCTCAAGTTGTATATCGTATTCCTCCTGCAGGGTGGGGTTCAGGGCGGTTTCTACACTGGTGGATGCTTGTGGTCCAAGGCCTCCTCACCCCGTCCTTGTTTACTGCTACTGAACACATCATTCCTTTGCTACCCTCAACTGTAGCAGACAGTCCTGCTGGCTCCCTCCTGGTTTATCCTGTATTGTATTACCTTCTTTCCCTCCCCTTCTTGGTGATTTAAGAAGCTGTTTTTATTGTTCCTAGAGCCAACACATCTGTCATATATTTCCCTCCAACTTAAAAACATTGGAAAATCACTGGCTACTTAGCACAGAGTCATGCCTGCCCTAGACGATCATTTCTTTTGTAATTGGCTCCCACTGAGTGCGACTGGACTTTCTAGGCTTCTGGTCTCCAACTCCTTTGCTCCCATTGAGGTCAGGCCCTTAAACTTAGAGGAGACAGAGAAGCCTCTCAGCCTAGGTTTGTGTATATAATTGTTTAATCTTGTGAATTAAAGTAAACTTTGCGGTTTATCTACAGTTTCCCATTTTTATAGATTTATGCTCTGTCCATGAACATGAAAAATTGATTCATGGTTATAATTGAGGAAGTGATAGAGCACAAAGTATGCTAGCAATGGAGAAACAATGGCTATGTTGGAAAAGATTGGTCTGCCTCTATTAGAACTATATCCATAATGAGTGTCTTACCAGCCAGAAATAGCAGAAATCAAGTTGTTTATCCTAAGCAAAAAGAAAAAAAAACAATTTGATGAAGGATGTCAGAGGCCTCCCAGAAACATCAGGCTCAGATCACGTGCAGGAACCACGGGAGCCTGTGTAGCTGGGGGCCCTGGCAGAAGGCAGACAGGTGGGGTGCAGCTCCGTGTCACTTCCAGACTCGGAGCCCCAGGTGGAAACCCTGACTGGCCGAGTTCCACCAGGTTAACACTCTCTCCCTGACAGGGATACCCCCTCTTTGGACTCCATCATGGAAGGGGAGCCCTTCTTCTCTCTCTCAAGTTTCCTGCCACATACTAAGATTTGGATGCTGTGTAGCCCCCAGTGACAAAAGTCCCCCCAGGCACGATTCACGCTCCCCTTATTTCCGCTGCAATATAAGATCCATCAGTTATTGAGGACTCGTATTTTTCAGCATTGTGCTAAATGCTCCCTATGTAGAGTCTCTAGTCTTCACCAAAACTCTCTAAAAGAGGAAGCAGTATATATATTTTTACACGTAAAAAAACTGAGCCTCATAGAGGCTGAGTGACTTGCTGATAGCTATACACGTAGCAAGTGACAAACCCAGGCTTAGCTGACCCCAAGAGCTAATGGCCTGTCCATGCTGCCACCTCTATGTTCCCTCAATGTTTCCCTGTATTTATAACAGGGTTAGGCAACTAGGACTTGTTTCTTAGCTATTACATCCACATCTGAGTAAAAAAAAAAAAAGTATTGACAAAATTGCCTCTAAGTTTTCTTCCATCTATGACATTCTATGTTTCTACAACAAATATTCCAATGGCCACTATTCTAGAGTGGCATCGAGTATATAATCACAGAGCAGATTTGGACAATGTCGGTGGAAACATTATGACCATCAAGTGCAATACTGTTTTCTTTGGTGTCATGCAGCCTTCCCTGTAAGACTGTCCCTCTCCCACCAAGTTAGGTCCCTGAAATCTGTCAGGAAACTAAGCACAGGCCTGTATCCCTGTGGTCGGGTGTGCCAAACATACAATGCCTGCTATCTGGTTGGTGACATGCTGATTAACCTTTGTGCTCAACGAATACATCTCAGCATAAACTCAAGGGAACATTTTTGAAGAAGAAAGTGTGTATGTTCACCATTTTTATGTGGGCGAGGGGAGGCTATTCAAGTAGTCATACCTGATACTCTTTTGGGTGTATGTGGTTTCAACTAGAAGTTTCCTATGAAAACCTGGCTTCAGTCTGGAACTCCTGTCTGAAACTGCAACTTGTGTCAGGGCTTCAAATGACATAAGTTCTGGGTGTGTCCCTTCTTCCTGAGGAACAGTTTGTGACTCATTTATCCAGTTGCCCTATAAATGGGCATTTATGGAACACCTGTTTGGGGCTAGGGATTGTATCAGTGTTGAGATTTCCATTACAAAAAGACAAAATCCTCATCACAGTGCAGGAGGTACATATTAAAGCTAATAATGAAAATGCTGGTGATGGAAATGACATGGCTTGAAAGGCATGCACTAAGACAAGACAATGCACTAAGTGAGCACAAAGGAGGGAACCACTAGGTGTTCAGGGGTAAATGAGATAAAACAATCTCAGAAGAAGCTATGGTTGAGTGCAGTCTTGATGACAACAATTTTACCAGAAAGATAACGGGGAGAGTGTTTGAAGGCTAAAGGATAAAAGCCTGCAAGTTTCGGGACAGATAAAGTTCAGGATGATTTTGAGTAATACAGAAGGAGAGTGAGAAAGGAGTGAAAGGGGAGTTTTAAAAGGAGAAAAAAAAAAAGGCCATGATACGAATAATGCTATATATCATGCAATAGTTGTGGAATTACGTTAATAGGGACCTCTTTAAAGTTTTCACTGGAGAGTGATGTGATCAGATTTGTATTTAAGAAAGATCAGTCTGTTGACAGAAGGATGGATTAGAACAAGCAGGGAAGAGGAGTCCTTATGGCTAGTCAAATTATGGGTGCAATTTTACCATTTTTGTAAGAATTTGTGAGTGAGAAGACTCATGGTTTTTCATAGTCTCTTTAAAAATATGAAAGTCACGAGGCTCAGATATGAAAAGGTGTATAAATTTCATTAGTAAATAATTAGTGTTTATTTTCTGGTACTAGCCTGAATTTTTTTTAAAACAAAGACTGTAAGTCGGCATTGTATACTTTGACTTTTTAAAACATAAATTTTACATAGCATAAGCCAAATTTTGTCCTTCAGTTCATAAAATGATTACCAACAAAATCCTTGTTTAGGGTGAGTTAATTAAAAGTTATTAAAGGTTCCTATTTCCTACTTGAAAGCTTTCACAGTGGTTCACTAGCCACTGAAAATGCTTATTTAATGTTCAATGCTGTATTTAAGAGCCACATTCAAACAACTATCATGTGTCATTGAGCTGGATCACAAGATGTGAATGTGGACTTCTTCAAGACATGTCAAAATGAATAAGTGTTTTAGTAAGCTGCTCTATTTCTCATCCGAGCCAGTGAAAAAACAATGAGCAAGTCTTCGGTGTTGAGATGGGAAAATACGAAAACCATCCGAGCTTACTCCACTCATCACCATGGTTTCATCATCTATTACACAGTAAAACAAACATAGCCACTGACTATAACCCTTAATGAGCATATGTGACTCTGATAATATTTATCGGGTTTATTTGTTTGAGGCCAACCGAATGAAAAGAAAACAGTGCGGCATTGGGTCATTAGTCTCTTCTGACGTGTGCTGTAATTCTAAAGAAAACATTAGTGGCCTATTTTTAGCAAGTACCTTCTTCCACTGAAGAGATGATGGCCCAAGGAATCATCTCTGAGATGAAAAACAGAAAGTCCCAGAATTAAACTGGCTTGCTCATCTGTTCCATGGTCACAGGAAATCTATCAGCACCGTCATTTCATCGACATCGAGAAATGATTTACACCAGACCACGACGCAATTCTCCCCAATTAGGGTGCCTTTCATCCTCATCTCTGGTAAGTTGGGATCCTTTGAGCCAAAAGTAATGAAAAATGTCACCTCCTCCAGGAAGCCTCCCTACATCAACCTGTCTGCCCACAAATGTTATCACGTGTACCTTATAGTATATGACTTGCACTTACATAATCTGTTTATTCTATATTTTTTCCTTTATTCAAGAATGCTACTTAAAAACTCATATAAAATTGATAGGAGCAAGACATGGCTCTAAGTTTTAGGACAGTGGTGTCTCAGGGAGGTGCCGGATGGATGAAGAGGGCATTGTTTCCTCTCTACAAGTCACACCTCCCAGTAGGAGAGACGAGACACATGGAGAGAGTCAAAAAGTGATCCTAATATCCTTTCACCTCAGCATCCGACACAGCTCCCTGCCACCCATCCTGGGGCCTCACCACCAAATGAACAAGGATGTGGGAAGGGGATAAGGTGGTCGGAATCCAGGCTGCTCGGGTGGCAGAGGAGGATACGGGAAGCAATTTGAACATGATCACGAGGCCCTGGGAGTGCAAAGCAGGGTCTTGGGAACATAACAGATCTGGATTAAAATGTGGTGCCTTCCACTATCTGTGTGATCATTGGCAATTTATGTAGTTTTTTTCTGAACTCAATACAATTAGGGTAACACTAAGTGAGATACTGTAAAAAGACTTCTTACATTGTCCAGCTTGTACGTTCCTAATAAGGGATATTTGTTGTTTCTGTTACTATTCCTTCATGTTTCTCAGAACATGAACTCCCAGCTCTTCCCCCAGTGGAGATTTATTGTATCAAATTGTCAAACACCTCCAGAGGGAAACACAGTATATGCTTGGGATTCAGAAGAAAAGGAATTCAATGACTTTGGAGGAAGGGATGAGAGACAGCTTCCTGAAAGAGACACCATTACAGCTGGTTTTTAGGGGTGTATTATGATTTGAGGAAGCAGTGATGGGGACAGAGACCATCCGACCATGAGTGGAATGATAAATGGAATAAACACAGAGCGTGTACACATTTCTGTCTTGGTGTTCCAGCATGAATTCCAGACATTTGTTGATATTCCCACCAGAAACAGTAAGCTTCTTAGAACAGGGAGTGTGATTTTACATTTTATTTATTATCTGCACAGAGATGCCAGTGGAAATAAAATACTTAATTAATAATCTGGGGCCTATGTGAAGTCATCCTAAAAACTGAGAAGTTGAATGACAGACTGTCATTCTCTCTCTCTCTCTCTTTCTCTCTCGCCCTCTTTCTCTCTCTCTCTCTGAAAGGAAAAGGGAGGCTTGGAGAAAGCAGGTGTGGATCCAGGAAGTAGGAGGAAGCCTCTTTTCTAGATAGTTTCAGTTGTGAAACCATCTATCTCCCCAAAGAGCATGGCATAAGTAGTAGACTCTCCAAAGTCAACTATTTGGGGTTTATTCATGTTTTGTACTTCTTCAGTCCTTGGTAAAGTCTTTAGTTTGTTTTTAAAATTTTCTATCGTGTTTGCTCATGCTAAGCAAAGAGGCAACTAGAGGAAGATGTTTAGTTTAACCGTGTGCAGAAGCGTTCAAGGCCAAGTGTACCCATGGGGATCAGCGGGTGGCGATTAGACGAGGTGAGGGCAACACCCGGAGGCAGGAAGCTGAGCTCATTGGCTCATCATCCCCCCCCAGCCCCCACAAGAAGATTCTCCTTCTGGTGCCACCGGGCTCTGGGTTTCATTTATCTTAAGGTGAATGTGCTTTACCAAGAGGGATCTTTTGTAGAATTGCAGAAGCTACTGAGATAATAATGCCACAAGGAAGTATTCAACAAAACTAACTTCATACTGTGCTATAGAGCTGTGTAGGCCCCAAAAATGTTAACATTGATGTTGAGGATAATAACAATGCTATAGAAAAGAGTGTACATTTTAAAAGCATACTTTAAATATGTGCTGTACATGTGATGTGTGCTTATTATAGAGGAAAATACAAAGTATTGGGAAAAGCATCAAGAATTTTGTTATTTTAGCATTCTTTTATATGACCTATTTTATAGGCAGATACTTTGAAGAAAAAAACATAAAAGAATGCTGAAATTCCAGTTTTGTGACTTAATGTATTTTAGTTAATATATAACCCATATGACCTTGTCAGTAAATGTATTTCTAGCACATTCTTAATTTGTGTAGTTTTTTTCTTTTCTTTTTTTGTTTTTGTTTTTGTTTCCTCCTCAATATACAGGCATACCTCAAAGACTCTGTGGGTCTGGTTCCAGGTCACTGCAATGAAGTAAATATTACCATAAAGCAATATTTTTGTTTCTTAGTTAATATAAAAGTTATGTTTACAATGTAATGTAGTTTATTAAGTGCTCAATAGCATTATGTCTAACAAACAATGTACATAGAAAATGCTTTATTGTTTTATTGCTAACAATCATCTGAGACTATAGCAAGTCACAATCTTTTTGCAGGTGGGGGTCTTGCCCTGATGTTGGTGTCGGCTGACCGATCAGTGTGGTGGCTGCTGAAGGTTGGGGTGACTGTGGCAATTTCTTAAAATGAGATAACAGTGAAGTTTGCTGCATCAATTGACTCTTCGTTTCACAAAAGATTTCTCTGTAGCAAGCACGGATATTTGATAGCATTTTACCCACAGTAGAACTTCTTTCAGAATTGAAGTCAATCCTCTCAAATGCTCCTGCTGCCTTATCAACTTTATTTAATATTCTAAATTCTTTGTCATCATTTCAGCAATGTTAACAGCATCTTCATCAAGAGCAGACTCCATCTCATAAAAACCACTTTCTTTGCTCATTCATGAGAAGCAACTCCTCATCCGTTTAAGTTTTATTATGGGACTGTAGCAGCTCAATCCCATCTTCAGGCTCAACTTCTAATTCTAGTTCTCTTGCTATTTCCACACATCTGGAGTGACTTCCTCCACTAAAGTCTTGAAGCTCTCAAAGTCGTTCATGAAAGTTAGAATCAACTTCTTCTAACCTCCTGTTGATGTTGATATTTTGACTTCCTCCCATGAATCACGAATCTTCTTAAGGGCATCTAGAGTGGTGAATCCTTTCCAGAAGGTTTTCAATATACTTTGCCCAGATCCGCCAGAGGAATCACTCCTTGTGGGAGCTATAGCCTTACAAAATACATTTCTCAAATAATAAGGGTTAAAAGTCAAAATTACTCCTTGATGCATAGGCTGCAGAATGGATGTTGTGTTAGCAGCATGAAAACAACATTAATCTCCTTGTACATCTCCATCACAGCTCTTGGGTGACCAGGTGCATTGTTAATGAGCAGTGATATTTTGAAAGGAATCTTTTTTTTCTGAACATTTGTTCTCAACAGTGGGCTTAAAATATCCTGTAAACGGTGCTATAAACAGATGTGCTGTCATCCAGGTTTTGTGGTTCCATTTATGGAGCACAGGAAGACTAGATTCAGCATAATTCTTAGGGTTCTGGAATTTTCAGAATGGTAAATGAGCATTGGCTTCAACTCAGTTATTTCAACCCAGCTGTATTGGCCCCTAACAAGAGAGCCAGCCTGTCCTTTTAAGCTTTGAAGCCAGGCATTGACTTCTCCTCTCTAGCTATGAAAGTGCTAGATGGTGTCTTCTTCCCATATAAGCTTGTTTTGTCTGCATTGAAAAATCTGTTTAATGTAACCAGCTTCATCAATGCTCTTAGCTGGGTCTTCTGGGTAACTTGCTGCAGCTTCTGCATCAGCACTTGCTGTTTCACCTTGCACTGTTAGGTTATGGAGATGGCTTCTCTCCTTAAACCTCATGAATCAACCACTGCTAGCTTCAACCTTTTCTTCTGCAGCTTCCTCACCTCTCTCGGCCTTCACCGAATCGATGAGAGTTAGGGCCTTGCTCTGGATTGCATTTTGGCTTAAGGGAATATTGTGGCTTACTTGATCTTCTATCCAGACCACTAAAACTTTCTGCATATCAGCAAAAAAACTTATTTCACTTTCTTACCATTCATGTGTTCAGTAGAGCAGGACTTTTAATTTCCTTCAAAAACTTTTCCTTTGCATTCACAGCTTGGCTAACGGTTTGGTGCAAGAGGCCCAGCTTTTGGCCTATCTTGATTTTTGACATGTTTTCCTCACTAAGCTTAATCATTGCTAGCTTTTGATTTAAACTGAGAGATATGCAATTCTTCCTTTCACTTGAACATTTAGAGGCTATTGTAGGGCTATTAACTGGCCTAATTTCAGTATTGCTGTGTCTCAGATAATAGAAAGGCCTGAGGAGAGGGAGAGAGACAAGGGAATGGCTGGTGGGTGGAGCAGTCAGGATTCATATATTTATTAAGTTCTTCGTATTCTATGGGCATGGTTCATGCCCATAGAATGCCATAGAAAGATTCATGGCACCCCAAAACAATTACAATACTAACATCAAAGATCATTGATCACAAATCACCATAAAATATAATAATTAGAACATTTGAAATATTGGGAGAATTACCAAAATGTGAGATAGAGATGTGAAGTAAGCACATGCTGTTGGAAAAATACTGCCAATAGACTTGTTCGATGCAGGGTTGCCACAAACCTTTAATTAGTAAAAAATACAATATCTGCAAAATGCAATAAAGAGAAGCAAAATAAAATGAGGTGTGTCTGTACATCCTCACTTCACCTATTGTATCCTGATTTATTTAGGGTGGGGCAGGGATGGGGGAATTTGCTTCCTCCTGCTCAGCCATGTGATTGGATGAAAAGACCCCACCTGCAGCCCCAGGAATGCCCCTAAATTGGCTTAAGTCTCTCAGTGTTTCTGCTGTCACTCTCTGTGACTGGGACAAGAATGGGCATGAAACAATTTGGAACAATGAGTAATAATAGGACCCAGAACAAGAAGATGTCAGAAAACCCTTCTGTCTTCTGAATGGCATTTGAAGACATGAAACTGAGTTTCCTTAGCTATTTTGCAACCACGAGGGACAGAGGTCTGAACTACCAGGGAGAGGACACCTCCTGTGGACTATAGAAAAGGCTTGTCTGGAAGAAGTGGGCCATAGAAGCTTTGTATGGAGTAGTTCTGGCTATAATGGGAAGAGACTTGGCTTTGGAGTGAGCCAAACCTGGCTTGAAATTCTGGACACAGCCACACTTAGCAGAGGTTTCGCCCTAGGTGAGGTACTCTCTTCCGCCCCCAGTTTCAGTACCTGGAAAGTGGGGACAACAAACCCTATCTACACGTTGTTGTGAGAATGTGAGGAGTATATTCAGGAGCAAGAGTGTTGTTGGGTTTGCGTGTTGTGAGAGAGACAGACACAGAAACAGGTCCAGGAGAGGGGCAGGTAAGAGAGTAAAGGAGGAGTCAGGGCACAGACGTGGGCAGGGCCCTTGCACGCAGCCTCCAGGGAATCAGCTCTCTGGCATAGGCTTCTCAAACTCGGATGCACACAGGAAGCACCTGGGGATCTTGTTAAAATGCAGATTCAGATTTGGGAGTTCTTGCAGGAGGCCCGAGTGTTTCTAACTAGCCCCTGCCTCCTGGGGATACTGTTGCTCTGGTTCGTGGACCACTTGGGTCACAAAGCTCTAGATTGCATGTGAAGATGGACTCATTGCCCTCATTTTGGTTCCATGGAAGCCCTCCCTATGACCCCTTAAGTGGCAGGCTCTTACAGAGCGGTGCTAGGTGTGTCCAGTGCTCTGTGCACTGTGTTTGCTCACTGTACAGAGGAAGAGCCCTCAAATATGGGAGGTGAAGGAAGCATTCGAATCACCTCTGCTTATCCTGGGGAGCTGAATGGGAGAGTCCTTTATAAATGGAGCTGAGTTCAAAAGTCAGAAAGCATCGGTGCAATCACAGCTATGGTGGAGGACGTCTTGGAGCGAAGGTGGGAAATGAAAAGCTCTTGGTGTCACAAGTTCTCTCCACTGTTGGGTGTTCACATCCCGCCGTGCAGGAAACAGCTTCATCTGCAGTTTCCTTCTTGAGTCTAGGGGGAGCAAATCACTCCTTGGCAGGAGATAGGCAAGAAGGTGAGTTGTTTCCCATTGGCAAGCATTTTGCATGTGGCCAGAATCCAATCCTAGGGCTCTGCACCTTCAACATGTAACTGAAGAACAATGGATTTGAAGTCGGAAGAACCAGATGAGTCTCAGAGCTCAGAAATGACTTGCTCGGTCCTTGAACGAGCTATCTAGCCTCACTGAGACTCAATTTTTCATCTGTAAATTGGTCATCATGAAATAACACAAGCTTTCTAACAACCCTATGGTGAGGAACAAATCAGAAAATATATGAAAGAATTTAAAAAAAAACAGACAAATAAAACATTATACAATAAAACATTATACAAACATTATACAACATTATACAATGTAAAAGATTATAGAGAAAAGAGTTCTAAGGTAACTTAACTACCCAATTGCCCAACTGTAAAATTACATCTGAGACTGTAGAACCCAGCCAGGTGGGCCCTAAATATATCTGAGGAAGGGGCAGTGCAGAGACAAGGTGACAACCTGCTCACGAAATTTATCACGCCCTCCGTGTACTGTCTCACATGTGTGGTCACCCCTCTCCCCAAGGACGTGACGCAGGCCAGGTCAACACAGCCAGGGCCTGACCCCAGGTGGCAGACCAGGTGGCCCCTCGGAGCTGTGAGGTATGCATCCAGCTTGAAGGCAAAGAGATCTCCCTGCTTCAATAAAGCACATCTGAGCAAGCGGGTGAAGTTCAGTTTCCTCCACATCATTAATACCAAAGTGAGAATACTCCAAAATCCAATGCATGGGCGAAAACGAAAAAGGAAAATATCCACATTCCTCCTCTCTCCCAGCCCGGGATACAGAAGGCGGCGGGCACTGGCCGCAGACTGTCTTTGTGTCCTAGTCCGTGTCGTCCGATACGCACGTTCCCTCGAAGTTCACGCACAGTGCGTTTCTGACAGGCTACGCACCTGAGGGTGCTGAACATGAAGGGTGCACCAGTTACTCACCAGGGGCTGGGAGAGACATGATGAGGAAGTTGAAGAGTCAGCTGTTTGCCCAGAGAATGGCTCTTCCGGTCAGTCATTGGACTCTGTCTACATGTTATGCAGACAGAGTTGGTGCATCAAGAGAGGGTGTTGGTGCATCTTTCTCCAACACCCTTTAAGTGAATCCACACCCACCCCCTAGCCACATGCACACGGTATATCCCCCTTCCCTCCTCCCCTGTCTCAGCATTGTCAGCACTTGGCATCCCATATAGTTATTTATTTATTTTTTTATTTAATGGTTTGTCTCTTCCATCACTATAGCAAAAGTTCCATCAAAGCATTAATTTCTTTGTTTACTATTGTATCCCCAGCACTTAGCGTGGCTTGAAAGTGGTGCGTGCTCCATGCATACTGCTGAATGAACGATGTCCTTACAGTGTCCCTGAGTACACCTCTCACCTTCTAGCTTTAGATTTCTTTTTTCTGCTTTTTTTTCCCTGTCATTCTTCTTAATTCCTTCAGTATTTTTCTCAGGCTATTTCTCTTATCATCATCATCATCGTCGTCGTCATCATCATCATCACTGTAATCTATACGTGGAGAATTTAAAACCTCACAGCCTCCATGGCAACAGCCGAATGGTGGTGTGCAGTATAGCTGTGGGCACGGGAGGGCCAGCAACTGCACCTCCAGCTGAACTTTGTTCAAACTCTTTCTCACAGCCTGCTTTCTTTGTGCAATCCACTTCTCGGGGTATATTTCTCTCTAGAGCATTTGTGAAAAGGGACTAGGTTAGTTGGATAAAAGGGAAGTCATAAAATCACTTTTCTGGTGATATCATACATCAGGGGCAAACGGCATGCTGGTGTTCTAACTCCCTGAATTGCATAGTGACTTCTAAGTGGCAGGAAACATGTTTCTCCAGTGTGAGCAATTTTGTCACAGATGGAGAAATATCTTTGGAAAAATATCTGACATATAATAGGCACTCAGAATTTTTGGAATGAATACATGGATGAAATCCCTCTGGCTGCTCCCTTTCTCCCTCCTATGTTGGTGGCTTGAATTTGGGGGATTTGTGGTAGAGTTAACTACATGTCCATGCTTTTTTTTCTCCGAAGCCCAGCTGTCACTGTGTAGCCTCCGTCTTCCTGTACATAAAACATTCCCTGTGCATCTGGAGACTCAGAGAAAGGACCCCACCGGTCTGCACATGAAATTTGCAGCGCTCAACTTCTGCACCTGTGGGCTGAGCGATCTGGAATATATTTGCGTTTCCCGGTCACAGTTGGAACAGTGAGATTTGACCTTTAGAAGGCAGTGGTTTGTTGAGAGCCTGTTCTTAGTTCTTTTTAAATCATGTACACACTGCAAGAGCCGGACACCTCTGCCTACTGAAGGCTGAAGGAATGTGCCTTGAAGCCAAGTCTAGACAGGATTCCAAAGCAGGGGGGTCAGCGGGGACAGGGGAAATCGCCACAGGGTCCATGCCAACTTTCTGTCCTGCAGTTTTACCATTTTTGTGTTTCTGGATGTTAGCCAAAATGGGAGACATTTTTGTGCCAAGAATGACCATAACAAGTGGGTTGGGGTTTCCACTGGAGGTTAATTCAAATGTTCCACCTTCCTTCGGCTCCTAATTTAGAATGCATTACGTTTCCCGAGGCAGCCCCCAAATTTCCCAGGCCTCTGGTTTACTGAAGGGAGAAGCAAGGAGAGGCCAAACCATTCTCTGTCCTTTCTCAGTTTGGAGCCACCTGTAATCAATCATCAGATGAGTGGGGATTTACAAAAACAATTGAATTAGGAAAGCACTAATCCCAACTGTCAATGTGATGAGTAAACTACAGAACGAAAGTGAAGCAGACAGGCACACTCGTTCTGCCTCACTTTCTGCAGCTACCCCATGCAGCAGCGTCACGACACAAGCAGAGGCAGCCCCGAGCCACACAGCTGGCGCCCCGTTCAGAGCTGGCACCCCAAGCCCTGTGTGCTTCATGGCCTTTATTTTAAACTGCCTGTCCACACCCATTTCAAGTTCCATGTTTGAAACATTCTCCGAGCATCTGACACTTTCTTATTTGGAGTCTACTTCCTCCCTCTCTCCCTCGTCCTACACATCCATCAGCCATGAGGTTCTGCTGGCTCTACTTCCGGACCCATTCATGTGCAAGTTCGCTGCCATTGCTCTGGTCCGGATCCCACCATCCCTCCCCTCCTCGGGACCTTGTACCCATCCTCCTACAACGAGCTGTCCCCACCCGCCGGCTCCCCTCTCACCCCATTCTGCACACTGCAGCTGGCACCATGGATCCCACATATGAATGAGACCTTGTGCTTTCCTGCCTAACATCCTAATCTTTGACCTTTGTCATACCAGACAGCTTGCAGTCAGTCCACCTGCCACTACCCCCCACACATGCACCTGCTGAATCATGACTCTGTGCCTTTGCCCTTGCTTTGTTCGCTTCCTGGGCATGCCCCATTGCTTCACTTAGGTGGCATTCACTTCTCAAGTTGTGGATAGGTTGTATCTCTTAGAAACCTTCTCAAATGCATCACCTTGGGTCAAAAATCCCTTCTCACTCTGCCATAATTTCCCATGTAATTTTGAAATTATTTGATGACAACTTCTTCCTAAACGAGGCAGTGGGATTGCACCTACAAAGCCCACACCAATATTTGAAACACAATAGCTTCTCGAGAAATCTTTATTGAATAGAAGCGATCAGCCTCACTTTCACCTCAAACCAGTTGTCCTGGTATTGATCCCCTTGACTTGCTTTAGTTCCTTTCTTGACAATGGTGTAGACTGTCCCTCCAGTTATGCTGCTGCTGGTGGTGTCTTGGTGATTCTTGGTGAGCAACCTCACTAACGCTCACCAGCTGTCCCTAGGAGATCACTCAGTGGTCCTGGAGTCCAGCCCTGGGGTCTCTCAGTGCTCTCTCTGCAATTTTAGGAGGCATTTTCAATGAGGATTTTATTACAGAATGATTTTGAAACAGGATGTGGTGGACTGAGTATATAGTCACTGTTAAGTTAGGTTACAACCTTATGGCATTTTGTAAGTACAAAGGTTGATCTTCTTATTTGGAAATTTTAGTAGCCCTAGTGCTCAGTTGTTACTAAATTAGGGTTTTTGTTTTTTTTTTTCTGAGTGCTGGCTGAAAATGAGCATCACCTAGGAAGTTTTAGAAAAGCTGATGCCCAGGTACAACCCCAAAGCTTCTGATTTAATCGATCCAGGTAGAGCCCTGGGTATTGGTATCTTGTACAAAGCCACCCAGTGATGTTTTGAGCATCCAGGATTGAGAATGATTGGTCTCACATTTATGTTCTATTACCACTCATTTAAGTACTGGTACGCATACACATGTAAATATGCACCCAATACTAACATAGCATGTTGTATGCATACCTCTGTGGGATGTGGCACAAGTGACACTGTTGTGCTGTGACCTACTAAAGTGACATACTTAACTTTATCTCTGGCTTGGGGAAAGCCTGAAGACCAGCCTTCACAGATTTAGGTGACAGGATGTCTTCCAACTTGAGGAGGCGGCCTGAAAGACAGACTCTCCCATTACTCACAGGTTTTGTTTTTTTCCATTATTTTTTAAGCATTTTTCTGCTGTTCCTGAAGCAAGATCAACCATCATCGAGGAGATGAAAAGGTTCATCAACACTTGAAACTATGTAACATAAACTTAAAAAAAAAAAATTAATTGTTTTCCAACTCTTTCATGTTGCTACATTGGAACTACAAGTACAATATTTCTGTGCTCAGATTTCTTTTGGTCCCTGAAGAACATTCACCCTGAAAAAGAGGTAGGCCAAAAGAAGTTAAGCCAGGGTGCTTGAGTTCACATATTCATTTAAGAGACTGTAGATTTTATGACTTAGTATGTGCAAAGCAGGCAGAATAGTGTCTTGCACCCAGTAAGCCCCACATAAGTATTAAACAAAAACAGAATAAAGTAGTAAAAACGCTGCTATTTGTGTTTCCCTGTGTCACTCTGGGCAATAGCCTCCTCCCCAACCAACAAAATTCCAGTGTAGCCAGAAATTCTAAAGCCCTCTTCCCCAAACTTTCCTATAGAGAGCAAGGCCTCTGGTAGCAGGGCCTCATTTAAAAAAAAAAAATTATAACTGCTTTGTTATAAAGATGAATAAAATAAAAGCCAGATTCAGTATTATATATTCATTATTTTTGTATTCAATTTTTCTTCTGATTTTTTTTTTTTGAGACAGAGTCTCGCTTTGCTACCCAGGCTAGAGTGAGTGCTGTAGCATTAGCCTAGTTCACAGCAACCTCAAACTCCTGGGCTCAAGCAATCCTGTTGCCTCAGCCTCCCGAGTAGCTGGGACTACAGGCATGCGCCACCATGCCCGGCTAATTTTTTCTATATATATTAGTTGGCCAATTAATTTCTTTCTCTTTATAGTAGAGATGGGGGCTCGCTCTTGCTCAGGCTGGTTTTGAACTCCTAATCTCCAGCAATCCGCCCGCCTTGGCCTCCCAGAGTGCTAGGATTACAGGTGTGAGCCACCGCGCCCGGCCTTTCTTCTGATTTTACAAAGAACTTCAATTAAAACATTTTCATGGGCCCTGAGCACCGTGCCTCATGGATAAGTCACCCCTGTCCCACAGTGTCATTCAAAAGGCCTTGATTTTGTCAGTTCTTTTTCTTTCCAGAAAAATTTGGGAGTGTTTTATTTTGGAGATTCGGGATGAGGAAGATTTCATAGTGAAATTGTAATTCAAATTCAAAGAACTCAACAAGTTCTTATTAAGCATCACCATGTTTGTGTGTGTGTATGTACTCTTCATTATACTTACACACACACACTTAAATTGGTCTCAGATGGTAGGAGTTTGCAATCTGGTTGATATGTCCATAATTTATCCATATCCCAAATGTTTTCCTACAAAGAGCTAGACATTAAATGAATTCTAGTCCTAGGCTACGTAATTATGGTACTTTGATTGTAAGCAACTAAGTTAGACTCTACCTAACTTAGGTTAAAAATAAATAAATAAATAAATAAAGGGAATTTGGTGGAAAAATATTGGAGAACTCTCAAAATGAAGGAAAAGCGTCATTATCATTTTTCTTAAAGATGCTATATTTTGTTTTGTAAGCCGGAGTAAGAAACTTGCATTTAATTACAATGTGACAAGAAGCCATTGGATGGATTTAAAGGAGGGAAGTGGTGTGATCTGATTTAAATTTTCAAATAATGTCTCCAGATGCTGTATGGAGTACGGATTGTGGATGAAATCAGGGTAATAAGTTAGGAGACATTTCGGGGACCAGGTGAGAAATGTTGGGGCTCCCGCTAGTTGGAAATGTGAATATGGAGAAGAATAGATGAGGCAAAACATGCTTTTAAGGTCAAAGAAGAGAAGGAGGCATCACAGGGTGACTCCTACGTGTTTGGCTCTAGGCTTTGGACTTGATCAACTAGGTGAATGGTCATGCTATTTCAAAAAATGACCATTTAAAACAAATTTAAAAACTGGCAAAGAAACAAGTCTGAATCTGAGGATGCTATTAAGATAATGTTGGTGGCAGTTTTAGGAGCCTGTCATATATCCAAGTGGAGATGACAGGCAAGTCAGGAATGGATCTTTGATCTTAGAGTTTATGGGAAGGACAGGACTAGGGATATCTATTTTCAATATTTCTATGTAAGTGAGGTTTAAAGTGGTGGTTCTGATAACATTTCCAGGTTAAAGATGCTGATAGAGAAGGGAACAGGGCTAGGATGGAACTCCCAGGGGGACATCTCAACATTTAAAAGCCAATCAGTCACGCCTGTAATCCTAGCTCTTGGGAGGCCGAGGCGGGCGGATTGCTCAAGGTCAGGAGTTCAAAACCAGCCTGAGCAAGAGCGAGACCCCGTCTCTACTATAAATAGAAAGAAATTAATTGGCCAACTGATATATATATAAAAAATTAGCCGGGCATGGTGGCGCATGCCTGTAGTCCCAGCTACCTGGGAGGCTGAGGCAGAAGGATCACTCGAGCCCAGGAGTTTGAGGTTGCTGTGAGCTAGGCTGACGCCACGGCACTCACTCTAGCCTGGGCAACAAAGTGAGACTCTGTCTCAAAAAAAAAAAAAAAAAAAAAAAAAAAAAAGCCAATCAGATGTGGGCAGGTGAGGGGGCAGCGTGGTGTCACAGGAACTCTGAGACAATAGAGTATCAAATAAAGATGAAAAAAAAAAAAACCCATGGAGAAATAAAGTGAGGAGAGGGAGGTCACCATGGATTTGGTGGCACAGAGGTCCTGGGTGACTCAGAGGCATGGAGGGAAGAGAAGTCTTACTGGAATGAGTTGTGGAAAGAATGAGAAAGAGTTTACCTAGAAACATTAGGGCAGAGAATGGGGTGTTAATTTGAGGGGTGTCAGTTTGGGCTGCTATAACGAAGTACTGTAGCCTGCCTGGCTTATAAACAACAGAAGTTTATTTCTCACAGTTCTGGAGTCTGAAAGTCTGACATTAAGATGCCAACAAGGCAGGGTTCTGGTGAGGACCCTGAAGACTGCAGACTTCTCTTTTGTCTTCACCCAGCGGAAAGAGGGTGAAAGAGTTATCTGGGGTCTCTTGGATAAGGGCACTAATACCATTCACAAGAGCTCCACCCTCATGACTAAATTACTTCTCCAAAGCCCCATCTCCTAATACCATACATTGGCAGTAAGGATCCCAACATACACACTTTGGAAGGACACAAACGTTTAGTCCATAACAGGGGTGTAGCCTCCAGGCAAGGAAAATTTAAGGTTGCATGTTTTTCCGCTGATGGCGGTGATCTTGTAGGGAGGGGGAATTTGATGATTTAGCAAAGGCAGGAGTCACATCTTTGCAAAGACAAGAAGGCACAAGATCTGGGTGTATAATTGGAACAATCACCTTTTGATGGGAAAGAGAACTTCATCCCTTATCAAAAGACAGAGAACAGGCAGGTCGGGAAACATGGTGGGGAGAGATGAGAAGCTCCTCACTGCTTGTTTTCTCATCAATGAGGCAAGGTCTTCAGCTGAGGGCGAGAGAGGCAGGGAGGCAGAAGATAGGAGGACAGAAGGGTGAGACATCATGGTTCAGGGTTTTCTAAATGTGAAGATGAAAGTTAAATTCTGACGGAGTGTCCATTTGAGATTTAACGGCATGAAATTTATAAGAACCGTCAGTATAGTTGGATTTTTGTCCAGCAATGCCCTGCTGTACTGGGGCAAAAGTCTTGGTTGCTACTGTTAATAATAATAGTAGCTTGCACATATTTAATGCTTACTACGTGTCAGCCACTTAGTAAGTAAAAAATAATAAGTATTATTTATTTCTTATAACTTAGAGGTGAGGAAAATGAAATAGGAATTTGAAAGGAGCCTATTACAGATCCTGACACTTAGACCCAAAAGGCCATATAATTCACACCTCACAGTGCCGTTACTAGGACAAATGAGTCTATGGCATATAAAAATATCTAGCACAGTGCCCTGCCCATAGGAGGCATTCAATGAATGTTAGCTATGAATAGCGGCAGTGAGAGGATGATATTATCTAGAGTATTTATAAAGTTTAAAAGAGTTAGAGGCTGTAAAATTCTGAGACTAGAACCTGGGACTTAGTAAATGTTGGTGTACTTCTCTAAACCGTCCTCACCAACTTGCATAAATAGTCTGACATCTATCTCAGTCCTAAAGTCTTTTGATTGTGGAGAACTGTGTTGCCATGGGAAGCCACTAGGTGGCGCCACCAAAGAGCAAGCCTGTTCCACTTACCTTCAGATTTAACTCAGATACAGGTGGGAGAGCAGAAGCTGGACCTTGACAACCAAAAGAAGAATTGTCATAAATAAATAAACAGATGGATAGAGAGAGGGATAGGGTTGCATTTAAAGCATATATTTGGGTAAGCAAATAAAACAAAGAGCATGTATATCCAAAGAGACTCTGTTAATTAGATAGGCAGGCAACAAGGGCCAATGCAAATTTCCTGTGCTTGCAAGCTAAATAAAACAGAAATCTTGCATACTTTCTCAAAACCAAGCTTTGCTCCCAAACTGTTAAATCCATGTATCAGACAGAATTTCAAACAGTGGCACGGTCATATACCTGTCTACTTCCTTCTCATGCTCCAGCACAGGTAACAGAGAGGCAGAGCTGTAACTCAGTAAGGCCTCTGTCCCTCCCCCACCTCAGTGCAGCTCAAGGGTAATTTGATAGCTATTTCTCCAGCTGCCAGGCCCATCCAAGATCAACAAATGAAAACACCTAGTGTTCCAAGCAAAGTTGCCTCATAAGGAGACTATTCCAGGTATCCTTCTTTGTGCAACACCTACATTCCTGGCGGTTCTGTCTGATGGCAACGGTCAGAAACAGAATGGCATGCTTTTCTTATCTTGGAGCAGTGATGTAATGCGATTGAAATCTCTGCCTGTTTACTGTATCATCACCCTTAGCTCTATGACTCGGTGCTATTCTGGAGAAGTATAGATACAGCTATAAACAATAACCCACCCCACCATGTTCTCATGGCCATTGGGCACATTTTCCAAAGTTCCACCCTCCCCATCCCTGGGCATCTTTATGTCTTTCTATTACCTCCTGGATTGCCCCACTAAGGCCATATGTATCTGCTTGTAGCCAGTGCAACTGAGCTCCCCAAACACAGATTCCCATGAAAACTAAACAAAAGAGGAGGGAGAGGCAGAGCATGTTAAATGTCTCATTAGGCCTTCTGTCTGATTCTCATTAGACTCGCCGACTGCTTCTCATTAGGCCCACTGCCTCGACTTCTTTCAGGCCCTGAATATGTAGGCCAGTGCTCATTGTCATGGTTGGTCGAGAAGATCCATTTCATTTATTCATAAATTGAATGTGGCTTCTGAAAAGTCCCAGGCAATTTCCTTTGCCAAAGTTAAGGCAGGCTTATTGTTATTTGCTATTTGTCAAGCAATCCTAAGTAGGGTGGGCAGAAGACATAATTTAAAAGACCCAGCATGAAAACTTCAAACACTGCTGCAGAATTGAGGCACTGGGAGAAAAGCTGTTGCAGCCAAGAGGCCACCCTCATGTGCAGACATCTGCAACTGGACATCGTAGGCAGAGTCACAAAGGCCACTGGGTCCAGCAGGCAACTGCTATGGCTATAACAAGATGCCCAGAAGGCAGGATATGGAAGAGGATAGCTGTCACAGATACCAGTAAGTTGTGACTCCTGTCCTCCCAGCCATTTGGAAACATGCACCCACCCAGTGGGTCGAATCAGGAGCCAGATCAGAACATGGAAATGTCACTCTACAACTGAATATTCTGCAAATCATGTGTATAATTCACTACCCTGTGAAAAGAAACCACTTACATCTCAATATTCTTCTCACTACAACAAATGACTAATCCCTTCCCCTGGGAAGAAACTTCCCAAGATAGAGCAGGCAGTTAATGGAACTTAGAGATGATATGTTTATGACAACATGAGGGACATAGCCCTGATGTATTACACAAAATACTTATCTGCAATGGTAAAAATAAATATTGATGAGCATTTGCACCAAACGTGGTAAGCAAGTGCATAGTTTCTATGTCCTCTCTTGTTTTCTGTCTTGATGTTCGTGTGAACACGATGTGGATCCAACACGGCTTTGAGAGTCATCTAGTGCCCAAAACCAGAGAAGTAATTTTCATAAGGAATTACTCCTCCCCCCCCGACTGGACTGTAAAGTTTGAGGATGGTGATTTAGCAATCTTTAGGAAGCCAGTGGTTTCCCCTGAAATGAATGTATGATCTGTATTTGATATCGAGTTAAAGAGGAAACTCAGACTGCCTAAGAAAAGCCTTTGTGAAATTGGATATCAATACTACATTTGAAACTTTTCCCTTGCCCCCTTCCCCTCACCCAGCGGGCAGACAAGAGGTGTCTCCATATAAAGCCTTCTTCATCAGGAAGCAAGGCGGGTATTCCCCAAGGAAGGAGAAGGGCCATGACTCACTGTGAGGCTGAGGGTGTGGTTCCTTCCAGACATGCTCCAGCTGCTCCATACGCCGGAAAGATATGGTAACTTTTCCTTTACGGGTCTTGTTCAAGTTTGCAATGTGCCATTTTGGAGGCAGCACTTGGGAATCGTGTTTTTCTCCTGTGCTACGTGAAGAATTTCTGTCTTGCTACATGACCATGTCAATGAGGTTACATATTTTTAAGATACAAAGTTGCCTTTGTATCAGGCTATGCGGTCGGTCTAAGAAGGACCTGCAATGGCAATTAGGAACAGAACTTGCTGTTATGAAAGGGCATGGTCGTTGCAAAGATGCTTCTATGATTATTCCCTCCACCCCCAATATTGACTTCTTAGCAAGTGTCAGTGGCGTTGGTGAGCTGCCTCACCTTTTTATAAGTACTCTCACTTTGGAAGACTTGGTGCCTGGAGCATTCCAGGAAATGTGTATCCCAGACTGCAGCATTCATTCACAATATTCCCAAACAAAACTTGCTTTTCTCCCGTTGGCTCGCAGAGTACACAGTTGCATGAAGCCCTTCTAAGATGGCAGGTCTCTGTGCATTAATATCTGATAGAGACATGCTTATTGGTGCCTGCGAGACATGACTGTGGGGATGACATAAAAATTTAGGCTCCAAAGCTTTTTAGGAAAAAGCCCAGTTCAGAGACGGGCTAGAACAATGGACTGAAAATGATCTTGGCCTCTCAAGTGCTTTATCCTTTCCAAAGTTTCGGCACAAGAACCTGATCTCCCAGAAAGTATTTCTTTTATTGCCAACCATAGAGAATCACTGACAAAACTAATTAAAGAATTTGAACCTCATTCCCCCTTTCATTAGCTGACCCTCAACCAGGGGCTGGACTCCAAACAAAGGCTCTCTGAGTCGACAAGATATAGAATGTGAGGCTCTCACCAGGGTAAACAGGGCTGCGTGCTCTCATTCTCCTCTTTGAAAGAGCTACTTGAGTGCAAAATACCTTGCTTTTTTTTTTTAATAATGGAAAAAGCTTTGGGTTGCCATCAGAAATAATGAAGTTTGAAGTTCCTGAAAGTTATTCATTTATTGGACTCGACTTTCCACCCTTCCCTTGAATTCCAGGAGCCAGGTCAAGACAGTGAGTTCTCATGGAAAATTAAGTACTTTTGCAAAGGTGCTTAAAGAAATATGCTTGTTTCAGGTTTCAGGCTCTCCAGGGGGATGGTGGTCATTGATTTCCAGGCTTAAGACAATGATAAAGACTTCCAGATAGGAACGGCTTATATGGAACCCAGCCAGTCTACCTGAATGGCCTGTCGTAAAATATCGGCCCTGTCTTGGATAGTCACCCTTCTCCTTCATAATTTTTTTTTCCTCACATTTTAAGATTGCATCATTTGGCAGTCATCATAATGACCACAGAGAATGGCATTTATTGATTGAATGCCTTGGCTGATTGAAGAATAACTATTTGAAGATTGTAAAATGATTTCTAAAAGTTACATGATTATCCACTGAAATGAAGGGCTCTATTATAACATATATCTTTGTTAGTCATGTATAAAGCTGAGATCAATATACAGAAGAGGGCTTCAGGGAGGCTCAAGGAAAAAAAAATTTCATTTCACTGATACAGAAAAATACTAGGCTTAGAGATTCACAATTTATTTTTAAAATTAAGGAGCAGAAACAAAAGTCATTGTACTTTAAAATACATTCTCTTTGCATTTTAACTTTGATGACAATAAAACGAAGGTTTGGGTATGAAAGCTATCATGAAAAGAAAGGATGGGTCTCATTTCTTGAGTTGCACACTGACATCATTGTTACACTACTGATCAGTCTGAACCATCCTGTGTGATCGAACTGAGATTGCCATCATTGAACAGGCTTTTCCAAATGCATTTTACATCAAGTTAAGGCCTCCGTAATCCAAAGTTAAGTATGCACAAGAATGGCAAAATATAAACAAGGGCAGACACCAGTATATACTCAGAATGGGAGCTCCCAAGTCCTGCCCTGAATCTGGCCGAGAGGAGAGCATCCTTCCTGCTGTGCGCTTGCCTTAGCATGTCACCCCGGGAACTGGATGCAATGCTTTGGCGCTTCCTCCAATTCCCCCACTCTAGAGACCTAGTCATCGATGCCAGATAGATTCTCTTGCAAATGACCAAATACTTGACTTTGAACTTTTGGTGAAAGATTTAATGTGGGGTAATCAATGTGTGAAACTACATTATGCAATCCCAGAGATATGCAAAGAGGAAAAGGGAAATTTACATTCTTGGATTATTTGACCATGAGAGCATGGAATTTGCTTTCCATAAAGGCTTCTATGACAATGGAATCTTGAAGGAACCACAACTGAGATCAAAAAAAAAAAAAAAAAAGAAGAAGGAGAAGAAATAGTCTCATGTAATTTTTTTTTTTTTTAAATCGTTGTGTTCAATTGTGCTATGTAGAATCCACTGTTTTCTCTTCCCTTAACAAAATCTTGGGTGTATTCCATAACTTCCTGGTCACATTTGGTAATTAAAACTTAGTGTGGCTTAATTTAAACCCTTAATTGCATATCCAATTTAAAGCTAGAGCTGTGACTCTGGCTGCTTAGAAAGGGGGGTGGGGGGCAAAATCTGGCTCTGGAGCAATGCTGTCTCCCCCCTCCCCGAGACCCAGCTCCTCTGGGGAGCCCAGAGCAGGGCTTGAAGACTCAGAGAAATCCTTTCCTAAATGGCCCCCTGCCCTTGGGAGGGAGGCACCTCTGGGCATTGTTCTGATTCTTCCTGATTCTGTCTACCTCTAGTGGTTTCCACACAGGGGGTGAGTGTGTTTTCAATCTTTCCCCACACTCCCCAACACAGCCTTTTCTGCCATCTGCCCAGGGAAGGCATCCCAGGTCTTGACTTGGTGGCCACTGGAGGAATCTCATGGCCCCAGGACCTCTGCTAATGCCCAGGTTCCTTCCAATGGAGCCAGCGAGAGGCTGGGGTCCTCAGTCATGTCACCTGAGCATGGAAGGAAACCAGGTGGTGGTGGATCACCCTCCCCTTCCTGGATATTTCTGCCACAGCCCCTCTAAGTTCTGATACTCATGCCTTCAGAAATTTCTAGACTGAAAGTGGGCCACTGTTAGTGTGTTGTTATAGGCCTATGACATACCCCAGGGCTACACATCAAGCTCCCCGAAGAACTCTGGTACCCTCTCTGCTACAGAAGCGTCTTGAGTCTGCCAGCTTTAGAGGCTCAGGGGGCCTCTAGTGTGGAATGAGATGCCAGTTTCCCTCTGTGTAAGTAACCCCCAGTCTCTACGAATGACTCTCCTGGAATCTCCTGGCTTGGCTTCCCGGCGAGGAAACCGTCCTTGTGCCTGTCTCACCCTGGAGGGGCAAGAACAGATGGTGCCCCTGCTCAGCACCTCTCCTGCCATCGTCCCCAGGTTGGGGAAGGCCTAGCAGGGCGGTGCAGTGCCTAGTGGCCTTGGGGCCATTCTTTTTCCTCTTAGGAACTCTGAGGGGTGATGCCTGGCCTTTATGTATGGTGGCTTCTTGATGTCTCTCATTAGAATAGGAAGGTATCTTTATTTCCAGTGGTGTTAAATACTGTCCTGTTTTAGTAGGAAACATGGACATGGCTTAAAAGAGCCTTATTTGGAGAAAATGTGGCTCTAAAATGATGGGCAATTGAATGAAAGATTACATTTCACACAGTCTGTGTTTATTTGTCCATCCTTTATTGTCAAAATGATTTTCATAACTAGGGCTTAAAGAATAAACTGTTTCTCCATGAAAATTGGAGGAAGGAGACTGAACTGAGCTTACATTCCCAAATCATTAGGTGCAGTGACACAGGTCAGGGGAGTCAGGGGCACAGATATTGCACCATGTGCTTAGCATCCTCTTGGGAATTTGGCTGTTAACGTTGAGCCCCCAAATCACTGGGCCCATCCATGTACCCATCTATATCCCATTCTTCCTTCCATCCCCCGTTCCTTCTATCCACTCACCTGTCCACTTGCTCATTCATCTGTCTCCATGTCTTAACTATTGCAACTTGAAGATTATACTTCAGTGTGCTCATTCTGTGGTCCAAAGGCCAATTGGCTCAGAAAAGCGTGGACTTCCCATGAGCACCGTGATAAGTCTGCTTTCAGTCTGAGAAGCTCTGGGCTATAGCAAAGACCAAGGTAAAGTGCCCTCTCACTAGTGAAATCCAGGATCCGCCTCCTTGGTGATATTTTCCCAGGTGTGACTGGCCTCGCAGAGAACCTTTTCTTGAGATACATTCAATGTGCTTTATTCTCATGAAAACTGTGATGTGCACGTGTCAGTCAAGCGAGTGTACAAGTGTTCCCTCAGGACGTGGACAATTTTTCAAAGTGCATTTAGAGACAGTCTCGACTGAGAGTGAGCTCACTTCCTGCCTCTATCCTCACACCACTCAATGGCACTTTTTCACCATCTGAGATTGTTGCCTGTTTATTTGTTTACTGCTTATCACCCGCCTTCCCAAACCTGAATGTAAACTCTGTGATACTAAGAACATTGTTTGCTCGTTCACTTTTGATCCCTAGCTCCTGGATTAGCACCCAACGCAGAAGCAGCATACACTTAGTGTCTGTCCGTGACTCCACGAGCCACATAGATAAGCATGAGGAAAACACAAATTTCGGCAAAATAATCAGACGACATTGAGGTGAACTAAGGCTGACGGTGGATTACGGCATGGATAGGGTTAACTTTGGAAACGTTCTTAGAGGTATTGATCTCGAGCTGAAATCTGAAAAAACTTCTGGAAGGGTTGGGGAATGGGAGGAGGGAATTTGTTCCCCCTGCAGACCAATTCAGGAAGAGGGCTTGAGGCAGAAATTGAGAAATGGGTTCTGAAAAAGCAGCAGCCCGGGATGGCCAGAGCAGAGGGACCCTGGAGGGGGAGCGGCAAAGGAGAGTGGTGGTGGGGTGGTGCTGGTTGGAGCAGAGTCGGAGGGAATGGTCAGAAGTTTATATTCGGTCCAGATGGTAACGGCGAGCCACTGGGGGGACATGTTTACACATTTTCAAAATCCAATTAGGATACCACATGTTTTTGTGGTCTAATCACCCATTTTGGACCCATTAAATAAATTAGTTGAAAGAGAAAAACAAAGGGGAAAAAAATGAAACGATGTGTCATTTGATAGCATTAGGAAATCATGGGATAAATGTATTAAATTGGAATGTTTGACCTGGAACGAAATTAATCCAAATATGGTCTTGATGACTCGAGTCTCGAACGGAACCAGGCCCACAGCTGATGTTTGAAAATATGAATGGTTCAGAACAAAAAAAAAAAAAAAAAAAGAAATGATGGTGATTTGGATGAGGCAAACAGGCCTCTCTCTCCCTTTGAGTGGTTCGGACATTCACTGACTGAGGGCAGAAGGCGAGGCCGGCTGATTTCTCATGCTTGATTCCAAGCTCTAGATTACAGCAGTTCTATAAGAACGCGGGTTGACACGCATGAGGAGGAAGCAGCTGCTTCAGTGGAATTCCCTCTGGAGAAGAAGGAAGCCCAGCCATCCAGATGGGATCCGGCAAAGGAAGGAGGATAGGAGAGAAAGCAGGGCTTGGGAAGAGACGGATCCCAGCAAGAACGGGCTCTGGTGCGGTACCTACCGTATTCCTTTCCTTAGCCTTAGCCACCAGTTCGAATATACAGAAAAGAGAGGATAATGACACAGTGGAAGTGGGAAGATGGAGGGAGACAAATGCAGCTTTCTTGGGAGAAAGTAATACTCCTCATCCTCTTGTGCTGAGATCATTTTATTTCTTAGAACCCCACTATTCAAAGTGCGTTTCCCCCAATGGGGGCATCCACCACCCCTAGGAGGGCTCGTTGGAAATGCAATAACTTATACCATGCCCTAGACTAACTAAATAAGAATCTGCATTTTAGCAATATATGCCACATATTTCATAACATTAAAGTTGGAGAAGCATGTTGTTAGAGAGTTTGGAGCAAAGCAGATAAAGTTAGAGGTGAAGAAGTTTTGAGGATTGTAACCCCACAGTACAGAAAACCATGTAAATCGTCCCACCCCGCCTCCCAATGGAACCTGGATGGGATCCAAAAATTGCTACAGGCCTACCCACATACATCCAACCACAGGAACTCCGACTTGCAGGTGCACATTTGTGTGCACAAATAGATGTCGCCGGGAATGTACTGGTGGGAAAACTTCTGCTGTTCCCACCCCAGATCAGCTCATTTTTTATCTTTACACTGTGGCTTTGGAGTTACTACTGTCTTTTCTCTGAATTACACCCAGTTCCCTTCATCAATGATGGTTTATGTTCTTTCTCTGTTTCACTTCATATTCCACTCTCGTATCTTTCTTGAGCGCAGACCCAGCTAAACCAATAACTGAGGAAGCCAAATGGAGACAGTTAGAACTGGGATCGTTTGCCATTCAGCTGGAAAAATAATGATTCCCCAGTTTCTCAAGTGTGGAAATTTCCAGGAACCAGCCTCCTTCCAGGGCCTAGGGACCCTCCCTCATTAGTTCCGGTGAACGTTCCCTCCTCCTAAGTCTTTCCTTACACTCCTCACGAGGCTCCAGACTGGATTAGCTCACACTCCACTGTGTCTGTCCCATCACATTGCAGACCGATTGCCCATCTTTGTAGCTTTTAGCCTCTGTAAAGAGCCGTGCACCACGGTGGCTAAGGGCAGTGGTTCAGTGTCCCATGGGTCCAAGTCTCAACCCAGCTCCTCGACTCTGTGATTCAGGTTCAGCTACTCAGTCTCCAGGAACTACCGTTCCTTCAACTGAAAGACAGGAACAATAATACTAGCTGCATAGAAATTTGTCATTACCAAAGACACAATGTTACCTAAAGTTGTCAGTACAGGACCTGCACATAATAAGTGTTCAAAAAATGACCAGGGCTCTCTGGGGCCTTCAGTGGTAAATGCATTAGGTAATCTTGGCTTATAAGAAACATTAGTAGATCCAAATGCCTCATTTATATTGTAATTACTTCAAGTCTCTCTAGACAGGGCTACCCTAAGATTCATGGACATTTTAGGTGAGGAGACTGCCACCCACACATTTAATTACACTAATCTTTTATCCAGAAATGCAAAAAGAAATATTAAAATAAAGCAATGGAATGCAAAACCAGGAAATGTACCATGATAAACCTACAAGTGCATTACTCTATTTTCAGAATCTATGATGAAAAATTTAAATGAAAAGCAAAAGATCTTGACCTTGTTTAAATATTTCCACATTCAGAACTCTTGTATATTTCTATATGAGTGAATTACATAGTTGCCAGCAATAACATGATTTGCAAGTCACCATTGATAATCCAAGGAAGAAACCTCTGATAAAGTCATATATATGTGCATGTGTGTGTGTGTATATATATATATATATAATTTTTTTAACTAAAACACACTCGTATGTTTGCAGAAGGTTTTGTCCCACGATCTACTGTGCTGTTTCAGAACAATGATAAATGCAAATGGCATTCATTTCAAACTGCGGAAATAATACATGATTTCTGTTCCTTTGGCTGCCCCATCATTTATCACAGGTCATTGACATAGATCTGGACAGATTGGTAAACTAATCACTGAGCTCTTTCATGTGGCGCTGTGCTCTTCTTAGTACATCATGTAAAATTAGTTTGATGATTTCAGTTCCTTCTCTTGGGATCCATAACCTAATTCATAGATGAATGAAAAACTATTTGGCTGACCCCACCAGCCTGGTCCAAATAAGGGGACAGTTGTGTCTTGATGTTGGATTCATTGATAGCCAGTGACTCACTTCTGACTCCTGAGAAGAGGCTTTGGCTGAGGACATAGATAAAAAATATAGTAATAAAAAAGTGGTGCATGTGTTCATTTGCACATGCAGAAATGTACGTATGTGTGTGTATCTTTGTGTGCATAATGCATGCCTGTATGTGTATTGTGTGGGTGCATGTGGCTGTAGTGAATGAGCTGATTTAGGAGGGCAAATATTCTTACAGAATTTCAAGTAGCTGCTTAAAGTTTCGATCATGACACATTTTAGTTGCTCTCTTTAAAAAAGAAGTACTAACTTCAAGAGATATTTTTTCCACTAATTTGTTTCTCTTCCTAATCTTTCATGACAATATTTCTGGTCACACATACTCTACCAAAACTTTGCTCCATCTCTTTCAAAAGATGAAGTCTCAACACCCTCCCGTTGATTTTTTTGTAGGCCTCTGTGACTGTTTCATTGAATAAAATATCGCAGACGTGAGGCTGTGTGACTTCAGAGACCTAGTCATAAACAGCGTGCAGCTTCTGTCTCTCTCTTGCTCTGTTTCTATCTCTGTCGACCTCTCTCTGCACATGTCTCGAGAAGCCGGGGCTGACACATGAGAAGTCCAGCTTCCCCAAAGCTGCCGTGCTCAGAGCATCCCGGGGAGAGGCCACATGGGAGGAGGGACACACCTGAGAAGCCCCAGCTGTTGAGTCTTCCCAGCTAAGGCCGTGAACATGCATATGATTTGGGGCATTTTCAGATGATTCCCACCTTCGACCCTCATGCTGTCAAAACCAGATTTGAGCCACCCTGGCCGATATGGAGTGATCGGTGACCAGATGGAACGGAGATAACCTGTTACCATCAAACCCTGCGCAAACTCCAGATTTGTAAGCAAAATAAATGCTGCTATTGTTTGCAGTTATTACATTTTGGGGTGGCTTATTACAGAAACATATAAGTGGAATATACATCATATGAAGTTAGTTTGACAATATCAATTTTTAATTTGGAGAACCATACCCCAATTGAAAGACAAAACAATCGAACTGAACCCACCAACCTGTGTTCACACAGGGGGACAATTTTGGCTTAATGTTGATGCAATGGCAGCCATCGAGTCTATTCTGGCTTCTGAGAAGGAGGCTATGGCCAGAGAAGCAGATAATGGGATTCTTAAAGGTGTGTGTGACACAGTGAACCAACGCTGATTTCCTGGTTTTGATATTGCACTGTAGTTACATAATATATGCAAAGTGGGTGAGGGTGTGTGGGGTCATCTCTGTACTCTCTTTGCATCTTCATGTGAATCTAATTATTTCAAAATGTTTTTTAAAGTAGTTGTATATAAGTGTATGGAGTATATGTGTGTGTATGTGTGTGGCTTTGTGTGTCCGGTGACGGCTGATTTGCTATAGCACATACTCTGATGAAATTTTCAGTGACTCCTTAATAAAAGTTTGACCATGACATATATTAATTACTTTTTAGAAAAGAAACATCAAAGTTGATATTTTAATTACATCATTCACACACACCCCATCTCACATTGAATTTAAGCAGTGAGAAGGGGCCTACTCCAGTCAAGTATGGAAAGACCATAATAAATATCGATAAACAAGGTCTAACAGTAGCAAATGAATCTTAGCCTCTCCTGCTGAGCCCCAATGTTACAGCATTTACAGTATCTAGATGAACAGGTTGGAGACATTGAGAATGACCAGAGGAAAGTGTGCAGCATACAGGTGACACATGCATGACATATCCTACAATCCATTCATTTTCCAGTAAAGTACCTGAGAATTGTGATCTTTATTTTTAAAAAGGAAGTGCTATTGCAGGCAGAACTTTGGAATTAAAGATGAGATATCATTGCAGGAGATATTGACGTGAATCATCGACGATGAGATAACGTTCCCTCCCCGATAGTCTGTTGGTCAAACAGTCAGGCAGGAAAGGAGGGACAATGGAGCAGAGTTGGAGATCAAATAAGGGGCTCTTATCCCAGGAAGAAGGCTGAATAATTAATAGTAGAGTGAATAGAGGCTCTTGGTTTTTACTTTGCATTGGTTTGATGATGATGATGATGGTGGTAGTGGTGGTGATGTGTGTGTATGTGTGTGTTATGTGACACACATTAATTTTAAGCAATTTATTGGGTGAAATAAATTAGTGTAGACCATTGCCCTGAGAGGTTGTGGGCAGAGGTTTTCCAGCTTGACTGACAGTGATCTCCTGTAACATTTAAAATATGTAGATTCCCAGGCCCTTCCCACGCTTTGCATGTCAGAGTCATTAAAAGCAGAGTCCTAAATTCTCTCTTTTTAAGTGCTCTCCAGATGATTGTCAATATCACGGAGGTTTGTACAATGAGGTAGAAATGAAAGGATGTTTCAGTTTTCTACCCTTCCAACAATAACTGGCATCAGGCTATTTGTATTCAGCTGCATGGAGGTGACATGTTCTTCTATGGGGGAGGGGTGTGTTCTTGGTGGAGCCTACCAGACAATGAACTCTGTGCGACATAGCAGACCCTATGTGAACTCTCCCCACATTGTGGGAAAATATATCCAGAGTGATTTTATTTTTAGATTTGTCTGTTTTAACCCAGGAGTCCATTAACACATATTCCCCAAATATTTTTTCTACTTCCTCCCTTGACTGTCACTAGTTCACCATACAAAATATCTCTAGATTGGGTGTTGCGTGTGTGAGCGTGTGGACTAGGAGTGAGGGCGTGTGCCAGGAAGGATGAGGTCAGCCGTCAACATGGCTATGAACTGCAGTTGGAATAGCACATCTCAAATGGTTAGAAGGGCTGGTGTTTGGGGGAGGTCCACGAGCCTGGAAGGGCTTGTGTCTCTCTAGGGGACAAAATGTTCCCATGTTCGAAATATCACAAAGGCGTACCTTGGGAAAGGTGGTTTCCTATCCAAGGCCTTGTAAGGGAGCATTTTTCATATTGAAGTCTCTACAGTTTAATTTTTGCTCTATCTCTTAGCTCTTCAGGGAAATACATTTTTGAAATGTATTAGTTATTTTTATTATTTGTTAAGTGCATTCAGGGTGGACATATATTAACTAATCTTAGAGACTGACACAAGCATAAAACAAAATCGAAATGTGTTATTTCATATTGAAAAATGGAACAGTGCACGGGACAGTGCGTTACGTCCAGGAGGGACCTGCCAAGGTAGAGCCGGTGGATTCCTGTATCCCTGACTCACTGGAGTCTGATTCATACTTTCTGCCTCTTGTTTTTCCTTTAAACTTACATTTGCTTCCCCCGACTAATTATAACAGCATGGTAGAAAACCTAAGCAACATATATTAGTTTTAAAAAATTGAAAAAGAAAATAATGATCTCTTGCAATCCCACTACCCAGCAATAACTGCGGCTAACATCATCCAGACGTTTCAATATGTGCACTTGTATGTAAAAGCCAGATGTCAACTGGGTCTCTCCACTCCTCATCGTCTAGATAAGATTCCTGGGTCCTTCATTTCATTGCTCCCCTCAAGATTTTGGCAGTTTCCCAGGATCTCACATCCTAATGCTCACCTGTGATTCTGGCTTCCTGCTTCTTCTAAATTCCAGTCTCCAATCTTCAGCCTACAGCTGTTCCTTTATTTTGCTTTGGCCATAGACCCAAATGTGGAAAATTAGGATCTCTCCTTGATTCAATAGCAACAACAAATCATCCGTATGAGGATTTTTGGATGCAGAGTTGACTAAACTGAATGTTTCAGGATGTGAAGACCATTATGCCTGAATGTTAGACATCCTCTTCCTTAGTCCTTTGGTCTTTGAGCCATGTTACTCAGCCATGCACTTGCTCGACTCTTACCATTCTCTTTGCGCTTTCTTCCTCCCACTAGCAGAAATCATATTCTTCACTGTTTTACATTCCTGCAAAGCAATACAGATGTCTAAAGACTTTGCCTACAAACTTAATTTCTGGAATTCCCTTTCTATATACAAATTCTCCCCTGGAACATTGCCATGGTCATTATCAAAGGAGCCTGAGTTATTGGAAAGGGCTGTTCACATCCCATGTCGGCGTGAAGGCTCCACTGAGGCACAGAGACACAACACATGGCAAAGGCAAAGGGAGTCAGGAACAAGACCACGTGGTAGGAATTTCAAGGAGATATAAAATATCAGTTTTACAAGTATTCATGCCCCCCCCCCCAAAATCAAGGATATCAAAAGAACAAGACTGGAGCACAGCCAAATAAATAGTCATGAAAGTAAACAGACAACCTACAGAATGGGAGAAAATTTTTGCATCCTATGCATCCGATAAGGGACTGATAACTAGAATATACTTAGAACTCACGAAAATCAGGAAGAAAAAATCAAATAGCCCCATTAAAAAGTGGGCAAAGGACTTGAACAGAAACTTTTCTGAAGAAGACAGAAGAATGGCCAACAAACATATGAAGAAATGCTCAACATCTCTAATCATCAGGGAAATGCAAATCAAAACCACAATGAGATATCACTTAACCCCAGTGAGAATGGCCTTTATCAAAAAATCTCCAAACAATAAATGCTGGCGTGGTTGCGGAGAGAGAGGAACACTCCTACACTGCTGGTGGGACTGCAAACTAGTTCAACCTCTGTGGAAAGCAATATGGAGATATTTTAAAGCGATACAAGTGATTCTACCATTTGATCCAGCAATCCCATTGCTGGGCATCTACTCAAATGATCCAATGACACTCTACAAAAAAGACACCTGCACTCGAATGTTTATAGCAGCACAATTCATAATTGCAAGGCTGTGGAAACAGCCCAAGTGCCCATCAATCCAAGAATGGATTAATAAAATGTGGTATATGTATACCATGGAGTACTATTCAGCTCTAAGAAACAATGGTGACATAGCACATCTTATATTTTCCTGGTTAGAGCTGGAACCCATACTACTAAGTGAAGTTTCCCAAGAATGGAAAAACAAGCACCACGTATACTCACCAGCAAATTGGTATTAACTGAACAGCACCTAAGTGGTCACATAGGTACTACAGTAATAGGGTATTGGGCAGGTGGGAGGGGGGAGGGGGGCGGGTATATACATACATAATGAGTGAGATGTGCACCATCTGGGGGATGGTCATGCTGGAGACTCAGACTTTTGGGGGGAGGGGGAAAATGGGCATTTATTGAAACCTTAAAATCTGTACCCCCATAATATGCCGAAATAAAACAAAAAACAAAAAAGCAAAACAACAACAACAACAACAAAAAGAACAAGACTGGAGATGAGAAAAGGTTTTAGAAAGATTTCACTGGAGAGAGCAGTCAATGCCCTGTAGGACTCCCCATCCCAACCAGAAAGAAGTGGGGAGCAGCATGCTTTCCATCTCCAATCGAATCAGACGAGAGAAGCCCGAAGGGTCATTCAGAATTGATTTGCTGAGCTCTCCTCACATAGGAAGTGGCAGGAGACTGATGTGTGATACATGACAAAGTCATGAGAAATGCAATCAAATGAGTCCATTATGGGACAGGGAGGTTCAGAAAAGCCACCCAGGGACCTACTAGAGAAAGAGAGCTTTCCCTCTAGCCAGGTCGGACAGCACGGTGCCCTCCTCACAGACCGGCAGGAACTGTCCTGCTCCTTACTTCTCTTTCCCACTGGGAGCCACAGTTAGCAAAATAGAGGGAAAGGGCAGGAAACACAGCAGGGAATGAGAAATGAATAACCACCAGCCCCTTCTGGTCCCTCACCTGAAGAAGGTCCGAGTTAGATAAAGAAAGAAGTTTATCCTAAGACCAAGTTCTATGTTTTGACAATTACGTGGCACTGGCTACTTTAAATTACTGAGTTGAGACTATGTTTGCCTTGCACAGACTGGTAGTATTTAATTGCCTAAGAATGATTTGAAAAAAAACATAACAAAACAAAACAAAACATGGAACTCCCTAAGTTTCCATCAAGGTATCTTCTCTCCCCCTAACTAATAATGTCTGAAGAAACTGTGGGAGGTAAAAGTACAGATGCTAACTGATGAATCCCCCTGTATTGCATTAACTACTCTACAACGTTGTTTTGCAATTATTAATGATTGTTTAACCAGCATCTTTGAACTTTTGGTTCCTTTCTATTTTTCCCTATAAACAACACTGATATGGTTAATATATCCTTAAGTATTTCCTTAGGACCACCTGTGAGTTTGTTGGATCCAAGTTTAGATTCATAATTAAAATTTTAGCTATGAATGGCCAAATTCACACCAATTTCCGTGTCATCCATGTGAATACTTGCCGCAGCTGTGTTAGAACCTTCTGTTCTGCCTCCTGCAAGTGACTTTGCCCTCCTGACCCTGATCCTTGTGGGTTGATTTACAACATAACTTCCAAAAGACAACATTATTTTCCAGTTCTTGAGGTGATGCTTCATGCTCATCCACACACACATGCATTTCAGAAATCCAACATGCTCATATACTAGCAGCTGCCTTTATGATATTTTTAGGGTCTTTATTATTACAAGTTGGATCTGAAAATTCACCATTATTTGTATACCTTGGATAGATTACCTAGACTTGGGCTGGGAAAATGAATTCAATGAACTAAAGGTTATCAACCCCAGGTTTTCCTTCTGAGAAAGATGCAATTGCTCCCTGACCTTGCAACTTTGGCCAAAGTTGTAATTAGGGTCGATTCAGTAAATACAGTTTCTACCTGAAGGGGTGTTATCTGTAACAGCTCTAGTCTTGAAAGGTGGAGGAAATGGGACTTCTATAAGTTTCTTGGGCTTTTACTACAGAAAAAAAATTTTTTTATGAAGTCTTAAGAAGTATTTCAAAAAGGGATTTTAATAAGTGCTAATCCCCCCGTCTATATTTGATGATGAGGGAACATCCCATGAAATGTAATTCTTAGCTGGCTGCCACTTGTCATTTTCCCTGTGTTCAATATTCACCAACATAAAGGTCCTATTTTGCCAACTCCCAACACTTAATTTTCCTTCTCATTCATTTTACTATTTTTCCTATAGTGAAAATAACACTCAATTGTCAAGGGGATTGCATGCATTGTAAATAACAAATGCTATCTTACTCTCTGGAACTTATCTCATGCTATGTTATGGATTTACCAGGTCTCACAAAATATCAAATATATGAGCCTTAAAGGGGAAAAGTCTCCATACTAGTATATGAAAAAATTCCTAAATTCCAGAAGGGTGAATGAACAGATGGATACTTTTGGGACATGTGTGTGTGTGTCATTTTTGTTTTACATTTCCTTGGCTCTGCAAGAGAACGCATTTTCTACAAAGTATGGTAGCTAACGCGAGGGATCGTATTAAACTAAACCTGGAAACAAGAAATGAGAAGTAAATAGTTTAGCAAAAATGCAGTTCCATATGTTAATTTTGAAAAGTTTCATTATTGAAACCACGGATTTAAAATAACAGGGCCACAGACTAAGACTCAAAAGATAAATACTGACTGATGAATATGGAGAATATTTTTTCTTACTTGAAGGTATAGATGCCATTTCAACTCATTCATATGTGTATTTTAAGTTTTCCTAATTAAATAAATTCAATGTTTTAATAAACTGTCATAAAAGTAATTATGTATTGGTCCCCACCCCCATGCCCTACCCCCGCCCAAGTGGTGATTTCTTACACAAAATGTAAAGCACTGGGTGATTCTAGTGACCTGGAGGATTAAACTATTTCAGACCCCCCTCTTGACACAAATATACAAATTTTGGATAAGTTATAACAGCACAACAGTTTGTAAAACATATTTGAGGAGGAAAACAAATGAAAGGAATCCCCAGTTGCCAGAAATGAGGAATGAACTCCTGGTCAGAGCAAAGCTAATGTAGTAGCAGCCTGACATGGTTGTGGGGAAATTCAGGTTTAGATAGATGTCCTACAATTTATAGGCTCAAGTACTAGTGCTCATATATGGGAAAGAGATGTAGACATGGCCCCTATGAAACATGGTACTTGAACTGAGACTGATATTAAGCCCTGGAAGAATTACTCATCCTGTGAAAAGACCCTCCATGGAAAAACCATCATGACCAATCTGGCAAGCTGCTAGAAGCTTGCTCTGCCCAAGATTTAGGGAATAGTAGAAAAAGATACAAATAAGTCTCTTGAGTAATTGAAACTCTAGCCTGCCACAGCAGGGTAGTGACCATCAAAGGAAGGAGACTAACTAATGCAGAAGCTCAACTCAGGAATCAACAAGAAATCTGGTCTTGGACAGGTGAAACCCTTGGTACCTTGAAAAAAAAAAAAACACTAGGGATTCAGAGATAAAAGACTCACAGAAAAAAAAAAGAATTCTCTTTATTTTTCCCTCAGGTATGTTTTTTTTTTTTTTAATTATTTTTTTTATTTTGGCATATTATGGGGGTACAGATTTTAAGGTTTCAATAAATGCCCATTTCCCCCCCTCCCCCCAAAAGTCTGAGTCTCCATCATGACCATCCCCCAGATGGTGCAAATCTCACTCACTATGTATGTATATACCCGCCCCCCCCTCCCACCTGCCCAATACCCTATTACTGTAGCACCTATGTGTCCACTTAGGTGCTACTCAGTTAATACCAGTTTGCTGGAGAATATATCTGGTGCTTGTTTTTCCATTCTTGGGATACTTCACTTAGTAGTATGGGTTCCAGTTCTAACCAGGAAAATATAAGGTGTGCTATATCACCATTGTTTCTTAGAGCTGAATAGTACTCCATGGTGTACATATACCACATTTTATTAATCCATTCTTGGATTGATGGGCACTTGGGCTGTTTCCACAGCCTTGCAATTATGAATTGTGCTGCTATAAACATTCGAGTGCAGGTGTCTTTTTTGTAGAGTGTCACTGGATCATTTGGGTAGATGCCCAGCAATGGGATTGCTGGATCAAATGGTAGATTCACTTGTATCGCTTTAAGGTATCTCCATATTGCTTTCCACAGAGGTTGAACTAGTTTGCAGTCCCACCAGCAGTGTAGGAGTGTTCCTCTCTCTCCGCAACCACGCCAGCATTTATTGTTTGGAGATTTTTTGATAAAGGCCATTCTCACTGGGGTTAAGTAATATCTCATTGTGGTTTTGATTTGCATTTCCCTGATGATTAGAGATGTTGAGCATTTCTTCATATGTTTGTTGGCCATTCTTCTGTCTTCTTTAGAAAAGGTTCTGTTCAAGTCCTTTGCCCACTTTTTAATAGGGTTATTTGATTTTTTCTTCCTAATTTTCGTGAGTTCTAAGTATATTCTAGCTATCAGTCCCTTATCGGATGCATAGGATGCAAAAATTTTCTCCCATTCTGTAGGATGTCTGTTAACTTTCATGACTGTTTCTTTGGCTGTGCAGAAGCTTTGTAGTTTGATCATGTCCCATTTATTTATTTCTGTTGCTGCTGTGATTGCCTTTGGGGACTTCTTCATAAACTCTTTGCCCAGGCCGATGTCTAGGAGAGTGTTTCCAACTTTTTCCTCTAGAGTTCTAATAGTTTCATATCTTAGGTTTAAGTCTGTTATCCAGTGTGAGTTGGTTTTTGTGAGAGGTGAAAGGTGTGGGTCCTGTTTTAGCCTTCTACAGGTGGCTATCCAGTTTTCCCAGCACCATTTATTGAAGAGGGATTCTTTTCCCCAGCGTATGTTTTTGTCTGCTTTGTCAAAGATGAGATGGCTATATGAGGATGGTTTTATATCAGGATTCTCACATCTGTTCCACTGGTCAATATTCCTGTTTTTGTGCCAATACTATATTGTTTTAATTACTACAGCTTTGTAGTATAGTTTGATATCTGGCATATTAATGCCTCCCATTTTGTTTTTGTTGCCTAGAATTGCTCTTGATATTCGGGGTCTTCTTTGGTTCCATACGAAGTGTAAAATTATTTTTTCTATATCTGTGAAGAATGCTGATGGGATTTTAATAGGTATTGCATTGAATCTGTAGATCAGTTTGGGTAGTATAGACATTTTGATGATATTGAGTCTGCCGATCCACGAGCATGGTATGGATTTCCATCTGTTTACATCCTCTGCTATTTCCTTCCTCAGTGTTTCATAGTTCTCCCTGTAGAGGTCTTTTACCTCTTTGGTTAAATATATTCCTAGGTACTTTAATTTCTTTGTTGCTATTGTGAAGGGAATTGAGTCTTTGATTTGGTTCTCAATTAGATTGTTGTTGGCGTATATGAATGCCTCTGATTTCTGTGTATTGATTTTGTATCCTGAGACTTTACTAAATTCATTGATCAGTTCCAGGAGTTTCTTGGTTGAATCCTTGGGGTTTTCTAGATACAATATCATATCATCAGCAAACAGTGAAAGTTTGATCTCTTCTGCCCCTATTTGGATACCTTTGATTCCATTTTCCTGTCTGATTGCTGTAGCCAAGACTTCCAGCACTATGTTGAACAGAAGTGGAGATAGTGGGCAGCCTTGTCTGGTTCCAGTTCTGAGTGGGAATGATTTCAATCTTTCCCCATTCAGTATGATGTTGGCTATGGGTCTGTCATATATGGCTTGTATCATTTTTAGGTATGTCCCTTCTATGCCTATTTTCTTAAGTGTTCGTATCATGAAAGGGTGTTGAATTTTGTCAAAAGCTTTTTCTGCATCTATTGAAAGAATCATGTGGTCTTTGTTTTTGCTTCTGTTTATGTGGTGAATTGCATTTATAGATTTACGTATGTTGAACCATCCCTGCATCCCTGGGATGAAGCCCACTTGGTCGTGGTGGATTATTTTTTTGATAAGTGTCTGTATTCGGTTAGCTAAGATTTTGTTGAAAATTTTTGCATCTATATTCATTAGGGATATTGGTCTGTAGTTTTCTTTTTTTGTTGCATCCTCCCTCAGGTATGTTTTTAAGAGTGTCCTGTTGTTATAGTTTATCCAACAGTTATGTGTGTTTGTAGTTGAAGGTGGGCTGATAATCGTTCAGTTTCACTTGATGCTAGAATAAGATGATGACTTACTTTCTATGTAAGAAATCATTATTTAGAAAAAAAAATCCACTTGAAAAATGTCAAGATAAGCTTGCAAGAAAAACTACAAATGACATAAGTGATTATTCACCATAAGAGAGAGCCAACATATACCGTGAATGGGAGAATTAATGCCCCCTAAGAACTAGAAGTAATAGAGCATTCTGAAAAAAACTACAAAACAAAAATATATAACATTATTAGATATTTTATTTTAAAGGAATAGGAAACATGATGAAAGGCATGCCACTATGTGTAAAAAACAATCTAATTAACAACAATAACAACAAAATCCAAATAGAGCTTCTTTCCACAAATAAAACAAAATGTAATTAGAATTTCAAAGGATAAACTAAATGATGTATTAAACACAGTAGAAAAGAGACTCTTTAAACACAAATATAAAATCTGGAAAATACTCTAGAATGCAGCATGGAGTGATACATAAATTGAATAGGAAAGAGAAGCAATATACAGAATACTATTAGGCAACCTGATATTAATATATACCAAATTAAAATCCCAAAAAGAAAATGATAGGGTGAAAAGAAAGAGGCAACATTCAAATAAGATAAAGGCAGAAAATTTTCCAGAATTGATTAAAGGCATTAATGCTCAGATGTAGGAAGCTCAATGAATCCTAAGCAGGATAGATTAAAACAAAATCCTCACCTGGACACATTGTAGGAGAACTATGGGACCATGCGACACCAAAGACAAGGAGATAGTCTTAAGAGTAGCTAGAGAAAAAAAAGAATATTTTAAATAAAATTATAAAAATGAGAATAATAATGATCTTCTCACTGCCAAAAATAGAGACCAAAAGACAATGGAATAATATTTTCAAAGTGCTGAATAACTTTATACTGAAAACAACTGTCATTCTAGAATTCTACAAGTAGCTGAACTTCTATTCAGGGGAGAAGGAAAAATAAAAACATTTTCAGATAAACAATGAGTGGGAGTCTTTCTTTGAAGATGCTTGTTGAAAGAACATCTTAGGAGGATAATTAAATTAGAAGAGAATTTACCCTGAAAGGAAGAGTAGGATGAAAAATCAATGGTGAACAGATGATTGTTGAAATGGTGAATAAGTATAAAAAACATTGACTGTTAAAAATATTAAAAACAACTATTTCAGAAGAGACTTAAAAGCAAGGTGACACTAAAATGCTATTAACAGAAAATAACAAAATGGAAGATAAGGGATGATCCACAGAATTAACATATTTTGAGTTTCTTTTTCTATTTTTTATTTCGGCATATGATGGGGGTACAGATTTTAAGGTTTCAATAAATGCCCTTTCCCCCCCTCCCCCGACAAGTCTGAGTCTCCAGCATGACCATCCCCCAGACGGTGAACATCTCACTTATTATGTGTGTATATACCCACCCCCCCACCTCCCTGCCAATACCCTATTACTGTAGTACCTATGTGTCCACTTAGGTGCTGTTCATTTAATACCAGTTTGCTGGTGAGTATATGTGGTTCTTGTTTTTCCATTCTTGGGATACTTCACTTAGTAGTATGGGTTCCAGCTCTAACCAGGAAAATATAAGATGTGGTACATCACCGTTATTTCTTAGAGCTGAATAGTACTCCATGGTATACATATATATACACCACATTTTATTAATCCATTCTTGGATTGATGGACACTTGGGCTGCTTCCACAGCCTTGCAATTATGAATTGTGCTGCTATAAACATTCGAGTGCAGGTGTCTTTTTTGTAGAGTGTCATTGGATCTTTTGGGTAGATGCCCAGTAATGGGGTTGCTGGATCAAATGGTAGAATCACTTGTATTGCTTTAAGGTATCTCCATATTGCTTTCCACAGAGGTTGAACTAGTTTGCAGTCCCACCAGCAGTGTAGGAGTGTTCCTCTCTCTCTGCATCCATGCCAGCATTTGTTGTTCGGGGTCTTTTTGATAAAGGCCATTCTCACTGGGGTTAAGTAATATCTCATTGTGGTTTTGATTTGCATTTCTCTGATGATTAGAGATGTTGAACATTTTTTCATATGTTTGTTGGCCATTCTTCTGTCTTCTTTAGAAAAGTTTCTGTTCAAGTCCTTTGCCCACTTTTTAATAGGGTTATTTGATTTTTTCTTCCTGATTTTCATGAGTTCTAAGTATATTCTAGTTATCAGCCCCTTATCGGATGTGTAGGATGCAAAAATTTTCTCCCACTCTGTAGGTTGTCTGTTTACTCTCATGACTGTTTCTTTGGCTGTGCAGAAGCTTTTTAGTTTGATCATGTCCCATTTATTTATGTCTGTTGCTGCTGTGATTGCCTTTGGGGACTTCTTCATAAACTCGTTACCTAGGCCGATGTCTAGGAGAGTGTTTCCAACTTTTTCCTCTAGAATTCTAATAGTTTCGTATCTTAGTTTTAACTCTGTTATCCAGCATGAGTTGATTTTTGTGAGAGGTGAAAGGTGTGGGTCCTGTTTTAGCCTTCTACAAGTAGCTATCCAGTTTTCCCAGCACCATTTATTGAAAAGGGATTCTTTTCCCCAGCATATGTTTTTGTCTGCTTTGTCAAAGATTAGATGGCTATATGAGGATGGTTTTATATCAGGATTCTCAGTTCTGTTCCATTGGTCAATATTCCTATTTTATGCCAATACCAGATTGTTTTAATTACTACAGCTTTGTAGTATAGTTTGATATCTGGCATATTAATGCCTCCCATTTTGTTTTTGTTGCCTAGAATTGCTTTTGATATTTGGGGTCTTCTTTGGTTCCATACGAAACATAAAATAATTTTTTTTATATCTGCGAAGAATGCTGATGGGATTTTAATAGGTATTGCATTGAATCTGTAGATCAGTTTGGGTAGTATAGACATTTTAATGATGTTGAGTCTGCCGATCCATGAGTATGGAATAGATTTCCATCTGTTTACATCCTCTGTTATTTCCTTCCTTAGTGTTTCATAGTTCTCCCTGTAGAGGTCTTTTACCTCCTTGGTTAAGTATATTCCTAGGTACTTTAATTTCTTTGTTGCTATTGTGAAGGGAATTGAGTCTTTGATTTGGTTCTCAATTAGATTGTTGTTGGTGTATATGAATGCCTCTGATTTCTGTGTATTGATTTTGTATCCTGAGACTTTACTAAATTCATTTATCAGTTCCAGGAGTTTCTTGGTTGAATCTTTAGGATTTTCTAAATATAATATCATATCATCAGCAAAGAGTGAAAGTTTGATCTCTTCTGCCCCTATTTGGATACCTTTAATTCCACTTTCCTGTCTGATTGCTGTAGCCAGGACTTCCAGCACTATGTTGAACAGAAGTGGAGATAGTGGGAAGCCTTGTCTGGTTCCAGTTCTGAGTGGGAATGCTTTCAATTTTTCCCCATTCAGTATGATGTTGGCTATGGGTCTGTCATATATGGCTTGTATCAGTCTTAGGTATGTTCCTTCTATGCCTATTTTATTAAGTGTTCGTATCATGAAAGGGTGTTGAATTTTGTCAAAAGTTTTTCTGCATTTATTGAAAGAATCATGTGGTCTTTGTTTTTGTTTCTGTTTTTCTTTTTGTTTATGTGGTGAATTGCATTTATAGATTTATGTATGTTGAACCATCCCTGCATCCCTGGGATGAAGCCCACTTCGTCGTGATAGATTATTTTTTGATAAGCGTCTGGATTCGGTTAGCTAAGATTTTGTTGAAAATTTCTGCATCTATATTCATTAGGGATATTGGTCTGTAGTTTTCTTTTTTTGTTGCATCCTTTCCTGGTTTTGGTATCAGAGTAATATTCGCTTCATAAAAGGTGTCGGGGAGGTTTCCGTTCTTCTCGATGTTGTGGAATAGTTTCTGCAAGATAGGTACTAATTCTTCTTTGTAAGTGTGGTAAAATTTGGGTGTGAAACTATCTGGACCGGGACTTTTCTTTTTAGGGTGATTTTTAATTGCTGTTTCTATTTCAGCTGTTGAGATTGGTCTGTTCAGGGGATCTATTTCTTCCTGGTTGAGCCTAGGGAGGCTGTGTGTTTCTAGAAATTTGTCCATTTCCTCCACATTTTCCAGTTTGTGTGCGTAAAGATTTTTGTAGTACTCATAAATTGTATCTTATATCTCTTTGGGATCAGTTGTGATATCTCCTTTTTTATTCCTGATGGAGCTTATTAGAGATTTCTCTTTTCTGCTTTTCGTTAGCTTAGTCAATGGTGTGTCAATTTTGTTTATTTTTTCAAAGAACCAACGTTTTGTTTTATTAATCTCCTGAATAGCTTCCCTGTTTTCAATTTCATTTAGTTCTGATTTGATCTTGTTGATTTCACTCCTTCTGCTGGGTTTGGGGCTGGTCTGTTCTTCTTTCTCCAGCTCTTTGAGTCGTTTCGTTAGATTGTCTATTTGTGATCTTTTTGACTTTTGGTTATAGGCATTTATGGAGATAAACTTTCCTCTCAGAACTGCTTTAGCTGTGTCCCAGAGGATTTGATAACTTGTCTCTCCATTGTCATTTTCTTCATAGAATTTTTTTATTTCCATCTTGATTTCTTCATTAAATGTTTGATACAAGAGTAGAAATGTTGATTTGCCACATTAAATATGCTTATCAAAATTTTCAACTAAGCATATAAAAATAGAAATAGCATATATATTTTTATCCTACAAATGAAAGAAAAGGAAATATAAACAAAAAATAAAAGCAGGGTAAATAGAAAAATACAAACCATAAAAAAGAATGAAATAATATCTTTTGCAGCAACTTGGATAGAACTAGAGGCCATTATCCTAAGTAAAGTAAGGCAGGGATGGAAAACCAAATAATACTGCATGTTCTCACTTACAAGTAGGAGCTAAGCTATAGGTACATGTGGGCATGCAGTATGGTACAACAGACATTGGAGACTGAGGAGGGGGGAGGTTGAAAGGGGGTAAAGGAAGAAAAACTAGCTATTGGGTGGCATGCCCACTATTCCTGTGATGGATACACTCAGTACCCAGACATCACCACTGTATAATTTATCCATGTAACCAAAAAACACTTGTACTCATAAATCTATCAAAGAAAAATACAAAGCAGTCTATATATCAGTATCCATAGCAAAGATAAATAAACATATTAATTGATATGGCTTCTCAAGTTGAATTTTACTTTAACATTCCAAATATCTGCCATGGCAGTTTTTAATACTAATGACTTAATTTTTCTTACCCTCATTCTGGACTCGTGATTTTGAATTTCCTGTGCTTGACCCCTACGAGTGAGGTGAGGCTATATAACTTCTTAGGGGCAATTCTATGTGAGCCAGAGTCCTGTGTGCCACTTTGATGTGGAAATTCTGCTAACATCCAATGCATGACATGTCAAGTTTTCTCTTTCCTTCTGCTACAGCCACTAGAAGTGCTGCAGGGAGTGGCTTCTCCATACTCCAGGGTCAGGAAGTGCAATAGAACTCCCCATGGGGCTTTGAGGGGCATGCAGCCATAGTAAGAAATAAACCCTGGTTGTGTTAAACCGGTGATACATTGGAGCTGTTTATTACCACAGCATAGGATAGCCTGTCCTTATTGATGTGTGCAAGAGAAGTATGTAAACCATGAAGAAATATACACTGAAAGTAAAAGGATGAATAAAGAGAGATAGGACAGCATCAATCAAAAGAAAATGGGCATATTAATATTAATGTTAGACAAAGTGATCGTCAGGACAACAAAGAATTAAAGATAAATAAACAAATATATAACAATATATCCTTACATTAAGAATAAAAGGAACAATCTTCCAGGAAAAGAGCAATCCTCAATCTTTATATATCCAACACTATAGCCCCAAAATACATGAAGTCAAATTGAACAGAATTATAAGGAGAGATGAACGAAGTGGCAACAACAAGTCAGTTCCCACAATCCTGCTTCCCTTTCTAGGCAGTTATGTGTGGCTGTCCATGTCACCTACAACTGGGCAATGGCATGTAAGGGGCAATTCCTAGCAGGGCTTCTGTGAAAGGAATTTTTTTTTTTTAATAAAAGGAAGATGCCCTTCAAGCCATCACTCCTCCTCTTTCTGTCTTTGAAAGGGGTTTCACGATGTAGTGCAGGTTGAATTAGCAGTGGCTGTCTTCCTTCTGACTTATTATACGATATTTTATAAAATCTCATTTTTATATCAGTATTAATTGCAGCCCAAAGCATCCTAACAAATCATAATAAGCAAGAGAGTGCTTATTATGTGGGGAATTCTCAAATATTGATGTGCAGTGGGGAATTCTCAAATATTGATGTGGGATTGTAAGTTGGTACAGCCCTCTAAATGGATTTTGCCAAACTGTGCTCAACTTGAAGATGTTCAGACTCTGCAACCCAGGCACATATCTGTGATAAATGTACCCATATGCATAAGGACCATACACCACAATCTTTACTGCACATTGCTTAAAAATAATAGGGAATAATCAGAAAGAAACATAAAGATGCATGCATGAGGCTTGGATAAATTATTCTATACACATATAGAATATACAGCCTGCTAAATAGCAATTAGAATGGATATCCTAGATCTACATGTATCAACATAGATATTCTGAAAGTGCTGAGGGGATATTTGCAAGTGTATTATATAATGGTAATTTCTATTTTGGTAAATCGAAAAGAAAACACAATGCTATATATTTACTTATGTGTCAAAATGTAAAACCATTGCTGGGAAAGTTATAAAAACTTCAAGATTGTGGTTAACTCTAGTTAAAGGAAAGGACTAGATGGGGACATTTCAAATATATCTACAACAATTTTTTTCTTAAAACAAATAAACAGATCTGAAAGAAATATGGCAACATACCAACACATTAAATCTAGGGTTAGATATATTTGGATGTTGATACATTATTTTCAGTGTGCTTGAAATGTACTTATTTTGCATATTTGAAGTATAATCAATGGAGGAATATTTTAAAATAAAATGAGAATAATGAGCTATGTTAAATACAATAAATAAAAAGTTAAATAAAATGAGTTGTAAATAAAGGTGAAAAAATGTTACATGCCATGGTTGGAAGGAAGGCATCCATTCCATTTTAGAATGGAAAGAAGAGAAGGGGAGATGCATTAGGTCCCTACCCTGAGACCAGCTATGCACTCACAGCTTTGGGAAAACTCCTTGCCAAGTTGTCAAAGACCAGTGTGGCTGATTTCAGGCACTCTGAACACTTCAGCTTTTTGAGTCAGTTGGAAGCAGCAGTTGGAAGCAGTTGGAAGTGGTGGAGAGGCAGACTCCAGGAGAGGAAGCAGAGGCTCACCTTTTACAACCTCCATGCTGGGCCTTGTGCTGAGTTTAATAGCCTCACAAGGAGAGCAAGCTCAGGTCTATGCGTGGTCTGCAGCTGCAGCTGCTGCTACCATCACCTTGGTCTGGCATTCCCTCCAGGCCAGGGCTCCATGGCCCTCTACTCAGAAGGGCCACTGTCCCTACCTTGAACCCTACATTTTCATTTTGTCCTGGGCCCCTCACATTAGGCAGCTGATCCTGCTCCTGGCAACTACAAAGTGGTGATGGTCCCCTGTTAAAGTATTCTTGTTCATACTCATGTGATCACCATCATTGCCAACTCTTAAATCAAACCACCCACACTACTTACTAGTGGTATCTGGTTTGCTGCCTCAGTTTTACAGCTTGGTCCTGGCTGGTTCTGCATGCACAGCATTGAAGAGTTCCTGGAGAAAAGGGCCCTCCAGCCATCAAGCCTCGTGAAACTCTATGTGTCCAGGGCAGAAGGCTGCATTCGTCTTGACATTGATGCCTTGGTACTAATTCTATTTATATTCAACAAGATCAACAGCAGCAACTTAAAGTAAAAGTACAATGGAAATGTAGTTATGGTATTTCTGAAATGATTAATTAGGTTGTATTTAGGTAATCACAATCTGACTCTATTTGCATAGCATTAACATATACATCTAGGTAAAAAGTCTTACACAGTCTTTATCTATATCAAAGGCACCTGCCTAATTCAGACTTTCATAGATCTGATTGATCTTTAGCTTTTACACTTAAAAAAATGTTAAAGTAAAACAACACCAGATCTACATTATTTCTCAAAACCAGACAGAAAATAGCTAATTCATATATTCACTTCTGGAAGCAGAAGCAATCTGGAAAAAGAAGTGTAGACCTTTAGCCTAGGGCCTTAACAGCCAGTCCTCAAAATCTCCCAGTCTCATCCTGTGCTATTATTGCCTTCCACAGACTTATGGGGGAATTTCAGAACAAGAGTTCCAAGGGAAGGATTGCTCTCGCCACCATTAGTCGAGGCCATCAGACCTGAAAAGAGGACCTTGGCCTTAGCAGGGCTGAAGACAGATCAAGGCTGTGGCTGCTCTTCTGCCCGGTGGTTTTGTGGTGTCCACAAGCAAGACTGACTAGGGCTGAAGCTTACATTACATTGGGGGCAAAGGGAATTTTCCTTTTAAAAGACTCCTTAATTCCTGGATATTTGTAATGTTCTGTGGTGCAAGAAGCATGCCAGGAATGGAAGGGACAAATAAGCAGGAAGTTTGTCCGTCTACTTTATACATACTATGGCTTGTGGTTATGAGAGAATCAAAGGTATTCAGAGCAGTGACATTCTCATTTATGGCATTCCACTTGGCTCCTGGGGAATATAAAGCAGTCTTCTCATGCAGAAAAGGCTCAAGCCCCCATTAGGAAAACATTAGGAGAAAGTAGACATAACAGGGACATATTTAATTTTTTAATGATTGCCTGAAGACCACAAAGAGCCTGTGATATGAAAGACTTTCAGATTCCTCTTTGATCTACTTAAGCTGAGTAGTCACTACATTATCACAACAGGCTGAGGCTCCAAGAGTCCAAAACAGTACAAGATGTCAGCTCAGCACATGCCACACCTGCTTCTGTGCAAGGTAATCAACCCCTCCAAGCTGTAAAGTGGGGGAGATACTGGGATTTTCTGCATAAGATTTGGAGGATTAAATGATCGTTCAGAGAAGTCTCAGCACAGTATCCAGCACCTAGAAAGTCCTCGGTGTGTGATAAGGATGTATTGAATGGGTGGGCAGGCACTGAGGCAGCACCTCTGGTGCCTGCACTCTGCCTCCTGTCCCTAAAATCAGTGCAGAGGGCACCTGCATCATGGCAATAGACCTAGAAGCCAAGAGAAAGAGGAACGTTCAGTTCTTCCGAAGCTGAGACCCTAGGCATCTGGTAAAATCTAGCATGGCATAAAGAAAGCAGAATAGATCTAAGATGGGTTTCAAAACGTAAAAGCATTAGAATCTATTGTTTCTGTCAAACAGTAAATAATACCCAAGAAGACTAAAGGCATCACTGGCCATCCCAAGTGACTAACATGGAAAGGAATATATAGTCATGTGTCACTTAACGACTGGTATACATTCTGAGAACTGCACCATTGTGCGAACATCATGGAGTGCACTCACACAAACTCAGTGGCTTAGGTAAACAGTCTAGGTGTGGTATGGCCTACTGGCCCTAGGCCACAGTTGCCTACTGTACTGAATACTGTAGGTGACTGTAATACAATGGTAAGTATTTAAGTATCTAAACATAACTAAACATAGAAAAGGAACAGTATAAATACAGTACTATAATCCTAGGGACCACCATCATACATACTGAAACATTGTTATGTGGCACGTGACTGCACCTACACATTCAGCTCTCCAGCTCTGGGGCCAGGCAGCTTCAGCATGCACTGGCTGGGTGCTGTAGGGATGTCACTTCTCCTCTGTAAGCCTGGGTCCCCACAGCTGTGAAACTGCTATATCAATCATGCCTCCCTCGTGGGCTTGCTGAAGTGTTAAATGTTCAACCCTCAGTAGTGTTAACTGGTGTTCTTTTGAATACATCCCCAGAGAAAGCTTTAGGGACAAGATGACACCACAGTCATATTTTTGGCACGTCTTTCAGACGACAGATCAAAGGATGATGGGTTCTGAATGCTCACAGCCTGGCTTAGTCAGCCTCCCTCGTGCCCTCCTCCCCTGGTGTCCTCAGGGATATGGGGGCCCCCGTGAGGACTCCTCAGCAAGCCAGCCTACATGCAGCGTGATGACCCGAAAACTCAGTCATCTGCAGACTCCATGACGTGGGCATGAGTCACCCAGCTCTCTAAATGTGACACTCCACAAGGTGAGCGCTGCTTGTTTGTAAAGACAATGGGGCCTCGGCTATATCCGTTCATGTCTCCTTGAAAACTCTTAGTCACATATTAGTCAGACCGCCCCCAAATCAGAAGGGAGAGCCCACCTCCAGATTTTGCACAGAACTTCTGGAACCTCCTGAGTCAGCAGTGTTTGGTCACACCCCCTCCACCTCTGTGGCTGGGGCCAGGCGCGTGACTGGAGGGAGGAACATCTACGAAACAGTCCCCTCCACCCTGTGTGGCCTTCTTCGCTGCCAGGCCCACTGCTGGTATCCAAAACTCACTTGTCTTCCTTCCAGGAAAAACTCATGCCAGAGACTTTTTTTTTATTAGACTTTATTTTTTTAGAGTTGTTTTAGGTTTTCAGAAAAATTGCTCAAAAAGTACAAAGAGTTCCCATACAACCCCTCCCCTCCACCCCCTAGTTTTCCTTATTATTAACATGTTGCACTATTTTGGTACATTTGTTACAACTGATGAACCAATATTGATGCATTATTATTAACTAAAGTTCATAGTTCACATTAGGGTTTACTCTGTGTTGTACATTCTATGGGTTTTGACAAATACATAATGTCACATACCCACTATTGTAGTATTGAGTAGTTAGTTTCATTGTTCTAAAAATACTCTTGGATGCCACTTATTTATCTCTTGCTCTCTCTCCCACCCCAACCCCTGCCAACTACTGATATTTTTACTCCCTTTACAGTTCTGCCTTTTCCGGAACGTCATGCAGTTGGAACCATACGGAACGCAGCCAGCTCAGATTGGCTTCTTTAACTTAGCAATATGCTAAGGTTTTCTCCGTGTCTTTTCATGGCTTGATAGCTCATTTCTTTTTATTGCTGAATAATACTCCACTGTATGGATGTACCACAGTTTTGTCATTTGCCTGTTAAAGGACATCTCGGTAACATCAATTTTGGGCAATTATGAATAAAGCTTCTATAAATATTAGTGAGCAGGTTTTTATGTGGACATAAATTTTCCAGAGACTGTGTTTTTCAATATTAAGATCTTCAGAGTGATTCAAGTTCTTCTGCCTCTATTTGGTTTTTCTTAGACAGTGCACAAAATGGGGTTTTCATTCTGAAGAGTTTTTCATTTGAAAGATGGCTTGTGGAATGGAAAGCCTGGCTTGCATCCTTTAAGAGCTCATTTGACCTTTCTGAACTTCAGCTTACTCGCCCACTGATAGCATGGAGGCTGGAAAATATATGTGAAGAGGATGGTTACATAAACACAAAGATTCATCTTAATTTCCTTGCACACTTTACTCACTTCTCTATTCCTCCCTCATCCTTTCCTGCTGAGAAATTCAGAAAAGTAGATTTCCAGATTATCTGCTGCTTGAATTTTCACACATTTTAATACAGTATCTGAGGATGTTCAATACCATCCTAATTCCCATCCTTGATTAATCACACATTATAGATTCTGAATGTATGCAGACATTTCTGTTTGGTCTCTGCGCTTAGGATGAAAAGAGAAAATAGGTTGATTCCAAGGTGAGCCTTCATTGGCTGGAAGTAATTGCTGCCCTGTGAGTTGTAGGAGGAGCCCAGGGTTGGTGAATGAGGAGAAAGGGAGGATATCGGTCAGGCCACCCCCAAAGGACGGGAGTGGGAGGGAGTGCTGTAATGGTTACTCACAGTTGGAGCACACAGTAGTGCATCAAGGCAATGCAGTAGGTACCAAGTTCCACAGGATTCTTTAAGTCAAGGATTCTCTCTCTTCTGTGCTAATAGCTTATGCCAAGTCTTGACAGGATGGCTCAGTGACTGATGGCCTAAGATGTGACGGATGGCCCAGTGGGGACAACAGCAACATGAGTCTGGTCTCTCTAATTTGTACATTTTGTGAGCTGTGTCTATGTAGTGCTGCCATAAAAGACTAGAAAATCAAATCATCTGTTTCCCACCCAGTTGCTTCACCAAATAAGAGCAAAACCATTTAGAATGGAATTTTCTAAACTGATTGGATCCATAGCAGTGAAAGCAGTCTTTTTCAGACAGGCTACCAGAACTCAGAGTCAAGATTACAAGGTGACTGTCTGTGACCATCTGCGACTTCTACCACACATCCCTCACCGGCTCCCTGTGCTTTCTGGACAAGGGCGCCACGATCTGACCTTTGCCGGCTTCCTATGTGCTTCTGCTTGTGTCACAGGCTATATTTCAGAAAAGTTTCCGGAAGGCCAGCATTCTTCCCACAAATCCTTTAGAACATGCTGATCATTTGTCCTAGAACATCCCACCCACTCATCCCCTACCCTCTTTCCCTGCTCCTCTCTGAGAAGCCTCCCAAGTCTTCAGTTGGTTGGATGCCCACCATATTGTGCACCCCATTGCATCACTTGCTTCTGTTACGAAGGCACTCCTCTGTCCACCTTGTACTCACCTGCCCACGCATCTCCCTCCCATTGTTAGAATTCTAGCTCATGAGAATCTAGCTCAGGATCCAGCTTCACTCCCTCACGCCCATAGGGTAGAGCCTCGTGCCTGTCACTGAGCTGGGTCTCAACAAATGAATGAATGAGTGGATGGACAATTAGACTGAAGAAACTTGAAGTACATGTAAAAATCTGGGGGACCATGTGAAAAGTGAAGAAGCTTATGATTACTGCTTTTCACTCCATAGCTTTAAGTACTATAAAACTAAACCAGTAAGAAAATACATGTGACAAAAGAATTATGTTCCCCAAATAAGCCAAAGGCATCTCTCCAGGTTTGGGGCACACACTATTGGTTATCTACCCAGTATCCATGTGTATCTTCTTCCTTGCTAATAGCACCCAATTTTTTTTTTTTATTTCAAGAAAATATGAGAGTACAAACATTTTGGTTGCATTTTATATCTTTGCCTCTCCCTAGCAAGGGTTAGAGGTACGCCCTTGCCCTCCATAATACTCATCACTTTCCTCAGATATGAGTCTACTCCCTCAACCCCTGAATCCCTGGTAAACACTACCACCATTTGAGCACCACTTATATTATCCTGGATTGAGCTTAAGCCCATTATCCAAAATAAGGTGACACAAGATCGGAAAAATGGGCTCCACATGTACTCGCCATCAAATGGGTACTGACTGAATAGCACCCAATCTTGTTCAAGGAGACAATGTCCCATATTTTAAGAATGTCCATTTCTCATGTCCCCTTACAGCTGGAGGTAGCCATTCCAGACAGTTCTCATGGGTGAAAAGAAGAAAATTGCTGGAGATTTTGGGAAAGTTTGGTTTTCTTGATACAAGTGGTGCCTTTCCATTTTGTTCCTTCTCTTGTTCTCTTTTTGCCTGGAATTCAGAGGAAAGGTGAGGGCTGATCCACCATAATGGAAAAACTACATTCTAAGGAAGGCAGATAAGAAAGATAGAAGAAGCCTTGAATCTTAAAAATAGGACGGATGGAGACTGCCTTCAGATGTAGCATCATATGAGGAAAATAAACTCACTAAGTCACAGTAGACTGCTGTGCATTCCATGCAGAATGCCATCTCTGAACAACACAGAACTTCATCTCTGGGCTCCTGAAGTGAGCTCATTTGAGTAGATAAAACCAAAAAGCCCCAATTCCGGCTCCTGTTTGCAATGGCCTAAGGTGTAGAAGGCAAAGGAAACTAGCAGGGCACAAACATATAGTCACTCAATAATCAAACTGTAGGTGGCTCAAGCACTGTTAGTTCTCTCACTGTGGGGATACCTGAGTGTCACGTGTTCAGAAGTTGCAGTGAATCAGATCAACCAGTACACACTTCTTTCCCCTCATCTTTGCTCTGTCACCTCCCTTTCCAACCTCCCTTCTACTACCTACTCCCTTTCCATACTAGCTCTCCTTTTTGTCCTTTGCATGGTGAGACATAGTCATTTAAACTTCTCAGCTTATCTGTTGGCCTTTGCAGAGGGAGCCATCAATAACTGAATCTGAGAAGCTTGCATATAGCAGGAACTCCAGTACCCAAACATGTTTATACATTTCCTGGCCAACACCGTCTCTTAGAGTTGTGTCCTGAAATTTCCAAGTCTTTATGGTTTACAACTTCTCTTATGGCCCCAGGAGGCCAAATAACTTATCTTAGTGGTTTTGGAGTGTTTGTGGTTGGAGGGGGTACGTGCACATATGCATGAGTGGGAATTTCCAGGAAACTTATTTTAAATGCTTATTTCTATTTCCCACTCCTAGAAATCGTGATTCAGTTGGCAGAGCCCACAGATTTGAATTGTTAATAGGCACCCAACTGCTTCTGCTGCAGGTGGTCCCTGGGTCAGACTGGAAGAAATATTGACCTATGGGGAGCCTGGGGTGGTGGCTCAGTGTGAATGGGCTGGTCCCTATCTGAGAACCAGGTCTTAAAGAAAAGGAATCTGGAATAGGACTTGGGAGCACAAGTGAGTGAGGGTTACGGGGGGAAAAAATTGACACAAACAAAGGGAAATGATACTAAGACAGAAGGAAGAAATTGTCAAATAGCAAAGTTTCCATCTCTACAGAGATTTGAACCTGCCAATGCTGTTCTTGCACGTTATAGTGACAGGGTGTATCCAGTTGTTTTGTTTAGGTTACCAGTTGCACACTGATTATAATACGCTGTTAAACCAATACAACACAATAGGCACAAGCAATTTAATGATATTTCTCACTGTATTTAAAGTGTTTAAATTAGGATGTGTTGGCATGGTCCAACTTCTTACTCAGAATCAGATCACTGGAATTCAGCCTTGTGTGTGTGTGCGTGTGTCTGTGCACATATGCACGAGTGTGTACAAGGAAGACGGGGAGTGAGGCATCTTCATTCATGTAATATCTATGTGATCAAGAGGATTCTTACTCCAGAGAAAAATAAAACAGATTAAGAAAGAACAGTTCACTCCCTCTGGGCCAGTCTTTTTCCCCTTGGGTCAAACCAGTGGGTGTTTGGAGCAGAGGCTGACTCTTGAGAAAACAAGGACTCACCCCATGGAGCGTTTGGACCCAGGAACACAATCTTAGCTGGAGGGGCCAGAGATGCTCACATATAGCCCCACAGAAGCGAGCTAATGAGGACTAATTGGAACTTCCTGTGCACCAGGCGGAGGGTTATCGGGTCCCTGGGCACGCTGACCTTTTCGTTTACTCACCATTTAACATGAGCCCTTAGCTACTATGTTTGGAGCTTAAATAGTGGTACATTTAAAGCAGCAGCCACATTCTTCTGCATGTCCTTCCATCCTTCTTGACTTCTTTTCTTCCTTCCTCCCTTCTTTCTGGCCTTTTGAGGAGGGTGGAGTGGCCTCTGAGTTTCCTCACCTGTAAAATGGACACACTAATCATGAAAACCTGGAACCCATGTGTGTGTGTGTTGATGAAATATGATAAAGTATGCAAAGTTTATAGCACATAGGAAAGCCCTTCTCTCTAGATTGGCTTCTTTATCTTGCCAACCAAAGACACTGTTTTGCTTTTTTTTTGTTTTACTTTTTTGCCCTTCTGAAGTGAAATCCTTTTTTCCCCATGTAGACACTCTTACCCTTGAAGCATGCGCTGCGTGTGTCTGTAGATCTGTTTACGTGCCTGTCTTTCCCTCTGTATTAGGAACTCCTAAGTCCTTACTGAATCTGAATTCACACACCAGGCATTTAACATACGTTAGGTGAATTGTATTAAGTTAAATGAAGCTTTTTAAAAATGATCTATTACATAATTTTCAATAAAGTTCCAGAAAGAAGATGGTAAAATCCATGTGTTCAGACATTTTGTGCTTCAGAGTGCTGAGTTCCAAACAACTGAGTTTACTGACAGAAGAACAGTGCAAATTTCCTAACTAACCTGGGAAAGTTCACTAACAGAAAGAGTTATTTTAGCTGCAATCCCAGAAAGCCTTCTGGAGTCAGCTTTGGTGTTCCTGGCAAATCTCTGAGACAGGCCCTCCCTCCAACACGTAACCTGTGGAAATGCTTTAGTTATCAGTTCCCTGCCGTGTGTGCACTTTTTTTTTTTTTTTGAAAGGTAGGTTTCAGTGTCCCTCCAAGTTTTCTTGAGAAACGCTGAAAATATGGAAACTTCTTAAGTAATTGATTTAGCTTCCCTGAAGCTCCTAGTTCTTGGCAGGTCTAATGTCGGAAACTGCAATAAGATTCCGTTTTCTGTTGTGTTTTCAACATTTGGTTCTTAATTCATATAAAAGTGCAGTTGCTATGAGGGAATGTTGTTGGGTCACTGAGACCACAGGAAAGGAAAAAAATTATCTTATAACACATACACACCCTGCAAAGGGAGAAGAATTCTTTTTAGCCTTCTTATATATTTTTTTCCCCAGCAAGGCTTGAAATGGAGGGGGACAGGGGTAGTGTTGCGAAAAGTGGGCAGCTTGAGAAGTGGGCAGCCCATGAGAAGTGGGCAGCTTGGATGACCGGGTTGCCTGCCCAGGACTGGGGCAGCTGGGACAGGTGGAATATGAGGGTGTTCCTCTGCCCTTCGTTCCTCCTCCTCTGTTAGTCCTGGGTGGAAGTAGAGGACGGCTACAGGGCTGGGCGAAGAGGGTCCCTGGAGTCTGACCTAGAAACTCGTGGCTGATGCCTACTGTGTGTTGACTTTTCTCTTATTCTTCCCTCAACCCTACCATTCTGCAGGCAGAAAACTATCTGTATGGGGTGCATGGAAGCTGCTCTGAACAAACCAAGTATTCATATTTCACTCACTATTAATGTGTCCGGTATATCCCCCACCAATTCTTTTGTGACCAATACAGGTTTCAGACAGGGAAGGAAGATGGGTTGCCTCTCCCGTCCACAGTGGAGGGTCGCCCTGCTGTGGGACCTCTCTATGTACCCAGGCTGGACAACTCCTACACTGGCTCTGTCCACAGAAGGAGAACACATTAATCAATGAAAGCCAGGTCTCTGCCTCCAATACCATTCCTCATACTTTCCATTAAAGACAGCATCTTGGGCTTCGTATCTCTTCACTCCAGGTTCATCATCAGCAAGCTGCAGATGATAATATTTACCTCACGATGGGGTTGTCGGAGTTAACTGAGATAGTAGACACCACACATGTAAAGTAGAGCCTGGCAAATAGAAAGCACTCCATAAATCATAATTATTGTTTTATTTCTTTTGTATATCTTTTATTATTATGTTTTTTTCTGTGGACGTATATTTTCATTTCTCTTCATTCGACAATATTATTTTTTAAGTTTTATTTGTTTACTTTTTAATTTTAGAATATTACAGGGGTACAGACATTTTGGTTATGTGGATTGCTCTTGTACAGTTTGAGTCAAAGTTAAAAGTGTGCCCATCACCCAGATAGTGTGCATTGTACCTGTTAGGTGTGAATTTAATCATCCTATCCTGCCCCTTCCTGCCTGTTTGATTTCTGATGAGTTTTACCTCCATATGTGAACACAAGTGTTGATCAATTAGTTCTAATTTAATAGTGAGTGCATGTGGTGTTTCTTTTCCAATTCTTGTGATACTTTACATAGAAGAATAGTCCCCAGTTCTAACCTGGTTGCTATAGAAGGTATTAGTTCATCATTTTTTATGGCTGAGTAGTACTCCATGGTATACATATACCACATATTATTAATCCACTCACGTATTGATGGGCACTTGGGTTGATTCCACAACTTTGCAATTGCGAATTGTGCTGCTATAAACACTCACATGCATATGTCTTTAGTATAGAATGTCTTTTTTTCCTTTGGGTAACTACCCAATAGTGGGGGATTGCTAGATCAAATGGTGGGTCTACTTTTAGTTCTTTGAGCTCCCTCCATACTGCTTTCCATAGAGGTTGTACTAGTTTTCAGTCTCAGCAACAGTGTATGAGAGCTCCTATCTCTCTGCATCCACGCCAACATTTGTCGTTTGTGGACTTTTTGATAAAAGCTGTTCTCACTGGAGTTAAGTGATATCTCACTGTGGTTTTGATTTGCATTTCTCTGATGATTAGAGAAATCTAGCATTTTTTTCATATGTTTATTGGCCATTAGTCTATCTTCTTTTGAAAAGATTCTGTACATGGTTTTTGCCTACTTTTTAATGGGGTTGTTCGATTTTTTTTCTTGCTGCTTTACTTCAATTCTTTGCAGATTCTGGTTATCAGCCCTTTATCATATGTATAGCATGGAAATATTTTCTCCCATTGTGTAGGTTGTCTAGTCGCTCTATTGATTGTTTCCTTGGCTGTGTAAAAGCTTTTTAATTTGATCAGGTCCCATTTATTTATTTTTGTTGTTGCTGTGATTGCCTTTGGGGTCTTCTTCATAATTCTTTGTGTAGGCCAATATCTGTAAAAGTTTTTCCAATGTTTTCTTCTAGAATTCTTATGGCTTCATGTCTTAGGTTTAAGTCTGTTATCCATTGTGAGTTGATTTTTGTGAGAGGTGAGAGGTATGGATCCTGTTTCAGTCTTCTACGTGTGGGTATCCAATTTTCCCAGCACCAGTCATTAAATAGGGATTAAATAGGGATTTTGTTTTCTTTTCCCCAGTGTACATTTTTGTCTGCTTTGTCAAATATCAGATGGCAATATGAGGATATTTTTAAATCTGGGTTCTCTGTTCTGATCCATTGGTTTCTGTTTCTGTTCTTGTGCCAGTATCATGGTCTTTTGGTTACCATAGCCTTGTAGGATAGCTTAAAGTCTGATAAATTGATACCTCCTGATGTGTTCTTTTTGCTTAAGGTTGCTTTGGCTGTATGCAGTCTTTTTTGGTTCCATACAAAGTGAAGAATTATTTTTTCTAGATCTGTGAAAAATGATGTTGGTAATTTAATGGGAATTGCATTAAATCTGTGAATCACTCTGGGAAGTATAGACACTTTAACAATGTTGATTCTACCAATTCATGAGCATGATATGTTTTTCCATTTGCTTACATCCTCTGTGATTTCCTTCCTCAGTATTTTGTAGTTTTCCCTATAGAGGTCTTTCACCTCCTTGGTTAAATATATTCCTAGGTATGTTATTTTCTTGTTGCTACTATGAAAGGTATTGAGTCTTTGATTGGATTCTCAACTAGGTTGTTGTTGGTGTATATGAATGCTATTGATTTGTGTACATTGATTTTGTAACCTGAGACTTTGCTGAATTTATTTATCAATTTCAGAAGTGTCATGGCAGAATCTTTGGGATTTTCTAGATATAAGATCATATATCAGCAAAGAGTGATAATTTGACCTCTTCTGTCCCCATTTGGATGCCCTTGAATTCCTTCTCTTGTCTGATTGCTCTGGCTAGGACTTCCAGCACTATGTTGAATAGAAGTGGTCTTAGAGGGCAACCTTGTCTGGTTTCAGTTCTAAGTGGGAATGCTTTCAATTTTTCCTATTTAGTATGATGTTGGCTGTGGGTTTGTCATATATGGCTTTTATCATTTTGAGGTAAGACACATCTATGCCTGTTTTCTTAAGTGTTCTTATCATAAAAGGGTGCTGAATTTTGTCAAATGCTTTTTATATATCTACTGAGGGGATCACATGGTCTTTGTTTTTACTTCTATGTATGTGGTAAATCATGTTTATAGATTTGCTTATGTTAAACCATCCTTGCATCTTTGGGATGAAGCCCAACCTAGTCATGGTGGATTACTTTATTCATGAGCAGCTGAATTTGATTTGCTAGGATTTTATTGAGAATTTTGCATCTATATACATAAGGGATATTGGCCTGTAGTTTTCTTATTGTTGTGTACTTTACTGACTTTACTTAGGTATCAACATGATTTTGGCTTTATAGAACAAGTAGGGGAGGATTCCTTCCTTCTCAATGATATGAAATAATTTCTGAAGTAATGGCACCAGTTCTTCTTTTATCATTATATAATGGCCATCTTTGTCTTTCTTTACTTTTGTTGAATTGAAGTCTTTGTTATCTGATATGACAGTGACCACACCAGCTTTCCTTTGGTTTCCATTTGGATGGAATATGTTTTTCTATCTCCTCACCTTGATTGAGTTTGAATGAGCCCTTGTGGGTTAGATGAATTTCCTGGAGACAGCAAATATTTGGCTTGTATATTTTTACCCATTCAGTCTAGTGGGGAGTTCAAGCCATTCACATTTATTGAAAGAATTGATAAGTGGAGTCGATTTCTGTTCATCCTGTTGTGTAGAACTTTATTGCTTTGTTTTACATCTTGAGATATTTTGGTATATGGGCTTTGAACTTTAGCTTTTGGGTGATTTTATACTGGTGGATGTCTATTGTGATGATGCATGTTTAATGCAGATCTGAGTAATACCTGCAGGACAGGTCTAGTTATGACAAATTTCCTCAATGTTTGCTTGGAAAATACTTAATTTCTCCATCAAATGTGAAACTTACTTTTTCAGGATACAAAATTCTAGTCTGGCAGTTGTTCTCTTTAGGAAAATTGAAAATGGGGGCTCATTGCCTTCTGGCTTGTAAGGTTTCCTCTGAGAAGTCTCCTGTTATCCTGATGGGTTTTGCCTTGTAGGTCAATCATTGCTTATGTCTAGCTGCTTGTAGAATTTTCTCTTTTGTTTTGACTTTGGCCAGGTTGATTACTATTTGTCTCAGAGATGTCCTATTTGCTATGAATCTTCTGAAGTTAAATAACCATCTTGTATCTGGATGTGTGGATCTCTGGTGATACTAGGGAAGTTTTCCTCAATAATTCCCTCAAATAGATTTTCCATGCTTTTAGCACTTTCTTCTTCTCCCTCAAGGATACCTATACCTCATATGTTTGTTCACTTTGCATAATCCCACATCTCTCTTAGTGATTGCTCTGCCTTTATTGTTTTCTTTTCTGCCTCTTTAAATGAAGACAGCTTGAGAGCCTTATCTTCAGGTTCTGAGATTCTTCTTTGTCCTTAATCTGTTGCTGAAATTTTCTGCTGTGTTTTGGAAATCCCTGAATGGCTCTTTCATTTCTTTAAGTTCTATTATATCTTTCCTAATTTTTTCTAGTTCTTTAGTGACTAATTTCCTGAAATATTTTGGGTTTTTTTTGTTGTTGTTGTTGTTAGTTTTCAACTTTCTCTTCAATTCCATTTATCTTATTTGCCATCCATATTCTGAATTCCATTTCTGTCATTTTGACAATTTCCTTATAGTTGGAGTTCACTACTGCAGTTCCATTGTGATCCCTTGGGGTTATTGTTTTGATTTTTTAAACTCCAGGGTTCTTTTGCTAGTTTCTTCTTATCTGAGTCCTCTTTTCTCAACTCGAGGCTTATAGGTTTGTAGGGCTCCTGTTCCTTGCTGGAAACGCCTGTTTAATTAGAGTAAGGGGCGGTCACTAGATGGCGCTCTTTTTTCCTCCCTACCCTGTAATGTTGACACGGCGGAGGAGGGGCATGTGTACTAGAAGCCTGTTATGCAGGTGCTCTGATTTGTTCTGTTCACCTGTGATTACCTCTGCTCAAGCCCGTGCTGAATGCTGTTTGGGTTGGGTGTTGGGTGGTTCACCAGACAGTTGTACGTTGTTCAAGTTGAAAGCTGGGCAAGACCCTCTTCACCAAGGCTGGCATTGTGGGGATTGCTCTACCCAGTGTCTTTCCATACAGGTAACAGCAGCAACTGGATGTGATTACTGTGGGTTCCTGGGCTGTGTGCATTTGCTCAAACCAGGTCACAGTGTACTGGCAGCTTGAGATTGGGGGATCCCTGGCAGGGCATTGGAATTTGGAGCAGTTCTTCTGGCCCTGCAGCAGTGGTACAGTCTCTGAAGTGTGGTCTTGGGGTTCAGGTGCAGCGCTGGAGACTTGGGGATGGTGTCTCGGGCTTGGTGTTGGTTGTGGAGGCACAGAGGCAGAGTCCTGTGCTCCGTCATGAGAGCATCAGAGCCAGAACCGGGGAGGAGCCAGAAGCAGGGTTTCTGAGCAGGGCTGAGGAGCCAGAAGCTGGGCCATGTGGACGGTGGGTCTGATCCAACCTGGAGGATGAGGTCAGGGCCAAGCAGACAGGAAGCAGTTGGGGCCTGGAGGGCAGAGTCAGGGCTGAGCAAGTGGCAGGTTGTTCCGCAGGCTAAGGGGCCCTGCAGATGCCAAATCAGGCCAGCAGGTGTCAGGTCCAGCAGCCCAGGACTGCAGACATCTCCACTCCCCAGCCAGGGCCTGCTGAAAAGGTCACCCAAGCCTCCCAGGTGGGAGCCTGCTGTGCCCCAGGCAAATTGTACTGTGCTCTAGGGACAAGTGCTTGGCTTCAAGTCACTGGGTACAGCTCAGAGAAGCCACAAGTCAGTCCATTCCCTGCCCAGCCCAGTGCAGACCTGGCCTAGTGCACCCAGGAGCTCAGGATATCTTTCACTGCTGCCCGATTCCCACTGCACCTGTTGTCTGGTACGACGGCTCTGTGCAGACTCCAGGCAGGAGCCCGGTCCAACCGAGCAGAGGTCTGTGGGGGTGGTGGGAGCCGTCTTGCAGTTCAGATCACACTGTGCCAGCAGAGTGAGCATGGCACTCCAGCACTCCATCCTCCTATTATTCCCCACGCATTCTCTGATCTTGTTATATGTATCACCCTGTCACCGTTTTTTTTTTTTTTTCCCACTCTGAGTGTCCCGCGTTGCTTCTCTGTGATTTCACAACGCTGCTTCAGAGAAGAGTGATCCATACGTAGGCAGCTGCCTGCACCTTTCACTTCTTTCCTTGGGAGCGGCGTGCTGGCAGGCTGCTTCTCGTCTGCCATTTTTTCTCATCTTATTATTATATCTTAATTTTCCTCTATCATTTCACTAATTTATCTGTTGGCAACTCTTTGTCCAGCACAGATTCCTTTTCTAAATTGAAGTCTCTGGTCTATCAACACGAAGGCATCAAACACTATAGGAAGTGTTTGCTTTTGAAGGCCAACCTGTCAGTATTCCGTGTGCAAGGGACCCCAGACAAGGGGGAGTGGGCTTTTTTTGTGAGACCATGGCTAAGGTGGGAAAAGGAAAGTCCACAGTGTGTGCATGTGTCTGTGTCATTGTGCACGTGTGTGTCTAGGGTGTATTTGGGTTGAGGCAGGGGGAGTTAGGGACTTGGATAGGGAGGACTAATTTAGAACTCAAGGATTTCTTGGAAGGAGAGACCACAGTTTTGATGGTCAGGGAACACTTGAAAAGGAGAGAGCTCCATGTTGTGAGAAGACTGATGGAGAGGGGTGGTGAAGAGGAGGAGGCCTTCCCCTGTCACCATTGCTGGCCTTAGGTGACCTGAAGAAGCCTTCTGGACCTCAGGACAATCCTCAGGGTCAGGTAGGGCCCTGAGAAAAATCTCTGCAGTTGCTTTCCACAGAACCCCACAGGCTTATTTTCTTCCCATCACTTGTATTCTTGTCTTCCTGCTCGTGTTTCCTTGGCTTTGGCATCATGACCGGTCTCCATGCTCCCATGGACCTCTTGCCACTCTATTCCAATGTGCTAACAATATTGTCTCTTCTCATGTTTCTTGTTGATTGTGTGTCCTTGCAAAGGAGGAGAAAAGGTTTCCATATCCACTCACATATCCAACCACAGTTTCTTGGCTTGAAAGAGGTATTTCCTACGGAATTTGGTGCATTTGTTCTGCCAGGCTTTGTCCTTCTGCCACTAACATGAAAGCTGGAAAGGGAACTCCCTTTCCTGAATGGTCAGAACCCTCTACGGGGCTTCCATAAGTCTCATTCTGTTTACTACTGATCTCCTTCACTATGCTGCTCTTAGACTTCTGATTTTGAGGATGTGAATACAGCACAACTTCCCATCCAAAGCAGCTCATTTAACCAAGAGACTCAGCTGGGATGCTGAGAGGTTAGGAGAGTAAGGAAAATACAGGGAACAATGTGGGGCTAATTGTAAAATCAGTGAACTCAACTGATGGGGGAGGAGACTACAGTTTCAGATTCTTATAAAGAGTGATCCCCTTAAACTAGAAGAGTGTTCTGGCATCTCTAACTTAGATTAGATTGTAATAAAGAACTCTTTTCCATTCTTGGATTTGAACAGCTTCTTGTTTAGGTATTTTTCTAATACCTAAAACAATGTTGAAAAAAAGAACAAAATTACTTCCTTATTTCAAAGTGTATTGTAAAGCTGCAGTAATCAAAATAGTGTGATACTGGCATAAAGACACACATATAGACCAATGGAATAGAATAGAGAGCCTAAAAATAAACCCTCGAATAGGTGGACAAAATATTTTTGACAAGGGTAGTAAGACTGTTATGGGGAAAGGATGTCTTTTTCGCAAATGGTATTGAAAAAATTAGAAGTTGAACCCTTACGTTAAACAATATCCAAAAATTAACTCAAATAGATTAAAGACCTAAATGTAAGAGCTAAAACTGTAAAATTTGCAAGTGTTCCCTGACCATCACCACTATGGTCTTTCCTTCCAAGAAATCCTTGAGTTCTAAATTAATCCTCCCTCTCCAAGTCCCTAACTCCTCCTGCCTCAACCCAAATACACCCTAGACACACACGTGCAGAAGAAGAAAACATAGGAGGAAAGCTTCATGCCATTGGGTTTGGCAATGATTTCTTGTATATGACATCAAAAGCCCAGAAAACAGAAGAAACAAATAGATAAATTAGACTACATCAAAATTTTTAACTTTGTGCATCGAAGGACACAATTAACAAAATGAAAAAGAAACCTACAGAATTGGAGAAACTATTTACAAATTGTATATCAGATAAAGGGTTACTATTTAGAATATTTGAAGAACTCCTACCTGATTAAAACATGGGCAAAGGACTTAAATAGACATTTCTCCAAAGAAGATATGCACGTGACCAACAAGCATATGAAAAGATGCTTAACATCACTAATCATCAGAGAAATGCAATCGAAGCCATATACTTCACACCCATTAGGATGACTTCTATTTAAAAAACAGAAAATAACAAGAGTCAGCAAGAATGTGGAGACAGTGGAACCTTTTCACACACTTGGTGAGATGTAAAATGGTGAAACCAATATGGAAAACAATATGGTGGTTCCCCCCAAAATTAAAAATAAAATAATCATATGATCCAAAAATTCCACTTCTGAGTATATATACAGAAGAATTGAGAGTAGAGTCTCTGAGAGACATTTGTACACTACATTCATTGCAGCATTATTCCCAATAGCTATAATGTGGAAACAACCCTAGTGTCGATCCATCGATAGATGAATGGATAAACAAATGTGGTGTGTACATACAATTGGAATATTATTCAGCCTTACACAGGAGGGAAGTTATGACATATACTATAATATGGATGAACCTTGAGGACATCATGCTAAATAAAATAAGCCAGATAGAAAAAGACAAATAATGTATAATTATTTGTATAAAATGTACAATTCCTCTCACTTATATAAGGTATCTATAGTAGTCAAATTCATAGAAACAGAGAGTAACATGGTGATTTCCAGGGGATGGGGAGAAAGGAAAATGGGGTGTTTGTTCAAAGGGTATAGAGTTTCAGTTTCACAAGATAGAAAAGTTTTGGAGATTGGTTGCCCAACCATGTGAATATACTCAACACTCCTGAACTATATACTTAAAAATGGCTAAGATGGTAAGTTTTGTTATGTATTTTACCATAATTTAAATTTTTTTAAAAAAACAGATTTTTTGGTGACAGCAATGGTTGGATGCTGTTCTGCCTCAGGTAAGCCCAGGTTCTGATCCTGGTCCTGTTACTAACATTAAGCAAGTGGTTCAACCTTGGTTAAGACCTTGTTTCCTCATCTGTTAATGCAGGGTGTGCATTTCCTCGCAGGGTTGCTATAAGGATAAAATATCATCATTGCAAAGTACCTAGCACAAGATCTAGTACCTAGAAGGCACTTAATAAGTGTGGATTCCTTTACTTACACATTCATGAGCACACACTGCTGAGGGCCCATTGTAATGCAGAGGAAATGAGGTTTCTATGAAACATCTCTTTTCAAGAAGCAGCAAGATGTGATTTGCAGTCTCTTCCTTTCTGTGTAAGGGGTTGGTATGAAGTTCACCTGAGATTCTACAGGTCAGCAATGTTTTGAAGCTGTTTCTAGTGCTTAGATGGGACTTTCCTAACTGACATGCCTCATGACCCATGCTCACAGGGAGGCATCAATTCTTTTACATAGATTCATCTCAGAAAAGCATCATAAGCTTATTTTCCACTAGGGATGAGGGGTTGAGGAGGCAGAATTATTTACATGTACGACCAATATACTGCTATCTCTTTCCACAGCTGGTATTTTCCAGTTCACCTTAGAAGTTGTCATTATGCTTTGTCATTTGCTGGAAAACTGGTGGCTTCCCAGAAAAATCTAGATTTCTTTTCTAAAGCTCCACTAAGCAACCTTAAGATTCTTGAGCGGAGGATGTGGGTTAGGGTTTTCTGTCTTTCAACCTTAACATTAAGACATTCAAGAAGAAACATCAAAGTTTGGAGAATATATGTGACATATTACCAGTGTCACCTCCTATGTGAAGGTGACACCCAACCACCTATGCATGGGTTGGGTGTCAAATTAAACAATGCTTTTTCTATTATAGAAGGGTCAGCCAAAGCTGTCCTTGAGTACCCAGGGTAGCCCTGTTCTAGATAATGAGGTGGGTAGGGTTAGGGGAGAGAGGAAGAAGAATAGATAAAAAAGGAACTCAAATTTCGTGATATTCATGGGCCAAATGAAGGCAGTGGCTTTTTAGCTACATTAGAAAAGTTAACTACTTTTTAATAGCCAGGAAATTCTCAAATTTCCAAAGTCACCTACCAATAGGAGAGATACGGTTTCAAAAGTATCACTAACTCTTTCTTCCTCTAAATCTTTTTCCTCTTTAGGACTTAAAATGCCTGAAATTACTTCTACCATTTTATTTTCTGCATTTATGTTAATTAATATATAGCAAATCCATTGGTTATCTAAAATTTTTCCCTTGATGAATTTATTAACTCTCTTTCTATGAATCTGAAGTTGTTTTTAGAGGCCCCTGAGTGGGTGTGTCAAGTGACACAGCAGAGAAAGGCTGTGAAAGTCACCTCTCCTATTGGTAAGGTGACTTTGAAGAAAATATTCTCCTCTCTAATACTTTTTAGGTATTTATTTTACTCTTGATAGTCAAATTTCTCATAAGAATGGTCTACAGATGAAAATGGCAAATAAGTTCCATTTTGTGTGCCACCCAAGCACTGTGGTGGGGAGGACTGAGAGTCCTTGCCGTTGAACTCAACTGCAAAGGCTTCTGTGAGGCTCAGTGCAGTCCGTCCTGGATGAGTGAGTAATCCTGAGCAGCCACTCGCATGCTTGATCTTCCTGTGCTGTTGTCTCCATTTCCTTTTATTTACTGTGTCCTTACCCCATCTTTCCTTTAACTACTCATCACCAGTAGTTTATTCATAAATTTCTCAGTGGGCATTTATTAGGTACCTACTATGTGCCAGAAGTTTCCTTAAGGCTGGGTTGGGGGAATCTAGGAAGAAAAAGGCCCATGAGTAAGGGTAAGAGGCGTGAAAGGACTCAAAGAGCTCTCTTCTCCTGCCATGGCTTTGCCCACGTACATGCCTGGAAATACCTGCTGCTCCAGCCTCGGAAGCCTTCCTGCCGCCTGCAGGTGGCACTGACCACCTGCTCTATGCCACTCGAATGCTTTCCAAGGCCCGGGCCACAGTGCCACAGGAGGTGTGTGTTCATTCCCCAGTCTCTCCCCCACCCCTAGTCAGCCCATCATCAGTCACAGGTCAGTGTCTGTCTCCTGGGTCTCCCTGTGCCAGAGTTTGGGCACTCTGGTATTTTTGAATGGGTGGATGGCTTGTAGGATAGACGAGTGAGAAAATAAATATAATAAGTTTTGGCCCAGTGAGGGACAACATGTCAAGTTACATAATTCTAACTTGATCTACAGTATATGTGAAAATAATGAATCTGAAGAATGGGGAGGTGAGGAAAATGAGTGATTTTGATTTACTGGGGATTTTCTAAATCATCTTATTTCAACGATTGGCATTCAAATGTCATCACAGGAAAATGAGGGGCTGGAAAACCTGTTTCTGGAAATTCTTTACACAACGCAAGGGTGGCCCAGCACATAGACATGTATCTTTAGGACGTGGCCTTCCCCTGGAGGGTGGAGGGCAATGGGTGCTCTCAGAGGCATGACTTGATTTCAAGGGGTAGCCGGGACCTCGTGACAGTCCCTGGCCTTCTGCGGACCTTCTGCGCTGGAAGAGGGAGTTTGAACATATTACGCGAGAGCAATGGGCCTGCAGAGTGAGTCATTTCCTCCTTCTGGCTCTCTGTGGGGTTGGCCTGCAAGGCTCTGATTTGGAATGAATTTGGAGTGACCTCTGATGTGTTCTCACCCCCCACAAAGTCGCCTTAAAAAATATCTTTGTGCCTAACCGGACGTGAGTTAAGCTACAAAATGACTCTGCGCTAGCCAATAACGCGGGTCATCAAGCCCAGGGGCGAGGTGCAGCTGGGGAATGATGTTTGTGTTACCTCACTTACCAAAAGGGCCGCTCCGGGAGACATGTCGAGGAGGACATCCTGGGAAGAGGGGCAAGCTGAGCCCTGAGCCAGAGTTTCTTAGCTACTGAATGAGGCTGTGTCACTCCAATTACCATAATGGCGTGCCCCGTGGGGAATTTGCAACCTTGCGGAAGAGCCAGACGCACACACACACACACACGCACACACTCACGCACACTCATATGCACACGAACACCCCACGGTGAGTGCATTTTGTAAAGGGATTCCTTTGCTGTCAGCACCTCACAAGTGCTGAACTTGAAGATTAGCAGGGTCACCCGGGCTGCAAAGGTGCGAGTGTGTGTGCGGCGGGGGCAGGGGTGAGGGTGGATGAAAAAGCACCTGCCCCCCCAAACACATCTCCGCGGTGACAACAGGCCTCGGTGACAATGCACAGGCTTCGTCATCAGCTGAGCATATCTGTGGGATAGGCAGTGAGAATATTCTGGAGAGAAAAAGCCAGAGGAGGAGAGAGAGCCAGCTCTATTTTGCTAAAAGAGAGATTGAATTTCAACCCCTGGAGGAAAACAAAAAGTGAAAACGAAAAATGCTAAACCCGGGGTTTCTTTTGGCACTTTTTTTTATTTTTAATGCCTACCTGTCTTTTAAACAATCGCAGAGTGACAGATGCACGTGCTCCGTCCCCAGCCCTCCTGGGTTTTGCCTGGCGCAGCCGGGCATCTCTCTGACCTTTCTTTCTGGACAGAGTGGTGACGGGGAGAAGGAAACTTCGCCCTCCACATTCCGTCTGATCCAGCACAGCTGCGTTTTCTCATTCTTGAGAACCGGACGAGTTTCCTGAGCCCGGGGTTGATATACTGTACCATCTTTGGTGCAGCTGTAATTTTAACGAGGGGGGCCGACTTGAACCTCTCTAATCCTTACTCCAGACACCTCGAACTCCTGAGACTGGTGTGTATGTGTGCATGTGTTTTTAAGGGTTTTTCAGCTGTGCTTCTGAGAAAGTGGCTCAGCCCAAAGTTTAAAAAAGGAGAGGAAAGAAAAAGAGGAAGGGGTTTAGTGACACATCTCTCTGATCCCGATCACAAGATATTTTTGTAGCTTTAGCCTTTACAACAGCAAAAATAATGGTATTTATTCTACACTCACCTACTTTTTGTCTTTGAATTTCTATTTCCTCTTCTGGGGTCGAGTGATGGACAGCGTGTCTCCTCCTCTACTTTGAACCGTGGAAGACGAATCCAGAATTAAAAGCATGAGAGGGGTGGGGGGGAACGGCTTGGGAATCCATTGCAACTGGTCTCGGAATGACACAACCAATTTCAGATTTTTTTTTCCCCTAAGACTTATATTTTGGGAGGAAGCTGGTTCATGAATGGATACAGGCCTGACACACAAAATGCATGGGATGCGTCCGGGGGCCTTGTCTGGGTCCACTGTGACATCTGGCTCTTACGAATCTGGCATATTGTGACTCACAGATACACAAATAGTAATCCTTGATAGCGACCACTTGTGACTGCCGACAAACAATGTCAAATGTCAGGGAAACTGCTGTGGCTGCCGGGCAGAACTGCTCAGTCCCCTCTGCCCCTGGCACAGGGGAAGGCTCTTTCTTGCCTGCTGTCAGGGAAGAGTCACCAAGCTCCCGGCCTTCTCCCACTGCCAGGCCCCTGAGCAGCCTGGCACTGAGCAAGTCCCAGCCCTGGCAGCTCCACGAGCTCTGCTCCTAGGAAAGCTGGTTTGCAAGCTTCAGCTCTGATGGCTAAAGGTCTGGGTTTGAAGCCTGGCTCAGCCACACCCTTGCCTGAGAATGTGGCGAGTTGTTTAACTTCTCTGAGCCTCATCTGTTAAAAAAAAAATTAAAAAAAATGAAGAAACCTGAGCAATAGCCAACATTTGCTGAAAGAAAATTCCTATAGGTCAGGCATTATTCTAAGCAAGATACTGGAATTATTTCAGCTGATATTTTAAAAATATTATGTGTTTAGTACATTTGCCAATGAGGAAACCAATGCACAGGCACATTGGTAGTAAGAATTGGAGCCAGAATTTCCTGAGCCTTTTCTGAGACTCCAGAGCACTGGTTCTCAACGAGGGGCGATTTTGTACCCCAGGGGACATTTGGTAATGTCTGGGGACATTTTTGGTTGTCACTACTGGGGGTGGGAGGAGAGTGATACTAGTATTTATGGGGCTGAGGGCAGGGATGCTGCTTGACACTGGGCACAGGGCAGCCCCGCAGCCAACAGTTATCCAACCCCATGTCGACAGTGCGGAGGCCGAGAATCCCCACCCCAGAGCCCATCCTCTTCCCCACCACACTGACTCCCCAGATAACACCTGCTCAATAAGTGTTCTGGGAGGAGAAAGTGGGATGACATAGAAAGCACCAAGCTCAGCGCCTGGCACACAGTGAGTACTCAGTAAATTCAAGCTGCTATTGCTGCTGCAGCTGCTACTATTAAGTTTTCCATCCCCAATCTTCTCCCTCTGCTATTAGTGATGTCCCGAAAAACTACCTGGACCTTGGCACACCAATTTCCTTTGGCCAGAAAGCCCTGTGAGGTACAGGAAGAAAAGACAGCCTTCCTCCAGCATTTTCTAACTAGCACTTGCTGATGTTTTCCCGTGGAAATGTCTTCCGTGCTCAAATCTCTGTGGGGCACGTACCTGGCTTCACCTGGAACTTGCAGCTGGGAGCTTGATTGCAAAGGTGACTCCTTCCTGGGCTTCATGTGAAGATCACCTGTGTAGGCTGGGCCTGCCCAATAGCTGCCCCACCACCGGTGAACTCTTAGAACTGTTTAGTCTACACTGCAAAAGATTTGAGAATTGGACATAGGACTGAGCTTGGTAGAGAAACTAAGAGTTGAATCATATTCCTGATAAGTCCCTTGCACGCAGGAGGCCCTGGAGTTCTGGCCATCTCCATCATTTCTAATTGAATTAATACCTTCTAATCTCTAATTAAGAAACACTGGGAAAAATAAAAAAGACACTCAAAATTCTATTGCATCATTTTGTCAGCTAGGAAGGCTGGTATTACTCAGTTACCGGCCTGCTACCAATGTCCAGAAAAGGCTGGTGAGAGAACTTTGCAAATGCGTTGATGTTCTTAGGACAGTCGTGATTATATGTCCATCAATGCGCACTAATCCTTACAATTCTTTCCCTAATATGTTGAAATGAATGAGTCCTTTCATGGTCTTGGGGGACGCACATCAGGCCATGTGCTTTGTGTCAGAGAGGAGAATGAGACCAGGGACAAGAACGATTCTCCCCACACTGCACATTTCCTAGGAATGCATGTGGACTTGCTGTCACACCACTGCCAACACTTCCCTGTTCCCCTTCGTAAAGAAAGGCTGTGCCGTTGCAGACGCCCGGATCTGTGTGGTTACACTCGCTGCCACTGCTGCTGTCTGACAGCCCTTCGCCAACTCCCAAGCTCTCCACCACTGTCTTCCTCCCCAGTCATGTCACCCGGGACTCTCTGGGAAGAGCCACCATTTTGCCGAATCCAGTGGACAAGTCCCAATCCTTATCTTCCTGGACACCCCCACTATCTGACACGTCACCCACTCACCCTTACACATCTCCTCTCTGTCCTTGGACACACGTTTTACCCACATTTCTGACCGGTCATTCTTCTACGCTGCCTTATCCTGTCCAGCAATGCCCTCTCCTCTCAGCTTCTGACTCTTCTGTGTACGCAACTGCTGCCTGATGTGTGTGCCTGGAATTCCCGGAGTAATCTCCAGCTTAATCTGTTCCCAACGATTCATCCCATTTCCACCCATGCCTGCTCCTCCCCGTGGATTCTGTGTCTCCATGACCATGAATGCCACCTTCGCCGTAACCTGGTCAGATACCAGGGAGTGAGGCAAGACTGCAGACACTCCATAGTCCCCAAACCCAGGGGCCAGCAGTCTTGCCAACATACCTTTGAGCATATCTTCACTCTATTCTCTTCCCACAATGATTGTCTCCTTCAGGCCACTGTCATTTCACTCTTGCACGACCGCAGTGGAGTCCTTTGCTGCTCTTCCTGTCTCCAGTGTCTCTACTCTTGGCGACCATCTTCACCAGGGTCAGTCACATCTGGGGTTCATGTGGTCTCTGGGTCAAAGGACCTTTTGGTCTAGATTCCAAAAAGTATCATGTTGTTTAAGGCAAAGCATGGTCACGATGTAGAATCAGAGGCAGTTATTTTGGAAGCCTGTGCATCTATGTGTGCATGTGTGTGGGTGTACACACGAACACGCACATAGACACGCATTAGACATGCGTACGCCCCACCTCAATCACACAGGATTTACGGTGTTGGCATGCAAGCCTTTAAAAGCATGTGTTGCTTTTTTGAGGAGGGGAGGGTACTGTGCAGTACAAATTGAGGAAATCAGACAGGCAGTTACATGGAAATTAAATTAAAATTAAATTACATTAAATTAAAACGTAAGCTCCTTTAAGACAGCTGCTCGTGATCCCTTGTTATGCCTCACAACACTTAGCGAAGTACCTCGTTTAATGTGATTGGGTTCAGGCCCAGGAAAGAGGGCACTTGCATTAATCAGAAGCAGATGGGGGTAGCTGAGCCTCTACAGGTTAAAATATACCAGTCTTTGAGCAGAAAATGGAGTGGATTCCAGAAGCAAAATATTTGTGTGTGATGAGTCGTAGTTTGGGGAGGTTTTATTTTTTGGCTTTTTCTTTTTCTTTTTTTGAATGGAAAAAAAAGAAGCCCAGAGGAGCCAAGAAGACGCTAATGGATGAAATGCTTTGCACATATGGGATGGAAAATTGTGCTCGGTTAAGTCAAAACGCAGCTTCTGAAGAACGTAATGTGGCTGCGGCTCACAGGTGCCTGACCCGCCGGCCCCACGCCACCGCTGCTCGGCGCGCTTGGCCCTGCTCCTCCAGCCCAGCCGGCCGTGGGGGAGGATCAGATTCAGTGAGGCAGAAACTTCTAGAACCGCCTGGAACTGCTGCCTGTGCCAAAGAAGATTCCATCCTTCTCACCCTTTTATCCACACACAGGAGCATTAAAGAACTAAACAGCTCTCATCTCAACTTCCTCCCAGCCTCACTCTTGGCTCGTCCTCCTCTGAGGAGCAGCTGTTTTTCAGCTGATGTTTAAGCTCACACACTCTAAGTTAAATTACTCTATTTCTTCATAAAAAAAAAAAAAAAGAAAGAAAAGAGCTCCTTTCCTCTGGTTTGTTTTAATTCCTCCTAAATATCTTCCCTACAGGGGTGCCTCACTTTACACATTTTTAACTCTCCTCCAGAACATATGGTTTATACACGGCAGTATAAATCCAATATTTGCAAATTGAATCAGGATTGAAATTCACCAAGAAAGAATGCCATTTAAGGAAACCATGTGGGGAATCCTTTTTTTAATTTTACATTTTTTATTTTCTTTCTCTGCTTGTTTTTATTTTCCTGAAAGCAAAGAATCCTTTGATAATGCAAATGATCAATTTCTCTCTTTTTTTTTTTTTCCAGAAAACTCCATTTTTACAAGCTTAGTAGATTTTGATTGATGGGAATTGGAATTTCTCAACATGGGACACACACTTGTTCCCAGGCGAGCAGCTACTGACAGGCAGTGGGACTCGCTTTGTGAATCTCTCTTAATTTTCCAAGCTTGTTCTTACTCTTCAAAACATGGTAACTCTACAGGAATGTAATATTTGATAAAGGTATCAGGATTATTTTGCATGTAGTAGATATGAGGCCTTTTGCCAAGTGGTTTGCTGTCTTATTTTATCCTTACAATATTCCCTCCAATCCTTTTGATTATTTGCATTCATAATCAAGGATAGCAGGTCATGTCACTTGCCCAAGGTCGCAGAGGTAAGAAGTTGGTAACAAGGGGGCTCATCCACAAACTTTCTCCACCACCATGTGTATAGCTAAGCTCAACAGAAAGAAACAATTGGGGCTCCATTACAGGAATTTCAGAATAGTGGCTGGATCAGAGGTTTGTGGGAACAGGGTTAGAAGTCACTGAAATCTTATCATGCAAATCTAACCCTTCTTACTGGATCCAACCTTCCCCCCCCCACTCATACACACACATACACACATGCACACATGCACACAAAAAGCTGCTTCATAAAATAAGAGTTCTCACACAAAGAAGGGATAAGTGCATGAGGTGATGGGCAAGGTAAATACCCTCATTTGATCATTAAACAACATATATGTATCAAAACATCAACTTGTACTCCATCAATATGCACAGTTACAACGTGTCAAAAAAAAAATAAGCGAAGCACCCTTATAGCAATTTAGAATAAGGTAAGTAAAATCTCCAGCCCTCAAAATAGCCCATCAGGGCTGCCCTTCCTCTAGGAGGGGTGCTTTGTTGACTTGATTTTTGGGAGGCTACGTCAATAGAGCCTCCAAACTGCCTGCTCTTAGAATTTTTTTGTTTTATTGTATGGATTTATTTGGGTTATTTTCCTGCTAAAAACTCACCAAAGTCTCCCATTCTTTATTAAATAACATATCCTCACTCCATAGTTTGTCACAGGGGTCTTTTCCAGTCTGTTCCAAACTTAACTCCTCTACTCACTCTACCACCCTTCCCTGCCACCATGCACCCTCCGCTCTTATTTCCCAGGAAGATTTAATCAACGTGGAACATGCCAAGAACTTTTATTTCTTCATCAATGTGTCCTGGCTTTTCCTTTGGCTTCCTCTTTTTTTTCAGAGTATTGAACCCCTGTTCGTTGACCAAGGCTTGGCTGACATGTGCTTCTCCTGTCAGGCCACCCGATGTCCCACCCCAGGTGTTACTACTTGACAACCCTTTAAGACAGAGGAATGGCACAGCAACAACCTTTGTATTTCACTGAGTGTGTTCCAGGCCCCTGCTTTCAATAGTTTATACCTATTAACTCTTTCCATGCTCTCAGCAATACTAACTTCATCTTGTAGATGAGGAAGCTGAGAAACAGGTCATGGAACTTGCTCGAGATCATGGGAAGTGGCAGAGCCAAGAACAGAAGCCAGGCAGACGGAGTTGGCCTCATCCTTTTTTCCTTAGTGCTTACCCCATGTCAGCCAGCATAAAGTCTGGGAGGGAAGGAAGTGTTCCTTGTTGGGGCTTGCAACGTATAGCCCCTCATATGATAGGCTTCCATGCATGCTTGTGGCTGAAGGAAGAGATTCTGATGTTTAATATGAGTTCATTAAATAATTGAAGGAAGATTCAGTGAAGAGACAGATCATTGCAGTTCCTGATGCCTGTGGATGGTGGAGAAAAACCAGAGGGACACATGTTCTCCAGGATAATAACTTGCATTTACCTTAAATCAAAGAAATTATGATGACTCTTGGAGTCTCTATCAAAACATATCTAAGAGTCAATCTGGGGTAGATGGGGTATCTTCAAGCCTCATTCCTGAATTTCAAGGTAGACTTTGCTCTTGAAGGCCAGCAGGACCTGAGTTATGGTCAGTTTTCCCATATACATGATGCTCACCTTGGAATTTCCAGGTGGCCTGGATCACAGCACAGCCTCCAAGGTTCACATGGGCCTTTTTAGGAGGTTGTAACCTGTGCTGTGCTGCATAGGTGTGTGTTGTGTGGAGCTGGGTGGATGGTGGGCATGGAGGGGAATTCATCAGTCTTCTTTCCACTGCATAGAAATAATCAAGCCAGAATATTAATTTTGTGGTAATTGCTTCCCCCCTTCATGTTTACAGAGAGAGAGAAACAGCTGGGGCGGTTGACATCTGAAACAGGAGCCGCTGATCGTTACTTGCGCAGCAGATGGGCTTGAGTTATGAATAAGCAGCAAATGTGAAAAAGAGATTCGCAGGGGTGAGCCAGGCTTGCTTCCTGCAAAACCTGTTAACCCTTCCTTGCTGCTTGCTATGGGTCCAAGGTTTGGGTTCCTGGGCTGCTCCTTGTTATGATCAGAGACTTAGTACCACTGGCTGCGACAAAGAATGGAGCAAAATTGGACTGGAAAAATGCACAAGAAGAGCCCATGCATGTTTGATGAATAAGCATGAGATCAAAACACAGCACAGACCCTTCTATCAATGAGTGGCAGTAAAGTCCCTCTGCCCATATGTATACTCCCAACAGGTGCATGAATCAACACCTCAGAAATGGGTCATGAGTCGGCACGTGAGGGAGCGGGAGTCCATCTGGTGGGGCTCCTGGACAGGACATGGTCTGAGAGGTGTCATAAAGTTCCCATTTTCCACCAACATCTCCCCAACTAACTTCTCACTAGTGCCTGCAATTTTATATTTAGGAGAGCGTTCCTTCATGTTATATAACTGAGCAAAGCTCATTAAAATGCAATGTCCTTGAGAGGGGTGACATGTTGAAACTTATTAGTTTGTCAAATCCTTTCCCAACTTCATCTTTCCAAGCTCTCAGAGAGCAGTTCCCTGTGGGGTTGGGCAAATGGTGGGGGAGAGGCTAAGCTGAAGCAGGGCCCTGAGCATCACGATCACCTTGAGCTTCTGGTTTTCCCAGGCTCTGCCGCTTACTAGCCATGTGACCTTGGGCCAAGTCTTGACCTTGGGGCACATGACCTAAGCTTTGGAATCGTCATTTGAAAAAAGTCAATGTAGTAGCAGGTGCTGTGAATAAGTCATCCCAGGCTGTGCAGATCAGACATGGCAAAGGTTACGGAAACACCTTGACAGCCTTAAAGCAATACATAAGCATGAGGTGGCAGTGGAGGGATGACGCTGGCTGGACGGGTGGTGTGGGTCCTGGTAGTCCTTGCAGTGGGAGGCATGGCACTTTCCAAAAACTATATAAGATTAGAAGGGTGCAGGAGAGCTTGGAGTCTCTTTATGGCTCAAATAACCCAAGCCTTCACTATAGGAGGCTAAATAGGAGCAACTCCTGAGTCGCAGTCACAGCAGGGTTCCTACCAGCGTTACACAGACAGGGGCATGGAGTTCGTATTTCTGCTTAATATTGAGAGATAGTCTGACCTAACCCAAGGGAGAGAATTTAACTCCTTCCATAGCCACCTCAGGCAGAGAAGACACACCAGGAATCTCAGAGGCAGCCTGGAACCAAACAAAAAGAGGAAGAGCCAGGGGGGAAATGGGAGCCTAATGCCCAGGAACCCGAGCAGAATAGGCAATCAGCATTTCCAGATGGGACTGGTGGGAAGCAAAGCCTCATTAGCAATTCCTGATAAAGATTGTCCTTAAAATTAACTTTGGGCAATTTTATTAGCAGGAACTATGAGGGAAAGCCTTAACACAAGAAAATGAGGTCATGGGGCAGATCTGCTGGTGTTAAGAACACTGTAGAGGTGGAGGAGAATTGGCTGAACTTGAAGAACAGCACGACTGCAGCCCATGCAGCTGAACTCCCAACAGCTCCTAAAAGAGGAAGAACTGCAAGTGCATATTAGAGCCACTCTTTTAACATTGATGATTTATAGTATATATAATTTGCATTGATTTGTATTTTGAAATATTCTTCCCCATGTAGTTGCAATGAATCTTCTTCTTTTATCTTCATAAGGTCTCAGGTTATGGAACACTTGCAAGGTATTTTTACTAGTAGACATGTTAGCTGGTGGGTTGGCTCGACCATTATAACCAAGACATTGACATCTGGAGTGGTCAGCAGCTCATGCAATAGAATATTGCCTCAGCTGGGCTGGCAACTCGGTTTGCTGCACAAGACACAAGCTTACAACCTGAATCCTCTGCTAGTTTCAGCTCTAAAGCTCTTATCATTTTACTTCAACCCATCATTTGATGACATTTTCCTTAAAACTTCATTCATGCTGGCTCCTCATCTGGTGTGACAGATATACAGACCTAGACATAGACAGAGATATATAGATGTAGACATAGATGTAGACATAGATATAGATATAACCATTTGGATCTCTCAATTGCTCTGGGAATAACCATTGTTGTTCTTGGGTTGGGCTTTATTTCAGATATTTCTAAAATCCGGAGTAAATGGAATCTCAGAACTGACTGCTGATTTCTACACATTACAAAGCTGAAGTTCTTCTCCCTTAATTTTTCTTCCTTTCTCTCCTCCTTTCCTCAGGACTTTCTCTTGTCCTTTCTCCTATCATAGCGCGTGTTTTAGTGGTTCCTCTCGTACCTGCCAGTTTAGGGCTCCAGCCCTTTCCAAACGGCCTTACGTTCAAGTTTGCGTTGTCCGAGGGTTTCCATGTGTTCTCACAGCCAATTCTCTTTCTACTTCAGTCACCCGGTGCCCTTCCTCTCCTGCTTTGGCCCCTTCAGTGTCAGCTCTGTCACTACCTCTAAAAACTCACAGGAACCACACTCACCCTTGAGGTGCTGACACCCGCAGGGCACTGAAGCTTAGCTCTGGCTGAATTTTCCATGTGCCAAATCAGCTCAAAGTCCCTTGTAGAATTAGAAAATTGTCCTCCTGTTATTTTTGAGTTCTGCTAAGACAGAGGAGGTCCCAAACCAAACTTCTGGTGCCTCAAATTATTTGGAGGGTTTAGCAAGCCTTGCCCCCATCACTGCCTCTCCAGAACTGGGCAAAACATGATGCCCTGAGTGCATGCCACATCCATGGCCCTGCTCTGAGGCCATGAGCCCTGGCTGCTCCTCATGTTGAAATCAGAATAGGTCACATCACGGGATCCCACTAGCTGGTCTCACCTGGGGGCCAAGGATGGGTCCTGGGGCCAAAGACGGTCCAACAGGGCACTCTATACTAGATAGTGACTAACTCAACCTTTCAAATCCTTCTTTGGGGAGTTTTCACCCCAGATACATAGCCACTGGATTACTTGATCACAGAGACAGGGATGAGTTGCAGCACCATTATGGTAAGGCCCTGGGGTCAGAAGATCACAGGTTCTTGAGCTGGGGAACATCAAGTATTTCTGTCAGCCAGGTCTGGGTTTTTCCATATATATGGCAGTCAGTCCAAGTAAAGAATGGTCCCTTCGCTTTGCATCCTTTTAAGAAGCAGCCCTCAAATAAGGTGGCCAGAGTATATCTGCTCCTTGTGATCCAAAAGATGCTGATGACCTGACTCTTGTTCCAAGATCAGTAGAAGAAAGCGTCCTCCTCCCCCACTCTCTCCTGCTGGAGCAATACAGGATTAGTATGTTGCCGTCTGGGCTGCTCGGGGAAAAGAGAGCTGCTTTTTTCCTTAATCCTTTGATACCAGCAATTAGAGTTTAGAGAAGAAAATAGGCTCCGACACACCTAATGCAAAGCTAGTCCCAGCCAAGGTGCTGTCCCTACCCTCTCCTTGCAGGCAAAACTCCCCACTGAAGGGACTGAGGATCCAGGAACTCTGGGCTTAAGTAATGACTACAGGATTGGGCTCAAACTGAGTCAGCCGCAGCGCCTGGCATATCCCCAAGTGAAAGAAACGGCAGGTTGAGGGTTACTTAAGATATGAACTCTTTAAACAGCCTCCCATTGGGAATGCTGACAAGCCAGCCAGAGTGCCTCCTGCCCCCACCCCCCTCATCCCAGCAAAGGACAAAGTGCAGGTTGTTGCCTCCAGGTGAGCAGAGTTCTGAGGAAACAAGGAAAGCAAACAAATACAGCTATGTGGTTGAATGGTTCCCAGGCTCCATTTCAAAGGCAGTCCCTTATGGCTTTGTTTGCTCCTGTTTTTCCCAGCATAGGTGTTTGATATCACACAGACCTATTCTGAGATTTCCAAGAAGAGGAGTATTTGGTTTACAGCGGGTAGCCGAGAATATCCTAGTTTGAAAAAGGGAATAAGTTACCTGTCCACCAAGTATATTTAAAAGCCCCTGATTGTGCTAGTATCAAGGTGCTGATGGGACATGAGAACGTTCGAATCGAGTATCTGAAAAAAGCGCCTATCACGATGGCTTTTCTGAGGCAACTTGGTGGCACTGTTTGTCGTTGGCTCAAGGACAGCTTCCTCACCGGGACATCAGTTCCCTTTCCCAGCTTCAGGTGTGGCAGGAGAAGGCCAGGACATCAGGTGTTTGCTTACCCAGGTAGATTTGGAAAAGACTAAGTACATTGGAGAGAAAACAGCAAGCGTGGGATACCTACAATGTTCCACGTATCATAGCGGGAGTCACGAAACTCTCAACTCTTCCCCACTTTTGCTCTGCCACAGACATGATTAAATTGTGGGGAGAATGTCTACTCTGCCTCTCTTTACCCCAGCCTACACAGATCCCAAAATGAACAGGCATCAGCCGTTACAAAGGAATAAGGAAATCTGTCTTCAACCACAAAGAAGAAAATTCAAGGGAGTTTTGAACATCTACAAACACAGAAGAAGGGACAAGGATGGTAGGGATGGAGCCCTCGGAGAGGGGCTGAAAGAGTGGGGGACAGGCAGCTAGCTACACCCTGTGCCTTGTGCCCTGACCAGCGACCAAGATGGCGGGCCAGCCCTTCCTCCCTTCCCTCTTCTCTGGTGCTCTTCATCACCCTGGGCAAGCCTGCTCACACATCCTCCTCAGGCACCGAAGAACAATAGCTGGGTTGTAGTAGTTCTTTCAACAACCCCTTGAGTGTTTGCATTTTCACAGAGGAAGTGGTTTTCACCTCTAACTTCTTGAAAATAGTGCCTCAGTTCAAGGTCTTAAAAAGGGGACTTGTAGGCGTATAAATCACATAGGCAATGGCACCCATGTAAAGATTAGCTTAATACAGGTGCTTGGTCCCAGGAACATAAGTTGACATTGTTAACAAACCATTTTGTGAAAAAAAAATCGAATCAATTGGCAAGTGCGATAACGCCTTTCTTCTGTGAGCCATCTCCCCTCACTCCCAACCCCATGCCACACGCAGGAAAGGGCCCGGCAGTGTGCCCGCAGGCCAGGGTCAGCCCTGTGCGAGCAGCTGGATATAGCACATCTGAAGTTGAAGGCCATTCTGAGGCACGATTAACAAAGGCAGCCAGGGTGTGGATTGCCCTCACATGCACTGGACTTGTGTTTGAGTGACAGACAATAGCCATGCGGCAAGTGTGGGAATTCCTTACCTACCATTGCTATCAATAAATGATTCACCAGCCCACAAAGGAATCCATTTCTCACCATGTAGCCAGCCATCAGAACAGCTTGGACGGCTGCCTCTGCCCTGGGCGTGTCCAGGTCATGTTCTCCCAAAGTGAAACACAGCCTGGGCAGAGAGAGGAGGCCACCTGGGAAGTGGGCCCAGCCACAGAGTTGGCACCATGCTCCTCCTGCCTGAGCCTGGCTCTGCAGTGCCAGGGAAGCCAATGACAGTCAGTAGAGCACATGTCCACGGTGCTTACTAGGTGCCATGCGCTCCGTTTGGGGCTTCACGTGGATCGTTTTCATAATCCCCGTTTACAGATGATGAAACCAAGGCTTAGAAAGGTTGAAGTATTTGCTTGTCTGTACATTGGCTGAATACCCAACAGGGTACTTCTCACAGTGCCAGCTGTTGTGAGGGAGCTAAAGGTATAAGAATGGCTCCTGATTTCAATGCTGCATATTTTTGATTTTTTTTCCTTTAGATGTTTTCTAAGTATGGTTATCTAGATATCCACAAAGAAGAGTATTTCCTCCCCTACTTCTTTATATAGTTAAGATGACAAGATTAATCCACAGTGCATGCACAACTAAACTTGGTGATCCTATTTCAGAATACATCTCTGAAAAGTACTTTTTTTTTTAAATTTGAGGGTTAACTTTAAAAAATATATATATATAATTAAAACTTTAGCTATCTGTATGTTTAATAAATTGCATTACCAAAAGGAAAATGCATGTAAGATAAAATCACATTTATGTACATTCAATGTAAAATTTGATCAAGGAAATAAAAAATTCTGGAAGTTTTTGGTTGTCGCATTAATAGGAGACAACATAAAATGACTAATTGCAAATTTTCCTTTCATTTTTCTTTCTGACCTTTCTTTTAAAAAATAAAGTAAAATAAACTTTTATAATAAAAATAACTTATAATTACATTACCTGCATTTAATAAATAATATTCTTTTTTTGAATCATTTAACAAGTTATTTATTCAATTCTATAAGGAGCCAATCTTTTGCTTTCAATATAGAAAATTATTTCTAAGATCATTGTACAACTGAGAAGGGAAAAACATTTTTAAAAATCTAAGGTACACTTAATAAATAACATTTTTTGTAATGTTCTAAAATGTATAATTTTCAACATTTGTTAGAGAATATCTCTGTGATTTTTTAAAATTAAAATGGTTGTATTATAATTTATTCAGTTCGGTCAATTTTTGCTATTTTACATAAGACTGCTCTGAACAATCTTGCTCTACTGGTTTCTTCTTAACTCCCATTGTATCCTCAGGACACATCCTAGAGCAGAATCACTGGGTCACAAAGTATGAACTGTTTAAGGTTCTTGATGCTTATGACCTAATTGCTTTCCAGAAAGGTTTAAACAATTTTCTTTCCCATTAGCTGATTGCAAGAGTGCCTGTTTCCTGTGTTGACCATGTGCAACCTTTTTTCCAGCCCTGAGAATTATCAAACCATGTCCTTTAGATAGGATTTTGTTAGTAAATAAGTATTTTTCTTATTGAATTACAAAAAAAGGTTTGCATGGTAAGAGTATCATATCAGTCTTCTGACATTTGTGGTAATTCTTTCCCCCAGATGTTTATCTTCATGTTTTTCCTAGGACTTGTTAGGTATAGCTCAGGTAACTTACTAATCATTTCCTGCTTGATAGCTTCCTATGCTTTCTCCTATTTTTCCTTTTTCTATTGCTTTTGATTTGAGAAAGCATGTATCCATTACAATAACAGTTAAATATTATGTATTTAATAAATAATTTTTTTTGCCAAATCATCAGTTTTAGAAACTACACTTATTGAACCATTTTACTGATTCATTGGTCAATTTTTATGCCAGTGACATACTTTTATAATATTATTGCACTAAAATTATCTTAATATCTTTTAGAGTAAACCTTAGCTGTTCTCATTGATGTTTTCTTCCATGAACTTTAGAGCCACTTGCTAAAGTTTCAAGAAAAAAAGAAAGAAAATAGTTGTGTCCAGAATGTGTGCAAGTATCAAATCTATAAACTGTTGATCTATCTGCCTATCTATAATAGTTTTGTGGCTATTTCTAATTAGAATGCTTCTAGTGTTTCATCACAAAGTGTGACGTTTAAAATAGATGTTTCTGATCATGATAAGAAAGTAGCTATCCATTTCTACTTAAGTCTTTTGTTTAAAAAAAAAAATCACATATGGTGTTGGAGTCTGTCCAACGCATTTTCAACATCTCTTGAGATGATCATATGGTTTTCTCATTTCTCTGTTATATGGACTCTTACTGTAGTTAAATTAATCTGCTTGCTCATTTCAAAATTTTATGCTTTTGTATTAAGTCACTTTTTTTTAACTCGATACTATTCTGTATTAGTGAAGATTTTTAGGTGCAAGTGATAGAAAACCAAAGTGCAATAAGCTGAAATAGAAAAGGAAAAAAATCTAATTACTTAACTGAAAAGTCCAACAGCAAAGTAGATCCAGGAACCCAAAGGATGCCATCAGGACTCAGTTTTGCCTTGTATAGTCCCTGAAATTTACAGATGCAAGACCAGGGGGAACAAAGCTGCTTTTTTTTTTTTTTTTATGTCCCCACATACCTCTGACACAAGTCCTGAATCCTTGTCTCTTTGACTCCTAATTGATCATTTGGACAGAAGTCAGGCAGGCTGAAGGATGGAGGCTTGGGACACTCGTCCACACTGAGGCCACGAGCGGACTGAACTGAGGGGAGGGGAGGGTATCTCCACAGGAAACATCAAGGCGGTTTTACTGAAAGAACAAAGATGGATTCCAGACAGACCTACACATTAAGTGTCTAGCACTCACCCTGAATAGCTTGAAACCTCCCAGGACTGAAAAGCCGAAGTCATTGGTTTTCTTAAATGCATCCTGTTTTTCCACACTCTCCAACATCTTGGGCTTCCACCTCTGTTGACGGTGGTGGTAACTCTCCACCCATTACACTATGAAGCTAAGGGACCTCACACCCATCAGCTCAGCCTTTCTTTAGCCTGAGTTGCTTCTCTGGCTCAGGGCTTGCCGGGCTTTCCTCTTCTTGGAAGGCCTGCACTGGGACTAGATCCCTGGCGTTCTGTTGCTCAGCGCACAGGCTGTGTCTCGGGGCATGGTCTCTTTGGCTGCCCCACTGGTGTTGCTCCTGTAGACAAAAACGCTTGTGTAATACAGGCGCAAGGGGCATAGAATCAGAAAGAAGTTACGTCGGTTCCCAGTTTTATGAAATCCTTTCCATTGTGGTTTCTGATCCGTGATTCTGACATTCTTGTTGAGATGGTAGGTTGCAGTGTTCCTGTTCCTTCTGAGCTAAGCCCCAAAGGGAACCAGAACTGAACCAAGTGGCTCACAGCTCAGAATGTTCTTTGCATTTGTAAGAGCCTCTCTCTGGGAACATCCACCTCACAAAGCCCCTGCCTCACTCAATCATTACCCATTTAGGGCATTTCTGGGGATGCAAAGGGAAACCCACCCAAGGCTGATGGGAAACAACTTTTGGCCACCTGTAAGAGACAAACAAGTCAATTAGATATTGAGTCTTCCTACCTCACAAAAGTGTAGCCAAACCGAAACATTATAAGCCAAATAGCCTTTCATGACTGATAGATAGATAACCCTACAGACCTAGCAGTGTATTAAACGTTAAAACTGCCCTTTGAAAGAGATTGGACTGTAACCAACAGATGCCCTGTGGAGGGCTCGCCAGTGGCAGAGCAATAGCAAGAATGCCACTCTGTGTGGCTTTGGGAAGGGTTCAGAGTTCAGAAGCAGTTTAATGCCTTGGGCTGTGGGCGGGGAAGGCAGAGGACAGGGTTGGTGGAGCGACCCAGGTAAACCTGCCAAGGTTCCCAGCAGGGTTTGGCTGCACAGGCTGAGACAGCCTCAATCCAGCGCCTTTCAAACCAGCGCTGAGAAGCATGATTCCTTCCTTGTTTGTCTTGCACTGAAACCAGGAGAGGGATTTGGTGGCTCTCACCAGCTAGGAAACCAATAAACATTCTTTGCTTACTTGGTTTCTCTTCTCTCTTTCATCTTTTGTCTCTGCTTTCCTTTTCCTGAAGGCTTGTTATACCTCAACAAGTCACCACACCCACCAGGATGAACCTGGGCTTGGTTGTAGGCAAAGCACAGTTCCCGTACTGGGCCCTGGGAAGTTGTCCACTGGTGTTGCCAACTACACGAGACACAGGGGAGGGAAATGAGCATTGCCTGACACCAAGCTCCACCTGCAGAAAAGAAGAACACCTGAGTTGATTCTACACTGTTTTGCATTGTTCTCCTCTGTTGAGGGGGAAAATGCAATGTCATCCTTTTGCGTAAGTCAAAAATCTTTGGGCATTTGGCCTAGGATGCCACGCACTTTAAAAGGTAGCCATAGACTATTTTATATCATTACCAGCTACCCAATCTGATTATCATTCATGTTTTTCACCATACTTTCAAACCAATAGACATCATAATTGTTACTGCACTCTCTTCGGTAAGAAATGCTAAGGGAATGTGGCCCAAGCTATCTTAACTCTGCAACTGTTGGGCTTTTGTCCATCATGGTTCCTCTGTCCAACCTCATAGAAAATTGAGAACTCAGTGTGCATGGATCCCTGAATCCCATCTGACATAACACCTTGCAGTGCTCTCTCCCCTCTCACTTTCTATAATATGAGAATGTGAAGATAACAACCATGCCAAGGCTTCTCTAATACTTGAAATGTATTTGGTCGTTAGGTGCCCTCAGATGCTTTGAGGTATTAGGTGCCATTGGCACAAGAAATTTCAACTGATATGGAAATGGGCCATGGAATTTCCTAAACTCCTAAACACAGATGTTATGGTACAGAGAATATTAAAATCACATATTGCCCTGGAAGACAGTTTTTCATAATAAAAAGTACATAGGGGTTGATCACCTTGAATCTATAACATTTAATGAATAAATAAACGGTGTGCAGAGGCTAAATACTATTCCCACTGAGACACCTACCTTCGAATTATTCCAAGCAGTAAACACAAGAAGGATTCTTAACCCATAGGCCACAGCCCCCTAGGAAGGCATAAAATAATCTCAATGGAAGGGAGATTTAGTTTGGAAAAAGAATATATTCAGTAATACATTATTATTTTATATTGGGCAGCAAAATTGTCCTTTTAGCAATACAAATCTAAGAAAGTAAATCTGGTCAAAATTATCTGACCTAGTGGTGCTACCCAGAATGTGCAGGAATTCTCAGACTGTGTCCTGGCAGAGCCCCAGGGTTGGTGGTGTTTACATGAGAGAGAAAGACAGAGACAGAGAGAGAAAAGTCTGCATGGATTTTAAAAGATGCTAAAATCTGTAGAAACTTCTATTTCCCTCTTTGAGTTGTTAACTTTTCTGGATCTGACAACAAGAAAGAGCCTGAGTCAAGATATTTCTCTGGGAAAGGACATACACCTATTGCATGGGATCCTGTACATGCCTCCTACGGTCCTAAGTGGCTTACTTTGCCATGACAGTGTTGCAGGGTAAATTACTGCTCAGAGATTATTTATAGACAGTGGTTTGAACCTGAGGGTTTCTTTTCCTTGTTTGGGTGATGGACCCTTGGATATCAAATTTCCTCTGTGCTGCTGAGGAGTTTCCCCTGAAACGACTTGATTCTAGTGAATGTGAACACAGAGCTTGGCAGTCCTTGATGAAGCATATTTATGAGTTAAGTCCAGATGCATCCAAAACATATGGATTACATTTCCCTTGGAATATCTAAATTAAAGGTAGAAAGCACTTCGAAGAATGCACTGGGGACCTATTGCTGCTTAGGCCAATTTTAAAGTTTGAGCTATTTTCTCCCAATCAGAAGAGCTTTGGGTTTGCCCAACGCTGCCTGGCACCCGAAGGTCCCCACATTGGCTCTTTCATGGCTACTGCCATCGCACAGCAGACAGACCTTGATATCCCAACAGTGACCCACTCGCCCCCCAAGAATATGAAAGGCCGTGCATGAGGCTGAACAGGGAATGCTTTATGGAGTGATACAGCCTAATGTTTCTTTCAGGATCCTGTCTCATGCAAACCTTAAACACAATTAATAGCAAATGTATAGGAATAAAAAGAGGGCCAGGAATCCCTCCAAAAAGCATTTAGAGACAGAACAAGAATGACATTTACTCTCCCTCCTACAAGCCTAAGTCGCAGTAGACGTTGCTCAGTATTTTTTTTAAAGGAAAAAACAGAACAAGAAAAGCTATCCAGTCAGCATAATTTCTCTATTTACAGATAAACCAAACTCTCTTAATTCTGGAATGACTAGATGATATCTGAACTTCATCCCATAATCTTGAACTTGTTTTTGCACTAGCCATCTTGAATTACAACAGTAATAACTTCAAATAAAGATGCTTCAAATATTCCCTAAAATTTTATTCTCTCTCTCCTTGCTTTGTACATACTGAGTATATTTCACCTACGGATCTCAAACTATTATGAATATTATTTAGGGTACTTTAAAAATTGCCACAGCTTTTCTGCATAATCTGTTTGACTGCCTAAGCTTGACAGAAAATTCTTCTCCCAGCGACAATGATTGCATTGTTGTCTTTTTTTCCCCCCACACAATATTACAATAATTTTCCCTCTGGCCTTTTGCTTTCACCAGAATATTCTGATGAAGTTCAGGTCTGTCTACAAATGAGTTGAACTTAGAAATTGATATCTGCCAATTTGTTCTATAAATGACCAAAGAAAGTGAATGTATTTTTACTGGAAAGAGTTTGATTTTCCTCAAACTAATGCCTCCTTCACTGAGGCCGGTGGTACAACAGAATTCGATGTTCTCAAAATCTGATCAGGTGAACATTTGAATTCCAGGTTGCAGTAATGTCTTTGGAATCAAGCACAGCTAAAAACGTTTCTTGGGCACCCCAAATGCTTTCTTGTCAGTGCTTTGCCCACTGGAGTGCAACTGGCCCAAGGCAAGTGACTATAATTTTAACACACCTGAAGGAAAACAGATTTCTCCCACTTGCTTAAAGGAAATGAGATAGAAATGCCTGCACGTAGGGACATTTTTAAAGTCATTACAAGAGATTGAGTTTTACTCTTTTATGCTTAACACTGACCACAGATAAATGTCCTCATCAAAATGAACCTGTGCCAAATAAGTTCCAGGTGTCAGGCATTAAAGGTTGTCACTGTGTCACTCTTCTTCAAAACGTTAACTTTAATCTTGGCCCAGAAAGTCTTTGTGGATCTACATATGTGAATTTGGAGGAGAAGTGGATTTTTAATAAACTGACAATATAGAGAAAACAAATTTAGAAAATTAGATCAAACAGCATGTTTGGTGGCCAGAACCGTCTGATATTGTTTGTATCCAACAAATGAGCAAGATAATAACAGCTCACTGTTCCCTTCTCGATGTGGTCACTACCTTTCTGTCTAGATTTTATCCCAGCCAACCTTGCATAGGGGAAAAATTATGAAAACATTGGAAGAAATGACGCCCCTGTGATTTCTTCTCAATGACCCTCAAGTAACAGTTCAGACTTCGGTCTAGAACAAAGCAATACCTCTCCTGAGTCTACGAGTGTCCCCAGAGAGGCTGAGTGTTTTAATAAGAAGAGGTCATCCCAAATAGAGACGCGAAATGTCTGATGATTGTTTTAGGGTGTATCTGTTCCGTGCAGATATTTCCTCCATCCTGTCATCATCCTCTAGGCTCTCCGGGCCAGACCTCCCTGTGCCTTGACCCCCTGGCTGTCTCCCGCAGGCTTTAAATCTGGCTCGATCTTGCTCTCTGACTGGAGGGAGCAGTGGGAACCTCCATTAAGTATTAAAGACTCGACATCTGGCTTTTCCTCCATGCTTCTCGAATCCAGTGATTGGAAGCCAACTTTTAGTGGCAACCCGTTCTTGGAGAGAAAGTACTGACATTTCACTGTTTCTCCGTGTCACACACTAAACCTTACCCTTTTAGAGAGAGGAGGCAAGATAAAAGTAGAAATTATTTTAAAACAACAAAAGGACTATTTCCCTGCACATTTTTACATTTAAAGGTGATCATGAAGACCAGGAAAGTCTGCATTTATACCTCCTGCCTTTTGTTCCAAGTATGGGGCATATAAGCACACATTTGTTACTTTTTTGTGTGCTAATACTACCAAACTTCCTTAACTTAATCAACCTTTGAATGATTCATTGTATTAATATTTAGGACAGTAAATTCCATGAACAAAATCAACTATATCAAATGGAGAGGAGTATAAGTAAAACAATGGACTAAAGAGTTTGTTTTATTTATTTATTTATTTCTTTTTTTAAACCTACTTCTAAAGACTCTTACTATGACCCACTGGTATGTGAATCATGTGTGGGCTTTCATGACATTATGCACATAGCAGAGCAAGTATGCACACCTTAGACATTGACAAAAAATATGAGGTTTCTATCTTGGCCAGTTGGGCTGTTTTTGCAAAAATTCAATGAGTTTATGAAAACAGGGTGATACAAGTTCTGTATCATTAAAGTTAACTACCGTTGACCTATTTTTAGCCTTTAATAGCCTCCAGACAGCACCTAATTAACAAGTCCAATCAAGTACACTGGCCTTAAGTCTGACGCACTGTGGCCACATAGACATGCACTAAGTAATTCACTCTTGAGGGTAATTGCAGTAACTGAGGATGGGGGTTCTTGTCTCCTCTGGGAAGCATTATAGAATAATAAAGAAAGCTCAAAGAGATGTGGATTAAAAGCCTGCCTGTATCCCTTATTAGCTCAGTGACCTGCAGTAAGTTCTACCACTTCTCTAAGCCTCTATTTCCGTACTTGCCAAATGGGGATCATGATACATGCATTTCAAAGTTGTCATGATGATTAAATGAGATAAGATGTATAAAGAGCTTGACCCAAAGTAGGACTCAGGACACGCTGATTAAACTTCTCAGCGTCTGTGGACTGATTTCAAATGCCTCTCTCAATATGAGGCAGAGAGCTCAGGGAAAGGTACAAACGCCTGTTGTTACAGAATTTATTTGATCTGCCCAGTTTCATCAGGCACTAAAGATTATCTAGGGCTATGTTTGTAGGTCTTCCCTGCCTTGATGGAGACAGGAAGTAATATCTTTAAATTTTCAGTTCTAGCAGAACTTGAAACTTGCTAGAGAGAATTGGAATGGGCAGAATTATTGCAAATGTTTCAGATGTATCTTGTGGATACATAATTGTACTCTTTATAGATAAAGATCTTTTGACCTGCATATATGCACTTCAAAATAGGGTAGTAGATACCAAATTGGTAGTTTTTTCTATTGCCTAAAATAATTAAATGCAATTCCTAATATCAGATACAGTCAATGGACTATCATTTTCCCTAGAGAACAATTTCAATTCAAACTGAGTTTCACAGTCCCTTGAAAGGCTTTTTTGAACTTAAACCAGTCAGAAAACATTTAACCTGAAGCCATTTTTCTTCTTCCACCTGAATCAGCCCTATTTGGAGGAAATTTAGAATGGTAAGAAAAACACTCATCCAATTCTGTATTACACACCCAGTAATATTATAACTACCATATTTTTATTTTTCTTTGAACAGTATCATAAAAAAATGGAGTCAGCAGGAGATTTCAGGAAATATGGTAGAGAAAAAAGGTCACATACTATCTCTTTCCTAAAATCTAACAAAATGAACTCAAAGTGATTATACATCATCGAAAATACACACACACACACACACACACACACACACACACCAAATCCTGCAGAAAAGAAAAAAGCACAACTCTAAGATCCTAATTTTGAAAAGTAATGAATGAGGAAGAAAAAGACAGATAATTAATTTTGGGAACTGGTGTGGTTCTTAACCACGACCCTCAGAAGCAGTCTTGGGAAAGGAAATGGAAACATCCAGAATAAAACTTCTGGATTAATATCCCCTAACTGAGGGAAATTTAGGCAAAAGGAGTATGTAGGCTCTTGGGAACGGCATGGGGAAGAAAAAGGAAAACTGAACATTAGAAACCCATCTTCAACACCTGGAAGCTTTACCGGAGGCCAAAAACAAAAACACCAAAACAACAGCAAAAACAAAACTAGCCAAGACCCCCACTCAGGTAATTAGAGTCACAAGCGGAAAACAAGAGAAAATAAACAGAGACTCGGGGAGTGCTTCTAAAGGGAGTGAGATGCTTTGGTAGAAGAGACACCCAGAGCTGCTCGGTTGAAGGAATGGCCGCTTCTACGTCAGAAGGAGCTGCGGCTCACGGCCTTGGTGTCACTCTCCTTGCCCCACACTTGCTGGGAGGGGCGAGGACAGATGCTTGAGAGCTGTGGAGGAAGCAGGGAAGGGACTCACTGGGAGCTGACTATATGGCACTGAGCATCCATCTGAATGGGGTTGGGAAGAAAGGCCTTCTGTCCCTGAAGGTCCTGTCCCGGATAGGGTGAAGTTCACGCCAGCACACACCCGTTAACCAAGTTGTTGAGGCGGGGCCAAGATCAGGCCCTCTGAGCACAGCCGCTTATTGAGGTGGAACGGTGCTGCCTGCCCTCACTCCCTCCCGGCTCTTGGGGAAAAGAGGTAAAATTGCAGAAAACACAATTATCCTGACTCCAAACTGAAGCTCTAAGGAGGAAGGCAAGAAAGGGTGATGAGCATGTCCAGGGGAATTCAAAAGAACAAAGATAGACTGTATAGACTCTGAAAAGAAATGTGGTAACTGGTTATGTGGTATCTACGTGTATATCCTGATAACTAGTACTACGCTGATCAGTGTTTTTAACAATAAGCTCTCAGGACAGGGCGTTAGCGGGAAGCAATTTACAGCATTCACTATTTCCCATGGTGTAAAATACTCCCACCATAGGTGATTCCAACCTGCCAAAGTAGCACCCCTGAATGTGAAGCTGGGAAGAGATTCAATCATCCGACTCTTGTGGACCAGCTCCAGCCCCCCGCTGATGGTAACCTGCAAAACTTCCACTGCATTGACCATGGGAGAAAGGAAGAGAACGCATATGACAGATCATGCTTACATTCTGCAAGACAATATAAGTCAGGAAATTCCCTGCAATGAATGTTTTTCTTTTTATAACTCAAACAGAAAAAAAAAATTTAAAATAAAGACACCAAGAACAAAACATTAAAACAACAGAATGCAATTTCAAAGCCAAGGAAATAAATTCAGAATCGAAATAAAATAATTACAGAATAACTAAATAAATGAGAAATATCAGGAACAAAATTGACATTATTGAAAATTAGTAACCAAGAAAAATGGCTTTACATTAATGAAAGAATGCAGAAAAAATAGATTAAAACAAGTTTAGAAATCAATGATTATCTAATATTAAGATAATTGATACATCTGAAATAGAAAACCCAACAAATAGTAAAGAAAGTATCAATCTTATTTAATACTTTGGATGAATCTTTTTTATAAAATATGAATTCAAAGATCTTAAAAACATTAGCAAATAAAATTCAGCAGCCTTGAAAGAAAAATACAACATTATCTAATAGGTTTTTCTCAGGAAGGCAAAGATGATCATTATTAGCAAATCATATAATTCATCATACAAGTAGGTGAAAAAGTAAAAACTATTCATTTGAAATATATCAAAGCATAATTTAATAAAATTCAACAACCATTGCTAATTTTTTTAAAAGCAGTAATGTAGAATTCAATAGATATTTCCGTGACACTGTGTGTGCATGTACATGTATATTTGTATATGTATATGTATAAATACATGCAATGAAAAGCCATTACTGTGTTAGTGATGAAACAGTAGAAACATTCTTATTAAAGATTAAGACAGAGATGCCCTTTATAACTATCATATTTAACATTGCTCTGCAAATACCAGGCAATGCAATTAAGGAACACATATAAATAAGGTACAATAATTGGAATTCAGATGCAAAAAATTGTCATTATTTGTATAATATGTTTTTGAATGCCTAGACAAGTCAAAAGAGTCAACTGAAAGGTTCTTAGAAAATATTATAACATTTAATCAGGAGTTAGTTACAAAATTAAAATTAAAAATAACTGGTGATATCCAGAGCTGTGAGAATATGGCAAAGTGATAGTTATATATTGATCTTTAATTACCATAATACATATTTCTATAAATTTCTTTAAAAATTTTAAATATATTCACCAGTTGATGAATTTGATAGATTTGATGAAAATAGAGTACAAGAATAACAATGTGTATAACTGAAACAGAAGAAAACTTAAAAACACATCCAGAATTTAATGTACAACAAATAAGCTTTCGATTCAGTGAGGAAAAGATGATTTATTTAATAAATAATATATAACTAATTGGTCATTAATTTATAAGAAAAGGCCGAATGTTTACCTCACAGTGTATTAAGAATAATTCCAAATAGATTAAGATTTCAGATTCTAAAAATGAAAAAAAAGTAATTAAAAAAAGTATTTTGACAATGCAATCCCCTTGTTAGAAATTTACTGTTGAGATACATTAAAAAAATTTCCCAAGCATTGACCATAATAGAAAAAAATTCGAAACACTGAATTCCAGTCAATTAGAGTCTAGTTGAATTTTAAAAATATACATCCATACAATAAAGTGCTATGTAGCTATTTAAAAAGAATGAGGCAGATCTGTGTTTACATGGAAAGATCTTGTAGCAATTTCACTTGATGGAAAAAGAAGTTAAAAACAGCATGCTTACTATGTTTGTGTTTGTATAAGTTTAAAGATGGAGCTACACATAAAAAATAATTAAATATTAGTTGTGCTAATAATAAGAGAGTCATAATAATACCCAGCACTTATTTAATTGTTACTATATGCCAGGTTCTGTTTTAAACACTCTGCATGCTTTAACTCTCAACAGCTCTAAAGCCTGAGCACTGGTCAATAGGCCCTCTGTGACTCAGAAAGTCAAAGTCAATTGCCTATAGTTTTAGTAAGTGGTGTAGCAAGGATTCGAAACCAGGCATTCCACTCCAGGTCCTGCACTGTTAACCCTTACTGTGCTGTAGATACACACACCACACACAGGACTGATTATTTTCTGGACACAAAAAATTATTAGTTGTAGTTACCTGGGGTAGAAGAATAAAAAGTTGGGTGCTCAAATATGGGACACTGATAGTTATTTTATAACTAACTTTCTGTACTCATTTGATTTTTGAAAACCTTATGCAGGTTTGTTTTTTTTTTCTATTAAACAAATAAGAAAACTAAACAAAAGGAGGGGGAGGAAGGGATTTTCAGCGTCCTCAGGAACTCGAGGGAAAATGAGCCCAGCTGGCACCGACGTCTCTCCATGGCACAGAGCGATGAAACTCGAAGTTGCAGAACCTGAGAGCAGCAGGATCTTTGGCTCCGGGCTCCCTTTCCTGAGCTGGTGTATGGGACCGGCTTGCTGGAGCAGAACCTGGGCGCCACTGTGTTGCATTTCCTATCAGCAAAGCGATCAGAGAAGGATGCTGTCCTCTTTATCATGTCTCTCCTATCGATCGATCGAGTTCTTTCCTTTTCTGTGTGCCCGACACCGTGATACCCAGGAGCTCAGAGTGCTGTTGGACTCAGAACAAACAACAATGCTGGGGGGTGCTCACTTATCGTCCCCTGGGACGGGAGGCCTGAGAGCCAGCACTGGTTGGCTAAGTCCCTGGCAGAGGGCTTGGTTTCTTTGGCAGGGAAGAAGTCACCTTATGTCTCCAGGCACCAGCTAGTACGCTGCCTCCAAAGGAGGAGTTAACTGTGTTCTTCACTGGAGGACTCAGGTGTCAAGCACGCTGGCAAGGTCCTGGCTGCCACCTGAAACCTCCAGAACGCTGCATTGTTCTTTTCCAGGTTCTGAGAGAGAGGGTAAGAGAGGAACCTGGCCATTATTGTTGGGCCACTGAGAAATAAAATCAGCCCTTATGCAAACCCATGGTCGGTGTGAACTGATGAAGTACCTTGTGCAAAAGGGAAAAATCAAAGAATTTAGTGGAGGTTCAAATCTCTATTTCCCTATGTGCTATTCAGTAGTGGTTTCCCTGAATCATGCCTTAGTTTCCCCAGGTGATATAAAGAATGAGTGCAAATCAAGTCCCAACAGTGAGCCTTCACTCACAGAGTTGAGTGTCAGAAGGGTTACAAGTGGAAAACACACTATAATGTTTATAAGGCTATATGTGTTTGTGTGTGTAAGCACATGTGTGCTTATACAAAGAAATTTCCATAATATCTTCCAACAGTGAGGCACCAGACAGTGAAGGTATATATGTACAAGTTCAGGGTATAAAAAAGAAAGAGCAAAGGCAGCTTACGTGAAAGTATTTCAGAAAATAAAAAAGAAGAGCAGCATATCCATATAGCGTCATTATTCTGGTTGCTTCATGAATTAGCTTTCTTTTAAAAATCAGAGTTAATCAGACTCATGTCATATTTTTGGCTTCTTCCTTTATAGGAAATTGTCGACATTGGACTAGAACAGTGATTCTCAAACTTTTTAGTCTCAGGATCACTTTGTACTCTTAAAAATTATCGAGGCCCTCAAAGAGCTTTTGTTTATGTGAATTATATCTGTCTATATTGACATATTTTAAATTAAAACCAAGAAATATTTTAAAATATTTATAGTTGATTAAACAAGCCCATCACATGTTTATATAAACAATAGATGCATATGAAAACAACTATATTTCCTGAAATGAAAATAAAATTAGTGAGTAGTGGCATTGTTTTATATTTTTTCCAATTCCTCTAATGTGTGCCTTAATAGAAGACAGCTAGCTTCTTATATCTGCTTTTGTTTTCAATCTGTTGTGTTATTGTAGCCTCTGGAAATCTCTACTGTGCACTTGCAGAAGAATGAGAGCAAAAAACTACAAATAGTGTCTTATTATTATTATGACAACAGCTTTGAGTGCAAAGAACCTCTGAAAGAGTTTCAGGAACCTAAAGGCATCCCAACGTCACACCCTGAGAACTACCAGTCTCATTAATAAGCAGAGAATTAAGTAACTGAGGTGATGTGTGGGAAAATTACTAGGATTATTGGATTGAATAGAGTGCTACCAGCATTATTATTTCCACTACTAAAAAGCTACTCACTGGAAAATGAGCGCTCTGGGGTTTAGGAAGGCCAATTATGATTTTGAAAAATCAAGCCATGTGAGGTTGTATTTTGGAGAAAGCATACAGGGAAAGCACAGCTTCAGTTAAACAACAACAATGACAAACTACCTACTCTTGTACCTGGGCCTTAATGTGTGGGCAATTGGGGGACTTCTTTTGATCTCAATAATTGAGAGTTTTTGAGCTTTTAGGAATTAGAAATCTAGTGACTTTTTTTGCTTAAATTAAATGTTATATTTGGAGCACTGTACCAAGGTCATTTTTTTTTCTCTTTTTATAAATGGCAACTTAGTTATAATTCAACCACTGGTTAAGTAGTTGACAGGTTAGGGACAGGTCTTTTTGGTTTTCATCTCTAAAGGATTTGTAGGAAGATGATGAGAATAATAGATGAAAAATCCCACTGAGGAGTTAGTACAATAAAACATAAGATTTATTTATTTCTCTTTGTTTGATTTTTGGAAGGGTCTATGTGGGACAGCTGCCATGTTCATGTCCAAAATCTGGCCTTCAGGGAATAAATGGACCACACAGGAATCTGGCCTTCAGGGAATATATGCACCACACAGATAGTTGAAAATGGGAATAAGAAGTAAGAAGTTTAATACTTTAAAATTCAATGATAATAATAATTGCTCACAAGGTCATGAATTCCATAAAACACAAATTGGCTTATGGCAAATGGACCCAAATAAACTTTCTGAAATATCAGATTATGTGTGAAAGCACTTTCCTACCTAGTAACGAGACAGACAACTATGTATGAAGAGAACAGTGGGTTTGCAGCACAATAAAAATAACAAGAACACACACACACACACACACACACACACACACACACATAAGGAAACATCCTGGGTGTAGGTTCCTCAATTGCATGGTTTTATCCAACTCCAGCCTTGCTACAGCTTCTAGGTTCAGAATACTGGGATACTATTTCAAGATTTCTGATTAATGAGGTAATATATGCAGAAAGCCTACTCATTGCCTGGTACTTAGAAAATACAGTACTCAAAAAAGTTACTCTAGCCCCACCCAGCCCCACCTAGTTCAAAAGGACAGAGCAATCCATAATTCTAAATGTCTCTAAAGTTTGTATTTTGGCCTAAAGATTCTGTCTCCTGTGGAAGATGCCTTAATACAAAGAGGTATCATAAAAATTAATTCCTTGATATTCAGGAATCTGGCTTAAAAAGTTAGAGAAGGCACTGCCTTTGAGTTTCAAGTGGAAGGTGTTACCAGAGAATTAACTTGTCAGGAGAAATATGAAACTGTCATGTAGTTGAGGGATGCTGAAATTGTAAATAAGCATTTGTAATTGGTGTGAAATGTAAGGTTAATTGTGAGAAAGTAAACCAGACTAAATTTGGGTGTTTTTTTTTTTTTTTCTGTTTTATTCCAAGTGTAGACTTCAAGATAATGATTTACAATGCGTGTGCCAAGCGATGCTAAAAAAGAAACACACACACAATTATTTAATGTCGGTGTACAAAGGGACTTTAAAGATGATCTATGCCGGTTTTCAACCATAGGAGTCCTGTGTGGGAACTTTCTTTGTTGTTGGAGTAACATTAAGGAGGGCTGCTGATCTGGCACTAACTTAGTGCCCAGAAGGCTCTGGACACAAACCGTCTTGCAGTGTACCCCAGTAGGCTTGGAGGACTTGCCTCACTCCAAATGCAAATAGCATCTCTTCCAGAAACACCACCTTTTTGGAAGAGTGGGGCGCTTACCTGATTTCCTATTTTCCAGAGAACTATTTGGTGGAATTAGGACTTGAATCTTTGGCTTCTATGCCTTGGGGCTCACTCAAATAAATCTTGATAAAGATGTGTTCAGTATCTGGTGAATGAGAACAATTCTTACTCTGGAAATCATACAGTATTTTACAGTTTTTAAAATACACTGGCCTATTAATCATTCTTGAGATAAATAAGAATCAATCATTCTTATTTAAAAAATTTAAATAAACCAATCTCTAATTTTGGAGTTATTCATTATGCAGTTACCTGCATATTCCAATTCAGGGTTTACTTCAATTTTCTAGGGTGTACGACAGAGACTTGTTAGCTTAAAACCATGAGAATAGAAAACATGAGCCAAAAAAATGCTTTTTGTTCTGTATCTTGTTTTATATACTGCATATTCAAAAATAATAAGTATTATCTATATGTTTGATTAATCTATGACATGTAAGGAGAAAAATTAACAGTATCTTGTTCATACCAGAATTTCTTTGATTAAAATAGCTATTGTAATGATTCAGTGTATTTGGTTCAGCAGAAATATGCTTTTCTGGGTCTTAATAACCCGCAAAGAAAGTGTGTTTGGATAACACAAGAACACGAATGAATCAGGTGAAAAAAGTCTTTGGATTATGCAAGTTTACAGATTAGAAACTGGGGCCTCCAGTTGCACCAACTCCAGTAGGATGGAATTAGCAGGGATGTCAGGCCCTAGGTGCCCAGTGTAGGCTATACAGTCTCTGTGGTCTGCAAATAGCATTTCGCAGGGCTCAGTGTGGTGTGCGCGGAGGACAATTTACAATTCCCAGCTTTTTAATGGGAAGGCCAGAACGGGAGACTCTACTGGTGACAAAGGAAAAACATACACACGTAAAATGTTTTGGGGGATTCTTCTCTTTGTGTAACACAGAGTGATTTAAAATAACAGGCAATTCTTACGCCTGACTACCTGGAGTAGGAATTTATATTTTTATTTATTTCATTCTTTTTGGGAAGTTTAGCTGTGATTTCTTTCCCACAAGGGAAAGGCATGCTGCCATTTAGGCAACATCGCTGACTCTTGAGTTCATTAGTATTGCATGAGGAACCTGTGGACTGGAAGCCAGACATGACGTTCAGATTTGTTTTTTTTCTGACAGGGTCACCTGTGCTTCAGTGCAGATAAGCACGAGTCTCCCAGGCGCTGCTGTGTTTATAGGGCTTTATCAGCCAAGGTAAGTAGTATTGCAGTCCAAGTGCCACCCCTAACAGCTCATGCCCACAGGCGCGGTACCTGGTGGAGGATGCAGGTGGTGGTATTGCAACGTCCAAGTTCAGAATAGCACCAGGGTGGGGCCTCTGGCACCCATCTTTGATTCTTTGAGCCTCTGCTTTATTTCAGCCTCGTCTTTCTCATTGTCTACTTTTCTCTTTCCCTCCAGTGTGTCTCTTTTCCTGGTACTACCCAGCTCTTTTTCCATGTTATTATCCTTCTGTTTGCCCTCTGTTCTCCTCTCTTCCCCTTACCTTCTTTATTTTCTGTATTAACTGATCATAGCATGAGATAAATATTTATGGTAGTACTATATCTCAATAGGGTATGTGCGCTCAATCTACCCTTCCACCAGTATGTTTGAATACAGACTCGTATAGCTTATGTGCTTCCCAAATAGTGTTTATTTAATTCCTTGAGCACTCAGCACATAGTCACACATTTGAATATTTTGCCGGCATTGTCCTTTCTGAACCCTCTGCCTGCTGATATATCGCCAGCACTCCAGGGCTCAGTGCAGACATCACCTCTCATGAAGCTTCTGGCATTCCCTAGGTACCTTCTTTAGGCAGTCTCATTTTCTCATGTGGTGAGCTAATCCACTCCCATGACTTTATTTACTAGCTTGATGTGAACAGACTCCAGTCTACAGTTCTGGAGCTGACTTTGATTCAGAGCTGCAGGCTAACGTGCCTATCAACCACTTATTGAATATCTTCCCATGGATGGCTAATTTATCCTGGAGGACATTATATTCTCAACAGTACATGAGTAACTCCTAAATTCCCATGCAGGCATGCACACATGTGCATACACCACACAGACACACATACCTCCCAGGATATCAAAAGGCACATTTTCCCATCCTATCCTTAAAAGCAGTTTGAGTAAGCTGATGCAACAATTATTTAAAAAAATTTGTATGTTACAGGGGCAAATTGCTGTTTTCCGAGCTTTTCTTCATGCACTGCCTTGTGTGCCCTTTCACTGAGGCACACGTGATCCATGATAGCCTATGCATCAGATCCCTGAGGTCCCTGCCCTCCCCAGGCCCTGAGCACCCTCTACTGTCCATCCACAAGAGCCTTGAGCCATACAGCTGTTACAGGGGGTACACCTTGGGAAGGCACAGGAGTGACGTGTGGGATGCTTTAGGATTCTTCTGACGCTCTAATATTCTGTCTGGAAAGAGGTCTGCAGCCCCATTTTAGAAACGTTCCTCATAAACCAAACAATGAAAAGTACTATAGCCACAACACAGATGGGAGCTTGTTCCAAGCCCAAACATGGGACGAGAGGAAAAGGTCAGACTGACACACATTCCTAGCACCTTCCAGATACAGCTGACAAAATGGGTCTCTGTTTACTGGAAATTGCTATGGTAGCTTCTACAAACAGTGGCTTGTACATTCATGTTTGTCTGTCTGTCTATATGACAACCTATATTTTAAGAGGACTTGCAAGCCAAAGGGAAACTAAGGCACCCTGTTAGGTCCTTCTCCTTTGTCAAATTAAAGTGAGCTACAAATGGATGATTTATTGATCATTTTACAGAGGCATTTACATTCTGTTTAAGCCTGAAGCACTAACAGAAGATTTAAATTTTCTGTCTTTTGTCCATGCTTTGTAAATTTAAATCTAACGATGAGTGGATGTATTTTCTTCATTTATGTTAAAAATCAAACAAATACATTCTGGGTGTAGAGATAGCAAAAAACAATTCAATTGTTTATGGATTTATTAATTTGATGAGTGGTTCTCAAATTTGTAATGCAACAATTTATTCAGAAGGAAGAAAATTTTAAAAAACCTTGACTGATTTATATTATTAAAAAATGTGGTGGTGGGGGGAAGCAGCATCAGGATGTTTAGGGTGAGAAGTTTGTTTCAAAAACTGATGTCAAGATTCCTTACTGTCACCTCCAAGCTACTTTCTGGGTTTCTGAAAGAGTCACCTCTTTCTTTCATGAACTCCGTACATAAACTGAACCCTGACTAAGACACATTAGATATAACTGACTGGTTATTGTTTTCAATGAAAATGTTAAATCCATCAGTTTATATGAAAAATTATAGCTCTATAATAAAATAATGGTTTTGTTCTCAGTTTCCTTTCCTCCACACAGCAGAGAAGCCAATTTTATGAATAATTCCTAGCAATGCCCAAGTTAAAATTTTCTGGTGTGTTGGAAGCTAAAACCACTGATGAATCATCGTATTGCTGAATGGCCACACAAATTCAGACCACACAAGACTTCCAGCTAGGCCTAGAGTAGGTCAAAGAATTGTCAAGAATTTTGATTTCCTTGTGAAAAAATTGATTGTTGAATTAATATTTTAAATTTATAATCTGGAAGACCGAACATGACAATGTGTCTTCATGGTCTTTTTCTTCCCTCTGACTCAATTTATGGTTGGATTCAGTTAAATGACTGATAATGGTCACTACAGTGTTGTTTTAAAAGTAAATTGTGTTTAAATGAATTAAACTCTTTTCATTCCTCAAAAAAGATTGTTTAATAATGTACCCTAAAAATATACATCATGTTGTAACATATAAGAAGGCTTTTAATAGGAGAGACCGGGCTATTGCGCCCCCTAGTACTCATTTCTGGAGAGATGTCAAGGCTGTGATTATTACTACTAACAACTTACGTTTGTTACTTCCAAACCGGAAAACGCTATTTGTAAATTGTATTCTAAAATAATTGATTGTCATTCTTATTGTAATTAAGGGTTTGTGAATCAAAATATTGATTTTGACAAATCATACAGTTTGCCTCCCTTTGTCATTTATAGCTGAACAAGGTCCAATCACGACTTGGTTTAACTGCTAGTCGTTATTGCGTTTTCCACGCCACCTTTGCCTGGTGAGCTACATTCCAAACTTCACGGTAGGGCAAGTGGACACTGCACCGCGTTCAAGGAGAAATGAGTCCCATTTCTCCTGACAAGGAAAATCACACATAGCTATTTTTTGAATAAATTTTGCTTTTTAGAACAGTTTTAGGTGCACAGCAAAATTGAGCAGAAGGTATAGAGATTCCAAATATATCCCCTATCCACATATAGCCTCCCCTACTATCAGAATCCCGATCCAGAGTGGGATATTTGTTACAATCCACAAACCCCTGTCAATGCATCATCATCATCCAAAGTCCGTACTTTTCATTAGGGTTAATTCTTGGTGTTGTACATGTTTCGGGTTTCAACAAATGTATAATGATATGTCTCCATTGTTATGTTGTCCTAGCAAATAGGTCCACTTCACTAAATGTTCTCTATGCTCTGCCTATTCATCCCTCACTCTCTTTTAATCCCTGGAAACTACTGATCCTTGTACTGTAGCCATGATTTTTTTTGTCAGTTAGAATCACAAAATATGTAGTCTTTTCAGATTGGCCTCTTCCACTTAGTGATATGCGTTTTAAGTTGGTCTATGTCTCTTTATGGCTTGATAACTCATTTATTTTTAGTGCTGAATAATATTCTGTTGTCTGGAGTTATCATAGTTTACCTAGTCTTTCACCTGGCAAGGGACGTCTTAGTTGCTTCCAAATTTGGACAATTATGAATAAAGTTGTTATTCACATGTGTGTCAATTTTTGCGTGGACATAAGTTTATAACTCATTTCGATAAATACCAAGAAGAATAATTGCTGAATCTTATGATAAAAGTATGCTTAGTTTTGTGGGAAATTGCCAAACTATCTGCTAAAGTGGCCGTACCATTTTGCATTCCCACCAGCATGAATAAGAGTTCCTGTTGCTCCACATCCTGGTCAGCATTTTATGTCATCAGAGTTTTGAATTTTGGCCATCTAATATGTGTGTAGTGGCATCTCATTGTTTTAATTTTGCAATTCTCTAATTATATATGATGTTGAGCATTTTTATATGCTTATTTGGCATCATTTAATCTTCATTGTTCAAATATTTTGCCCACTTTAATAAGATTATTTATTTTCATATTTTTGAGTTTTTAAGACTTCTTTGTGTATTTTAGAAAATAGTCATTTATTAGACATGTCTTTTGCAAATATTTTCTCACAGTATGTGGCTTCTCTTGTCATTCTCTTCCTAGTGTATTTCACAGAGCAGGTTTTTAGTTGTAATGAAGTCCAGCTTATCAATTATTTCTTTCATGGATCAATTCCTCTGGTGAGGTCATATAAATTTTCTCCTATGTTATCTTCTAAGAATTTTATTGTTTTGCATTTCACAATTAGGTCTATGATACATTTTTAATTAATTTTGTGAAGGAGTCTAAGGTCTATGTCTAGATTCAGTGTTTTTTTTTTTTTTATTGCTTGTGGATGTTTAACACACTTTGCTGGAAAGAATATTATTTTCCCATTGTATTGCCTTTGTTCCTTGCCAAAGATCAGGTGAATATATTTATGTGAATCTATTTCTGGAATCTCTATTCTATTTCATTGATCAGTTTGTCTATTCTTTTGACCATACCACACTATCTTGATTACCGTTGCTTTATAGTAAGTCTTGAAGTCAGGTAATGCCTGTCCTCAAACTTTCTTCTCATCATTACTGCATTGCCATTTCTAGGTCTTTGGCCTCTCTGTATAAACTTTAGAATCAGTTTGTCTATGCATTGGGATTTTGATTTGGGTTGCATTGAATCTATAGATTCAGTGGGTAAGAACTGATTATCTTGACAATATTGAATTTTCCTATCTATAACATGGAATATCTCTCCTTTTATTTTTGTTTTAATTTCTTTCATCAGAGTTTTGTGGTTTTGCTCATATAGATCAGGTACATTTTTTTTTAGATTTATACCTAAGTACTTCATTTTGGGCAGTGCTAATGTAAACAGTATTATGTTTTTAATTTCAAATTCCACTTGTTCATTGCTGGTATATAGGGAAGCAATTGACTTTTATACATTAATCTTGTATCCTGTAAACTTGCTATAATTGTTTATTAGTTCTAGGAGTTTTTTGTCTACTCTTTTGGATTTTCAGATAGATAAACATGTTACCTGTGAACAAATACAGTTTACTTCTTCCTTCCCAATCTGTATGCCCTATTATTTCTTTTCTTTTCTCATTTCATTTTCTTGTCTTGTTGCATTAGCTAGGACTTTCAGTACAATGTTGAAAAGGAGTGGTGAGAGATTGGTGAGAGAGTGCTTGCTTTGTTCCTGATCTTAGCAGAAAATGTCTAGTTACTCACCATTAAGTATGATGTTAGCTATAAGTTTTTATGGATCTTCTTCAAATTGAGAACATTCCCCTCCATTTCCTCTTTGTTAAGAGTTTATGTTATAAATGGGTATTAGATTTTGTCAATTTAGTGTAAAATGTTTTTAAGTTTCTTTTGAGATTTTTTTCTTTGACCCATATGTTATTTTAAAATGTATTGTTTAATCTCCAAGTATTTCAGGATTTTCTGGATATTCTTCTCTTAATGATTTCTAATTTAATTTCACTGTGGGTCTGAGGGCAGACATTGCATGATTTCTATTTATTTAAATCATTTAAATTTGCTTATTGTGTGTTTTATGGCATAGAATATGGTCTATGTTGGTGAATGTTCCATGTTAGTTCAATTGTGTCCTTTCTGATTTTCTACCTGCTGAATTTTTCAATTTCTGATAGAGAAGTGTTAAGGCTTCCAATTATAATACTGAATTCATATTCATATATTTCTTCTTGAAATTCTATTTATTCTTACCTCATGTTTTTTAAGCTTTGTTGTCAGGCACATACATACTAAGGATTGTTAGGTCTCCTTGGAGAATTGACTGTTTTATCACCATGTAAAGCCACTCTTCCCCGCCTCCCACCCTGAGATAGAGTTTTGCTCTGTTGCCTGGGCTAGGGTGCAATGGCTTCGCCTAGCTCACTGCAATGTCAAACTCCTGGCCTCAAGCGATCTTTCTGCCTCAGCCTCCTAAGTGGCTGGGACTACAGGCACATGCCACCTCACCCAGATAATTTTTTTCTATTTTTTTGTAGAGACAGGGTCTCACTCTTACTCAGGCTGGTCTCAAACCCTTGACCTCAAGCAATCCTCCTGCTTCAGCCTCCCAGAGTGCTAGAATTACAGGCATGAGCCACCATGCCTGGCTGTAAAGTCACTCTTTATCCCTGATAACTTTCCTTAGTCTGAATTTTGTTCTGTCTGAAATTAATATAGCTACTCCCACTTTCTTTTGATTAGTGTTAGCTTGGTATATCTTTTTCCATTTCTTTAATTTCACACTACATCTGTTTTTACATTTAAAGTGAGTTTCTTAAAGACAAACTATAGTTGAATCTTGTTTTTTTTACCCACTCTGAATATCTCTGTCTTTTAATTGGTATATTTATACCATTGGCAAAGTGATTATTGGTATAGTTAAATTAATATGTTACTATTTTCTATTTGCTTCCCTTGTTCTTTGTTGCTATTTTTGCCTTGGACTCTTCTTTTGCCTTTTGTTGTTTTAATTAAACATTTTATATGATTACATTTTCTCTCCTTTATTAGCATATTGATTTTACTTATTTTCGTTCCCTCTTCTTAATGGTTGTCCTAGAATTTGCAATATGTGTTTACAACTAATCCAAATCCACTTTTGAATAACTCTATACCATTTCAGAAGTACTGCAAGTACCATAGTAACAAAATGTTCCTAATTGCTTTCTCCTGTCCCTGGATTATTACTGTCATTCATTACACCTACACTACACCTAGCATACACAGTTCTGTGTTGCTCTTATTGAATTCTGTGTTGCTATTATTATTTTGAACAAACTATTATCTGTTATATCAAAGCTAATAAATAAAAAGCTTCATTTTTACCTTCATTTGTTCTTTTTCCAACGCTCCCTTTCTTTATGTAGATTTGACTTTCTGACACATATTATTTTCCTTGTCTCTGAAGAACTTCTTTTAATATTTATTGCATAGCAGTCACTGGTAACAAATCCCCTCAGTTTTTGTTTATGAGAGCCTTATGTCTCCTTCACTTTTGAAGGATAATTTTGCAGGGTAAAGAATTATAGTATGCTTTTTTTTTCTTTCAACACTTTACATATTTCTCTCCACTCACTTCTTGTTTGCATGGTTTTTGAGAAGTTATATGTAAATCTTTGCTCCTCTATAGATGAAATGTTTTTTCCTTTGACTTTATTCAAGACCTTTTTCTTTATTTTTTATTTTCTGCAGTTTAAATATTATATGCATAGATGTAGTTTTAGGCATTTATTTTGTTAGTGTTCTCTCAGCTTCTTAGATTTGTGATTGATATCTGACATTAATTTTGGGGAAATTCACTGTCATTATTGCTTCATATATTCCTTCTTTGTTTCTTTCTTTTTTGTTTCTTTCTTTCTCTCTCTCTTTCTTTCTTTTCTTTCTAACCTTTTGATATTTCCAATACATGTAGTTGCAATTGTTTCATGGTTCTTGGATATTCTGCTCCATTTTGGTTTTTTAGCCTTTTTCACTTTGGTTTTCTATTTGGAAGTTTCTATTGATATGTACTAAATTTCAGAGATATTTTCTCTAGTTGTGTCCAGTCTACTAATGAGCTCATCTAAGGCAGTCTTCATTTTTGTTAGTGTTTTTGATCTCTAGTATTCCTTTTTGATTATTTCTTAGCATTTCCATTTCTGTGCTAACACTACCCATGTGTTTTTTCAAGTGGTCTCTCTCTCTCTCTCTCTCTCTCTCTCTCTCTCTTTTTTTTTTTTCCAATTGGGTCTCCTAGCATATTAATCATTATTTTTAAATTTTCTGGTCTGATAATTCCCATATTCCTTCCATATCTCAATCTGGCTCTGATGTTTGCTCAGTCTCTTCAAATTGTGTTTTTTGCCTTTTAGTATGCCTTGTAATTTTCTCTTGATAGCCAGATATGACATACTAAAAGAAGCTGTGGTTAATAGTCCCTTTGTGATGTGGTGGTAAGTTGTGGGTGAAGGGAAAGCATTCTATAGCCCTATGATTAAGGTCTCAGTCTTTTAGTGAGCCTGTGCCCTGAACTGTGAACTTCACAAGTAATTGTCAGCTTTATGTCCCCCTGCAAGTTAGGCAGGATAACTAGAGGGAGCTGGAGTAGGATATTTCCCTTTCCTTATGTGGAAGTTTAGAGGAAGCCAGAGTTAGATATTTTCCTTCCCCCAGGTCAGTTGGACTCTAATAAATTGCCAATGGATTAGACTCTGATAAAATGGTTTCTCTTGATGGCAGGCCTTATTAAGAACAAAATACTCTTGCATATTATAATGGTTACTTATTTCCTCCTCTTGCCAGATTGGCCAACAGGATTTTTCACTGATCTTCACTGTGTAAACCTGGTGGGGCTCCTGAAGGTAAAACTCACAAAATTGTGAGGACTCCCATGACTGGTCCCCCTGGGGTTTTTATCTTTTATTGCTCATGTTTGTCCATACTGAGCCACCAGCAATTTATCAATTACAGTTCAAGTTTTTCCACCCTGCCACTGGTTCCTGTGGAGGTTTCTGCTCATAGGTTTATCCTCTGATAAACTGTGATTCTTGGTATGCTCCTGTTTGCCTTCAATTTTGGAAGTCACATTTTACACTGTGACCTCATTCCTCTGATGAATATAAGAAGAATTGTTTGTTTTTCAGTTTGTTCAGCTTTTTACTTATTAGAATGGAATGACGGCTTCTAAACCCCTATATGCTGGACCAGAAACTGGGCATCTCACATATAACTTTTGAAATTGAATCTCACACGAGGAAGAAGGAGGAGATGAGGAGATGTTGGTCAAAGGACAGATAATGGCAGTTAAGTAGGAGAAATAAATTTCAAGAGATCTATCATACAGCAAAGTGATAATAGTTAATGATGATATATCATATTCTTAAAAAATGTAGAGAGTGAATGTTAAGTTCTCTCATAAAAAATAAAACATAACTATGTGAGGTAATTTATTTTTTAATTAGCTAGATTTAACTTTTCCACTATATATATATATACACACACACACTTTGGAACATCATGTTGTATATGATTAAAAAATACATTGTTATTTGTCAATTAATAAAAAAGAAAGAAAATAACCTTAAAAAGAAATTAAATCTTGTAAAGGCCAGATATTGGCTTTAAACTCCAAAACTAATTTAATTGAAATGATTAAAAGAACTATAAATTAAACTAATTAATTTAATTAGGCTTACAAAGTAGTAGTGCTGACTATTCTTCATTTATCCATTTATTCCTTCTGCCCACTCTGAGACTCATTCTCCACCATTCTCTGCTCTTCCTTCTTCCAAGTGATCACACTATGGACTACATCATTCCCCCCGCTTGCTGTTGGGTTTGGCCAATGGAAGATTCCAGCTGGGAATCAGAAGATGAGAGGAGAATAATGTGGAATAGCTCCTCCCAAGCTTCTCCCTGCTTTAATGCTTCAGTCCTATGGGGAACTACAGGTCCTGTCGAGTGGCCCCAAGTGCACAGTTCCAGCTGTGGCTTAGGCACCAGTACTTTCTCCTCTTACACCTTCATCTGAGGATTGTCATTGGCTTCCCTTTGATGCTAGTCCCTGGGTACCTCAATATCCCTTACCCTACTCACACCTCTAGAAATTCTCTTCATTATATTCTTGTCAGTTGACACTTATTTCCTACCAGGCTCCTGACTAATAGACTATATAATTCTACAAAATGAGTGGAAATGTCCATCTGTTGTGCATATAAAATCTGGCATTTTACTTTGTTAAACAAAAACTCTCCATTAGTAATGAATAACACCAAAAAAAAGTTAACACAAATGCAAAAAGAATGACTGTAGGCAAAGAAGATACTTGTCTTCTTTAAGGCCCTGGGATAAGCTTTGTGGCATGGCGTTCCGTGCTTTTACCTAAACTTATTTAGTTGTTTATATTGATTTAATCATTATTGTTAATATTACATACAGTTTTATGATTTATAACTATCTTAATACATTTATATATAATATTGACATATAATAAACATTATATATATGTTTATGGTACTTACTAACATAGCTCTGCTTTCATTTATCCAGGTACCGCATACTCACCATTGCATAAGCTGAACCTAATCCTTCTCTTCCAAATTTTCTTCTCCATGCTCATCTTGTTTAGTTGGTGCTACTACCTAGTCATCTAAATTGGAAAAATGGGTGTTGTCTTTACTCCTCCAGCCCCCCAACACTCTATATCTAATTATTCTAGTAACCAAGCCCTGTTAATTATGCCCCACAAGTGTCTCTCAAATTCCTGATGTTCATATTTATTCTCATTGCCACAGCTTCGATTCAAGCTCTCAACATCATTTTACTTGACTATCACAGCAGCTGTTTTGAGACCTTTCTCCCTACCACCCTCTAGATTATATGAGTCTATGTTTAAATACTAATAGTCTCCATATCTTGTAGCAAAATTTTCTCAAACAGCCCAACAATACACATTAGTGGATCTTAAAATTCATTTAGCGTGTGCATGCATAAACGCACACACCAGTGTACCTGAAACAGCAGTTTGCAAACTAATACCGAGCCTTACTGCATGCACTGAATGCTGACATTTTGATTCTAGAGTTTTATATACTATTTCATTTTTTTTAAAAAAAATTATAGTCATGACCCACTAAGGAGTGATCTCAAGTGTGGGATATGAACAAAGTATCTGAGTGATACTTCACCGCAGACACGGCACCAACACGTCTCACATTCTGTCTTCTGTCCACGTGCATATGTCGGCTACATCGCACGCCTTATCTTTCCGTTCTTGCATTTCATTCTCCTGTGATACTTTTGGCCAGTGCTTCTTCTTTCCCATATCTTCTCTCGAAAGACTTCTGAATTCATTTCTCAAGATCCAATTTAAAAGTTTCTTTCTCTGGAGGCTCTTAAAGTAAAACTAATCACTACTTATTTTGTGCGTGTTTAACATATTGTATTACGAATTTTTTTAAAAAAGAACCTTGGTGTTATTTGTTTGTGCGTATATCTGCCTTCCTCAACACTGAACTTTGTGAGATTGAGACTTTTATTCGTTTTTATATCCCTGATTCCTGGTTCAGTGCCAGATAGATAGTAAGTGTTTAATAAATTGTTGTTAATTGATTAGCGATTGAATAGTTGAAGTGGTATCCAGTAACTCCCAGGAGAAGGTTTTAAAAGAAGGGTTGCAGTTAAGTGTCTATCTACCCAGAGGAAGGTTTGTGCCTGGGGAAAACCACTTCAAGAAATTGAATTCCCAAAGTTTTGGCCTAGTCCTTTCATACTTATTATTGCTGGCAGGTAGGTGTATGTTTAACTTTTTAAGAAGCCACCAAACTGCTGTCCAAGTGGTTACACCATTTTATACACTACCATCAGCAATGTATGAGGATTCTAGTTGCTCCACCTCCTCAGAAGAATTTGGTAAGATCAGGTTTTGTAATTTTAGCCATTACAGGGGGCATACAGTGGAATTTCATTGGGATTTCAGCTTACATTTCTGTAATGACTGATGATGTTGAGCATTCTTCCATGTGCTTATTTGCCCCCCATATATATTCTTTGGGGAAGTGTCTTTTCAAATCTTTTGCTCACATTTTATCAGGTTATTTGTCTTATTATTGAGTTATAAATGTTCTTTATATAATTTTAATGCGAATTCTTTGTTGGATATACATTTTGAAAATATTATTTCCTAGTCTGTGACTTATCTTTTTATTTTCTTAAGTGTCTTTAAAGAGCAGAAGTTTTTAATTTTGATGGGGTCCTATTTGCTAATTTGTAAAATAATTTTTACTTGTATTGCATTCGATAAATCTTTGACAAACCTAAAGTCACTGAGATCTTCTATTTTTTCTTGTAGAAGTTTTGTGGTTTTAGGTCTCATGTTTAGGTATATGATCTACTTTGAGTTAATTTTTGTATATGGTAAGGCATGGCTGCTGCAGGCTTCTTTTTTTTTTTTTGGAGTTTTTTTTTTTTGCAAATGTTAATCCAGTTGTTCCAGCATCATTTATCTTTTTCTGATTAAATATCTTTGACATTTTTATTTAAAAAAATTGAAAGCATGTGGGTGAGTCTACTTCTCAACTCTGTATTTTGTTTTATTGATCTACTTGTCTACCTTGATGCTTATACCACACTGTCTTGATTAATGTAGCTTTAAACCAAGACTTGAAATCAGACAGTTTAAGTCCCCATAAGTCTCCTAAGTTTTTTTTCCTTTTCAAAATTGTTTTGACTTTTTTATGTTCTTTGCATTTACACATAATTTTTTAAACTGCCTGGTCAATTTTTACAAAACAACCTGCTGAAATTTTAATTAGGATTGCATTGTATTTATAGATCAATGTGGTGGAAATTGACATCATAATTATCTTTGAGTCTTTTGATCCCTGAACATGGTATAGTTCTGTATTTACTGAGGTCTTTTTAATTTCTCTCATTAATGTTTCATACTAATGTGGGTTTCTTGTGAGCAGGAAATAGTTTGCCTTGCCTTTTTGGGGGGGAGTCCATTCTGAAAACTATGCCTTTTAATTGGGGTGTTCTAACTAACTATGTTTGATGTGATTAAATTAAATTAAAGTTTATGTGATGTGGTTTGTTTTAAAGCTACTGTCTTGCTATTATTTTTTGTTTATCCCATTTCCTCTTTGTATGCCTTTCCTTGGATTAATTGAGGAATTTTTCTGATTTCCTTTTATCTTCTACATTGGTTTATTAGCTATAATTTCATTATTAGTTACTGCTCTATGGGTTGTTGTATGTGTATTTATTGTATTTAACTTATTACAGTATTCACATAATATTACGGCGCTTTAAGAATAGTATGATGAACTTATACAACAGTATACTTCCATTTCTCTGCTTTTAGGCTTTGTGCTATTATTGTTATTTATTTTACCTCTACATATGTTATAAGCATCATAATCCATTGCTATTATTTTTGCTTTAAACAGTTAATTATCTTTTAACCATATTTATATAATAAGGAAAAAAAAAGGCTTTTAAGTTTACTGACGAATTTGTCCTTTTCAGTGCTCTTCATTTGCTTGGGTATGTTCAGGTTTGTAACTGGTATTGTCTTCCTCTGCTTTCTATCAGTCAGGGAGAGAGAGAAAGAGAGAGAGAGAGAGAGAGAGAGAGAGAGAGAGAGAGAGAGAGAGAGAGAGAGAGAGAGAGAGAGATCTGTGTGTCTGTGTATAAAGAGATCTATTCTAAGGAATTGGCCCATGTGAAAGGAGTTGGCAAGTCTGAAATGTATAGAGCAGGGAAGCTACAGGCAAGCTGGAATCTCAGGTAAGAACTGATGTTGCAGTTTTGAGTCTGAAATTCACATAGTAGGCTGGCAGGCTGAACACTCAGACTGGATTTCTTTGTTACAATCTTTTTTTTTTTTTATTTTTTTATTTTTTTTTCATTTGATTAGGTTAAGGAATAACTTTGTTACAATCTTGAGGCAAAATTTTTTCTTCTCCAGGAAACCTCAGTTTTTATTCTTAAGGTTTTCAACTGATTGGATGAGGTACACCTACATTATTGAGGGTGATCTTTACTTAATAGTCAACTAATCAGTTGTAAATGTTAATCACATTTTTTAGAAAACCCTTCTCAGCAACATCTAGTGTTTAACCAAACAACCCAATGCCATAGGCTTGCCACGTTGACACATCAAATTAATCATCACATGCCTAAAAGACTCTGTTTACTATTTCTTATAGTGCTGGTGTGCAGGTGATAAATTCTTTCAACTTTTATAAGTCTTAAAATCCTTTTATTTTGCCTACATTTTTTAAAAAAGAGATAATTGTGCTTAGTATCTGACTTTTTTTTCTTTCAATACTTTAATGATGTTTTTCTACTCTCTTCTTACATTTTCCAACATGGCATCTACTGCTAATCTTATGTTTGTTACATAGATTATTAGGTGTTTTCTTTTGGCTGTTTTTAAGATTTTTCTCTTTATTACTAGTTTTAAATAATTTGATTATAATGTGTCTTGGCGTCGTTCCCTTCATGCTATTTATGCTTTCATTAAATTTGAAAAATATCAGGTCATTATTTCTTCAAATTAAGGACATATTTTATATCCTCAAGTTCTCTTATTTTATATATGTGACTATATATATATATACACACACATTTGTCTAATAAGATTCTATCTGGGGCATTTTTTATTGGTTGGCTTGTCTCCTCATTATGGGTCATATTTTCCTATTTCTATTAATTCCTGGTAATCTTTAATTATATACTAGACACTAAATTTTATCTCATTAATTGCTGGGTATTTTTATTCCTCTAAATATGTGTAAGCTGTTTTACAGTTACTTAGAAACAATTTGATCATTTTAAGATTGATTTTTTAGATTTGTAGGTGGGACTAGCATAGGCTTTGTTCCAGGGCTACTTTCTCCCACTACTGGGTTTATGCCCTATTAAGTATCCAATGACTTGTGAATTATGAAGTTTTCCAGTCTGGATGTGTGCTCTCCAAGGATTGTTCTCTTTTCTTCTTTAGTTTGTTTCTTTCCTTGGCCTTGGGGACTTCTTTCATATATATGTACTTAGCAGTACTCACCTGGAGACTTAAGTGGGTGGGTGGGGGGAGACTTTGCAGGTTTCTGGAGCTGTTTTTCTGTGCATCCCTCTTCTCTCTGGTATATTTGTAGCTGCCTTGGTCTCCCCTGATTCCAAGTTAAGGGAAATGTCAAGGCTCTCCCTGGGTGTCCCCTTCTTGAGCTGTGGCCTGGGAACTCTACAGGTAACAAGCTGTGGCAATCATATACATCATCTGGATCCTCTCTGTCAGGGACCACTGTCCTGTGATGCTACATATCTAATAGATAAAAGTCACTGTCTATGTAGCTTGTGTTTTTAATATGTTTCAGGTGGGAAACCTGTTATTCTATCTTGAACAGGAGTAAAAGTCTCTTTACTTTTAAAGGAAAATTATTTTTATGACCTCCAAGAATAGATTATATAAGGAAAATAATTTGATAAAGAGCTTAAAATGTTATGTTATCAGTATGAAAATTTACAAAACTAATGTTGGGTTCTGCTAAAAACAACTTGTGTTATCCAAAATATTTTAAAATTAAGGAGTGAAGTGAACACATACTTATTGATTTATTTGTTCATTTAGGTATTTATTTATTTTCCAACAAATATATATTGGGTACCTGCCTCTGTGCCAGGTAGGATGTCAGGCACTAGGGCCACAGGAGTAAACTAGACAGGTAGAGTGTGTAGATTCTCCCTCTTGAGATAGACGCTAAAATAAATAAACAAACTAAAGATTTCATAAGCACTGAGGGCAATCATAGAACCTTCTCTGAGGAGGTAATGTTTGAGTTAGGACCTGAAATAAGAAAATAACCCATTCATAGGAAGAACTCTGAGAAAGAGTTTTCCAGGCAAGGAGAATTACAGGTCTAACGGCCTTTATAATAAGTGTGTTGTGGTTCAGGAATAGAAAGAAGGCCAGTAGCTTGAAATGAGTATGGGGGATAGTGGTAGAAAATGGGATGAGAAAGCCAAATCCAGGTGGGCTTTATGGGCCATGATAAAGAATTTGGATTTTATTCTCAGTATAATGAAAAGCAATGGAAGTATCACAGAGGGGTGATGCAATGTGATTTAAATTTAAAAAAGAAAAGAAAAGGATATGTAGGTGCCATGTGGAGAATGGATGTTGAAAAGTAAGCATAGAAGTCAGAGGGTGAATTAAGAGGCTACTGCAGCAGTCCAGGTGCAAAATCATAGCGTTTTGCACTAGGCTGGCAGTGGATACACAGAAAATCAAAAGAGATTTTTGCTATATATTTTGAAGGTGAACTTATAAGATGTTCTGATGCATTGAATGTAGGGGCAAAGAAAATAAAAAAAAATCAAAGATTTCTCGAATTTTGGCTAAACCAACCAGGCATTTGGTAGTACATTTATTGAAAGATTAAAAAAAAAATGTCAGCATGAAGCAGGTTAGGGAGTGGATAGAGAGGCATAAAGAAGTCTGTTTACACATATTAAGTTTGAAATACTTATTAGACATACAAGTGAAGAAGAAAAGTAATGAAATAAACATGTTCAGATATTAATCTGAAAGACATTGGCATATAGATGGTATTTAAAGTCATAAGATAGATGAAATCCTCAAGGCAGAAAATGTCGGGTGGAAGCCCCAAGGACTTCATCATTCGAATCAGGCAAGCGATTCAGAAAGTGGGGAGGTGGGAGGGCGACTCCGTGAGCCTGGCATTAGAGACGTCAGGACCTGAGTTCTGCTATGTGCAACGCTGCTAAGAGGTTAGAGAAGGACGAAGACAGAAATTGTCAGAGCTTTACTGAATCCAAAAAAGAGATGTTACTTTGATGCAAATTAGGGCCACCTGTGAAGCATGAATAAATTACTGAAAAAATGGTCATAATAAAATATGCAAGAGAAGGAGACATACGGATTTTGATGAACCTTCTAAAAATGGCATCCTACATAGACACTCTTTTAAATTTTGTTCTCTGGAAGAATGATGCCTGGAGTTAGCAGGTACATTTAAGAAGGATCTTTACATTTGCAAATGAATATATAGAGCATGCTGTTGCCTTTGGAAAAGGTTAATTTTCTGTTGACTTGTTCTAAATATAGAAAGGAAGGCAACCTCTAGGAGGAATATGGGCATTTTAAATTGGGTTCTCTCTGAATACTTTTACCCAGTAAAGGTTATTTGTAATAAGGTGATGAAAGTAAAGAATTAGGTCTCCACAGAGGAGAAGACCCGTGGTAAAATTCAGGATGATGTGAGAGGGCAAATGAAAACATACCCCGATATCTGGCAGAGGAGATCCCATGTGAAGAAATGTCAAAATAATGAAGACAAGGTCAAAGTTCCAGAGAAAGGAACTATATAAAGCCTAGTGGCTTTCGGAGGGTGAGAGTGCTGAGGGACTGGAAAAATAAATTCCCAAGTCTCCAGCACAGATTGAGAATAAACAGTGTAAAGAAAAGACTGGGAACCAGAGAGAGTCTGACTGGATGTAAATGGAAGGAAATTACCGCACACCTCAATAAGGGATTCATGAGGCTACGTATAAATGTTGGTTAGGGTTTCTTGTCACACTGCGATAAAAAGTGTGTGGAGGTGGCGAGGGATGAAAAAGCAACCTGAGGTCTGGAGGTCTGCAGAGAGTGAGGGAAAGTGCAGCATCCTCCTGCCAGGGCCAGAGCAGTGCCAAAGGGCGACCTCATCCCCAGGGGAGTGTCTCCGTGGTCCCTTGGAAATTTCTGGTCGAGGAGTGTGGGACATAGGACCATATAATTATAACGCCTGAAGGGGAAGGTGGTGGGTTTGGATAATGATTGTCTGATCCTTTTAGAACTTTTGTAGCAATTTTTTTACCTGCTCCCGTCACCCCACCCAACCTGGGGGCTTAGCATGTAACGTCTGTCTTTGTTACTGTGTTCATCCACGGCATGCTTGTTCAATTTTACTGTTAAGTTCCTTGAGGACTGGAGCGTCTGCATTTGACGTGTTAACGTCCGCCCAGTTACAGTTTAGGATCTTAAATGTAGAAGAAAATCAGCAGGATTTGTAGATTCACCCTTCACCCAAACTCCAGTGGCTTTTCACCGATGAGGTTTTCCAATAGCCTGGAAGAAGCCATTTGAGGTTTTGGATGTGCTGAATCTACATTTTTTGGACACTAAAAAAGTACAAGGTCAGTCTATTTTAGTCGCTACTCAAGATGTAGTCATTATTATGAGACGTGTGTTTAAAAGATATTTTCTGACGTTTCTTTTTGAATATCTATTTCAGAGATGTGTGTCATTGTGGCTAACCAGTATTAGCATGACTGATGACTACTGTTATTGTGTTTATGTGTGTCCTTATATGACTGTGAGAAGGAGTCCACAGACTGTCTAATTAATACGTTTAAAAAGCAATTCCTCCAAAGACAAGAAAGAACTTGTTCAAAATTACAAAGAAATGATCTCTTAATACAAATACCAGCATTCCTTTTTTAAGCTCACTCAGAAACTACATATATTAATATAAGACTGTGCCCTACAGAGCAGCCATTTATTGTACTTTCCAAATGCCAGCTACCAGAGTTGCTGTTCTGTCCATTTTCTCATTTAATACTCAAAAGAATCTCAAGCCATTTTTCTCAGACAACAGATGAGGAAACTGAGGCTCAGAGAAGTAAATTCCTCAGGGTAATAGTGTGAGTTAGGTAAAGAGCTGGCATCCAAAGCCAGGTTTTCTGATACCAAACCATATACTCTTTTGATTCAATCTTACTAATTTTCCTTATAGTAATGATTTTATAAATATTCACCGAATTCAATTCAGCAACTGAAATATAAACCAGTATGTGAAAAGCCATGATCAAAATGCAACCAAAATGCAACTTTATTTCATGTCTCCTTATTCCTTTAAAGTGTACACAAGGGTATGGGGTTGTTTTTCCTACAACCGAGACTTTTCCAATCAATCTTAGGTCGCAGACAGCCCTAAAATAACTTGAAATTGCTAACCAGTTAATTGAGAAATCTAACAAATATAATTTCCATTCTCATTCTAAAGTTAGACTCCTCCCAGCCCTTCCTCCTATTAAAGCCTATATATAAAGTGGCCACTTGCAATTTGGGAAGGAGTGTGTTTAGCTTCTTCTCTCTTTCTCTCCAAGTTTTTATTTGGCCGGTTACTGGTACTGAAATACTTGGGCCCCTCCCCCCACTCACACCCCACCCCGCCTCAGATGCTGATTCTCAAATGGTTCTTTCCATGCCAAGTTTCTTCTGAGAATCCCCTTCTTTCCAAGCATCCTCTTGAGTTGGCCATAAATAGCTCTAGGCCTGCTTCTTCTCCCTGTGTGATCCATAGGAAAAACTCATATACCCCTTGCCCTACCAAGGATGAGGGATGAATTACACCCGAATGCAATCGTCTATTCTCTGTCCTGCCGCAGACCACTTTAAACCTTCTCAGGCACGAATAAGCCTCAATCCAAGACGGGCCCACATTTCTAGGAACATGCTGCAAGCTCTCCATCTGCTCCACACTAGCTAACAACAACCCACTCCCAGACCCACCCCCCAACAAGTCCCCTTAAGTTGAAAGTGACTCACCCACAGAGCAGAGAATAGCAATTCTCTTGAAACCTCACAACTCTTTCCCTGCATACTCGGATCTTCCTTTTTTTAGCCTTGATTTGAAGAAGGCTTTGAGGGGTTGGTTCTCCACCATTCCCTTCGCGAATTCTGCTTTTTGGTGCAGCCCCTCGTTTTGAAATTTAAAACGTTATTTTGGCACTTAAGTTGAAATTTTAATTTTAACATCTTGTTCTACAAAAGATGTTTCTATTTTATTCTAGGATGAGCTACATTAATGAGAAAGTGCCGTGGACCTGTTGACATTGAGGTGGAATTTAATTTAAAAGAAGTCTGTATGGGATTAATCAGCTCTAACATTTGAAGGAGAAGTCTGTAGCAAATGAGTTGAAGGGGCCTTGAAATTACATTTTGTTTGGTCATTTATCCAACTCTACAGAATAACTTGTTGAGTCACGTCCAGAATTTACAAATATAAAAGGAGTACATTAGTAGAATTGATAAACTATATTACCGTGCTTTTATAAATTATAGGCAGCTTGCTAAAGATAAAACTCCTATTTTCTAAAGAGATGCCATTTATTAGTGTGGCAAGATAGGACTGAAGAAAAGGACATAATACGATTTCTGGAAAAAGGTACAGAATTTTCTTCCTTAATTAAAAAGCAAGTTGCAAGGATATTTCTGAGTCTAAAATGGGAAAATAAGTGCATTAATCTCTTCCTGCTTTACATAAATTCTACAGGTATTGAAAAGTTGAACATTTCCTTTGATGAAAAATATTCTGTGGTAAAACAAAGTCTTTTCTGTTTTATTATTGTGGAATAAAGCAAACTTCAATTTCCACAATGAGATGGTCTGTTCCTATATAAAAAATAACCTGTTCAGTTGTTTTAAGTACATAGGGCTAATTTGAAAGACAACTAGAATTGGATTTTCTTGTTCTCCACACAGACCCTGAGATTGGATATCTATGTCAGGGTCAGTGGAGAGCCATCAACTTAGATTTTGGGAGTTTGAATAATGCCATCAACCACCAAGCAAATCAGCTTAAGGACATCAAACCCAAATCATCATGAGTTTGCCATTAAGATATCTGGAGAAAGGTGGCAAAGTTAGTTTTGGGGAACAATAACATTTATAATATTTCTTCTCTGGAAATGTGGACATAGATTATATTTATTATGATTTATTTCAAACAATATTTTTCAGAAAACCACAGTTCTCAAGAGGTTTATGGAACTTTCTTAGAGGCCCCTAGACAGCTTCGAGGAAAATAGTTCTAATCTTATCTGGTTTATTTTTTGTTTTGTTTTGGTTTGGTTTGGTTTATTTTGAGACACAGTCTCATTCTGTTACCTGGGCTAGAGTGCCGTGGCATCAGCCTAGCTCACAGCAACCTCAAACTCCTGGGCTCAAGCAATCCTCCTGTCTCAGTCTCCCGAGTAGCTGGGACTACAGGCATGTGCCACCATGCCCGGCTAATTTTTTCTATATATTTTTAGTTGGCCAATTACTTTCTTTCTATTTTTAGTAGAGATGGGGTCTCACTCTTGCTCAGGCTGGTCTGGAACTGCTGAGCTCAAAGGATCCGCCTGTGTCCTCGGCCTCCCTGAGTGCTAGAATTATAGATGTGAGCCACCGCGCCCAGCCTAATCTTATCTGTTTTATAGAGATTTCAAATAAGATTTTTTTTAAAAAGCGTCCCACTGCTTTTTAAAAAAGTTCTATCAAAAACCACATTTCTATTTGATTGTTTTGTGCATGATTTTGCTGTTTGTATACTTGGAAATAAAACTATTGGGTAGATGCTGAGAATCAGTAAAAGTAAAACAATAACAGTAAAAGTATTATATATTCTCTCCATCTGAGGGAATTGAGTGGGCTGATCATGGTATCAAGTTCATAGGTAAGAGATCTTATGAAGTGCTGACTCCCTTCCCATCTGCTGGGCTGTGGAGTTTCAAGGGCCAGGTTACTTCATTGGGTGGAGGAGTGAATCACCTGACCCTTCTGGGGCCCTTTTTCTGCTTCAGGTACTAGGAAAAGAGACAAACATAATAGCACCATTTGATGTGAGGTTTACCTTTGATGGAGCTAGCTTAGTTGACAATTTCGCACTTACAAGGATTTATAAATACCTCTAGACCTCTGTTAAAAAGGGTCTATACTGCTCTGTTAGGAGGCTCTTTATGCCATTAATATTTAGCCTGATTTTATGCCATTAATATTTTATGCCATTAATATTTCTGTGATTCAATGGAAAGAAGGTGAGATAAGAATCTCCTAGATTTTCACATATGGGTAAATTGCATCGGAAATCCTGGAAGTCTCTTGCTGTCCCTTTCAAGTGTCTGATAATATCCATGCAAGCTAGATCCAAGGTGCATCAAGGTCGCAAGTAGGGGAACAGATTGTGTCTACAGAACTATGTCTTGTTTGGTTGGTAACACGGTGCAGCAAATATTAGCAGTATAGAAGGACAAAATCAAGGTCAGATGTAGAGTATAAGAATTAATGATGCCCAGCACTGACTGGATATCAGAATTAGAATTGAATAGAGAACTGACAAGGCCAAGGGAGCAGGATGACCTTCCTTAATTTGGAGAGACAGTAACTTTCTGGCATCTGGCTACTTAAAAGGACAACATCCTTGCCTTCCTAGTAGTGCTGGGGACTATTTCTAAGGTACCACTCAATGACCAACAAGGTCATAAATTATTAAAATAAAGGGACAAAGAAGTTGAAGTTGGCAAGATGTAGCAATTGATTGCTTTAGGAGTGGAGAGGAGGCAGGATGAATGAAAATGGATGCCAAGATTTCTAACCTAGGTAACTTAAATATTGGTAGAGTGATTAATTTGAGTGGGGAATTGCAGGATCGTGGCTATGTGGGGGAAGGAAATATAGGTTGGGATATGATAAATGACAGGAAACAATGAGATGGAAATTAAATCCTGGAAATCAAGAGAAAGGGTAAATTTGAGAGTCCCAGTATAAAGGTGGGTCACTGATGGGGTATAGATGAAGAGACCAGAGGAAAGGACTTTAGAATTGGGTAGATAAAGCCAAGCAAGAGGAATGAAGAAGAAGGCAAGTTCCCTAACTTTTCCAGCAACACAAAACACAAGAGTACAGTCCTTCTCTGTCATATTAACTAAAAATACAATTAAATTTCTATATGGCTGAATATTTTACATTACCATAATTATTGGACAATTATGATTGGGTTTATAAGTTTGATATAATTTATTGTTTATTGTTTTTTTTTATTTTTGAGACAGAGTCTCGCTTTGTTGCCAAGGCTAGAGTGAGTGCCATGGCGTCAGCCTAGCTCACAGCAACCTCCAACTCCTGGGCTCAAGCAATCCTGCTGCCTCAGCCTCCCAAGTAGCTGGGACTACAGGCATGCGCCACCATGCCTGGCTAATTTTTTCTGTGTATATTACTTGGCCAATTAATTTCTTTCTATTTATAGTAGAGACGGGGTCTCACTCTTGCTCAGGCTGGTTTCGAACTCCTGATCTTGAGCAATCCGCCTGCCTTGGCCTCACAGAGTGCTAGAATTACAGGCGTGAGCCACCGTACCTGGCCAAGTTTGATATAATTTAGATCCTACTATATTTAATATCATTCCTTTTATTCTTATGTTTATGACATAAGCATTTGTTTGGGATGTTAACATTTCTTTGTAAACATAGTAGTTGACAATTGTACAATATTTCACTAGAATTTTTTAATGTGTTTTGTTAATTGACCATTGAACATATAGATTATTGACAGTTTTTCAACTTCCGTATTGCAAGGAACATCTTCATTGCTTAAATTTGTATCTGTCCTTCTTATTCTTTTTACCAATTTATTTTCAAAGTTTAATTATTAGAGAAAAATGTTTATATTTATGTATAAAACTGAAAGAGTACTTGCTTTGAAAAGAGTATTCTCTGAGAGATCTGACCAGCCAAAAAAATTAATATAGGGGTATTGACACAGTTGAGTTTTCCCAAAAAAGGGAGGCTTAAAGTCAACATGGTATCTCACACACTTCAAGAATACATCAGCCTCTTAATTTTTCACTTTTATCATGAACAAAAACCCAAACTCTATCAGACCAATGAGAGCATTTAATATGGCAGAAAAAAAGCAACTTGGAAGAAAGAGACTATACAGGGAGAAGAACCTTATATTTATATTTATACATGTAGACATATGCAGATATACATTCTGTTTGCAGTTGATTCTCATTATCTGTGGTACTTATGTTCTATAAAATCACTATGGCACTGAATGACAGAGTACTGGGCATTGCTTCTAGGGAAAAATACAGGGTTAGATTTCTGTGAGCCTCTGGTGACATTGTCTTCAAAGGGTAAATACATAACCATTAAAAAAGCATAAAAATGTGCAAATAGGACACTAAACAGACTGCAGAAAGGACATTTGTTTACATTATAAAAGCCGAAATAAGAAGGTAGAGCATCATTTTGATCTCAGTTGGGAATGTGTGCCTAGGTGACTTAAATTTTTTGTCATTCTATGTATGTCTATGAATAACTGGGGAAGTATCACTACAGAACCTATGGTTAATAAGCACAAAGTGTGTATATTTACACACACACGCACACACACATACGCAGAGGTAGAAAGGCAAGCTTTTAAATTTATAAAAAAGAACAGTGATATACATACAGTCATGTGTCTCAGCAACAGGGATATGGTCTGAGAAATGCATTTCATCACTGTGAAAACAGCAAGAGTATACTTACAGACATCCAGATGGTGTAGCCTACTGCACACCTAGACGATATGAAATATCCTATTGCTTCTAAGCCAGAAACCTGTATAGCATGTTACTATAACTGAATACTGTAGGCAATTATAAAATAATACTAAGTATTTGCATATCTAAACATATCTAAACGTAGAAAATGTACAGTAAAAATACAGTATAAAAGATAAAAAATGACAGGAACATGGTTATTTATTATCATTATCAGGTATTATGTGCTGTACATAATTGTAAGTGCTGTAATTTTATATGACTGGAAGCTCGGTAGTCTTGTTCACATCAGCATCACCACAAGCTCATGAGTAATACGTTGTAATATGACATTACGATGGCTATGACATCAGTAAGTGATAGGAATGTTTTTAGCTCCATTATAATCTTATGGGACCACCATCATATATGCAGTCTATCATTGACTAAAGTGTTGTTATGCAGCACGTGATTATATATATTAAAATTCAGAGAACAAATGATTTGTGGGAATTAAAAACAGATAGCAGAAATGGAAAACTTAATACGGGGTTAGAAAATAAAATTAAGGAACAGTTCCAGGAAAAAGAGGGAGGGATGGAAACCAGTTAGGAAGGTTTAGTAAAGGAAAGGACAAGACCCAGAAAACCCAAATCTGAGTAATTTTTCTCTCCAGAAAGACACAATACACAAACTGGATTCAAGAAAATAATTAAATAAATAATTAACTTATTTTTAAAGAATAAACTGACATGACTTTCCAGATGGAAAAGATTACAGAGTGTCCAACACAAGATAAAAATAGATCCAGGACAGGTGTGGTGGCTCACACTTGTCATCCCAGCACTTTGGGAGGCCAATGCAGGAGGACCACTTAAACCCAGGAGCTTGAGACCAGCCTGAGCAGAAGAAGGAGACCCCTATGTCAACAAAAAGTAGAAAAATTAGCCAGGCATGGTGGCATGCAACTGTAGTACTGGCTACTTGGAAGGCTAAGGCAGGAGACTCACTTGAGCCCAGGGATTTAAGGTTGCCTGAGCTAGGATTATGCCACTGCACTCTAGCCTAGGCAACAGAGCAAGACCTTGTCCCCACTCTCCAAAAAAGAAATAGATCCACACCAAGAATTATTATTGTGAGATTTCAAAATGCTGGAGACAATTAAGCAATTTAAAAATCTTCCACAGAGTAAAAACAGAATGTACACAGAGGATCAAGAATCAGAATAGGGGTCCTAATGGGCCCAGCAGAGAATCTAGCAATACAAGGCAAATGTAAGCATTAAAAAAAAGATCAGAATGTAATCCGATTTTTCTGGATTATAGTGGAAACAAGAAAAAGAGCAATGTCTTTAAAATTTTGAAGGACAAAGAATTTCCTACTATATATAATTCTATACCTAGCCAAATTATCAATCAACTGTAAGGGTAAAAATGAAGACACTTTCAAACATGCAAGGTCTCAAATATTTTGACTCCCCTGTACCTCTTTTTAGGAAGTTGTTAGAAGATGTTTTCTACCAGAGGAAGTAGTGATCTAGAAAGAGGAAGACCCAGCATTCAGAAAACAGGTTTGTCAATTCAGAAACCAGGAGAGTCAAGGGAGAAAGGAGACTTTGATGAAGAAGGGAAATTCCAGGATGACAAGTGCCCCAGAGGCTGAGGGAAGTAAGTCCAGATTAGAACATAATAACTCAAAAGGCAGGCATGTTGAGGGCTGTTATCACCATGACTTCTGCTCTGATACTATAGTTTTAATCTGACAGAATGGCTAAAGGAATTGATTCTTCAAAACAAAGAAGTATGTCATTAAAGAGGAATCCATGAGACACAGGAAACAAAGAACTCAAACAAGGAGAAAAACAAAAGGAATCCCAAAGATGGTGGAAAAAGGGAAGTCCCAGGATGAAACAGGCCTAGAGATGTCTCAAAACAAAACAAAACTAAATAAAGTCATGAGCAATCAAAGCATTATTGATGCCATTTATCTTCTAAGAAATTAACCTGACAAGCTTTGAGAAGATGTTTTAATAATTAACTGTAGGTATGGAGAAAACTATGTTAGTAAAAAAAGAAGGCATGCGTTAACGTCAGGAAAAAAACAGAAGTAAAGAAGGAAATGGAATCATAGTAGACCATAATGCTCAGCTGTGAATATTATTTTTCTAGGCATGATAGTGCTAATGTTGAATAGGGATTCAACCAAAATACAATACTATTGTGAGTATGAGAGAAAACACAGAGGGAACAGATTAGATTAAATCCTAATCTATCAGCACCGGAAGTCAGCAGATAATATCTAAAATGGATGAATCAAAAGACAGCAGGATAATGTTATTTAAGCAATATGAAGATGTGTAAACTCCAGAAGTAATGACTGAGTTAAAAGTGGTTGCCTCGGGGCAAAGGACTGCAGCAAACAAGGAGTGGTAGGACAAGAAACCTTTATGTTTTTAACAAGCCACTTAGTACAATTTACCTTTAAACCTTATGCATTATTAATAATAGACTTGAAAATATGGTACCAATTCATACTTTTTCCAGTGAAGAAATCATTTAAAGTTGACTCCTGATAACAGCATCACGGAGGTCTGGGTTGATGAGAGCATCTGGCCCAGCCATTTCGACCAAACGCCTTGCTCACTGTCCAGGTACTACAGTTGTGCCTGCACCAGGGGTGTAACAAAGGAAGTTTTCTGGAGCTGGATTGCAGCTACCCAGACCTCCCAGTGTTTTTGGCTAAGAATATCCTTCATTTAACAAAGAATTATGGCCAGGATTGGATTGCAATAAGTTAACCTTTCATTTAATTTAGTTCTTAATGTTGGATTGGTACTAAAATCTATTTATGGGTTTTTCCCTTTTCTGCTTTCTTCCAGGAACATTATCTGGCATTCTAAACTTAGAGGAAAGTCTGTATAAGGAACCTCTGAATCTTGGCAGAAAGTATAAATTGTTAGAGATCTCATGAGTAAGACCAAGCTGTGGGATGTCTCAGGATTGACCTTCAAGATCATCTTTTCCAACCCCCTCATCTTACATGTTACAGGAAAAGGCAGCCAAAAAGGGCTCAGTGATTTATCCAAGGCCGTGCAGCTTGTTAATGGCACAGAATGGATGAGAACTCAGGTTTCCTGGCTTCCAGCTCCGTGATTCTTTCACTGCATCACACTGCTAGCATAGTGACACCACAGCTGACTACGCCACATTGTACTACACTGTGCTTCCCTGTCTGTATCACACCACGTGATACCGTACCACACCGCTGCACTGCAACACACCACACCACACCACACAGTGCTGTGCTACCCTGTACCACACTACTTTGCCCCGTACTACACTATACTACAGTAGGCTACACTACACCGTGCCACGCAACACTAAACTACACCACACAACACTACATTACAAGGAGATAATGCACAATGGCATTTAATCTCCAGTCTTCTGGATTGAATCCACAGGACTCCACGGCAAGCTTAGCTCAGCCCCATTTCTTGAGCTGATGCTGACTCTGATCGTGTCCCACAAGCCCCCTGCAGTCCTGCAGTGGCCTTTGGGATTCAAACACCTTCCATGTGGCAGACTGCCATACTCTTTCCTGATTTCCTGCGTTGTGCTGGGTGCTCATCCAGGGTTACTGTCCCAGGGCTGATCCCTGGGTGCTTCGGTGCTTATTTGCCCACTTGCATGGTGCTTTATTTTGAAGGCAGAGTCTTACAGATGGATCCCTCTTCCCCAGTTCCTTCTGTGTCCTGCAGTCTATAAGGGCTGAGCATTGATTTTGGTGCCCTTTCTAACACACTGGGGAGTTCCTCAGCTCCGTCTCTGGACTAAGAAGATGATAGCCTTGCTCTCACCTTGTCCTCTCCCCTACCTCAAGGACTGGAGCTGTCCACCAATAACTTGAGCCAAGAACATCATTCCCACCCTTACTGGCAGCAGAAGTGATGGCAACAGTGGTGGCAGCAGCAGCATCCCACTATGAAGGAAGAGTTAGATTTTCGAGGGAGAATTCATATTTGGCTAAAATCTTGGACCTTGAATTTAGATCTGGATTTATCACTTACCAGCTGGTGTCCTGAATATCACATAAGAAATAGAGATAATAATGATATCTATCCCATTGGACTGCTGAGAGGATTAAACGTAATTACGCCTAGCAGACTTTGTGCACAGTACCTAACAAATAGTAATGCTGAATACATGTTAGATATTATTCCATTGCATCCTTTAAGAAAAAGACTTGGTAACATTATCTGAAGCTGAGATTCAGAAAGGTTGAGTAACTAACTTGTTCACGATCACACAGTTAGAAGGGGTGGAAATGCCACCAGAAGGCCATGTTCTAACCCCTTCCACATTCTGCCTCTTTGGTAGTCAAGCCTCCGGCCAGTCTGAATTTCTGAGCAATGCTCTGCCCACCTGTTGGGTGGTTCCAGCTTGGATCCCCCCTGGTGCCAGGCGTCTGCCTGAATCGTGACGAGAACATGTTGATCCCTGTTGGCCCTGTGCCTAGCCCACCCAGCAGAAACTTCCCCGGCAGCCTCTGCCGCAAGGACAGCTCTCTCAGCTCCCATTCCAACCTACAGAGCAGAGTTGGTGCCAACTCTGCTCCCTGCCCCAGGCCTGTCTGGCTCTAGGTAGGCTGCTCTGACTCACCGGAGAATCCTGATTTCTGACTAATCCTTTGTCTAATGTCTTTTGCAGGGTCAACATTCTAGCCACGTATGGAAGGAGAGTGGGGAAGACAGGAAAGGGGAAAAGGAAGAAAGTTTGTGTGTACCATCAGCCCTGTGAAGTCAACGGGAAATGGCTCAGTGCACATCAACCACCATGTGCCCTGAGTAAAAGGGAAGGGTGATCTCTTTGCAGTGACTAAAGAGTTAATCACGGCCAGGTAGAGAGTTCATCACGCAGAGTTCCATGTTTGAATTTTGGAGAATTCAGCACATTCACTTGGGTGCCTGTGTCTATTTTAATAGCCTGGAATGCAATTCCCTTTGCCCATTATTCTCTTTCACTGTGGGTTTTTCTGACCCTCAGGGTAGATTTATGCTTCTAGCTGACTGATTACTCAGTGAGTCTTCGCCAAGGGATGTTCTGTTCCAAGAATGACACATGTCTTTGGGGATGACTCTCTACCTAGCAGGGGTGGGTGGGAGGTCAGGGGAAGCCCCTACCCAGGAGAAAATAGTTTCTTTGTGTGCTTGAAGAAAAACACTCAGATGATGAACAGCCTGATTTGGGGGCTGTGTGTGGGTGAGCCACTCCAGTGAAGTCGTCCTCAACGCTCCCTCATAAGGAGAAATTATGAATTTAATGAGCAGAAGAATTCTGACAAGCCTTAAAGCCAAAGACAATTAGGGAAGGATGAATAACTTGAATTCCTTTCAGTTATGAAATCATTTCATCCTAATGAAATTATGCATTCATGTATCTTTATAACATTTTATATACATGTCAATATCACATATGAGACTATATTGTCATCTTTTATTTACATACACAAACATTTCCTAGGGTGTGTTCAGTGGCACCGTAGGACCAGGAGATATGGTATGTGGTATGGAAGAGAGCCATGGTCAAATCCAGTTGGAATGCTGCCTGCTAGAGACCCATCACACCTGCACTAAGGACCCCGGGATAGTAAATGTTCTGACAAATCCTCGGGTTTTGTTTAACTTTATTGACACTAGCATTCCAAATATATTTGAACATGAATCCTCTTCCCCTCCCTAACAGCTACCAGTGGTCCAAGAGAATCAATACACTTTGAGAAATACCAATACACTGTAAAATGGCAGTATAAGTCTTGCAAGGCAGGCCAAAACGCTCACTTCTGGATGATGCCACTGCTTAAAACATTTTGCCAAGCATATTTTACAATTGCTTTAAGATACTATGTGATGTTCTTTAGAACATTCTAAACAATGATAAAACTTTGTTCTTTGGGGTGATTTGCTTTGTAGAAACTGCCTTCACTCAAACCTACGTCTGCTGAATGAGTTAAGTGACTGATGAGATGAAGCCAGGCCACTATAAGTCAATAGGAAAATATCTTTGGATAACTGAAAAAAATAGATTTTGAGGTCTTTACCATCTCATAATTGGGTTATTAACCCCATCTTTTGATCTGGATCCCCCAACTCTACTCTTTCCCCACATTAATCCACATTTCCACTGGACCAGCCTCTCTAAATTCAGTAATAAGCTGCCATTCTCTTTGATCAAAGCCATGGGTGTCCCTGGGTCAAGTCTGTCCTGCACTGCCTGGTTTCAAATATCTTCCAAAATTCCCATCAATTCAACTATATTTTCTTCCATTCTCCTAATGTGTGACCTTGCCAGACTAATGTTCTTAGTGTCTCACAATCTCCTGGGACCTCCCTGTCCTGCGCCAATTGCCTGAAATACTCAACTTTCTTCCTTCAACCAATTTATAATTATTTAAGACCCAAATTATTCCTTTTCTTGTAGCAGCTATTGAAGATGCACATTTTATTAATGTAATTGTTCTCTAGATGTCTTTAGGATTTCTTGGCTATGTCACTGGTGGCTTTATTTTATTTATTTATTTAAATCCAAAAATTTAAATGTTCAGTCTGATGAAAGGGGACCTATGGAAAAATGACATAAAATATCAGAAATCATTATAATTGTGGAATATGTGAGATATTCTGGAATATTTGAGATAGCCTCAAAAAATTGAGCAAAGAATTATTTACTCCCATAGCACGAGACTTCATATCGCAGACTCTCAACAGCATGTTAAGTTATTAGGTGCCAAAGGGTCATGTCTTTTAGTCTTTCTGATTTCCTCGTGCACATAGCACATGTGCAAGCTTCTCAAACCTGTCCTACTATGAGGAAGAATAAAAAAATAAATTATAACTGCTTTCTAAAAAATGGAAGTATATTTCAGGGTTTCAGTGAAAACAATAGCTTTAGGAAGTTTCTGCTTAGGTTAATGTTTTGTCAGTTTCTCCATTTCCACATTCTATTCTATAATCAAACCATTCCCTCATTTATAGGTGCCATCCATTGGGGATAGACACAGGGGGTCTTGTGTAATTCAGGAATCCACTTAAGTGGTCCTTTCCAAAAAAATGATATATCAGCATGAACTAAAGAAATAAGAATGCCTAGCCCCAGCCCCTCTCTGTTTTCACCTCTGGCTATAACCCTTTGATACACCCACTGTGTTGCTCTGGGGGTATGAGTTGTGCCTCCTCTCTGGAAAACTCAGCCTTATGCAATGGGTGATTAAGCTCATGAGAAGCACTGTAGATACAGAGTTAGACCAATGGTTAATGTAGGGAAGGTACAGTACCTTTAGTTTACCATAAATGATAGCACTATGGATCATGAAGTGACATTTCTGACCCCACACTCTGCCTACACTTCATTGTTACTGTGCTAGCAAATTAGCTTTAATCATTATTACAAAATTCTGGTGGATAGGCATGTCATCATAGTGGCAAATCCTCGGCTTTTCCCAGTTGCCTTACACATTTAGAAACATTTCAAAATTGGAACAGACTTGTGTGATCATTTCTCTCCATGAATCCCACATTTCTCATCGAAGACCAGAAGTCATAGAATTTGAGTAATCTCGCCAAGAAACTTTGGACCCCATAGCACGTCAAAACCTGCACGTGTGTTAAGATTAGAAATGAGTGAAACATTTATTACTAAAATGAGCATTTTGTTCCTACTGTAATCAGCCTGACACTAATACTTATTATTATTATTTATCATTATGATTATTATCAGGATTTTTAAATGTCCCTCGTATGCTGCAGTAACCTATAAAACTGTTATTCTGGACAATATTTTCTCCAAATGATCTCAGGTTTCAGAGGCATGCACATGGAGCTGGAAGTAAGGGAGGCAGAAGATAGCCCCTGGGCTAGTTACAGCAGCCATCTGTAATATGACAATCAACTGAGTGTCCAAGAGCAAAGCCAGACTGATCTCTTACCCTGGTGAAAAGTAAAAAGATCACAGTTAAACAGTCTTCCAAACTTGCAGAAATTTGGAACTGCATATCTGATTCAAAGTGTCACCCCCCTAATTTTAACCCCTCCATCATTAAATCCACTAATATAGAAAATACTGTAAATTTTTTCCTGTATATTTTCTTTACATTTAAGGTCACTATATAATTTATCTTCCGAATCAGGCCGATTTTAAAAAATTACACATGATAATTATATATATTTGTGGAGTACATAGAGATGTTTTGATACATATACCGTATAGTGATCAGATAGGATAATTAGCATATCCATCATCTCAAATGTTTATTATTTCTTTGTGTTGGGAACATTCAATATCCTCCTTCTAGATATTTGAAATTATAATATATTATTGTTAACTATAGTCATTTTACAATGATATGGAACACTAGAACTTATTCCTCCCTGCCCACTTTCCCCCTACCCTTTGCAGCCTCTAGTATCCTCTGTTCTACTTTTCACTTCTATGAGATCCAATTTTAAGAGGAAAGGGACCATTGTTAATACTTAACATTGGAACAACTTAAAATTGGAACACTATATGGTCCTAAATCGGGATTTAAAATGTATCTGAAAAGTTAAAGTGCAGATGACACTCAAAAGAAAGCATGGGATTTGATAAGACATGCCAATATAAAATAACAAATAGATAACTAAAAGGTGCATATCGGTCTCAGATGTTTAAAATTATTCCCCTTCCTTGAACTCAAGACAGTCAGATGTTCACAAACATTTCCTGTAGAGAAGCAACCTTGAGAAGGGCAGGCCCAGGAGAAGGGTGCGGTGTGCACAGATCCTAAGCTCTGGTGTTGTTCACACATGGGGTAGGGGAGACCCTGACTTTAACTCCAAGAGGACCTTCCTCTCCTCCCCACTGGCGACTAGTCACTCCGTGTTTAAAACTAAAACGTTCATTTTAAATACTACAAAAATGTGGCACAGAGCGCAAGCAAGGCATCTGTTCCAGCAAAATGTTATGTTTTGATCATTTTCAAAAATGATTTTTCTGTTTTTAAAGAAAGTGTGTGGACATGGAGATGAGTCAGTCAATCTGAGGGGTACTGTATGCTGGGTTATTTTGAAAGCTGCAAAATTTAAAAATACATGGAAAGAAAATAATTTTCCTTAAATATTATTTCAATTTTATTCTTTGACTTAGTGTTTTTTTTTCTTTTTTAATCTTTCCATAGCATCAGATTCATTGCCAGAGGAAAAAAATGCCATCCTTGAAGGCAGCTATAGAATCATCATCATATGGAATTCTAGATACAGGCCTACAAAAATGTTTATACTTGTATTTATAGATTTAGGTAATCTTTATTGGAAGATTACCTTATGCAGAGGTGATTTACTTAGATATACAATTACATTTATTTTTAAAACAGTCCCTGATTACTTACATATTACCAAAAAAAAAAAAATCAATCTCGTCCCAGAATATTTGGAAGCCTTAATGTAGTACACAGTAGAACCAAATTTCAACAGGATTTCTCTTACTTTTTGCTTTTTTTTCTTTTTTAGTCTTGCAGTATTCCTTTTCCATTGAGACTCAAAAAGTAAGCTGTAGCACTCTGTTTCTATGAATACTCAAGTGTCGTTTGGTCTCATTTTGCTAGCATGATGCCCTACTGAGGATGGAATCCACAAGTTCTAGCAGAGAAGGAACACTGACTTGCTGTGTTTTCCAAAGCAAATCGCCTGCCTTTTGGTGTTCATTTCTTTATCGAGATAAATGGATAGAAATGACAATCATCTACCTCAAATCGTAGATATTGCTGAGTTCTGAGATGTCAGAGGTGGTTTGCATTTGTAAAGCACTTATCAGTTAGAGTTTACGATTTCACCATATTGATTGAACTAGATCAGAAGAGCTACCTACCCAACTATTTTTATCTTGATCTGTTCATTTTGGCCATCTAAAGCAGCACAATCAATTGGACCAACCATTCTGAGATACAAATTGGCTGGTAAGAAAGCCAAAACACCAGATTGGCTGCTTTTTTTAATTGGTGTTTTTCACGATATGAAAATATTGGGTGAAAATGGAAAAACTGAGTCAAAGATCCAGATGTTTGATCCTCCCGTTGCCAAATAGCCACACATTTTGTAGCATTCATATTTGCAACTGAATTTCTCAGCTTTCACCAGAAAGCCTGTCATCATATAGATATAGCCTTAGAGGAGCTGTAAACACGAAACTGATATGGTCCCAAGAAAAGAATCTCTTTTACCCAAGATAACAGTTGCTAGTGCATCTGCTGTTTTCTCCTCACTAGGCTGCTTCCTGGACAGGAAGGGGACAGAGACCATTGTTCAAAATCCTATAGTGTTCTTGTCTTTATTTAGGCCTAAGTCTGCCTAGAGAGGAGAATACCTGTGTACGCTGCATAACAGCCGTGACAAGAAGAGCTCTTCTCCTGAAATGGTCCAGTCAGTGATTCAGAAATACCTCATAGATGTGAAAACATCCCTGCATCATTGCCAGGGGCATGACCCAGACCCACCCCTTCTGAATTGTCTTGTCTTATTACTCACTGACCAGAGTTTTGGGATGGTGTGCATTAAGCTATTCTATATATTCTAAGTCCAATCTGTCAACAACACTTACATAGTTCAAATGAGCTTAGCAAAAATAAGTAATGCTACCCTTAAGTGTGTGTGGTGGGGAAGATAAAGTTGCAAGTTAAATGTCTTGCCATTTTGCCTATTTTTGATGGCTGACATATGTTTGCATTGCTTCTTCTGCACCCAGGCACATATTAATTCAAAGCCACAACCACAGTATGTATTATCTGTAATTTTTCTTTTCTCCTCCTTGGATTCACTCCTCTCGAAATATCACATTTTAATTATGTGCATAGCAATGACTTCATTGCTTCTTAACTCAGCAGCAGCCAACTCATTTTCCCCCGATGGTATGATGACCTGTCCTGTGGGAGAAATCCATCTGTTTATATTCTTTAAGCTGTATCTACACAAGGAACAGGTTTTGTATGTTTTGAAACCATCTTTCCTCATTTCACTACTTATTGCTTGCCTGGAAAGGAGAAACCAAGGAACCAAGAGGAAATCACTGTATTCCATAAGCATTTTTAGCAAAAGCAACAAAGTGAGCACACTTCCATAAGGAACGTGGCTTAAAAATTATCAAAGGCCATGGATTTCACCCCATGTAAGTCATTTGATCTCAATGTCAAATGCATATATAAACCATTTAGCAAAAGCCTTGGTATATGATATAATAAATTATAGCTATATTCTTCATTGAGATTATATATGAAAAAGACCAAAAGATAAAATATTTGCCCCTTGGTAACGTGTGAATGTTAATGAAAACTCTGCTTGCAGACCTGGTTGTCTACCTGATGCTAATAATAGGTTTATAAAGGAAAGTGATTCTACTTGTCTGGCATGAATTCCTGGCTTGACAGTAAACATTGTTTGAAATGTACTTAATAGAGCGTCTTCAAAAGAAATTTTGTACTGTCAACTCACTTTTACAAGTAATTGGGGAAGATTGTTATCACCTGTCAGAGGAAATCTTTCCATGAGAAAGATTTCTTCCAAGAAGAGTGCATGTTCACCTGTAGAACGTTCTGCTCATCCATATGGTTTCTGGGTCCCCCGGGGGTAGAATGGTCTTGATGATGGTTCATAGTTCACTATGAGAATTCTATACAATGAGATAGTTTCCAGAAAAACTCTAAATTTAATCCTGGGATGGGGTTGGTAGAAGATTGGAAAAGTTCTCAATCTGTAGGAAAGGCACATCTTCATAGGGAAAAATGAATATAATTCTTTTTATAGAAGTATTACAGCCCATCAAAGGACTAGGTGATGATCCGTGAGGATACAAGGCATTGTCTAATCTAAGCAATGTCAAATTAGGTGAGTGGCACTTACAATAGTCAAGCACAGCCTCATTCAGACATAAACACGCTCAATTTTGGAACGAATACGGATTTAGATTAGCAAGATATTCTTAGGTTCCTGAAGGACAGTTAGGAACTGGAGGTGGTTTATTAGTGTCCTGTTGCTGAGGTCCAAGGGCTGGGGGCAGACAGGATGCTGGGTACCAGTGAGATTGTACCACTTTGGCTTCACTTCCTAATCCCACTGGGAGATGCAGACTATATGGCTGGCGCTTTTGCCCAGCCATCATTTTTTCCGGCTGATTCCTTCACACATCTGTCCTCTTCCCTAGTTCAGAGAGATCCGAGCCCATCTATGAACCCCAGCCACATTATGTGGCACCTCATCATTACTTGAAAAAATGAGAAAAAAAGCATAGTAAATGTACGAATAGCTAAAAGGACAGAAAAAATCACTTCGGGCTGGAACATTCAGAAAAATATTCCCAGAAGGAAAAGAATATGAGTTGAATTTTGAAGGTGGGCAAAAGCTCATAATAAAGACATTCTAAGAAGGCAAATGATGAAAGAGAAAGAAAAATCTGAATTGCAGAGAATAGCCTGGAAGTGAATAATTACAACTAGAGCTGGTGAAGTTGCTTTTGTTTCACCTTTTCTTCCTGAGTGAACAGCAAGATGTAGGCACCTCTGCTATTATCTTCAGCAGCCTCGTGGGGCCAAATTTCCACCAGAAGAGGAGATGTTATGGTTACTGAACAACTACGCCTTTTCAGGTAATGCTCTTAGATTTTCATCAATTATATTCTCCAAATCCTGGTGAAGCATCCATACATATCGTGCCAATTATTATTATTTCAGGATCCGTACATGTTGTGCCAATTATTAAGCTGTTGTCTTTCAGCTTCGAACACATCGTTCTACCACCAGCTTTGTCATAGTGGGCCTGGGATTCTGGAAAACACTTTCCTGCCTGGTAGGAGGGCACCGTATCAGACTCTGCCAATAGAGGGCCCCAAGGAGACCGCAGACATGGAGAGGGGAGAGGATTTGCTTTTCCCTGTCGGCTTCTTGTCCCAGCAGGGATGGTCACTTCCTGGGGCAGGGGCTGAATTTAGCTGGCAGTTTTTCCAACACTGACAAAACTAGGCTCCTGAAATTCCCCTGAGAGACACCAGCAATAACTGAGCCTCCCCACAGACCTGCATCCTGGCCCTGCAAAGCTACCCATCCAAGATTGGAAGGATTGAAAATTGCAACTCTTCCCCTAGTTCCTGAGCCCTATCAGTGGGTGGTGGCTTTTTCCTACAGTTGCTATCTCTATGATACCTTAGAATTCTCCTTGTATTCTTTCACTTCTTCTATACATAATTAACAATGCTTTATAGGCAATTTTTCTGTTAATAGAACTGAAGTATCTTGTGTTTCCTATCTGAACCCTTACTGAATCACAGATGAAGAATCTAAAACTTAAAGTGATTAATCAAATAATTCATTTTTTTAAGTTTCCACAACTAACTTGTAGTGGTTGTAGTCTAGATTTGAACTATAGTTTATCTGACTAAATCTCTTACTCTTTCAGCCCATGCCATAATTAGCCTCCAGCTAGATACCTGCAGAGACAGAGTATTTTTTTGCCAACAAATTGCAACCCATTTGAATTAGTCATGACTCTTGTGGTTTTAGGTGATAAAAATCCAAATAGAACTAGATTAGGCTGAAGGAAGAATTCCTTGACTCACCTAACTATAGGCTGGGAAAGGCAGAGGTTTCAGGTGGGTGTATGGCCAGGCCCTAGATACGTACTTGAGATAGAGGAATTTTTCTTTCATTGCATTCAGCCCCCACCACAGTATGCAGACATGTCCACACCTCTGCTTCCGGTTTCATTTTTTCAGACTGCAGAAATGTTCCAATTTCACCACCAGAGAAAGTGAATGCTTGCTTTTTTTCTCACTGGTCCCAAGCTCAAAAATCCCAGGAAAGGGCTTTGTTGGTACAATTTGGGTTAAGGAGTCCATGTCTGTTCCAATCACTGATGACCATTTGTAGGAAAGGGTTGAAGGGTGTCACAAATGCTGTTCCAGTTTGGATTAAGTGCCTTTCCCTGGTGACTGTAAATAGTAGTCAAGGGGGAAGGATTTATAAAACAAAAGCAGCTCCCATTTAAACCCCAAAGCTAAAGTGGAAGAAGAATTTCCCAGAAGAAGCTTGCATGCTAGTCTAGGCAAGCAAAACAAAAGATGTCTAATACTTTACTCTTGCCATAAACTTTGCATTCATACTCTGCACATCTACAGCACAATCTTAGATCACATGCCCATGTGTTGTAGAAACAAGACATCAATTATTATTAATAAAATGCATGGGTTGTTTTGGTAAATGGCTAGTCCTACGATTACCATATTTTGAAATGTCTTTCTTTTTTTGTTTGTTTGTATAATTTTGCTATAAAGTCTTTCATAATAGTTTAAATGTGCTAATGAATCAATATATAGTCATAAGCCTCAAACACTAAAGATCTTGCAGTCAGTATTACTGGGGCCAACTCTGGCATTCTTTAGGATGGAAAGAATTTATTTTAAAATAAATTAACAAATATTATGCACCATGTCCTTGGCACTGGCTTTGGAGTTTTACAGACATTCTACTTAACTCTCACAAGGACCCTGTGAAGTGAGCATGATCATTTCCCCTTCTCAGAGGAGGAAATTAAGAGGTGGTGAGCATAAATAACTTACCCAAATTGATGAAATTAATAAACAGTAGACTCAGGATTATAATGTAGATTTATTCATTTTATTTTGAAGTATTATAGGGGTACAAATGTATTTGGTTACACGGATCATTTTTGTAATGCTTGAGCCAGGGTTAAAAGTGTGCCTGTCACCCAGATAGTGTTCATTGTACCTGTTAGGTAGGTTTTCACCCATCCCGTCTTCCACACCCTGCTTGATTTCAGTTAATTCCAACTTTATAGCAAGTACATGTGGTATTTGCTTTTTTTAGATACTTCACTTAGGATAATGATCTCCAATTCCATCCAAATAGTTGCAAAAGGCATTAAGTCACTCTTCCTCATGGCTGAGTAGTATTCCATGGTATATATATTAATATGTATATCACATTTTGTTAATCTGAATTAGGACCCCCTCTTACTTTCACTGCATTGAAGGTTTCCCCACTGAGCTCTGTAGCCTGCTGTTTTTGGCAGAGACCCCTCAGGGGCCACTACCTGCCTCAGTCAGCTGGACCCATGCCTCTGACTCCACATGCTCCCCACTTCTGCATCCCACAGCAGCTCTGTCCGCATGCTGTGTTCATTCAGGGCTTCTCTTGAGGCTCTTTAAAATAAATTCAACCATGGAAACTTAATATTAGCAGCATCCCTTCACTCTCTGGATGCCAGTAGCACTCCCTTCTCCAGTTGTGACAATCAAAAATGCCTCCAGACATTGCTAAATGTCCCCTGGATGGTAAAGTCAGCCCCAGTTGAGAACTACTGTTTTAACACCTCTGTTTCCCACCAAATACACAGGTGCTGGCAATGGGTTTTAAAGATTTTTTAAAATGTGTTTAAAAAGTTTGGACCACAGCATCACGATATGCTGTGTCGCATAAGCACCTAAGTACAAGAGGATGTTAAACCGCTGCTTTTATTGCAACATTTACCTAGGTCAGGTATTTTGAAAGCTTTAAAATGCTACAGCCAAACATTGAGCAACTATCTTAAGTGTTAAGAAATTTGCTTCTAATTTGTGGCATCTGATGTAGTTCTTCGTTAATAACCAGGCTTGTTTAGCGAATCAGAGAATCCCAGCATTGGAAGGAATGTTCAGAGATGATTTGCTGCCCTACTCTGTCTGCTGCAAATCTACATCTGAACTCTTCAAGGCTCCTAGGTCAGTGTTTATTCTATCTAATTATTGCCAGAACGAAAAGTTCTAGGCAGTATCACCTAAAATGAGAGTTCCTTAATGTTTAGTTGATATATCATTGGTAATCCCATTCAGCAAGCTACTTCATTTATTGGCATAATCCTCTAGAGCACACAAGAATTAGCTCCTGATCAAAGCTAGGCATCATCTGGGTGTTATTGAGGCTGCTTTGTGGCTAAGGTGGGCAACGCTTTCATTTGCCTTTAAACTTTGTAAGACAAATTAGTTCGATTATACAAATTGAAGAAATCTGGAAACTTAATAGTCCATATTTTATGTATTAGAGAGATTTCAAAAATTATTTTATGAGAATAATTTTTATTCTACCAACAAGTTCTCTTTGTCTCACTTTTCAGGGTAGGATGGTATTTTATTTAGCAACGTGTCTTTGATAGGTGACTCAGTTTTTCTTTGGGAGAGGCCATTCCCGCTCATCACCCATAAATGACTAGTGGATGGTGTGTTAAGATCTTTGCTTTTGTCCTTCACCAGGACCACAGACTATCTGTGTTCCAAGCATATTAGAAAAGCAATGTGTATAAAGGATTTCCTAAGGATAGTCTATTTCCCCAGAGATCCTTAAATTGTAAGGGCCAATATTTTAAAAGGCTTATGAACACCAACAAATTGAAAATGTATGCAAAAATGTGTGTTAAATTTGGGGAGGTTGGAGAACTGGAGAATTTTGCAGATGTGTTAGTCCAAAAATATTGCCGTTCCTAGACCGAGTGAGAGGAACTAAGAATTATATAATCTGAACCAGTGTCCACCTATAATACGAACCAGAGGCCCTATGGAATTGCTTGGACAGACTGCACTTTGCTAATATGCCATCAATCCTGAAGACACACCTATGATTCTAATAGTTATTTCACCTGTGGAGATATTTGTTGAGGATGTTTTATGTTACATTACATAGTTTATTCTTTATAAAGAGCAGGGAATTATGGACACTAGCTGTACTATCTAATTAGTACAGCCCAAGTTGAACCCTTGGGAAAACATTCTCTTTTGGTGTGAGTGTGAGAAATAGTTATGCATCCACTAACCAATTGTTTGGTGTTTATTTTATGGACAGAAGAAATTGTGTAACTGCCCACATTTCTCTCCCCATCTCGGCTGTAGGAAAACTTAATGCTAAATTTGTGGCCCACTCGGTTAGCAATTATATGGGGCTCTATGGTATGCATGCTTGGTCAAAGTCCCATTCCTGGTTCCATTTTCTGTGCATGGGCTTGTTTTATCTCTTTCTTCTAAAAATCGTTTTCTATGATTGTGCTCTATTTTATAACTGTTTATGGGCTCTGAATCCATTTTTGAAATAGGTGAGCTCTAAATAAATACACCTTTATAATACAGACAACTAAAACAAACAAACAAAAAAAGAACAAAAAAATGATTAATGGTGTTCCATGGCAGGGGAAGAAATTGACAGTAAAAAAGACCTTGCCATATGGACAGGGATTCTTCCAATAGAGAAAGAAGAGGGAGCCTTGTAGTAGGGGGTTTGCAGTAACAGTGCCATTATATGAGCTTAAGAATTGTATAAGAGAAAGTGGGCCTGTATGTATGCTTAGAGAGGGAGAGAGGAGGAGGAGGAAGTTTGGAAAGTTAAGTCAGACTCAGGCTGTGAAGTGTCTGGTATCTGTGCAGTGGGTATGGCTTTCTCTTGTAGACAACGGAAAATGACTAAGTGATTTGAGTCACAAAAGTGGTGTGATCAGGATGTACCTTAGGAAGAAAACTCTAGTGACCCTGAGTAGGAGGAAATGGAACTAAAGGAGAGAACAAAGCATGAAGACCTGTTAGAGTCAGCCCCAGCCTACCCCAGCCCCATCTTGCCATCTTAGCATCCATGACTAGGGATTTTACCAGCTCAGAGCCTGGTTCCATAAAAACTGGACCAGGGCATGCACTAGCAGCCTCTTAGCCTCCAGAAAAATGAGGTCTAAAAACATTTTGTTACCCTGATCCAATAGTCTTATGCCCATGGAAACCAAAGAGTCTAGTCTCCCTGCCTTCCTTCATCCACATGACCCATGTGTCCCTGGAATCTCTGCTTTGGTTCTAGGTATCCATCCATTCATTCTCTTCTTTCTAGTCTTTGGTACCCATGCCATTTCTCTGGTCCATCAGCTATGAACAACAGGTCTCCTATTTACATCTGTCAGTGTTTCTGGTCTGGGCATAGACCATGAACTCAGTACTCTCACAACTTTCCTTGAATCCCCTTCCCTGGATTATAAAGTCACCACATGCTGAGAATACCTGCTTCTGGAAATCTAGATACCACACCCAATTTTTCCTACCTTCATTATGCACTGATTATTGATTTTGGTAAGGGTTGGGCCTAAATTTGATATACCTATTTGGACTTGGTTTTGGACAGTTGGGTTGATAGAATAGGGGCTGCTTGGTCAGTTTTTTCAGCCTTCACCTTTCTTAATCTTGTAGTCATGGCCTATCTCCTTCCCCTGCAGTGAATTCCAAAAATGTAGTGAAGCAGAGGCCAGCTGTTTACTTCCCATAGGGAATCTACTGATATACAGTGATGTTCTGCATAATGGAGTTTTGGTCAATGACAGACAGACTGGATATATGACAGTGGTCTCTTAAGATTATAACGGAGCTAAAAAATTCCTATCACCTAGTGGTGTGTAACTGCCATGACATTGTAGTGCAATGCATTACTCACATGTTTGCGATGATGCTGATGTTAAAAAAAAAAAAATACCATGCTGCCAGTCATATAAAAGTCTAGCACATACAGTTATGTACAGTACATAATACTTAATAGTGATAATAAATAACTATGTTACTGTATTTACTATACTATACTTTTGACCTTTATTTTAGAGTGTACTCCTGTTTATATAAAAGAGTTACCTGTAAAACAGCCTCAGGCAGGTCCTTCAGCAGGTATTCCAGAAGAAGGCACTGTTATCAAAGGAAATGACAGATCCATTCATGTTATTGCCCCTGAAGACCTTCCAGTGGGACAAGAGGTAGAGGTGGAAGGCAGTGATATTGATGATCCTGACCCTGTGTAGACCTAGGCTAATGTGTGTGTTTGTGTCTTAATTTTTAACAAAAGAGTTTAAAAATTAAATTAAAATTTAAACATAGAAAAAAGCTTAGAGAATAATTATCCAAAGAAAGAATATATTTTTGTACAGCCATACAATGTGTTTATTTTTTAAGCTAAGTGTTACTATAAAAGAGTCAAAAGGTTAAAAAAAAACTAAAAGTTTATAAAGTAAAACAGTTACAGTAAGCTAACTTTATTATTGAAGAAAAAAAATTTATAAATAAATTTAGTGTAGCCTAAATTTGTAGGCTACACTAAATTTGCTGCACTAGTTAGCCTAAATTAGCCTAAATTTACTACACTAGTGTAACACAGTGTTTATAATGTCTGCGGTAGTGTACAGAATACCCCAGGCCCTCACTTTCACTCACCACTCACTCACCGACTCACCTAGATCAACCACTTCCAGCCCTACAAGCTCCATTTGTAGTAAGAGTCCCATACAGTATGCCTTTTTAAAAATCTTTTATACTGTATTTTGATTATCTTTTTCTATATTTAGGTAACTTTAGACACACAAATACTTAATATTGTATAAAAATTGCCTGCAGTATTCAGCACCGTGACATGCTGTACAGGTTTATAACCTAGAAGCAATAGACTGTACCGTACAGCCTGGGTGTGCAGTAGGCCCTACCACCTAGGCCTGTGTAAGTGCACTCTGTGATGTCCACACAACGACGAAATTGCCTAATGACACATTTCTCAGAACATGTCCCAGTCCTTAAGCAACACATGACTGTACTAGTAATAAACCAAGAGGTTGAATAGTAACAATAGAAAGAAGGAATAGAGCGGAGAGGTCTTTCTGAGATTCAGTTGTTGGAATTTTATGATCGGATAGTAGGGTAGAGTGAGGAAGGGTCAAAGAAATGTGTTTTGTAGTGTGGCCAGTGAGTATTGATGACGAGACTGATTAGCCTCCTCTTCAGCCCTCCCCTGCCTCCTCTGTCTCTGTCAAGCTCCCTGGCTAGGCATGCTGGAGTTGGCCTTGGCCACCTCCTACTGAGTCTTCACTCCCTCTGGCTTGTGTCTCTCTCCAGTTTGTATTCTTCCTCCACCTCTTCATTGAAACTTTTCTTTCCAAGACAGTCAGAGAACTCCATGATGCCAAACACCATCTCAGGGGCTCTCTGGACAGCCCTGGGCTCCACTGATCACTCTCCCGTCTAGGAAACACTCCCTTCTCTTGGCTTTTGTAACACAATCCTCTTCTGGTTTTCTGTCTTCTTTTATGACCCACTCATCATATTCACCATTTAGTCAACAAATATTTAATAAGTTCACAGTCTGCATTAGGCACAGTTTCAATAGCTGGGATAGGCTCGTGAACAACACTGATGAAATCTTCAACGTCATAGAGCTTGCATTCCATCCTGGGGAGACAAACAATAAAATAAACACCTAAAATGTATAGTGTGTAAGAGGATGATCAATGTTGAGGAGAAAAATACAGTTATGAGGTATGAAGGGGTTCGGCTTTGAGAAAGGAGGTGACATTGGAGCAATAAAGATGAAGGTAGAGGTGGATACATGGAGGTCTTTCCAGGAGGGAATGGCTAGAGCCGATGGCCAGTGCCAGAGACATTCTTGGCTTGCTTGAGGACCAGCAAGGGAGGCCTGTGTGGCTACAGAAGGTTGAGAGGGCAAGGTTAGGGGATGAGGTCTGGCAGTAAGAAGGGACATTGGGGGCTTACTCGGCTTTATTAGGACTTTGACTATGTATTCTAAATGAGATAGAAATCTATGGAAAATTCTGAGCTGATAGGGGACAAGATCCAACATATCTTACGGAATCAAGCTGGCTTTTTTTTTTTTTTTTTTTTTTTTTTACAATATTTGGGTACACTTTATTTTTATATGGGTTAACATTCTTCTATATTTCATTTCATTCGTTCTTTTTGAGAAACTGAAAACAAAGGGAAATTGAGGGTAATCAGAAGGTAATTTGAGGGTAATTTCCAACCAATATCTGAGTCTTGCAGTATCTTATTATGCAGCCCTTTCTTCCCATTTTTTTTTTTGCAAATAATAAAGTCATTTGACCCAAATCCCAAGCTGGCTTTTGAACTGATAAGAGATTACCTGGAGGCAGGGACAGAAACATGGATGTGGTTGCAGTTGTCCAGCCATTGAACCAGAGTAGTTGTGGTGGATGTGGTGAGAAGCATCTGGATTCTGAAAATACCTGCAGTTGATGGTATTACCTACCAATTTGTTGAGTGGTAGGTATTACCTACCACCCAACAAATACCTACAGAAGATGGTATTTGTTGACAGGTTAGATGTGGCTGTGAAAAAAGAAAAGAGAGTGAGAGAGACATCAAGGAGGACTCCAAGGTTTTTGACCTGAAATTTTTTTAATGGAGCTATATTGATTTAAATAAGAAAGATGACAAAATGAGTTAGGGAAAGATGATCAAAGTTTTTGTTGTAGAGATGGGGTACTTGTCTAATTGAATATTTGACTCTGGGAAGAGTTTCGAACTAGAGAGACACATTTGAGAGAAACCAGCACAGGGGTGGATTTGCAAGTCATGATGCTAGATGAGATCACCAAGAAATTGGCTTTTGAAGACAAGAAGTCTGAGCTTTGGGTCTGTCCAAAGTTTAGTGGTCCAGTTGATGATAAGACATCATGGGAGACTGAGAGCCATTGACATTGAGGAAGGAAGCAAACTGGATGTGGTGTACCAAAAGTCAAATGAGATTAAATGCATCAAGGAGAAGAACGTGAAAATCTGTGTCCACTGATGCTAATAGAGACAGAGACTACATATGTTGGTTTGCCCAGGACAGTATTCAATTACACCTGCAGTCTCAGTGTAGTTATTAGTAGTAGCTCTTTTCATTCTCATGAGTGATATGGTCAACCAACTGGTAGATCAAGTAAGGTCAACTGATGATTGCCTTTTATATATAGAAATGTGAAAGTTCTCAATGACTTTGATGTGAGTAGTGGTGGTGAAGCATGAAGGTAAAGGCCTAGGAAGAGTGGGCTCGGGGTAGAATGTGACTAGAGGAATTGAAGACAGTGAATAAAGACAACTGAATCAAGAGGTTCTGCTGAAAAGGGGAGCAGAAAGGAGGTGGTAGCTGGAGGGAGAGTTGTTGTCAGTCAAGAGTGGTAGGTTTTGCTTGTGCGCATGTTTGTTTTGGTAAGGTGGACATGTCCCCGTCTCCTCTTTAATTCTTCCTCCTTTGTTTGCCCTCTACATGTTGGGCTTCATCAGAGATAAGTCCTAAGCCCTCTTTTGATTCTAAAGTCCCTTCTTTGGTGACCTCATCAATTCTCACAACTATAAATACAACCTAATGTTGACAACTTCCAGACCAAAAGCTCTGACTCTGTTTTGAGCCCAAGATCTACAAATGAAACTTAAAGATTCGAATATACTCTTGAGGGTGGGAAGGATAGCAGGGAGGTAGGGAAATATAAAAAAAGTGGGGAAGGCCAACAGGTACAAAAATATAGTTAGATAGATAGCATGAACAATATTTGATAGCACAACAAAGTGAATATAGTCAACAATAAGTTGTGGTATACTTTAAAATAAGTAAAAAAGTGGGATTAGAATGTTTCTAACACAAAGAAAGGATAAATGCTTGACGTGATGGATACCACAATTAGCCTGATTTGATTAATACACATGGTATGCCTATATGAAAACAGCACATGTGCCCTGTAAATATATACAACTATTATGTACCCATAATAATTAAAAATAAAAACTTCAAAATTAAAAAATACCTTCTTGAATATACATCTAATGAGCATCTTACACTTAACATCTCCCACACTGAATTTCTATACTCTTCCTCACCACATCTCCTGTGCCTTTTCTGTCCTGTCCATGGCGCCCCACTCTGTACAGAGGTGGTCAAGCCAGGAGCCTAGCGATCGTTCTTGGCCTTGCTTCCCTGCTCTCCTCTCCATATCCCACTCATCACCAAGTCATGTCAAACATACTTTAAAAATGCAGACATTATGTCATGCCAGCTCTGCGTACTCAGATCCATTCTTCTTCTTGTCTCTTGTCAGTTCTAAACCATGGGAGATTTAGCCATAAAAGCCATATTCCCAGGCTCTGGTGGCAGCTGGTTTCTGGTTGTGTTCCACGCATGGGAGGCATTCCTAGGACAATGGTGAGCAGGAGGAGAGGAGAGGACAGGGCACTTGGTCCTCTGCTCCTTTGGAGGTGGTGTCTTCTCCACAGCTCCAGCTTCCAACCAGGTGACTCTAGGACAGAAGCTCCAGTGATGCCACCTCCTCTCCTGGTCCCTCCAGCAGAGAAGGATGAAGCCTGAATGGTGAGGCACCCCCCCACATCCTTCTTGGTTGGAGGGACCAAGTGAGAAGGTGTTGTTTAATTTCCAGGTTGCCTCACTTTCCCCTGTTGGCTTCTCAGCAATTCCATCACCTGACCAGGAATACCACAGATTAAATTCTCTCCATTTTCCTCAATTTTAAATAGAGTGCTTTCTAGTTGCTTTTTTATTAGATCTTCAGAAATTCTCATTCTCCTTTGCTTTTCTCCTCTTCCCAAAGGACTGTGCTCTAAGGTAACATCACATCTTTCCTGAGCTACTGCCCTCTAGCTCTTCTCCCCCTTCAGTCTCCTCCCTTCCTCTGATCCATTCACGCAGTTAGTTGCCAGAGTGATCTTTAAAAAAGAAAACTTAATTCATGCTATTTAATGGCTTTCAGTCTTATGTAGAATAACAGACTCCCGTCTTAATCTGCTGGCAAGACCAGGCACACTTTGGTCTCTGACTGTTTCTCTAACATCATCTCATTCCGTGCCACGCCCTTCTCCCTGACCTCCGACAGCCCTTATCCTTTTCATGAAACTCCTACTCACATATCACATAAAATTGGTCCCTTCCCTCCACCCTGTTATTTTCTCTTTTGGTTCTCTGGTCTTTTTCTTTATTTGACGCAACTTGATTTCTAATTATGTGTTTACTTGCATGTTTACTGTTTTTCCCTTCTCAACAAAGGCTTCAAAGAGGTCAAGGAACAAGATTGTAATATTTCCCATCTTGTAACCAATGCCAGCTTGACCTGTAGATTGTATTCCTAGAGAGCAGCAGATACTGTCTGAATAAACGAATGAATGCACAGTAATTAATGCACAATTTACAATGGTTCTATAACTAATAACTAAATCAGCTGTGAGTTAAATCTGGAGTCACCAAATGGACCAGGCCCCATTCTACAAGAGAGTTAGTGGCTTTGTGTTGGAAGGAAAATGGGTGAGTCTTTGCTTTGGGGAACCATCGCATAAACAGTCAGCGATCATTTCCCAACCTACCTTCTCTTAATCTTATCAACTCTTTCAAACGTGCTCTATTTTCCAGAGAAAAACCCAAAGTTCTAAGCGTGACACGTAAGGGCCCTGTTAATCCGGCGCGAGCCTCTTTCCTTATCCAGGAAGTGAATGACCACGCCTGACCCTCAGCCTGTGCTGTCAGCACAGCGGTTTCAGAAGTACCACTGTCGCGCACGCAAGTGGGCTCTTCCACCCACCACGTGTGTGCTGCCGTGCTTGTGGCTTCCTGCCCCAGGGTCACCCTCTCCCTGTTGTCATCTGAGATGTTCTAGTCAACTTCCTGACCCCACACTGCACCTCCTGTTCTCCTGAGCTTCTCCTAAACTCCACCCCAAGTGTCAGTGCTCCCTTTGGGACCCCCAGCACCTGGTGTGTCTCTATTATGCTGCTTGTCATATTCATTTTAAATTCTCTTTTAAAGGTCCCACCCTGTACTAGACTAAGAGCAGGGCACTCATCTTGTCCCTGTTTGCATTCCAACACACAGGGGCAGGGTCTGAAAGGCACTTGATAAGCTCGTGTTGAATGGATGATTGGGTGTATTGCAACTTGGCTTTTGCACACTTTCATCAGCTCAAGAAATAATTTTGCCACAGAAACTTCTATTTGCTTTCTCTCTCCCTTTAGTTCCCGGACCGCTCTTCTTAACTTGCTGTTCTGCTTTCCTAAAACTCTTCGTTTTGTAGCTGTGGGCTCAGCCACCACCTCCCCACCTGCTCCCCTGCCCCCTGGCCTACTGACCTTGCCTTCCTCCCTCCTCAGTGGCAAATCTGGCCTCAGAGTTCCTACTTTCCGCAGGGACAGGAAGAAGCTGTATGGAGACTGTGATCTTGCTGCAGGGGTGGGGGAGAAGGCACACAGTGGCCCTGCCACCCACTGCCCACCCTCACCCCGTGTTCCTGGGCACGGAGAGCAGTCCCCGGGCTGGATGAGCTCATCCATCCGCCTCAACCGAGAGGTGCAGTGGGAGGAGACATTCTGCAAACCAAAGAAATAATCAGGGACTCATTTGCATGCACTATTGATTTTGGTTCCAGGAAATGTTAATAGCATCAGAGAGTGAGACCCTCATACCACTTTATGCTGAAAAACAACCCTTCTATCTTTTCCATTCCAGCAGAGAACGGACTAGAGAGTGATTCTGGAATTTAACTCATGAAGATATGCTAGGCCATATCATTCCTCTTTGTGGAGTGGTGGTGATGAACTCTAACCTTTGCCAATTAGACACCCTCTCAGCTTCTCCCAAACCATTTGTTTTTAAAAGGCAGACATAAAGCAATGCTACTTTTTGTATGTATATTGCTCTATTTCTATCGCTGGTACCCGGAATTATCCGGTTTTTCTTCCCGCAGTATTCTTCCCCGGATGGAAGGACTAGGAGAAAGCCCTGCAACCCCACGAGTCCGCCCGTTTGTTGAAATCAGTTCAAGATCATCCAGGTCTGCAAAACTCGGCTGAAGCAGCTTGTTGCATAATTTACCAGAGAAAAGAGGGCCATCTGGAGAGCCAATCTGGAGAACTCGAGCAAAGGCAGAGTCTTTTTTTTCCCCCTCTTAAGTTATCCTGCCTGAGTCCCAGCCTACATTAGGCCTCCGCAGTCCTTGGCCTGCATCCTGAGAGCTGGAGGTCCAGTCAAAGGCCTTGGCCCTCTGGCTTTGAACCCTAGCAAAGCCCTAGCCGGCCCACAACTGCTAGGAGCCCCACCTATCCTAGCTGTTGGAGGTTCTCGCTCAACTCCCACCTGTCTTACCCCATGACACTGTGGGGGCCTGTGTCATTCCAAAGGACAGCTGGTTTACGCATATGCAGAGGAGGCAGCTACCCACAAAGGGATGTGGGAAAGCTCTACCAAATTAACAAAAAGAAATAAATAAAAAGAAAGAAAGAAATCTGCCTTAACCTCTAGTCAAGGAGTAAGTCATTTCTTCCACAAAGATTAAATGCTTTGGGTTAAAAACCATTTATGCCCTTTGCATCCAGAGCTTGCAAATGATTCTATAAGAAGGTGAATGCATTAAACTGTTATCAGAGAATAGTATTTTTTTCAGTGACTTAGGTGGGTTTTTCAGGGGTGTAAAGAGTTCCTATAGAATTGTCTGCACCTAGCACCTGGGGAGGAGGCTAAGAGACCGGGGAGGAGGGGGCTCCATTAGCCAGCCCCGCCTGCCTCCTCCTGAGTCCCATCTTGTCCACTATGCCCAGCTGCCCTGGGGCCTAGGTGCCTCCTATGTGCTGGCCACATTTGATTTGTAGTGATTTCCTGAAATGTTCCGCTGAGCAGATTTCTGGGCTGAGAAGGAAATGGCACATTTATAAGGTCTGCCACAGGTATGGGATGAAAGTGCCAAGAGCTTTTCAACCATGTTTTAGTCTCGATCATATATATATATACAGTCAATATCCATCATAAGACTCAGCCAGTTAAAAATAAAAATACTTTAGAGTCTGACATTGGGTAAGTTTCCTAACTTCCCAGGCTTACTTTCTCATCTCTATATTTGAAATAGCACATTTATTTGATTCGATTTTTAAAACTCCAATGTGTGTATAAGTCCTGCCGCACAACTTTATGTCCAATCGCAAAGTGTTTGTTTTCCTTTCCCTTCTTATGTGGTTTAAAATACATGGGTTTTACACAAACCAATTTTACTGGCTCAGCAGTGTAGAGTTTCTTCCGTGCGTACCTGGGTACTAAAGTTCAGGCTCCAGGGCTCTGTTTCTTGAATGGCAGGCTACCCTCAGCTTCCTTTCCTGCCAAAACCTTGAACTCGGGTGTGCGGGGCAGGGGGAGGATTTGTGCAGTCTTGCATGGACGTCTACAGTGCCTCAGCTGAACAATGTTTTAATTATGGCCTTTCAGTCTCAACTGCACCTGCCCATTTCACTATCAGGAAGAAAAATCTCTCCTTTCTTCCTTGCTTCACTGTTATTCTTTAGAACCATGATTGTTTTGCCGAAATAGATATTGACTAGAGAAGGACAAACCTCAAAGGGTTTGGATTAAGTTCTCTTTCTGATAAACATGATGGAGTTTGAATGCTCCAGGGAATCTTATTCAAGCTATCTTAACCTTTGGGGCCCATGAAAACTGGAAGAAAAATTTCTTTCTTGCCACTTTCTTTGGTTTGCTACCATCAGAGGAGACCAAGCTGCAGGCAAGGGTCACTCCAAGGCTTTTAGCTGCAGTTGTTTTATAATGTATTTTGAAATCCTAGAAAGGCAATGCTTGTATACATGCAAAATATAAATAATAAACTGATCCTTGCCATACCAGAGGTTCTTAATCTCTTCTACCCTTTGGGCTAAGTGAGAGTTTAGTGACATCTATGGATCCCTTTTCTAAAGATTGTTTTTAAGTGCATATATTAGAAACCTGTAGGATTTAAAGAAACCAAATTACATTGAAATACAGTTTTCCCTGTGAGCAAATTAGTTTCTCTTAGAATGCAGAAAAAAATCTTTAACAGTTACATTTGCTGCCTTTTTATCATTAAAAAAAAATACATGCTTATTATTCAATAAAGGTATAAAATTAGAAAATCAAAATAAAAGTATAAGGAAAAATTTAAAAATCACCTACAGCTCCAATTTCAAAAAGAATCTTGGAATATTAATTCATCTCTGATATGAGGTCAGATTTCAAAAGAGAATTGTTTGCTTTTGTTCAATGCTCAGAACACAGTAGATGTACAAATGAATAGTGAGCACAACCTTTGAGATCCTTTCAATCAATACCTGGTCCTGGAGTTTCCCAGGTAACTGGGACACAGGAGCTCAGCTAATCCGGAAGTACCGAATCTAGCATGAGTATCCAAATCGTCTGGGGGAGATTTTTAAAAATTTAGATTTTCAGGTTCTACTCTGGGCCTCCTGACCAAGAATCTCCAGAGACAGGGTCAAAGAATCTACTATTAAAGTGTTTAGGGACATCTGATTATCACAAGTCTTGGGAGCCACCCCTGACTCAGTGCAGAATTCTCTCCAACAAGGTCTCTGAATGCTTCTACCAAAGTACATTCAGGTTTGGAGATTCAGCTCAAATGCCCTGTTACAGACTGCCCTAAACTGGTATCATCGTGGCCTGTGACAGTAATAGAAAAACAAGTAATAATTCCTGCTTTAAAAATCTTGATTTCTGCTTAGTTAGGTCCTCATCAAATAGCTACTTTCTATTTCCCATGCCCAAGTGCACAGAAGAAGGGGGTGGGGGGCGGGGGGTGGATGGCTGGCTCCAGCATTTGGCTGGACAGAGTGAGAACTATATTTGAGGGGGGCCGGGATGGGAGGCTGATTCTTGGAGTGACTCTCTGGATCTGGATCGTGGGCTTTTTCATCCTCGTGAAGTCTACGTGCTGCGTTTTATTCATTAGCACCTACAAGGGACTAATTGCCATCAGGCATGTAGGTGGAATTCCTGGCAGGGAGCAAGAAATGGAATAGGTTTGATGACAACCAATGATCTGCCAAAGCCCTGTCAGAAGGAGAACAGAGTCTTGCTGTCACTCATCCACCCCTTTAAATTCAAATGAAGATGCTTCTGGGTGGGGAGGGGGAGGGGGTTGGCACCCATCCAACTGTGCATTGAAGACACTGTACATTTTTACTGTATATGTGAAAGCCCCTGCTCCTAGTGGTGCTGTTTCTTAAATGAGGGAAAGAAAGAAAGGAAAAAAAAAAAAAAGAAAAAAGAAAGAAAGAAAAATGAAATCTGAGGCCTCGTGTCAGGCCAGCTACACTTGCTACTTTACTACCAGTGGCCAGAGGTGACTGAGGCATTCACCAACCCACATTAAAGAGGGCTGCACCCCTCCTGTGCTGGCCTGTACAATCTCCTCTGCCTTATGTGCATATTTTCACAGTGCTTCTCCTTTTCCCAAGCTCCACAAGAGTCATAGAGTATCAAGGCTGTTGTGGGACATTCAGAGGTGACAGTCATGCAAACGGAACCAAGATCCCCCAGCAGGAAGCATTTCAAGCTCCCAGTAAAGCCCCACTCACTGATCCAAACTGCAGTTTTGCATGTAACAGCGATTTCATGAAGTTACACACACGAGGCAGGAGCTGCCTGGGTGTGTAACCACAGCCTCCAGTGACAGTGGGTAGTAGTAGCTGTGGGTAGCAGTGCTCATGTATTTAAATCAGATCAAGTTATCTCTGATAAATGCCAAGCATGCTTTTAACTCTCTCCAGTAATAAACTTCCCCAGCTCGAGTAAAACTCAGCCTTTCCCATAGGGAATAGCCACACCTTTCCGTCTCATTCTTGCAGCCCGATCTCTCCCCACCCCACTCCCAACCCTGCTATTTTCTGAGGCAGGGAGGGAGTAGACCAGTTCTAATCTCTGCAGTGAGATCAAAGTGGAAGGCATGACTCAGCTACCTCATGCTGGTTTATTGAAGTGAGATACAAAATCTCTGGTCTCAAATATATTTAGCAGAATGATAGGAAATTATCTATCTTGGGTAGTTCTATGGTTGAAGAGGGGTTCAAGTAAATGATCCCATGAAAGTCTTTTAGAGTTAATAAGCCAGTGAATATTTAAACTAGTTATCACAACATCCTATGTAAAATTGTGGGATTTTTTTTTTAAGCAAAAATGTTTTCAAAAAGTTTGTCTTGCTGAAACACTTGGCTATTTATTTCACAAGTACTTTGTTTTTCCATGCTTGGAATGACTACATTTTCTTAAGATGACTACAAATGTTATGCCAGTGACATTTGTAGGTGGAATCAAAACAGCGTTAATTAGTTTTATTGAAGAGATCCCCGACTTTAGCCTGCGTGTCAGTAACAAAGACAGTATATTTTCCTCAGCTCTCATGAGCAACTAGTTCTTCGTGGATCAACACGTTACCTTAAAACACCTCTACTTCAAATCAAAGAATACATCAGTTACAGAGATTCTGTGCGGGAATATTTTACTGAGAGAACTGGTGGTTAATTAGCATGTTTATCCTTTTTCTGTTGGATAATGTTTTTATCCAGTTCCAAAATGGTGCCCATATGATTTATAGCAATTAAATTATACTAATCAATTAAAGTTTACACATTGTCAACAAGGGGCATTTAAATATCAAATGTTAGTGAACCTTCTATGAATGCGTTGACTGTCATGCCAGAAAAAAAATTTTTTCCTTGGGGCCAGGATGTTTTATTATGAAAATAGAATAAAACTTCAAAAATAAAATGATCCTTTCTAATATAATGAAAAATGTGTTATTTTTTATTGTGTTCTGTGCATGAGTTATAAGCCACTTGAAAAAATTGTTTACATGGCTCCCAAGGTAAAGAGACCTGTGAGTTACATATGCTTCATGTGGCCCCAGGCTCAAAACAGGCGTGAGTTAAATACAACTCACATGACAGTTAATGTGTTAAAACCACCAGGGGGGGTAGAGATGAGTGAAAGATAGAGAGAAACTAAGGGTGTGGACTTAGGAAAGGGGAGTTGTTTCTCTACACATCATTGTGTGCCCTAGAATTTGGAAAAGAACAGAGCTTCAACTTGCCGTGTTGTCTGTGGCTATTACAGGTACAATCCACAAGATTGTGAAATGGGAAAGAGGTGGAGGGAGACAAGAGACCTGGAATCAAAAGGCAAAGGGAGAAGCGGTGCAGATATAGGATTACACCAAACTGGCTGCAACTGGGGTTCAAATGGGAGACTGAAGAGAAACAGGGCAGGAACATATAGAAATGATCCTTCAAAAACCCTCTCTTTAAGCTCTTTCTTTTAGTCCATTTCCACCAAGTGGATGAACTATTCCTCTTCTTTTCAACTTAATGAATGGTGGGTTGGGGTCCAAGCAGAGCCCCTTCATCTCACAGTGGGTTGTATGAACTGAAAGAGCCTTGGAAAATGTGATTTTTCCAATGTGTGTCTTCAGTTGCCCAATCCTAAACTCTTCTCCTTTGAATTCCTCCAGGTCCCCATGGTATCTCAGGGCTCAAATTTGCCCACCCATCACAGGAAAATATCCCATCAGCATTCAGGCAAAGTCCCATTTTTAATTACTCCCCAGCTAACTTTTCTCTCAAAACCCCCCAGTTCTCTTTCTTATGCCATCAGGCTCCTGCTTTCTGCCTGACCGAGAGTAGACATTGTCATTCTGTCTTTACATTTGACACAGTAATCTCAAATGACATGTTTCTCTCAAGCCAGATTTTACTGACTCAGGTAAAGTGGTCATCTTCACAAATCATCTAAGAAGGAAATATGATAGGTGGAGATCCAGAGCTTGGAGGTATATTTTTGGGCAAGTCTCTAAATATCTGCAAAGCATTAACGACCCCTCCCTTCTCATGGGGCTGGTGAAAGCTGTTCCAAGGAAGGTTTGCTCCCCAGCCCTACTGCTGCTTCCAGGGGAATCTGCAGGCCTGTTCCTCTAGCCCATTGGTGATGTCTTGCTTAGACACTTCAGTTAGAAGGCTTAGTTGTAGACCTTTAGCTTTGGATTTATTATTCTTTGCCTCCCTTGGCAGACATGATGTTTTACATACTTCATCCTTGCTCCCAGTTGAACCACTTGTCCACTTAACCAGCCCACTTCCTTTCTTGACCCTGGTTTCCAAGACCCCGATTCATTGGGAAGTGGTGATTATACAACTAGGCATTTTATTACCCTTCAAATTATATCATGGAGGGAGAGACTGATAGTTATGGAGAAGGAAACAGTGTTTAATACCTACTAGGTGGCATGTATTTTCCATGGATCATTTCAGAATTCTTACAACCACACCATGAGGCAGTTATTATTATCCCCATTTTGAATGTGACAAAACTAAGGCTCAGATAAATTAAATAACTTGTCAAATTTACACAAATAGGAACTAGCAGAGGTAGGACTCAAATCCAGATCTATCTGATTTCCAAATGTTTGCTATCTCTAATACATTAACTGTAGTCTCATGGAAGACACTTGACTGGATCCATGTGTGAAGACAAGTGTATATCTCATTGTCATTGGACTAAGCCAGGGGTCCTCAAACTTTTTAAACAGGGGGCCAGTTCACTGTCCCTCAGACCGTTGGAGGGCCACTGGAGAGTGCAGTGCACATTCCACACATGCGCACTGTGGGCCCAGGATGAGTTGGCTGCTAAGCAGGACAGGCAGTAGCGGCAAAAACACCCTGCAGGCCCGATAAATGTCCTTGGCGGGCCGCATGTGGCCTGCGGGCCATAGTTTGAGGACCTCTGGACTAAGCAAATCCTTTACTCATTCAGGAAACACCCGATATATGGTTTAGGCATAGAACTTATAAATGATACAAAGAATAAAAAGAAATCACGGTCCTATCTCCTAAAATTCTCTCGGTCCAGAGGAAAAACAGGTAAATAGGTAATTATAATATGGAGTAATATAATAGTTGTCCATAAAAATGCTAAGAGGGCAAGACATAGCTAAGGAAGGATTTATTCTGAAAGTTAGGATGGGATGTGTTCAGGGAAATTTTTTTTTTTTTTAAGGCAGGACACTTTTAAACCAGACCCAGCATTTAAGTAAGGATCCTCCCGGAAAATAAGATGGGCCAAGGGTCCAGGGAAAGTGAATCTATGAGGAAAGGTACAGAGGCCATCAAGTTCCTGGAAGCTGTGAGTAATCTGGTGCAGTTGGTAAAGTGCTTCTCATATATCTATCTCCAAATTCCCATAAGGAATAGAATAAAAGATTTTATGCAAGATTTGAAATGAGGATGGAAACAACCTTACAAAAGTAGATTTCTTTCAAGTTTTTGGCTTTCTTTTAAAAACTAGTTCAACCTCTGTGGAAAGCAATATGGAGATACCTCAAAGTGATACAAGTAGATCTACCATTTGATCCAGCAATTCCACTACGGGGCATCTACCCAAAAGATCAAAAGTCACTATATGAAAAAGACACCTGCACTCGTATGTTTATAACAGCACAATTCACAATTGCAAAGCTATGGAAACAACCCAAGTGCCCATCAATTCATGAGTGGATTAATAAAACGTGGTATATGTATACCATGGAGTACTACTCAGCTTTAAGAAACAATGGTGATATAGCACCTCTTGTATATTCCTGGATACAGCTGGAACCCATTCTACTAAGTGAAGTATCTCAAGAATGGAACAACAAGCACCACATGTACTCACCAGCAAATTGGTATTCACGGATCAACACCTAAGTGGACATATAGGAGTAACATTTATCGGATGTCGGTAGGGTGGGAGGGGGGAGAAGGGGATGGGTATATACAACCAAACGAGTGAGATGTGCAACGTTCGGGAGATGGACACGCTTGAGGCTCTTACTCGAGGGGGGAGGGGGCATGGGCAATATATGTAAACTTAACATTTGTACCCCCATACTACACTAAAATAAAAATAAATAAATAAATAGATAAATCAGAATAGGTAAAAAAAATAATTAGTATGTAGCACTCCATTCCAAAATATACCTGCATTTGTTTATAAACAATGTTTTAAAATTGTTTGCCATGTGAATTACTAACTTTTTCTTGAGGAATATTTGAAACCCCAGGAAGATACATCAAGTTCCTCCTGTGGTTTGGGGTATGTCTTGGTCACCTCATAAACTTTGTATGTGTCCTGGCTGCCTTGAAGACTGCTACCTCACAGTTGACGCCATTCTATCTCATTTGAGAAGCATGGGGCTCCAATATACGTGTGTGGCTAAATCATGCTTAGAGATGAGGCTGAAATGGAAGCTGGGTTTAGTTTATGAAGTATTCAGATCAATGAGGTAATAGGATCAGATTCATATTTTTATAAATTTATCAAAATAATCTTTTCATGTAACATGTGCTCCGAGATACAATCTAATTATGCAAAGCAGTTGGTTATATTGAGAAAAAGCAAGCTATTTGATCAATGTTTTCCTAGTGAGGGTCTTTTCTCCTCCAGCTGTTAATTTTCCCCCTACTTATGTCTTTGCTGTTTTTACCTATGCTGCCCCCCACCCATGCAGGGATGTAAGACCACTCCTTGACCTGCATCCTTGGTGCAGTCACCTGACCTTGGGATGGGCAGGCAGAAATGACTTTGAAAACACAGAAGTGCTGGGTGGTTTGCAAAATAGTTTGCCTGGATCAAATGAGTGTCTGTAACAGGAAAGAAATGAATATGAATCTGAATTTCAGCCTGCCAATTTTAGTGCGGAAAAAAAAAATCTATGAAAAAATCTAATTCTACCAAACTCATTCATATTTGGTAAGTTTAGTTCAGATTTTCTCCCCCACGTTGGACGACTTGAGCACCTGTAGTCAAGGCTGGCCTCACCCCTAGGTCCCTGGGAAGGCCCTCTACCCCCACTCCCACCTTCAGTGATGCCTGAAATACTTTAAGTAGGAGACCAATCAATCAATTTTGCCTCCACAATGTGAGTAACACCTAGACCTAAATTCATACAAAGAGATGAAAACTGAAATCATACATTCCCTAAAGCAGCAAATATGGGTTGATAGCAAGGAGGAGAGCACACAGGGGTGCTTGAGGCCAGAAGGAATACCAGCTGTACCAAGTCTCAGAAAAAGCAAATTTTATATATGTATATGAATAGCAAAGCCAAATGTTATCTATGCCAATTTCACCGAAGGCTTGTGCTAATGAAACTCTACTACCTATTCAGTGACCTCATGATGCAAAACATGCCTTTTGTGCCGGCAGCTTGTGCTGTGAAAGGTTAAAGACATTAAAATTATAATCAAATATAAATTTCATAAAAATTCTAGCAAGGAGTTTTCATTCTAACTCCCTGCCATCCAATTTAAACCATCTCCACCATATCACCTCTAAAAGCCTAGAAACATCCTTAAATTTGGTCCAAAATAATGAATAGTCCTATAACAAGAAACATATCACAATAATAAGAACTTATATAAAAGCCATTTTTCAGAATGCAGGTGAACATAATCAGATTACATGCCACAAGGTCTCACAATTCAAATAACAGTGGGAGTTTTCTCCAAGTCCATTAAAAATGACAACAAAGAAAGACATGGGATTATCTGCAAGTAGTATAAAGGGTTAGTTTGATGATTGTTGTAAAGGAGCAAGTAATTTGGATATGGGATGACATTAATAATTATAAATAAAATCAGTGAGGAATCAAAAGTACTTTGTACAAGATATTTTCATGTCTCGAAGGAAAGAAAATTTTAAGTTTTACAAAGCAAGGCAAGTTTACTCTGTCTACTGATGGTCATTTGCATTCTAAAGACCATAACTGACCCTGAGAAAGAAAATACTTCTGAGGTATAATAAGGATACTTGTGAGAAGCTGAAGCAATTATAAGACCAGTGGTGTATCTCAGTGTTTCACTAGAGTGCATTGTCTTGCCCTTGAACTTGTAGGACTACTATTTGCTACAATGTACAATCAGTGGAGGAAATAGTCAACACTTGTATCAGTTTGTGATATGCCCAACCACTGAATTTCTGGTTTCCATCAACCATATAAAATTGAGCATCTCAGCATCCATTTATATGATTAAGGCATCAGTTTTGAATTCTGGTTCCAACTGGCAAGTGATCCACATTGTCACCACTTCTTTCATATATTTCTTTCTGATACATTCTAGGAAGGACAACCACTGGCTGCTGTTTTGGTTCCCATGCTTCTGTCTCTGCACTTTGTGCCCTTCCAAATTTTTTTGTTCTATCAAGCAAGGATGGACTTAGAGAAAGAATAGAGCACACTACACAGAGCCTCTTGACTATGTATTAGCTGCAAAATGTAGAAGGCAGTAGAGGAGGGGGAGAGTCGTCTTCTGATCTTCTTCTCTTTTGGGACACTGAAAATAGATGAAATCTAGATAAATGGAGAAATCTTTCTAAAATAACTTCACAAACTCATAGACAGCTTATTCTGTCAAAATATTCTATATGATATATATCATATCCCTGTATTTTCTGACTTAAGAAGAAGTATAAAATATTAGGAAACACTTGAATGAATGTTTTATGGTGTTTCCAGCTTATAACCACAGGTACAAGAGAGCTACAGAGAATGAGCTATATTGAATGTAAGTGGATTTTTCACTTATATGAGGTTCACCACTTTAAGCAGCACTCCCGCCCCAATAGAAACTTCCTAAGATGTGTTAAAATTATTCTAACCATAATTAAATCTATTTCTTGAATGATACATAATTGTTGTACATATTTATGGTGTACATGTGATATTGTGATACATGTATACAATGTGTACTGACCAAATCAAGGTAATTGGGATATTTTTAACGACTAAGAAAAAAATATTTGTTCATTCAATATTCTGTAGAACATCCTTTGGTGTTATCGAGACATAATGATTATTTGCTCTTAAACTCAATGACCACATACTTTTTTTGAGATGTTGTATCTTCCCCTCACATCCCTTCCCACTTCATGGTAAAGCCCCTCAAGTGATGATTTGACAACATCTATGTCTTCTGGCCCTATCCTCCTGAAATATACGAGATCTAATCTGCATGGTTTAAGAAAACAGACTCTTAAACTTGCAGAATTGGATTCAAAATGACAGTAGAGGGGTGCTAAGTGGGAACCTGAAAAAAGCCTATGGACTTTGTGGTCACTATTGGCTACCTTTGGGTTAATTTCAGATTTGTGGTCATATTCCAGAGATCCAACCTGTTGAATAAGCGACACCCCCCCCCATGAGTGAGGTAATAAAATAAGTTTTTGGCATAACTTAGATAAAGCACTCACATTTTACAAAAACAACATTTCATTTATGTTTCAGATGTAAAAGATACTCTGTTTTATTTTATAACAATGATCTGCTGAGAATGATTACCAAATACAGAAACCTGTTTTCCTACAGAGGTCAACACTGTCTAGGAATATAATAGTCCTTTTAGTCTTTCAGATGCCTGAAGCAATTAAAGGAAAACACCATGTTGGAGTTTGCTAATGCTGTTTATTTCCCTGATGTTGCCATTTCATCATTGTTCCTGAGAGGCATCAACAATACATTTTTTTAAATAAAAATTAATTTTTAGTTTTGGTGAAAGAGGATGACCAAATGTCTGACAGCATCTCTGAGGTTAACAAGATCAGACGATGCCCAGTTTTAGGCCACAAAACAAGACAGAGAAATGAATGTGATACGTCATTTCTAATGGGATAGAACTCTGAGAACAGTCCACTTTTCTAGCTTGGTGTTGATTATAAACAGGGATTACAACTTGCCAGACTTACACATATCTGAATACTTGTACACACAAGCCCAAAGACTCAGACTATGTTATAATACCAAAACATCTGCGGGTATATTTGTACAATTGGTCTATAAGTCGTTGCTGGGAAAAAAAAATTGTTTGCATTGTCTAAGAATACTTCAGTTATAGATTTTAAAATAAAACATTGGAACTGTTATGGATTCTAATTGCTAAAATATCTATGCAAACACAAGGAAATTCAACTGAAAGGAAGCCGTATTTTAGTAGAACAGAGTATTATTGATTAGGTAACTAAAATGCTAGAGATTTTAATTTCTGCAAAACAACTCTGGTTCCTAGAGGGAAGGCAGTCCGACTACCTCAACAACATACTTGATCAAGGTTGCTGTGCCAGTAGCTTCCTGAAACTTCTTTTTATCTAACAAACACTTAAATAGCACTTACTATGTATACTAGATTACTCTAAGCCCTTTATAACTATTAACTCATTTCATCCTCATAACAATCCTAGGAAATATGTAATACTAGCATCCCAATGTTCTAGGTGGGTCAACTGAGGCATGGAGAAGTAGCTTGCCCCAAATGGGTTTTGAGTCTGGCTGAAGATTCTGCACTTAAGCACTAATGTATGTTACCTCATTAATTTATATGCACATGACACCTGGGGCTAAGCCACTGTTGCCAGCCTAGCTGGGTCACAGGAGGTGTCGGGACTCAACTGCCTGCTACTCTCAGGCCAACTCTACACACAACAGGCAGGGCAGGCTCTGACTCTGGGTCCAGTCTTTACTTCTTTCCTTTTATCAGAAGATTCCCTTTTGCTACTCTTTTAGGTTGTGAAAGGATGAAGCACGTGAGAAAGCATCAGTTTCCTTTCTTGCCAATGAATAGACATGGACCCATCCAAATCCACCTGAAAATATCCAATAATGTGGAAACTCAAAATAGAAGAAGGAGTGGTGGTTTCCATTCATTTGCTTTTTGAAGGTCCCTTAGTCCCCATGCAAATTCATACTCACCTCTTTCCAGCAACCAGCTCCATATAAAAGGGGTATTGAGAAGGATACTATTTCTCTAGCTACAACATCTGTGGTATTATACCTTTCCCTAAAGCAGTGCATAAAACTAGCCTGCCATTTTTGTTTTTTTAATTTAGAAAGGTCACTCAAGTGATGCTTTTAACTTAGAGCATTACCTGGAAAATTATATGTCAGTTTCAATCAATCAATAATACAAATTTAAATTCCGCTTAACCAGATAACTCTTCCCCAAAATATGCAAGATCCAACAAGAAACAATCTAGTTAATAATATCAGAATTCTTTTCAATTCCCACAGCCATTCATTCCTGAGCCATTAGAAAGCAAACCCACTGTTTATGTTCACTGTTAAGTTCTATCTATCTGTTATCAGCATGGCTATCATATACTAATCCTTAGAGGATTGCTTTAAAAGGATAAAATAACAAAAATAATGAATTTTATTTGGGAAATTTTGATTTTGAAGTGTTTGTAAAAGACATCCATGAGGAATAACTCTAAGGCATTTGGAAACGTTGATCTTGAACTCACAAAATGAAGTAGCTTAGGGACATACTTGAGTTTTGAATCATTTTCATACATTTAAGTTGAAAAGTTCACTGAAAAAAAGGATTTTGTGGCCAGATTACGAAGGGTGTTAGGCATTTATTAATGGAAAGAAACATAATCATTTTATAAGCAAGGGACATTAGGCATATCCCTGCCCTCAAGGACAGCATGACTTTAGCTATATTTTATTATTAAAAGACATCTGGTGGTGTTCAAAGGATGTAAAGAAGGGGGTATGGAAAGGTCTGAAAAGAGATACAATAAAGTCTACAAGCACAATCATGGAAATGGAGATTGATGTATAGCACAGTTAAGAACAAAGAGAGGAACAAAATGCCCCTTATAAGAAAATGGAAATAATCTTTTGGCTTTATAAGAGAAAATTTTCCTCGTTTATTTAGTTTACTCTAGAGAGGCAAAAGAAAGAAATCTGAGTGACATCGCAGAATGCTGGACTAAATTTGAAGAAATGGGGATTTTTATGAGCATGGGGATTTCTAATATTTACTTTTAAGTGGCTTGTGTTGCTGTGATATTAATATGGTGGATTTTAGATTTGTGGTTGTTTATTTTGTTCGCTCTTTTGGTGGCAATAAAGGAAATAGACTGGGTTTGACACAGATATACATGGTATAACAATAATAATCCATAAACCAAACTGAATCAGCAAAATCGAAGCTCCTTCTGTATATGGTTTAAGGTTTGATGTAGTTTCATCCTGCATCTCAAATGACCTGGGCTACTTGAGTTTTGGAGCAGCAGAACGGTGTGTGCTCCTGGCTTGAGCAAGACGAAGGAGAAATACATATTCCCTCATAGCCTCAAGGAGCTATCCTGCTAAGCTTGCCAAGCTGAGTACATAAACACCAGCTAGAGAAATGTAAACCTGACACAAAACCTTAACCCTCTGACAAAACACAAATTTAAATGTCCAAACACTGGCTGCTGTCAGCCCCATAACAAACCATTGTTTCCTTGCACCAATCCTCAGGCTGTAGAAAGGCATTGCTAAGGTACCAGGTGACCTCAGTCAGATGCAGCATTCACCCAGGGGTATAGAGCTCAATAACACATAGTCCCTATCCCTGGGAAGCACATGGTCTGCTGGGAAGGGGAGCTATTTTAACTGAAAAGCAGTACAATGGTGAAGATATGAACTGAGTGATGCAGAACATTCCAGAGGAAGAAACACTGACTCTTTGGAGGGTCACTATAATATTTGTTTCCCTTTGCCCTTCCAGGACCTCCTCTTCAACCTAAGACATTCAAGCGATGAAGCTTTTGACTCCTGAAATTCCAGACATTAGATCTCTATGAAGAAGAATATTTTTGCAGATGATTCACACATGTTAAAGTTAGCATGGTCCTAGTGTAAAAAGGGATTTCAGCTTTCTTCTAGCTGCTTTAGATGTGTTAAGTCATGTAATTCTCCTGTTAACTCTATGAGGCTGTTATTATTATTGCTACCTTATAAATTAGGAAATAAGGGCACAGATATCTAAACAAATAGTTGGAATTCAAACTTTTATCTCTGCCTGATTCCAAAGTTCTCATTTTTCCCATTCTGACTAACTTAATCCCCTAACATGGGATTCGGACACATTTCTTCATTGTAATAGACAGTATGCTCATTGTAACACCTAGCCTAAAATAAATATATACATACGTATGTATCATTGTACATACAGACACATATATAAAGCATCATTTGTTATTAGGCAAATTCTAATTAAAACCACAATGAAGTACCACTATACACAGAGAATGGTAATGAAAACAAAACAAAAACAAAAAAAATTAAAACCTGACAATACCAGTGTTAGTGAAGATTTGGAATAGTTGGAATGCTCATTCCTTGGTGGTGGGAACGCAACAATTGTTCAACCACATTGTCAAAGTTTGGCAGCTTATTATGATATTAAACATGGACATGTACAATCCACCAACTTCACTCCTAGGCATTTTACATAAGACAAAAGGAAACATTTGTCCACACAAAGACCTACATGTGAATGCTTATAGCAGCTTTCTTCATAAATCCAAACTAGAGATAATACAAGTCTATGTGCTGATGTGTAAATAAATGATTGTGGCCCATCCATATAATGGGTTGATACTCAAATGTAATAAGGGAAAGAACTACTGATGCATGTAACAATATGGGGGAATCTCAAAAGCATTATGTTAAATAATGAAAGCCAGACATAAAAGGCTAGACGATGTATAATCCACTAATATGACTTTCTAGAAATGACAAGACTGTGGGGGCACAAATCAGATCAGTGGTTGCCAGGGCATAGGGTGAGAGAAGGGAATTGAATACAAAGGAACACACAAAACTTTATGGAGTGATAGAAATATTCTGTATCTTGGTTTTTGTGGTGGCTTCATGACTGTTCTTGTTTGTAAACATTTGTACTTGCACTATAAACTAAAAAGGATAACTTTTGGGTTACGTACGATATACATTATCTTAAAAAGCATAGAACTGTACACCTAAAAAGGATAAATTTCTCCCTCAATAATCCTTGTAACACACATACACACACACACAATCTTTCTAGAAAAATGAATTTTGATACAAAACCAAATGTTTATGTTTACTCTCTTTGAGCCATTCCTGCTTTGGCCCTTTCACAAATCCCACCCATAAGGTACCATCTTTTATGGCAGATTTTGTACTGTGAATAAGGATACCAGAAAACAATGTTAGTAATTTGTTCCATTCACCAGCACCCTGTTACAGACACAGACAAAGCATCTGAGTGTGAAAGGATTTGAGCCTATTACCAAGATTGATGGAAACCCAGATGGGGGACTCCTGAAGAACTAAAAGCTTCATCTGAAATCCAGTGGAAAACAATTGTCTGAGAGTCATGTGAAATGCTATAAAAGCTAAAACTTATAACTAAGTTCTACTGCCTTCTGGGCATGGCTTGACAGCCTTGTGGGGTCTGAGAGCAGAGGCCTGAGAACAGAGATTTATGCCACAAATTAAGCTCCTAAAACTCCAGTGGAATATTTTCTGAGCCCCTTGGCCATATGTAACTGCAATGCTGTCACTACAAGAGAACATTCTAAAAGTGATGTGGGATGGGGTGCAGGACAGAGAGTATTTAATTGAAAAAAAAACTTTGTAAAAATAAAAATAAATTTAAGAGCTATTTTGCAATTCTAAAGCTTGCCTCATGTCCCAATGATGTCTGAACATGCTTGGGGCCATCATTTAAATTATTTTTTCTCAACCAGTGGGGTGTAATTTTTAAATTACTGAATATGTCCAAAGATAATCATGTTTTTCATCTGTGGAAAATGCAAGACTTTTTCTGAGAAATTCTACTTGCCCTACCTATTACTCATTTTCTAAGTCAGCTAAGACCTTTGAGGTTAAGAGACATAAAAAACATAAATAATGACAAGGAGAAAACTTAAAAGAACAGGGCAGAACCAAAAATTCTGTCCCAAATGTGTCTTAGTAGAACCAGGTACTGTGGTATTATATTATTGAATAGTTCATGCGTTTTCAATTCGCTATGTTTTTCTCCGTGTTTACAGGTTATTCTGCAGGGTCATGTAAGCTAGCAAGAGGAAACATTTATTTAGAGCACATTTGAAAGAGAAAGAACTATGAACAGTGAATAAACAGGTGGAGACAGGTATGTTACAAAACTCTATGCATTTTGAAAGCCTATATCAATATGGCTTTCAAACAGGGCTTTCTCGCTAACCCCAGGGGCAAAATTTCAAAATATAGGCTTTGCTGCAATATTTATCTAATTTCTCATCACCTGACTAAAGCCAAATCCTAACCACAATAATTGGTCCATTAAATTATTAAAAGATGTAGTTCTAGCAGCTCTAGCAAATGAATCATTGAGATGTATGCACACACATTCATGGCCCTCTTGGCTACACATAAGCAAACAAAATAAACAGAGAAAGCAGAATGGGTGTAAGAAATTCCCACTATAATCAGTACAACTCTCCATTCTTAATGCATACTAAAGGCTAAATTTATATAAATGGTTGTAAGAAGAGTCAAATATCCTGGGAACCTGCCCTGTAGAAAGACTAATATTTCCTTTGGGGTCTAAGTGAACAGTTACAGAGGAAATTGGGAGAGAGGTACTTTTCTTTGTGCAATTCGTTTCTGGGACTCGCCCTATTGTTTATTTTTGCCTATCAGCCTCCTTAACTTGAAGTGTTTAAGTTTAAGGAGTTTAAAGTTTAACTTTTCCTTTCCAGTCGTTTTTATTTCTTCTCCAACTTTTTATAGTTTAATCTCATCATGTAGCTTGAGGGTTATGAAAAGCCCTTTTCAAGACACAGCAATAGTTAGTGTTCTCTAAAGGAGCTTTTGGAGAGGATGAATATAGATATCAAAGAAGTGGGGCGACGGACGAGGCCCACAGGCACCTCCACCAGGCACTCAGAGACCTCGTCCCCACGCTGCGAGGGCTCACTCAGCCACAGTCGGCATGTCCAGGCCCTGGGACGTCCTACTTGAAAGGACAATGGACTTGGCCTGAGGCTGTCACCTGCGCAGACCTTAGCTCACTGTCAGTGTGATGCCAGCTGCTCCAGGTCCTGGCCCTTGCCTCCTCGCCCCGCCCCTGCGCTCGCCCCGCCCCTGCGCTCGCCCCGCCCCTGCGCTCGCCCCGCCCCTGCGCTCGCCCCGCCCCTGCGCTCGCCCCGCCCCCGCGATAGCCCCGCCCCCGCGATAGCCCCGCCCCTCACCTCCCTTAGGCTCCGCCCTGAGGCCGCTCCCGCCCGGCCTGCCGGGTAGGGATCTGGCTTCCGGTGAACTCTCGCTCCTGAGGTCACAGCGTCGTGGCCCTGTGGCTTGGCCTGGCCTGCCAGAGGGTGGGACCCTTAGCAATGGCACCGCCCGCCTGTTAAAAGCTGCAAAAAGGTCGTTGGTCTTTCTCTCTCTGGCCCGCCGCGTCCAGCCCAGCGCTGCCCACTTGGCCTCCTCCATGGTTTCTGCAAGTTTTTCTGGGATCTTGGATGACCCCACTGGCCTCCTGGGGTTCGCTTGCAGCTCAGAACCCTGCCTTTAATGATGCCAGTAAGGGTAACCGAGTATTTCACTGTGACACAGATTGTTCGTGATCTGAACGAGGACAAAGGTTAGACCTTGATTCTCTTCCACCCTTGTACGCAAGAGGAACGAGCCTGCTTGTCCAGGATTGAATACAATGCCAGTGCTCTAGTTTGGACCCCATCCGCATGACCTTTACTCAAGAAAGCGGCTCAGACTGTTAGGTGGGTGAGGGAGCAATAATGTAATTTGCAGATCGTTACTTTTAAAGTTACTTATAAATCGTTTGTGCTTTACATGAAGATGAATGCTAAACAAGACTGAAAACACCTGCTGAAACAATGTCAGCCTGTGTGAAATAGCCATGTCATCAATAAAAATGCAAATATGCTTATTTTCTTAATTTTTGCCTCCGTAAGTATTCATTCATAATAATTACACAAAGAGTATAGTTTTACTTGGGTTAGAACTACTAAAAATTTAAAAATTTTCTCTTTGAGTTTTCAACCATAATAGACACAAAAAATTTGTGTCTCTAGTAATGGCAATAATTAACCTATTATTTGACTATGTCTTAATTTTGAAAGGGATTACTACTGATGGATGGATTTCCTGCACAATGCCGGCTCCTTTATATATATCTTTTCTGATATGTAGTTTCCTTCTGCCTGAATACCAAGTGCTGATTGGATGAGAGTGGTCACAGGGTTCATGAGTCAAACTTGTCAAGAAGATTCAAAATTGTAGCTGGGAAGAAGAAGAAAAACAACTGTATCAAATATGAAGAGCAAGGCGAGGACTGAATGGTAGAAAGTTAAAAGCAAAAATAATAAGGGAAGGTAACTAGAAATGAGACTGTCTTTGTCTTAGTGTAGCACCTGGCCTCTTTTGGAGGCATGTGTCATAGCTTCAAGGAGTGATGGTGAACAAAAGTTAAAGTGAAAACGCATGATAAATATCTCACGGCATCAGCCTTTGTTGGATAGATTTGACACTTGTATAGTTGATGTATAAAATCTCTAAACTCTCCCCTTAAAATATTGATCCATTTTCCCAGTTCCATCTTCTGAGACACCACAGAACAAATCTATTCTCTGAACAAGTGAATATTTCATATATCAAGATCAGCTGGCATCTCTCCTTTTAGTATACCTCAATACAATTGCACCAGGTCCATCATATATTTAAATTACAAAATAATCTGTAGAACTTTTAGCATTCTGGTCTTTTTCATTTTCACAAAAACTCCTTAAAGTCACAGTCCAAAATTTTACAAAATAACTTTAGATGAGATTTGAGAACTCTGAGTTCCAAGAGCTCTGTTATCTGGACCATAAATTTATATTAATATTAAAAGTTTCTGCTATTATGTTCACTTTCTTAGCAACTGTACCATATCACTAGCTCACATCAACTTGAGGGGAAAATATATATATTTGGCGGGAGATTGCCCAAACTGATCAAGTAGGTCTTAAATTGGAAATTTGTGGAGGAAGGTGAATTACAACCTAAGATATAGAGTGGGACAGTACAGCACAACTTACAGAAATTCCATAGAGTTCTTGAACAATACCTGTGACTTCAGCTGAGCTCATCAGAATTCATACAAATCTTCAGTCACTAATGTTTGGTGGGATGAGTCTTAGGTATGAACGACAACAGTAGAAAAGGAGATGAGATATGTTTTAAAGGAAAGAGATCTAATATGCAAAGTGGATTGTGCATTAAAAGTACATTGATATTTTAAACAGCAGTTTTTAAAGGATATTTACAAATAGAAGGGGAAAATGTTGCTGAGAGACTGCACAGACTGCTCTAAGAAAAAGAAGATACAACTGATGCTTTCCTAATATAGATTATAACTCTAGTACTCAGGCTATTAGTGTCAGAAACCTTATCTTTCTCATCTTTGAATCCCCTTTAGATTTCAGCAAAATGCTTTTTGAATAGAAATTAGTCTTCTATTGGTAGTGTCTTTCTTCTCAATGCTGAACAGTTGATATATCTTTGATGTATCCAGAAGAATCTTTTATGATTCAAAAGCTAGAAGAATCCACAGGGGAATGGTTTATTGTGGCCTTGAATCCAGACAACAAAATAGGCCAGAAGAGCTAACATTCATCAAACTCCTCCAATAGAAGTACAATTATTAGGCCTATTTTTCTGATGAGGAAACAAAAACTCAGATTAATAATTGTCCCATAGGCAGTAACTATTAATGAGAGAGAGTGGAAACCCTGGCTTCAATGTCTGTGCTCCGTTGAATCCACCATGCGTTCCTTCAGTGACTAGTGAGAAGAAAATGAGAAGAGCCTTGGAAAACACACATTCATGTTCATCCAGTGAGAAGAAAGCTGAAAGAGCATTTAGGGCATACGGCTTCTGGGAAAAGTTTACTCAGATTTAAAAAAAAAAATTAAAAAAAACAGTGTATTTATCCAAAGAGAAAGCCTAAAGAGAATGCCATGTACCCCTACGGATAGTATCAGGAAAAGCTCAGAAGAAACTCACTGATAAAACTGCAAAATGCAACCAAATAAATAAATAATAGTCTTGCACTTACTCTTAGAATAAAAAAAATGGCAAAGGATGGATAGCCCCATTGTTTGGATAAGGTTGTATAACATCACACAATTTAAAGAAAAGATATGCAGTTTAGCCCCTATTTGTTTTTATCTCTTCCACTAACTTAGCCTTCCGAATTAAAATTACATAGCAAGCATTATTAAGAGACTATTGTTATGCAGAATGCAAAAGAGTAGAATAATCCAGCACTAAAAAAACAGCACTAAGAAAGGTCTTGATAAGTTTTCCAATCAGGTGTTAACAGAACTTGCAAATGTGATTATGGAATCTTTTTCAGTGTTCATGGAGATAACATCAAGAATGAGAGTGATGCCATAAGACCAGACAAGGAAAAATGTACTTAAGGAGCCCCAGCTGTACTTAAGAGAAGGAGGTAGGGACAGAGACTTGGAATTGGGTCTTTTCTTTTTTTATAATTCCCACAACACTGGGCATACTGCCTAGCACATCATGACATTTAATAAATGTGGTTTTTTTGTCCTAAATGGGAATAATTTCCCAATTCAAACACATATGAAACAAGTATAGTGTCATATAGTTGGCATGATTTGTAGAGTGCTTTCAGTTTATAAAAGAGAAGGTATTATAAACCTAAGATATCAATGTAAATCACAAGTGTTACTATTATTATCACAATTAATAATATATTTTCAGCCCAGCCAATATTTCCCGTGGTTACCATTTTCCAGATGCTGTGTAAAACACCAAGGGCAGAGAGATAAATGAAGCATTCTTTGTTCTTAAGTTTCTCACTGTCTTGAGCTAATAACAACCAGGCTGTGACTTAGCAGAGACCTTTGTCTTTAGGAAAATATGTGTCTATGAAGAGGCACAGTGTCTGTCCTAGGCAATAGCTACTCAGAGGTGAATGTATGGATTATTATGATACATAGAGAGGCAAGTGAGGATTTCATCTGTGAATCCTCTAAAACATCAGGATGCTGGTTCTTAGAGCTGCACATGCTGAATGAGACAAGGTAGAGAAAAGCAAAAAAGATAAGGTTGAGTGTTTATTCTGTGCCATGCACTGTTCTAAGAGTTTATATGTACTACCTCATTTAATGCTAGGCAGTATGCACACATTACTTTTTGTAAGCTAATAGGAAAAAATATTTGTCGTGATGAAATATTAGATTAAAGGTTCCCAACATGGAGGGAAATGTGCCTATGGGAAATACCTGGGAATAATTTTGTGTTTGGCAAGATAGTGAATGAACATAATCCTCTAATTCCCTTCCCAACCAAACATTGTAAATGCTGCATATACACTGACTCCATAAATACAAGAATCTATTGCTCCATCCTGGGAAACCTCTAGAAAGAGAAGGTGAAGTCAAATGAGGGGTGATACAGCAGCCCAGGGAGAAGAAAGTCCAGGGATGACGGAGGGGAGGGTGAGACCTTTTTACTGTGCATGGTGTATGGGTTTGTTTCTGCACGCTCCCCTCTCACACACAGCACTGAGTGACGGTATCACTGCCCTCCTTCATGCTACTTTGAGACAGAAAACAGGCAGAACCTGCCCAGAGCAGGCCAGGAATTATTCCCTGTAACGTCTGGAGTTAGCGAGTGGATTATAACAGCTGCAGTGGATCTAGCAACTCTTCAGGGTTCCTCCCTCATTATTCCCCCATCCACCTCAGGGTCTAATTGATGACAAGGAAGAGACACAGCTTTTGGAAGAATCAATGCCTGCATGGGGGTAAGGGAGATTTTCTGTTGGACCATGTCATAAATGTGTTAAGGGTTTGGTCAACAAGGAATGATGGAACCCAGCTTGTCAGGAGAGAGTCTTTTGTCAATAAGCCCTGACTCAAACCCTACACTTTTAAGGACAGGCACAAGTGAGGGACTAGAGTCCCTCCCTATGGGTGTACTTTACCAGCTAAGGAGATATGAGATCCTAAGGAATAATAACAAAACCTCTGAGGGATACAACTCCTTTAAGTGAGACAGAAAAACTGAACAGCCTATTCACATGAAATAGAATTGTCTGGAAAGAATAACTTTTTTAAAAGTCAGCACAGTAAGTTTCTTAAAGAGGTAAGAAAGAATATTGATGAAAAGAAATGAGAATAAATAGTTATCAAGAACCAATTGCAAAGATTAAGTACGAAACCACATAGCAGATTAAAAACTCAATAAAAAGGTGTTGAAAGGTGGAATGGGTACAGCAAAAGAATGAATAAGTTGTCAAATCTGATGGATAAATTACAAGCCAACAAGAAGGAAGAAAGAAAGGAAAGAAGGAAAATTTTACATAAAATTTACGAGGTATGAAGGATAAGGGTAGAACTATCAGCATTCATAAAATAAGAGTCTCAAAAGGGAGAGATAAAAATAAATGGAAGGAAGGAAGTGATTGTCAAATTAATTATAGAGATTTTACCATAATTTAATAAACATGAAATATCTCAGGTTGAAAGGGCTGACAGTGTGAAGGAGCATTGTTAAGGAAGGGGAAGAAAGTCAGTGTCCAGATCTATTCAAATAAAACTTAGGAACATCAAAAATAAAAAAAAAAGTGAGCAAAGTTATAGAATAGGGCAATAACATAGTATGTTTTTAACTGGTAGACATATAGAGAAATTTATTTCCAACAAATGGAGGTTCCACACTGTTTTTGAACACAAATGTAACCCTTTCCTTCATACACAAACTATGCACCAGATTATAAGGAATCAGTCACATACAGACTGCTTTTGTAAAGGCAGTAAAATTAGAAATCGATAATGAAATAGTAGTTAAAAACTAAAAAGTATATTATTTAATAACTTTTGTATTGATGACATCATAGAAAAACTACAAATTTCTTAGAATTGAATGAAAAAGAAAACATGTCAAAACTTCTAAAACATAGCTAAAGAAGCATGTAGGTAGAACCTGAAAGCATTAAATATATTTATTAAAAAATAAGAAATGTAGAAAGCAAATGAGCAAAGCTTTCATCTTAATATGAGAAAAAGTTTCAGGATAAAATCAAAGATATAAGAAAAAATGTTAAAGATAATGGCAGATATGACATAATGAAAATAATAATGACACAATGAAAATAATAAGGAATATTAATTAAAGCAGAATCTTTTAAAATAGATAAAGTAGAAAAATGTGACATAGAGGGAAAAAGTAAAAGAAATATAAAAATATGAAAAAAGAAATTATAGACAACCATACAATAATATAAAAATTAAAATTCTATGAACAATTATTTGTCAATACATTTAAAAGTCTGTTAAAATATATATTCTCTCTACCATAAAATTGCCATTATGACACTAGAAAAATAGAGAAGCCACTGAAAAATTGAAACAGTCTTCAACCTTCTTTTTTCCTAACACAGCAATTTCAGGTGGTGTTTTATGTATGTTCTTTCAAACTTTCAAAGAAAGATAATCTTTGTCTTATATAAGAGAATTTTAAAAACACATTAATATGGAAAGTTTCAACTTATTTTACATGGCTCATATAACTTTGATACCAATGGTAGATATAGTTAATATAGGAAGATAAAGTTAATAAAAGAAACAAAAGGTAAGATCTGTTTCACTTATTAAAATACATGTAAAAGCCTACATAAATGTTATCTTATTAAACCTGGTATTATATTACAATATATTATGATCAAGTTTACCCCAATAAGGCAAGTATGTTTTGTTGTGAGAAAACCAACCAACATAAATTTATTACATTAATGGACTATGAAAGAATGTGATTTTCTTAAAAATTTAGAAAAAGCATTTGATAAAATTTAACATATTTATAAGAAAAAATAAAAAAACTAGTTTTTAAAAAACCATCTTTTGAGTTAAGAAAGGCTTTTATCAATAAGTTGGATGAAACATTTAACTTAATAAAAAAGTTTGGATGAACCTACTTTACAATTAAGGATGAAATGAAGATGCCCATCATCATCACTGTCATTCAAGATGTTTTCAAAAGACCTAGACAATGCATTAAAATAAGAAAAAAAAAAAAGAGGTAAAGATCAGAAAGGATGATGCAGACTCTGATTATTTATACATCATATGATTATTATTTCCCAAAGAAAATTCCTTGAAAGCAACAGGAAACCTTTAGGAAAAGCAAAGTGGTCAGCAAAATAACCATATGTACAAGATTAATTTATAAATATTGTGTCCCCCCCATTCCAGCAATAGTATCATAAGAAATAGAATAGAAGATATGATATCATAACATTATTATTAAAAAATCTGTAAAATAAGAAATAAGCTATAAAATACATTAAATAATAGAAAAGAATATCTGAATGATCATAATCATGGTTAGACTGAATGAATGAATACTGATTAATCTATAAATCTATAATCTATAAATTCATGTCACTTCTTATAAAAGCTTTGATAGGATATTCTTAATAACTCTTACAAACTTACTGTAAACCTTTCAGGTAAAGTACAAAATCATATTAGTAAACAGTGTGACATTGGTAGAGGAACACAGTTCAATGAAAAGGGTCTATGGACATGTTGAAATGTATTATATTAAGTAGATAGCACAAAAATCAGCAGAAAAAGGGTAGATTCTTTAGTAGATTCTATTGGAAAAATTCACTTTATAGAGAAAAATAAGTTTGGATATTTCAATTAAAGAAAGGAAAATACAGGAGGATTAAATACTTAAATATGATAGGCATAAATATGAATCTATTAGAAAAATTTAAGTCAATGGTTTTGTGATCTTAGTATGAGGAAGGACATCTACGTGCACCCAAATGCACTAACAACAAAGGGAAAAAGGATGTTTTTGACATAATATTCAGAATTTCCATCTAATAGAATTATTGTAGGCAAAGCAAACAGAAGCAACATACTGGAAATGGAATTTACAACATCTAGAAAATAAAAGTTTATGTGGTCAAAGAAATTTGGAAAACCAAAAAAATATATATACCATCCAATAGAATACAGGTCCATGAATAATGATAGGTGACTCATAAAAAGGGAGTCTTGAGTGACTAACAAGTACATGAAGAAGTGCTCAGCCTTGCTTTTAATGAGCAGCCCGTCTAGGGGGCAGTCGGGTGATTCTAGGTGAACCTAAGTATGAGACATTCTATGATGCAGCCATCTCTCCCCTCAGCATATTGGCCAGAGAAATACTTACTTATAGTTGTTTATGGTAGTGGGTACTGGTAGCAACCTGGATTTCATCCCCAGGGGATAGAAATGGATAAATGAAATAAATGACTTGGATGTGTGTACACAGGCTATGTAATTGTACACAGCCAGTAGAAACAATGAATGAGCAAATGAATTGCTCTGAATACACAGCAACATGTATAACTGTTAAAAAGGATTAGTGAATTATGAAAGCTAAAGCATTAAATCTATCAAATGACATATTTATGAAAATTAAGAGCCCATAGATACACACAACAATCTTTAATATTTTATAATAACTATACATACCAAAGAATATGGAATAGGAGTAGGGCTTGAAGGGAGAAAAAAATCCAACCAACAAAGGAGGCCTCATGCAAGTCAATAATGGTAATGTGCCGTGAACTGAAGAGTATAATTAACCTTCTACACCTGAATTTCCCATTTAAAAAAACGTCATCTGAAGAGCTTCTTCAAACGGTATCCTCATTTCTTTTCCTCCACCCTCATCAGATTTTGATTCTTAAGTCCAGAGATGAGCTTGAGTGATTTGTAACAGTTTGCCAGGTGATTCTGATCTGCCCAATGCAGCTAGTGCTGCCATGGGGAACTGTATGTGGGTGTTGGAGCCACTTGAGGGTGTGTGCTAAGGTGCAGATTTTCAGATTTCCAGAGTCTATTTTATACCACTAGAATGGGACCCAGGAATCTGAATATTTGACAAAAATCCCTTTTGTTACAGGGTTCCTGAGTCATACCCTGATAAATAACACTTGAGTGCACTAGAAGCAAACTCTTTTTAAGGAGGAATCATATCAATTAGAAAAGCGGTTGCTCATTATTGCCCTTATTTTTAATATCATCTTGAATGTTCAATAATATTTAACCTGTGAATAAGAAGCATGAACACCAGAAAGAAACAGTCACTCTGTCACTGAGGTATAAAAAGGAAATTTTACAATGAACTCAGCCTCTGGCTCTAGGCATACTCTGCCCTCTGCAGCAGAGATGGTAAAGTGTGGCAGCAACATGGTCTGGGGCAGCAGTAAGTCTCTAGAGTTGGTTAATCTAATGCAGTATTCAAAGGAATGGAAGGAAGCTTGTCTTTCTCCTAGACCACCCTCCTATCACAGGAGATCTGATGGGAGGTTGCCAATGAAGCAAGCATTCCAAGGGGCAAGTCCATAGTATCATGGTTTCCACTGATGTCTCCTTCATTCAAGCGAGTCCCCAAGCAGCAGTCAAGGTACTGTGAGCAATATTCTAAAATGTTTGGATCAGAATCACCTAGGGTGCTTGTTAAAATACAGAGTCAAGGCCCAACTCCAGATCTACTAAGTCAGAATTGCTATGATTCAGAGCCAAGAATCTGTGTTTCCTTATGGGAATTCTTATGCACTTAGAAGAGACTAGCTAATGCTAGAGAAAGCAACTCGTTTGTACATAATCACTGGAATCAAGTGTAATGGGAAGACCAAGTAGATATCTAAAATTGATTTGAGGACATAGTATGTGCGTACGTGTGTGTGTGTGTGTGTGTGTGTGTGTGTGTGTGTGTGTTATGTGTGTCTAAGGAGGTAGTTACCCAGAAAAACAGACATGCAATGTCAGTATCTCTTCTGGAAAAAACTCTAAAATTTCTGTGTGTGCATCAAGGATGGTGGTAGATATTTTGCAGGGAAATTATGGGATGCAGAACTGTTGCTTATGTTGTTGTTGTTGACATGGGATTGTTAGTTTAGTTTGCGTATGTGTTTGTTGTTTGCTTATGTGTGGTGGGAGGTGTCTGCTGGAGAAATATATGTAGCAGATGAAGGGGTATGAGGGAGGAAAATATGGGAGAATGTGTGAAACTTTGAGCCTAAAGTCCTATTACTTTGAGGACCACGTGACAAAGAGTGATTCAGAACGAGGAGTAGAAGAGTGTTTTTCCACCTTCCCATCCAGCTAGTTCTATGGAGAGGTTCCACTTTGAGAAACCAGGAGATAGCCCCTTCCAGGGGTCCTCAAACTATGCCTGCAGGCCACATGTGGCCCACCAAGGACATTTATCCGGCCCGCCAGGTGTTTTTGCCGCCGCTGCCTGTCCTGCTTACCAGCCGACTCATCCTGGGCCCACAGGGCGCATGTGTGGAATGTGCGCCATACTCTCCAACGGCCCTCCAATGGTCTGAGGGACAGTGAACTGGCCCCCTGTTTAAAAAGTTTGAGGACCCTTAGACACTCATCCAGAAGCATCACTCAAGAGAAACAAGTAATACAAGGTTGGGAAAAGCAAGTGGCCATGAGAGGAGGGCAGCCTTGGAGGGACTAAGCGGGGAGACCCCACTGGAACAGGAGGCTCCACTGGCAGGGCTCGTTAGAAAATGAGTGAGGAGAGTGCCTGGGGGAAGCAAAGAGATACTTCAAGAAATAGAGGCAAACAGCCGTGTGATCTGTACTCCACTCATGCTCAGGGAAGGCAAGAATGCTTGAGCCCATGGAGGTGTTGGGTCAAGATCCAGGATATGACTGTACTCATTAGAGGCTGGTGGTTCCTGGAGTTGAAGGTCCAAGTGGAGGAGGGTGAACAGCGATGACTCAGAACGTGAACTACAATGCTTACGTCACTCGCGATGAGAGAAGAGAAGAGACAGGCAATGAATCAGATACAGAAGTGGTTGAGGAAGGTAATGGTGAGTTGTGAAGGATAGTAGAAGGTGGTGAAGAGGGTGGCAGACTGTGCTTCCAGTGCAGAGGAGCGAGTTGACAGGAGTTGATCAGTGAGTAGAAAGCAGCCCTAGGGAGCCAGGCCCAGACATTTAGTGCATCAAGCAGAGTAAGGGAATGAAAGTGTCGGTAAGAGAGCTGCAGCTTCCTAGGTCATCAGGGTAAAGGCCAGGCTTCGCTGTGCAGCTGATGATTTGAAGAGAAACAGTGAAAAACCATTTGTAGATAAAATTAAAATTGCTCTTAAACGAACGAGACTTCTAAGGAACTTATTTTAAAGGTGCTAGAAGTTGGGCCAAAAAGAGAAGAGCCAAGGTGGAGGTTGTGGATATGTGGAATTAAATTAGGTTGGAATGAGAATAAAAGAAAATGGGTGTTTGGTTGTTGCAGGAGCCCTAAGTGTGGCCATGGGAACAAAGTTTATGAAGCTAAGGTTTCAAGGAGCAGAGAGTTGAGCATTGGAAGAGTCTAGTAGAAATAATGCACTGGGCATATCAGCTCTCCTAATTTAACATAAGCATATTTAAATGAAAGAATCTCAAAGTTACCAGAAATCTAAATAATAATTTGTTAGATTATGTCTATGACCAAGTTTGACAGGATGGTGACATTTGGTAATTTGTACTGATTTAAAATGAAAATAGTTACAGAGCAGGAACTTATTCATGCATTCTCTCCTCCACTTGTTCTTTGTGGATTGATTCATTAAACAAATCTCTACCAAGCACCTATTGTGTACCAGGCACCACGCTAGGGTTTGAACAAACATGACAACCAGACTTTGAATAAAGAGAACAAAAATCTGTTAAGAGGGTCAATATCATGTTAAGTGTTCTTACTGCAATAAAATAAAAATTTCATATATATACTATTTATGAATTATGGAAAGTGCAATAAAAGAATTAAGTATGGTGCTATGATAGAGAATACCCAGAGAGAAGGAACTTCTGTGAAAGAGTAATCAGAGAAGGGGTCCTGGAGGTGGTGGCCTCCAAGCAGAGAACTAAACTGAATGAAGAAGGGACAGGCAGTTACACAAAGAGGATTCCAGGCATATGTGAAGTCCCCAAGGAGAGAAAGAGCTGACAGGTTTAAGAAATGCATAGAAGGCAAGGCTGGCTTCAGCCCAGAGGAAGAGGGAGAGAAATGGAGAGCCAGACAGTGCGGGACCTGTTGACATGTGATTTGAGACTGGGTCATTGAACAGACACTAACATGTGAAAGGTGTAATATCTACTATATCTATATCCATGTCTATATCAGCCCAGTGGAAAATGGATGCTTAACTACAAGCTTATACCTACTTTTTTCCTACTAACCTTGGGTTATTAACATAACTAAAATCTGGGGGTTTTGTTGCTTTGTGTTTTTCCCCTACACTTAAAGCATAGAGCTCTAAGTGACTTACTATCTCTAATAAAAACTCATGTAGGCTGGGGCATATAATGTTGTTCCGGTTAGATTTTCTGTGGTTTAACACAGATGGGAAAAGTATTTTAAGAAGCTTAGCTATTTTGTTAAATGTTTATGACTTGTAAATTCCCAGCCTTTTAGGATTATCCAAATGTGTTGACATTGATGGTGAATTTGAAGGGAAATTAGCCAAATATGTTTTTGTCTAATTAACCAGTGGGGTCTAATAATAGCAGTCATGGTTGGCGGGTAAAGCAGGGCTACTTATTTATTACACAGAGAAATGTTCATATTATTTTCCTTTGAAGTTTAGATTTTCAAATTCTTTCCCACCACTTTCTGGAGAGTCATTGAATGAGCTGTCAGAGCACGAATCCCCAACCTCTCTTTTTTCTAAAAAAAAAAAAAAAATGTAGCCTACTAGTCTGATTTCGCCAGAAGTCTGAAGTCTGCCTCTTCCAAACTTCTATTTCTGTGCTTCTCATAAGATGCAGGAGGAGAATCAATCACCTAACTTTTGGCTCAGTGGTCTTAAGAACTGAGAAAAAGTTTCAGTTTCTTGTGATAATTTTCAATCTCTTGGGCTAATGGTTTTATAATTCAGCAATTACATATCATCTTTGTTTAAATAATTGCAGCAGGTAGGTATGTAAAATTGTAATGATTTTGTCAGGCCAAAATAGTAGTATTTAGCAAATTACTGCAAGACCTTCTACAGGGATTAACAGACATGAGAAAGAATGCTGTCTTTGAGTGACTACTACTTCAAATACTCTACCACATATTTTACACACAATTTCACCCATCTTTACGACAGCCCCATACCATCTTTCACTATAAAATTTGTTTGCCATGTGGGCTGCGTTGGGAAGCATTCATTTAGATCACTGAATTTCAGATTCTGAAGTCTATGCCCTTTCTCCCTTTTATTCAATGTGAACTTGTTATACCTGTTACCCAAGTGGAAATATTTTCATAATCTTGATCATCTGTGCATCAAGCATAGTGATTTGTAGCAAAGCATATTTTCTGTTTTAAAAAATTTTGAGGAGGGGGAGGATGAGGATGATGAGTTTTCATATTTCTTAACCATCTACTAGATGGATCAAATAGAATAATTCTTTAGGAGTGGTATTACTTATATTTGGGGCTGTGGGGTGAAATAGTAATGTATTGGTTGTCTCAGCCTATAAGAAATATAAGCAACAGACATACTATAAATGTGAGCTTTTTTAAATGCCTTGCATCTTTTTATTAACACTCTCCCCCCCCAAAAAAAAGCAAAAGAAACACCTGAATTCAAATCATCTGAATATAACTCATTCACCACTAAAGATGGGCTAAGCAACTATCTTCTCAGGGTTTCTCTGCTGATTCGACTACTAATGAATATGAATTGCCTAGCTTTGCCAGATTTGGTTTCTTATCTTTAAAATAATGGATTTTAAAATTGTCTTTTGCATGTAAAATTCTTGGATTTGACTTGTACATATCAACTTGTAAAATAATCAAAATAGGCAAAACATTAGTATTTTTATTTTAATACTTAAAACCTCTTATTTGTATATAATTGTTGTTAATTTTTATGTTTGAAATTCATGGAGAAGTGCTGCTTCTGTATTTTTCTTTTAATAAAGTTTTTTTTTTCTTTTTTACCCAGTTCAGTATTTACAGTCCTTTAGCAAATTGTACTTGAGAAAAATGCTGAATAATAAGCATATATGAGATCTTTTCTGTACTTTGATTTTGGTAAATATATTTTAAAATCTGTAAGTAAGTTTGTTTTATGTGTTTTGTTTTTGTTTTTTAGCATTGCTGAAAATGCTACATCAACTTGGCCCCAGGACAGTAATTAACAACCCAGTCAGAGGTTGTTAGTAATTTCCCATTTATTTGGGAAGAAGATTTTATTAAATAAGTTGGAATTATGAATATTAGCTAGAGTGGACTTTTGAAATTTGCTTTCAATGCAGTAGTACAATAAAAAAGGAATTGATCAAAATACAATTAAAGTTCAAATCTAGAAGTTAAAATAATAGGCACTTTCAAAAGAAGACAATCTATAAAAATGACAATAAAAGCTTTTGCTTTTATTGCTTATTCATCCACTTTAATATGCATAGAAGGAAATTAAAAGTTAACTAAAATTAGTAGTAGTTGTAGAAATAAGTATTGGTCTAACTCAGAACATAATTACAAATCAGATATGAATTGTGTGTTTTGTTGACCTCTCAATATGTGTGAAAATGTGTTTCAAGTCAGGTTGGAAAAACAAATCAAAACAAAATTTAAACATCCACAATAATAACTGAAAAAGAGTGGAATATCCTTATTTTAAAATTTTGAATGTGTTAAGAATCATATATTGATATTTAACTATCTTCTCTGTTCTTGACTGTGTAATAAATGAAATGGGAAGAGAAGTGTAACATGTGAGTGAAAAAAAAAATAATGATGATGACCAGCAGATCACCAAAGCCTAAAATATATAGGTGTTTGGGAGATGTGATGCCCTCCTGAGAGTGAGACTTTACCCCAATAACATGTTATAACCTAGAATCTCGAGTGATAGGGGAGACTGAGCCTGAGGGTGATTACTGGTTGGCAACAGCTGATGTTTGGGGGAATCGTCACATTGATCTGTTAGTATGTCTATAAGAATAATTCACTTTTATCACTTATTCATTCTCTTTAATATGTATAGAAGGAAGTTAAGTGTTAAAGTCAGTAGAGTTGTAGAAATTAATATTGTTCTAACTTAGAGCATAGTTGCAATTTAGATATAAATAGAATCCTAGGTCTTTTAAAGAAAATCACATGAATGGAGTATGTCACATTAAAAGTTTTGTTGATCTGTTGTGTTGAAACAAAATTCAGTAGAAATTTACTTGAAAGTGTTTCTGAAATTTTATGTAGATTGAAGGGCCATACTATACACTGAATATTTATGTCGCCTCGAAATTCATATGTTGAAATCCCATCCCCAATGTATTTGGAAGTTGGACCTTTGAGAGGTGATCAGGTCTTGAGATTGATGCCCTTATAAGATTCTTTCAGGCTCCAGAGAGGCCTCTTTGCCTCTTCTGCCCTGCAAGTCTACGAACCAGGAAGAGAGCTCTCACCTGACACTGAATCTTCCAGCACCTTTTTCTTGGACTTCCCAGCCTCCAGAACTGTGAGAAATATATTTCTGTTGTCTATAAGCCACCCCATATATCGCGTTCTGTTATACCAGCAGAATGGACTAAGAGAGTCAAAAAGCTAAGAGATCACTGTATTTTCCCTCACAACTGCATACACATTAACCATTGATATTGTAGAGATTTTACCTCAGGAAATTATCACTATTATATGATTTTCTACATGGAATTGTACAGATCCTGTTATAAGGAGACATAAAGAGCCAAAGCATATTAATGTCCTACCCCCAAAAATGTATAGCAAAAAACCTTTGACTTATAAAATATTAGAAGTAGAAGAGACCTTAGCAATTATCTAGACAAAGGCTGGCAAACTACCACCTGGGGTGAAATCTAGCCTGATTCCTGTTTATTTATGGACCACAAGCTAAGAATAGGTTTTACATCTTAAATGCTGAGGAAAAAAAATTTTTTTAAGTAATATACTTTCCATCACATGGAAAAATTATATAAAATTTAAATTTCAGTATCCATAAATAAAGTTTTATTAGAACACAGCCATGTCCACTCATTTAAGTATTGCCTGTGGCAGCTCCAATGGCAGAATGAGTAGGTGCGACAGAGATCTTATGACCCACAATGCCCAAAATGTTTACTATCTGGCTCTGTACAGACAAAGTCTGTCAACACCTGTTCTAGATAGCAAATGAGTTTCTTTTCTGAGAATGATCTTTAGTTTAGGGTTTGCCAGGAACCCATTTGAGAAAGATTCTGCTTGTGAGTTGGGTAAAAAAGTACACAGCATAACAGGCAATGTCCACCTCAGATTGGGGGAGATGCTCAGCATTTCCCAGTCAAAATTCTTCTACTGCATATAACCCACTATTTCTGAGTTTGTATTAAAGCTCATAGAACACGAGGTCAGTACCTCACCGAACCTCATTTCCGTTATTCCTGGTACCAAATCAGCCATCTAAGACCATCACAGTACATATTAAGAATCGTGAAGAGAACTTTTTAAAAATGCAACCCTACTCCACCCCAATACACACACAGAATTTTGATTTTATAAATTTAGGATGAAGACTAGGGAGTCCCATTTTCCAAAATGTTGAAAATTAAGTGAGGTTTATCTAGGACTATGCTATCCAATTCATTAACCACTAGGCACAAGAGGCTATCTTAATTTAAGTTAATTACAATTAAATAAAATATAAAATTTAATTTCTCAGTTGCACTAGCCATATTCCAAGTGCTTGATAATTACATGAGCCAAGTATTTTCCAAATTGAATGGCTCAGAAGAATATTACCTTCAGTGCAGAAAGTTCTATTGGACAGTGCTGATCAAGGAGATTCCAATTAATCTCAGCAGTTGACTAATCAGCTAAATCGTGAGGAAGGAAGGAAGGAAGGAAGGAAGGAAGGAAGGAAGGAAGGAAGGAAGGAAGGAAGGAAGGAAGGAAGGAAGGAAAACAATTAAGAGAAACAAGAAATTTAGGATAAAGATGGCTATCTTCATCCACTATGTAACTCTTTCATCTACTTAAGATTACTTAACAGACATATAAATTGAGACAAACCCACAAAATAATCAATGTAAGGAGGAAGACACTTTTATGTTTCATTCTTGGAGAGACTTTTATTAGACATCATGTGGGAGAGACAGGAATGAGATAAGACTGACCAATCTATGAGTCAACCAATGTAATAGAAAAGTTTGCCTGGGTAAAAGAATTTGAGTTGCTGGGGAAAGCCCATGGGCTTTAGGAAGTTTACATTAGGTGCCAGAGGCAAAAGTGAGCAATGGAGAAGTCAGTGGGTAGTCCTGATGTCCTTAAGAGAGTGCAGTGATGCTGGTACACAGACACAAGAGTGAAGTGTCCTTTCCCAGGAAATGTGTGGCATTGACAGCAGGCATTGTAACAAATGCTGCTCCCTATAGTGTTTAATGAAGTTGGTCACACCAGTTAGAGAAACAGGCTCCACCAAGAGTCACAATGAATAAATCCTTGGAATAGTGCCGATGGCTGGATTTCCCTTATTGAACACTCCTTTCTGCAGTAGTCAAGAGAAAGTCTGAAGCAACAGAATAAATCACAACGAATCTAAACTTTTATTTTTCCACTCATTTGGTGTTAAGAGTAGCACAATGTATTTTATAGTTACTATCTTATGCTCCTAGTATGGAAAAAAGAAACAAAATAAAAATACGTCAACAACTACAACAGCTGTCAAGATGAGCAGAGAAATGTGATCAGATCCATGAAACAGCCAGTTGTCCAAAAGGAGAAAACCTGTGGAGGAATAAATGCTCTCACAAATCTATGGGACAGATTTGCTGCAAGAAATTAGAGGAAATCTTTAAAAATTTCTCAGACTCATATTGTGACTCTGAACAAGGCACCTATCCTAAAGGATAATTTTTGGATGAAAAGGATGATTAACAAAGGTTTGTAATGGCATGAAAGCAGAAAACACATATTGAAAATATAAAAAACTGAACCAGAGAATTACTATACTAGCTTGGCAAAATTATCCCAGGATTTAAATTTTAAAAGGAGATAAATATGGTAATCAAATATATGAGTGGCATTGATGACAAATCCAAGAAGTCAAAGACACATACAGGAGAAAACAGAGTGACTGCAGGAAAAGCAACTACTAAAGAAATAATGGAAGGATGGTTTCTTGGTGGGGGGAAGTATGGAGAGTCAAAATCCAGACAAAATAGCCTATCTAAAAATATGATGAAAGTTCTAAAAAAAATAATAATAATAATGAAGCATTAAGATGACAGGAGAAAAAGTCTGTTTACAGGAGGAAAAAATTTCAAGTTAACATCAGACTCTCCGCAACTTGAAAAATATGGAAGAGAAAGGAACAGAAGACTCTTGAGAAAAATATATTGAAACCCAAGATTGTTATAGCCAGACAGGCTATCATTCATATTTGAGAGCAATAGATATTAAAAGACATGAAAGGACTCCAAAGTGTTTACCCACATTCTTTTTCTGGGAAAAAATAACAACAACAACAACAACAAAACTTGAAAAAGTATTTCAGCTGACTGAAGAATGAATCAAACTACAAACCTAAGTAATGAGGATTATGTGTAATAAAAGAAAGTATGGTAAATAATTAAAACCAATTGGCATTAGATTAGATCATGTTGTAAAAGAAAGGGTAATGACTTATTAAAACAAAAGAATCAATATTTAAATCACTGTTTTTAATGTAGTAAGATTAAATGAATAGAAAAAATGTAAGTAATTCTTCCAAAAGAAACTTAAAATGTTTAAAAAATGATAATATTCTGAATACGAAGTCCCAAATTACACCAGCAAAATCTTAGAGTAGGAGTGTGAATAATTGCTTGCAAAATCTTTCGTTTTATGTGTGTGGGGGGAATTCTCAAATTCATATATTTTATTTTTGAAGTGATAAATATGTATATAGATAGAGTTAAATACAGATATATAAAGGTATTTTAAATGTAAATTAACCATTAGTAGGAAAAATAGGATGCATGATTTCCAAATTATAAGAAGTAAAAGAAACAAAGAAAACTTGGATACATAGAAAACAAATCTGAAAAGATAGAAATAAAATAGAAAATATCAAGAAAGCAAAAAAAAGTTTTTAGTGAATGATTAAAATAAAACTGAAAATTATGCATTAATTAACATGGTTAAAATTTGATGGATTTCTTCAATCCTCAGGCCCCTTACCAAAAACTAAATACAATGACCTTCTTCCCTTAATTCTTTAGCAACAATTTGTCTTTACTTTAAATTTGATACACTTTATATTTATTTTCATTTGGAAAGCTTCTTAAAGGTAACAGAAATACATCACCATTCCACAGTTCTCCATAATTCTAGTTTCATTGCCCTTGATGTTACCAGCAGCAGCCAAAAAGCCACAGATATTTTAGGGAGGAGTTTTCTGATTTCATTTCTTTTTTATTTTGAAGTTTGTGATGACCTTTTAGCTTCGGTCCCAATCTCTCTTTGTAAACTTCTACTTGTCCTACTTATTTCTAAAGGGTACAATGTAAGGGATGCTGAATATATGTTTGTTTAGATATATCAGCCATTCATTTGTCAAAATTTTGCCTGGGATTGGGGATGAAATCCAGCCCTCAAGGAATTTAGAGACTGTCCAAAGTAATATTCCAAGCTATCATTTAAGACCCTGTAGCACCTTTGTGAGCTCATATCTCCCCCCAAATGGGTGGTATGGGTGCCTCATTCCTGTGCATTTACCTATTTTTATTTTTTGTAGAGATGAGGGTCTCACTATGTTGCCTGGTCTGGTCTCAAACTCCTGGCTTCAAGCCACCCTTCTACCTCAGCTTCCCAAAGTGCTGGGATTACAGATATGAGCCACTGCACCAGCCTCTCCAATCATCTTAAACTCTTCTGTCTTCCCACTGTTTGATATTCTATTTGCTCCACTTGGTGTGTCTCTTTACTTCCCTCATGGTGGTCACGCTGATTTTTTTTTTTTTACAATTTTAACAATAGATAAATTTTTAGTTTCTTGGAGTCATTTCGGTGACTGACCTTAAATAGCAACCCCTCAAACCAACATTCTTGAGATTTTGTTTCCATTCAAACATCACCACCATGAATGATATCTAACTCTTCCTGAATTTTTGCTTCATTCCCTTTCGGTCCGAAGTCTCTGGAGTGAGCTTTTGATGGGGGGTTGCTTGCTCTTAGCTTACCTGCCAAGGCACAGAGAGAGGGGCTGTCAGATTTAACTTCTGGTTGGCTTCTTTTCAAATAGAGTTTGGATGATGAAAGGCAGCAACTGTTTTCAACAGTGCACATACAAATGTCTTCATGTGAATGCTTTACATGTATGTGTTTGGGGACTACGTGTATGAATATAGAATATTACAAATACATTTATTGCTATTTAAACTCTCTCAAATTCCTGTTTCTTAAGGATTAAAAGAAGAGTTGAGTTTGTACATTTCATACCGTGTTCTACAGATGCCAAGATTTTTCATGGAAGTGGCAAGAAAATGAGTCAACCTCTGCCCACCTCCATGGGAATTGCTTGAGGACAGTTAGTTAGGTCTCTGGCTCCCCCATCACCACCAACTCAGTGTGTCCAGGTATGCTTTCATTTGTTTCCTCAGCTTTTATTCAAAGAAAGTGCTCTGCAACTCGAAATCTTTGAATGTCACGGCAATAGATCCTTGATTCTCAATGAACTGCAGTATCAATTCACCTGGGAACTTGTTAGAACTATAGAGATTTGTCCCACCCTAGACGTTCCAAATCAGAATCTTCATTTTATCAAGATCACTAGACGACTGATTGAAAATTAAAGTACTCAATTGTACTCAATGATCCCTAAAGTCACTTTCAGATAGTGTTGTGATTTTATACACATACATACAATATATATTTTCCATCTCCTTATTTTGCATTTTCCCCCCTACGCACTTGGTTCAGAGAAAAATAAATCCATCAGAGATATACATAAAAAGATTTTTGGTTGAATGTGGATATGAATATTTGAATTGAATTAGGTTCCAACTTTATTTCATTTCTGGTGATGGTAACTATGGCAGATGAATGTTATCTGGCCTTGTTTCATTGTAGATTTAAAGGGTAACTTTCAAGTGCTCCTATGAGAAAAGCATATAACTCCAAATACCTCACAATTAATGAAAAAGAAAAAGAGTCTTCCAAAGATAGTCCAAAGAAGATTGGGAGAGTAAAACAGAATCGTGTTATAAATATTGATAATGATAAAATCAAGAGAAGACGATAAGCTCTTATATTTGTAGGATGTTTTAGGGTTCACCAAGCATTTGTATATTCAACAACTTGTTGAAGTCATTATAGCATTCCACGGAGGGAGGCACAGTAGGTATTTTCCACATATTTAAATAAGGCCTGAACCTGGAATCTATCAGAACTGGCATATTGATCTGTCCTGAAGGTAGTCTCTGACTTTATTCTAATTTCATGTTAACACAATGTTATCCAAGCACAAACAGGCCACAGAGAAGGATGTTTTTAGTATGCTCACAGTATCTGAGGTTAACATTTTTCTAGTGGCAGAAATGTCTCCTTTTGGTTTCCATTTTACTTATGCTTCTCTATGATGCTTTTCTAACCTTTTAATTTTTTCATTCCACATTTTCTCACCAGGTTCTTCCTCCCTCTCTTTAACCTCATCAGGATCTGAGAGGCCAGGTTCTGCTAATTCGCCATAGCTGGCTCAGGGTTCCAGCATCTTCCACATCATCCCCTGGCCCTCGAGCAGCCTCTTCACTTCCTGTGTTCACCTGCCTCCATGTCCTCCTTGCTGGGAATCTGTGCGCTCAGCTCTCTGCTCCTTCTCCTCCTCCTCTCCACCTGGCCCCACCACTGCTCCGCCAGCCGCCCTCCTGCGCGGGATGTCGTTATGGCAACCGACAGTCAGTGGGCCCGGGAGACACCAGGCTGAGCCAAAACTGGCAGGGAGAGACATGGCGCAGCATCTGCGGGGGCCCATAAGGCCAAAGTGTTGGTCTGGCCCCCTCCTGCAGGGAAAGAGAGGGAGGCAGTGAGAGCACGCCGGTGGTGGTGGATTACCAGGAACGATTCCAGACCTGATGGGTTAGCTGCAAGACGGTCTCCAGCCAGGCCCTGGGCGAGTTCCATGTGACTTTCTGTTTTGCATGCCCCAATCCGGTCTTTTGAATCAAAATCTCGGTCCCCAGCCCTAATCTCACAACCATTAGAAGAGAGAGAAATGGAAATGATTCTAGGTTCTGTGTAGAAAAGTGCAGGAAGAAAATAGCATTTGTCAGCGGTCCCCAACCTTTTTGGCACCAGGGACCAAATTGTTTTCATGGAAGACAATTTTTCCAGGACCCAGGGAGGGGGAGTGGGATGGTTTCAGGATGATTCAAGTGCATTACTTTGATTGTACACTTTATTTCTATTATTCTTACGTTGTAATATATAGTGAAATAATTATACAACTCACAGCAGGTTGGGAACCCCTGGTAATAGCTCTATTTAGTACAACATGTTACTATTACTATTAGCTTTATCCAGATTGTTAGCTCTGGTTATTGTGGAGAGGGGTAACTGTTAGTTTTATATTTTAAAATGCACATGCTAGGATTTAATAGGAGCGTTGTTCTTTGCAGCAAACAAAAACAACCATTAAAAGTGGTTGCCTCATATTTCTAAAATATCTCTAAGTCCCAAACATGATGAAGGCATTAAAGAGAACATGTCTTTGGCAATCATTCAGGGTCACTTAGAAAAGTGGAATTAAAAATAGGAATGTGAAAACTCTGCTTCTAAGCTGCAGTTTCATTGTACAGGCAATGCATGTCTATGTAATAGTAACTGAGAATATTAAAATGCTAAAGCTAGAACGGAGGCATGTTAGTTAGTCTCTCAGTCTACAAACGGGAAGGGTGAGGCCCAGAACATGGAAGGGCCTAGCTCTGGGCCCCATAGCTTCTGCACTGCAGGGCCAGGCCAATGTGTCAGTCATAACATTTTATCATCATTTCATTCATCTTGAATTCAGCTAAGAAAGAGAAAACAAACTGAGAGAAGAATCTTTGGGTTCTCAATGTTGGGGGAAGTTTTGTGCATGTACTAAAGGCTTGTGTGCCAGTCTCATGGGCCCATCACCCTGCATGGCCCTGCAGTAGGTCATCAGTACACAGTCATAATGGCACAAATGCTGTCCCACTGGGCTTGAATTCTTAGACTCAGTTTATACACTGGCCAAGGAAGATTTAATTATGTTTATCAAACAAAGCAGAATCAAAAGTTATAAAATTTAACAACAAAAATAATAAAATGAAGGCAAATAAAGAAGAAGGGAATGCAATGTAGGAGGTCATTGTAAATAGGCTGAATTCTTCCTTTTAATTATAGAAAATCAACAAACACTGTGTTGAGTAACATCAAATCACTCAAGTCTAAGTTTATTATTTAAAAGCTATAATATTAGCCATCAGAAAAAAACACAGAAACATTTTAAAACTGGTTGTCTATTGGAGGATGAGCAAGAGGGTTTAACTTGTTTTAGACCATTTCATATGGTTTGAATTTTTAAGCATGTGTGTGTACTCCTTTAAGACTAAAACACACACTCTCATCGGTAGGGATTTGGTTGAATAAATTATTTTATGGTACAGCCATAAAATGGAATATTTGACCTCCATTGGGAAGAATAAAGCTAATTATTGTGACACAGAAATATGTCTGTGATGGAAGTATGATAGAAGATATGAAGAAATTAAGTTACGGAATCACAAATAGAGCATCATATCTTTATAAAAATATACAGCCCTATCTGTGTGTGTGTGTGTGTGCATGCACACTTAGATGTATTTCTATATTATAAAAACAGGTGTGGAAAGACACGCACCAAACTTTTAGATTTGAAGAGAAAGGAACTGAGGGATAAGAATTAAAAAAAAAAAAAACAACTGCTGTATTATTTGTTTAAATAATACACATCTGTTAGATTTTATAATTCAGTATTTTATTTTAAAATATTAAAACAAAAATTATATAACTAAAAGAGAATAAGAAATAATTACAGCTTCTCTTGATGAAATGTTTCATAAATATTATTTTTATTTAAATATAGCAAAAACTCCTTTAAGTATAATATTATAAAGAGATAACATGCTTCCTAAATTATTTATTTAATGTGTTACTGAATTTTTTGGGGGGAGTGATAAAGTAGAAAAATAAGTGAATAAGGAAAACCATGCAATGATAATTCCATTTGAAAATAAACAGTAAGCCAGTTTCTTTTTTGGAAACTAATGGATTTAGAAATGGGATTATTTTGAACTTTTGGTTTAAATTCCTCTAACCTAAACACTAAATGAGATAATTATAAGATTTTCTTTTCTCCTTCCCCAGTAATCCATTTTACTATTTTACAAAGTTTAGTGAATGAAACTGAAGTCATAATCAAAGCTGTTGTGATCACCATTGTCTTCCATATTTACTAGTAGTTGGGCCAAATCCCAACTGGCTGTGCACCCTCTTTCTTTTCCCAAACCAGCTTTGAATGTCAAGCTCTTTGTTTAATTAGCTCAGTGGAGGCACAAAGAAAAATAAACAGTGAGCTGAAATTTCAGCTCTAAATTATGGAGGGTTTCATTTTTTTTTTTTTTCCTGATTTTGGTTCAAAGTATGACAGTAAAAGCAACCTCAAGCTCCCTGAAGATATTTAGCTGAAGACTAGCAAAGGAATAGACCATTTTGTACAAAAATTACTCTGCTGTACCCCTAACATTTTACAATATTCCCTCCATATATTTCTTAAATTTGAAAAAAATTAAGTTATACTAATTTTTCTAATTTACAATATATGATTTAGATGACAATCCCTTCAAATGATATGAGACCTCAGGCATGTAGGATGTGCTCATTAGCAATTGTTTGCCTTGTTAGTTTTATTGTTTGCTTCTATTTGTATTTAAATATATTTCTGTTTATCTTTTGGATAGTGAAATGTCCTTGGAATTAAAAAGTAGAAAAACATTTTCTGTTTTCTGCATATGAAAGCAGAAAATAACAAAATATGATTTGCTATACTTTCCCATGTCTAAATGTATTAATTCCTGTTTTAAAAAGAAAGTAAAGCAACAATTTATAGTCAAATTGTGCAAAATGAATTGTCGAACAAATTCTCATAGATGAGGAAAAAGTAATTTGTTGTGCTACCAATATTTTCTTAAAACATCCCTTTCCAGAAGAAATTACTCAGAATGGGATAAATATTTTAATTTCCTTCACTTTGGGGGTTATGGAAAGATAAAGAAGAGGACTCAGTATTTATTTTCTCCTTTTCTGCCTTGTATAGACATAGTGAAGTTGTGGTGCTTGCCTGACATCTCCTAATATATGTAATTGTTTACATTTTATCTTTGTCCTCTAAATGTCAAGTCTTAGTCTTTCCTAGTATATAGATCAGCCAATTCTGTGGTTATATAGCTAGGGGCCTTTTATAGTTTCACGCAAATTATCACGAAACCACAGGTTTCCGCAAATGTCTGGGATAACGTCTAACTTTGATGGTTTGGAGACTCCACCAGAAGATGTTAGCACTTCCTTCAATAATGGCAACAACATTTCCTAATCCCAGTTATTTCCTCACCTTGTCCCCTCACCTACCCAAGTACACACCATCACAGCTGTCCCAATGAGATGCTCATACAAACCTCCTTAACAATGAATTCCCCAGAATGGAAGCAGAAAACACACTCTGTTTCATTTCTGAAAGAAGTAGAAGTAAGATGATACAATTCTTCATCTGCATCTGTGCATCAGAATGTCTTTACAAAAGCTGTTTAAAAAAAAATAAAAAGTGGAAGAGGAAGGCAACGTAGGTCTTAAATTTTCATTTTAAGCATATATTCACACAACTTCTTCCTTCTATCCCAGAGTCGACCTGTCTCCTTGTTTCATAAGGGGACTTGGGCTAGACCAATTTTTTCCCCCTTTCTCACAGGATTTCCTCTCATTTGAGTTGATTTCCCTCTAGTATAAGAATATTTTTGAGAAAGTATTAATATTTGCCACTCGTGAATTAGGGAGTGCGTAATATGTTATGTTGTGATACGTGAAATGAAAAATCTTCAATTTCTGAAGATTTCTCTATAAGTTTTATCCAAAGTATTTGGAGGATACAAGTTTATTCTGAGTACAGTCTGTCCCTCAGTATCCGCCAAGGATTGGTTCCAGGACACCCCACCTCCACCCCTGTAGGTACCAAAATCCAGGGACGTTCAAGTCCTTGACATAAAATGGTGTAGTTAGTTAGTATTTGCTTATACTACCAACATCCCGCCATATACTTCATATCATATCTAGATTACTTTTAATACCTAATACAATGTAAATGCTATGTAAATAGGTGTTTTACTCCATTTTGTTATTTGTATTATTTTTTTATTGTTTTTCCCCCCAAATATTTTCAATCCACAATTGATTGAGTCCTTGGAAACAGAACCTGAAAATACAGAGAACCAACCATTTTATGAGTATAGTGGATTTTTTGTTCCCCCTCTGTCTTACTTAAGCACTTTTTTCTAATATAAAATTAATATGTGACCAGTGTGCACAGTCTGAAAATAGAGATGTATTTTGAAATGAAATGAAAACAGTAATTACTCCTTATCCCACCTAAAGGGGAGAATGTCTGTTAACATTTTCCCATAGTTTCATCACTTCTTATCTATATATTATTTACGTCAAGTCTTTTATCTATACATTATTTAGCTGACATCATATACATAACTATTTATAATGTGCTGTGACCCACATGACATTTCAAATTATTAAAAACTTGAATTTATTAATTTATTAAAAAAGAAAAATTATCAAACAAAAAAGCATTTCATAGAAATGTGATATTCTTAAAAAAAAATATGAAAAATACTACCTGAGGTAACTCTTATCATTTTAGTATATTTTCTTTCACTTTGTCTTGAATATATTGTCCTTTTATATAGTTGCTATGATTTTATATCCTTCCTTATATATTCTTTTTATTTTTGCTGTATATTATAGAATTTTCCCATATTGTGTGAAAATGTTACATTAAAAATGTCTTCATAAGCATTGTTAATGGCTGCATCATGGCATGGCATAATTTAGTAGATTATTTGGAACTTAATTTTTTAATAGTTCGTGGTGTTTGCTTGCAAGTAAACTTTGAGAAGATTTACTTCATTTTCCTTTTTAAAATGGGAATGTTTTAGGAAGCAAATGAGTAAAGGGTATGCCAGGTACCTCACAATGCAGGGTGAGCTCTGGGGCAGGGCCAGGCAGCCATGTGTAAAGGGAGGACAGCTGGGGCGAGTGCAGGGGGGGCATTTGAGTTCATCCAGCACGGTGGACTGCTGCAGGACTCCAATCTGTCTTGCAAGAGTTCTTGTGCCAACAGGCCACAGAGAGCTGAGTAAGAGCACTCAGAATGGCTGCATCCATTTTTAAATGCTGTTTTGTAATCTACAAGATTGCATGGTAAAGCCAGAGGAACTGACTTGGTCTATAACACCTTAACAAGCTGTCACTCGATGACAACTTTTAAATGAAAGCTACTCCAGTGTTTTCCACAAAGACATCTCAAAGGTCAGGGTTGACTTTGCTGTAAACTCAGAGGATGAATTTGGTGGATGGAAGGGTTTATCTTGGATAGCATGATTACACATACAATAGTGTATTTCTTTTTGCCATAACTTTCCCTTCAAAATGTTTTAATATCACGTATCAGATGTCCACCACTGCTTAATTGGCTATCAAACTATTCTTGGTTAGAAAAAGTTAATCATCGTAAATTTGCCAGTCACTTTGGTGTTTGGATAGTTTTGCTGTCTGAATACTTTTTCCTCTGTTTCCCTCTCCCTCTCTTCCTTCTTTCCTTCCTTCTTTTCTTTTCTTCTTTAAGTTCACAGTATAAAATTCTTCTATTTAAAGATAATGGGACTAGAATATTAAAACTGACATAGAAATGTAGATTTTTGGTTAAAAAATAACAATTTGATGCCACATGATGCATATCCTTTTCTTTAATATCTCCATTGAAATTACTAAAGAAATATACGAAAAATAAAGATCTTGTTAGACATGCAGAAAAACTAGGAAGAGTACTCACTATTCATAAAAAAATATCTGGACGAAATTTGAGAGTACAGAACCCAGGTAAGACCTAGGTGATAAAAAACCTGCCTGATTTTTATCACGTGCACAGGAAAAGTCTATGTAGGACTTAAAAGGACAGAAACACACAGACATTCTTAGCACAATCAAAAGACAGGAGCTGGAGGTAACCACAGGTGAGGGAAGGCCCAAGGGAAACTTCTCACTTCACAATTGCTGTACTCACAACTGTGGGCTAAGGCCCTCTTCCTGTGCTTTGCCTGGATGGTGTCCTAACTATGCAAGGACATTGAGACAGACAGCTCCATTTAAGGGCAATTGTTTACAACTGGAGGAAGCCAAGCAATGCCCCAGCTAGCTTTGGGCTACTGCAAGAGATGGGATTATAGAAAATTTAGGGTAATTCTTTCCTTTAAGCCAGAATTTAGGAAAGGGGCAGCCCTGCCTTTCATCTGGTGAGGAAGGTCTGTTAAGTGGAGCGGGAACTCCAAACAGTGACACTAACTAAGGCAGTCACACTGATTAGAGAAGTGGGTGGTGCCCAGCTACCTCTGGGCTCCCAGCACGAATGTGGCTTGGCAGTGGGTCCTTCTGGTTATGGTTCCCTCAATACTAATCACAAATGGAAAATGGATTGAGAATAAAATAAAGCTATTAAATGTAAATCCCCTCTGCTTTTATTTGGGACTATATATTTGTGTACAGGGACAACTTCTGGTACAACTTATTTTACCTAACAGAACTAAACAAACATGGATATCCCTGTTAAGCATGAATTGTTCTGAGAAATTGATTAGTTCCACACACAGGCACCAATCTAAGGAATTTAGAGTCAATATCTTTCCAGGAAATAAACCTACTAAAAGATTAAGAGGAAAATGGCTTTAAAAAATGTATCTATTTGGTAATAATTTTCTTAATTCAAGCTTCACTACATCAATTAAACAAAATAAAACTTGCATTTGGGTTTTTAAAATTCTCCAAATTAAAATGCCCTGGAGGCAGTGAAAAGTAGATTTGATATTTCAGGAAAACAAGTTAGTGAAATAGAATCCAGCTCTCAAAATTTTTATGTAACCTAAAGTAAAAATCCAAGATAATTTGATGGAAAAACTATAAAATATAGGAGACTATACCGAGGAGTAAAACATATTTATAGTAGAAAGTCATATGATTGATAAGGCACTTAGAAAAGGAGCAAAAATTATTCAATCATGGATAAAAATTCCCTCAGCAGAAAACTTGATTTTTAGGATATACCAGAGGAAAAAAAATTAATGAAGAAGATTAGACACAAACATATTTGGGTCAAATATTTTAAATTATGATCATGTAAAAAATCTGTAAGTGATCAACAAGGAAAAAATTGTTACTAAACAAAAAAAGGAAAAAGTCAGGTTAGGATGAGACATCTCTGTTACGATAACTGCTGTTAGATAGTAGAGAGTCATGCCTGTAGTTTTCTGTGAGAATAAATATTTTGAAGAGAGTATTCTGCCCCTGAAACTATCATTCATGTACAAAAGCAACAGAAATACGTTCTCAGTCATGAAGGGTTTACAAAGCAATGCATTTCGGCTAAGTGATTATTAATACAAGCCAAACGCTCCAAAATAAGTAATTCGTTTTCTCATATACCAGCAATAGCCAGTTTTAAGCTATAATAGAAACAAGTTATTTTTGTTAGGCAGCAAAAGTATAAAGCAAAATATCTAGGAATACATTGAATGCGAGGTGTGCACGATATAGGAGCATCATTCATTTAATACTTACCAAGTTCCCAACATTGGGAATGTAACTGGGGACACATAAGAAAATTTGGGTAAATGAACACAATGCTCCTAAATGAGAAAAATCAGCATTGAAACTATGTCAGTTCTCCCTCAAATTTATCAGTCTATGAATCTATTTATCTATTAATTAAACTCTTACACTAATGATTTTAGGGTTGAGGAAGGGATTTGGAGAGATATTATGTAGAAGAATAAATAAGCATATAATGAGAAAATTCTTTGAAAAAAATTATAAGGCTAATTTTAGAGGAGGAAGCACAGCAAAACTTTTTAAATTATAGAATTTTGATAATTTAATTATTCTAGTGGTGGTATGGGCCCAGAACAAAAGAACAATAGATATAATGAAGTTCAGAAAGAGCACCAAGGGTATGTGTGTGTGTTAGTATTATTGTAGTATTTGATTCAATACTACATCTATTTATTATAAATGACTTTAAAATGTGCTCCTGTTGTCTTACAGGTGTAAGCCGACTGATTAGATGCTGGACAGGGGGCCAAAGCAGAAGTCTCTGTTCTTTCTGTGACCCATTTAGCTTTGATCCCACGAGCACATGGAGATGCTAAACCTGTAAGGTTGATGTGAGGACCAGAAATAATGTTTATGAACTAACTAGCACATCATAGATAATAAATAAAGTCAGAAAAAATTATTATCATTGTTATTAGTTCTGATGTTACGACAGCACTCTCTTGCTGGTGGAAAGTGTTGAAAATAATTCCAAAAACCTGAAAATTATTTTTTTAATATTGAAGGTATATACACAAATCTTCCCTTCTAATAACATTAGGCTTGAATTTGGTATTGAAAGAAAGAATATTAACAAAATGAGTAACAATGACCTTTGGTTGAATCTTAATCTTTTTCTGAGGCCTGATTGAACAGGCGGTTGTCCTGGCCATTGTCCTGCTCTCCAGTCGGGGAAGAAACAATCATCTCCTTTCGAAGGTGCAACCACCTTCTGTAGTGGTTTGATTCACACCTACAGCTCAGAGAAGGACAAGACTACAGTGGGTGGGGCTGGAGATGCCTGCTAACATCGGAAGCACTGATGTCACGGTTAAGGTCACGTCTTGCTACAGAAATCTCTCAGTGGGTTCTCCCTGACAAATGATTTTATTTTCACACCCTTCAAATGATTGATGGTTATTCTGGCAGCACTCAGTTCCATTTCATACGTAAGTGGATATGTCAGATCGTTGTAATCTCTGGAATAATCCTACACACGTTAACTCCTCTTTCTATATTCCTTTTCCTTGTGACTACACCTGCCATTCACCCAGTCCTCACAACAGGAAATGCAGGAGTCAACCTTGCCTCCCACTTTCATTCTCTGCCCCCCACAAACACACACACACACACACACACACACACACACACACACACACACACACAAACATGCACACATTCAATAAATCACCAAGATCCATAGATCCAAGATCTCTCCGTGTCTGCTGCCAGTCTCCAGCCTGCACTCACTCCAGTCTGTCCTCCACACTGCAGCCAGGGTATTCTTTTGAAAATGCGAGTCTGATCATATCATTTCCCTGTTTAAAATATTAAATGGCTTTTTATATCCAACATCAAAAACATCAAGACACTCAAAATCTTGCTGGCTGGCCACTCTACTCACCCCTCACTTACCCTGTGCTCACTCTTAGGTAAGTATTTCCCGTCGCATGGAGGTGCTGGCTCTTCTTAGCCTCTGGGCCTTTTCATGTGCTGTTCCTTCCACCCGGAGCACACTATTGTGATGGCCTAGGATGGGCAGTTGGTCACAGACTCCCATACAGATGTGTTTTAGGTTACTCTAGCTGTATGTAGCACCCGGAAACACTCACACACTTGTTTTATTGCCAGCTCCCTCACCCTGAAGGGAGGCATTTCCTGGAATCAGAAGACATGGCCGGAAGAAGAGGGAGAAGAGGCACCTCTTCCCTCCCCTGCCGCTCCTTAGACAGGTGCACCTGTCATTCCTATTGGTCCGCCCTAAGTGCGCTTACCTGTCTGATTCGACCTCATCCATTAATCATTCACATTCAAAATTCAAACTAACACTTACAATACCATACCAAACACTTAATTTTTTGAGTTCTGTAAATTTCTATGCAGCGCAGCAGCCAAACATCTGATGACCACCTAAAAGGAGTCTCAGCACATGGTGAGTAAGAGTTGAGGAAGACAGGTCCAGAAGGGGTGTCTCAGGATTCCCCCTGATTCAGTGCTCTCTGCTCCTCCATTCTTGACCTGGCTACATCTTACATATTCCTGGGTGCTTAGTCTTGAAGCCCCTTTCTCCTGGAAGGTTTCCCTGATCCCTGTCCTTGATCTTATTAGTTGCCCCCCACCAAGTGTTGCTTAATAGCCTTCACTTGCCTGTGCTAATTCTGTTTCTGAACTGTGCTCTGAGCTTCCTAAAGGCAAGGAGTGTATTTGTCAAGGTCCCTACTGTATCTTCATAGCCTAGTTTGTGGTGACTGCACAACAAACACTGCTGAACAAATACATAACATAAACTGTGGCATGAAGAGAGATTGCATTAAAAGTTGATCTCCCTTTTTCCCCTTTATCCCCAGGAGACCCCATCCTCCAGAATTCAAAGAAGAAAGTTGAACCCTTCTCACATTAAGCCTATCTTAAAAGCTGCTTTTAGAAACTCCAGTGCACACTCACACACCATTATATGTTATTTCAGGCTGGTGTAATAATAAAACTGTCAATCCTATGAATAAGAACTGTTTCTTTACTTGGATTCTTGCTCATGTTCGTGTATATTTATGTATTACTAGAAAAGCAGCATTCTTAAGATTTCTTAGATTGTTTTGATAAGATATGACTCTACTTTTCCCAGCCTTTCTTATTATAAGAATCTTTAACAAGCTCCTTAAACAGTTCACACATGTTACCTTACATTTTTATGTGATGTAAAGTATAGTGAAATTCTTTTTTTTTTAAGGTTTTCTTAATATAATGTTTCAATAATGAAACTATTTCTGCTTATGTAATGGTATTTGTGCAAATAGATCAGTTTGTTTTTGCATGGAAAACACACCGTATCTTTAGTTTCTGGTGAGAAATAAATATCAATGATTAGTATTTACAAGGCAGGGTATTTTTGTTAGAACAATATGTTTAATACCTTTAATGTAAAATACTTCTGAAATTAGGAGCATTAGCTACAGGAACCTTTGGCTGTTGTTAGTATAAAAAAAAGGTTCTGATGTTTGCTAATCTAGCAATTTATTTAATGCCTAAATTCATGTGACCTTTAAAAAAAACAGTATAACATTAAGTGAGGATGTGTAGCTCTACAAAGGGCAAAAGTCTTGTGTGACCAGTCCCTATCAGCCCGGTGGCCACCTCCGCCTTATTGATCTTAGCTAGAAAAATGGGCAAAAGGTAGGAGCTTCCACAGGCCATTGCAGGCTGCTTACTAACAGTGTGATTATGGGAGAAAATGGAAAGAGTGCTTTCCAGCTCTATTGAGAAATGAAAAACAAAATTGGAAAAAAAAACCCAGACGATTAATAAGACATATAGAGCATTTCAGACAACTGTCTGCATCTTGGGCTGCCCTTCCCACCCCACCCCGTGGTCTTTTCCGTGCCCTTCTCACCCTGTCCCTGTTAACCATGAACTCCTGTCTTATAAGTGAAGCCCCGAGACATAAGTGAGCATGCAAGCAAGTTCCGCACCACCCCGTTCGCCTAGAGCATCAGACTGCCCCATGAGCACAGACTCCGGTGGACCCAGTGAGGCTCCTAGCGGGTGCAAGTTACGTGTTCTGTGTTTACGACTAAGTGGAGGCGCCGACAGCCCCAAGAGGCCATGCTTCCTGCTCAAACAAGAAAGAAGGCAGTAGCATTCCAAGGAACACAAACAAGCAAGGGTTCTTACCATATCCTTTCTTACTCCTGTTACTTCCCTGTAGTAACCAACCAATTACCCTGAAAATGATGACACAGAAGTAAAGGAGAAATAGAACAACCTGTAGGTCTTTTCTCTTTCTGTTCTTCCTTACTCATCCATAAGACAATGGTAGAGAGTATTGGCAAGACATGCACATATCAAGAAACAAAATAAAAATAATGGAATTAGTTTTGTGCAGTGTTTCCACTGCGCAGTGTTCCAGTGAGGATGAAATACGTAAGCACATATAAGGTACAGAATATGAATTGTGTAATTTTGGTGATTCCACGGAGGAGTTAAATGCACTTATATTCAATTCTAAATCTTGCATTGCGCAATGGTAAAATTCGTGCTAGTAATTAAAATTGTTTTATGTTTCTGACTTTAGAACAACATTAAATAGCAAATAAATAACAACATGACAAGTGGAGAGAGACCATGGAAGATAGGAAAAAGCTTCATATTTTTAGTAACTTTAATAGCACATTTTCCTGTTTTTTCAGCAAGGAGTCTTACACTCTCATTTTGCACTGAGCCCCGCAAATCGTGTAGCTGGCAATACTTGAAAGGAGAGAGGAAGGAGAGATCAAGAGCTCCACTGTGGTAGGCCCAGAAGTGAGCTGTAGCCCTGTGGCTTCAGTATCATTTCAGAGTTCTTTATATGTTACTTTCCTGTCTCTTTAACTTGTAGCCTTGATTTTTCAGCAGCTCCTGAGCTCCTTGTCTCTTGGCCTAGAGGGACCATACTTGCTTTGATGCTGGAGTATTCCCTCTATTTGTAGGATCAGTTGTTGACTTAGCAACTTCAAAGGGACACAGAGATCTCTGGACATTTTGTGTTCATTTATTTATTCACTAAGTATATATACATCGAAAGCCAAGCATTATCCTGTATCGACTGCTATGGTCTGAATTGTGTCCCTTCTAAATTCATATATCAAAGCCCTAACCCCACTGTGATAGTATTTGGAGATGGGGCCTTTGGGAAGTGATGAGGTTTAAATGAGGTCATGGAGGTAGGGTCCTCATGATAGAATGAGTGCTCTTATAAGAAGAGACCAGAAATTGATCTCTGTCTCTCTCTCTCTCTCTCTCTCTCTCATTTCTCTCTGCCACATGAAGATGCAGCAAGAAAGGCCAGGAAGGGGGCCCTTGCCAGAACCTGACCATGCTGGCACCCTGATCTCAGAATTCCTAGTCTCCAGAACTGTGAGAAACAAGTGGCCCAGAACAGCTCACTTCTGGGCCTACCACAGTGGAGCTCTTGATCTCTCCTTCCTCTCTCCTTTCAAGTAGTGCCAGCTACACGATTTGTGAGGGCTCAGTGCAAAATTAGAGTGCAAGACTCCTTGCTGAAAAAACAAGAAAATATGCTATTAAAGTTACTAAAAATATGAAGCCTTTTCCTATCGTGGTCTCTCTCCACTTGTCATGTTGTTATTTATTTGCTATTTAATATTGTTCTAAAGTCAGAAACATAAAAAAATTTTAATTACTAGCATGAATTTTACCATTGTGCAATGCAAGATTTAGAAGCCATTCAGTCTGTGGTATTTTTGTTATAGCAGTTCTAGCTGACTAGGACATGAACACATGTGGCTCCCGACTTTGTGTGAATCAAATAAACACAAAAGTATATATGAAATAAAACTGTAGAAAGTGCTATAAAGAAAAATGATAGGGAAAAATAAGAGGGTGACTTAATTTAGATTGGGGTGTCATGACAAGATGGTGATGATTTAGGGACTGGCCCTCCAGGCAGAAAGAGCAACGGGTGTGAAAGGAGGAAAGAGTTTGTGAATGGAGAAAATTGCTGTAAATGTAAACACCAGGAAGGACCGTGGTGTTCCTATTCTGCTTCATTTTATACCTTTCATGTAGCTGTAGTTGTGTGGGATAAGGTTTCTGGATTTCAAACAAGAGCACAAAAATCAATCAAGTGCCAATGTTCACAAGGACCTTGACACTTTGTGTGTGATTTGGGGCAAGTCACTTATTCTCTTCATACATCAGTTACTTTCTCTGTAACATGTACATAAGAACAGCCACCTTTAGCAGGAGAGGAAGTGTAATGAACCCCGGGCATAGGGTCTCACAAAGAACAGGTGCTCATGAAACAATAGCCAATATTAATACTGACAGGAGGTCTAGATGGAATATTTGAGATCTAAACTATTTTCTAAGAGCCTGGGATCAATAGCTATGTGCTTTTTAGCTTATATAAGGTATAACTTGGTTAATACCCTCTCTTATTGCTACGAAACACTACATGTTCAGTCTGGGCATATGCCAAATATTCTCTTAAAAGAAAGAAATTTGGGAATCATAGATGTCATAAATCCAATTTCAAATATTAACACCAACTAACTGAATCAGTTCCACCATTCTAAATAAAACTTGGATGCCCACCGTATTTAAAATGGCTATTCTGGGATGCAGCAAAAAATCAAATGCCAATCGGCCAGTTTGATTTTATCAGTTAAAACAGTTACACTATTGTAAGTGAAAAAATGGACTCCCCCAATACTTGCGTTTGTTACTGACCATCTGTCTAAACAGAGTCAAATTGTTATAGAGGAATCTCTGCACGAATGGAAGCCTGGTGAGCTCAATGATGTCTATCAGAAGCTACGAGAACTGCCTAACACATTTCTTAAGTGTTTTATGTGGTAAATACAAAACTAATCCCTTCAGTCCTGTTGACTGAACTTTGAATGATCCATCCATCTAGTTATTCAATAAATATTATTGATTATCTGCCACGTGTTAGGTATTATTCTAGGTACTGAGGTAGAACATTATATTATCACTCCAAAAGAAGTCCCTAACTTCTGAAAATATACTATTCTATCTTGGAAACTATAAAACCAACTTCCATTAAAAACAAGGATTATGCTTCCAGAGAGTTCTGACAGCAGAGCCAAAGGAAAAAAATCAGAGAGCACTTTGGCCCGGTTTCTTATTCAGTTTTTAAACAATGCTTAAAAGTACATAATAAGTGTAATAGAAGGGTTTTTGTTTCCCACATAACAGTGAAGATCAAGAGTGAACTCTAATGTTGTACTTTAAGATATTCCTTTATAGTGTTTTCTATAGATGCCTGCAATACTTTATCACTCTTACCAGATTGGGAAACTGTTTTCTTTTAGAGTGATTTTGCCTTTTGTTTATAAAGTTCGGTCTTTCTCAATTCCCTTGGATAAAAATATTTTTGTTTAATCATATCAAATGATCTATTCATAAATCCTTAATAGAACGTATCACATTGTAGTTTGTGGAATAAAAGCCATTTAAGAGCTATATACCCTGTGCCCCACACAAAGGAGCTCCTTAAATGTTTGGTGATTTAAGAGTTAGTACAAAAGTAATGATTTAAGGAATGAGTTCTGTCAATGTTAAGACATGTACTGTATGCTCTCAAGTACATTTCAAATACTTGAACATATATAATCAACAAGTTGTCCCTGAGCTTACTACATCTCTACTCAATGGGATATATCTGATATTTAAGTATGAAAAAAATCAGTAAAAACAATAGAGATTATATAGAAGTTTGAAAATATAATTATAAATTTATGAAAAGTTAAGTTGGAACTACTGTGGTAGGACAGTTTTGAAAAGGAACCAGCATGTTGTGTTTTATAAACAAAGCTTCAAATACCTAACAATAAAAATCTAGATCATAAGCAATGTATTGAACTGTTCAAGAAAGGTTTGCAAGTGAAAGCCTTAGCCCAAAGTCAGCCTGCAGCAGAGTTTATTTTTCACATTAAAAAAAAAAAAGTCATTTGAATCTCCTTAGGTAGGATGTGCATTCCCCTGTTTAGCCACCAACTCAACCATTTCCTATTTCCCTGAACTCTGCCAGTTATGTTGCTGTCTGGTCCCTAAAAACACTGTGTTGGGATCTAGTGCCTTATAAGTTCCTCTGTGCCTTAGGGTTAAAAGCTGTTCCATTTCACAGATAACTCACATTAGCCTGAAACCATTAAGATAAAGTTATAGCTAATAAAGTGAGGAAGGTTCTGTGGTTTAATGTAGATTAGAATTTGGAAAGAGAGGACATACCCACAAATTCCCTTCCCTATAATAAAACATAAAAAAGGAGAAGTCTAGACATTGATAGCTATAATTCTTTGAACTCTTAAAATATTAATGAAACCATAATGCTTGTCATCAACATCTCATCTATAACACTCACTATTGCTAAAATGAATTTGTCTTTCAGATCAGAATCTTGTGATAATGTCTAGCTTTGCTAACTACACCCACTATGCAAACCAGGGAGAAGGAGAGGCCAGATACACTGGGGTGGACTGACGGTGGGATTTTTTCTGGTCTGGACGCCTCCTACAAGCAATGTCTATGAAGACCAGCAGAGGCACATCTACCAAAGAGCGGGATGCGTGTTCAAACAGGAACGCCCGTGGCCACACACTGTCCAAACCACACGGTGCTAAGAGGCCTGGGGCCATCACTTATGCCAGGCTCACTTGCACTGGGAGGACTCCATTTTTACACATGTTGGCTTTCACGGCATTGAACCCAATTGACTTGAGTTGAATAGATAGGACCCATTCACTGATTAGGACCAATGAGTGGGTCTTCTATTCTTTGAGGCAGTACAAAGGGAAATGCTTTTATGTTGGGCAGGAGAAATTCAGATGGGACAATGAATACAAGGACTCTACCATATAATTGTCTTTCCTCGAGCATGATCTTGGCTATTATGCCAAAGGCGGAATAAATTGAGAAGAGCGATTCAGGAGATCCTCAGTTTGACAACATGGGAGAAAAGTTGGATTTACCAATAACAGCAGCCACTGCTTTTGTATTGAGCACCACTGGGGGGTAGGAACTCCACTTGACATTTTTTATATATTACTTTTTTCAAACTTCACACAAGTCCTATGAAATAGAGATTACTATCACCATTTTTATGGAAGAGGAAACATCAACTAAGTAGCTGAGCAGAGATTCACACCCAGGTCTCCCTGGGTCAGAGCCCACATGGCTTCAGCCTCACCAGGCTGCCCGATTATATTTACAAGTTAAAAACTGTAGCACGAGGAGTCAGGGAAGAAAACCATCCATCTGATTGTGACCCAAACGCCAGAAAGGCAAGAAAGATAAAAATAAAGAGAAAGAAGGAAGGTAGACTAGAGGGCAAAATAGGCATCTGGGAACAGCTTTTACAAAAATAGAAGTGCAATTAAATTGATGTCTTCCAAAATGGTCTGGACTCACATACCTACAGCCCTGGCCGCTCTGTTTTATCTCATTAAAAGCCTGGTTATGGATGGGCAGGCTTGCCATCTGTTTAAATAATAGTTTTCTGTTCTCCATGAACTGAGCTGCAGTGTGGAGGACAATTAAAGCATTTCCACCGCCATCTCGCTCTCGGCGGGAACTCGGATGTTGCAGGACCATGGTCCACCGCGCGCTGGCGTGCGCTCCCAGCTACAGGTCCACGCTTTCCACCTCACCTTCCCACCACAGGTAAACCTTCCTGGCTAAGATGCAGGTGTATAAGTATGAATGCCCACTCAGGAAAGAAAAGAAGACAGATTAGGAATAGCTCCAGGACCCCCCTTCTTGACAATCCCAGAGTGACGAGTCTGACTTCCTCTGAAATCTAATAGGCTATTTTCAACATTCCGTTTTAAGTTGGCAATAATGGAGTTTGTTCCAAAAGTGACATGCTTAGAACTAGAACTGCTAGAGAAGCCAAGTGGCTGCAGCCATGACAAAGGAAAGAGGTCTCAGCTATAAATTCTTTGAGGGACTCCCTGGGAGAGGGACTGAGAATGGCTACTGCACCTGAGGTGAATCTCCAGGGTGTCACTTAGGAATGGACGATGGGCCCTCATGCTACTTGTTTTAAATAAGGAAAGCGTCGCACAGTGACAATAAAAGTAATGGCTAATATTTACTGGGCAACAACTGTGAACCAAGCACTGTGCTAAGTATCTTATAAATTAATAGATGCATGCAATCATTATAACAACCCTGGGACATAAGTGTGTTGCTATGATTATTCCTATTTTATTTGCCTAGGTGAGGCAACTGAGGTTTAACATTGCATTGATCTATTTGAGTGTGGATGAGGTGGAATTGTAACACTAGCAGCTTATCTTCTGATTCTGCATCTATTGGATAACCAGTGACTTATTGTCCAAACCAGGATGATTTCAGAAGTAAAATGGGTGCTATTGAAAATTATGCCCAGGCAACAAGAATGAAGTGGGACTGCCCTGGGCAGACTGGGAAGTACAGTCATCCCCCTACACTGCTGCTCTACCCTGTCACCCCACCCGTCTGAATCAGAGGGTAGGTGTATGTCTTAGTCAGGGTCCTCCAGAGAAACAGAACCAATAGCATACGCACAGACAAGTAAGGGGGGTTATTGTGGGAGCTTGCTCATGAGAGTATAGGGCCCAAGGAAGTCCCAAGATACACTATCTGCAAACTGGAGTACCAGAAAGCTGATGGTATAGTTCATCCATGTCTGAAGGCCTTAGGGACCAGGGGAACTAATGATACGGCTCCCGAGGCCTGAGAAACTGGGACTCCGTCCTGGAGTCCAATGGCTTCCGAACCTGGAGCTCTGATGTCTTGATGTCCAAGAGCAGGAGAAGATGAGGTCCCAGAAGAGAAAAAGAGAATCCAATTCACCTTTCCTACGCCTTTTTGTTCCATTCAGGCCCTTATAGGATTAGATGATGCCCACCCACATTGGGGAGGAGAGGTTTTCTTTACTCAGTCTACTGTGACAAATGCTAGTCTCTTCCAGAAACATCCTCACAGGCACACCCAGAAATAACGTTTTATCAGCTCTCTAGAATCACCTACCTCAGTCAAGTCGATATGTAAAATTAATTATCACGGTATATCATGGCAATAGCTCAAAACAGTTTACATTTACTGTTTCCTGGTGCATTGCAATAGTCGCAATTATCTTTTAGTAAATAATTATTCTCAAAGATCTGAACTCTAACACTGCTTACTTACCTCAGCCCAGGGCCTTTCTTGAGAAATATATCTAGCTCCATTCAATTCCAGAAGCAGTCAAAAAAGTTCAGACAACACTGGGGAGAAAAAGAATAGTCCTTGACCCCATTTGCGTGTTCTCTAAGAATCAGCCCTCAAACCCCATGGGTGAGTGTGTATGTGTGTTTGTGTAATATGGTTATGTATACAATATACGCATATATGTATGGTGCATATATAATAAGCAAAACAACATGCAGCAGGTCCTCAGATAACAGCATTTCCTTCAACATCATTTTGTTACAACATTGATGAGAAAAAAATTAGTTTCATTATACGCCAAGAGCCTATTGACAGATTTAGGTGAGGACTTACTGTATATATATATATTCATACTTATATATTTTTGAAGTGTTCTTTTTACAAAGTTTACCATGTTTATTTTTGTCATTTATAGGATATTTTAAACATGTTTGTTCAGAGTTCTTCCAACAAATTGTTCAATGGTGGTGCTTGTCACATTTTTAGGGTTAAAGTTGGGTTTGGATTTAGTGCGGCCTCTTTCCTTCTGCCGTGGCTGTGTACCTAGTACATTGTACCTGAGACTCTATAATCCACAGAAGAAATCCCAGTGTCCAGAGTGAGTGTCCACTACCTCACACCATAGGAAACATTATGGTGCAGGCCAATGGACAAATAAATTGAAGGAGAAAAAAATGACACTATCATAAGCCTGAATTTTACAAATAGGTGCACCCTGACAGCACCTAGTTCCTACTGCCAAATATTAACTGGGTCCTGAAATTCCCTGGGTGTTTGCGCATTGCCTCCCAGAGAAGGAGCTATGTTTCTCAGAGGTGTGGTACAACCTGTGAGAACCAATGAGAGGAATCAGGACAAGACCTTAGGGAGGAAGAGCAATTGTCCCAGGTGAGGTCTTCGCAGGTCTCTGGGCAAGAGAAGGCTGTTGTTCTCTAACAAGGGGAAAGGCTGCTTCTGCTGGCCTGGAGGGTTCCGGCCAATCTGGAAGTCCAATGGTTTTCAGGCTCATCCAACCAAGCATCCCCATTGTAGGTGTTAGGGTTCCACTCTTCACTTCTCAAGCTTAGTTTTGACACAGGTCATCTATTAAGGAGGTATATACAGTCTCTTTTTGTTCTGCTACCCTTATAATTAAATGCTCGGCCTGATTTTCAGCAGTCTGCCTTGAAGCTGCAAATATTAGGGTCTCTTAAAATGCTACCATGGAGGCCTTCTGATTTAACAACATGTTTTGAGTTGACTATTGGCCACCTTGAACCATTTCATTTACATATATTTAAAGTTTTCAAAGCAATTAACAGAAGCCAGCCAACTCCATGATCCTTATGATTATCTCTGCTTTAGTACCATTCAAGTGGCATAGGCCAAGTCTGTGTTCTTTAACTGCATCTTTTCCCTTTCCACCACCAGAGAGTTGGGAATTATACTTCTACTGTAGAGCAGGGGTATCACTGCTAGACCTACACCAACAATTAGTCTTTTATCACTGGCTAACTGGGAAGAGATCCTAATCTAGAATTCCATTCTGAGGGTCTGCTTTGTAAGGCCACTCAAAAAACCAACTCTCTTAGCATGGGATCCCCCAGGAATCATAGATGGAACCAAAGGATTATGAACAGGTAGTTGATTTTAGGAAGTGATCCCAAAGAGCAGGAGGAAAGGGTTGGAAAGAGTGAGACAGGGAAGAGGTTCAAGACAATGCAAAGTGTTGATCACCCTAGTGGCAACTGGGGCTCCCTTCCTTCTGTCAGGACTCTCAGAGAAGCCCTGCAGAATGTGCCTCAGAATTGCCCACTTGAACCGTGGAGGAGGACAGCATCTACCTACCCCTTTCACTCCCTGGTCAACAGCATTGGCTCTCTTGCATAGCCAGGCTACTGGTGTGCGAGTGTCTGAGAAGATTCCCACAAACAACTCATCCAGTGATCAAAAAGGCCAGGGGAAAGAGTCAGAGCTTTGTGGTAGTGGAGACCAGGTACTGTCAAGTTACACCTGTTTGAAGCTGGTTGCTGTAGCAATGGTTGCAGAAGATGTGGTCTGCAAGAATGTGAAGTGGGGAATACCAGGTGTCTGACATAGATGGGACCCCACTTTAAAAAGTTATGTGAGGCACCACCTGGAGGCGGGTCATGCTAGAAGCTCTGGCATAGCAGGATAGGGGAGGAGGGGCAGGGGCAAGATATGTAACCCTAACGATATCTGTATCCCCATAATATGAGGTAATAAAAAAATAAAATTAAAAAATTAAAAAAAAAAAAGCTGTATAAGAATCTCTGGGCCAGAACAAAGGAGGGAAAAAATTTGAAGAAATTTCTACAGATATTTTATAGAGTAGGTTTTGGTTTAATATACAAGCCTATTAGCCATTACTAAAACTGTTTTGCTGTCTTTTGTTTAAATAAAACTCACATTATTCCTCAATAAATGCCTTGTGTAGAAACAACTGAACCAGAATTTAAAAGTAATGAAATATCACTAATCCTCTGCAAACTGAGTCTGTCTGTAATCAAATTAAAAGACACCTATACTTCCTTAAATCATTAAGTTGGAAAAAGATGAATGCAGTCCTAGGTTTACTTTGTTTGGAATGTGTTTGAGTCAGGGAAACAATATCAGCCTTTTTTATTATATGAAATAATACTGATTTTTCTCCCTAGTCAGGGTCCATTTTCTCCTTTCTAGGCCTGAGGGTGGCCATCTGCTCCTTCCATGCTTCTGTCTAGCATTTCACACTATCTAGCATAAATTCTCTGGATTCCAGAACCGTGAAGGTGATAACTTTGCACAATGCCAAGGGGAATTACATATTTGTAAATGCAGAATGAATTTTATACGGTGAAGTTTCTTGGGATTAATACATCATGTTATCAAACGAATTAATGCATTCAAGACAGTTAAAGCACATAATAAGAGCTCAATAAATGTTAGCTTTGTCATGATTGTCATCATCAGCTTTGTCATGATTGTGATCATCATTGTCATCATCATCATTACTTAGAAGCAGCAGAATCTAACAAAATAAGCACTAGTTTAGGGGTCAGAAGACCTAGCTTTTAGTCCTGACTCTACCATTTATTAGTCTTGTGGCTTTGGTAAAGCCACTTAACTTCTCTGAGACTCAGTGTTCTTATCTCTACAAGAGGGGTAATAAATTCCATTTCATAGCATTATTATGAGGGTGACATATGATAAATGATTTGTGGATTTCAAAGTGCTATGCCAGGGTGGACATTTCCAGTACATTGTTAGGTCCAACCAGTTCTTTTTCTACTATAAGTGTTGGCTGCATAGAGCAGCAGGAGGGGCCTCAGGGGGCTGGGTGTGCTCTGGATTCTGCAAAATCCCAGAAAACTCTGTTGTATGAAATGGTGTTTTATTCCACAACATTTCTAACCCTTGATTTTCATGTGCAATGTGTGCTTCGAATTCCATTTGTTCATTTGGATCCTATACCTCTCCAGACAAATAACCTTATCTTTATTTCCAGAATTCCTTCATTCCCATTGAAGCAATCTGAGACTTAATTTAAAATAACCCAACAAATTAAAACAATTATAACCAGTGTCTTTTCCTACATTTTAATTCTTTTTTTGTACTTTCCAAACATTCCAGAATAAGAATGTAATCATTTATAAATAAACAAAAATTCAATGAAAAGAAATTTTAAAGGCCAATATGTATTTCATTCATATATATTAATTTCTGACCAGAAATTTAGAAAGTAGTTGTTTTAAATCTCTGCAAATGGATAGACAGAGTATCAGTTTTTGAATGGCACATGTCTACGGAACACCCAACCGGAACATATTTTAGGCAGACTTTTATTTCTATAAAGAAATGACTTTTAGAGTGAAATTACAAAGGACATTTGGTTTATTTTCTCTACACAATGTGTAACTAAATCAGGCTGCTTACTACCCCATTGGTAGTCTTTTCCCCAAGTTTTGCTCGGGTTTTTAGATTGAATTGTTCTGGAGTAATTCCTTTTATAAACCGCTGAGATGAATGAGCAGTAAATATAAGTTTGTAAAGACTGACTCTTTTGGGTTTCAACTGTCAACACAGGAAATATAACAAAACGGCGAATAATAGAAGATGAAAAAGAAGGCTCTAGGCCTCACTCTGAGAAATATTGTACTTGTTATTGCCTATTGTGTGACTTTCATATAGAACAACAAAGTATCGGCCGATCAATGGAAATCGTGTTAAGCAGAGATCGAGGCTCCAAATGAGGGCAAAAGTGAAGATAAAATCCTGGAAAATCTGACAAGGCCAGTGATCCATTTGAGCCAGAGAAATTATGAATAAAATATTCAGTACATGGCTGGAGGGATTATTTCCATTCTAATCTTGTGAGGTCAGTATAGACAAAACTATAAAATGATATTCTTCTTCATCTATTCGTTGCTGGTTGTATGTTCAATTTATTTACTCTTTTGCCTCTGCTACCAGACTTTTAAAACGAGAACAGCACAAGCCACTAGGTTCAAATGACTATAAGGAAATAATTTTGAAAAATGTGCATGATAATGTGCTTTTAGGAGTTTTCATAAAATTAATTTAAAGGGTATTCTTAGCAATTTGACGATCATAGACTCTAGGGACATACCTTGGGCAAGTAAATTATTATTTTAAATCTTAATTTCCCTCTCTATAAAATAAGTATACTAAAATTATATATCTTGTAGCATTTTAGTGAATATGATATAAATAAAGTAATGGCAAGTGATTAAAATACTTAGTTGTTATTATTATTCACTCGGTCAATAACCTGTTCATTGACAATTCCCAGGTACTGTCATAGAGGCTGGGGATAAAAAGCCAAATAAAGGGTAATTCCTGTCTTTAAAATGTTTGCTGCCTAATAGACCAAAACATGGAGTTATTCTGTGGGCATATTTGCTGTAATTCCAAGCTGTTGTTGTACAACAGCCATGAATGTGGTTACGTGTATGTGTTCACAAATTTATTTGTGCACTTTTGGGATACTATATGTTGAAGTGTAGAAACTGGAACCCTTTAAGAGAAATTAGTTCCTTCCAATTCTCTTGTCGCTTGCTACTTGAGAGTTAGAATTTCCCTGTAGAGCAGCTCTTTCCCGTTTCAGAGTTTCTTCTCTGCAGGGCCAGAGATGACAAGCTCCCTCCCAGGTTTTTCTCCAACTCCTCTTGTCCCTTTTAAACAATGACCCCTTCTATCCTGTCATTCCATGTAAGATTCCACTTGAAGAACTAAACAAAACCCTGACAAAGCAAAGGATTATTTCAGAATCTTGGGATAAGGTGTTTATTAAATACCTCCTCCGGGATTGAAGTGGGCTTGACCTTAAGCAACCTGAAAATTTGCTGGAAGAAAATAAGTACATTCCACTAAAGATCTGTGAGATGGCAATTACTGTGAATACTAATCAAGGTGCTACTATACTGATTCTAGTAGATAGTGTCAAATGACTAAGACAGATCGTATGCAAGGGTGTGTAGGTGGGTGGAGGGCGGGTGCGAAGAATTAATTGGGAAGTTAGCAAATGGCAGTTACAGGAGGAGAAAGAAAGATACTATGCTTGAGTTAATTCTGCAACCTTCAGGTGTCCCTGGAATCTTCTCCTGAGGATAATTTGAAAGGAGAACTAAATCGAAAATCTCTTCAAAGGGTCAAATACCACACGGAGTTAATGCCTATAAGAAGAATTGCTATTGTGTAGATTAAATGCAAGTAGAAAGAAATATACCTGTATCTATTTTTAGAGACTCTGTGATTTCACTTATTTCAGTAACCATTGTTCATGTATAACCTTGCAAGGAAATGAACATGGCCTCCCAGGAAGAAGTAGCGCTTAGTTGTCTCTTGTGACTTGTAATTAAAAAATCAGATACACACTCTCTCATAGTCGAATAAAATGGATAGATTATTGCATTAAAATTAAAGGGTTAAATATCTAGCTATGCAGGCAAATAAAGCCACTATAAGAATTTTTCTGTGTAAATGCAGAAGTATATAGCTCATTTCAATGCCATGTTCTATTCTTAGAGTTAAAGCTGTTACAGAGTTGGAAATTAAGGGAAGGAGGGAAGAGGTGCTCAGAAAAAGTTTCAAGGATCTCTTTAAAGAATGTCAATCAATTTAACAGCTATATGACTAAATTGTGGGGTGGAATTTATAAGGGTCAGATCACAGAAAGGAAGGCTTCTTGCTGATTTCTTCTAATATCTTCCTCTTTTTACAGAAAAGAAGATACTGAAGTGCAAAAATTAATGACTTGCTGAAAGTCACACAGCAAGAGAAAATAGCTAGAGAGGCAGCCCTCTGGCTCATGTCCACAGAATTAAATGTCATATGCCCACATCACCTTGTGCCCACATCACAATGCCAGTCACAAGCCACACTGCTAGCTAACTGGCTCCTAACATCTGGTCAGTTTTATTCCAGGGCTCTTGTTATTCCTGGATCCCAAACCACGTGGAGTGTTCCATCTGATATATGTCAAGGTACGGATCACATCATTTTTATTAGTGAATTTTATTTTCTTTATTTCAAGACACCCTTTTTCAAAGGAGAAATAATTATACTCATATCCAACTGGAGGAAATAGTATGGGGTTTCCAAAGCTTTGTAAGTAATAATTAACCAGAGTCCTCGAATCCTTTGTGGAAAGAATCAAGGCATAAATATATAACTTATTTAAACATTTAATTTACCTTAACTAATGACTATATCTGAGGATGCACTTCCGGGTGATGCCTGCACTTTCACCCACGATAGCCATACCTTGCTGTGGTCAAAGGTCCTGGGAGAATCCCAGGTACCTCCCCAAGGTGTGTACTATGTTAAAGCTATAAAGGAAGCCCAGACGAAGGGAAAGATTCCTGGGATAGCGACACCTTGACCAAGATGGAGAGCCAGTGATGGTGTCTTGGCTGCATCTCAATTCTGTCCACTCCGCTGGGTAGTGACTGCCCAGTGCCATGCTGGGAACGTCCGAGAATGGAAAAGGACTCCTGTCAGTTAGAGGTGGAGGAGTGACTGTGTGTGTGTGAAGTGTGGGCCCTCTGGAGGCAGGAAAAGACAGGGTGCTGGTGGACACACGGAAGACATGTCCTGGGAGGCGGAGCTCAGCATTCAGAATGTCACACTCCCTTCTTTCCAGAAATGGTGGAGACCAGAGAATGCAGATGAGAAGCTAGAGAGTGGATGACCTTGCCTAAAACTAAGTGAAAGGTCTGCCCTGAATAATTCCATACAAAATGTTCTTCTTTTCTTCCTTCCTCCCTTCATCCTTCCTTCCATCCCTCCTTTCCTTCTATCTATTTATTTGTCATAAGAATGTATTTCTTCACCCACTTTGTCCTCAAAGGCTATGAGGCAGCTTACAAAGAAAACAGAAATTAAGTAACTGAAAAATATTGGGCAGGAAGAGGAGAGAGAGGGGAGGTGCACATAGTAAAAGTGTAGCAGGAATAAAGATAATGATATGACTAATGTGTGCTAAATGTTTACCATGTTGCTGGCACAAAGTAAGTAACTCATTCAATCCTCACAAGAACCCCATGAGGAAAGTACTATTACTACTCCATTTTATAGATGGAGAAATTGAGGCACAGAGAAGTGTCATAGCTAATCAGTGGCAGAATTGGCCACTTACCTAGCTCAAGCCAACAATGCTCTGAATCCTGTGTCCCACCAGCCTGTACTATCTGTTTTAAAATAGGGTTGGTTTGCCATGACCATATGTGATCTGAAGTTTACACCCCTTTGGACAGGCAAGCCTCAAATTCTACTCTCATCTATTAGGGCAAAGAGAGGCAGAGCCTTGAAGATTACCACTGCAGTGGTACATAAGGGGTGAGGCTGCCTGAACATCTGGCCAGATGCAGACGTCTTGGGCTTAAGAAGGCACTGGGGGCCCAAGGCTCTCCTGCTGGGTGGCTGACCCCTTCCGTTCCTGCTCCTGCTGGGCCATGCCAGCCTACTGCCTTAGGTGGGAATGTGACTCAGAACCTCTCAGGTGCCTTTTCCTCCATCCCACTAAAGGATCTGCATGGATCAGTGCTGAGTGTGGGCTGCTTGAAAAAATTATGTATGATTCAAGTGGATGACAATATAAATGACATAATTTGTCCTTTCATCTTTGGGGTTGACTTTATGACAAAATCCAAACTATATATTAACAGCATTTATTTTAAACTATTTTAAAAATTATTTAATAAAAGGGATAGTCAGATAAGAACATTAATAAACTCTTTGGCTGCAAGTGAATTTAGAATACTGTGGGATTGTTAAAAATAAAAAGACACATCTTAGTATTTAGCAGGTTATGGTCTAAAAGAAAAAGACAGAAAAACCATGCATTTTACAACGCACAAAAAACTGAGAAACAGAAACCTTAGACATAGGTAGACACTGCACATTTGATGCTTTGGCTCTGAGGGAAAAATGGGCCAGTAAGGTTATCTGAACAACGCAGGCATGTAGCTTGAATTTAAAATTTAAAGGACAATTGTGGGTTGGGAGCTTAGAACAACCTCTCTTTTGGCCCCCAGCAGGCCTAAAACCTTAGGGCTTCCACCAAAATTCATGAATTTGTTCAACACTTCTAAGGAACCCACAGTGCGTTGCTGAGAGTGCTGGTTTTGCAGACACACTCCACTATGAGTCCTTCGAGAGTGAGCAGGATGGGAGAAGATACAGCACCAGGAAACAGCCTGCTCTCCACTTAGGGAGAGCCCCCGGGCACAGGACAGGCTAATGACAGGGCTGTAGAGTCAGCCAGAGGGGGTTTGACCTCCACATCTGCCACTCACTGGAAGAGTGACTTGGGGACAACTTGTTTAAGCCCCATGAGCTCTCATCTTTAAGAGGAACCTACTCACAGGACTATTGTGAGGATTGAATGAGCTGATTTATGTAAATGCTTTGCACAGACACTGACACAATAAATAGGACTTTCTGCCATTTTTATTTCTCATTTACATGGGGATCTTGAATAGATTGTTTCATTCTTCATGTTGTCACTTCGAATATTTGCGTGGATATTAATGACCCCTAACTGTATTACAATGGGCCATATGCCTTACAAATTGGTAGAGGATTAAGAAAATCAAAGAACATATTGCAGATGGTTGAAATTAGAAAGTAATTTTTTTTAAAAAAATTATGATATACTGAGATGGTTAAAGAAAGAGCAATTACTTACATAACAAATGTGAATGAACCAAAATAACCTTAAGACAAATACTTTCATATTATATTAAAAAATACATAATCTAATAATGTACATTTTATGAGACATTAAAAACAACCAAGGGATGTTAAAAAACTTAAGGGACAATATTAAAATCAGAACAAATAGAATTCAAGGATAAGTTAAAAGTGGATAAAACTCTACTTGCCAGAACATAAAACTCAAAACTTTGTAAAATGCCATAAAATCCATGTTAATACTGGGAAACTTTTTAATAAAGTGTTTTTTACTTGCCAAGAAGAAAAATATATATGGTTATATTTAATATGAGTGATATAATTAGTAGTTTATTCAGGGGTCAGCAACCTTTTTCTGTAAAGAGCCACACAGAAAATATTTTAGGCTTTGTAGGTCACGTACGGTCTTCTGTTGCAGATTCTTCTTGTGTATGGTTTTTAAACAATCCTTTAAAAATATAAAAACCATAAGTATCTCCAGGGCCAAATAAAAATAGGCCCTGAGCCAGCAGGCCAGAGTTTTCTGACCCCTAATTTGTATTCATACTCTATGAAAGTATTCATGTATTTCATATCACACATAAACAATGGATATCACACTTAACATAATTACATTACAGGTATTAACATAATTTCCTACAAACGCCCTTTCTTTTGCTTCAAGAGTACATGAAACATTTATAAAAATTGGCTGAACAGTAAACCTAACAGAAATCTTAAAATTTCCTAGATCTATGATTCTCAACACGTGGTCTGGGGGTTCCTGGGGGTTTCCATGATCCTTTAAAGTGTTCCTCGAAGGTCAAATCTATTTTCATAAGAATATATGGTATGACTTGGCTTTTTCACTTTTAATCTCTCATGAAGACACAGTAGAGTTTTCCAAAAGCTTCCTGACGTACTCCATCTCAGCAGATTGAATGCAGAAGCACACATGAGAATCCAGCTGTCTTCCATTGAGCCAGACAGTAAAGAGATTTGCAAAAATGTAAAACAAGGCTACTTTTTTTACACTTCTTTTTTTGTTTTGGAAAACAATAATTTTCCATCAAAATATGTTACATATGTTAAGATGTAATGGGTATGTTACTGCTATTAAAGGAGCTAATAAATATGTATTTAAACCTCTTAGTTTCTAACATGGTAAATATTGATAGCCATAACTAGCATAAACCAAATCTCCTTAAGGGTCCTTTATAATTTTTCAGGGTGTAAAGAGGTTCTGAGAACAAAATGTTTGAGAACTAGAGAATAAATGTACAGGCCACACTCTTTTACTGTATTACTTATGCTTGAGTTGGGTGTATTTTCTCTTTTGATAGTGAACTAGCCCAGCCATGAAATCTCTTTAAACATCAACATCCCTTCTCACCACCAGACTGTCTGCCATTTACCTGAGAAAGAAATACAAATGAATCAAATCTGGGGCAAAAGTATCTCTCAGTATCTTTTCTCAAGAATTTCTGACCTATCCAGTAGGGTTATTATTCTACATAGGCTGGGGCAGGGTCTTAACTTCAATTAAAGAAAAATGTGTAACTGGACTATAGGAGCAGAATTGGGAGAATAGTAAATGACTAGCAAGGGATAAACGATGGCAGTTACATTAATTCAAGTAGGGAAAGTGAAACCAAATGAAAAGCCCTAATTTCATTTTTAATTGGATTAAGTGATTTCTCAACAACTGTGCAAATGATATTGACTTTCATTTTCAAAGCTCAAGGAAGAGATATTTGTCTTAAGAACTAAAGTAGCTTTTAAAATAATGAATAAAAGGAGAAAACCAAAACCAAGTCTACATTTCTCCAAAGAGTTTAATGACTTGGGAAAATGGTAGAAAATATATAAAAATAAATGACTTTTATTTTTCAGGTGAATTTTGTATTGAAGTATAGGACACATTATTCAGAAAAGTATTCAATTTATTCAGCTTGTGAATTTTCACAAAGTGAACATAGCTGAATAAGCACCACCCAGAGCAAGAAATAGAACACTGAAACTCCCAGTCGCTATGCACTCTCCTCCCCCAAATTGTGTGGGGATATTTATCTTCTACTTGGCAAGAAAAAAAAAAAAAAGCAAATTTGTTAAAAATTTCTCAGTAATAATGACAGTCTTATGGCGTTTTAAAAACATCTAACATCATTGATTAGTTCTTCCTCTTTTAGAAATATATATTAATGTCTGATTTTGAGTTAAAAGTTTAGTTTATTATATCTCAAACAAGAAGGAGTACAATTATTCCAAGTATGCGCCTAAACTACTGACACAGTTTTGTCATCTTAACGGTAGCTTGTTTATGCCAGCAGCAAAGAAGCCTGGAGAGCAAGTGACAATGAAATTGCAAAACGCACTTTCCACAGATTGTTGAGAATTGAAAATTTTTCCTTGCAGGAAGTGGTCCAAAGCCTGGAGGAAGTGGGAGTCAGCTGGTGCAAGGTCTGTTGAATGTGGTGGGTGACAGAGAGTTTCCAAGTCCAGCCTCTATAGTTTGAGCAGCAATATTTGTGCAACATGTGGTCAAGTATTGCCTTGCTAAAGGATTGGCCTGTCTGTATTGACCAATCTTGGCTGCTTAATCATAAGTATCCTCATCATTTTATCCAACTGGGTGCAGTGGACATCTGCTGTAATCAGTTGACAAGGTTTCATGAAGCTGTAGCGGACAATACCAGCACTGGACCACCAAACAGACAACATTAGCTTTTACTGATGAATATTCGGTTTTGGACTGTGTTTCGGCACTTCATCTTTATCCAACCATTATGCCAAATGCTTGAGATTGTCAAAAAGAACCCATTTTTTCATCACACATCACAATACATTGTAGAAATGGTTCCCCTTTTGGTCTTAACAGCAAAGAAAGGCAAGCTTCAAGACGATTTCCCTTTTGATGCTCATTTAATTCATGTGGTACCCATCTATACAGCTTCTTTACCTTGCCAATTTGTTTCAAACGGTCCAATATTGTTGGAATAGTCACGTCAAACCTTGCTGCTAATTCATGTATAGGTTGAGATGTATTCGCTTCCACTACAGCTTTTCAGCTCCTCATTATCCACCTTGGTCTCAGGTCACCCATGTGGATCATTTTCAAGATTGAAATCACCAGAATGGAATTTCTCAAACCACTGATGTACTACTGTGCATGCATTAGCCACATCCTTCCCAAACACTTTGTTGATAGTTCAAGCTGTCTTCTCTGCATTGGTTCCACGAGGGAACTCATATTGGGAAATAACACGAATTTTTGGCTTATTCCATGGTTTCACAAAAATTGCTCTAAAAAAATGTTTGAAAGACAATCAAAAGCCAAACCATGCATTTGAAACAATGAGAATGTACCTTTGTGACAAAAATAAAACAAGAAGTGTCAACGTGAAATGTCAGCGATATCAACCGTCTAAGTAAAGGAAATCGGACATTTCATATTTAATAACCTAATGTATAAATGAAATCATTCATTTTTGTATTTATATTGTAAATTTTAAGACTTCATTTTTTCCTTGAAGCTTCAACATCCCCCCAGACAGGCTGCGAACAACATTTCCAGGTGCACCAGTGGGTAAAGCTGGCCCCTGGCACAAATTCCCTTTTTGCCCCTGTCAAATGCACCACTGAAATCCCCTGGTGCCTCAGCTTGTGCACTGTCACCTGGCCCCCAGTGAAGGCACCTGCCCACCGGGCCTCGCTCACTCTCGGCTCCCCGCTGCTCCCTCTGTGCTCCCACTTGTGATCTCGTAGTGGCACGTGGTGACACCCTCTCTAGGACCTGGAAGTACAATAAACTCTGTTTTCTCTGTGCCTCTTTTGTCCCCTCTTATGGCTTTGCTTGTTTCATGAAAGAATGCAAAAGAATATTCTTTTGTATCTGACCTTTCTGCTCAATATGATGTTTGTGGAATTTATCCAGGTTGTTAAGTGTAGTGGTAATTTATTGGTTTTCGTGATGTCTGGTATTTCATTGAATGAATATTCCACACTTTGTTGTCTATTCTACTTGTTCATGGACAGTAAGGGTTTTTTTGTTTTTGTTTTTTGCTTCTAGCTTTTGGCTATTACAAATAGTTCTGACAACAACACTCTTGTACTTTTTTGAGGGCAGGGTGCATGTTTAACACATTTCTGTTTGGGTATTCATCTAGGGATGGAATTGCTGGGTCATATGAATGAATATTTAACATTAGTAGATACATTCAGTTTTCCAAGTGGTTGCAACAATTTACACTATGAATCATAGTTTATGAAAATTATACTGGCTCCATCTTTCCCAACATTTCAGATTGCTAGCCTTTTTAATTTGAGCCATTTTAATGAGGGATGTAGTAGCATCTTCTCATGGCTTTATTCTCCATTTCCCTTGTGTTTCAGGTAGAGCACCTTTTCAGATATTTATTGGCAAATTAGACATCCTGTTTTGCGAAGAGGATATTCCTGTTCCCCCTTAGTGCTATTTTAACAATTCATACCATTTATTCCTTAGCATATTTTAAAAATTGAATTGTATTTTTCTTATTGATTTTTAGTTCTTCATATATATATTCTAGATATGTCTTTTATTGGATATACATATTGCAGATATCTTATGCCCATCTGTATCTTGCCTTTTCATTCTCTTAAGCATGTCTTTTGATAAATAGAGGCTTTCCCTTCAACACAGCCCAATTTATTAATCTTTTTCTTCCTGTTATTACTTTTTCTTTTTTCTTTTTCTTATTTCAGCATATTATGAGAGTACAAATGTTAAGGTTACATATATTGCCCATGCTTCCTCACCACCTCCCACCCACCCAACACCCGATAAATGTTGTTCCTATATGACCACTTAAGTGTTGAGAGCTGGAACCCATTTTATTACTTTTTACATTCTATGATATTTAAGAAATCTTTTCTTTCCTGCAATTATAAAATAACCTCCTATATTATTTTCTAGAATTTGGAGTGTCATACCTTTCACATTTAGATAAACAATGTATTTGGAATTGATTTTTTGTTTATAGTGTGAGGGAGAAGTCAAGAATCATTGTTTCCATTTGGAAATTCAATTGACCAGGTGTCATTTATTAAAAAGACCATTCTTTCACTCAGAAGTTCTATCTTTGTCATAACCCTGTGTTCCTATATGAATAATTTTCTGGATTCTCTATTCTGTTCCAATGGTCTATTTGTCTGATCTTGTTCCAGTACCATTCTTTCTTAATTACTATTTCTTTTATATTCATTTTTCATATTAGTGTAAGCCCTTTAGCTTTATTTTCCTTCTAGAATATCTGGGCTAATTTTGGTTCAATAGCTGCTGTTATATGGCATTGCCACATAAATGTTAGAATTACTTTGCCAATTTTCATTGAAATAAAAAAGATGCTGAGATTGTTATTGGTATTGCATTGAATCCATAGGTCAATTTGGAAACAGTTGGTATCTTTGAAAAAATAACTCTTCCGTAATAATTTATGAATAGTGCATTCATTCCATGTATTTAGATATTTTTTCTATCTCTCAAAAATGTTTTGTTATTTATTATAGAGAGGTTTTTCATGTTAGGTTAAATTTATTCCTAATATTCAATGTTTGGTGATGACAGGTAAGTGTTAACTTTGTATTTAAATTAGTTTCTAATTGTTTATTTATGAATAGTTTATTAAAAGTATTATTAATAATTGTATATTGTACCCAGTAAGCTTGCAGTATTCCTTACTGAATACAATAATTTATAGATGTTCTTTTTTTTTTTTTTTTTTTTTTTTTGAGACAGAGTCTTGCTTGTTGCCCAGGCTAGAGTGAGTGCCGTGGCGTCAGCCTAGCTCACAGCAACCTCAAACTCCTGGGCTCAAGCAATCCTGCTGCCTCAGCCTCCCGAGTAGCTGGGACTACAGGCATGCGCCACCATGCCTGGCTAATTTTCTATATATATTAGTTGGCCAATTAATTTCTTTCTATTTATAGTAGAGACGGGGTCTCGCTCTTGTTCAGGCTGGTTTCGAACTCCTGACCTCGTGCAATCCACCCGCCTCAGCCTCCCAGAGTGCTAGGACTATAGGCGTGAGCCACCGTGCCCGGCTATAGATGTTCTTTATTCACATCAAGTTGCCTACAAATAGTAGTCTTATTTCTTTCTTTCCAATTCTTATATTTTTCACTTCTTTGTCTTGCCTTCTTGCACTAATTAGGATAGTAGATATTAGAAAAATGTTGAATAGAAGTGGTGATGGGAGTATCTTCTATTCTTGATTCAAGGGAGAAAACTTTAAGTATTTTACCATTAAGTTTAATATTTAATGTAAGGATTTTATAGATTTTTAAAAAATCAGTTATAGAAGTTCACTTGTTCTTGGTTTGCTAAGAATTTGTTTTACCTAGATCATGAATGGATATTAAATTTGGCCCACTTACAGAGATGATTATATGGGTTTTCTTCAATATTCTGAATAGGATATGTACATCAATTGGCTTTTTATATGTTGAATGAAACGTATATTGCTGAAATAAAACTTCTGAGTAATGATGTATTTTCATTTTTATATATAGCAAGATTAACTTAACTAATATTTTCAGTAGGATTTTGCAACTATTATATATTCATGAGAGACATAGGCCTATATTTTCCTCTCTTGTAAATGTCATTTCAGGTTTTTGTATCAAGGTTATGTTGGCCTTATAAAATGAATTGGAAAGTGTTCTCTCTTTTTCTATTTTCTGTTTTTTGTAAAATTTGGATAAATTCACTGGTGATGCCATCTGGGCCTTGAATTTTCCTTGTAGGAAGGTTTTAAATTACAGATTCAATTTCTTTAATAGATACAGAATTACACAGATTTTTCTATTTCTTTTTGTGACAATCTCACAAAGTTGTATTTTTCTAGGAATTTGTCTTTTTTTGAACTTTTCAAAGTTATTGGTAAGAACAATGTAATATCCTCTTTTTATCTTTGTAATGTCTGTAGAATCTAGTATTGTCCCTCCTTTTACCCCTGATGTTGGTAATTTGTACTTTCTTTCATTTATCAATCTTGCCAAAGCTATATAAATATTATTAATTTACCAGCCTCTTAGTACTTCTTTCTATTGAATGTTTTCTAATTTATAAATCTTTGCTTTCTTCTTTCACTTTTTTCTAAATTCTCTTTTCTGGTTTATTGATACCAGTTTTGTTGATTCACTAGTATATGCTAATAAGTAAAGCTATACATATCCCTCTAAGCCTAACTTCAGCTGTATTCTAAAAGTCTAATGCCATGGTTGCATTATCATTCATTTTAAAATATTACTTAACTTCTACTTGGATTTCTTTTTTGAATCATAGATTATTTATAATTTTATTGCTTAATTTTCAAACATTTGGGAATTTTCTAGTTATCTTTTGTTATTGACCTCTCATTTAATGTCATTGTATTCAGTAAACATCTTATAGATGATTTTCCCACCATAGATAAGTTTTGTCTATTCTAGAATTTTATACCCTTTTGTGTAAGATTTATTTCAATCAATGTAATGTTTCTGAGACTCATCTGTGTTTTCCCGTGTATCAAAAGTTCTTTCCTTTGTATTGCTCAATAATATTCCATTGTATGAATGTACCGCAGTCTGTTTATTTATTCTCTTATCGATGGAAACCTGAGTTCTTTCTAGTTTTTGGCCATTATAAATAGAGCTGCTATGAACATCTTGTACAAGTGATTTTTTATAAACATATTTTCATTTTTCTTGGGCAAAATACCTAGGTGTGGAGTTGCATATGTTTGCTTTTATAAAACTCTGCCAGAATATTTTCAAAGTTGTTATACCATTTTATATTCCCACCAACAATGTTTGAGTTCCAATCGCTATACAACCACACTAACATTTGGTGTTGTCATTCCCTTTATTTTTCATCATTCTGGTGGATGTGTTGCAGTATCTCCTGGTTTTAATTTGCTTTGTTCTGATGACAAGTTGATATTGAGTACTTTTTCTTTTGTTTATTGGCCATTTATGGGCTTTTCTTTGTTAAATGTGTATTTAAATCTTTGGCTTATTTTTTGATTATCAAAATTCTTTATATATCCTAGATGCCAATCCTTTGTCTGATATACCTGTTGCAATATTCTTTCCAGTGTGTGGCTGACATATTATTTTTAATGGTGTTTTAGATTTTTTTTGATGAAGGCTAATTTATCATTTTTGGTGAATATTGTTTTCTGAGATCTAAGAAATATTTGTCTACATTTAAGTGACCAAAATATATTTTCCTCTAAAAGCATATGATTTTAGATTTTGTGTTTAGATTTTTGACCCATCATAAATTATTTTTGTATATGGTGTGAGGTAGGGATTGATGTTCAATTTTTCCATATTAATATCCATTTATTCTCATCCCATTTGTTGAAAAGATTTTCCTATCCTCATTGAATTGCTTTGGCAAAATTATTAAAAATTAAGCAAACATTCAAATGTAGTTATATTTCTGGACTCTTGATTTTGTTTCACTGATGAATTTGTCAGTCATTATGTCAGCACCACTCAGTCTTGATTACTGTAGCTTTTAACTAAATCTTAAGATTACATACCATAAATTCTCCAACTTTGCTCTTCTTTTCAAGATTGCTTTGACTATCCTGGGTCCTTTTGTCTATTGCTTATCTGTCATATTATCATTTCTTCTACTTTCTTTCACTTTATTTTGCTCTTCTTTTTCTAGTTTCTTACAGGGAAACCTTAGGTCACTAATTTTAGACTTTTCTTCCTTTTCTAATATTAATATTTAAAGCAATTAAAAGCAATAAAAAAGAAAAAGTTTCTTCTTATTAGTTCAAAATACTTCCTAATTTATCTAATTATTATTTTTCCCATGGATTATTTAGAACTGTGCTGTCTAATTTTCAACTTTTGAGATTTTCTTAGAAACTTTATTACCTTTAATTTTTAATTGTGGACAAAGTATACACTTTATATAATACCAGTCCTACATTCATTGAGACTTGTCAAGTGTATGGTCCAGCTTGCTGAATGTATCACAGGCACTTTTCTCTAAGTTATTCCGTAGCCCTAAGGCATCCAAACTGAAATTCTGGGAAAGAGCTCTGCTTTTGACTTTCCATACTGAGGAGCCTACTGAAAGCTCCCATTGTCTCTCTCTCTCTTTTAGCCTCTGCACTTGAGAATCAGCAAATCCCCAAATGGGAAAGCAGCACTTACTGTTGGGCTCACTGTCCTGTGTGAGTAAGACCCTTTTCTCTAGGGTCATACTTTCTCAAATCTTCTTGCCTTGGAAGCCCTCTAATGATTCAAATACATGTTTTAAGATCTCCAGTAAGAATGGCCTTTATCAAAAAGTCCCAAAACAATAAATGTTGGCGTGGATGCAGAGAGATAGGAACACTCATACACTGCTGGTGGGACTGCAAACTAGTACAACCTCTGTGGAAAGCAAAATGGAGACACCTTAAAGTGATACAAGTAGATTTACCATTTGATACAGCAATCCCATTACTGGGCATATACCCAAAAGAACAAAAGACACTCTATAAAAAAGATAATCTGTACTCAAATGTTTATAGCAGCACAATTCACAATTGCAAAGTTGTGAAAACAACCGAAGTACCCATCAGTACATGAGTGGATTAATAAAATGTGGTATATGTATATCATGGAGTAGTATTAAGCTATAAGAAACAATGGTGATATAGCACCTCTTGTATTATTTTCCTGGATAGAGCTGGAACCCATTCTACTAAGTGAAGTATCCCAAGAATGGAAAAACAAGCACCACAGGTACTCACCAGCAAATTAGTATTAACTGATCAACACCTAAGTGGACATAGGAATAACATTTATTGGGTCTTAGGCAGTTGGGGGGGGGTAGGGATGGGTATATACATACATAATAAATGCCATGCTCACCATCTGGGGGATGGTCACGCTTGAAGCTCTAACTTGAGGGGAAGGGGCAAGGGCAATATATGTAACCTTAACATTTGTACTCCCATAATATGCTGAAATAAAAAAGAAAGATATTTTATCCTGCTTTTCTAGTTGTTTTCTACAGGAGTACTGGTATTTGATACAACCTAATCTGTCATAAGCCAGGAGTGGAATTCTGAACTCTTCATTTTAAAGGTCAAAAATATCAGACTCCAGATACTTAAGTTTTCAGCTTTAAGTTTTAAGGTTTTTGTAAAATGTTAGGCAAGAAATAGTTTTACTTATTATTTATTTATGTACATTGTTACTAATTTGTAATAAAATATTCCAACATGTTAAGTAAATTCTTATAAACTAAAGACTTTTGTACTACATAACAAATAATTAAACTTGTTAACAAGATTTTTTTCTTAAAAAATAGGAAATTATTAATGAGTCTTTGAATGGAGTATAGCAATGACCAAAACAAATGATTACATTTTTATTATATGTATACATTTTCTCTAGTAATAAACCCATAATCTGAATTCCATCTTTACAAATGATTATTAATTTTATGAATAATTTTTTAAACATTCTCCATTGTTTTTCTGTTACATTTTAGGCTTCCACCCTTATTGCAGGTTCTCCCAGTGCAAAGGGAATCAAAACCAACAATTCTTAGTTGTTCCCACTTGATCAACTTGATGATTCTAGTAAATAGGAAGTCAAAGAACAAATGTATGCCTTCCATTATGATCTATTGACCTATTTTTGAGTAACTTAGTTTTTGAAGTAATAGACAAAAAAACATTCAAATTAACAGTTACAATAAATAATTTCCATAAATTGAGCACGTGTACTTCTTAAAATATTAATCCCTTCAAAGTGGGCTTAACAGAAAAAATAAGTCATATGAGATCAATTGGTATTCTTTCTAAGGCTATAGTTATTATTTCAATATCTTCAAAATCCCTTTTGGCTTTGTGCCTTTGACTCTGAAACTTTGTTTTTGATATAAATCTGTTTTAATTAAATGCTAAATATGAATCTACATGATGAACTATAGAAATTAGAAAGTTACACTCTTCATTTGGATTCATGCCATCTGTTTCTCATAGCATCAGATTTTTAATTCAAAGTATTATTCCTTTATATGTTTTTTGAAATTATAAATGCATTGCCAAATACCTGTGAATTGCAGATAACAATGACTTTAGGGTAACATCAGAGCAGCACTCTTATCCAACTAGATGATTTTCCCCAAAGTCCTTTAAATGAATATGAGATATAAAATAAGCTTATGAGAATAAATTTGGAATGCATATCCACTTAAATTTTCAACTATGACTTACTATGTAAAATGGTAGTGCAACTGAAGTAGTCTTTAATATTAATATAATGATCATCCTTTTATTTATCTGTTCCTAGAATAATCTCTTTCCTTTCACCTCCTTTTTTATACTTTTTTCTCTTTTGATCTCCCAATGACATGACATAATCCACAGTTTTTTCTCAGCCTGGTTGGTGCCCCAATAGGACGAGTTACTGACATTGGGTCTTAGAAAGTAAAGTTGTTCATTTAGAGACCTCTTCAGTTCTGCTTTCATTCTTCTGCAGTTTTGGTTAGAGTCAAAGGTCAATTTTACAAACATTTCTTGAATCTTTGAGTGGAATTTAGCAGGCATCTCATTCTTTCACAGGCTACAGTATAGGACTACCTCTGTAGGGCAACAACAGATCTCCATAAGATAAGTTCCAGGTACAGATATTTGGGGGTCATATGTAACTAAAGTTTTTCCTTTTGCTAACTCCTTTCATTGTACACTATAATTTCTACCTTTGTGACCAGAGGGTTTTATTAGTTAATCTAATGGGAAGAGAAGGTTTGGCAATTTTGTGAAGAATTCAATCTTTCAATAAACTCAAGTGAACCAACCTCCCAAGTCTTGAGATTTCCCCTTTTGTGAATCCAGAGAAAGGTGTGAGATCTGTTGTATTGGAAAATACATAAGGCTTTCCCAATATAGTCTGCATGGGCGTGGGGATGGAATTTTAGCCCAATCTCTGGATTTTCTGGCTAGTTCTTTTCAAATTGACACTGGAGGTTAATCTCCCAAAGAGGAAACTATACTTTCTTAGATGTCTTTTGATTTCAGATTTAACATAGGGAATGGTCGTTTTGCATGTCTCTCTCTCTCTCTCTCTCTGTATGGGGTTTGGGGGGGGGGTTGCTCCATCTTGTCTATAATCCAGTGTTCCAAGGAATTGATGCCAAGTTAGAAGGTTCCTTAAAATACTTTCTTTTGTTATGTATATCCCCAAATCTATTACATACAAAATATTTTCATTCATCTATGGACATAGTTATTCACAATAGAAGCTTAAATGAAAATATTCCTGTAATTTAAGCACCATCACCTTCATCCTTCATTTTCCATCTTCAAATTTTCCTTCTTCACAGTTTGGCTCCTTTTTTAAAAAATTTCAGAATATTATGGGGGTACAAACATTGTGGTTACACATAATGCCTTTGCCTCGCCCAGCTACAAGTGTTCTCTTCCCCCATATAGTGTACTCCACATCCATTAGTTGGGAGTTTACCCACCCCCTACAGTTTTGTTCTTGAGCAAATATGTTTTATTGAATCCATAGTTCAAGGGTCAAAATCCTTTTTAGTATGCATATGGCAAGTTACACTTTCTTTAGCTTTTTCCCCCAAAATAATTCTATTCCCCAGAGCTAACATTCATCAACTAAACCAGATTTTATAGGAATACAGTCTGTCAGTTATGTGGAAAATTTCTCTTGTGGTTACCTCACTATTAACATTTTAGAAGTGTGGACACCAATGGATTATTTGTTTCCAGGCTGATTTAATTCTATAGTGTCAGGAAACCAATGACTATGGAACCATTTGTTCTCACAATTTGCTGATTACAGGAGAGAGACAGCACCTCAGTTTCTTGCAACTTGGCAAAGCCCACTGCCTGAGTTTGACTTTTTCTGGCCATTGGCATTGACATAGGGACTGTTGGAACTTTGCATGAGATTGTTTATATGAAAAAAATCTTAATTTTTAAAAATTGTTTAGAGAGAGGAGGAAGAGGGCTAATAGAGGTCACTGGGGATGGGAGCAGTGGGAGAGTTTGATGAATAAAGTTCTCTTAATAAGTCACTCTTTTGTTGTGACATTGGTATTAGGTGAGGAGCTTGAGTGTCTTACTATAAAAAGGAAGAGACAAGGACATATTAAACAATAATGGGTCATCAATGTATCATGATGGCATGCTGCAAGTGAAATAATGTCAGGGGAGAACAAAATACGAAGGCCAGTTAAAACACAATTTCTGGAGAAAAGTGAGAGAAAAGGTCATAGGTCACGCATAGTATATAATGAATTAACTTCTCCCCTGTGATGGAAATAGTACTACTGAATGCCATCTTTGGTAGAATTTGAAAAAATTGTCATTCAACTCACTTTCTGTATTTTGTGGTTCAGATGAGGAACTCTGGTTGATGGAAGATGAAGTAAACTATTAACTATTTTTTAAGCTTTTCAAATTCAAATGTATTAACAGAGATTGAAAAATTCAAGATGATTGTTTCATTAAATACTACATAGCAAGCTTCCTATTAATTGTTTTTTATGCCTCTAAAGAAATTAAAATCAATTAAAGACATATTAGATTTGCAGACTTCTTGCTTTTTTACTTCATTATAATTCATTATGTTGGTGCCTCGCTGTCTTAAATTATTTTGAAAGAATTTGTTATGGTGTTTCAGAAAAGTCCAGACCAGTGTATTTTGAAAAGGCTGTTCATTTGAAGCTGAAGAAGGACAAGTGGGTTCCTAAGAAGTTTGGCAAAAGTTGAAACGGTTTTAGATCTGATTTTAAATGATTTTAAGTCCCTCTTTGGGGAAGACAAGATGTTTTATATTTAGTAACTTTTCCTTTTCAACTGAAGCCATAGCCATTCTCCCCAGAAAGTAAAATGTAATCTTGATTTTTTTTTTTCTTTGAAGTTTCTTTCATTTTTACCAGAACTTTAGAATACCTGGTACAATTTGACTCTCTTGGATTGAGAAGCCTGCGTTTTCTTTTCTAATCTCTCCAGAGCAGCAGGGCTGGTGGGAAAATGCTGGCACCTTCTTCATTAAACCACCAGTTGTCTCCTCTGCCCTGTTTCACGGGGAAAGGACATCTGGGAGCGTCCTTCAGAAGTGCGTGCTACTGCTAGGGCACACCTTCAAATGTGTCCATGCACTTCCATTTGCTTACAAAGATTAAAATGAATAAAATATATTAAAAAGCTATTTAATTCTCTTGATGATTCTAGTAGTGTCTTATAAACTCTGAAAATAACAGGGCCTCAAATTTATTTCTTTTGGATCTCGAGACAAATTACCAAATGCTTGGATTGGTGACGTTAGCTACCTTCCACAGCCTGTTGCTAAAATGTAGGAAACTTAGTGCAAACCATGATAGACCTCTTGGGTGGTCTTACATTGCACTGGTGAGGTGGATGGTTCTAACTCGGCTTAGTGACCCATAGCAAGCCCGTAGAAACATTAGATGTTCACTATGTTCACTGTGACCCCCAGCCCCCCGAAGAAAATGTGATAAATGCATGAAGTAGTGCCATAAACACACACACATATACAACACTTGGAATTCTTAGGAAAATAAGCAATTTCACTTAGTTGGACAGTCAGCAAGTTAGTGATTCTGTGGTTTGACCCTCATATGGTATATCAATCATGGCAAATTTCTTTCTTTCTCCATTCCAAGTAAAACCACGACTTCCCACGCAACATGTCGTTACCATCACAATAGGATCTGCTCCCTAATAGAGTTTGGATTGGGTCCTTAACTTTAAAGCCCTATTTGAAATCTCAGCTTCCTTCCTGTTGCAACTTAGCTTTAAAACAGACTTCTAGTGATCTTGGCAAATCACTCTTTTCCTTTCTTCTTCTTCTTTCTTTTTCTATTACCTTACAAGCCACTTTGGATTTTCTGTTTTCCCACAAGAGACCAGATTTTCCTAAAGTACACCGTCATTTTTCTATTTCTTCCTTTCTTAAGATGAGAAAAGGAGTGCAGGAAGAATGGAAATCACGTGTCCGTGGTTCCACAGGACAGGAATTTAAGTGTTCTACCTAACAGAAGCATAATTTGTACTTAGGCAACTTGATGACAACCTTATCCTGGGTTAAAGTACTAAATCATACAAATTAGCATCAAACCATCAGAAACGCTTTGCAATAATGTTTACTGTCAGATCGAATATATAAATTTTAATATCAGAGGTGAATAAAATGTTTTATATTTAATTTGACTTTTTAGACATCTGATTTTAAATTTGTAGTCAAATGAACGTGAACATAATAATAGCGCAGCACAGTTACTCTCAAGGGTACCAAATGCTTTCATATACATGAACAAACTTTCTCATAATGTTTGGCAGGTAGGCAGGGGGCAGCTACAATTGGTCCAATTTTAGGCAAGGAGAAATTTCACGACCACAGTGGTATATTTCCTGGCAGGGTCCCAATGGCTAAAAATACCTTCTCCCCTAACTTCTTTTTTTCACTTCACTTCACTTTATTCCTAAAATTCCATTAATCAGATATATATTCAGGTTAAAAACAAAACTTTTAAATCAAACAGCTCCACATTTCATAGCTTCAGAGGAGGCCCTTTAGAAATTCACACCTGTCAATAATCTGGTTCAATCAACTTTTTTTCCTTAATATAAAATTAAGAAATGATGCTGTCAGCATTAATTAAATTTTGCACCACAGTCATTTTCACCTTGCAATTCAGTTTTGCATCAGTGTCTTTTTTTTTTTTTTTCTGTTAAGCCTTTCTCCCTAATCCTGTGACGTTAAAATCGTTCACAACACTGTTCTCAGTGTGCAAACAGAATCACGGGGCTTGCTAGAGCACCAGAATTCTAAGTTTAGTGTAAGGTATACCGGAAAGGTGGACCCAGATCTGACATCAGACCCCATGTGCTCTCAGCTCTAGTGTCCCTGTAGACTTCGTTTTTGTCTCTAGTTGGGGGGTGTGGGCAGAGAGGGGTGATGCCTGACTGCTGTCATAGGCGAGAAGGGCACATGGGAGGGGACACAGCAGGCAGTCTGGGGGCTGTTTGAGGCCACTCCTGTGGACTACGGAGGGTGGAGCTGGAAGTTCAGATGGCTCTAATTTTTTTTTCCTATTTCAAAAAAAAAAAAAAATTGCACTTGGGGAAGCAAAAGGACTTCTCCTTATTTTCTTTTCTTCCTCCACCTCATCTTCTTCAGGACCTCTTAACTCCAGAGACCTGACTTCAGTATCATAGTCAAATAGATCAGCTGTTATTAAATGAGCTCTTTGCTAACCAGCCTGGAAATATAGCTACTTTAAAGAAAATGTTCCCATGCAAGATGAGTCTTAAATTCTAAATAATTGCCTTACATAAGAGTTTATTTATTCTTATTATTGATACAGCCTAGTTGCAAAGAATTTATTTTTTTTCAAGACAGAATGAAGCTTCTTATATATCGATTACTTCTCCTTTTTACTTACAAATATGTCGGGAAGGATTGGGGCGAAACCAAAATTTCTGAGTCACTTGTCACTAAAATATTTGCTGTTTTCCCTCTTTTTTTCATACATGCTGGCTGACCTAGGCTGCTTCCATGGCACAAGCTCCCATCTGTTCTATGCTAAACTTTCAAATGCAGGTATAAATTACTTTCAACACATTTCTGCTCCTCATTCTATGCAGTGCCCCAACCAAATATAAGTTTCTATTGGCCTAAAAATAGATCTCCTGCCATCTGGAGCCCCAAGTTTCTGCATTTTCTCTTTCACCTCGGAGCAACTCCAGCAGTCACAAAAGAACTTTACCTGATGTAATTGTATCTGCTTCCAACTGCTCCAAACACATTCTGGAGCTTTCGTTCTGAGTGAATAATTCTCCCTTGTTATCACCAGGCTTCCTGAAGGGATCAGATGCTCATTCATTTGGATATTTTCAAATCATCAAGAAAAACTCAGAGTTTGATTTTAGCTTTAGTCTTAGCATTTTATTAAATTTCCTGTACTATGCATATATAGACTAGCTCTAAAAGCTCTCAAATTAATCAAAACCCTGATCTCCCCACAATTCTTAAAAAGTGAAGAAAAGACGTCAAGTAATTCTTCAAAGTTTTACTTTCCATTGAAATAGAGGAAAGTCAAAATACACACTTAAGTCCATCCTTGAATTTGCCTGTGTTTTCCAATGGAAAACATTATAGCAAGTCCACAAACACTTCGAATAACATGGTAGTATTCAACAGAATAATGAGCAAGAAATACATTGATGCCAGATTTTAGGAAAATTTCCCAAATTTAATATATAGCAAGCACTGGAAATTTTTTTTTGTCTCAAAATATTGAGTGCAGATATATTTTATCAACATTTGGAAAGTTCTAGTTTCTGCAATGTCTTCTGATCCTTCCCTGTAATTTTAGGTAGTTCTTAGCATTACTTTCTTGATGCTTAACTTACTTTTCTTAATTCTTAACTTACTTTTCCCCCCTACTTGCTCACAATATTTCCCTGGGAAATTTTACCCTCTGTCTTGACTTCCCTTATTTCTGACATGTGTATTATGTAAACTCTCCTTCTAACTCTTCTGAAATCCAGACATAAACTTCCAAATAATTTCTTGGACTCTGTCCTAGGGTGTGCTGCAGCACCTTAAAGTTAATTCTAATGCATTTGCATTCACAGTCCCTTCCCCTTGCCATGAACCCACCTTATTCCAGAGAAGCACCTGCCCTGCAGTTACTAACTCAGTGAATGGCCACATGTATGGTCACACACACACACACACACACACACACACGTACCTGGCAAGCCACCAATGCTAGCTAAGACACAAAAACTCCTCTCTTGCTTCCATTTCCCAAAGTCTAAAAGTCAACAGGCCCTGTCAACTGTGTGTCCTTGATGGCACTCCCATCTAATCCCAATTTATTACTAGGGAGACTTCATTTCAATGTCCCCTAGCTTCTTTCAACTCCAATCCATGGTAAAATGCAGATTCAACCCTGCTTTTCCCCATGAGCTAAAACAAACTAAAACTTCCTGAGTATACATATTCAGTATCTTTATAATTTGGCTACAGTTTCTTATCTAGCCTTCTAAAACTCTCCAAAAATTATCAACTTTTTTCTAGTCCAGTGGTTGTCTGCTCAGAACAGCCACAGCCGCATCACCTGGGAACTTGTTAGAAATGCAAATTCTCAGGCCCCACCCTGGACCTACTGAGTCAGCTCTGTGATTAACAAGCCACCACGTGACTGTCTTGCACAGTAAATTTTGAGAACTACTGCTCTAGGCATATCAGTTCATTCGTCATTCTTACAAACATATCATATCCTTTTACACACTCACATTTTAGTTCTAGAAATTTCCTGAATCTGGGATGCCTTTATCCTTAACTATTTCCAAAATGCTTATTTTTCATTCAAGAATCATTTTAGAAGTAGCCACCTCTTATAACTTCTCCAATTTCCCCAGGCAAAATTGATCACTACGTTTTCTTCACTCCAAAGTTCTTTCTTTCTTTATACTTTTTCTATAGCATAATCTGACTTGTTGTTAGTTAAAAATTATTGCTCCTGCAAGCTCCAAAGTTGATTATCCTTACTAAATGCTAGTAGGAGAAAAGCTATATCTTCCTTAACAATCATAAGTGTTCAATAAAAAATAATTCAATTAAAAAGTATTATTGATACATTTTGTTTTATGATAACAGATAAGGCATTTACTAATTCAATCTCTTCTATATATAATTTTAGTTTTAAATATTCTCCTTTTCATTGGCTATTTTAATGAAAAAAAAGAAAAGCGTACATAAAGATTGTTAACAATATGTGCAAGCAACTGATTAATAAAAAAGTCAAGTAGCATCAGCTGTAATTTCTGAACCAAGATTCATGGCCTATTAAATTTAAACTGCAAACAATTAGAACAGGGTCTCAATAATTCTCAAAATAAGCACATCATAAAATAGATATGATTTGGAAAATATAAAATTTATTTCTTGCAGAGTTTCAATTCTAATCAATTTAGGTTTCATTTTCTTAAAATTGGAGAGATTCATTTTTTTCTTACAAATCCTAAAATCTATTTTACAATCATTTATTAAAGAAAAGTAACCATTAATGACTCACACATGGGGTTGTTTCTACTATGATTTGCAGGGCACAGCTTTTTATTTTCTTTATTAATAATAAACATTCTAGACAAACATGAATTGGGTAGATCATTATTGAATAATTGTGTGGTTCAATTTTACAACTACTTGGCTACACAGCCTCACAATTAAGCCCTTTGAGAGTGATGGTGTCCTCCCAAACCATCATGTTGTGAAAAGAAACCTCACCTCCTACAAAGGCAAACAGCAACGCCATATTTCCCCTCGTGTTTATAAAGCAACTGTGCTACTCACAGAACACTTTCACATGGTTTAACTCGTTTAAGTATTACAAGAGCCCTTTTAGTATCAGAAAGGATTATTTTGCCTCTTTTATACATAAGTGAGTTCCGGTTTCAGCTCAAAGGCCTAGTGGAAAAGCCACATAGCTAGTAAGTTCTTTCATTCACTTGTGTATCCGTTGCCTTCAAAATGTCTATGAGATGTTTACTATGAAGGCAAACATTTTTCTAAGTACTGAACATATGCCTGTCCCCAAGGAGCTTAGCCTCTGGTGAGGAACACAGGTTGTGAACACACGGTAGTGAGTGAGTACACTCACAGGGAGAGGCCCAGTTTCCCAAGAATGCTAACAAAAAGGGTACGTGACTTAGAGATGTGCAATTGAAGAAAGCTGCCCAGACATTGAAGTTATAGTTACATAGATGAAGGGAGGGGGATAAGGAGGAAGAGGTCCCCAGTGGAAGAAGCAGGATGTTCAGACCTTGTGTGTTCCAGTAGGTTAGTACCCTTGGAACAAGCTGTTTCCCTGTCCCTGCCTTACAAAGGAATTAACTTTGGAATTACCAATTCATTTTTTGTTTTTTGTTTTTGCTTTCTTCGGCCCTTCTCTGTCTTTAAAATCAACCCCTCTGCTCAGCTCATTGGGACACTTATGCTATTATATGGAATGAAGTGTTGCCCTATTCTAGAATTACAAATAAAGCCAATTAAGATCTTTAAATTACATGGTTGTAATTTTGTCTTTGCACAGTAGGGAGGTGGATGGATTGTGCAATGCAGAGGGTACTAGGGGAAAGAGAATTGTGTACCCTTACTCTGTCCCAAGGCAGTGAGAAGATGAATTAGGGAAGACACTTGGTTGTGAGAAGGATGTGAGAAAGGATAAGATTGTGGAACAGGGTTCATGACAAGATATTTATCTAAAAATGTCTTTATTTCACATTCTTAAAAGCTCGTTTTTTTCTGGGTACGCAATTCTAGCCTGACAGGTATTTTCCCTCAACATACTGGCCAATGGAAGATAACTATTGCACTGTTTCCAGAGCAGAGATGCTCCTCAGCCTATGATGGGATTGCACCCTGATGGGAGTTACATAAATTGAAAATAATTTTAATCAAAAGTTTAGTTTTGACTGAAAATATTTTCAACTAATGATGGGTTTATTCAGACGTAACCGAAAGTTGAAGAGCATACTGAATGCACAAAGTTACTAAACCAAACTGGAGTCCGCCTGACTGAGGCAGCAAACACTGATGCCCAGAGTTGCAGTGGGAGAAAGAGGCGTTTTATTGCATGGCACGTTGCAAGGAGAACAGGCAGCTGATGCTTAAGACTGGAATTCCTGATGGCTTGCAAGCAATGGGTTTTTAAAGGCAGGGGCATATTTCAGAAAAGCAGAAGTTGCAGGCAAAATTATAAATCAATATAAGGAGGTTATTACTTTGGTTTGTTCCCAAAAGGTGGGATATCTTGAAGTTGGGGTGGAGGTCAGAGATTTTTTTGATGAGTGATTGGTTAAGGAAACAAAGCCTTGTCTTGGAAAGGGAAGTTAAGGTGGGTGTGACTCTCTCCAGGCTCTCAGGGAACAAAGAATAATGGTCAGAGTTTAATCCTCGGTTTCCCCTTAGTTGCATTTTCCATCTGGTGGGGGTTTCTGAGAAACAACTTGACAACATATTTCCAGGTGTTATCTTTTAGTTTCCCTAGGGAACTAAAACACCTGGTGACTCTAGTGACTCCAGCTTGCTGGGAGGACTATTGATCTTACTATCTTCTCACTCATCAGTCTGCCCTTTTACCTTTCAAGGCTAGCAGGTATCTGGAATTTACCTTGAAGGAATTCAAGATTTTTCCTTTATTTCCATGCTGGGGGACCCTGACAGACTCCTAAGAGGGGTCCCTGAGCCATCTCATTATCTCTTTAGCACCATAATAAAATTGAAAAATTTTAAAACCAGTCATCACAAATTGGGGACTGTCTGTATATCTGTTAATCTAAACATCATTTGCATTGATGGTCTGTTTTATTCTCGCAGGCTACTTTTAAGATATTCCCTTGGTATTGCTGTGCTGTAGTTTTTACAACCATGTCTGTAAGTATAAATGAATTCTTTTTATTTTTTTTAACTTGAGCTTTCTTCCTGTAGACATGAATTTATCTCCTGTGAACTTAAAAAAAAAATCTCAGCTATTTTCTCTTCAAAAATTGATTCTCCTTTATTCTCTCCTTTTGGGACATCAATCAATCATTTATGAAAGCCTGGCTGGGCACAGTGGCTCATGCCTGTCATCCTAGCACTCTGGGAGGCCGAGGAGGGCATATCATTTGAGCTCAGGAGTTCGAGACCAGCCTGAGCAAGAGCAAGACCTCGTCTCTACCCAAAATAGAATTTTTAATTTTAGCAGGGCGTGGTGGTGCGTGCCTGTAGTCCCAGCTACTTGGGAGGCTGAAGCAGGAGGATTGCTTGACCCCAGGAGTTTGAGGTTGCTGTGAGCTAGGCTGATGCCACAGCACTCTAGCTGGGGCAACAGAGTGAGACTCTGGCTCAAAAAAAAAAAAATTTATATATCTATAAAAGCCTTAACATTCTCTCTTTAATGCCTGTTACTACCTCTGATCTCCTTACTTCCCTTTGCTGCATCCTGGAAGCTATTAAAATTTTTTTTGACAGTTCTCTAATTCTCTCTTCAGGTATGTATCATCTGCTGTTTAACTCACAGGTGAGCTTTTGATATCAATATTTGTTTCTGTTTTAAAATTTCATTAGGGTTCTGTTTTTCAAACCTCTTTTGGGCATGTTTTTAGAATCTCTTCCTCTTTGTTCAATTGTTGAATCCAAAGCTTCGTTTTGTTAAACATTTCATAACACTTCTATAATATAATAGTTTATAATTTTAGTATGATATGTTATCATAATTTTATATGTTTCATCTGATAATTCGGATTTTCTGAGGTTTAGACCCATTGTGGTTTCTGCTGACTTCAATCATGGCATCTTGTTTCATTGTGTGTGCCAAATACAGTTTAATCTGTGGGAATCTTGAGACCTAAGCTGTGGATTTTTTCCTGTAGATGATTTGTATTTGCTTTTACCGGGATGCAGGTAAAGCTATTGTCCTGGGACAATTTCAGTGCCCTTAGAAGGTCTTGGCTTATGGAAGACAGGTCATGTTTCCTTTTTCCACCTAGAGGTCAGCAGAAGGAAGGCTTCGTCTTGGAGCCACAGTGTGACCCAGGAAAGAGGCTTCCACGGTCCTGTTCTTCCCTGCTGTTCAGTTCTCACTGCTCCCTCGCCCTGCTCTGGTTTCAGTCTTTTGTTCTTGTTTGTGCTTCTGACTATAGGAGGTTTACTTTATTTTCTAGTGAACCCAGAAATACATTTCAACCTGGATATGCAGTCAGTCGTTTGTGCAGAGTATTTTTGAGGGGAGGCGTGTCAGAATTGCCTTGGTACATACATGTTGTCCCTGGGAGCGGATCTCCTCACAATCCTGCTGCCTCTAAGAATCATTCCCTGAAGGACTGCAATGCCCACTAACTCTGTTTTCTAGCCTATCCTTGAAGTGTGTGGGAAAGAAAATAAAAACGTGGGAAACAAGAGGATTCCTTATATTTAACTTCAAGAACCTTTACCATCCTGGCTATTTTCTGTGACACATAGTTTGAAAATATGGTCAATGTGTAGTCACGTGTGTGCATATGTGTGAGGAAGGGGTCCCAGCTGGGGGAATTTCTTTTTTATTATTTTGATTTATTTAATTTTGTTAACCTGAACATGTAACAAGAATGTGTCTAGGTAAATCATCTAGGTAAAACTATACTTACTTTTCTGGCAGCTGTGGTCTCCTATTGACTTAATGGAATTCATTACCATCTAAAATGCCAGGATTTAACTAACAGTCCTTTGCTGCTGACCATAAGCAGTGTCACTTCTTCTGTTAGCTTAAATCTATCTCAGTTTAAATCTTTAACCATGCTATATATGGTTGAGTAATCATTCTGCCACTACATATTATATTTTCATTATTTACAAATATCCCGAGAATGTTTGCCCTGTAACTAGATTTTGAACAACGTGTGACCAAATGTAGAACTCTGCAACTCCCCTCAGCCGTGAATTAATCAAGTCTCTCTCTACCCTGCTAACCCTGCTGTCAGCCAGCCCACAGGCCACCCTCTTATTGACAAGTGGATCATGGCTCCCTCAAATGTCATACTGAAAATTATGGTATGTGGCACTGAAGTTGTCAAATCTGTAATGCTTACATAAAACGAAATGAGATTAATTTTTCCTAAGATGTCATTGGGGATCTATGCTCATTCCCTGCGTTCCCTGTCTTCTTAAAGCACACAAGCCATCTATTCTGGGACAAGGACAGGCAGACACTGTCCTTGTTTCTGCACTCTAACATCTTTTTTTTTTTTTTTTTTTTTTTTTTGAGACAGAGTCTCACTTTGTTGCCCAGGCTAGAGTGAGTGCCGTGGCGTCAGCCTGGCTCACAGCAACCTCAATCTCCGGGGCTCAGCGATCCTACTGCCTCAGCCTCCCGAGTAGCTGGGACTACAGGCATGCGCCACCATGCCCGGCTAATTTTTTGTATATATATTTTTTAGTTGGTCAATTAATTTATTTCTATTTTTGGTAGAGACGGGGTCTCGCTCAGGCTGGTTTCGAACTCCTGACCTTGAGCAATCCGCCCGCCTCGGCCTCCCAAAGTGCTAGGATTACAGGCGTGAGCCACCGCGCCCGGCCCATCTTTTTCTTTTTTCATACAGAGGACTCCACAAAAAGATTCTATTTTATGCCCCAGGTAATGACATTATTTCCATAGAATCAGTACATCATATACCAATTACTCTAATCTTACAAATCTGATTCATTTTAATAGTTTTTTTTATTCACTAACCAAACATTATTGGACTTCACTTTAGTAACAGGCAATGTGAAATATCATTTGACTTCAGGCTGTGTTAGCTTCATGAATTTTAAAGTGTTCAACTAAAATCTTAATAATTAAACAAAACAAAGTGTCAGATCATCTTTAAATTAGGCAACCGATAAAAAATTCTTCATATTCATGCTCTAAATTTAAGTTTAAAAGATGGTATAACTTGATTTGCACAATCAGAAATCTTCCAGATTATTGGATGAGTGTAGAGGGAGGAAAATATCTAGAAGTTTGAGTTAGTTAAAAAAAAATCTTACTTCCTGTTTTGTAAATTAATTAATAAACATAGATTAAATTTATTATTCATTTATTATGGGAGAGGAAGCCCACCCCTCATGCCACAGTCCATGTCTCCCCAGAAGTAATGACCATGAAAAGTGATAGAAATATTTCTCAATGCAATCCTGGCCTAAATATACAAGGCCCCACCTGGGTGTCTCATGCCTGTTATATGTCCTCAGTAGACCCAGTTATTGTTATGACCCATGTTGTTCAAATATCACAGGCAGAGCAGGTATCTAAATAACTAAGGAGAGTACAAGCCAGTGATGTTACTACTGGACAGCACCAAGGTACCAAGGCACTGGGTACATGGGCAGAAATACTAAGACTCTATTTCTGTTGTCATCTTTCTACTACCCATTTCTCTCTAGGTAAAGATCAAAACTACAGAACTATGAACCAACATCTTGGAAACAATGAGCTCTAATCCTCCAGATAGAGTGTAGAATGGGAGTCTATTAAACAGTTTGCCAGTCAATCTCAAACAAACCTGCTCGTTTGTAGTCCAGGAAGGTAAAAGAGAAAGTCTCATTTTAAAGTGCTCTGTAACAAGGACCTAGAGACATCGAGACAGTAGATATACCTTTGCTGTTTTTACTGCGAATATATTACCACACGCTGTTTGGGCAGAACTGAAAGTGCTTCACTGGAGCCAAACAAAATAAGATGTTCTACACCTGGTTTCTGTCCCTATTGTGTGCAAAGCTTTTGTTGTGTAAGGTTAGCAGGCTCCAGAAAGAGCAAGCTGAAGTTCCAGTCTTCTGTCCACAAGGATATCTCTTCATCATTTTAATAGCCCTGAATTTTTCATGCATCAGTTTACCTACTTGGGTTTTGGAGATAATAAAGATAGGCATATCCTTATATGAAGGTATAACGATAAGCAGTCTCTTACCCTGTTTTCTCACTAAACTTTATAGCATCACTGTTACAGCTACTTAAAGTTCTTGGTATGTTTTTCAAAGTGCTATCTTGAGAGCACTTAGGTCAGAATCTAGCTGGGGTGTTTATCTAATGCTGGTCCTGTTTTCAGGATGACATCTGATCTCTGCAGCTAGTGGGGGTAGAGTTAGGGGCAGGGCATGGGTGAATTTGCGTTATTAACAACATCTTAGGTGATTTTTTAAAAAATTACAGTTCAGGAGCTACTGTTCTGTAGTGTCTACATTTTATTGCTCATCTTTTGATTAATTTATAAACAATGAGTATGTAGGAAGAGAAAGAAGAAAGGAGCTATCTACAGAATGAATAATTAGCCCTTAGATATTTTATAATTAACTATATAAATTTTACTGGATAGTCTTTTAAAAAGTTCAAATGCATTACAAATCATTAAAACAACAACAACAAAAAAAAAAACAACCAAAGGATATGGTTCCTGGGAAAACTCTAGCCTTATACACAAGTATGTAAGGAGATAAAATTTATAATAATTAGGGTTGTTTGATGAACAGGCTCAATGTTCTAACAATACAGTGAACTTTTGGATACTTTCAGCAAATCCTGGTTTGTACCTCTTGTTTGCCCATCACACAGTCTTTTCAATTAACTCTATTGACAGTATCGCCATCCCTGTTTATTTATTCTCCTAGTGAGTTTACCTTTCTGGGTTCCCAGGACTCTTGAGACACAGTGAGATGAGCTCAAGGTGCGCATCATTAATGTTTATTTGCTACCTAATAACTGCGTTGCCTCACATTACGCTGTGGGGTTTGGGGTACAAATATGGCCTCCCCGTAGTGACTGGAGGAAACAGCAGAGCTGGCAACAAGGCAAGCTCGTTTGCGCTTATTCTCTCTTTTTCTTCCCTCTTCACCCCAATACTTTAGAATAGTATTTAAGAATATCCAACGGACTAGTCCTGCTGCTTCTTGCCACTCAGGTGAACTCTGGTCATTCACATTTGCTCCTGCTTGAAGCAAAACTCCTCAGTCACTATTTGTTACAGACATCGCTATGGGCATTCCTGAGTCCTTGTGTTTGGAGCTGAACTTCGTTGTCTAACGCTGCCCCAGCCACAGAGTGGCTTCCTCTGGAGGCCGGGGTGGTCTTGCAGGTGCGAAGGTGAAGGAGTCTTCCTCCCAGTAGCTCTGCTGGGCCCAGGGAGCTGTGTTAGCAAGTTGGCCTGGGCCCTGGTGACGGCTCTCGGCTCTCTGGCTCTCCTGTAACCTTCGCCACAGGGACAAGCCAGCCCCCAGGAATGTGGGTTTGTGAACACTCCCAAACCACCGAGTTACTCTGCCTCAAGGCCACAAGCCTCAGGCAGAGGCCAGATTATGTCTAGGCCTCTGTACCTTTTGTAACTTTTAGAATCTTTGTTTTTCTTTCTGACAGTTTCTAATGACTTAGAATGAGAAGGGCAGGGTTAGGAATCTTGTTCTTTCCCAAACCAGAAAATCCAGGGCCTTCACTGATCCCTCATTCTCAGCAGCCTTTAAATTTTTCATATCAATAGTAAATTCTTCATATTAATCCCTCCTCCAAGTCATTAACTATCTGCCTGTTTGGCTTCCTTTTTTCTTCCCTCCCTTACAATCTCCCACCCTTCCTTTTTTCCTCCCTTTTCACTCTTCTTCCTTTCCTTTTCCCATCTTCTCCTTGCCTCCTTTCCTTTCTGCCTATCTTAAGCATTTTGGGGGCAATAACTAGAAACCATAATGGATACTGAGGTTAAAAATGAAAATAAAGGGTCCCTGTCTTCCAGACCATAAGATCAAAATGCAAAACCTGTATATTTATTAGATGAAATTTAAAATTATTTATGCAAAATAACTTTTTTCTCTCCCTCCTAGAATTCAGATAATAGAACAATTCTATAAGTAGAAATATATGTTTCTAAAAGAATATGTTTTATAGAAGTTGACTTTAAATCTTTGAAATATGTTAAGAGACCAAGAATCACTATTTTCCCTGAGTCTATTTAGAATATGAAAAATTAGATAAGAAGCAAAAGATAAATTGAATTTTACATGAAATATATAAATTTCTTTGAAACTATATAACACAATTAATAAATATTAAGTCTTTGCAACTCCAAAAAAAAAAAAAATCCCTCCTCCACCAAGAGAAAATTAAAACAAAATCCAACCCATTAATATAGCTTATTGCCTACATAGACTACATCCTATGATAAAAAATATAACAATGCAAAATTATTTTAGTAAGACCAAATAACACAATTATAAATATCCCTATAATCTGCATACTCTATCAGAACAAGAAAAAATGCATTAAGGGAATTCTCTGCGTAAGACTGTGCTAAGCATGGTCCGACATACTCTAAATGTTGTTGAACAGTTTTTAGATGAGTTGACTCTTTTCATAATTTTGAGCTTCCAAAAAAGTCATACAGAGTTTCCTCTAGATAGCAGGTAAAAGAATCTACATTTGGAAGAGCCGGAGACACATGAGGCTTAGGGCAGCTCTAGGAGTTTACCCAAGAAACCAACCAACTTATTCTAGGGAGATGTGATCTCTTACAATTTTTCCACACCAATATTCTGTCCAGAAATCTATAGTGGCCCCCTTTTTCTTACCATAATAAGACTGAATTCATCTATTTGTCTTTCATTGGACTTCACCATTTGGACTGTTCCAGATTCCAATGTAATTGCATAAGGCACTTTTAATTTAAACTCTTCACCATGCTACACAGTCTCCACCCACCCAACATTCCCATAAGACCCATTTCTATTTCCACACCTTTTCCTGGGACACTCTCCCTTCTCCTCCCAGCCAATCTGAATCTCAGCCTCCCTTGTCGGCTCTTTTAATGCTTCCTCAGTGGAGGTTTCCCAGAGACTATAAACCAGCCCCCCTCCAATAATGGGCGTAACCTTTTGAGCACAATTTAGGCCTAAATATGATCACATTTGGGACAGTTACTTAACAACCTTTCAAGTATAGTGCTGATTTTATTGGGAATATAACAGACCCTTGGGATTCAAAGGTTCAGCATTCTAAAGTTTATAGTGTCACTAGTAGCTGTCAAGCCCTCCTCGTCCTGTAGGGATTCGTACTTTGCTAAGGCTGGGCCTGACATAGCACATGGTGAGGGAGGGGACTTCAGGGGCGGGACTTTCTTCCATCCATTGAGTGGGCAGAACAGGGCAGCCTCTAGATTGCCTCCCTCCTTCCTTGGCCAGTCTCTTCTTGCCATTGCTTATGTAGTGACTCTGAAGATAGGCTTGACACTATTATTGTTCTTTTTTGGAAAAAAAATCGGTAATAACTTTAATTCTATGTTTATAGAATCACAAAGATTCCAAAGGCACCCATTCAAGTGTTCATTTATTCTCTACAGAATTTTATGGGGGAAGCTAAGTTCAACAGTAGGAAGTCTCAACTCTGAATATGATATGCAGTGGATATTTTGCTAATGGATGTGTGTATATGTGCATGTGTGTGTTTAACTATATCATTTTCTAGTAGACTGAGACTTTTAAAAAAATATTATTGTGTAATAAAATGGCAAATCAGATTTTTCCTCTAAGAAATTGTGAGGTAAATCTCTGAACTGGCAGCAAGAGAAGAAGCATATGAAAATAGGAGTAAGGAAATGCAAAGAAGAATTACAGGGAACCATAATATATAGTAGAGTTCTAGAAATTATTAGTGAATTCTTGCCATTGAAAACAGAAGGGGCTAACCTGGTCCTCAAACCACCTGGCCCCAGTCTCCTGTCATTCCTTTTCTTTCATAAATCCTGGATGCTTGGCTTTCCCCGGCCTGCATTCCACGGGAATGAGATTCCAAATGTCCTATGTCCTGTGTCCCCGCACAGCTAGACGAGAAACATCTCTTCCCGAGGCAATTTCAGTGAGTCTCTTCCTGGTAATCAAAAAAGCCCCAAACAAGAGTCTTTTCTGTAAGCATCTCTCTCAGCAGATGATTTTAGGGTGATGATAAGTATTTTTGGCTATTTTTATTTTGAAATAGTTGATAACCCAAATGTTGAGATGTTCATGAGTAATCAGCCTTTTGAAAAGCACACTGTGTTTAAAGAGGTTTACAAGGAAGACGTCTTCCTGTTAATGTGTCACTTCCTCTTTGACTCAAAGGAATCGCATGGAAGACAGCATGTCCTGAAACCAGCCGATACCCCAAGTTCATTTTCAATAGGTACAATACCCTAAGTCTTTTGGGCTGGAACCCTTTGATTTCTTATGACAAATGTGAGTTTCGTTTCAGCCCTGGGTGTGGGAAGGAATGCCTTGTTGTAGCCCCTACTCTGTGGGGATCCTAGGAGATGTTCAAATGCTAGGCTTGTGCTATTCCAATCTGGCCAAGACACTCTCTTCCTTCCTCCCTCCCTTCCTTTTTCTCTTACTTTCTTTTTTCTCTCTTTCTTTTTTTCCCTTCTTGCTGTTTCTTTTCTTCTTTCCTCCTTCCCACCCTCTTTCCTTCCATTTATTTTGTTTTTCTTCCCCTCACCCTGCCTGCTTCAAAACATATGTAGCAAGAACGTGCAGTTTTAACTTTCTGCTGAAAGGTAATTCCTTAGGATGAATTATTGTTGTATTTTCCAGTGAGATCCCTGCTCACAAGCCATGAGATTAACATGTGTTGTTTGGCCAAACTTGAACTGGCTTTTATCTCTGGCATTTCCTCGTTTCAGTGAAGGGGGTTTCGAAGCGCTTTACCAAAGCAACATCAGAAGGTACTTTTGGCCAGTTCTAACAGAGACCCTCAAGATATGAGTGAGAATTTTTTTTAAATGGCAGCTGGGTCAGGGTTCACCTTTACCTTTGGGCCTAGCTATAGTTCAATCCTTCTGGCTTATTCCTTAGGACATGTTAATAGGTTAATTTTTTTCCTTTTTTTTTTTTTTTTTTTTTTTGGAGAAAGAGTCTCGCTTTGTTGCCCAGGCTAGAGTGAGTGCCGTGGCGTCAGCCAAGCTCACAGCAACCTCAAACTCCTGGGCTCAAGCGATCCTTCTGCCTCAGCCTCCTGAGTAGCTGGGACTACAGGCATGCCCCTCCATGCCCGGCTAATTTTTTCTATATATATACATATTAGTTGGCCAATTAATTTCTTTCTATTTTTATAGTAGAAATGGGGGGTCTCACTCTTGCTCAGGCTGGTTTCGAACTCCTGACCTCTAGCAGTCTGCCCGCCTCGGCCTCCCAGAGTGCTAGGATTACAGGCATGAGCCACCGCACCTGGCCAGTTAATAGGTTATTTTAGAACTTCAGAATGACTTATGTGGAGCCCCCAATTAAATTATTATACTAGTCAAAACCTTGACCTCTATGATAATGCCCCAAGGCTGCTGCTCCCACCCACTCTCAGCAGGACAGCACGTGTTTGCCAGGAGTAAGTGCACATGGTCACCCAGTGCAGGTCACATGCTCCGCTTGGCCCACAAGAGTCTCCCTGACCTGCTCCCTGGCCACCGTCTGTCCCCCTTGCTCCGCTCATGCTGGTTTCCAGCCCTGTGATGACTCACAGCCCATTCCCAGCTCCTCCAGTGGCCTCGTCCACCTCATGTCCGAGTTTTTGCACGTGACTGTGCCACTGCATGGCATGCCCTCCTGGCCACTCAGTTCTGGTTGCCACTACTAGTCCTTTGGACCCAGCATCTGATACACCCTCTGACCCTTGACGCCAGGTGAGTGCTCCTTCTCTGAGCCATCTGCCTTCCCGACTGGCCACACCATAGCACTTCCGCACTGTATTTAATCACTTAGCTGGCTTGTCATTCTTTCCTGCAAGGTTGTCCTGCAGACAGGGTCTTTTGTGACTTTTTCATGAGTATATCCCCAGCTTCCACTCAGTCTGTAAGGAGTGTTCACGGGATAAAAGCATGAGGCATGAATGATGGTGTAAAGATGCTTCTTGTGCCTCCTGCACAGGGAGCACTTGTCCCCTGCCCATGGCGTCCCAGATCCCTGCATCCGATGTTTCACCGGCCTGTTCTAGCTGCCTCCTAAGGACAGACAGTAGGGATGCCAAGTCCCAGAAGGGATGATGCTAGGTCTTTCTGGAGGTAATTAAAATCCTTCCTCCTTTGCAGATGCCAGGCCTAGGAAAATTTGGGAAGAGAAGATGTCACCTACTTTAGGCAGCTGGTTTCTTCCATTTTCTCTGCTGGTCTCTCTTCTCAGGCCTTTCACTCATAACATGGATCTGTCCCTTAAAGCCTTATAGCTCCATTTATCCTGACACTTCCATTAACGTTGCTGGGAACATAACAGGCCATCCCCTGATGCTTTCTTCTGGCATTATCTGTCCAGTGTCCATTTCTTCACAGCCTGGCTCTTGGTTTTCGTGATAGCAATGAATAAGAATAATGGTGACAATAATAATTAACATGAATTGACTCCTCTGTATTAGGCATATTCTAAACATTTTATTTCATGATTGCTTTTATTCTCACAAGGCAAAATACAATTATTCTAAAACACAAATGGAAGTTTTGTGACATAAAACAAACTACCTAAGGTCACATAGGTAGGGCTAGCTTCTCCCTCCAGCCCTACCTCATTCCAGCTAAAACAGAACATCGCAGGAGATGGAGCCTACACTTAAAGGAAAATCTGGGTAAGAAGTTCCCAAGACTATGGCAGATTTACGAGGAAAATACATATTCGGGAAGGGGACAGGACACGGGGACACTGCTGCAAATGACCTCTAACGTTACTTGTGGGTGCCATCCTATCTTTGTCCAAAGAGAGGCAAGGCACTAGCATGGCAAGGGGAAAAGGCCTCTAGGGGCACTTTCTGGACCTGTGCCCTCTCCCTGTGATGGCACTAGAGCTGGCAAAGATGCTGTCCTCATGGATGTGAGTCCCCCTCTCTCACCCCTGTGGGTTACAAGTAAGCTGAAATCAGATTGATCCGAGTTTGGATCCTAATTCTTCCTCTCATTCTTCGTGTGATTTGGGGCAATGTAATTACCTCTCTGAGGGAAGATTGCTTTATGTACAAAACAGTGATGGTGATATTTATCCTTATTGCTATCAAGGTCAAAGAGACTTCCTGTTCATGGTGTTGTGCAAGAGAATATGCAAAAAAAATGTTCATTCTTTTCCTTTTTTCTCACGGTTTCCTCCATCTCTCTCTCCCCCTCTCTGTCTCTGTCTCTCGGAACAAGTCAGTGGGCATTTTGCAATCCGTTTTTCAGGTTAGAAGGCAGAGAGGGATGGGAGGCAGGACGGTCAGTTTAAAAGACCCATTTCTAGCACACTATTTATCCAAACAGATGCTACTAGACTAAACCAAGACTACCCCAAGGTGTGGGTCTGGCTGAAGAACAGGCAGACAAGTCGACGAAGCAGTGTAGAAAATCCTGGCTTGAGTACATATACTCACTTAAAATATAAGAAATGTGCATCAAGGCAGCAGGGGGGAATTTTCATAGTAGATGGTGCTGGGATGATCCCTTAGCTATTTGGAAAATAGTGAAACCAGAGCATTATGATCAAAATGAATTAAAGAGTTAGATATAAAAAGTAGAATTTCAAAATAATTAAAAGTAAACCTAAGTATTTATGTTATTTTAGATGCAATAAGGGCTTGTTTTGGCAAAAAATACAATTAGGAAACTATACAGAAAATAGACTGGTGGATTTAGGTTCATAATTTTTGCATAACAAAAGGCCTCAGTATCAAAAGGAAAATAATAAGTATACTTGCAACATAATAACAAAGCTTTTAATCAATAAGAAAAATTGGTCAATACAATAGAAAAATGTCCAAGGATATAACCAGATAATTGACAATGAAAAAACAAAAACTAATATATATATTTAAATGACCTCATTAGTGATCAGGTACATGTAAATTAAAATGATAAGTGAAGATTTTAAATGTAAAATAAAGTTAGGGCAAAGGTGTGAAGAAATGGGCATCTTTGCATACCGCTGGTGTAGATGTTTGTATAACCAATCTGGAGTTTGATTGGACAATATTCTTTTATTGCCTTTGGGACACCTATAACCATCTGATGCTGTCTTTGTTGCTTATTTATTTATTTTTTTGAGACAGAGTCTCGCTTTGTTGCCCAGGCTAGAGTGAGTGCTGTGGCGTCAGCCTAGCTCACAGCAACCTCAAACTCCTGGCTCAAGCAATCCTCCTGCCTCAGCCTCCCAAGTAGCTGGGACTACAGGCATGCGCCACCATGCCCGGCTAATTTTTTCTATGTATATTAGTTGGCCAATTAATTTCTTTCTATTTATAGTAGAGACGGGGTCTCGCTTTTGCTCAGGCTGGTTTCGAACTCCTGACCTCGAGCAATCCGCCCGCCTCGGCCTCCCAGAGAGCTAGGATTACACGCGTGAGCCACCGCGCCCGGCCTGTTGCTTATTTATTATCTACATCATTTTATTAAAAACTCAGCTCTCCCAGAGTAGGGGCCCAGCCTGTCTTGGTAGCCTGCTCTTTCTCTGTGTTTTATGGATTTATCTGTTTATTTTCCAGCCAAAAACATTGTTGATACAGCCAATCAAGATTTATTTGATTCATGTCTTTGGAATTTAGGTATTTAAATTTTAGGCATCTACTTAGAATTATTTATTTAGAATTTATATGTTTAGATTTATGTTTATGTACTTCGAATTTGTGTATTTTGTGTATTCATATATTTAGAATGTATTTATATGTTATTTAGGTGTGTATTGAGGAAAAAAAAACTCTCTCAAAATGTGCCCATACTGTACCCTCACTGGGAATTTAATACCTGGAAATTGGTTTATAGTGAAATGATCAGACATGTACACAAAGATTCTTAACTTAGTATAATGCATAATTGTAAAATTTGAAAAAAAAAAACCCTAAATATTTAGCAGAAAGAAACTGGATAAATAAATTCTATGATTCCATAAAACCATTAAGATAATATAGTTAAATATTTAATCTCATGAAGGAAATGATCATATTAAACAATTAAGTGATGAAGTAGTTACAGAGTTCTGTGTATGGTATGATCCTAATGCTATAAAATAATAGCAACAGCAAGAAAACTATGTTCCACAATGTATGCATGTCTATTAGCTAGGTAATAATAAGAAAAAAATCAATAAAATTTTTTTTAATTGATAGCTTTAAGGTTCATGAGAACCTTAACCATTCTTTTGTTTTTTTACATGTCCTTCGCACATGTGTTATGCTGCCTACTGTGGTCCAGCGTTAGAAAACTTCTGGCCATTTGTTCCTTCCCATTTTCCATTCCCACCCCAACATCTCCTTCCTGACCTTTCCAACTGGCCGTTGTGCGCCCTGCCATTATTAGCCGTGATGACTCTCCCAGCCAAGCTTCCAAATGGAGTCCATGTGATGAGCAGGTAACAGCAGCCAAAAAAGAGTCTCCTGGAGTTTGGCTGAACTGGCAGTAGCTAAGAGCATTCCTGCATAATTTGCTGTCTGAGTTTTTTAAGCCAGATACTTGCAATGGGCACTTCAAAATGTGTTCTATCAAATACACTTTATTCTCAAAATAGGTCATTCTCTTTGCAATTTCTCCAAGTGGTTCTGTGGTTATTAAAGGTTACTATTTTCAACATCCCATTGAAAGTCCTTTTCCAAATAAATTGGAAAGTCTCAACTTACATGCATAAAATTTTCCTATTGCTAACAAGGGAGCTAGGTGCTCACCTTTCAGTAATTTCCATCATCCCTTTCATGCACTTAATATTTATTTATTTCGACAAAGATTGCCATGAAACGCTGTCTTGGGAAGTACAGGACTGTGTATTAATTTATCTTATTTAAACATGTTAAGATGCTTAGAGTGATTGCCCTCAAAGTTGTCACAGCTCGATTGTGGGCGAGGGTGTGGAACATGCTCACTGGAATATTTGGTGTGTCTGTTGAGAATCCCAGTGGAAGGACTGTTCCAGAGATGTCCCCAAGAATTAGAGTCAGGAAAACATGTGAATGAATGTTGTGAAGAAAAATTTCTTTCTTTTTTAAATTTTTTAATTTATGTATTATTCATTTTATTTTTAACTTTTTTTATTATTTCAGCATATTATGGGGCTACAAATGTTAAGGTTACATATATTGCTCATGCCCCCCCCCAGTCAGAGCTTCAAGCGTGACCATCCCCCAAACGTTGCACATCTCACTCATTGTGTTTGTATATACCCATCTCCTCCTCCCCCCTCACACCCTCCCAACACCCAATAAATGTTATTCCTATATGTCCACTTTAGAGTTGATCTGTTAATACCAATTTGCTGGTGAGTACATGTGGTGCTTGTTTTTCCGTTCTTGAGATACTTCACTTAGTATAATGGGTTCCAGCTCTATCCAGGAAAATGTAAGAGGTGCTATATCACCATTGTTTCTTAAAGCTGAATAGTACTCCATTGTATACATGTGCCACATTTTATTAATCCACTCATGTATTGATGGGCACTTGGGTTGTTTCCACAACTATGCAATTGTGAATTATGCTGCTATAAACATTCGAGTGCAGGTGTCTTTTTCATAAAGTGACTTTTGATCTTTTGGGTAGATGCCCAGTAGTGGAATTGCTGGATTAAATGGTAGATTTATTTGTATCGCTTTAAGGTATCTCCATATTGCTTTCCATAGAGGTTGAACTAGTTTGCAGTCCCACCAGCAGTGTAGGAGTGTTCCTATCGCTCCTCATCCACGCCAACATTTATTGTTCTGGGACTTTTTCATAAAGGCCATTCTTACTGGAGATAAGTGATATCTCATTACAGTTTTGATTTGCATTTCCCTGATGATTAGAGATGTTGAGCATTTTTTTATATGTTTGTTGGCCATTATTCTGTCTTCTTTTGAAAAATTTCTGTTCATGTCCTTTGCCCACTTTTTGATAGGGTTGTTTGATTTTTCCTTGCTGATTTTCCTGAGTTCTAAATAAATTCTAGTTATCAGCCTTTTATCAGATGTGTAGCTTGCGAAAATTTTCTCCCATTCTGTGGGTTGTCTGTTTGCTCTCTTGACTGTTTCTTTGGCTGTGCAGACCTTTTTAATTTGACCATGTCGCATTTATTTATTTTTGTTGCTGCTGTGATTGCCTTTGGGGTCTTCTTCATAAATTTTTTGCCTAGGCCAATATCTAGAAGAGTATGTCCAACGTTTTCCTCTAGAATTCTAATAGTTTCATACCTAAGGTTCAAGTCTGTTACCCAGCACGAGTTGATTTTTGTGAGAGGTGAAAGGTGTGGGTCCTGTTTCAGTCTTCTATATGTGGCTATCCAGTTTTCCCAGCACCATTTATTGAATAAGGATTCTTTTCCCCAGTGTATGTTTTTGTCTGCTTTGTCGAAGATTAGTTGGCTATATGAGGATGGTTTTATATCTGGGTTCTCTGTTCTGTTCCACAACACATTTTTTATTTTTTTAAAAGGCTGGTCAAGTGAAGCAGTGGGAGTGGAGAAGGAAAGGAAAATTTCTTACAAGATCAGAGAAATAATAATTACATGGTAAAGAATATCAAAGTGAATATGAATCTCCAAACTTCCTACCACAGCCTATAGGATGCTCTGTAATCTGACTCTGTCTCTCATTACTCTTCTGCTTCCCTATATTGCCCCAGCTACTCTTGCCCAATCGTGAACCCCTCAACTCCACTGCTGAGAGCCTTTACTTTTTGCCCAGGAAGCTTTTCTTCCAGATAGCTCCCTGATGGCTTGTTCTCTGCCTGTGAGTCTCTGCTTGGAAGACACTACTTCCCTGGCCTCCTGGTTCCTCTAGCTAAACAGCCCCTGCCTTCCCACCTCTCCACAACCTCCAGTAACTACAGCCCCCCTCTGGCCCCCTGGCCTGAGGACTCTCATCACCATTGTTTGTTGGTATGCTTCCTTATTGATCATTGATGTCATCTTGATAAATTGTCAGTCCCAGTCAGAGCAGGGGCACAGATGTTTTGCTTCCTGCTTTATCTCCCAGTCCTTGCAACAGTGCCTGGAACAGTGCAGATGCTTTTATCTTGAATGAGTAAATCAATACATTCTATCTCATACTCAATGTAACTTCAGCATGAAGTGGTGATGAAATAACCACATCATATATCAACGGGTAACTTTAAGAAATGTCTATATTGTAATTTTAGGACAGTTCTTTATTATAGATTTTGTCACCTTCTGCCATTGTTGTATATTTCCTAACAATTTCTTTCTTTTATCTTCTTCCTAGTTCCCTTTTTTCTTCCAAAAAACATTTATTGAATGCTGGTCTCAAGTTAGGCTGGAAGATGCAGCAATAAACATAAGATAATCCCTACCTTCTGGTATTAATGGTGAAGACTGATTTTAAGAGTAGATAAATGAATAAAAATAAACAAATATAATAGAAGTGCAGGGATAGAGACAATGGGAGTCCAGAATTACGCGCGCGCGTGCGCGCGCGTGCGCGCACACACACACACACACACACACACACACACACACAACCCTGAGGGTCAACACAGCCACACAGAAATTGTGACACGAGGCTGCAACAGTCTTGCCCTTTACCTTGTCTTTGCCCGGTCAACGTGGAGTGACTTCGGCAGTTTGGCGGGTGGTAGAATTCAAGCCCTTCCCCTGTTCTTACGTGAATACAAGGCTTCCTACGGATACAGAGATGTCAGAGCCTCGGAACTCTAGGCTGATTGCATTTTGTTAAGCAAAATCCAGGGAGTGGATGAAGAAACCTGCACAGACCAGAGAGCCACTGCTCGGGGATAAGTGCTCGTGGGAGCAGTGAAAGAAGAGACTAAGCTGAGTTGCCAATGCTGTACCTGAATCCCACGTTTCTACAACAACCTCCAACTCTGCTGAACAGATGCTTCCAGAAAGCACCGAATAGAAGAAAAATGGAATATTTTGCATGGGTTTCTTTCTTCCAAGATTTTAAAGATTTTATCTTCCTCAACTTTGTGGAATAAGTTAGAGTGAAAAACATAAAAGTGCATGGCAAGTAATATCAGCAGGTAATCTTGGCAGAATGTAAGCAAATATACAAAGTTAGTGATGCAACTGCAAAGCCACAAGGATTTTATTAGCAATGTGATTTGGGAGAATGGCAGCTTTTGTCTTGCGATCAGTCTCCCATTCTGTGAAGTAAGGATAACAAATATTTACCTCAAGGGCTACACAAGAATTAAGTGAGAGAATAGTTACTAAAAAGTACCATTGTTTTGGTTTAGGAAAGATCAAATGTAATTTGGAGGATATAGTCACAAGGGAACTTTATCTCCACCCCTCGCATTTTACTTCAGTGATAAACTACAGAGGATGTTCTCCTATCTACAAGCAGTATTTAGCTTTTCAAAAAGATTGAACTTGGGAAAACTGGATTTTCCCATTATTTTCCTTTCTTTATGTATAACTATTGACATGTAAGCTGTACATTTTTTTATTTTAATTGACCAACAGTTTTGGAGAAAATCATTTATAAAATATACATTTTAAATGGTTTTTGAGAATGTAAAAGCCATTTGTAGACAGGCTTTAGTAATAAGGTTCCACAGTTTTTCTTGAAATACCTGAAGGTGACCTCAAACCCCTCACTGGAGAGTAATTCCGGTGGTGGTGTTCTTGGGAAAGGGTCTTATTCAGTATCCATGAACCCACTGCCATCAGCTCTAGGATGCATCGATTATCATAGGATTCTTTTCTGGTAGCTTTGGAATATTTACCAGGAGTGTAACAGAAATCAACTGCCCTATCTCCCTCCCAAATCCCATGGTCTTTACAAACATTAAGCTGTATTCTTTTTTTTCCCCGCAGACACTGATCTGTTTTGTGTTTCCTTCAGTCTCTCCTGCTCAGTGATGTTGACAAATGTGTTTGTTTTGTTTTGCTTAAGGATATGAAATACTCACTCTACACATAGCACACTGTTTTGTCATGTGTTTTTCTAAAACATATTCTTTTAGACAATCGAAGCCTTGTGTACACCGCCCCCCCCACACACACACACAGGAGTAATATCTATGCATCTCTGCTACTTATCCTTATAAATATGACTCACATTGGCTCCCATAAGCAGAGACAATAAGTATTAATCAGGTAAATCCTGACAATCTCAGAATGGCCTAGGGGAAGAGAAATTGTTTGCTCAAAGAACTGACTGTTAAACCTTTCTCTTTCAAATTTGCATACAGTAGAGGCTAGAAGCTTCCTGAATGTTTTCCTGCTGCACTTTTCACCTCCATCCCTGCTAGCAAAAGAAGAGCCTAATGGTGACACCTCATACCTAGGGAAGCCTTTAAGGTCACAAGAAATTGTTGGGAGGGATGGTTAGTGAATCAATTTGTTTTATAAGAAATATTCAAACTAAATTTTTGTTAAACGTTCTAGTATAATGACAGGGGTTGGCAACTTGCTTTCTATAAAAGTTGACAGCACTGGAAAGTGTTATAACCATGTGAGAAGGTAAGACAGGCATCTTGGGAAGGGGGTTGTATGCCCAAGGGAATAAAGTCATTGTTGCCTAATTAACTTTGGCCAATGGACAGGTTCTTTGACAGTGAGCCTGCTTGTAGTCTTTTCGATTTAAACAGCCCAGAAAATGGACTTAAACCAGCAATCTTGGAGGGTCACAGTGGCCTAAGCACAGAAACTATAACTTAATTTCTCTGCCTACCATTTGTATTAAGAGTTTTAAGTACTTTTTTAAGTCCTATAGCACATGGCTATACATGCCAACATTGTCATTAATATACAATGTTTAAAACAGAGAAAAGCAGTAACAGGGAAACCTACCATTTACCACTATGTTTCTTATGCAAATTAACTGTTTAAGTGGCACCTTTATCATTGTCTGGGTGAGAGACAGTTTTTGCACAGGGACTACATTTCTGGATCCTTGAGTCCTCCAAGAGTTCTGAGAGTTGCTTCATACCCGTGGTGAGCAATTTTCACTGGGCAATAAATCTGTGTGGAAATAGAAAAAGTATTTCCTTATTTAAAGATGAAGAGAATTAAGATTCTTTCCTTTGGGTGATTGTTGACAGTAATATATGTTATGAAATATCTTGAGGGCCATTTCCTAAAACCTATGCTATACTTTTAAAGGGGAAGATTCCATCCATTTTCCTCCAGTGTAGCTTTACTTCAATTCTTCAAAATCTTCTTGTCATCATGGATGGGTGATTGGGAAGCCATCTGATTCAAAGAAAGTTTGAGAAAAGGAGAAGGATATTAAAATTAGGTAGTGGTGGAGATAAGTATTGAGGAGATAGGAAAACTGAGGAAGAATAGTTAATGTGTTTTTAGGAATGTAACTGAAGAGTCGTGACTTTGTAAAAAATGTGTATCTCTTATGAATTGTCCCTTAAGTGATCAGGGGCAAAGACAGGAAGGTTCACATTTCAGGTAAAGATAGTGCCTCACATCTTACCCTTTCAATAAAGTCAAAATTCATAGTCTGATACTAATGTAATATCATATAACAATAATTAAAATGTATTGTCTTTCCTAGATTGTTATTTTTAGTAATGTTTTGGATCCTTTATATTTTATCGTACTTTATGTTTTACAAAGCAGGATCATTGAAGCTTCTATATCCTTACCTCTAAAATGTATGTTACACTTTTACTTTTCTAACATTGGAATGTCCCACATAAAGAGAGTTAAAAAAGCTGTCTGGCCCCCAGAGAAAGGAGAATGCTGAGACATCGTTGGCATTGTTTGATCATGTTCAAAGCTGGGTAGACACAAGCTCTGATCACCTGATTGTACCTGGGTGGGGTTAGTTGCACTAAGAACTAAATTCTAATTAATACCTTTGAAAGTGAGGTTGCTTGTAGTCTTTTCCATTTAAACAGCCCAGAAAATGGACTTAAACCAGCAATCTTGGAGTATCACAGTGGCCTGAGCACAGAAATTCTAAATTCTAATTTATACTAAATTAGAATTAAATTCTAATTTAAAATCTTATTTATACGTTTATTCCTCATTGTTATTTAAATTCTAATTTATACCTTTATTACTCATTGTTATTTAAAATACTGTGATGTACACACAGGTCACCTGCCTGACGCTGCAGCTGGATTGCCTGAGCTCTGTGGAGCCTGGGCCATCCCTCACTGGGCCCATGCCCTGGGCCATCCACTTACTCCCTTGAAACTGAGAAGATGAATGCCCACCTCATTTGGCCACTGTGCAGACGATGATGAGTGAATCTCTGTAAAACACTCTGTTTTCTCATTTGTTCAACATCTGCGGAGTCCCTGCTGTGAGCCGGGGCTGGTGGTCTGTGTGCTAGCGCTGTAGATGTGGATTAGGCAGCTGAGATATGTTTGGAGCTCACACTTTAGTGTCTGCAAAGAACAAACCCTCGTGCCTGATGATGGTAAGTACTCTGAAGACAAACAGGAGAGGTGCTGGGGGGCTGGACAGAGCCACTCTCAACAGAGGAGAGATGGAGAATAGTTCTTGGAGGAGGTGGCCTTGAGTTAAGACTTCTGTCGTGAGAAGGAGCCACCTGGAAACAGTGGGGGGTAGGGTAGGGGGGCAGTTTCCAGGCACAGGATTCACAGAGCACAGAGGATCACAATAGAAAGCGAGGGTATAGGTTTGGGATTTTATTCTGAGGGCAGAGTGAGGTTATCAGAGGGATTTAAGCAGGAGAGTGATTTACCTTTAAATGACCATTTTGAATGACTTGTGGAGAGCTGGAAAGGCACAAGGAGGGAGGTGTCTGAGGAGACTAACGGGGTGTTCCAAAGAGACATGATGGTGGCTAGGGCGAGGCAGTAGCAGTGGAGATTGGGAGAAACAGACAACTAAAGAACGTTTGCATGTTTGAATAACTAAAATAAGTTAAGCATGGCTGGGCCCATGGAAGGGTGTCTTGGTCTGTTCTGGCTGCTAATATCATAAACTGGGTGGCTTATAAACAGCAAACATTTATTTCTCACAGTCTGGAGGCTGGAAAGTCTAAGATGCTGGAAAGTCAAGATGCCAACAGATTCGGTGTCTGGTGACAGCCTGCTCCTTGGTTCATAGGCTGCTTCTCGCTGAGTCCTCACATACTGGAAGGGTTGAGGGGTCTCTCTGGAGCCCCTTTTATAAGGACACTAATTCCATTCATAAGGGGTCCTCCCTCATGACCTAACCTAAGGCCTCACCGCCGAATACCCTTACATTAGGGATTAGATTCAACATGCAAGTTTTAGGAAACACAAACTTTCAGATCATAGAAAAAAGGTAATGTCTGTACAGCAATGAGCACATTGTTGGAGTCCCACAGACTTTGTCTTTCTTATATCCAGGTCCTTTGTGGAAGAAAGTTTTCTATGTTGTTCAAAGAACTAAATTATATCATTGGACACTTGCTTAAAGACAATAAGGAACATGGAAAATATTTGTTCACATGTGTATATCAGCAGAGGGAATTTAATGTAGGGAATTAGTTTTCTGAGAGGTGGAAAAAATGAGAAGCCACCAGGGAGGATGAGATCAGCAGCCGCAGGAAGCCACCTAAGAGGGAGAAAGAAGAGATACTAGAGGTCAACGTCCACGGTCGCACCAAGGAGCCTGGGACCTACCAAGGACCTGCCTGGGCTTGACCTGTAGGAGCTCAAACTAACTAAGGAAGAGGTATCTTCTGCCAGACTTGACATCTGAAGCAGGAATAGAAGGGGAAAGAGTCCCTGCCTCTCCCTGCCCTGCCCCTTCCCAACTCCCAGCAGTGCCCTGGCTCCACCCGGCTGCCAGCCCCCTGGAAGCCATGCGGAGAAGAGTAAGGAATGGCTGTGAGATGGACAGCACGGGGCCAGCACAAATGGGTGGGCAGATGGGGGACTGGTGGCATTGGGGAGCCAGGGTGCCATGGCAGTGTGGAGAGGGGCCCAGAAAAGGGAGGTGGTCAGAGTTTCTTTCACCTGGGAAAATAAACAGGGACTAAATGTGCAGGGTCTTGTAAGAATTTAGGCAGTTTGGGAATTTATTCTCATATTGATCTAGAGTCACTGACAGCTTCCAATTTGTGAATGACTGATCAGGTGTGTGACTTAGAAAAATTACAAAGGATACAACAATTTGGTTGGACAAGAGAAGTAAGACCGAAACACCTACTGTCCATGATGGTGACTAGAGTTAATAAGTGATGTATGGTCACCTTGAAAATTGCTTAGTATTCTCAGCACAAAAAAAATAAGTACGTGAGGTAATACGCATGCTAATTAGCTTGATTTAGTCATTCCACAGTGTATACATATATCAAAACAGGATGTTATATACCACAATTATTTCCACTTTTTATTTGTCAATGAAAAAAAGAAAAGAAAAAATGACTCTAGCTGCAGCACAGAGAATGACTTAAAGTTGTACAGTCCTGGAGGTAAGATCTCAGTATACCTTTCTGCAGGTTGTTATATTGCCTGTAATTACTTGAAAATACTTAAATACTGACCTTGCGCGAGAGCTGTACACATCTGTTAATCTATGAGTGTAGTTAGCTGACAGCTGAACTACCCTACCCAGAAATGCACGCTCACATTCCTGCTGGTGCAGTGGGGTCATGAGTTAACATCTGAATGACACTAACCAGCTACTGCAAACTCTTCCACTGTGACTCTAAGATCTGCCCTGGAGGAGTCAGTAATTAGCATAGGAGAATGTTAGAAATACATTTTCATTCTTGCAATGAGTTGTGTTCAACATCGTTGGGTTAGTTACAAATGCCTGTCTTCTTGAAAGGCACAGATCTCAGCCATCTCAGCCTTGAAGCCCTTCAGGAAAGAGTCCCTCTGACATGAACCTGTGTTCCCACAACTCCCTGGGGATTCTCTTGCTGACGGAGCAAGGTCCTGTGGCTGCTGCATCTGCCTCTGGAAACTCTTTCATCAGGGAAGATTTAGGGGGCCTTGGGGACAGAGACCTGAGTCTCCACCAACCCCACAGACAGGTGGAATGGCCAGTTAGTGTTCCTGTGCACTAATAAATGTTTGCGGGAGACTGGATGAGACCAACTTTCATAGTTACTTATCTTTGGGTGTGATTATGCTCTTCCCTGCTTCTAGCCACCGTGAAAGACAAGATGCATCAGAATATTATGGAAATGATTTTATTTGGGATATTGTAATATAATGTGCCTTAACAAGGAACTTATAAAAAACAGGTGGGGGGAAGAGGTCGTGAGGTTTTATAGGGGCAAGGATATACAAGGAGGGTCATGTACTCCCCAAGTCTTGAGGAATGATAGAGACCAGTCTTACCTTGGAAAATGCAGGGTAAAGTGGTCCTTCCAGGTTTCTGGAACACAGAAGGGTGGGTGGATTGTGGGAAACAAAAGGATGAGGAGACTTCTTAACCATTCCTGTTTTCTAGGAGCACAGGGCTCAAGCAAGTCACGTTAGCCTTGATCATTTTGCAATGTAAGGAGAGATGATCCTGATCTATAGGAAGGACAAAATAGTGAGAAGGAGAGACATGGGTGGAATTGAAGGATATTAGGCAACAGACCACAGAGAATTTGGTCACTGCTTGGGTGAATGAAAGTGAAAGATAAAGCAGGGGTTTCTAGCTTGAGGAACGAGTGAATGACAATGCCATTTACTAAAATATTAGATATAGTGGAGGGACACATTTGGGAGGAAATGATGTTGGGTTTACTTTGAGTCTTTGTTGGGATCTATAATGTTTACCCCCAATGCCTCTGATGCCTAGTACGGTGCCTGACACAGAGATGCCTCCTAAACATTTGTGAAGGCCTGTGGGAGTAAGTAAATGCATTATAACTCCATAGGTGAGTGTTGAAGTTAGTAAGAGACCAAGCATCTCTCACCTTTCCCCTTTTATGACTTGAGCTACTCACTAGAAAAAACATAGATTAGAATCCATCTTCCCTTCCAAAACATGTTAACAGTGGTGAAGGGGTCAATTAATAACTAAATGAAATTGATTGGTGATTTCCAAGAAAAGCAGGGGAAAAGATCACCCAGAGTATTCACACAATTGAGAATCATGCAAAAATGTAGAACGTAGATTTCCTGCTTAGAAGAGTGAAAGAAATCTCTGAAAGTCCTTCAGTTTTGCTTCCTGTGGCCTGATTTCTCCAGAGGTTTCCATTCTGTGTATTAATATCTCTCTGCCCCACCTAGCAGTATGCATCTATTTCTGGGTTGTTGAGGGAGGGGAAACCAGCCTACTTTCCCTGCATAAAAATGAAAACTCTTTCTTCCCATCAAACACACAATTCCTGCAGAACAATTCTGTGTGATAAGACTTGAAAACACAAACAGTTCAGCCTGAGGGCCTGACAAAGGAATTACAGGCTCACAGTCATTAGCTAATTACCATAAGCCACATTAACTGTTACTTTTTAAAAAATGTATTGCCTGTTGAATGAGATTCTTGAGAACATTAGCATCTAATTTTCTGAATGATAATACAATGTGCCCGGCTACGTCTACAACAGGCAATTTGTGGTGCAGTGTGAAAAGCGATTTTTAGTGCAGAGCAAAGGTATATGCAGGAGGGTCAGGAACTTTGGTTTGAGTCCCAGGTTGTAACTGACCAGCTTCATAACCTTATGCATGAGATTTAACCCTCTGGGTTGTGGTTTCCTTGTCTCTAAAACAGAGGTTTTCAATTTTTGATTTCACAGTCCTAAGAATTCAGATTATCCCAGCCCAGTCTATATTTATTTTTTTAAAAGGAGCTGAATAAATTCACACTGATGAATTTATGCTTGAAATTTGAAGAGAATTATGCAGATCTATTGGTGAGGGTTGTATTCATGTGAGCATAGATGTGCACACATATTTTGATAAAAGTTAATTATAGAAAATACAGGAGTGTTTGGGAGTGAAGGGGAACAGGAGAAACTGGATATTACTCATCCATCTTTGTGTTCTGAGTTATGTGCTTTTACTGTCTGTCCTGACCCTCCCCTTCAATGGGAGAGTTCCCCAGGCATCCCTCCTCTTGGTTTCCTGGAGCTTCAGCCAACACTTCCAGGTGGAGGATTCCAAACTTGGAACTTGGAATCCCCAGCCCCTTCCTAGCTTTATAGTTGCTCAGCTACATCTGGGCTCCTGCTGGTGTCTCCATTCAATTTTTCACAAATCCAACTTTCAGTCTTTCAAACCATTTCTTCCCCCGTTATGTGCCTGTCTGCGTGTGTTGCCCGCAAGCCCAGAGCCACACGATCTCATTGCCGGCTACTCCCTGGCATGGAGCGGTGGGTCTTTTGCCTGGATTCCGCAAGGTCTCTCTCACCTCCATTACCATTTTCACAGTCTTAGTTGAAATCTTTATCTCTGCTCGCCTTGGCAAAATCACAATGGTCGGTGATGGTCGGTCATAGGTGTCAACTTGGCGGGCCATAGCACCCTCTCATTCAGTTGCACGCTAATCTGGGTGTTGCTCTGGCAGCATTCTGTAGCTGTGGTTAACATCTACGATCAGTACACTTTAAGTAAAGGAGATGATCTTCAACCATCTGGGGGGGCCTCATCCTCCCACCCAACTCTCCACCATCCAACTGCCACTTCAAAGTCCTTAAGAGACAAACAGTGGTTTCCCCGAGGAAGAAGAAATTCTGCCTCAAGACGGCAGCTTCAGCTCCAGTCTGAAAATCTTGAGCCTGGCGGCCTGCCCTCCAAAGCTTGGGCTTGCCATACCCTACCACTGGGTAAGCCAATACCTTGAAATAAATTTCTTTATGTGGAGAGAAAATCCCACGTGTTGAGTGTCTGTGTAAACCCGACTGATTCCAATAGTTTACCAATGGGCTTTATCCAGTCTCTCTGACGTCACCACCACTGTCCATCTCCTTCAGGCCACTATGAGTTTAATCTTCTTGATACAATCTGTTCATGTCAATCTCCAGCGGTCTCTACATGATTTTATCCGGGTACAGATCCAGTCCATTCGCACAATCCTCTTATTTCCTGTTCCTTTCTTCAGGAGGGAGAATTGAAGTTTGCAAATGTAGGAATAGATTCCCCATTTTCTATTTGGAACCAACAAACCCTGGGTCTCTATGGGTCAGAGAGAGAAGAAAGAGAGTCTCTTCTCTACTTTAGGCCAACAGAATAGCTGCATTTCAGGGTCCAGGAGGAGTTCCACACTGCTGTGCTGAGCCTCCCTCATTTTGGCAAAAAGTTTCCTGCGATCCTCAGAGAGTCTCAGTTAGGGACTACTGGCAGCCTGATGTGTTGAGCAGGACTATCACTGCTTGATTTTCTTTAATCCACCCCACGTACCCTATGAGGCTCAGAGAAGTTATGTAAATTTTCCAAGTTCACTGGTTAATCCAAGATACATACCTAGGTCTACACATCTTTCAATATGGCATTCACTCACGTGGTAAACTGAATAATGGCCCCAAAGATGTCCACGATCTAATCCCTGGAACCTCTGAATGTTACTTTATATGTTAGAAGCGACTGCAGATGTGATGAAGTCAAGGATCTTGAAATGGGGGGATTATCCAGGATTATCCAGGATTATCTGGGTAAACTATTATAATCACAAGGCTCTGAATCAGAGGGAGGCAGGAGGAGCAGAGTTAGAGGAACAGGCAGTGTGCTGATGGCAGTGGAGAGAAACTCAAAGATGCTATGCTGCAGACTTTGGGGATAAAGGAAGAGCCACAAATCATGGAATGCAAGAAATACAGCTCTGACTTCTGGAAAAGCCAAAGACACACGATTTCCCCAGAGCCTCTCAAAGGAGCAAAGCCCTTCAAACCCCTTAAGTTTTGACCCAGAGAGGACCATTTTGGACAGCTGACTTCCAATGGGGAGATAATAAATGTGTGTTGTTTTAATCCACTAAGTCTGTGGTTATTTGTTGCAGTGGCCATAGGAAATGAATACGGCCGACAATACTTTAATATGCCAATATCTTCTCCCAGGTAGCCACAGTTTAGCTTTCTAATCTTACACTCACCAAATAGCTCTGCCTTAAAAGAGATGTGTTTCTACCTCACACAAATCACCTTTAAAAATCACTGAACAGCATCATTTTCCTGGAAGACACTTGGGAAAAACTAGCTTTCTCCCATAGGGGAAAATGAGTTAAGTCCTCAGTTTCCTGATTCATACAAAAGGGTACAGCAGGTAAGAATCTTACCACAAACTGAGATATTCAAAAAAAAGGCAACTAATTTTATGCAAGTGAACTCAGTTTGTATTTGAGGCCCCTCTTCCACTAGGGATGGGAGCTGACCATAGTGTAATTCAGGTTTGACCGTCTCATCTTTCTGCAGAATTATGTACCCAGGTGAGGGTGTCAGCTAAGGAGTTCAGAAGCCTGTGGGGAGGGGAGATGGCTGTTCTCCCTCCACGGTGACATCCACTGAGATGTCTCATCCCTGCCTCCTCTGTGGATACCCCCCAGGCAGGTCCCCAAAGCAACGAGTCTCTAAGATGCATCAGCAGTCTGTGCTGCTCTCGATCTGGAATACATGCTGACATTCCCACTGCAACTCTGGAGCTCATGGGGACTCCGAGGAGCCACACGGCCATTGGTATCACTATCTGGAGGACAGGGAATCCAGGGTTTTGCCTACTCAGAAATGAGGGGGGAGGGGCAGAATGTTTCTGTTATTAAAACCCCAAACCTAATTTAAGAATTCAATATCCTTTCCAGCCCAGTCCTAGAAATTTTTATCTAGTCTGGGGTATAAGGAAAAATCTGACTCCAACTGATTAATGTCTTTTATCTGCAGATATTAACATGTAAAAACCCAAAATAAAAAAAAAATCTGACATCTTGTTTTCTGTGTTGTTACCACCACCCTTTGAGGCAATGGGTGCCTTATGACTTAGCTAATTTTCCCATAAGAAGGAAAAGCAATGGGGTAGAGAAGGAAGGGGTACAACAAATTGGTTAAATTACTGAATATCTTTTGCTTCTCTTCTCAAAGGCACCCTGCCATGTGCCCAAACACTGCCCCTTGCCCCGGTCTCTGGTTGGGTTTAGCCCATAGGAAGCACTGGCAGGCAGACATATTGATTCTGCATATTGATTCTCGGAGCTACCTCTTGGCCAGGTCATGAAGAGGTGGCCATGTCCCTCCACTAGAAGCTGCAGCTCCTGAGTGGTACCCTTCTCTGCAGAGCCCCACACTGCCATTCCTGGAGCCACCCCCAGCAGAGTGAGCACCAGCCTCCCAGAGCACCACACCACCGGGGGAAGGGGGGGGTGTCTCAAAACCCCGCCACCATCTCTAGCTGTAGAAAGCCCTCTTAGGAAACTCTCCTCAAATACCCCATTCAGTTTTCCATTCCCTGCCAAAATTCAGATTGATAGAGGGAATACATTTTTTAAGAAAGCACGCCGTAACAAGGAATTTACCTTACCTCCTTCACAGAGTTGGTCATATTTATACATTAAACCAATAAATGACATTTCTGGTTTAAATGGCTCTCACTAGATAAAATTAACATACCCTTGGATAGACAGAAAAATCTTTTTTTTTTTTTTGGCATAGTACCGAGAAGAGAAAAAGCTCATTTACTCTTCAGATTCTAGAAGATTTTGCCAATAAATTCACAGAAATCAGTTAAAACTCAAAATCCATGTCTAGAACACCTTTAACACTTGAACTATGCTGACAAGTAATTTTGTTGGGCAATGATTCTAAAATGAATGTGGTATTTTTTGAAGCAGACTTTATTTTTCAGAGCAGTTTTAGGTTCCCAGCAAAATTGAGCAGAAGGTACAGAGATTTCCCATATATCCCCTCTCCTGACATTGACACAACCTCCCCCACTGTCAAAATCCCTGTCCAGAGTGCTACTTTTGTTACCATCAGTGAACCAACATTGACACATCATTATTATCCAAAGACCATAGTTTTCATTAGAGTTCACTCTGACTGTTATACATTCTATGAGTTTTCACAAATACGTAATGACATGTATCCACTGTTACAGTATCCTACAAAATAATTTCACTTCCCTAAATACTTCTCTGCTTCACCTGTTAATTCCTCCCTTCCCACTAGCCCCTGGAAACTATTGGTCCTTTTACCATCGGCATAGTTTTGCCTTTTCTAGAATGTCATATAGTTGGAGTCATAGCATATTATGATCCAAAACATGTGGGGACGGGAGAGGAGATGAAATCATAGTCTTTTCATAATCATAATCATAGTCTTTTTCGTTGGCTTCTCTCACTTAACAATATGTATTTAAGTTTTCTCTGTGTCTTTCAATGGCTTTATAGCTCATTTATTTTTAGCGTGGAATAATATCCTATTGTATGTATATACTACAGTTTATTTATCCACTTACCTGCTGAAGGACAACTTGGTTGCTTCCAAGTGTTGGCAATTATGAATAAAGCTGCTTTACATATTTGTGTGCAGGTTTTTGTATGGACATAAGTTTTCAACTCATTTGGATAAAGACCAAAGAGAGCGATTGCTATATCATATGGTAAGAGTATGTTTAGTTTTGTGAGAAAACTGCTAAATTATCTTCAAAAGTGGCTGTACCATTTTATATTCCCGTCAGTAATGAATGAGAGTTCCTGTTGCTCCACATCCTTGCCAGCATTTGGTATTATCAGCATTTTGGATTTTGGCCATTTAATAGGTGGGTAGTAGTATCTCATTGTTTTAATAATTCCACAATGACATATGGTGTTGAGCATTTTTATATGTTTATTTGCTATCTGTGATCTTCTTTGATGAGGCATCTGTTCAGATCTTTTGGCCATTTTAATCAGGTTGTTCATTTTCTTATTGTTTACTTTATGACTTCATATAGTTTCAATTACAGCCCTTTGGGATGTCTTCTGCAATTTTTTCCCATTCTGTGATTGTCTTCTCATTCTTTTCACAGTGTATTTGGCAAAGCAAAAGTTTTCAATTTTAATGAAGTCTAGCTTATAAATTGCTTCTTTCATAGATTGTGCCTTTGGTGTCCTATCTAAAAGGTCATTGTCAAAGCCAAAGTCATCTAGATTTTTTTCCTATGTTGCCTTCTAAAAGTTTTATAGTTCTGAATTTCGCATTTAAGTTTATGAGCCATATTGAGTTAATTTTTGTGAATGTTATGAGGTCGGTGTCTACATTCACTTTTTTGCATGTGGTTGTCCAGTTGTTCCGGCACCTTTTGTTGAAAAGACTATCTTCTCCCCATTGTGTTTATTCCATTGTCAGACATCAGTTGACTATATTTATGTGGAGACTACTGAGTCTAATCTATTTCAGGATCCTCTATTCTGTTCCATTGATCTATTGATCTGTGTATTTTAGTGACACAGCCTGTCTATATTGCCCAGGCTGGTCTCAAACTACTGGGTCCAAGCAGTCCTCCCATCTCAGACTCCCTGCTATAGGCATGTGCCACTAGGCCCGGCTCATGCACTCTTGATTACTATAACTTCAAAGTAAATCTTGAAGTAAGGTAGTGTCAGATACTTTGTTCTTCTGCTATAATATTGTATCAGCTATCTGGTTCATTTACTTCTCCACGTAAACTTTAGAATCAGTTTGTCAATATCCATAAAATAACCTGCTGAAATTTTAATAGGGATTATATTGAATCATTTTTGGAAGAATGTATAATTAGCAATAATGATTCTACCTATCCATGAGCATAGAATAGTTCTCCATTTATTTAGTTCTTCTTTGATCTTTCTTCAGAGTTTTTCTCATAAAAACTTAGTGCATCTTTTATTGGATGTATATGTAGGAATTTAATTCTGGGGAGTGTTTATGTAAATGGTGTTGTATTTTTAATTTCAAATTCCACTTGTTCATTACTGGTATATGAGAAAGCAGTTGACTTTTGTATATTAACCTTATGTCTGGCAACTTTGCTATAATCACATATTTTCTCCAGGAGGATTTTATTCCAGTTCTTTCAGATTTGCTACATGTTATGTAATCTGCAAGCAAAGTCAGTTTAATTCTTCATTCCCAATCTGTATACCTTTATTTTCTATTTTGTCTTATTGTATTAGGTGGAACTTCCAATACGATCAATAGGATGTTGAAAACGAGTGGTGAAAGGGGACATCCTAGCTTTGTTCATGATCTTAGTGGGAAAGGTTCAAGTTTCTCATCATTAAAAATGATGTTATCTGTAAGATTTTTAATAGATGCTATATATGAAGTTGAAGAAGTTTCTGTTTCTAGTTTGTTGAGAATTTTTGTCATGAGTGTTGTATTCTGTCATGTTTTTTCTGCATTTATTGTTATAATCATGTGATTTTTTTTCTTTAGCCTGTTAATATAATATCATTATATAAATTGATTTTCAAATCTTCAATAAATAGTGCATAACTGGGGGAAGTCCCTCTTAGACATGATATGTAATTATTATGCATTTTGAGTGATTGGATTTTCTGATATTTTGTTGAGGATTTTTCTATCTATATTCATAAGACATATTGCCCTGTAATTTTCTTGTAATGTCTTTGTTTGGTTTTGGTATTAGGGTAATGTTGGTCTCATAGGGTGAGTTAGGAAGCATTCCCTCAGTTTTTACCTTTTGATAGAGATTGTAGAGAATTGGTATAATATCTTCCTTAAATGTTTGGTAGAATTCACCAGTGAACCCATCTGGGCCTAATGCTTTCTGTTTCGTGAGATTAATTATTATTGATTTTGTGTCTTTAAAATGTATAGATCTAATCATATTTTCTATTTCCTACTGTGCAAGTTTTGGCTGATTGTGTGTCCATCTCATCTAGATTAATGTCTCTCTTTATCCCCAATAACTTTCCTTGTTCTGGAGTCTACTCTGTCTGAAGTTATTAATAATATGGCTACTCCAGCTTTCTTTTTAATTAATGTTAACAAGGTATAGCTCCATCCCTTCATTTCTAATTTACATGCCTCTCTCTATATAAAGTATGTTTCTTGTAGATGACATATAGTTGGGTCTTGACTTTTGATCCACTCTATCAATCTTTGTATTTTAATTTGTCTTTAGACTATTGATGTTTAAAGTGATTATAGAATAGTTGGATTCATGTCTACCATGTTTGTTACTGTTTTGTAACAGTACTGTTTTGTAACAGTACAAAGCAACATTCATTGCCTTTGTTCTTGGCTCTTATTTTTATCTATTACTCTTTTTTCTACCCTTTGTGGTTTTAAATGAGCATCTTATTTTATTCCATTTTCTTTTCTTTCTTAACATATCAATTATGCTTATTTTTTTAACATTTTTTAGTGATTGACCTAAAGTTTACAATATACATTTACAATTAATCCAAGTATAGTTTTAAATAACACTATATCATTTCACTGGTAGTAAAAATACTGTACAAAAGCAAAATATTCCTAATATTTTCCTCTTGACCTTTATATCAGTGCTGTCATTCATTTCATTTATATATGTGCATATATATATAGATATATATATCACTATTCTTATTTTGAATAAACTGTTATCTGTTAGATCATATTAATCATAGTTGTTTTAGATTTCTGGTCTGATAATTTCAACAGCTCTGCCATACATGAGTCTGGTTCTGATGCTTGTTCAGTCTCTTTGAACTGTGTTTCCTAACTTTTAGTCTTCATTATAATTTTATTTTTGGTTAAACATACAAGATATATTGGATAAAAGGGACAGCAGTCAATAGACCCTTAGTGACATGGTGGCAAGTTGTGGGCAGGTGTGGGATGGGGAAGGGCTCTACATGACTCACTGATGATATCCTGTCTTTGAGTGAACCTTTGCCTTTGGGTTGGGAGCTCCTCCAGGGCTTCTCAGTTTCCCCTCCTTCCCCTTACATTGGACAGTTTGGCCAGAGTCGGCTGGAGTTGGGCATGTTACTTCCCCCAGGTCTGTTATGCTCTGATAAAACCCCAGTCATTTAGGCTTTTATGAAATAGTTTCTCTTGAGGGGAAGCCTTGTCAAGAAGAATAGAATGCTCTAGCATATTTCACTGGTTTCTTTTCTCCTCCCTTTCCCATACACAGGAAGGGATTTTTCTCTGATAGTCACTAAGAGACCCTAGTCAAGCTCTTGGAGGTAAAATCCACAAAAACTGTGGGCCTCCTTACAGAATGGACCGGAAACCAGAAGTCTGGATGCAGTATTTTTAAACTATAATTTTTATTATCCTTTCATTTAAAGAAACATAAAATTATCTCTCATAATGTCATATAGTGAGAACACCTAGGATGAGATCCAAAGAACTAGGATTTCCTTTTTGGCCTCCTCTGCTTGACTCTGTGAGTCAGGCCCAGGCAGCTCACCTCTCACACCTGTTAAAGAGACATCAAGAAGATCAATGTTTCTTTACTTTTTTAGATCCAAGGTACTTTTGAAGATTTGGTTGAGGCTATGGATACAGATTCTCTACAGTTAAAGAAGCCTATCTACCTGTTGTGGACCAGGTGGACATAAGAACGCCTGGACCAGTCATTTAGAAAAATCATCTGTTATTCAATCTCTAAGCCTTTTAAAGGACTAATTCCAATTTTCTAGATAGGTCTAAACTCTGTACTTATAGGTATTTTTACGGTACGTTAAATACCACAAAATGAGTAATAGTAACTCATATTTATTAAGCAGTTACTACGTGCCATATGTCAAGCCCTTTGTATGGAATATCTAGTTCTCACCAAAGCTTTGGGAGGAAGGAACCAGAGCTCCTTATTTTGCAGGATATATTTGATGCCAATTATATGCCAGGAATGGAGTCCTCCTAACAACTCTACTAGGGTTTGTATTAAAGTTAGCTTGTAATTTATCATGCAAGCTGAGACACTTTTGAAAGTTGGAAGGACTCACTATTAATAATTAGACCTGACACCAAACATAAATAGAGACTCCCAAGGGCAACCTGGGACATATGGTCCTTTTAGTTATTGTCCTTCTTTTCCAGAGGAGAAAACTGAGATGTGAGAAGCAAAGTAGCTTCCCTGAGGCCATACCCTGGTACAAGGGCTAGATTTGATTCCAGGCATTTGGGACTTTAAAGCCCAATATTTAACCACAGCATGTTGGGATAGACCAGTGAATGACAGCACTGACAAATTTCCCAAGTGCCTACCCTCAAAGATATTCCTAGTTTGTGTCATCATTCTGCCCTTTAAAGGTAAATTCCCCTGTATTTGATCATGTACTAGCATCAGTCACTTTGGAGAGAAGTTAATACAAGCTAAAGATCTATGTAAAGCAGGACTATACTTCACTGGAAATGCTCACAATAGCAGATTTTTTTTTTCAAGGAGGAGAGCCTAATTACCTTTCGAAATTCCAAAAATGTCAAACTGATTACGGTGTATGCTTTTTTTATAACATCACATGCACCGAAGTTATTTTGGGATAATGAGCAATTTTAATCTTGCTTAATAAAAGCTATTCACAGGGCACTTTACGAAGGGGATCTGCATATAAGTAGTTTTACTAAACCACTTTCCCCTTTCAGTGGCATTTATTCAAGAGTATGCTAATTCTTCTAAAACTGGCAACTAAATTTAGAAACCAGAAGGGCAGAGCTATGGACTTAATTGAGTAAATTTTCTGTTTTTAAAGGATATATTTTATAAAAAAAGAAAATAAACCTGAATCTTGAATTTCATATATGATCGATGTGCTAATAAAAAAAAAAAAGAGAGATATGCTAAGTTTTGAATTTGAATTTCAGTTTGAATTCAGGTTTAAAAACTCTAAATTTAAAAAACAAAATACAATTGATCTAAGTCTTTTCAGTCTGTTTGATGAAATTAAGAATTATCAAAAGTTATTTTAAAAGAAAAAATGCTTAGGGAACCTTTTTCTAAAGAGCATTTTGTTTAATTTTTCCAGAATGAAAGAATGGTAAATTTTTATGGCAATATTCTAAACATAAAAGCTAGTTGAAAATAAGCATCTTAAATTATAAGAGATTACTCTTGCTGGCCAACTGCTTAGAACCTATAGAATGATATAGTTGAGATCATTCAAGAGGCAGCTGACTGAGGTGTTCTTATCTTGGTCTTTGAGATGGAAAGAAGTGGACTCACTTCAAAGTTTCCATGGCACAAACAAGTCTTCTAGAAATAGTCTCTGCCCACTTTCTGCTCTGCCTCTTCACTTCCTGAAATCCTTCCCACACCAGTGTACAGGCTGACCTGGAGAGACAGTTTGGGGAAACCAAGACTAATGAAGGTTCAGATCTATCTGTTCTGTTGGAGCCAGCATGGAACATAATTATCTTTTGGGAACTGGATTATCCTCTCTTCTGCCAAAGATGTTTGCCTCCTCCAAACAGTAAAGAGACAAGTGTCCAAACAATTGACAATGAAAAGAAAATGTTTGTCTGTGACTCCCTGTCCCATGATCTTTCTGCTCTTAGGAAATTCATTGTGGTTACTTGCCTGCTCTAATCATTTAAAGATGTTCTCATTATTTTCCTCCTTACTTCTCCTACTTCTTTTTTTCTGTTTTGATATCTATCAATTTTAAGACAAGAGTCTGTTTTTTGTGGTTTTTGTTTGTTTGTTTGTTTGTTTGTTTTAGGAGTTATGTTTATATTCAATGCCAAAGGTGCCTTCTCAACCATCTTGATTCCCTGAGAAAACATTTATGTTATTTATGTACGTCTATTGTACTGCACACTCTCTGACCCTGGGAAGCCATAGGGGACAGTAGCATCCCTGCCCTCAGTAAGCTTACAGTCTTCCACCTTTTTCTTTCTGAAGGCTCTTCCCTTGCTTCCTTCCTTCTCATATGCACTGGGCTACTCAGCTGTATAAAAATCCTTCCTTGGTCCTGACCTCCTTCCTATGGTCAAAGTAAAATATTTCTCTTAGCAGGTGGCTCTATGTAAGGGTCTGGCATGCCTGTCTTTCCCATTGTACTGCATTAGCTCTCTCTATGACCGGTGACCTGTGTCTTACCAAACAACACAGAATAATATTAGCTTAAAGTTAGTGAGTGGATCTGCTAATCCCTAGAGATCACTGGATCCTCAAAATGTTCCACATGATGAAAATGAATGTGTAGTTTCCCCATGCAACTGATTACTGGTAGAGCCATCACCAGGGTTAGGAAAATCCCAAGGCCAGCATAACATCTCTCCCAATTATGCCTCAGATATTTCTTATAGATCCTCTTATAACACTATTGGACACCAAGTTCCACAGAGGCAGACAAGACAAAGCTGTGACACTAAAATTGACTTTACAGAGGACTTTGTCTTCTCTGTGGGTGAGGAAACTGCAGCCTAAATCAGCAGAGTCCCACAGTGTCATAGTGGGGACACAGGAACCAGCCTCCAGGTCTCCTGAGTGTAGAACATTCTCTCTTTCTGATTTTCATTCAGTCCTCTGTCTTGGTTCTTCCTTGGACAGGTGCCCTGAAAATCTGAAAATATGATACATTTCTTCTCAGTCCATGGTTCCTCCACCAAGGTTCTTCCTCATAGGGAAAGTGCTCCCAAGGAATGCACTATTCTTGGTCTCAGCTGTCCTGCTGATGTTCCTTCTCCCAGAGAAATCACCCACTCCCTGTTTTTTGCCGTGGCTTTTGTTCTTGAAGGCCATTAACCATACACACTCTTACTAGACCTCTATTTGCCACTGAGTCCTACATTTTAGATTTCTGGTAAGAGAAGTAGGATGTTTGCCTGCATATCTAGGATATATAGAGGAGGAGAGGGGATTGCCACCACCTCCCCTTGGCACAACAGTGGTCTCAGAGATGGGCTTCCCTCCTTTGAGCTCCTAAAGAATCCTGCAAGGGCATTGAGGTACAGGAAGACTCAGAACTTATCTAAGATCTCACAACTGCTAAGAAGTGAACTGGAATGTGAACCATGTCTTCTGTCTTTCTCTCCAACTCTTCCAACAGTATCACTATCTGGCTCCCTCCAACTGAAATTCCTTTTAAGCAGTTTTTTGGTCCCCTTCATACTCTCTGGCTAGAAGCAACTTTTATAGAGGGGATCTTGTTTACTTTTCTGGCAAGCGAGATTCCTTAATCCACCTTTGCCCCATCTCATTCTTCAACATGGCCTCACACCCACCATTACCCAGGAGGAAGTAAAATGGGAAAGCCAAGGGAGAATGGCCAAACTAGTATCCTTTTCCCTTCTTTCTAGACTATAGAATGGCAACGGTGATACTCCCTACGGTACAATGCCGGGATTACATGAGATCAGATATTAACTCTGTGCCTGGCACACAATGAGCACTCAGGAAGGCTTAGTTTGATCATGATCCAAAGAGAAATAGAGTTCTATGCCATGGGAAAATCAAAGGGAAAAAACTCCTTCTATTTGCTTCAATTAAAAATCAAAAATTATGACTGCAAGAATGCATTTTGATATACTTTGCTGAAGAGATCTAGTGAAGAAAAGACAGGAGAACAAACTGTTATTTCTGCTTGTTTCTCTAATTTTTGACATAATTGTTTCCATTTGTGAAAGCAGGAATGCTTTTTCTAGGAAAATTTGGAATATTTAGGGAAAAATAAAAACATAATATTATTCTCCAAAGACTGCTGACATGTGGTGTACTCAGTCTTGACTCTTTGCGTGTTATAAGCAGGGCTGCCATGTTTGGCTGTGCAAGTTGTGCATTATGTGACTCCGGGAAAAACCATCCGCACACGCTGCTGTGTGATTGTCTCTCTCTGGGGTTGCGCACATATCACATATCCAATATCACACATATCTGTAGACATGTGTGCGTGTTTTCTTTTCATAATTGTAAGAACTCTCTATATGATACTGTATTTTAATAATTTCTCTTAACATGATAGTGTATTTTGCATGTTTTAAGAACTGCTTTAACCACTTCGGTACAAGCGTTGACTATAGTCGACAGCCACAGATGAACGTGCACAGCGACTTTAGCCGACAGCCGTGATATGACTTTTCTGATTTTCCATTTATCAAAATAAAATTGTGAACATTTCAAAATAACGTCATGAAAACATATATGTATATGTTACCTATTCTAGTTTACATTACAAGTAAAGCTGCCTGTAAAGTAAAACAAGCTTTCAGTGATTTCAAGCTTTCCTCATCACACAAGAGCAAAACAGATTCATTGTCAATGCACAGCACAAACTATCGTGTGGACTGTGAGTGCCGGCTGTGGGCAAGGTTTGGTGGCTGGTGAGCGCTGTACCGAAGTGGTTAAAGATATTTTTCAGAGACCAAATTATATCTCTTTAAGTGGTTGTGCGATTTACTTACCCATTATATAATTTTTAGAACTTCAGCATGTTTCCAAATTTCTGCTATGAGAAGTTCATTGTGATGAACATCTTTGTGTAAAAAGCTTTTCCCCCTATTTTGGGATTTCTTTAGTACATATTACTATGGTTAAAGGGTAGAAATTTTTTAAGCATGTAAGATATATTATCAGATTGCTTTTCAAAAGTGTTGCATCTATTAACGTACCTCCTTCCAATGGGGTATGAAGACTTCAAATGAGTAAATCACAATGTTTTCTTAAAGTTGACATTTATTTTAGCTTTTACCTAATTTTTAAAAGCAAATCTGGCTTGTCATCCCAATATAAAGACGGCAACCTGCTGAGAAAAATAGTTCCAATCATGGTACATCTGGCTTAAAGTAAAAACCCCAGGGGCTTAAAAATTCTGGTAAAAAGAATTTAATTCACTTAACCAACTTTCCTGCTGTATTTGAGGGTTATACATTTGTAGATGCAAGAGAAAAATAAATGGATAATGTATTTTTCCCCTACATTGATGTTATTAAGACTTATTTACAAATACGAGCCTGCCTATGTTTGAGAACGTTGTATTTGTTTTTTGGAGCTTTGGGGACAAATTCTAGAAGAAGCTGTAATAACAGTCATAAGCCAGGAGTGCAGTTTACACACTTGCTACTCACAGCGTGGGGTGGTCCACCAGCATCGGTATCACCTGGGGCTGGTCAGAAATGCATAATCTCAAATTCCACCCTAGACATACAGAATCGGAATCTGCATGTTAACAAAATCCCCAGGGGATTCCTGTGCCCATTAAGGTTTGTGAAAGCTGGTGTGTATATCCAAGAGGAACTAAGCACAAACTAAAAGGCAATAAAATGCATGTTTGGAGATGATCTGGAATGTTCAAGTTCCTACTTTGCTCTGGGTTAGATGCCCCTCTTAGCTCATCCCAAATTGCGTAATATAAGATATACTTATATTATCACGCTGTATCATGTGATTGTTTTCTTGTTGGTATTTGCACTTGCATTTTTGTTTTGCTCTCCATAACTTTTGAAGGTGTTGCTAAATAAAAGCACTATAAACATAATAAATACTCTTCCAGAGAATTGAACTACATTTTTTCCCTTCTTTCCAAAAGTTATTTGGGAGAGAAAGTGCAATGAAAATTCTGGTGGTTAATCTCTTTATTATATGAATATTTGCTTCTCCAACTAAAATAGATCTGCCTTCAAACTCCCCTTTCCTTTGGTTACAGCACAGTTAAATCTTATGCTCAATCACTAGCAAAATCAAATTTGCTAATATTCTATTTCATATTTTAACATCTTATTTGACAGGTGTGGTTGAGTTACTGGCAAGCATCTAATTTATGTCAAATCTAATATTATTTTCCTAGAGTGGAAGTTTTCCCTGTCTTATCTTAGTCCTAAGGTAACTTTTTAAAATTTTCTTTTTCAGAAGAAGATGAATTGTGAAGGCAAAGTTGAATAACATATGTTAAAAATTGTTGTGAGGAAGCAAAGCATATCATAATCACTTAAAAACACTTGAAAAAATATATATATATTTATCCCAGAAATAACTTAAAAATGGTTGAACATCAACTCAATATTAAATGTTAAAGTAAAAGTCCAAGTGTTATATTTTAACTAAAATCAAATCTTCTGAGTAATTTGAGAGGGGAGAAAAATAGAGATGGAAGCTTTTGTAGGAGAGTATTTTTACTCAGGCCCAGTTCAAATTTGTTGGTTCATTTAGCTGTATTACTATTTCCATAACCCTGAACCCTCAGCAACACATGGAGATCTTTGTACTGACTACTCAGGTGTGGTACTGAGCCGAGATGGTGGAAAGTGTGTTTGTTATCAAGGAAGGTGAAACCTTTCAAGAAACCACAGAAGGCAATGAGTTTTACCTTCCTAAAGGATTGAGCTAGTCCTAGGAAATTTCCTACAAATGTTAGCTTCTACCTGCTCTGTGACATGGACTGTCACTGCTAGAAGCATTTGATGACTGTGCTCAAGCTACCAAAACCCTTCCTTGGAGGGTGGCTTTCCTAGCCTTTGGCTTATCGTCCGGTGGACTGGAGGGTGTTGGAATTGAGGGGTCACCATTGTATTTGTCAGTGCTTGAGAATTTGGCCCTCGGTAAACAGCAGCAAATTAGCCTTTGCAAATAAAGGCTGGGGGTATTAAGGTATGGATTTATTTACAGCTTACAGATTTGGGGTTACATTAGGAGACCTTCCCAGTGCCAAAATAACTCTCCCCAAGGACTGTTCTCAGCTAGGAAATATTTGTTTTCAAGCCTTTAGGACCCACTTGAATCTAATAGGATAAACACATACTTGGCCAACTAGGGATGGTTTCTGCTGCCCTTTTTTAAAGCCATCAGCACATTTCTAAAGGGTGATTATTTAACAAGTCTTCCAAAGAGTATCCATGTTTTGCTGTTTTTCCTTTAATTTAAACTGAGGTTGTTGTTCTCAGATTCAATTTACTCGACTTCAACACCAGGTCTTCGCAGAAATGCCTTCTCAACACCCTTCCCACCTCTGAACTGTCTCAAAGAGGCAAACCTGTTCCAGAGAATGTTGTCAGTCTGCACCCGCTTTGCAAATGGACAACTCCAATTTAGGTTAGATTAAATGACTGGCGCTCAGGAATGCGCCTCAAAAACTAAGAGATCGGTGTAAGAGTCAGTCTCAATTTCATAAATACATTACTACACCCCTTCCAGGTTTTGTTTGTATTCCCTTGGATGTTTTGAATGTAATTAATGGCTAACCTTGGCCAAATTATTTAACTTCTCTAAGCCCTGGTTTTGTCATTGGTAAAAGAGGGATAATAACATAGTACTCCATAAATTTATCATCATGATTAAATAAGGTAATTCACATAAAGTGCTTAGCTCAGTGCCCCGAGCAAACCAAGCAGCTGAGAGATGTCAATTGTTGCCTTCCTCTTCGATGACTATTATTCATGTTAACTTGAAAAAAACTTTTCAAAAAAATTTTTAGTAGCATCAGCATTATTCTCAACTTGTCCCAGTACTGTGTTTCTGTTCACAAATGTGGCCGAGTGTCAGAATCACACCAGGAAGCTCTTCAGATTATAAAGTCCCTGGCTCCAGCCCTCTTGACTCCTGCTTCTGAGGGTCCGGACTGGGCTCCGAGAAGCTGGGCTTTCCCAGTTCCTCCGAGAGAGACTCAGGATCAGCAGGACAGGGAGCTGCTCTGGGAGGTAGGAAGTGCCAGCTCATTACTGCTCTCTCTGCAAGCAGTTCAAGCAGGAACAAGGTCAAGGTCAATTTAACCCTTCATACTCACTTGCTTTTTTCTTGATTCCTTTATTCTACTTGGGATTTAATTTTTTAAATACCCCAGATTTTACAAAGCACAGCAGTAGAATAAAAAACTGGAGTTTCTTTTCATACAAACTTATCTATTTGGATTTTTTTATATTTCAAATTATTGATACATTCAAAGAGTAATTTTAATCTCTATAATTTTTGCTAACCGTGTCGAGTCACACTCGACATCCGAGGGCAAATAAGCATCCCTTTTCCCTCCCCTACTTAAAATTGGTACTTCTTTTACCCTAAAGTACTCAAGTGAGCGTGTAGCCTCTCACTTTCCTACGCATGACCAGGTGTGGGGGTCATAATCCATTGATTCTGCACCTGAACTAGATCCGGCGTCACGTTCCATCTCAAGGGCTTTGAGTGAATACCCCGTGACCTGCAGGTGCCACAGAGGGATGACCGGTGAGCTCTCCCCTTGCAGTTCTCAAAGGTCTGCTCTGGTGAGAACAGAACTTGTTTGGCATCTGCAAAATAGGGAGAACTCCTTGTGCATGGAGCTATGCTGAAGACTGAATGAGTCAAACCCTCAGCACCGTGTTCAGAGTTTTCAACCTTTCAGGCAGCCTTAGTATTTTTAAAACCATAAAATGTTACCCCAAATGGCTGCTGTAGGAATTCTGGTTAATCGAGTGATGTAAACGTCATACACTGTTTTTAATATAAATAACTGACGAGGTGGGCATGTTTATATATTTTACTTTATTTTGTGCTCCACCTTCCTGACCCATCACATCCTTGCTAAGCGTCCTGCTGCTTTCTCCCTCCTCTACAGCCCCTTGGCTCTCCTTTGTCTTTTCAAATCTTTTCTAAATCTCAGCACTGGCTCCCCCTGCAGCGGCCCCCTCCCATTGTTCCCTCTCATTGTGATCCAAAGACAGCTTGGTGGGTCTTCAAGTCCTTTGAGAGTGGCCTCTGGTGTCCTGAGCAGAGAAAATAGGGGATGGGGTAAGGGACTCTGGAACTCCAAAGGGACACTTTCTACAAAGTCAGCTGAGCCTTCAGGTTTAAGGGAAGGATGCTTTTTCCAGGTGTTAAACTTTGACTTTTTCTCATAAGGGTTGATATTCTTTTTTCTTTTGCCACTGTCCTCAAAATGCTGTGACAGTTTTCTCTCTGGCCTTGGAGTTGTCTTAGTTATTAATTCAAAGATTATAAATTTCTTGATCACCTGTTGTGTCAAGAACATAACTTATTTTGCATCTGTCTTCTTTCCTCCCCGGGGACACCATATGTCCATTTCTGGCTTCTACCTTCTTTTATAAACACAAGAGTGGAAAGGTTTGGCTTTATTCAGTGAGAATCTTTTATGTCAGTAAATTATATATGTCCCTCTGCTGCAATCTTGGTTGTCTCTACTTAACTCATGTATCTTCCATACTCGAAATGTCTCATTTATTCTAAGCATTTATGAAACAGTGCTTTTAATTAACACCTTGTGTTCTTCAAAAATATATGTAGAGTTTACAATCTATTTTGGCTTCTTTGGTGTTGAACCTACAAACATAAGCATTCTTTCTCTTCCACCTGCTATCAATAGGTTATTTGTTTATTGTTGTAGGAAAGTGTATTGCATCACGTTCATTCCCTATGCAAACAAAGCAGTGACACTGAGTGCAATTAAAATTACATATGTGGCTTGCATTGTATTTTCTTGGTCTGCTTTGCTCTGGACACCTAACAATTGGGGGGCAAACGTGGGAGAAGGAGCAGTATTTGAAACAGGGGAGAAGCAGAAAGGTGCTCACAGAGAGCAAGGGAACTTCTGGTCTCTTCTCTGAGATGCTCATCTACACCAAAATCAGCACACACGTGACCAGCAGCTACTAATGAGCTACTACCACGTGCTCACCTCTGAACGCGGTGATTGCCAAAGGCCGAGTGACAGAAGGAAACTTCTGGATTGGGCCTTGAGGACTTCCCAGGGTTTTGCTGGGTAAGGCCAGGTAGGAGGAGGACATGAGAAGGACATGTTTTCTGGCAGGAGTGACCACTAGACTCCCTGGTAATTGTGCGTGTATGAAAGGGTCATTTCTACATTTGTTTCACAGGCCACACCTGTCATCTCCCAGATCGAAATCTGACTTTAAGGAACAAAGGATAATGACATCATCTATGATGCAGAAAAAACAAAAATCACTACCATCAAGGCAATGCTGAGATTTCTTTTTGGTATTTGTAGTGTTCATTGAAGTAGATTAAATCTACTATCAATGAAGACAGAATAGTGTTAAAGTTTGAAAAGTTCTCATCTTAACAGAAAAGAAAGGTGAGTCCCAGAAATGGAAAAAGGGGAGAAAATTGACCTCTCTGTGCCAAGTCCTGTGTAAGGAGTTTTATGGAGTTAATTTAATCCTCCACTGTGATGCCTCATAGGTGAGAGAACTGATGTTCAGAGAAGCATAAGGACGTCATCTAGACAAACATCTGGTTAGTTGGCAAAGCCAGAGTCAGGACAGATGTGTATTTTTTTTAATTTCCAACATTCTTCCTACCATGCCATTTAGGGGGACCCTCAGCTTTGTGCTAAGTTGGTCACAAGTTGTTGTTTTCAGGCGTTAGTCAGTTAGTTCTAAGTATCAGTAGGTAAAGCCATGATTGTGATTAGAATGAGCAACACCTAGTTTATGTGGGAGGGTAGGATAACAGGATCTTTCAGTGTTCAAGAGACGTCAGCTACTTTCATTATGTTAAAACCCCAGGCATACTAAACATGAAGATATACCAAAACAGTATCGTAAATACTGTGATGCACTTTACATGTATTTAGCAAACTAGTAATTTCAAAAATGAAAATACATTATGCTATTCAAAAGATAGCCAGGGCTTATGATAATATTGACTATGAAAATATAGCCATTGTCTTTCAATCCGGTCACTGTATCTCAGTGACTAAATAAATAAGCTCATTTGGAGATAATATCGAAAGTCTAAATCAAAGGCCCAGACTAAATGACCCTCCGTGCCCTTCTGTGTAGGGCCCTTATCGGCATTCTTTCAAGCTCTTGCCCTTTGTAGGAAACCCCAAGTCCTTGCTGGCCGCCTCTTTGTGTTGGAGAGGGCAGCGTCTGCTGGGGCCACATGGCTCGACATTCCCTTGAGTTGCTGGCATTGCACTGAGCTCACTCCGGCTGTTATCTCTCCTGCTTTCAGCCTCCTTACCAGGTCAAGCTATCACACCTCTGCTTAATGCCTGGTGACCCTGATGTCCTTGCTTTCCTATCAGTGGATTGACTGTCCTCTCTCTGGTATCTCTTTCTGCAAAGTTGTGCTGATAGAAGAGGGAGAGAAGGAGCTCAGCGTGAGGAGGGTGCCAGCACAGCCCAGCAGCATCTGGGTCACCGGGTCCTTCACAGCAAGCCCCGCTCTGGCCCACGGAATCTCCCCACCTCTCACCCCATGGCTGTGGACAGGTGTCCCTGCTGGCTGTCCCCAGTGCCAAAGCCGGCATCCCCTTGGATGCTTTTTGGGAGGCAGGTGCTCCTGGTTGCCTGTGGCCGGCAGGAGATCTGAAATATAGGTTCCTTCCAGAGAGGGCCTGCGTGGATCAAGACCCCAGCCCCCTAAACAGGTTGCCATGTAGGATTCCAGAACTGCTTCCCTGCACATCTCCTGTGAAGGCCATAAAAGCCCAGCAAACTCCTTCCCACGCCCCCAACCTGGATCTCATTAGAGTAAAGCGAGGAAGGTGAAGGCTGGAGTCCGTTTCAGCAGTGGCATGCCATCTGCCCTCTATTTGTGACCAGAAAGCCCACGCAAGTGGACTACAGAGTGCTAACCGTGTGTTAATAAACAGTTTTTAAAGATGAAAGCGTTCCACTCGTCTCTAATAACCCCCAGGCCCAGGCTTTATGGAAAGAAGCTGCATGCTAAAACCACCCTCGCTGCCCACCATCAGGTCAGCCTCAGTGAGATTCAGTAGAAAATTTCAAAGTGGCCAAACATAACGTTGCTTTTAATAGCCGTCTTTTTCACAGCAACATGATGTGCTCAATATCCCTATTTAAACACTTGCAGATTTGGATGGACTTGCCTTTTCCAGGCTCACACGAGCAACGGCGTTGGCTCTGGTGCCTCATTCCTGGGGTGCACTTGTTCGCAGAGCCCCTTTGCTACCTCTTCCCCAGGCCTCTCCTCCAGCAGAGGCAGGATGGCCGCGGGGCCCCTGCCATTGGCATGCAGACAAAGGGGCAGGAGGGGAGTGAGGTCCGACCAGGCCAGACCAGACTGGCCACCCCAGTCCCCAGCAGGCCCAGCAGTGCACCAGCCGGCAGACGGCCTTTGTCGCCTGCGTCACCAGGCCGGGCCCAACAGGCTGCCTTTGTTTTTATGGTGATTCTTGCACGCTCATTCTTACACCATGCACTAATGGGGTTGGAATGGGTCTTTGGCAGAGAGCAGTGGCATCTGTCATCTCTGCTTCACCAGGACTTCAGCTCAGCACCAGGCCGCCTCTGGTCGTGCGTTTCCTCCTTGTCACGTTTATTCCTGCTGGCTGGCTGGGTTAGAATCTCTCTGTTCTGCAGCACTGGGTGGGTTCGGCTTGGTTGCTCCCAGGCCTCTGCTTTAGAACCAATTTCTGTGAGCCAAACTAAATTCCTCAGTAGTACAAAACAGATTTTAACATTTGCAGGAGAAAAATAAAACCAGACTTAGTAGTCATCACCCAAACCACACAAGGCACAGGGTAAAGGTAGGCATTGCAGCAGCAAGTTATTCAGACATCACAGGTGCTTAATATGCATGTCTCCCAGGACCGTCAGTGGACCAGAAAGACCGTGGGAGAAGAGCGCAGGTCCATGGGCCTAGAGGAAACTCTCCGTGTTGGTATTGAACCCTGACCTGCACAGCTCAAAGGGGCAAGGCTTGTTCTGAAGTGCTCTGCGTCACGATCCTACACCCACCCCTGTTCTCTACTGCCATCGCCCTAAGGCCTGGCTCCTCAGGGCTAATCCACTCTACCTGCCGAGGGGAAATGATTGTCCTAAAATTCAATCCTAATCCTTTCCTACAAGTCTGATTCTACCACATCTGCATGATGGGGTTCGAATACCTTAATTTGATTTACAAAGTCATCTTCCACTTGGCCATGGCCAACTTTTCCTGCCTCAGCTTTGTTTATTTTCTCTCTCAATAGGACCCAGCTGGTTTTTATGTGTGTTTTTTTTCCTCCTCAGATGTAGTGAACTCTCCCTGTTCTCCTTCACACTTCCAGGCCCCCACTCACTCTTCTTGCTCTTCTGTATTTCTGGAATGCTTCCACCTTCTCTTCGTCTAATTAACTACTGTTTATTCTGTGGATTCTAAATGCCACATCCTATTTAAATCCCTCTCTTTTATGCTTTCACAATACCCAGGCATCCTTATCACAACATCTCACTTTGTTGTAATTACTTATTTAACAGTAGTCTTGCCTGCCACGGCAGCAGTGGGGCCAGGGGTGGTATCTGCCTGGTTGCCACTGTATTTGCTGTGCCTAGCACAGCACCTGGCAAGCTGCAGGTACACAGTGAATGTGGGCTAGAGAAAGAATGAAAGAATTGATGAGTTTTTGTTTCCCAGCTACATAGGGGCCACTTGGCTGAAAGTGTTGTTCCAAGGAATCCTTTAAATGCTTTTAACTTTCCTTCCTTTCATTCTGCTTAAAGCAACCACCTTTCATGACATCGCAAACAGCTGCCCAGATATTTCTCCAGAATTATGCTAAGACTTGTTCTTGCAGGTGGTCTGGTTATTGCCAACCTCACCATTCTCTGGGGATGAGGATGGGGCAATATGGCACCCCGTGCATTCAGATGTGACCAACCATTAATATAAAAAATGGGTTTAGGACAATTGGTGGACTTGAAGACATGTGATTTTGTTTTATTATCTCTCACTTCACAAGTGGTGGCAATGGGGGTATCGTTTTAATCTTGCATACTTCTATGTCTATTTTGTAGGTGGATAAGAAGTCATTTAAATGCTTAAGGAATACTTATCACCTGTGGGTGCAGAGTCCCACTGAGCTGCCGCCACATCCTGGGGATATACCCTCTTTAATTTTTGGAAGCAAAATGGCAGCCACTTCAAAACATGCAAGGAAAACATAATTATCATCTGTTGGCTTGTTCAATTATTTCAGGGCTATTTCAACATCAATTTCAAGGAAACTGGCACCATTGCGGGTAAAGTAACTCGATTTCTGTCTATTTGACCTCCAGACCAAAGGAGAACAGGACCTACACGCACCTGCTTCCTTCCTCTCGCAGAAATTGTCCTCACTCCTCCTTCCTGCAGCCAGTTCCTGCACTGCTGGGCTAGGTGCCATCTCACCACTGCATCCCAGTGCCCACCTTCCTTCTCTGCGAGCTTTTCTATCAAGCACCTTGTGTACCTGCAGCCTCTCCCTTTTCATTCTGTCTGTTTACAGCATACAAGAAATGATAAAAAAAATCTCCATAATCTTAAGAAACAAATTTCAAATATTCATGGTAGAGAACATCTTTTCTCCTTTCTCACATTTATTACCTTAATTAGCATAGTCAGCAACATCCTCACTTCTTGCTACTGGTGGAAATGTGTCCGGCCAAAATTCATACGGTGAAGCCCTCACCCCCAATGTGACTGTATCTGTATCAGGGGGGTAATTAAGGTTAAATGAGGTCATGAGCGTGGTCCCCATCCATTAGGATTGGTGGACTTACAGGGAAAGGAAGAGGGCGAGATCTTTCCCTCTCTGCATGTGCACTCAGAGGAGAGACCAGGTGAGCACGCAACACGAAGGTGGCCATCCCACGCCAGGAAGAAAGGCCTCACCATAAAATGAACACTGCCAGATCTTGATCTCAGACTTTCCAGCCTCCAGAACTGTGAAAAAATAAATTTCTATTATTTAAGCCATTTGGTCCGTGGTATTTATTATGGAAGCCCACCCAAGCTGACTAAGGCACTCCTCAACCCACTTGGGTCTAGCTTTTGTGTTGACCACACCACAGAGGTAGTTCCTGCCCATGTCATCCGTGACCTGATAATCGTCCAGGGCTAGGACCTGCTCTCAGGCTTCTTCTCCTCGATTCATGTAGTGGGGAATACTCACAAGCAAACCCTGGAAGCTCTCTCTGCTTCTCCCAGCTCTTCTCTGATCACTCCTCTTTCTCTTTAAGTAACTCTTCCTCCTATTCTATACATGCTAATGTCTTGCCAGTGATGTGGTCTTGGTCTGATTATTCTGTGTGCTTGCTGGGGGTGATTTTCAACTCTTACACTCTCTCATACCATTGTAGGTGGATCCCAGCTCCACCTGCATATCAGTAGACCAAATATTTCTCTGAGAAGCACAGCCTGATTTCCTCGTACTTCAGCATCTATATTTTACCAGACACCTGGAATTTTGTATCTCACTAGTCATCTTTCCCTATGCACTAATTGGTTCTCCTTTATTCCCCAGCCCAATTGATAGCATTGCCATTTGTCTATTCTCTGAATTTAGAAAACCTAGAACTATAATCAACTCTCCCTTTTCCTTTTCTCTCTACATCTTTTCAAATCCCAAAAGCTATCAATTTGCCTTAAAATGGTCCCCTCATTTGAATCTCTCCACTTTAATATATGGCATTTGGAAGGCCTTAGTTCAAGCTTATTTCCTTTCTTGCTGACATTACAGCAAAAATCTCCTATCCAGAACTAAACCTCAGTCTGTTATCCTCACTAAAGACAGTCATTGTCCTGAAAAATAATAGTCAGACTTCAGCTGACTGTTCAGTGCCTATAGTACGATAAATAATATTTCCTAAAATCCATTCCTTGGAATATTAATATATTAATTATAATTTTTCTGGGAATATTAGTCAGTGTTTTGTAAGCAAAACAGAGGAGGTTAAATGTTGAAAAGTTAAAGCTATGTGGAAAATACTAGGTGAAAGAAACTTAATTTCTTTACTGAAGAACTTCCTAGAAACTGATAATATGCATTGTCACTTTATAAAAGGAGAATGTGCAGGTCCATAGTCCTTTATTTAAAAATCCTTGAGGCTGCTCATATTTGGAATTCAGAAATGTTCAGATATTTAGAAAGGTGATAAGGTTCATATAACAACTATTACATAACACTTCTTATAAATCAACACATGCCATTTCTGTGCCATTTCATGCCAAAATATATGGCCATCCACATTAAGTGAGATAAATAAATACTATAAATAGTCTTACATTAGTTCAGTTAAAGTTTTGCAGCCTGATGAATTACAAAATTGTTCAGATTTTTGGAATTGTGTATAAGGAAGGGTTTGGGAACCAATAATATGCTGAATTTCCCAAACTTATTTGTCTGTGGAATCTTTTCTACCAAAGGCATCTCTCTAGGGTTCTGTACTATGGTACACATTTTTGGAAATGTGGACAAAAAGGCAACCTCTGCCACACCCATCGAAATGTTACTTTTTTTCATAGGAATTAACATTTGCCGCTTGGTATTTCTTGCTATTCTTTGATCTCCTTCTCCACCTGGAAAATGTCTACTCAACTATCAACCTCAAGTTCAAATGTCAGTTCACACTCCTATTATTGCTATTATCACATTGCATGTTATCTCTTTACTTCTGTGTCAACTATTTGTTAAGAGGCTATTTCTTTTCTCACTACTGAATCCCTAGTGCTTAGAATGGGTGCCTGGTCAGTAGTAAATAAATGAATATTTGACTATTTACTATTTACAATAGTAAATATTCAAAGACTCTGTATGAAATTTTGGATAATGTTTAAAATCGTGCAGTAGGTACTGTTGGTTCCACACAGATCCCTTTACCAGGGTGGTGTTCCCATTTCCCCAGCTGCTGTGAGTGTTACTACAATACATCCTTCAGGTACCATTCTGTCAGGTACTTTAGGATGCAGCCAATGTGGCCATGCTAGGATGCTATCCTCCACCCCCCTCCCCAGGGTAGAATACATTGCCCAGTAACCAATGGGTGGAAGTTGACGTGAAGTCTCTCACTACCACTCCCAGTAATCGAAAATTTGTGCTTCTCATCCCTGTACCTTTACACTCTGTGAGTCTAGAGGTTTTGGTCCTCTGATGTAGTTGCTTCTACTAGGGGATGCAGTAAGACTTCTGGCAGTCTTAAAGATATGGCTGTTGTCCGTAGACCTAGAGTCAAAAAAAAGAAAAGATTTTTCATACCAGTAGGAGAAATCAATCCTGACAGGCTGGGCATGTAAGGCAGCTGCTACACATAAGGCAGAAAGAAATGGGTCTGGAATCCAGGTGATCCACCAAAGCACATCCTGGTATTCCTATGCCATGCAATTGCAGCAGCGGACTAGAGTTTGTCTAGTTGATCCTTTCCATTGGAGTGTACATAGAAATTATGACTACCCAGAATCATGGTGATGGTGTGTCCAAACAAAATGATCTCTATAGGAAAAGCGAGTTGATCTGAGCAGGGCAGGGATGAGCTGTAATAGGTGTTTTGGGTGCCCCATCCTGGTCCCCTTTACCAATTAATGCATTCACCAGCTGCCATGAGTGTTGGCCAACTACAGTGCTGGAGAACTGCCTTCGACCAACACGAATGCCTAGTTGTGAGGCACTGTGCAGCCAATGAATGACTTATGCTGGGATACAAAAGCCCACCCCTTGCCTTAAAGTGGGATATGTTTGTGGTATTACTCAAGTTTCTGGGTATCTTTTCGACCAAGTTAATATTAGTCTTCCACTGAAACCACGTGTCTACTTGGGTGCTTCTCCTGTCCTGGCCAGCTTTGCTCACTTCCTCATAGCTTTCTTCTCAATAGAGCCCTTGCCAAGAACCATCATCTTAGGCTCCACAGCTAGGGAAACTCACCTAAGAAAAAGTACATGCTTGAATAGTTTCCTACTTGGTTTTATCTTGTTAGCCTAGACAATCTACTATTGGATAATGCAGTCTTAGTTTGAGCTGTAAAGTGTATTAAGGTTAGCTTTAGTAATTGTACTCCCCCCCCCCCCCCCCCCCGCCCAGGCTTGAAGAATCACAGTCTTTGCAGAAAGTCATTTGCCTTACTTTATGAATCTTCTTAGACTCGACATCTTTTTTTTTAACTATACCGGGAAATATTATTTGTCAGTGTCAGCAGAATTGAAGGTTGACTAATATGCAATACAGAGGTTTGTCATTAGATGGATAAATGGTGGACAGACAGACAGATAGATGGAAATAGATAGTTACATGTAGAACTGGAAATCCTTACTTCTGCCAGGCAAGTCAGGTTTGGAGTTTTCAGTATCTCAAAATTTCATCTTTAAAAGGAGTGGGTGCCAATCTATGCTAACTTGAGTGCATCATTTAAAGCATGTTATGTGGTGACATACACACGGCTGCTATCTGATTTTTCATTAGTTCTTATTCTTAAATACAACTGTAAGCATTGTTCAAACAAGGTTGTAACTTGTTTGAACCAAAGCAGAGGGTAGTTTCAGATGTTAATACTCGGAATAGTCTGGTCTCCTTTCCCGTGTTACTGCCTAGTGCCAATGTTTGGATTCAGATTCCCCATGGCGATTTCTCTTCTGGATGCTGCCATAGCTATGGTGTCCTTTCAGATCATCATTAGCTGCTGCTTCTGTATCCTTCATTGTTGTCATGGGTTCAAGCTTTTTGGTTCTAACCATGTAATTCTTTCTGCTTTAGGGGAGGACATACAGCACTTATGGGAATATAGAGTGGTGGCACCTTTTTAGAGGGAAATCTGGCAATATCAAAATTTTGCATGTGCATCTCTTTGACTTAACAATCTTTTTTTCTAGAAATCTTTCCAAAGGGGACAAGTATGTAAAGCTATACACCCAAAGAGATGCCATCATGTCACATTTCTAATAGTGAAAAGTGGAAGAAATCTAGTTGCTTATCAATAAGAAACTAGTTAAGTACATTGTGAAAAGTCCCACACAATAGATTACTATATGGCTCTTAAACAAGATCGTATATGTGTGTGTGTGTGTGTGTGTGTGTGTGTGTGTATCTGTCTGTACACTGTCTTAAAAAATCTTTTTGGCATATAGTTGAAAAAAAACAGCTTGTAAAACAGCATGTATATTTTGATCCCATTTATGTGCAGATTATATACATATATGGTCATACATATATATCCATATATTATACAGCAAGCTTTGGAAGGGTGTCCATCAAATCCTTGACAGTAGCTGACTTAGTAGTTAGTCTTAGGACTTTATTTTTTTTTCTTTCCTATATTTTTAAATTTACTAAAAACTGTCATTTTATCTTTGTAAGTAGCAAAACAGTAAGAAAAAATTACTTTAAGGTCAACATACAGTTATTTGTGAGTCAAGGTCAGTTTGGGAACTTGGAAGCGAGTCACTCAAAGTAATAAATATATACTGTTAAGGGAGGATTCGGGGAAGTTTCTTAATGAATCTTCACAAAAATCCTGTGAGGTTGGTCTCACAATCTCAGTGAGAGAGCAGTGGTTCTGACCTTGGACACCACGTCCATCTCGCTCAGTTCCTGTGGGGGGAGGAGGTCTGGCCTGGGAGGGGTGCACCCCAGACCCATGACTCCTGGGCTGAGTGGTGATGTCCAACAGTCCTTTGCATCTAATGTCACTTCTCCTGTATTCTTGCTAGAGACCCCTCCTTAGTGATGCTCTAGGAATGTCATTTATTGTTTTAATTTAGGATGGACCACATATAGATCAAACTGGCTATTTTGCTACTTTTGAATCTGGCCGGTTTGCAGAGCTGGACATTCTAGAGTGGGTGAACCCTGCACACACACTGCATAACTTGTGTCTGTGGCACCCTCGGTACCCCCCAACACGTGAGCACACCCACACACTTATCGCACACCCGGCATTTTCCCCATCACCACTCGCTCCTCTTCATGCCCTTGGGTCTCTTAACCACTCTTTCTCCCGCCTCCTCTCTCTTCCTCCTGGCCACCATGTGCAAGATCAGGAAAAAGGGAGGGAAGAGGCCCAGTGTCTGAAAACACCCTCTGCCTGTCTGCCACACGTACATATATCAAAAGCCCAGCCAAGAGTTGACTGGGCTGTGATTTTGCTTATATTCAGATTACCTAATTTTTGAATTCAAGTCTCCTGGATAATGGAGAGACGTAGATAATTCTGCATCACTGCACAGGGGCTCTGGTGAGGTCTGAATTTTGCTCGCTTTTTAAGTTTCCATGCACGGCATTCAGGCAGCCCTCTGTAACCACACGGGGAAAACAGAGCCCATACTCCTTGCAGCTGCTAAGGGTTACTCCAACATTTCTAAAAGCTTTCTAACATCCTTATGGAAATCAAATAAAGGATCCACTTAGGATTATTTAAAGGACAGGTGAAAAATCACTCCAAGGTATTTTAATAACATTGTAAGTTCCACTTTGTCCTGCCGACATAGGGCTAGAGCCTGACTTATTTGATTTACATGTAGCAGTTAGCACTCATAAATGAGGAACAAATGGCCAGAATACCAATGTCACTCTGAGCTGAGTGTCAGACTTCTGGTTTTATTGGACAGGCTACAAACTGTTATTCTTGAAATCTCTTCCTGCTTAGCTTCTATACATTTTAAAATACTGAAGTGATGAACTAATTATTTCTCTGGGGAACCTATAAAAACTCTTATGTTCATTATTTCTAATAAGTTGTCTAAAATTGAAAAGAACACATACTGTAGAGGGATTTTTCAGGTAACACTCTCTAATGACTTCAACACCTTTTAAATTGCAACTCAGAGTGTTTCAAGATCATGGGAAATCACATTATCAGAATATAGCCAGATGATGTTACATTTATTTTGCATATCATTTATGTAATTTTCATGTCAAGACCAGAGCCTAATACTAATTGAGCTTTAAAATAGCGCTGGACTAAGAGACCCAATACCACTCCTCCCGATATGCCACTGATAGACACAGAAAATCAGCAGATTGAAAACTCAGACTGGCCAGCAACTTAATGCCAGAATTAGGCACGCTTCCCTTGTAAATAAGGTCTAAGAAACTGGGTTGAGGAAAAAAAATCAGGAGATTGTCTATGTTTGGGAGTAATGAAACAGAACAGTTTCACTTTTCAGAATGACGTACAAAGAGTTTTTTCCATCACTCACTGACTCCGAGGCCCAGGCTCAGTACGAACCACAAGAAATAAGAGCAACTCCAGGGAGCTCCTTACAGAGGAATTACTCTGTTCCTGCCCTTAAATCTCTCATTTATCAGCTATTATTTATTCATATGTAAGAAATAATTTGATAGGCGTGAGTCTTCCAGAAAATATAGAAACAAAAAGTAAATGACAGTATTAACTTTAGGAAAAATTGTTTTAGGCCAAAAAATATGAAATGAAGACTATTGTTCTAGTATGCTGAGAATAATGTAGAATTAAACTATGGCAATAATGAAGACGTGTGCATTGAAATATAGCAATAAATATTTAAAATAACACATTTCTCAGATTCAAAATTTTTTAAATTTAATATAATTTGATTTTTAATTTACAAATAGTAATTGTATATATTTATGGAGTACAATGTGATGTTTTAATATGCATATACATGCATTGTGGAATGATCAAATCAAGCTAAATAGCTTATCTGTCACCTCAAATATTTATTATTTGTTTCTAGTGAAAATATTTAAAATCCCATGTTAGCTATTTCAAAACATACAATACACTATTATTAACTATAGTCACCACACTGTGTAATAGAAGAACACCAGAACTTATTCCTCCTGTCTAACCAAACTTCATACTTGTTAATCCACATTAATTATGTTCTACAGATCTCTCAGCCTTTGAAAAATCAACTAATAGAGTCTGAATATTACAATTAATAAATCTGAATAAACACTGCAGAAACTTTTCCCTCTTTTTGGTCACTTATGAAACATTTACAAAAGTTCATTGTATATTAAACCACAGAGAAAAACTCAGAAAGTTTCCAACACTAGGATATTTGTAGACAGATTCCTCTGAACATAATGCAAAAAAATTAACATTGAATAACATAAGTTTAAATGATCAGTCAAAACCAACAGAAATTTAACCACTTTAAAAGGAGGAAAAGTTTCTTAAAATCTATTGTTCTAAGAGAATATTAAAATTTTATTTTAGTTTTTCCTAAAAGAAAACAATGCTTGGCACATTGTGGGTGTTAAATGAATAGTCATTTAATGAATGAATGATGATTGTTTAGAAGCATAATGAAAATTAAAACCCTGTATAGCAAAATAGTGGCTCAAATTTATGGTCTTAACTATACTTACTGAAACATGAAAGAATTTAAATAAATGAACTAAGCATTCAGTTCCAGAAGTTTGAGAAATGACAAGTAATTAAACAAATCAGGGGGAAATAATAATAAAAGCAAAAATCAATGCATCTGTGGGACAAAGTAAAGAAAGAAAAAATGACAAGACTCTAGAAAACTTAATTTTAAAAACAGAGAAAATATGATGGAAAAAGCTGGAGCTCATATAAGTCATATAAGCAAAATGCAGATGATATATTTTAAAATATGGAGAATAGTATATTATTATCTAAGTTTATGCTTACAAATGGAGAATTTCAATAGAAAGGAATTTATTTTAAATAGCATAAGTGGAGAAATTGACTCACAAATAATTAGAAAGCCAGAATATATGTAATATCCATTGCAAAAAAATGGAAAATAAGTTATCAAAGAATTATGTCCATAAAACAAGCCTTAAATCAAGCCTTCAAGGAGCAGGCTTAAAGAATCATTCCAGAACATAGAAAAAGTTTGAAGAATATCCAGATTACTTTATGAAATAAAATAAGAATAAAAACTGACACAAATAGCATAAAAATTAAAGACCAATAAAATAACTGCAAATTGCATTCAACTATATTTAGTAAAAGAAAAATCCACCTCCATCAACAGTATTAATGCCAAGAATGGGTATAAGATAAATATTAGACCATTTCTCCCAATAATATAGCACTTCAAAAGGTCCAATTAGAAGAAAATACAGTTATAATCTTAGCAGATGCTTTTAAAGGCATCTGCTAAATACCCATTACAGAATAAAAATAAACAAAATAAGCCCTTATCAATTATGAATGGAAAGATACTTGCCTAATATGACAGAGAATATCTATCTTAAACACTCAATATCACATTTTCAGTGAAATGCTGCAAACAATTTTTTTATTAATAATAAGAAGGAATGAGATAAGGATGTGTCCTATCTCCATTATTATTTAACATTTTTCTTAATTCTGGCCATTGAGGCATATAGAAAGATAAGAGAAAAAGAAAGATAACACTTTTAATAATATACCTAAAAATCCAAGACATTTTATTGTAACATTCTTAAATTGTTATGAATTCAGCTGGGTTAAGAAAAAACTATCAAAAAGACCATTTCTTTCTTACAGACTAATAGTAGCTGAGTGAACAATGCATTAGGAGAATTATTCATTCTCACTAGTAAAAATATAATAATGCCATAGTGGTAATAATTTGAATGTGAATTACCAAAGTACACAAAATTATAAAATCTTTTTAGGAGATATATATATATACAATGTTCATTTTTAAAAGCTTAAATATTCCAAAAGTATTGTTTCCAGAATTAATTTATGGATTTAACTCAAGCTCAATGACAGTTCCACTATTTTTACTAGACATAGTGATTCTCCAATTCATGCGTAAGAATAAATAAATGGGAATGATGCCTATGAAACATTAAAATAAAGAAATTGAAATTATGTTTGCAAATACTAAAATCTATTAGGCACAGGCCTAATCACCAAAACGTTGAATAGGAAAGAGTCAATAATGAATAATATAGAATTTAGAACTCACTGATAAATTCTAAAAAGAAATAAAAGTTCAATGTGTACTAAAGGACTCATTGAAATTTAATGATAAGATAATAATGAATTATATAACAAACGGTATTGAGAAAAACAAAAGAAAACCAATTAAGGTAGAACTCACTTAATGTCACATACCAAAATAAATTTCTAGAGAATTAATCGTTAAAATTTAAGCATTAAAATATAAATTGTAAAGAAACCGTAAGAGAATACTTGAATGATTGCAGAATGGGCAAGAGATTTCTAAAGTGAAAAGTTATAGAAGAAATAATAAAGAAAGGTCATATATTTCACTAAAAAAATTAAAGCTTTTGTGCCTATCCTCATCGCATAAAAATTATTATAAGAAAAGTATTTATAACACAGATAGAAAATAATGCAAAGACCATGAATGAGTCTTAGACTATCTTAATAAAGTTTTTTTAAATCTTGTAAACACTGTAATATACAAAGAAATATAAAATAAAAAGGATAATCATTTTATCTGCCAAATTATTAATGATTTTCAAAAGTTATAGGCAATATTTACCAAAGCTCTATTAAATTTAAACATAACAAGATACTGTTATAATTAAGAGTAGTTATATATGTGTAGTGAAATTATTTTAATTTTATTACACATTTTTGTTTTTTGATTTTATATTGTGTGTGTATCTATCTCTCTCCTATATAGAGAAGAGATATATAGAGAGAGGTTTATATAAACTAGTAGATAGATAGACATGCATACATACATATATAGATAAATAGACACATACATCACAAAACTACACAAGCAAGTTATACAAATTCAGCTTAATTTTCATGTGTTCCTGGGGTCCAGCTTTGTTAGCTATAAAATAAGGAGATCTGACATGATTTCAAATATTTTCTTTGGTTAAATAAAAATCAATTCAACGCAGTTTTCTGCATGGATATGTATATATCTTTCTAATACAAATGCACATAGATCAAATATATATGGATATTGCTGTGTGTGTATATATAATATATATAGTTGTATTATATAAGTATATATGTGAAAATATATATGCACAAAAATTGCACTAATTTTTAAAATCAAAATCAAAGTAGACTAAATAGATCAATGCTGACAGTGCCAATGAAATGCAAACTGACTTTTAAAGAGTTTATACCAGTTACAATACCATCAAAAACAATATAATACTTAGGAATAAATTTAATCAAGGAGGTGAAAGATCTGTATACTGAAAAGTATAAGATATTAATGAAAGAAATTGAAGAAGACACAAATAAATTGAAAGATCTCCCATATTCATGGATTGGAAGAATTAATATTATTTATAATGTCCATACTACCCCAAACCATATATAGATTCAGTGCAGTCACTATTAAAATTCTAATAGTGTATTTTACAAAAATAGGGAAAACAATTCTAACAATTACAAAATTCAACTTCACAGATAATCCAGGAAATGCGAATTAAAACCACCATGAGATATTGCCTCCCATCTGTTAGAAAGGCTATTACCAAAAAGACAAGATAACAAGTATTGATCAGGGTGTGGTGAAAAGGGAATCATTATATACTGTTGGTGGGAATGTGAATTAGTACAGGCTTATGGAAAAGAGTATAGAGCTTCCTCAAAAAAATTAAAAACAAAACTACCAAATGAACCAGTAATCCTGCTGGGTATAAATCTGAAGGAAACAAAATCAGTATGTTGAAGAGACATCTGCATTCCCATGTTGACTGCAGCATCATTCACAATAACCAACATATGGAAACAACTCAAATGTCTGTCAATGGAGGAATGGATAAAGAAATTATGGTATACAATGGAACATTTTATTCAGCCATAAAAAGGAATGAAATCTTGCCATTTTCAACAAAATGTATTAACCTTAAGAATATTGTACTTAGCAAACTAAGTCAGAGAAAGACAAATACTGTATGAGCTCACTTATATGTGGAATGTAAAAATGTTGCACTCATAGAAACAGAGAGTAGAATGAGAATGGTGGTTGCCAGAGGGTGAGGGAAGAGGGGCATGGGAAGATATTGGTCAAAAGATACAAACTTTCAGTTATAAAATTAATAAATTCTGGGGATCTAATGTACATCATGGTGAATACAGCAAAAAAAAAAGTAAAAACAGTGAGCTTACACACAGCTGCATGCATTCCTTGTAGGAAATGGATGCAGGCCGAGCAGAATGACAATGGTATTCAGGCAGATTCTGGAATTCTATGTCCACAAAATGAATTAATAACAACAAATGAATTAAAGTTTAAAAGTTATCAAAAAAAAACTGTAAAATATCTGTTTTGATTACAGTAGTCTTTCCTTGAAGTCAAGAAATACATTCCAAGCCCCCCAGAGGATGCCTGAAACCTTGGACAGCACCAAACTCTACGTACACCATGTTTTCTCCTACACAAAAACACCTAAGATGGAGTTTGATTTGTAAAATGGGCACAGTAAGAGAGTAAAAATAATAACTAATAGTAAAATTAAAAATTATAACAATATACTGCAATAGAAGTTAGGTGAATGTGGTTTCTCTCTCTTCGAAACCATCTTCATATACCATGGTTCTTCTTGAGATGGCGTGAGATAAATGCCTACGTGACGAGATGAAGAGAGGTTGAATGATGTAGGCATTGTGATGTAAATGTAAAATTCCAGAAATGAACAATTTTTAAGTTTTAAATTGTGTGCTTTTCTGAGTGGCATGATGGACTCTCCCACTGAGCTACTTTGTCCCACCGTGAACGCTCTTTTTGCTTGGCAAGTGCCCATTAGTCTCACAACAGCCGTCTTGGTTGGCAGATCCACTGTCGTGGTGTCACAGCAGCGTTTGTGTTCAAGTCACCGTCATTTTTCTTAAGGATGGCCCCAAAGTACCCCGCAAGGGTGGCGATGTAATGTATTTGGACTGCTGTTGACTCTGGTACCTGACCCAGCGAAAAGCAAAACTGCAGATAAAGGGAGACCACAGTACTAAACAAAATAGTTCGTATGTTTTTTCCTAGATTGATCCTCTCTGTTCTCTTGATTAACACTTATGAATTCTCAAAATTGCATAAATGCAAGGATGGGACAATCAGGTGCCTTGCAGTATTAGGTAAATTAACTTTACAAGAACTAGCTGAGAAGTGCCAATATAATCCTAACGCTTATTCGGTCACTTGTTTCACAAGAACCTGTGACTGAAATGAGGGGAATGGGAGAAAAGAAGTCAGAAGCTAAAATTATTCTTGTCTCTTTATTCAATTATCTAACTCCTTATAGTTCTCTCAGTACGTTTTCAGTTAAGCCCTCTTTGCTACCTGTAATGTTAATCCTAATAAATGCAGTTATTACATATGTAATATATAAAAATATGATAAAATATAATATATATTATATGATATATGAACCGTACTTGTTAGAGTACATTATATACATATATATACACACACACACACACATATATGTATCTGTCTTTATGAGATTGAGTATGCCTATGCATGTACCTATATATAAATCCAAATCCTAATCACAGTACCTTACCTTTCTTGGCCATTTGAGGTGTGTCTGTATAGTGCTCAGGAAAATCTGTCACCAGCCTGTGTTAGCTCAGTACACATTACAGCACCTGGACAGTTGTCAATGGCAGTAGTTACACATCATGAACAAAAACATTCCATATTGAGTCATATGTATTAAAAAAAAACCCTGGATCTCTGCCGAAATGTTGTGCCACTTGTAATTATAAAGTGCCAACTGTACTTGGTTTCTGTACATTCTTGTTCTATATTTTGTGTTCCAAATTCCTCGTTCTGATTTGGAGTTCCAAGTCATGAATCCTGGATATGCTGCATGCACAATAAATGTTGTGCATTTTATTAACTTGCATTTTTTTTAGTGAGCTTCAGCTAAAAGAGCAAGCTAATTTGTATGAAAACACATCATTTAGCACAGTAAAATTAACTAACGTTATTACATCAAAAGAGTTTTTTCTCTTTCTCTTTTGCTTTTGTTCATGGCCCCTGGGCTAAATTTTCCATTTAACTAAATTCCTTCTTTTTTTTTCTCCCCACTTTGGAACTCTAAACTAGTGTCAAGGATTGAAATGACTGTGTCTTATTTCTTCTCAGTTGACAAGGATTCTGGCTTGAGCATGAAGAGTCTCCAGCTTTTACTTTGTATCCTAGCCAGATTATACATCATCTATTAAAGTCACCTAGTGCACAGAATTTAAATAATAATGGTTCTACTGGAACCCACCCCTCACCCATTCTTACATTCCTCCCAACAATGCAATGATGCTTACAAGTAAAAGTTTATTTGCTGGTGATACCAACAGTCGGTCAGAACAGTATTGCCAGTCATGATTAAGGTGCCCAGGTTAGACTCATGAAATGAAGAAAACTCCTTCATTTGAGCTGGCTCCTCCCTTGTGAGGGATGCTTTTTGGTTGCCTGGCACACTAAAAAGCATAATACAACTCCCCCCTTTTCCCTCGTCTCTTCTTTCATTCTACTCCCCCAACCCCCCAACCCTCTCTCCTCTTCTTTCTCTATTAACCCTTTCCCCTTGGGAAAAAATATGGTTCTACTAGGGTTCTTGATTATTCAAGTAACAATCTGTTCATAGAATGAAGATAATTTTAGAGATCAAAATATTTAAGAAGTCATTATTATTTAAGAAGTCATTAAGTCCCATGAAGAAATGAACTCACCCCCTGTGGATAGCCATCCAAACCGCTGCTACCTCAAATGAGCTTCAATTCCAACTCACCTGGGAGGCTTAGTAAAAGCTCCCTTGGCCCATCTTACAAGGTCCTCCGTATGGCAGAGTTGCCCCCTTGGTTTATGCTCATTTGTGCATAGGTGAGCTTGATACAGATTTCACGGTTTAAAGTACGGCACTCCAGAATGGGAGGTGTGCTCGCAGGTGACTTGAGGTCTCTGGAGGTCCCATCCACAGGCAAGAAAGGTAAGGACAGGACAGGGAGAAATGCTTCATTTGAAGCCTTGAGAGAGCTTTCACCCAACTGCATATGCACTTATCCACTTCCCTTTTGTGTACTGTCAGATCATCTTTGGGGACCCAAAATTGATGAGTCTCTTCTCATAACCTCTTTAGGAGTAAATCAGGCCTTGTCATGATGGCATAATTTTTGGATAAATGCTTAAAAAGGAAATCCGCTATCTTCCAACTTCAGTGTAAAATACAGTGAGCTTCGCAGCCAGGCCAGGCAAAGTTGTTTTCTTCAGCACCAACTAAGTTAAAGTGAAAATGTAATTATTGTGACTTCCAGATCATTCTATTCCTACTGCAATCTGCTTTTCTTACTGGCTTCCTTTCATACTTTTTGGTACTGCTGGTGTTTTCATGGACTCTTCTTCCTTACATAAGGTCTTTGTAGAAGGAAGAGACATGGTCAATTAAAGATTGGGTAGCGGGTGACTAGAGGAATAGAATAAGCTGGAATCTCTGGTTCTTCTTTATACATCACTAAACCATGAGGTGTCTACAGTAAGCACTTGGAAAAATTGTATTCATTCTATAATTTTTAAAATAATACAAACAAAAGTATTTGAGACACATTGTTTTATAGTCAATTGATCTTAATATTTTAAATTATTGATTTCTTTATAAGTTCATAAAGTGAATAAAATTTTAGTTAATCAATATCCAAGCTTGATATGTTTGTCTATTTATCTTACTGGACTATTTGGTAATCAACTCTAAGATCCAAATGTGTTAAAGTTCATTATACTGTGTAAGCCAACTAAAGATTTAAAGTTGTAGTCACACGAAGTATTTGATTTTCACTCAATTATTGAAGTCCATGTGTTTTATTTTTTTCACCTGTCCCAAAAGGCTGTCTTCACATCATTAGCAGAAAGGTGTTAACACTAAATTTCTGTGAAGGGTTAGAGATGAGCTTAGAGGCATCTGGTCTTGCATTTGTGGACTCGTGTCAATGCACCTGTGGTCAGGCAAGTAAGCATAAAAGCAGGACAAGATTTGGTGAATTGAACTTTTTTGATCTTGGGCAGAGTGGTAGAGCAGATGTCTACAACCTATGTGCTAGTTAGCAGTATGGCGGTAAATGTTTTATAACCAGCTTTTGGGGTGCAGGAGGCAGACACCCTTGATTTGCAGCCTTTGTTTGCCAATCTCCATGTGTAAATACTCCCACTGCCAGTCTAGAGCCATAAATGTGACGTCACTGATGCAGAGTTGGCCAAAGATGCATACAGTCAACTCTTACGAGTTTGCTCTAACACACCACTCTACTAGTCAGACTCACCTGTTACTAGTTAGCTAAAAAATCCCGTCATAACTTCTTTGATACTTGAGCTTCGCATGTCTAAAATGAGGTTAAAGGTATCTGTGCTTCTCTTGTTTTATTTTTTGGTGAGGGCAAGATGAGGTGATAAATGTGAAATTACTTCGTAGGTTCTTAGAGGATTGCAGGAGTAAGTGGGCTGCCTGGCTCTACAGCGTGCGGTGGGGCTTGTGGACCAAAAACCATGTATGCGTTTGTCCCTTCAGTCACCAATCTAGCCCAAGGCTATGACTCTCTTCTCCTCACATAGGGACACAGATTTGAAAACAATAGCTCTAAGAAGTGTTCTGTGAGCAGAGTCTGCCTCTCATTAACAACATTTGTATGCCTCAGAACACTCGCAGTTGTTTTTCCCTAGAATATTTACTCTTGTTCTCACCTATGCTCTGAGAAGTTTTAGGTATATTATGCACATCTTATCCATCTTATAGCTTTACTTTTTACTGTCAATTCTTACAGGATTTTCTGTCTTCCCACAAACATTTCCCACCATTTCCATTTATTAAGATTCCTTTGCTATTGAGTATGTACCGTGAAACCAGATTCTATGTTTACAATTACCTTCTAGTTACATTTTAACCCCTTTGCCAGGTAAGACTTCTCATTTACTGTGAAATTGCTCTCTGATTATCCCTCAGGACATCATAACCCTCCATATTCTAAGTGTGTTTGGCCTTTATTAATGACATAATTCATTTTGCAATAGTTAAAGAATAATGAAACTTCAAAATTAGAATTAATTTAAGTGGACATTTTCTTCTTGCTAGCTATAATAGCCTTTAACATTTTCAGTGGGAAAGGATGACAATGGTGAGGTCAGAGTATCATCAGAAGAAGCTACCAGAAGTGTCTACCAACAGATCTCCCCAGGTGGCTTTCAGCTTCTTCTGGTCACTAGCTTTTCTCTCTCTGAAACTTGAATTTTTCAGCACAGAGGCACAGATGTGCTTTTCCAGTCAAACTTGCACTGGCCAAATTCACAGATTGGTATATAACCCCAAGTGCCAGTGTGCTAACATGGACTTGGACCTGAGCTTCTGAGATGACATGATCAGCACATTTTCCCCCTGGTGCTCCGGGGAAGCCGTGTCATCATCAGGAGGATGAAGGATGTTTGGAGAGCCCAGGGCAAGGGGTGCTGGCATTATATTTCAATTGTTGAGTCATCCTCTAGGCTGTGATTTCTTTGTGCATTCATCTCGAACAGTGATGTGGTTCCTATATAAATTGGAGTCCACGGGAAGGATCTCTCTACCCTTGACTGTGTTGGGATGACCCCTGACAGCTCATTCCTCTCTGAATTGTTTTGTTGGGGCTTTCGTACTTAACCAGGGAATCCTTCAGGTTTCCTGAGAAGATCATTTCCATTTGTCAAGTACTGGTCTGCTCTGAAAGCCGCTCTTTCCTTTAGAGTAATGTTGCACATTTCTGCTCTAATTCAATCTGTGTTGACTTTATAGTTGGAGCAGAGAACAACTCTATTCCCCATTATCTAAGTTTCCCCACATGGTGACTGTCAAGGCTGTTGCTATAAAATAAGCCACCCCTGCATTTAATGGCTTTACACAGCATTCCTTTGTTCTGACTCATGGGAGGGGAGCCTGGACATCTCTGTTCCACGCTGCGCGTCCAGCTGGGATTGTCTTCTTGCTGTAGGCTGGGGCTGGGCTCCAGTTGCCTTCCTGTGTGCCTGTTCTGGGGGTCAGCCTGAAGGGATGAAACTGCCAGGGCAGCTCTTCTTGTGGCAATGGTAAGCAGCAGAGGACAAGCCCAACCACACAAACACATTCTGAGTCTATGCTGGTAATGCATCTGCTAAAGTTCTAATAGCCAAGCAAGTCACAAGCCAAGACCCAGATTCAAGGTTCAGCAAAGTGCCCTGCACTCACCACAAGCATGTCATGTGGCTAAATGACAATGGGACAGGGAAGCAAACTCCTGTCATGTTCAAAAATAATAATCTAATCTACAACAATGACTTACATATACTATCTGTATTTGAGCAGCTTTAGGTACAATTATAAGTTTTCACCTTGTTTTATTTGTTATCCATAGTATAACATTATTGAAAGTTAAGGTTTGATAGAATAAAGCACACACACACACACACACACACACACACAGCCCATAGGCTATTGCATATATGTAAGAATTCAAACACCAGAATGAAACTAAACTAAGTCTGTGACATTTGAAAAATTATTTAATACATGTGAGTCAAGGTCCGTAGATTTATTGTTTTGAATGTGTGCTTCACAGTGTTGGAGCCTAATAAATGTTCTTTCACATTATACCATCTATAACCCTAAAATAATGTCTTGTTCATAGTAGCTGTTCAATAACTATTGACTCATTAGCTATACCATCTCTGTTATTCACAGCCACTTCCTAGCATCTGGAACAGTTTCACAGCCATCGGGCTTATTAGCTTTTAACTATACAAACCAAATGCTTTTCTAATTTTAAACGTCATATCATTGTCCCATCCATTTTGAATTACACAGAGCAATTGTTCTCAGCTCCACTGTCTGCAGATGCCTTTGGTCTTGCAACATATCATGTGGATCACCTTCTCTGTCTGCTTCCATTCACCATGGCAAGAAAAATCCAACCAGAATTAATGGGCAACTGGGCCTCCTTCTCTTTGGGAGCATCTGTTTCTTATTAAATATCATAATAACTTATTAATTCTTGCCAGAAACAAAAGTAAAGACATTGTCATACTAAAAGCTTTACCAGTACAAAAGACCAGTCCACAGAGTACCTGGAGGACTTGCTCAGACAGCCCCTGGGGTGTCATTAATCTGGGGACATAAGATGTCAGGTTTCTTCTGTTAACTTACTGAGAAAGACAAAGTCAGAGTCTGTCTGAACTGCACAGCCCACTCTTTTTTAGTTGATTTCTGTGGTTGGGCTATAATGATGATGGATGGGTTACTAGTTGGTGGGATGACCACACAAAGCCCATGGCAGATCATGGCACATCTCATAAAATGTGGATGCTGGAAAGGATGTGGGAGAGGACTGGGGCCAGCTCAACTATTTGCAGGCATCTACTGAGGTCCCGAAAGTAGTGAGGTGACTACTTCAAGGTCACACAGCCAACTGGTGGCAAAGCCTGCCTAAGAATCCAGATTCCCTAAAGTCTGAGCAGTGTTCTGTGTACAATGCCATGCAAAAGTGGGTCATTTCCCTTTGACAGCAGTCCAATCTGAGCAGGCCATCTGATTCTGATGTACTCTTGGAGAGGATTGGAGGTTTTTGCAAAGTATATACCTTTTCCAATGCTTGGAGTTTGGAAAGATATCAACATATCTTTTCTATAATGAAGATGATAAAATAATAATGGCTTATTTTTTAAGTCATTAGTTTGTACCAGGTGTTATTTTAAGTGCTTTCCATGCATTTTCTCATTTAACCCCAAACAATCAAATTATGTTAAATTTTCATTTTACAGATTATGTAACTGATGTTCAGAGTGATCAAATAATTTCCCAGGTTGCACAGGAAATGAGGTTGGAGCTAGGGCTAAAGAACAGGTATCATGGATTCTGGTGTCTGTGATTTGTTCCCTATATTGTATTATCTTTAGCCACATTGTATTAAGACTTCGGATGTTTTTAGCTTTTATGTCAGTTAATTTGTCCATTTCTACCAGTATATTTTGACTTCTTTGCTATATATGAAATACTTTCATGTAAATAAATTAATTTCATGTGTTGATTTGTTTCCTAAGTCATAACCCAAACTCTTGTGTTTGCTTCTTGTGTTTAGTAGTACTTTGTTTATCTTCAAACTTTGAGCATGATTAAAATCTAGAAGGATTCATATACTAGTTCTTCTTTATGGATGGATGACTTCATAACAATCCTGGGATAATTTTCTCTCTGATAGCCTACATTTTTCTACTGCACACCTCCCCATATTGCATATTGCACTGAAACTAGATCATCATATTTAGATCCATGAAAGTAAATGAAACACATAGGCTTTATATATGAGGATAACTGCTACAACCTGATTACAATGTACTAACCTGAATCCAGGCATCCATGACTTGAGTGAAATGTAGAATATGGTGCACTTTTATGTTTTACATATTTTGGTAGATTATTTTTTTATGAGTGGTTCCTAAGTTCCAGCTCATCTTCAAAAGCCTTAGTATCATATCCAGCTGGGTCCAAAGGAGGGAAGACTCAATGACCCATTTCCTTTTTCTAGTGAGTACTTTGAGATCTGCTGATGGCAGCGCTACTGTTACTCTGACCTATTAAAGTATAAACCCATTTCCTTTAGGACACTTAGGCTGTCAGGTGATTTCATTTAGTTTTGTATGTCATCAGTCCAACACTTGGTCTTTTTAATTTTATAATTTCTAATGCACGTGTATTAGCATCCCATCATAGTTTTTTAATTTGAATTTTCCTAAGGCTAATGATGCCAAACATGTTTTCATTGTGTATTTGCTGCTATCCTTGGTGAAGTGTCTGTTCAATTCTTTTGTCTCATTTTAAATTGTTTTCTTATTAAGTTTTGAGGGTTTTAAAATATATATTACATAAAAGTCCTTTGCTAAATATTTGATTTACAAATGTTTTCTCCCAGTCTGTAACTTATTTTCCCTTCTCTTAGCAAAGTCTTTCATAAAGCAAAAGTACTGAATTTTTTAACAATTCAATTTATCTTTTATTTTCTTTTATGAAGCATGCTTTTCAAGTCATGTTTAAAAAACTCCTTGTCTAACTCTGTTTCCTCAATATTTTATCCTTTGGTTTTTTTTTAAATTTCCAAATACTTTTCAATTTCCTTTGAGACTTCTATCTATTACTGAGAAAAGAGTGTTAAAATCTCTAACAATAATTGTGGATTTGTCTACTTATCTTTTCAGTTCTATGAGTTCTTACTCCATTTGTTTTGAAGCTCTGTTGTTAGGTGCATACACGTTTATGATTGTTGTATCTATTTGGTGAATTGAGCTTTTTGTTGTCATGTAATATTCCTTTTAATTCTTGGCAATTTTCTTTCCTCTGAAGTCAACTTTGTCTGATATAATCTAGCCACCATGACTTTTTGATATAGTATATTGTATCTTTTTTCATCCTTTTATTTTTGTTGTTGCTGTTAGAAATGGGGGTCTCACTCTGTCTCTCAGGCTGGGGTGTAGTGACACAATCATAGCTCACTGCAGCCTTGAACTCTTGGGTTCAAGCAATGCTCCAGCCTCAGCCTTCTGAGTAGCTGGGACTCCAGGTGTGTGCCACTCACCCCGCTCCCATCTACCTTTATCACTGAAATTTGTTCTATTTGAAATTTAGTTCTTTTGGACAACTTGTTTATTTTTAGTCCATTCCTTCAATCTCTCTGCTTTAATTGATACATTTAGGCCATTTTCATTTAACATAATCATTATTATATTTGAATTAGTTTTATCACTTCATTTGTTTTTCATTTATTCCTTTTTTATTTCTGTATTTCCTGCTCCCTGCCTCTTTTGGGTTATTTGAACATTTTTTTTTTTGTATTTCAGTTTAAATTATCTATGTGTTTTTGGTTATATACCTTTTATATATTTTTAGTGATTACTCTAAAAAATACAGTATACATACTTAACACAGTCTGTTTAGAATCAATATTTTACTTCTTCACATGAAGTGTAGAAACTTTGCCATGATAATTATAAATATACTCTTCCTCCTTATATTTGTCACATATTACATCTATATATATTGAAAACCCTATCATGTAATGTTATAATTTTTGTTTTCACCATCAAACATTTTTTAGCGAACTGAAGAAGAGAACAGTCTGTCATAATTAGCCCAATATTTATCATTTTTATTGTTTTTACATTCCTGATGTTCCAGGTTTCCTTCTCATCATTTCCTTTCTGTCTGAACAACTTTTTAAAGCAATTCTTTAAGCAAATCTGCCAGAAATCAATTCTTTTAGTTTTCTTTAATCAGAAAATGTCTTTATTTCGCTTTTATCCCTGAAGAATATTTTCACTGGACATGAATCTGAGGTGACAGTTCCTTTCTTGCATCACTTGAAAAATATGCCACTTTTTTCTGGTATCCATGATTTCTGATGAGGGACATATAATCATTTGAAATCAATGTTCCTCTGTAAGTAATGCATCATTGTTTTCTCTGGCTGCTTTCAAGATTTTTTTTGTCTTTAGTGTTCAGCAGCTTGATTCTGATGTGCCTTGGCATGGAATTCATTGAGTTTATCTTTTTTGATATTCACACAGCTCCTTATGTCTGTAACTTTATGTCGTTGCCAAATGTGGGGAGTTTTCAGCCATTATTTCTGCAGATATCATTTCATCACTGTATTCTTTTTCTCTTCCTCATGTGTGACACAAATGATAGCTCTTTTGTTATTGACCCAAAGGTCCCTGCAGCTCTGTACATTTTTTGTTTCAATTTTTTTCTCTGTGTTGTTCAGATTGGATAATTTCTATTTACCTGTCTTCAAGTTTACCAATCCTTTCCTTTTACACCTACTCCCTGTGGTTGACCTCATCCAGTAAATTTTTAAGTTTCAATTATTGAGTTTTCCAGCTCTAATTTTTTTCAGTTTGCTCTATCTTATTTTCTTTGTTGATATTTTTATTTTCTATTGATTTTTAAGAAGGTTTGCAATTGCTTTCTGGAGCTTTTGTATAATAGCTGCTTTAAAGTCTTCAGTAGATAATTCCAATATCTGTGCCATCATGATTGTCTTTTCCCATGTGAATTGAGATTTTCCTGGTTCTTTATTTGCTGAGAAATTTTGTATTGTATCCTGGACATTTGAGTATTATGAAACTCTGGGTCTTATTTATATTCTATGGAAAATATTGTAGGCTCAGGCAGCAAGTTCCAGCATGCATTCTGTGGACTATAGTTCCAATGTCACTTCAATTGTCAAAGCCCTTGCAGTATCGCATCTGTCTTTTGTGTGTGTCATCCAGAATCTTGTTTGGGATGTGGCCTGACTATATGTCAGTTTAGTTCTCAAAGTATTTGGTATACTGGATCAGATGAGATCTGTGTATGTGCAGCTAAGGTAGAGAGCCCAAGAGTTCATAAACACCTTTATAGGGTTGCTTTCCTGAGTTCTTTCCTCTCTGTAATCTCTCTAGTACTTTTGGTTGCCTGGGACACCTTTTTTTGTTCCTACAGCCAGAAAGCTAGGACTTTAGTCACCCTGTTCTGCCATACACTTCCACAGTTGTGCCCACATCTGGGGCCAAGTAGCAAGAGGAAAAATGGAAAGCAAACTCAATGAGAGTGTGCCCTACACTCTTGGAACCACAATTCCACTGAATGGAGAGGAAGGTGCCCCTCCCTCAGAGTTTTGGTTCCTGCAGACTCACATGGTTGCAGGCTGCTGCTACCACCACAGGATTGCTTAGGGTCTGGAGCATAGGAGAAGAGAGAAGAAAGAGAGAGATTTCTGCATGTTATATTGTTAGAGTTTCCCTTTTCCTCTCCTGAGCCAGAACTAGAGGGTTTCCCCTGAACCTCTCTTTGTCTGCACTGTGTTACTCACCTCCAGTGCATTGATTGAGTTCAAGCCAGAGGATATTGACAGGAAAAAATTGTAAAGTCATCATTGGATTGGTGGTAATATGAATGAGGGCCTTCTTTCTAATCTACCTGCTGCTATTTTCTTTGGAATGTTCTTCAACAGCTGCTTTATGCATTCTGTCCAGAGAGGGGACAGGATGGAGTACGTTTGCTCCATCTTATCTAAAAACAGAAATCTCTAGTTCTATTTAATACATTTGCCAGCCACACAAGTGTATTAGACTGCTCTATTGTTGTCTATTTTTAAAGAAATTGCTTCTTTGTGAATCAATGTGGACTTTAAAAGATGGACTGCATGCCCCACCCTTTCCTAGACTCTATAAAGATGAGAAGCAGTCCCTGCCCTCAAGGAGTTCACAGCATTCAGTTTCCCTTCCCTATCATCTTCTGGAGAACCAACTTTCACCCACTACAGGATTTCTGCCCTCCTCTAGCAAGGGAGTATGCACACGAAGCAAACTAAGCCAGTTGGACACTTCCTTTCTCTTTATCTTGAGGCTAATGATATAATAATGGAAAAGGAGAGTTGAAGCCACTCATTTCTTATGGCAGTGCCTAGATGCCTGGAGTTGTCCAGGTTCCAGTCCTGTCTCTCTAACCTTCTTCCATTCATTCTGGTGCTACCCAATATACCCTCAATAAATTTCCTATTTCATTTTACTTTGTAAAAGTTGGTTTCTGGTTTTTGCCACCAAAAACTCCAATAAAATTAGTCTGAGAGGAGATAAGTCCATACCTAAATCATTGCAAGCAAATGTTTAATCAATGCTATAGCAGAGGGAGATACCAAAAGTTCTAAGAATAGGGAAGCCGTACTGATTTATTGAAAGAACAGTATGAAAGATTTTGCAGAAAAATCTGAAAATAGCATTACTGTTGTAAGGAAGTTTGTCTTATTTCTTGTATGTTTCTAGACTGGCTGGTTATAGCCATTCCTCTTTGACAAGCCATGCACTCTCACGTACCAGCAAGAGAATATGTTTGAGAAAGTTGAAAGACATTTGCATTTGGTGAGTCCTGAGTTGAAAATTCAGATTAAGTCTCCAGTGGTTGAAGTTCTATTCATTGCTGGCAAAAAGAACTTCATGGTTTTGGGGGAAAAAAAAGACATTCAAAATATTCATATGGCATCTTAGACATCAAATAACTCTTACAAAACAGCATTTTGATGAGTTAAGAGTAAATGAATCAGAAACATACGGATTAAATTTCCCTTGAAATACACAGGGGCTTAAAAATTAAGGAAAAAAGTGCCTGGCAAAATGTGTTTTGAATTTTGCCACGTCCTAAAGGTTTAAGAAGCAGTTCAAGATGTTTTGCCAGACTACTCAAAACATTGCTGGGTTCTCCCATCCCTTCAAGAGCAGATCTAGATATTTTATTCCTTCTGGCTGTCTGTTCTCCAGTCCTAGGCAGTTGGGGAGAAGATGGAGAGTTGCAGCACATGCTCACTGCAGTCTGCTTTTGTTTTCTACTGCTCGTATCATAACACGGGTCCAATTATGTGTCTCTTATCAGGCCCTCGCTACCCATCTACACATAGTCGCTTTTGAAATAAGGGATGATAATTTGTTCCCTAAAGTTATTTAGCACAACTCTGTAAAAACATATTCCTCCCATGTCCACCAACATTGTTACTCTATCAACCTCCCTCAAAAAGAAAAATGAAGGAAGTCTACAGGTGCTAAATAAGTAACTTGAGTTATATTTCACTCTGAAATTTAATGACAAAGTCTGAGTGAAAGCTGGAAATATTTAGCATAAATTGGATATTTAAAAAGTAAAACAAATTAGGATGTACTCTAAGATATATTTTATTTTTTTTATTATGCAAGATTTCATATGTACACAGAAATAGAGAGGATGGTATAATGAACCCCATGAAGCTTCAACCATTATCACAATGCTGCCATAAAGAAAGATTTTTAGATTTTGGGATTTGCAATATGATTTTTTGAGTCACTGAGTAATAAACAAATACGACTGGTACCTGTTGTGTGTGGGGAGCAAATGAGGTGATGAGAGTTAAAGAAATCTAAGATAATCCCATACCTTCAATGCCTATGTTCTAAATAAGGCAGATACAAAAAAGGTAAGTATTAGCAAAAGGAATGAGTGTGTTCAGTGTGTGGCACAGATTATACATGTAAAGAAGAAAGAAAAAACACTAATGAGGGTGAATTTAATGTAAATATTAAACAAGGTGAGCTCATATCTACTGGACAAAAAAAAAAGAAAAATTAAAACAAAAACTCAGCCTTTCAGAAACTTGCCATAGTGAGGAAGGCAGATAGGTAAACTTGTTTTAATGATATTAGTACCCTGAAAGAGTCTTCAAAGATTGATTTGGGAGCAAGTATCCCAAACTCTTCCTACTAGGACTGAGGTACACACTTTGGTTAATTATTTTCACTCCTGTGAAATGTTCTTTAAAGGCCTGTTGGAATCAGTGAAGCCCCTGGGTTTGGTAAGAGAAGGTTATTTTAAGATTTAATTTCCGTCAGGGGAACTGGTAGCAAGGTGGTCCCCCTTGAGAGAGGAAAGTCCAAGTTTACCTTAACTATTTCAAGAGCTTGTCTCTCTTTGCTACGGGCACAATTAAGTGTACCTAAACTCTTCCCTCTTGTGGAGACACAAGACCCCGTGGTTCAGTTGATGAGACACCAAATAGCCAATGTGACTATTGGATTTTATACCTCCTACTTAATTGGGTCCTTGGGCCGAAGAAATTAATAATCTGGGTGTTTGGAGAATCTGGGTGTAGACAACTTTGAATAAAAACCCTTCTCTGTACAAAGGGGCACCTAAAATACATAACTATGAGCTGAACTGAGTTCCCTAACAATTCATATGTTGAAGTACTAAACCCTGATACTCAGAATGTGACTGTATTAGAAGATAGGAACTTTAAAGTGTTTAAAGAGACAATTAAGTTTAAATGAGGTCATTAGGGTGGGCCCTAATCCAATATGACTGATATCCTTATAAGAAGAGAAATTTGGACACAGACAAGATGGCTGTCCACAAGCCAAGGATAGAAGCTTCAAAGAAACCAACCTGGCTGACACCTTGATTTCAAACTTTCAGCCTCCAGAAAATAAATTTCTGTTGTTTAAGTCACCCAGTCTGCAGTTGTTTGCATACATACATGATTTTTAATATTTCTATTGCAAATGTGAGAATAACGTTTGGGCAAGGTTATTAGCAAAATGTGTAATTTAACTAAACAAGAAATGTCTGTGTGATCCAGCTTATTGTATACAGTCAGTAATGTGGGGTGACAAGTTATGCTCCTAGATTAACAGTTTTATCTGGTTTCATCTACTCTGATAACATTCTGGCCAAATAAACAGATATAGTTAAACCCAATTAAGTATATTCAATATTTGGATTTGAATATTTGGATTAAAATATTAATGTATAAAAAACCTATCAGCCTATGAGGCACTGTTGACATAAAAAATACCTTTTTGACAAACATGGCTGGTCTGCCAAAGCAGTGTCGTATATTTTAAAACATGAGCCTAAAACTGTCTTACATACAGTGAATTAGTTCTGAGAAAGCTTTCATTATAACCCTTTGCTGAAAAACAAATTTTTATTTTTAAATCTCCCGTAATGTGTGAATATTATATTCACTGTACCTCCTTTATCAAAAAAAATAGAAACATTTTAATCTTATACAACTGAGCATAAATAGCATATTATTTCAATGTGTGTTCATGTGTGTATATAGCTACTGTGTATGAAATACATTAACAATTGTTTACTGTGGGTTAAAAATAAAATAATTGATATCATTTGGGTAATTTTAACCTTAAGAGTGTGTGGATGGCAAGAATCACTTGAGATGAAGTTGTGAGGTCTTAAAAAAGAAAAAAAAAAGATTTGGTGGCATTTCTGAAAACTGCTTTTTGGTCTGTTAGTACACAGTCCCTGTGATGGTCTCTGACTTTATGTCTATGAAAATGTGTGATGACATCCAAAAGGAAGCATGACACACAGTTTCATCATACGTTACCACCCTAGCTCTCACTCAATGCAGAGATTTTCCAATTGCACCAAAGAAATATGAAATGAAACTATGCTTTGTAAAATGTTAAGTGAAGTATAAATATTTAATTAGTGCTCTTTTAGATACTTTAAATAATGCTGTGCTGTGGGGTATAATTGTGGTAATTCCAAGACTCTTGAGTCCCCGAATGGAGGAAGAGGTTGCAAATCCTCACCGGTTTTTAACAAGAGAACAATGGGAGCACTCTCAGGAGGCCTCAGAATTGAGATTTGCTTCCGTGTCCTTTCATTGCTACTCTGAATCAAGAAACCACTTCCTCTAAAAAAAGATCCAGAACCTTGGAGATAATAAAAATCCAAGGTGAGAGAAAGCAGGGTCTTTTGCTTTCCACTGTCGACTTTGTGCTAGGAAAAGTGAATATTGAAATTCAAGTCAGGATTCACTCCAGCACTACCTAGTCTTGTCCCAGCTGGAAGGAAATTTCAGGTAAGTGATCCCCTGGGGGTGAGCAGCCAGCCTCCAGGACTCAGTGGGGCTGCTGTGATGATTCTGGGAGCCCCAAGTTCTGTTGCACCTCCATGTTGCTGTGCGGCATGGCGGGTAGACTGTGGCATTGGGAGCAAGGAGGACCTGCCAGTGCCATTAAATTTATTGCACGAATAAAGATATTTGCCTTCACTCTCCACTCTGGAAAGATCAACAGGCATACATTTCCTGAAACTCCAGGATCCCAGGAAAATCCTTTTCCCTCTTCCACCACAAAAGCCTACAGTGACAGGCGAAGACCCTCTGTGACAGTACTCAGATAGACAGACCAGCCCCCTATTGCCTTTCCAGATCTCAGGTTCTCGGGTATAAGAAGCAGGGAGGAGGGGCATGCGCTCAGAAGTGAAGTCAACTGCCAAATCTTTAGGGTGAACAGAGAATTCCAGCAAAATAAAAAATTCTCCATTTGTATAGCTCCAGTACTATGATTTGACTAAGATTAGAAGGAGAAAAAAAATAAGATTATTGATCCATTGGTAAAGATTTAGAATTGAACTTTGAAGATGGATTTAGAAAAACAAGAAGAAGAGGAAAGAAATGGAACAGAACTGAGAATAATCTGACAGCTCTAACCCTGCTGGTAATCAAGCCCTAGCGTCATTAAGAAAGACAGGAGTGGGAGGTGAAACATCTGGAGAAATGTGAGCAGATAACGAACCGGGTGGGTTTTGTAAAAGCTAAATGGTATCTGTAGGAAGTGAAGTTATAAAAAATTGTGAGGCAATAACCCTGAGGTTATACGGGGGTGAAGAGGGGACTCTGACTCCTGCCTGGGCTGGATAATTATGCCCACCTTGTGTATTTTTATGAGATTAAATGACCTAATACACCTGACAGAGTGTCTTGCACGTGGCAGGCATGGCTACATGTTGGCTCTCAAATCTTCTTCTCACTTATCCCCTCCACCATCACTCATTCCATTATAACTGTGTACCCTGTGCAAGGCCCTGAGGAGCGAAACTGAAAAAGATAACCCCTGTCCTAAATAAGGTCATAATTTGGGAAAAGATAGACACACATCCGTAAGTATAACACACAATAAGTATAAGTGATAGAAATTACACAGGTTACTACTAAGGGGCAGAGATGAGGAGTGTGCAACTTAGCTTAGGACAGGGTGAAATCAGGAAACCTTCCTGGAAGAGGGGTACCTGTGTTTGGCCTTATGGGATTAGTATAAGAGGAGGCAAGGCAAGCATCCCAAGCAGACAGTATGCTCAAAGGCATAGCATAGCTCACGTGGGGACCTCCAACATTGTGTTGTGGCTGGACCCTCATATGTAAAGCAGAGAATAATAAAAGAGAGGGCGAGGGTAGGCAGGGAGTCAGCTCATGGAGAGCTCAGCATGGCATGGCATGGCATGGAGCATGGAGTTTAGCCCTACTTGCGGTGTCTGGACCCCCTTGCTGCTTCCCTCCATTGGTCTTGCAGCATGTATTCTGACTTAGAGAAATCAACTGCCATAAATTATGAACATATGAGAGAATCCAAAGGTAAAATAGAGTGTGGGCAATAAAGACCTGAATTGTATCCGATGGTGTTACCTGGGGTGACTTCTGCAGTTATTCTGAGCATGTCTTTCTAGCTCGTGATGCCACGCAGCTAGGTGAACTGGCAAAGAGTCTTGCATGAAAAGGGCCAGGACCCAGGCAGCACAAACCCCGCCATCAGGCCTTATGGATAGGCCAGTATTTCCATGCAGAGCCTACAACGGTCTTGGGGAGTCCAACCTGGCACGATGACATATCTCGCAGAGCGACATCAAACAACACTTTATAGCCGTTTCCCGCCCTGTGAGTTGCAAGAGGGAGCCCTGAGGGACACCAGCGTCATCTCTTGGCCTCCAGAGCTGCTTCTCCCAGGGAGACAATGTTTTGAAACAGCCCTGTGGCACTTCTGACCGCATCTCCCTGGAACAAGCTAACTCCCTGAAGCTGTTTTACAAGTCCTCAACCTCTGGCCCCATAAAACAAGGGACCCACACAGCTCGACATTATTCTCTGCAGTGTTCCCAAAGCCTTCTTATGGATTCCGAGCCACAGCCCGGGGGAACAGCCCGGAAGTCCTGTCTCAATTCGTGACACTATTAATAGTTCATAATACAGTCATTTCACTTTTGCTTCTAAGTCTAATTAATATTAATTAATATTGTGTGGTTGAAAATAAGAGAATAAGTGGAATCATTTTGTAAGATCCTTTTCTTATCTAATTTCAAGAATCAGTAAAGGGCTCTGCAAGCCCAAATCCTAATGAAGCCAAGTAGGAAATTTACTTATATATTTCTTTCTCTCTTTTTTTTTTTATTTCAAAATATTAAGGGGGTATAAATATTTTAGGTTACATGAATCATTTTTGTAATGCTTGAGTCCTGATTATAGGTGTGCCTACCACCCAAATAGTGTTCATAGTACCCATTAGGTTGGTTTATTTCCTTCCCCACCTCTTCCTCCCTCCCCGCTGAATGCTTTCCACTGTTTTACTTCCCTCTGTGCACATGAGTGCTCATCATTTAGCTTCAATTTAATAGTGAGTACATGTGATGTTTGTTTTTCCATTCTTGAGATACTTCACTTAGGAAAATGGTCTCCAGTTCCATCCAAATTCTTGTAAAAGGCATTAATTAGGTCATCTTCTTTCAAGGCTGAGTAGTACTCTATGGTGTGTATATATAGCATTTTATTAACCCACTCATGAATTGATGGGCACTTGGGTTGATTCCACATCTTTGCAATTGTGCATTGTGCTGCAATAAACATTTGGGTGCAGATGTCTTTTTGATACAATGACTTCTTTTCCTTTGAGTAAATACCCAGTAGTGGGATTGCTGGATTGAATGGTAGGTCTACTTTTAGTTCTTTGAGGAGTCTCCACACTACTTTTCATAGAGATTGTAGTAATTTTCAGTCCCACCAACATTATATAAGCATTCCTTTCTCTCTGCATCCACACCAACATTTATTGTTTTTGGCCTTTTTAATAAATACCATTCAAACTGGGGTAAAGTGATATCTATTATGTTTTTAATTTGCATTTCCCTGATGATTAGTGACATTGAGAATTTTTTTCATATGTTTATTGGCCATTTGTCTTCTTTTGAGAAGCTTCTGTTCATGTCTTTTGCCCACTTTTTAATAAGCTTGTTTTTTTTCCACTGATTTGTTAGAGTTTTTGTAAATTCTGGTTATGAGCCCTTTATTGGATATGTAGCTTGCAGATATTTTCCTCCCGTTCTGTAGGTTTTCTATATGCTCTATTAATTGTTTGTTTAGCGGGGAAGAAGCGTTTTAGTTTAATCAAATTCCATTTATTAATTTTTGTTATTGCTCTGATTGCCATTGGGGTTTTTTTTGCAAATTCTTTGCATTGGCTGATATCTAGAAGAGTTTTCTCTACATTTTCCTGTAGAATTCTTATGGTTTCATGCCTTAGATCTAATTCTTTTACCCATCTTGAATTAATTTTTGTGAGTAGTGAGAGGTAGCAGTCCTGTTTCATTCTTCTGCATCTGGCTATCCAATTTTCTCAGCACCATTTATTGAATAGGGCTTCTTTTCCCCAGTGTAGATTGTTGTCTGCTTTGTGAAAGATCAATTGGTTGTGGGTAGATAGTTTTATATATGGGTTCTCTCTTCTGTTTCATTGGTCTATGTCTCTATTTTTGTACCAGTAATATACTGTTTTTGTTACCATAGCCTTCTAGTATAGTTTGAAGTCTGGTAATGTGATGTCTCCAGATTTGTTGTTTTTGCTTAAGAGTATTTTGGCTATTCGAGCTCTTTTCTGGTTCCAAATGAAGTGTAGAATTATTTTTTCTAGATCTGTGAAGTATGGCTTTAGTAACTTGATGGGAATTGTATTGAATCTGTAAATCACTTTGAGTAGTATGGACATTTTAACAATGTTGATTCTACTGATCCATGAGCATGATATGTTTTTCCATTTGTTTGTATCCTCCGTGATTTCTTTCCTCAGACTTTCTTAGTTTTCCTTGTAGAGATCTTTCACCTTAGTTAAATGTGTTCCTAGTTATTTTATTTTCTTCATAGCTATTGTGAATGGTATTGAGTCTTTGATTTGACTCTCAGCTTGACTATTATTAGTATATAGAAATGCTACTGATTTGTGGACATTGATTTTATATCCTAAGGCTTTGCTGAATTTATTTATCAAGTCTGAGAGACATTTGGTGGAATCTTTGGAGTTTTCTAGATACAAGATCATATCATTGGCACAGAGTGATAATTTGACCTCCTGTTTCCATATTTCAATGTCCTTCTTATTCTTCTCTTACCTGATTGCCCTGGCTCAGACTTCCAGCACTATATTGAATAGGAATGGTGATGGTGTGCATTTTTATCTTGTTCCACTTCTTAGGGGGAATGCTTTCAACTTTTCCCTATTCGGTATGATGTTGGCTATGGATTTCTCATATAAGGCTTTTATAATTCCGAGATATGTTTCTTCTATGCCTAGTTTGTTGAGGGTTTTACTGTGAAAGTGTAATGGATTTTGTCAAAGGCTTTCTATGCATTTATTGAGATGACTATACAGTGTTTGTGTTTGTTTTTCTTTATATGGTGAATCACATTTATTGATTTATGTATGTCGAACCATTCTTGCATCCCTGGGATTAAGCCTACTTGGTCCTGGTGGATTATTACTATTATCTTTTTATGTGCTATTGAATTTAGTTTGCTAGTATTTCATTGAGGATTTTTTTTACCTACATTCGTAAGGGATATTGGTCTGTAGTTTTCTTTGTTTTATTGTTGTATCCTTTCCTGGCTTTGGTATTAAGATGATACTGGCTTCATGGAATGAGTTGGGGTGGATTCTCACCTTCTCCATATTATGGAATAATTTCTGTATTATGGGTAGTATGTCTTCTTTGTAGGTCTAATAGAATTTGGCTGTCAATCCATCTGGTCTAGGGCTTTTTCTCGTTGGGAGGGTTTTTTTTTATGATATTACTGATTCAGTCTCACTCTTTGCAATTGGTCTTTCGGGAGTTCTATTTCTTCTGGTTGAGTCATGGGAGGTTGTGTGTTTCCAGGAACTTATCCATTTCCTCTACATTCTCTAGTTTAGACACATAGATATTTACATAGTATTCATGGATGATATCTTGTATTTCTGTGGTATCCGTTGTAATGTCACCTTTTTCATTTCTGATTGAGCTTATTTGGGTCCTTCTCTTCTGTTCTTGGTTAACCTAGCAAGAGGTCTGTCAATTTTGTTTATCTTTTCAAATAACCAACTTTTTGTTTCCTTAGTCCTTTGTATTGTTTTTTTGTTCTTCAATTCATTTAGTTCTGCTCTGACCTTCATTATCTCTTTTCTTCTGCTGGCTTTGTATTTGGTTTGTTCTTCCTTTTCTAGTTCTTTGAGGTGTGACTTTAGGTTGTTAATTTGTGATCTTTCTGTCTTTTTGATGTAGGCATTTAAGGCTATGACTTTCCCCCTGAGAAATGCTTTTGCTATGTCCCAAAGATTTAATAGCATGTGTCCCCTTTGTCATTCAGCTCAAAGACTTTTTTGATTTCCATCTCTTTTTTTGTATTGTTTATTTGTTTTTGTTGAGACAGAGTCTACCTCTGTCACCCTGGGTAGAGTGCAGTGGCATCATTGTAGCTCACTGCAACATCCAACTCCTGAGCTATAAAAAATCCTTCTGCTTCAGCCTGCCAGGCAGCTGAGACTACAGACATGAAGGCTTTTTTTCTTTCTTTCTTTTTAGTAGAGATGGGGTCTCTTGTTCAGGCTAGTCTCAAACTCCTGAGCTCAAGCAATCCTACTGCCCTGGCCTCCCAGAATGCTAGGATTATAGGTGTGAGCCACTGCCCCGAGCCTGATTTCCATCTTAATTTCATTCTTGACCCAGTAATTGTTGAGCAGCAAATTGTCTAATTTCCATGACTTTGTATAGGTTTTAATGTTTCGCTTGTGATTAATTTCTAGTTTTATTTATTTAATTTCATTTAATTTCCATGACTTTGTGTATGTTCAAATGTTTCTCTTGTGATTGATTTTGAGTTTTATTCCACTGTGGTCTGAGAAGGTACAAGCAGGAAATTTAAAGGCATGCACTCGGGCAGATATAAGACAACAGAAAGTAAAAGTGGAAGAATGCATGCCCCTCAGAAACATTCCACCTATTCCACTAAAGCATTCAAATTTGATCTAAAATAATAGTATGCTGGCCCCCAAGTGTTGTTGTATGGATTTGTTTCCTGCTATTCCCCTGTTTGTGACCCTCTGGTTGGTAGCATGTGAATTATATAGATGCAACCCATCTTTTCCTTGCATTTCCTCTGCTGTCACATTTGAACACCATCTGTTTTTTTTTTCTTTTTTGACCTCTCAGTGACAAGCTATATTATCATCTTAACCTGTGTTTTCCAAATTGTTATTTTAAATAAATGCTAATGATGCTTGAGTGTTATGTTACCATGATTCTCCCTTCCTATTCTAGAAATATTTCCCTCTCTGAAGGCCCAGGAGATGTTTCCAGTGACCTATCATGGAGCTCTGACTCACCTAAAATTATTGTCAAAGGGACTATAAGACAAGACTAAACTGGAAATTTAACAGTAACCATTTAAAGAAGAGATGATGGCACTTTAGGTGCGGCTTTCAAGAAGCATACAGGTTATGAGCTAAGGCTTGAAGAGGAGCCTCTAGAAGTATATATATTCATGAAAATACCAAGCTGTCTGAGTAAGGGAGAAGGTTTTGTAGATAAGGTTTATCATAAAGTGATAACCATCATCGATCTCTAGCATTTATTCAGCAAAACATTGAACACTATCCTATGAGGACTTTATAGGAAAGAGAGATAACAAATTCTTCTCCCTACAATAAAGGATTTTATTTTCTCAATTTTTAAAATAGTAGTTCTTAATGAAGGGATGTTATAAAGTCCTTTATAACAGTTCAACCGTGAATGGGGGCAGACAGAGAAACAGGGACTTTCTTTATTTCCCAGGCTGCTTAAAGATTAATGTTGACCAGAGCCAAGTCATTCTGAGGAATCACATACGCAAACTGAGAATCAGTTTAGATCCTAAATGTTGGCATCAGTGGTTCACTTGTGTGATGACAAGTCTCTGGCACCTGAGGTTGGAAATGCGCAGTGATTTGCCCAAGGTTACATCATAAGTTCACAGGGGAAAGCACCTATTTCTCTGCCCAGTCCAAAGGACACCTCTCTTAGGACAATTTACAAACAGTCCTTGAATCATCACTCCCAACTACTAATCATTTTAAGAACTGAAACTGGATGATTTTAAAAACTGGACTATCAGTCTGAAACCGATTGTCCCTAATATTTGTGTTTATCAACATAAACTAAAATTTTTAAGTTGCCCACCAATCATTCAGCATAACATACTAACTAAAATATTTATGTGGCTTGGGAAAATGGCAATCTACTTGTACACATTAAAAACAATATAGTTTGATAATAATTTTTAAGTTCTTATTATTTCTATTATTATTTGAGAAAATTAGATTTCATTTAAACAATATAGAAAATGTTACCTAAATCTTAAAATTTCAACTCTTTATTTCAGTGTAAATCATATTCTGAGACATTGTTCATAATCCATTTTGTTGTAGTGACAAAGTACCTATCATCTTATATTTTTACTTAATTTAACGCCAAATAAGTGAAATAAGATTTGTTTTGAATGTTTTTCTAGGACTTACCAAAAGGGATCATGACAAAATGTGATTTTATTTTAATTTGTTTTTACAAATCGAATAGCATTATATTTAGAATTTAAAGCAAAAGAATGGAGCTGCTTAACCAAAGTACAAACCCCAACCTGCAAACGAACCATGTGATGCATGGTGTTGGTGCCACAGGGATGGGTCTCATCTCTGATGTTAGCCGCCATCTCTTCCAGTCACCATCGCTTCAGGGTTACCAGTAAGTGAGAAGAGGGGGCACCAAAAGGCATGGACTGAGCATGAAAAATAAATAAGATCAGCCCTCGCATTGGAGCATTCTATCCTGTGCATGATTTGTCCTAATATCAAAACTATGATCATTATTTATATAAATAACAATAAAACTAATAGTTAACCATGACTGAGATTTATTGTTCAGGGACATCCCTGAATTCTTTGCAAGTCTTTTCCCCATTATTCCTCGCAGCAGCTCTCTGAGGCGGGCAGTGCTCGCCTGCTGTAGAAATGAGGACACTGAGGCTCAGGGAGGTTATCACCGTAGACTTCTTAGCTCAGCCATCTTGCTCCAAATCTTCAAAAAAATTCTAAGTAAATGTCTTGTTTGCATGGCTTAAAATAATATTGGAAAAAGACATAGCGTGGTTCAAGCCTGGAACCATGGACTTTGACCACTTTGAAGGTGTTAATAGACTTTCTTCTGAAAACCACACAGGACCCCTGTGTTTTGAAATGGACTTACTGGCTGAACATCTTGCATGTTCCAGTGTTGGAACAACAACAACAAAACCCCCCAGCCCCTAGCAGGTGAGGCTGTTTTACCCCCCTCCTTCCATTCTTAACTCTTTATGGGTAAAGACTTTCGGTCCCACCTGACAAGCCTTCCAGGGGTCCTCAAACTTTTTAAACAGGGGGCCAGTTCACTGTCCCTCAGACCGTTGGAGGGCAGGACTATAGTTTAAAAAAAAAAAACAAACTATGAACAAATTCCTATGTACACTGCACATATCTTATTTTGAAGTAAAAAAAAAAAAAAAACAAATGGGCAAAAACACCTGCATGTGGCCCATTGGCGGTAGTTGGAGGACGCCTATAGGCTTAGATGGTAGGGCCTGGCATGGCGGGCCCCACCAGCAAAGCTGTGCTGTGCGTGGACGCACCTGGCCAGCTGAGGGCGCTGTGGGGGGCAGGGCTGGTGGGAGGCGCTGCACGGGCCAGGCTGGGGGAGGGGCGGTACGGCCTTACTAGTTCCAGCCTGTGCAAGCCGCCTGCCTCAGGGTCTGGACTGAGCTGGGATGTGTGGGATCCAAGGACCCTAGACACCGCGTCCTACACCTGCAGGGTACAACTCCCGAGCCACCCACTGGGTCCAAATCCTGCTCTTACTAGCTTCTGCAAGTTAGTTAACCCCCCAGGCCACTATTTTTTTTTTTTTTTTTTTGGTCTATACCGTGGAACCAACAATAATGACAACAACAACACCTTTTTCAAAAGCCTGTTGTGAGGTTCAAATAAAATATTGCATATTAAGCTCTTCCATCTCAGCCTGACATATAGGATACATTTAATAAACAATAGCTATTTTTATAAATATTCGAAAACAATCTTACAAAAGCATTTCCCAGAGCTCCTGGCTCACAGCAAGCATTAAGTAAGTGCCAGTTCTGTTTCTCTGCTTGGTGTTAGGATTATTTTCTCTGCCCTCACTGCCCTCCCCAGGTATCATGAGAGAGAGGATGGACTAATATAAACAGCGTGGACTTTGAGGTCAGACCAACCTGAGTTCAAATTCCAGCCTGGCCACTCACTACCTGTGTGAACCGGGGAAGTTACATAACCCTGGCAGCTTCCGGACTCTGATCTGTGCAATGCAGAGATTACCTCCGATCTCAGAGCGCTCAAGCAGAGAGACCCACACAGCCTGGCACCTTGAAGGTACCCATGGAGGGTTAGTCCCCACTCAGCACCTGCACCGCCATCATCCCCTGTGCTGCTTCTCCCTAGGGGAACACGAGCTCAGCAGTCACAAGGTCTGGAGAACTTATGGGACATCGTCTCTTTCTCCTGCACTGGTGTTCCTCAGCTCTTCTGCACAAACACTGCATGAGACAGCTAAGATTTACAGTGATGCACCACTGTGCAATGGAATCTACAGGATGCACCTAAGATGCAGTTATGACATATTTTATGCCTTTGGAACCCGAGGCTCAAAGAGCTTAAGAAACTTATGCTTTGCCGCACAATCCGGCTAGCAGTGGCTCGATTCCGCTGCAGGTTTGTTGGACTCCAAAATCTTTGTCTCCTCACTCACTATCCTGTGCTGCCTTCTTGAGATTGGAATATCTCTTTTCAATACCCAATTATAACTCTGCCTCCTGCCCCAGTTCAACTCCACCAAAGCGGTTGTGGCCTTCCTCATTAGGAGAGTGAATAAATAGCTCACTCTCGGGGTGTGCACGTCCACACGGCCCGCAGTGCGAGAGAATGAGGGAGTGCCTGCACGGTGTGTCACCAAAAGGGAACTTTCTGAATCCTGCAGATATTCCTTCTGTTTGAGAGAGAAAGGATGATTCTCCTGATAGAAAATATTCCTTTCGTCCAATAGAACAATAGACAATTCGTCCTATTGTCTTTATGAGGATGCTTTGGAATATGGATAACAGAAAAACCAATCCAAACCAGCTTAAAGAAAAAAAATAATAAAGCCCCCTGGTTGACACACAGGACACCCCAGGGGTAGGGTTGTTTCAAGCACAGCTTGATGCAGAGAATCATGAGTAACCAGCCCCAAGATTTCTCCCTCCATCTCTTGGCTCCACTTCTTCTGGATTTAGGAACAGACTCTCCCTTCATGGGGGTTGAATGGTGACACCCAAAATACACATCACATACAAATCTCTGGAGCTTGCAAATGTTACCTTACTTGGAAAAGAGTTCTTTTGCAGTTGTAATTAAGTGAAGGATCTTGAGATGAGATTGTTGTATTACCCAGGTGGGCCCCAAATCCAATGACAATTTTTCTTATCAGAGACAGCAGAGAAGAAGGCTATGTGAAGACAGACTTAGATGGGTGTGATGCAGCCACAAGCCAAGAATGAATTGGAAGAAGCAAGCAAGGATGTTTCCCTAGAGTGAGCATGGCCTTGCTGCCACCTTGATTTGAGATTTCTGGCTGAAATCTGAACTGTGAGTAATAGATTTCTATTGGTTTAAGCCACCAGGTTTGTGATTTTTTTTTTTTTTTTAATGGCAGCCTCAGGAAACCAGCAGAGTGGCATAGGGTTATAGTAGCCCCGAGTTCACATTCTCATAACTTTGTGCTACAAAAAAGAGAAAAAGTCTTCTGGGTCTTTCTATGCAAGTTGTAAGACTCACTCCAAAGAGGTCAAGCTAGCCGAGAGCCCATCCTAACAGTGTCTGGCCAGGGTAATCCCATTTATGAGTTTTTCTCAGCCGGGCTAAAGCCTTTCCCAGGCAACACGGGCAGAGTGAGGAGGAGGAGGCATCCTCAAACCAAGACCAGGGGCTTCTGCCTGCTAAACAAGTGACACTGCAGAGAAAAACAGCATGTTCACCACACTCCGAAAACGTCACCCAGATGGAAGTCAGAGTGTGTCAGTTTTACTTTCTGTGGGGTCATTACTACTACAAATACACTATGAATACACTATTGGCATTTTGAAACTATTTGTCCTTTTTCAAAGAAATTCGGAAACATCTTTCTCTTGTTAAGCGTTGCTCTACCTCCCTGTGTAACTCCCCGCTCACCCACACTGGATGTTGAGGTGAGGGTCCCTCCACGGCTAAACTGCAACTACCCGAGTCAATGCTGGGACTGCTCTTAGTGTCATTTTCATCTTGTATCCAGGGAGTCTCTATGGTGAGGTGATGTTCAGTTATGCTCATTTGGGGCTGAGATAGAGACAGCTTTTGGTAAGCTGTGGGTGGGGACACATTAAGGATTTTGGTGAGTTTCCCCTGGGGCTCTTCAGAGATCTCACATTATCCCTGGAGCCAGGCAAGATTAAGCAAGGTAAGATTAGAAATCCTAAATTTGAATAGTTTTCTGAGTCTTAGGCTCCCAGCAACCCTCTTTTCCCATCCCCACTAAACTCTGGGAGGTGACATTTGATGTTTGTGTTTTCCTCTAGCACATTTCCCTAGCACAAAAGGTTTGTATCTGTGGATGTGTCTGGGGTGGGGGAGTGGGGGCAGAGAAAGGAAGAGAGATGTTAGGGCATCTTTAATGTGCCAGCTTCTATGCTAAGTATTTGGCAGAGGACAGAGGGCTTGGCACAGAGTAAGTATTTTGGGTGTTATTAATGTTAATATTATTAATAGTTAATTTAAGATTCACAGACACCTTATAAATATAGTTTAGCCCTATTTCACACATAGGAAAACTAAGACTGAGAGAGGTCAAGCAATGTATTCTAAGATACATAGCTAATTAAATGCAGGACTAGCCAGAACTTGAACCCACGTCAATTTGACCATTATGCCCCAAGCCCTTTCCTGGCCTCTGGCTCTCTGCATTCTGCATTCTGTAATTGCATTGTAAATGACTTCACAAAGCAAATTGTTTGGAATGCCGAAAAAAGAAAATCTACAAATATACTATTAAAACTAATAAGAAACTTCACTAAGCTTTGGGGGTATAATATTAATATACAAAACTCAATAGCTTTCACAGATACCAATAACAACCAACTAGAAATAATTATTTATAAAAGTTGCTATTTGCAAATAGCCACAAAATATACAAGGCATATGGTCATGCCTAACTAAATAATAACAGGATTAATTAAAGAATACCAACAAAAGGTGTTCAAAACAAATAGGGAAAAAAATATATACACACATATATACATATACACACCACACTCATATATATACACACATACACACACACACCATGTTCATGGATAGGAAGACTCAATATTATAAATTGTCTCTAAATTAATAGACAGTAAACTCCGTTATAATCAAGATTCTGATAGGAGTTTAAAATAGATTTGACTAGCTTGATCTCAAATGTATATTGGAAAATAGAGATTCAAGAATAGCCAAGAACTTTTTATAAAATAATAATGATGATAAAAGGACTCACCATGCAGAAATCAATATTTTTATAAAGCTTGTGTATGAATAGACAAATGGACCAATGGAAAGAATAGAAAGACAGGGAATAGGCTTCCCTCTATATAGAAACTTTGAGAGAGGTGAAGTTCAAATCACTATAGGAAAAATTAAAGATTTAATAAATGTAGTGGGAAAATTAGCAATCCAGATGGAAGAAAAAGTAAATTAGATCCCTAACTCATATCATATGCAGAAATGAATTCTAAATGGTTTAAAGATTCAATTAAGAATAGTAAATCTTCAAATTTTTAGGAAAGAAATGTAGGAGAATTTTTTATTATTTCTGCTTTGGAAATATTTCTTAAGCAAGAAAGGAAACATACAAGCCACAGTAAAATTATTGATAAATCTGACTACATAAAAATAAGGAAACAACTGTATAGGCTGTGATAGGCTACTGTATTAGAAAAGCTACTGTGAGCAAAGTTAAATGACACAAACAGGAGAAGTAATCTGTCACTTGTCTCTAGGTAATTTAAAGAACACAAAAATTGACAAAGTATATGAGCAGACATTTCATGAAAGAGGAAATCCGAATGTCCCCAAACTTTCAAAGACATTTAACACCATTAACATTCATAGAACTGCAAAGTAAAACAATAACAATGTATCAACTCTTACCCATCTGACTGACAAACGTGGAAGAGTCCGGTATTGCAAAGTGTTGATGAGGACGTGGGACAAAGAAAAGTCATGTACTTTGCTAGCGGAAATCTGAGTTGCTTTAACCTTTGTGGATGGTCATTTGGCATCATCTGGTAAAGTTACAGATGTGCAGATCACACTACTCAGCAATTGCACTTCCCGGGAAGCTCCGGCACATATGCACAAAGGGCATGGCCAAGGACAACCTTATACAATAATGTAGATAACAGGAAAAATCAGAAGCGATTAAATATTCACCTATAGAGCCATGAGAAAAATAAATTGTGATGTATTTAAAAACCTGATCTATAATATTTAAAATGAAAAACTAAATCTATGTATACCAACTTAAGGAAATTCTTGAAAATATGTTGCATGAACAAAAAAAATTGTGATAGGCCACTCACAGTGTACTATGAGTATACTATTTATATAAAAATTTTTTAAATCACAGTGTTATATATTATGTGTGGGCATAGACTAGAATAAAATTGTAACACCGCCGAGAAGAAGGGTCCACACCGATTTCAGGATGAGAGCTTTTTCTGAGGTGGGAAGGAGAATGGGTTGGAAGGAATTGGGGTATTTCAAAGAGTTTTATTGCTTTTTAATAAAAAAAAATTTGGAGCAAAAAGAAAGAAAATATATTTGGGGTAGTGGCCAGAGAGCACAACTTAGAACATATTCACAGGGAAAGAAAGTCTTATCCAGCAGATTTTCCAGCTAAATGTGCCTTTGAGTAAAGTTGAGGTCTTTCAAATCATTTCATCCCTTAGTGTCCAAGTATGACCAAGGCCTTTTTATCAATTTCTTATTGGTTTTTCCCATTCTGTACGATTATTCTGTGGCAGTTTTGTCTTTAAATTTCCTTCTCAAGAGTTCTTGGAGAGTGATTTTTGTTTTCTAGCCTTGTGAGAGAAGAAACTTCTGCCTATAAGGAAAGTTTCAGGGTATCTTCAATGTGCCAGCCCCTCTGCCACTTACCTAGCAAAGAATTAGTTAATGTAAGATTCGCACCAATTCTGTAAGACAGACACCGTACAGCCCCATTTTAACATAGGGAAACTGGCGCTCAGAAAAGTTAAACAATGTTAATCAAGGTTACATGGCTCATCAGAGGCAGGGCAAGTCAGGATTTGAACCCAGGTCTGGCTGATTCTTGCTTGCATTCTGTAATCTTGCCTGATGCCTGCCTCTTACCATTGGATTCATAAACCACGCTGTAGACTAGCCAGGGGGTACTTATTATTTAAAGCATTTGCATGGCACTTCATGTTTGCAATGTGTTTTACAATTGTTTTTATTACTTATTCCTATTTTATAGCTGGTCTCAGTTTATAGCATGCTTTCTGCAATAACAGTTGTAAAGAAAAACAAACAAACATGGAAACTATCTCTGCATCGCTGGATGGAGGCCCTCAGACTCTTCATGTGTGCACCAGCCACACGGAAAGACAGTTGTGGGGCGCAGTTCTGTTTTTAGTAGGTAGGTCCTTAACTCTCTTACCGTCTAAAATGGAGAGGGGAGCCACAATACCGTCTTCGTTGTAGGCAAAGCTCCTTCACTTTTTACCAAGTGTTAGGGTGAACCAAATGACTTAGATCACTTTCACTCCTTTTAATAAGGGACTTGTTTTCATTACAAAATGTTTTAACAATTACTCTGGTCTTGGCTGGCATAGTGGGGGGCAGAGACAGGGTGGGGAGGGCTGCATATCATTACTCAGAAGTCTGAGTTTCTTTTTGTCTTTTTTTTTCTTTTTTCTGTAAGTGCATTGCAGCCCTAGGACTTTCTTCAGAGAGGTAAAGACGAAGGAGGATATAGAATCACCCAGAGGATGGCCTCTTGAAACGGGAGCAAGGAAAAATGATAGAACAATCCCTTGTCCTTCGAGGTACCAAAACTTTGCCACTTTGCTCACAGTCATGCTTGGGTTCCCTTTGGGAAAAGGCTCAAAGGTTTTGCTTTTTCCTCAAGACAGAAAGATGAGAGAAGAGAGTGATGAGTTGCTCAGTTTCCTCCAGGTTGTGACCACCTTGCTTACCTATGACACCATCATCTTCACCCATGTCCTTATCATTATTCACAGTGACCATAGTTTGAGCAATTAATTTGCCCCATCTGGAGCTGAGCCTAAGGTAGCATTCTCATTTTACAGGTGAGGTTAGAAAACTGACTTCCCAAAGCTGCCATTGCCTACACACACACACACACACACACACACACACACACACACACACACACAATTTGGGGTAGTGCATTTTAGGAATGGTTTCCTTCCTGAAAATGCTCATTTTGCCTAACAGTGTCAACAAAGATTTAAAATATTAAAATTTAAAAAACAAGCAGAAGATGTAAAGAATTCCCTGATTTTCCAGCTTCTCTCATCTGTCCCTCCTTCAGCTGTCCCACCAGCAGTCACTTCCTGGGCCAGGCTTCAGCTGTCCCACCGCCCCCTATGACTGACTCTCCTGCCTTCCTCCTTCCCTAATAGAACCCTCCCTCATGATTGCACTGGGCCCCCTGCATAATCCAGAACAATCTCCCCATCTGAAATCCTAAACTTAATCACATCTGCAAAATGTATTTCCAGATAAGGTAGCATAGTCGCAGGTTCCGGGAATTAGGATGTGGACATCTTTTGGGGGCCATTATTCTGCCTGCCACACCTGGTTTCCACATAGTAAATAAAACTCTCTGGAATTCAACGGCACTTTGACAAAATAAAAACGGCTGATACATTAATGATAAGAGCCACGGCTAGTAAGTCACAGCATGTCAGAGCTGGAAGAGACTTTGCAGGCCACTCCTGTTGTACAGATGAGGACCCTGAGGTCCAGCAGAGGAAAGCCACCATCTGGGATGACACAGTCAGGTGGCAGCAGCATGACACCTAGACTCCAGACTTCCAGCTTCTGGCTGGTCCCCTGTCCAGTGCACCAGGAATATCTGCACTGGGTCTTAGAGTTCAACGAAATACCACTTATCTGTATTACAGAATAGACGGAGAGATTGGTCCAGAATTTTTGGAGAGGACTGGGCTCTTCAATTTATTGTTCTGAAATGGGAAAACTAGAAAAACTGTCCGTAAAATTTCTTCCAGCAAATTATTGAATCAATTGTGATATCAGAAAAGTTATTAAAGAATTCACATAAGAATCATACATTGCAGTTTTAAATTCAATGTAAAGGAATTAACAGGTATTTCTGTTTAAATCTCTCACCTCACCTTGGAATTTGTTTGTGCCACTGGGTCATTGAATGCCATGACCATGGTGTTTGAGGACGCAGCCAGGAGGGATATAGGCCCTCTTTGCTGACTCTCAGTGAGGGTGACACTGGTTAATGGCTGTCATGTGTACCTCTGGCTTACGGTGTTTCTTTCCTTAACAGTTTTCTTATGTTTATGATGACAATTACTATAGGACGTAAGTAATCTGCATGGCCATTTACTGTCACACTTTTTTTTATTTTAAGACAGGCTCTCACCCCCTGTTGTCCAGGCAGTCCTCCTGCCTCAGTCTCCCTAGTAGCTGGGACTCACAGGTGGGGACCACTATACCTGACTAATTTTTCTATTTTTTTGTGGAGATTGGGTGTCACTATGTTATTCAGGCTGGTCTCAAACTCCTGGCCTCAAGTGATCCACTCACCTCAGCCTCCTAAAGTGCTAGGCCTACAGGCATGAGCCACCACTCCCAACTATTGTCATACTTTTTAATGATCAAGTGTTTTGAACATACTCTCAACCTTCTTCTCATGTAATCTCATAACATGACATGCACCTAACAGTTCTCAAAAGTCCTTTACCTGAACCTAAGTTAGGACATAAAAAAGAGACATGGTAATCAAGGTTGCGCAGGTTTCTTTGAAGAGCAAATCTAAAGTTAACAGGATTTCAGGGAGAACCTGAGGCAACACACGTGCATTTAGTTCTCTACGCTAACGGGAAAGAGCGCTGAGGAGGTACGGGATTGATACAACTATGAGGATATTATTTATACTCTGTGCTTTTCCCCCTTACCCTGATGGGACACTTTCATGGCACTAGAAAGCAGTCTTCACAAATGATCCAGGGACCAAGCTGATCCAACCAAAGAAGGTTCTGTCGGCCTGGCGTGCAACCCCATGGAAAAAGACCACCACTTCAGCAGGACTGGGTGTCTCTCTCTCTCCGTCTCCTGCTTTCCCTCCCTCTGCTCTTCGTGTCTCTGTGACAGTCATTCTCCAGTCTGTCTGACTGGCCTCAGAGCTGCCCGGACAGGAAAATCCTGGAGGACAGGGACTTTGCTTTACCCCTTTTGTGGAGACGCATGACGTTTATTCTGATGTCTTCATTGGGATTGAGTGCAGATATCACTAGGGGACATGACTTTTACTATTCTGATCTTTTCTTCAGCTTTTCTTGTGTTTCCATGATTAAAATGAGTTCAAATAATTCTTGAGACCAGGCTAAGGTCATTTGTTCTGTGGCGTTCCCTGTGGCCACTCACTACGTTCTATCTGCTCACTGTATTCTCTCTCCTTGGTACTTTTTAAAGAACAATGAACAAGACAGAATCGAGTATTGGGCACAGAATGTATTGCTAGGAGACTGGGCCTCTCGTTTTCCTACTAAGAAGCTGTGCTACCTTGGACAGCCCTGTCTCTTCTTTGGCCCAGGTTTCCCGTTTAGCAAATACACTACGTGTAAGTCAACAAGAGACTGAGAGATAGTTCTAAACTTTTTGGAGGCATAGACTCCTTTGAAAATGATTTATGGGCCCTTTCCCTAAAAACACACACAACAGTTTCTGGACTAAATGCCCCTGAAAATCCCTTTCAATTCTAACAACTATTGGCATGTAAGGTGCTGGGCATTGTGTTGACTGCTTTTCATGTTTTACCCCATTTACTGTTTATCATAAACCTAGAAATTAAGTGTCGCTATTTTTTTCTGTTGCTCCTATTTTTGGAGAACAGAAAACTGAGGCTGAGGCGAATGAAGTATGAAATAACTAGACCGGGGCCAGCCAGTTGGTCAGTGGGCAAACCCTGACCCAGCAGGCTGTGCATACAAGAAGCTTCTGTATGCTCTATGTGCAAGGCAGTGTGCTAGTATGTCAGTGGCCACGGAAATGAGCTTAAAACCCAGAAAACTGGACCATACTACATATTCAATTACAAAAAACCAAGAACACCATGTAAACATTCTTTTATCTATTTTAGTAATTTCAGCAAAAATTAGACTGGTGGATGACATTAGTGCTTGGGTTGTTTTTATTCGTCTTCAATGATTGAGCCAACATCTGACAGCCAGATTACCCAGGGCTTTCTAGATACGTCAAATAGCATTTTCAGGATGTTTTCCATAAATGATAATAAAGATTGATGGATTTTCATGACATATACAAGGAACAAAAAGAGAATGGGATAAATGCAATAAAGCACTCATCCTTTCCAACATTTTTTTTTCTACAGAGATTCATTCTGGATTGCATTTATGTAATAACATATTTTAGAACAATTTAAAATCAAAATAGCAATACGTTTCCTAAAAAATTCCATCAAATGAGAGATGAACAGGGTCATAAAAGGAAGGTTGTTATCCCTCTAGTGAACCAAAATCTTTGACTTTTCACTCAATTTTATGTTTCTCTTTGAAAAGTTACCGAAACTTGTGATAACTAAAACATTTCCAGATGTCTGAATTCTTTTCTATTTGCATGTTTCTCTACCAGGGACAGGGACAGAAGGATCAGAGACAGGGGCAGAGGGGAGAGGTAATTATGGTAAGCCCCTTTCGGTGGAGTGGGGTGAGCAGATGAGGGCAGTTCCCTCCTATTCTTGCTTGCAATGACACACACTGGAACTGTCCCCAAGGAACTGCCATAGGTGTTGTTTGTTTCTTTGTGTTTTGTTGTTGTTGTTTTGTGAGTTTAAAAAAAATTTACTGCGAGTCTCAGTCTGTTTTATACTAAAGGATGATGGTGACCTAAGAATTATGACAGCCGGAATGATCCCCAGGAGACCTGTGATTTGAAGCCAGGCCTTATTAAATCAGTGGCAGAGACGCCAACGCTGCCATTATGCCCTTTCCTTCCCCACTTTGCTCGCTTGCTTCCTGCCACCTCACTCTGTAAATTCCCAGTGGATTACGCACAGAATCCTGGAGCATCCTCAAATTCGAAGTTAGGATACACAGAGCTAGACTGTAATGAGAAACAGATGACCCGATGACTGTGCAATTAGCAACATAAGTTAAAATCTACAAAATGGGTTTTCAACCAATGGCTCCTTGTGACCTAACTTTTTTGGGTTTACTGGTGGGGAAAGTTCTACTTGGATTTAGACAACTAGGAGATTAACATGGTGGAGTCATAGAAGCAGACAACATAGAAGTGTAGCTTTTCACATCATTGCTTAGAACTGGAAGAACTAGAATCTTGGGGCATTTCTATCATAATAGGTTGCCTTTGATTTCTTTATTTATCATAAAGAAGCTCAATCGTCTGTCTCTGCAGCTATGCACCTGATCATCTAGTGATGGTGTGGGAATGAAATGTGAGAAAAAGGAAATAATGTGACTGCTTAAGCTTCCTTAATTCTAGGACAGAAACCTAGGCAACAGGGAGAATGAATGGTTCTAACAGAATCCTTCAAAGAAGGAAGGAAGGAAGGAAGGAAGGAAGGAAGGAAGGAAGGAAGGAAGGAAGGGAGGGAGGGAGGGAGGGAGGGAGGGAGGGAGGGAGGGAGGGAGGGAGGGAGGGAGGGAAGGAGGGAGGGAGGGAAGGAGGGAGGGAGGGAAGAGGGTGAGAGGGAGGGAAGGGAATAGGATTGTAATGCCTACCTCAGAACTACCTACTCAGTAGATGAATTCTTTAGCTGCTACAAGCCTTCAGTCAAAGTGGTTGCCTTCTTTACCATATTTCAGATATTTTTACTCATATTACTATAGCATAATGACGGTATGTATTTTTGTGTACATTTAAAAAGCACTAAAAAAAAAAAAAAAAGAATATCTGTGCTTGTTGCTGGGGACACAGAAGTGACTAGGAGACCATTCCTGCCCCCACAGGTTCACAATGCAACAGAGCAGGTAAACAGCTTAAATAATAGCCATGCTCTGCACCAAGCGACCATTGTTAGAATGGAGTTATGTAAAGTGTAAAATATGGGCACACGCAGACAACACCTGGTTTAAGGGAAGAGAAAATAGAGATGTAAGCATAGGTAACTAGAATATATAACAAAAAATAGCACACCATTTAACATGAAACCAATATTTATCAAATATCTAGGAATTAACCTATCAAGATTTACTCAAGTCCTTTATGAAAAAATCTCCATAAATCTATTAGCAGATCTACAAGAAAACCTGGATAAATATTTATGCATAGAAGGCCTTAACATTGAAAAGATTCAATTGAAAACTACCAAATTAATCCATAAATTCAGTGACATTCCAAACACTCTTCTAGCAGAGTATGGGGTGGGGAATGAAAGAGGAGGGCTTGACAAGCTCATTTTAAATTTTATGCAGAAGAATAAGGTCTATGCTATCTCCTACCAGATATTACGATACACTATAATGCCAGGGCAATAAATAAAAGGGGTGATGCTGGCTTGGTGACAATGCACCATATGTATAATGCGCTGGACCTGTAATTAGCTTACCAAATGGGCTGACTTGTTAGGATGCCATCAAGGGAGAGTTGTATTTCTCTCCCACCTCTGCGTTTGGACTCACTGGATTGTTACCTCCTACCCTGGTCCCCTGATGATACAAAGAAGTCACCCCTTTCTGGTAATTTTCAGTCATCGTTCAGATATTAACAAGTTATATGTACCATGTTGCATCTCAGTTAAAATCTCCATTTCACACCCTATCAGCTGTTTGTCCTTTTCCATCTATTTCCAGTCTGCCAAATCCAGGCCTGAGAATTCACAAGACTCGGAGTCAAGTCCCCAAAGGGCCACAGGCCCGTGAGTGAGTGTGGAAGGGCCTTCCTCATGGCCTGGATGTGAGTCAAGGCATGTGTGCAACCGAAGCAGCAGGAAAGCACGGAATGTCCACACAGCACCATACAACAAGCTGAAAACAGTAATCAGTGAAAAGGTACGAAATAGATTTAGATTTACACACGGTACCACTTATGCACATTAATAATACATTCATGATGTGGGCACTGCATATTATTCAAGAATACACATATGTTCGAGGACATAATAGACCAGAGAGGGGGGTCTACACAGGGGGCTGTGAGTGGGAGGGCAGTTGTGGCTGAGGAAAAAAGAGGAGAAGGAATCCCATAAACCAAGAGGGCTTTGCACAAGCTGGCAATGGTGGTGGGTGATTAGAGACATGGAAACTAAAAGGGAAAAGGGAATGGGATGGGTACCAGGCCCAGGGAAATGGATATGCAGTCAGAGGCCCAACAGAAAGCCAAGCATAGGCAGTGGCACCCAGAACAAAGCCCGCTGGGAGTGGAGGGAAAAGGCAGATCTACAGTGTCTAAGCCTGAATCCAGCTGCCCCCTCTGTACTAGTCCCCAGCACCTCTGCGGTGGGAGGGACATCTCCGTGCCCAGGTTCTTGGCTGCAAACAGGCCCTGACCGGTTCTCTATGAACATTTGTGTGGGCCATCGTCCTAATAGATCAGTGGGCTTCAAATCTGTGAATACCCCAAACCCCTGAGACCTTTACTGGAAAATTCCAAAGCACTAGACACAACCCCAGAGGTTCTGATGCAGTACCTGGCCCAGGTGTTCCGCACAGATCCACAAGTACCTTAGTACTTGGTCATTTATGAGAAATATATTCATATACGTGAGTATTTACTGTTTAAGAATATAACCAGCATTTACAGATACCTAGTCATTATGTCAGTTATTAACCCTTAGAAAACTATCTTTTTATATTCTCAGGGACTTAAAATGAATATTAACATTAGAACTGCCATAAACAAGGGAGGCAACAGAGGCCTGTGCTGACTTCTTTGCGGGAAATCTGTAGTGTTTGTGCTAAAAATAAACCGTAGTCCAGACATATTTGATCTCTAACCATTTCCTTTTTTTCCCCAGGATGTGTCATGGAATTATTGTTCTTCAGACAATCCCTTGGGGAATATCGGAAGCATTGGAAAGCATGAAGCTTCCCAAACACTTCTGGAAAGGCACTTTATTTTCTCTTAGTCCAATATTCCTCCATCCCAAAACATGTGCAGACTCTGAAGATGTCAGGTGTTCTTGGGTCTCACTTCCTTTCCTGTTCTCACCTTCTGCTTGACCTTGCTATTGTCATCCATCCCCCCACAGCCTCTTGTCACTGGTGTTGGCATGACAACTGCCCCATTGGAGAAGGTAGCTCATGTAGTGACATAAAGCAAGATACAGTTAATTTCAAAATGATTTTAAGAGGCTTTTGGTAATGTCTACATAGGCAAACTTGTTAAAGTTATAAAATAAAGAAATAATTAACAAGGGATAGGGCTAATCTGAAAAGCTTTAATGACAAATGAGATTTGACTGCTCTTAAAGATGCTGGTGCTAGTATTTCTCAGCGAGCAGCCCAGAATGTTTAGCAGTGCACTGGCCTAGGCACCAGTGAGCTGGGTTGCAATTCACTTTAATTCGCTGCTACTAACTGGCTCAGTGAAATTAGATAAGTCATTGACCTTCTGTGAGCTGTAATTACTCTTAAACACCCACTCTTCTTCTCAATTTTAATGACTCTTCAGTACTCTTAGTCCTTAGATTCTTTGTGATTTTATGGATCTGTTTAAATACTGGGGGAATGAGTTTGGACCCTGGACACTTCCATCCTGGGTCTTGGCCATTTTCATAAAGTGGATTCAAAATTAAACCAAGCCAAGAACTATCTATAATAGTATACTGAAATAAACAGAGAAGCTTACATTCAGGGAGCAAGAATAAGATACTATGAAAAAGGAACCCTCAGAATATGTAAAGAAGCATTTGGAATTTAAAAATGTGATTGCTTATAATTTTTTTAAAAAACCATAGTAAAAGAAAGAGAAAGAAAAGCTTCTGTCTACTGAAGAATGATATCTAATAAAAGAAGGGATAATAAAATTAGAAAATCCCTATTTTGCAACACATAATGTCATTGTTAATTCAGAGATTCATGTGAAGACCATCAGTGGATGTCAGAATGATTAAGTACCAGTTTCTTAATAGAACATTCACATCGAGTCAATGTATTATCCTACAGATCATTTACTAGTTGGAAGGAGGAAAAATCTTCTATAATGAAAAAGATTGCAGTTACTTCCTTAATAAAACAACCATACTTCATATCATGAATAGTGGAACATTTGATATTATGTATCTCCTGGTATCATTTAATATGAAAAAAACAACCTCATTTATGAACTATCATTGTCCAGAATGTTCAACTTTGATGTAATAAAGACCTTTTCCTGTGCTATACAATATGGTAGCCACAAAACATATGTGACTATTGAAAGCATGAATTGTGACTAGTCCAAACTGAGATGTGCTTTAAGTATAAAATACACACCAGATTTCAGAGATATAGCACTTTAAGAAAAAAAGGTAAAATATATTATTAATAATTTTATATTGGTTACATGGCAAAATGATGTATTGTACATATAGTAGGTTGAATTAAATGTATTATTAAGTTTTTTAAAAAATTGAGGGAATTAATTTAAGAATTAGAAATTTACCTTTTGTTAAGTAAGGGTATTATTAAAACTCCAATCTATGACCTTAATATTTTATTAAATAATGGACTTTTTAATATCTCCCTTCAATAAGGGAGATATTATTTTAAAATAAAAGGACAGCTAATATTATCTTTGGTATGTAGGTATATAGATAAATCCAAGTAAAGCTCCTTATATATTGATTCTATTTTTTTCTAAGTTTGCTACAGACCAGGGGGAATATTGTCCTATCTGAGGATGGGGGAGATTAGAAGGTGAAGGTGGTGAAGGGATGGGGGGCCAGTCTCTGGGCCCAGAGTCAGCAGGCCAGGAATGGGTGAGAGTCATTGTTTACTGACCCCAGTAGGAAATTGGGATCCCTTTCTCCTTGGGACATTCATTAGGTAACTTGTGAGAATTTTGTGAGCATCATGATGAAACAAGGAAACACTGTCCTACTCATTAAGCTTCCCTTTTAAGTTTAATACATTTGTTTGTAAAATCTTTAGGTAACACCTTATAGTAATTTACTTGGCATTCTAAAATACAGCAGCTTATGGTGATTCAGAAAGCAATGATGATTTGTATCAATTTTATTGTCTCTTTTGAGACTTGATATCCATGGCAAACATCTTGTTCTGCTTTGTTCTTGGTGGTTAGTATTACTGTATACATCCCATATGGGAGTTAGAGAGATCGTGGGTGGATGAATGAAAAAGCGTTCAGCCTAATCTCAGGGGACAGAAATAGTGAAGGAATGAATCACAAGAGATTTGAAAGGTTTCACTGGGTTTGGAAAAAAGCCAAATCTGGGGAAGGGGGGGCAGATATTCAGATTCTTTAATTCCCACAAAATTTTAAGGTGCTTGGCTTTCTCTTGATAATTTTGATACATTTGATGAAGATTAGAAAGATGATTTTTGTATACAAAACACAATCTTGAATTGGGGAGTTGAGTGGCTAATTTGAATCTGAAGTTGTTTACTACTAGAAAATACTGGCTTCCTGTGTTTGACAAGGGAGCAACATCAAAAAAGGTTTACAAATGAAAATTAAAAGGTTTCTTGGACAGCAAATGCACCAGTGGTATTTTGAAAATTGGTTCTAAGTGAATCTGAAAACAGCAGAACTGTTCCCTGAAAGGCACATGGGCTTGGTAACTAATGTGAAAATTGTTTAATAAATGACAATTTGGTCTGAACGCAGCCTTCTAATGAAGGATAGGAATGTCCTCTAATGGCCAGCTTTGTTCATTCTGCTTTCAACTTTCAGGACAATACAAAGTATGAGGTCAGGCTGTTCCCCCATGACAGTCAGAGTCTTAACAAAATTCTATGCACCTCTCTAGGGAAGGTCTAATTTAGAAGATAAATGCTAATGTTAGCTTGAATTTCAGGTTTTTGGCATGTCTTTGTATTCAATAAATGACAAATTTAGGTCTGCTATCAACTAGCTTCTGAGGATCCCAGAGATGAACAAGACACAGTCTGTCCTCTCATGAAGTTCATGTTCTAGTGCAAGGGTCAGCAGACTTTTTCTGTAAAGGGCCAGATAACAAATAGTTTAGACTTGTGAGTCTTTGTTGCAATCACTCAACTCTGCATTGTACCACACACAAACAACCATAGGTTGTGTGCAAGCAGAAGGGAGTGGCTGTGTGTCAATAAAACTTTATTTACAAGAACAAGCAGCAGGCAAAATGTGGCCTGTGAGCTATAGTTTGCCAGTGTTGGACTGGTGATGGAGATAGCTTTGGGAATTAGGTAATGACAACACAGAACAAAAGATACACAGTTAAGGTGCTGTGTGAACCCCAAAGGAAATGGTTCAGCCTAGGAAATATATAAAAAGTGCATTCAAAAGTAGGTGACAGATGCCTAGTAGTGCTATTGCTGGATCAAATGGTATTTCTATTTTTAGCTCTTGGAGGTATCTCCAAATTATTTCCAACAGAGAATAGATCATATGCTAGACTTTAAAACTAATCTTAATAAACTTGAAATGGTTGAAATCACACAAAAAAAGTAGTTGACATTTAGCTGAATCATTAATGATGAGCAGGATGGGGTGAGTGAATAAATGACTGTTTACTTTCCTTCTTAGCAGAAAACGTTTGCAAGCCCTTTTCACGAAAAAGCATTTTTATTAACTGGGCTCTTTACTTGATCAAGTATCAATAAACACAAACCTGACAAACAATATCCAAGCTAAGCTTGAAGGGCCACATTCTTGTAGGACTATATGATTGTAGGTAAAAATTCTGAAATCACAAATATTTTATTTGAATGGTAAAGAAAGAGATACTAAAAGAAATAAAATTTAATCACTGATCATTTAAATAAAAATTCAAATGACCTTATTTACATGACAAAATAGCCACATTTTCCAGCTCAGCATAACATATTATCACGCACTTAGGAGCTTAAAACAACACGTATTCATTACCTCAGAGTTTACCCAGGTCAGAGGTATGTGTCTGGCCATGGCTGAACCAGGTCCACTGCTCAGGGTCTCACAAGGTTGCAGCTCAGGTGTTGACTATGCCGTAGTCTCTTCTGGAAGCTCCACTAGGGAAAAATTCACATCCAAGCTGGGCAGGTTGCTGGTAGAATTCATTTCCTGTGGCTGGAAGCTGGAGGGCTCTGGCTTTTGGTGGGTTGTCGGCTCTGGGCTGTGGGCTGCAGTCTTCCCTCAGGTCCTAGGAACCACTGCAGTTCCTGGAGGCTGCCCAGTGGTTCCTTGCCACGTGGACTTGCCTATCCTGGCCACTCACTGCATCAAGCCCACAGCAGAGTCTCTAGCTTGGTCTGTTAAGACAGATTTTTATATAATATAACCTAATGACTAATGACGAGAGTGGCATACCGTATTAGCCCTTGGCCATATCCTATGGGTTAGAAGCAAGTTGCAGGTCCTGCCTATACAAAAGGGGAGGGAAGGGAATTAAACAAAGATGAACATCAGGAGGTAGAAACAATGGGGTGCCGTCTTAGGATGCGCCTGCTACACAATGCCCACTTTTTTGTGTGTGCTACGTTCGGCTTTCCCTGAGTGCACAGGTTTCATTTATGAGCAGTATAGCCAAGGACTATAGAGTAGTCAAGAATACCAGCCCACACCGTGTGCCAGACACTAAAATATGGTATTTCCTTTTTACAAAAGATGCAAGTTGGGTTCATAGAAGTTAAGTAAGTTATGGGAGATAACACAGTCACTAAGAACTTTGAGCTGGGCAAGTTCTGGCTGACTTCTGAGCCTTTCCTTTTTATCACTATGGCACAGTGGGAAACTGTCTGGCCCTATTGTTAAGGTCACCATCCTCTCACTATCCAAACGCCTTCAAATCTTGACAGAAATGCTTTGTCTAATGCCAGTTCACTCAATCAGCACAAGCTCTCAGAATGGGCTGAAGCTCTTAAGGACCAGTTCACACACAGCAGTGTGTTGGAGTCACAGGTCTGCCTTCTCCTTGTGCCCAGGCATCATACCGGAAGGGATCCTTGCTCACAGAAGACACAGGGAGAGGATGGGCAAAGTCAGTGGACATCTGTTGCCACTACTCAAAATGAATTTTTGTCACATGCAAGTAAAGTATGAATCACATCACCCTTGTTAATTGAAGATAGTAGCCTACAACTGAACCTCTCCTTAAATTTTCTCTCTCTAAATAGAAATAAAACAATGTAGGATATCGTAGAGATTTGGCACTCATCCAGCTCCCATGACCTGTCCTTCTTTTGGAGAAAAACCAAATTTACCTTCACTTGGAAAGACCTGGATGGGTTATCAGTCAGTATAACCCAGCTCATACTATGGTGTCAAACAATTCCAAATGCTCAATGCTTTGCAACCAAAGGTTTAAATCTTGCTCACACTATATGCTTCTCGTGAGTCAGTGGGGACTTTAAACCACATCCTTGTCATTTTCACTCCAAGCTGCTCCACACTGATTGAATAGCTTCTATTTGAAATACTACCAGCCACATGGCAGAGGGGAAGAGAGCTTTGAAGGGTCTCCAACAGCAATCATTTCTCAGCAGAGAAGCAACACATGTCATTTATGCTCATGACTCATTAATCAAAACTAGTCACTTGACCCCACCCAGCCACAAGGGTCCAGAAGGTACAATGCTATCATGGACCTGGAAGGCAGAAAGGTGGGACTATTTGGTTCACTAATGACTAGCACATGTGTCCATCCAGATTCTCTGCCTTCTAAGTGAGAGATTTGGACAATGGCTGCCCAAACTCATTGATTTGTAGATAAATAAACTAAGGCATGGAACAGTTGATTCATGTCCACAGGTAAATAATAAAAGAAGAACAAAGTGCTGATTCTCAGATATTTTATTATTAAATCAAGAATTAACAAAAACATCTAGGTTATGGAAATTAATTCTGTTGATTTTCTTATAGCAACAGTGTCTGTAATCTGAATTAAAATTTCAGAGGGCAAGCAAATGTGATCAGAAACAATGGAGGGAAAACAAATACATGGATGACTTTGGATACTTTAAGTCTGCTCTTAAAGCCAAACATGTCCACAAAGAACAAGAATAATCTGTTTATGTCCAAATCCAAGAAGCATTCCAGATATGGATGGTGTTCATTTTTAAAATGGACATGATGTTGGTATTAATCAGCATGAACACTAAGATGGTTTGTGAGGCTCTGGCTTTTGAAAGAAGCTTTTAAATTGCACTGGTTAATAACTACAGAGTGAGTCTGAGAGCAATAACATGTCCCCTTAATAAAACTTTATGTATGAGTATTTTAATGAATTGTTTCAGTACACAGAACCTTCAAAGCCAGCCAAGTTAGTGGTTGAAAACAGAATAGGCTTCAGTCCTTAGTAAGAAACTCAATCCTAACAACTGGTACAAGAATTAAAATAAAGAGAGGAGCCTGTCTTACACACTAGCATTTTTGGAAGCCATTCTTTTTAGACACTATGTTTTAGAATTTCCAGGCATCTGTCTGTTGCTAGAATACCTACACACTTTGCGGAAGCTTTATTTGAAAATGCTGTGTACCTTGTGTAAAGGGCCAGCTGGGATGCCAGAAATAGTATCGGCTCTATTTATGTCTTTGGAGTAATTACAGTGGAATTTAAAGACTTAGTTTATAGATCCAAGAAGAAGATCTTCTGTGTACACTAAAAGGATGAATCCTTTCCAGACAACTTCTCATTTGGCTGAAGAAGAGCTTGAGGAAGCATTTCATAACGTCAGCCAAAGTCGTTTTTAGCAAGACCTGGGTGGGATTCTTGCTGTTGATATCCAAATTAAAAAAAGCCTTGATTTTAATCTATCCAAGGTTACTTTGTTGTAGTTATGAAACCATGAATCAATTTTAAAGCTTTCAGGGATGAAAGGAGATATTGAGACAAGTGCCTGCTATCTTTTGTTGAATGGGGGGAAAATATGTTAACCAATTTCCTGATGGCTTCGTCTGGTGGACTTGACTTTTGTTTAGCTAATGTCTTTTTGGAATGCATCTCTGTTTTTTCCTATTCATGCCCTGCCTCTTACCAAAGGCCAGTGTGTTATGTGTTCAAGGAGAAAGATGCAGTGTGTGTGGTCAGTGTGCTTGCCTTCCACTTACTGGATGTAGGCTGGATTCTGCTCAGAGATGGGATGCTAAATGACAGCAAAAATGATGATGTACCTTGAGAGACTTTACACGATTCCAAGCTTTTTGGATGAATAACAGCAGAATGCTTACTTATGGAATTTGGTATGCTGCCTCCCAGTCTTTTCAACTATGAGAATTAAAAACCAGTTCATTGCAAATATGTCTAGGTTCACAACAGACCTTTGAGAAAATTCATTTGCATCAACCTCCAAAAAGATCAGGAAAACCTCATTGGCTATTCATCCTCATAGTTCATACATCCTCTTAAATGCTCATGTGTGTTTAAGAGACCCTCTTGGGATCATAAGCTATAATAATAGTGATTTAAACATACTGTTTGCTTACTCTGGTGTCAGACCCTTCTCTTGATCCGAGAGACTGCAACAAAAAAATAAGTTAAACATAGCCTTTGTCCCCCTGGATCACACTATGTACTTTCTCAACGTTGTGTCTGATCCTTAAGACAACACACTTTCTATCGGTATTGTGAGTGAGCCCCACAGTATTGACAGAGAAACTGCAAGTGAGCAAGGTTGATTGTCTTTCCTAAGGCCATAAAGCAAGCAAGTAATCAGGATTCAGATCCAAGTCTATCTTACTTCTTAGTCATGCTCTCTTTTTTTCCAAGAGACTTCCTCTGTGACACGGAAATCAAAATGGTTTTAGAAATGGTCTAGCTAAGAAGATGATGGCCTGTTTTGTAGAAAGTGAAGTCTCTGTCCTCAGTGTGCTGTTTTGTTCTGTTGCTGATCCAGCTGATCTGGGCAATATACTTCTCAGAATTCCCTCTGTTCTACTGTTCCGGGTTAGAGCTGGCAGTAGAGACGCTTGTGTGAAATTTGAGAGGCAAGGGTAAGCAGTAGCCATTGCTCTCCGAATACCTTTCTGGGCCCAGATATGTCACAGAGAGATGTAGAGGTGCCCAGGGCTCCAGCTGGACCTTGCTCCTCTCCTGCCTTCATAGATGACCAACAATGGCCAACGCCCATACCAAGGTGCTGGCCTGTGGACTGACAGAGGCATTAGTTACACAGAGATAACAGCTTCCTAGACCTTTCCACAAATAGCCCCCCTTTGAGAAGGGATGTGCTTCCAGATTTCCCTACAAGATCCAAATTGTCTATAGTGCTTCCGGTGGGCTGGAGGGACTTGCTCTCTAATCCTTTAACAATCCCTTCCACAGATCCTCCCACAATTCTTAAGGTCCACTTCCCATATTGCCGAACACTTAGGGTGGTTCTTCTTCCCTGGTGGAATCCTGAAGATACAATCATTTATTCATTTGCCAGGTCGAGTCAAGTGTTAGCTAAAGGAAAACCCTGGTCCAACCCGCAGGTGCTCTTCAGCTGAGCATCTTTGAAGATGGGTGATCTTGGTTCAGGTAAATCCTGGTGCCACTTTGATCTTCACAAAAGGCTGTCACATCCATTGTCAGGTCGAGTCATCATGTATCTGTCCTTAACCAGCAACAGAAGCCTATAATCTTTACCAGAGAATACCACTCTCACTGGTTTGCTGTGCAACTTTATCAAAAGCTCTATTAAGGGAATTCAATTCATAAGGCTTCATCTTGCTCTGAAGACAGTTTTGAATTGAGGGTTTCAGTTCATAGAGAATTGCATTGTCTTGAAGAGGGCTTTAAATATATTTGAATTTGTTACTAGTATTTAAAATTTGGGAGATTTCATTTAAAAATCTGGATTTCGTATTTATTTTTTAAAAATAGAAACAGCCTGTGTCACTGGGCCCATATTCCTAAATTGCTAGGATGCACTTTGTCTCTGTTTCTTGCTGGGCCCCTCAAGCACTTGAATTGGTGACCCCATGGATAGTCTGGGTTTTGTCGCTGGAGCAAGGTCACTAGCATGTACACAGTGGTGTGCTATGAGAAAGAGCTAGGAAAAATGCCCCCTGATTTGTTCCAAAGATGTTGAGGATGTTGTCACCTTATCACTAATTTCCAGGGGGTCAAAGGTGAAACAGAAGAATGCATTATTTGAGTCTCATGTCAAAGGTATGTTCAGTCTTCTTGAAGTTTTGTTACAATGTGACAACGCAGCTAAGGGGCTGGTATTCTCACTTACTTTCTGAAGCCTTGCCCGGCAGGTTACTTCCCGCATTGGCTGTGTGTGTACCCAGGCCCGAGCTCTGCTGGCACCTCAGCATGGGGGATTACCCAGCACCCTTCCCTGCTCACGTTCGTGCTAGCGTGGTCTGTCTTGCAGGTTTAAGCTCCGGGCTTGGCTGCAGAACTGGAGCGTTTCCTCCCATAAATGTATGATTTGCAACACTGCTGACTTTTGTTTAGCTTTCCTGTTTGTCATATCTTGCAATGCTTCCTTTCGGTTAAGAATATTTGGCAACTTTGTTGAAACAGGCTGGCTGCCTTAAACCAAAAATTTAAAAGTTTAATTTAGGTTGATTATTCTTTAAAGAAAAAAAAGGGGGATGCTTTTCAGCATAAATTTTCACTTACTCATTGCAAAAGATCTTTTTATCAGCTGCTTTAGTTAATAGTTATCTATGAAGAAAATTAGGCCTTCAAATATTAGTATATGTAGAAATGATATGTAACGAAAACATATAAATAGTATCTGGCACAGAGTTAGAACACAATAAATATTAGCTATCATTACTATATGTACAATATAAATTATATAAATGATTATGTTTCCTGTTTTACTTTGGCCTCCAGGAAGCTCCAAAGTAAATTTATTGTCTGATTATAATTACCTTGTAAGAATTGTACTGATGTCTAATTAACATATCTTTGCTTCTCGTGTGATTTTTCTATCCTATTTCCTGATTCTTCTTACTTTTTCTATTTAACTGTATGTTTTTTGTATTTTATAATCCACTACAGAATAAGAATGACAGGGATAAATGGAGTAATTAAAATTTTTTCACCTAAAACCAGGGCTAGAGCTACAATCACCTAATTGGTTTATTTTTCCTTCATTTGTGAAAAACTCCAGTTCAATTTATAATCTGGGACACAGAGCATTTTTTTCCCTACAATACAAATTTAGATAATTCTAACATAGTTTTAAAAAATTATCTCCTAAAACACCAAGTCTAGATATCTTAGCCTGGCACTGAAATATTTCTCCAAGTGACTTTCACCTGTTTCTTCAGTGTGTGACTCCCCTTTGACTCTTCTGCTACAGCCAGATTAGCTCTTTCCTATCAAGCAGCAAGATGCAGAGCACACCAGAGGGGTGAGGAGGAAGAGGCCCAGTGTATGATGACATGGGCCAAATGCTTGAGAGCTGCGCCATAACTAACAGCCTTCCCAAGTTTTCCGACCACTGGTACCTGAAGGGCTTTGATTCTTCTTGTTTTAGACTCTAACTGGGGGCAAACATGTATAATGGGGACATTTTTCCAAATAAGAAAGAGAAAGTTAGAGATCTGGGAAAAAAAAAAAAAGATTAGATTCATTTTTGGCTCCATTTCTTGTAAACAACACAAAGCCTACTTAAGCTCTTTACTGAGCCAGGAGCACATCTGTGTGGAAGTGTTTTGTTTTCCTTTTTTACAGTAAGGTCAATTTCCAAGCCTCCTGACTTTATGACCTTCTTTCACTAGGCTTCACTTTTGCCTCTAGATGATCTTGATGCCTCAGTAACTTATCTGTTGTCCCTTCATTAATTCATTTCATTCATTCAGTAAATATTGACTGGGCCCTTTCTATGTGCATAACGATAGGTACTGAGGACATCCGTGAAGAACGAAAAACAGTCACATACAAAACTAAAAATTGTGAGTTCAAATATTCATTAGAATAATGTAGAAATCTATATAACAAAACAAGCGTACAGCATTAACTGCATAAACCTAAGAGCTGGGTTAGGGTAAGGATAGGAGAGGGAGGTGTGGAGACTGTTAGGATGTTCAGGGGAGTTTTCTCTGAGGAAGGGACCTTTGGAAAGACAAAAGGGAAGGAATCAAAACCAGAAAATAGTTGTTCTTCCAATTAGACCACTTTATAGAGATTAAGAACTTCTTGTAAAAGAGTGCCTGTTACGTTAAAGATATGTCTAGTTTAGACAGATAACACAGTCAAAAAGATGACTTTTTTAAGTAGTTTATTTATGCTTTAATTTTTTATGATCTTACAAATTGTATGTGATACAAATCTTTATCAATTAGGGAATAAACTGACATTTTCTCAAAAAATCATCAAGTGTCTGCTAGGTGCCAGGGTTAGCATACGGGGCACACTGAATGGTGACATTCAGAGACGTGAGGGGTAATTTCCTGGTGACATGGGGACACAGGAGAGAGAAGTGGACCAGGGGAGCTGAGGAGCTTGGAAGAGGCCCCTGGCAACCTGGCGTTTCAGGAAAAGCTTCCTGCAAGCAAAGATGCCTGACCCCTCTCTAAAGGACTATTAAGAGTTAAACAGGAGAAGTGAAGATAGCACAAGAAGACAAGAAGATATAGAAAGGTGAGCAGTAGCATGCAGGCGGAGATAAAGATTGGGATGGCTCAGCAACGATGGAATTGGAGGTTGTCAGCAAACACATGTCAGTTAAATCCAAGTGGATGACAGTGCAAGGAGCATACATCTAGAGAAAATAGGAGACAGCCATCTATGTAGAAAAGCAGGACAGTGCCAGGAAGGGCACAGAGAGGAAATAGTTACTGAGGACCAGAAGGAGGACAGGCAAGGCAGGCAAGTGATTCCAAGTACAGTGAATATCCCCCACTTTCAAAGGAAGCCAGGAGACCCAGCAAGACAAGCACTGATGGGTATACTAGATTCAGAAAGAAGGTCTTTGGTGGCCTTTCCAAACATAGAGAGGGCCGGAGGTTGACGTAGGCTGAGTGGGTCGTGGAGTGAGAGGATGAGACGCGACGGAGGGGAGAGTTGGCCGCTACTTCCGCAAGAAGTTTCAGTGTGAAGGGAAGGATGTCGGAGGGACGACTCACAGAGGACACAAGAGCCCAGGGAGTTTTTCTGCTGCTGTTGTTTTGTTTTTTTAAGTGTGCAAAGATTCAAACATTTATTTAGGCCAAGGGAAAGAAGCCAAGACAGAAGGGATGGTTGAAGATAAAACAGTAAATATTATATTTGATTGATCACGGTCTTGAAGGAAAACAGATGGGACCAAGGGCAACACTGAGGATGTTGGCATTGGACATGAGACAGGGCGTCTGATTCTCTGACCATGGAGACAAAGGGGTAGGGAGGGACAGAGGAAGATTCATTTTAAAGTCATGAGGAAGGGCAGCAGGTTGTGGTAGTTCAGGCCTGGTGACCTAAAACTGGGAGGCAAGGTCACCTGCTCAGAGTGAGGCTGTGGGGCCATCTAGAAGCCTCTGGAATGCTGAAGGTATACAAGAGGCCCTGGGGACAAGAACCGGGCCAGCTCAAGCCAAATTTAAAGATTGGTGAACAAAGCTGAAGGTGGCCCTGCTGAGACTGATGCCTGTTAATGGAGTGAGTGGCCGTCTGCCTCTTTGTGTGACTCTCTTCATCAGAGTTTGGTCATTTAAAAACCTAAAGGAGAAAATAAAATGTGGTGGATCTGAGATTTCTTCCTGGATGGTATACCAGGAAGTGGGAGGGGGTGAAAAGGAGCAAGAGAGAGGAGTGGGGGAAGGGGGCTGAAAGGTGATGGGGAACATGTTGATAAAATACACCTGGGCTCAACCAGGAAAGAAAGAAGACTGAGAGGTTGGACGGTCAGCAAGAAATAGACACTGGCTCAGGTTCTCTGTGAGACACAAGAGTCATATAGTAGGAGCAAAAGGACATCAAATATTTATGACGTGCCTGAGAATGGAGATAGGCACTCCAGTCCCAATATTTCATGTATTTCTATAAATATTACTAAAACTAAACCAATGGAGCTGGGAACCCAGTAAGGACCTGTGAAGTTTCCTGAATTAAAAAAAGGTTGTGCTGATCATTCAGATGTTTCCATTGTATAAGGCGGGTGGCAAGTGCTGCATTTTCAGGCAACATACTATGCTAACTAGAGATTTACTCTAAGTGTGATTTGTTAGCCAAGGATTCCAGTGTCCTCCTAATCACGAAAACACGTGACCAGTAAGTCCACAGGCTACTCCAAGTGTGCACATGTCTTTCTAGGAACTCCGCTGCACTAGCAAAAGAAGATGGTTTTATTCAACTTAAAATTGGAAGGACGATGCCTTTGGGAAAGATAATCAAAGTCAAAGCATGGGATGAAATTTTCTCTAATTGATATGGACCATACATTTGAGGGATTGATTATTCTAAGGGACATTGCTTCCCACACCTCTGACCACGCCAGCTTGCTTGCTGTGGCCCAAGTCCTCAGTGCGTCAGTAGAAAAGGCAGTTTAGTGGTGATATTATATCAATAGTAAGGCCCTCTTGGTTTTCTTTCACAGCTCTCTAGACTTTGGGATTTTAACTTTTCATGACAAAAGGAAATAAACATCAGTGTATTTTCATCACTATTAATTAATCAAAATTTAGAGGACACTTTGAACTGTCTTGTTGTTTTGTGCACTGTGGAAAGTAAACAAGAAATTACCTGGAACAAAAAAAAATCAAATGGTTTACATATTTTGATAATGACTTATTATTTTATATCTGAGTTGTACAGGCTTGCAAAGCAAAAAGAACATGGAAGATGGTGCATGCTCATGTGAACAAGGCCTCATGTGAGCCCCATTACTCCCCTAGGTGGATTATATCACATCTACTTCTGCCCACAGTAGTAGTTTGCAGATGCATGTTGGATTTCCAAATAGCTGGGGGTCTGAAAATTCAACTTACATTCTCACAGTAACAGTCCCTCAGACCTGCTCCTCTGATCCATCGTCAAAGCACAGGAGGGGCTTCTAGTGCCATGCCTTGTGCGTGTGGTCAGCTGGATGTAGGGGACTTCACTCATCCTAACACCCATGCTCCCATCCGCATAGGCAACCCCAAATGCAACTGGGGTGTCTCAAACTCCTCAAGCTGTTTTCTAAAACAATTTTTTTTGCTCCACCAAATCTAAACCATTCTCTGCCATTTACTTTTCCCCTTAATTTTTTAAACCCAAGGGTATTTTAAAAGAAAATGTTATCCATATGTTTTTGATTCATTTACACTTAAATCATTAAGAGCCTGTTTTGTAAGAGCTTTTTGATGTCCAAAAAGTTCTTTCTGGGTCCTTTTTATAAGTCATTTAAAGCTGGTCTCCCTTCTCTTTTCCTCCTACTCTGTCCCTTGCTTGGGAAAGAAAAAAAAAAACCCCAGAAAGTTGAGTTTTGCTGGAGCAGATGATTTTTAACCCCAAGGAATGGGGTTTTTAAAACCCTCAGCCCACACACATCAATTTGTTCCTAAACTGGGGTGTGTGCGTTCTCATACACACACTCAGAGAGCAGGTAGTTGACGTGATACCTTTCCATTGTCATATATGTTCACAAAACTATGACTCTTTTCATTAGCAATCATTCTGCCAAAATAAATGATATTCTTCAGAGTCTATTTATAGTCCCCTCCTCCCACATGCTTGGCAAGGGACACACCACACATCCTGTGGCCATCCCTGCTGCCTCTCCGACCCCTGGACGCCAGTTGCCACACCGTCGTCGTGTGCAGGCCTCACGGTATTCTTCTCGGTGAGTGGACATTTGAACGTGGGTTCTAACTGCAACATCACTCAGTTTGATAGCCCACTGAGATCTTCTACCTGACACAGAAAAATATCAAGCAGACTATCAAAGTCTCTGAATTATATCCTTAAATGTTGAGAAAAGTATGCTTGGGGAAGAGTTAATTATATGAAGAGTACCATTTGTTCCAACCATTGCCTTTGTGCAAAGGCACCCAGGCATTCCATGTTAACTAACCACACGTGAGGCTCTCAGGCTGGGTTTCCTCTCCCGTCTTCCCAGAGTAACTTTGGGCATCTCATTCTGAGCCCGTTTTCCCTTCAGAAAATACCACATTATGGTGCTGAGAAGTTAATGAGCAGGGTTTTTTTTTTTTATCCTCTGCAAATATTTTACACCAACCAAAACCTGTAAGCAAAATATTAATGGTAGTACTAATGGGAAAATGAGTTCTCAAATTGTGAACTATTTTTAAATTAAATAATTGCAGATATAACGCTATATAGCAGAAGCCAAGGAAATCTGCATACCCCTTAACTTAGCAATTTGAATTGCAGAAATTTATGCGAAGGGAAAAATGATAGATTAGTACAAAGATTTAGCTGCAAGAATTTGTTTCTAATGGTGAAATATTTGAAATAATATGGAGAACTAACCCAATATAAATAACAGGATTGAATCAATGAAGCAAAATTGTTCATAAAAAGCAGTAAAGTGCACTCATTTATAATACGGTTGTAGGAGAACATGCAATGATGTAAGAAGTTTTTTGCAGTATATTGAGTATAAAATGTAAATTTTATAAGGGAATTACCACATGATTCTATGTTGAGCCCAAGTATAGGCTAATATAAAAGCTAAAACTAAAGCATTAGGGTGCTTTTAATGTTTTTTTTACTGTATATAATTTTAAATTTTTCTACAGTGTGCTTATAATATACTTTTGTAATATATTTTGTATTTTAAAAAGATTCAAAGTGTCTTCTTGAGATTAAGAAGTGCATCAAAAAAGATTTCCAACAATTAATTCTTGATCTAGGGCATGCATGCCTTTTTCTAAGAGCATTCAATGTACAACTTCTGATTGTATAAACTGTTCCAAATCTGTATACCAAATGCTAACGTTTCTCCTTTTCTTATTTTTTTTTTTTTTTTTTTTTTTTTTTTTTGAGACAGAGTCTCACTTTTGTTGCCCTGGCTAGAGTGAGTGCCGTGGCGTCAGCCTAGCTCACAGCAATCTCCTTTTCTAACTTTTGCTCAGGATTAACTATATGCTAAAAATAATTTCATCTTTCTTTGATCCAAGAACCCAATAGCGAGCCTTTCATCAGATGGAAACATCTCTTAGGTAAGTCCGATATTTCCATCTATTGGGACTATCTTGGAGTTAATGGTCCTTTTATTAAAAGTACAGGATTTCTCTAGTAACATATGCAAGTACTAGGACCTTCATACCATACAAGAGCCTTAGTATGATCAGTGAATTATTGACCAGGTAAAATTTCAAAGAGCAAATGTTGTATTAAGTAGAGTTCTCTATAGCAGACTTGTGTTTTTGGTCCTCATGATATTTTCCCTAAATTTTACTATAATTACAATCAATTTTCTAACTTAAGTAAGTCTGGTCATTAAATCATTTCTCTGGTCCCATTTGTGGCAGCATTTCTCCATAGAGAAAGCCTCTTATTGGGTGTCACTTACATCATCACTCTGTCCTGCCAACAAGTTACCATCCCTGTCCCCTTTATTTTTCCTTGCCATAAGAAACCTTAGAAATCCCAGCCACTTTCACCAGAAAAAGGTTAAACACATTGACCTTCTCAAGTTACACTCATCTCATTGAATCCTCAGGAGAATTCTCTGAGGTAGACACTATCTTATTGTCCCTTCTTTCAGATGAGGAAACCGAGATACACAGAAGTCAGGGAACGTGCCCAGTGGGCCACAGAGAGTAATTAGCAGGGGCTGGGGTCAACCTCAGTGCTGTCCGAATCCAACATCCATGTCCTTAGCTGATACACTGGCCTCCCTTCCATTTTATTGGTGACAACACATACAAAGTACTTATCATAGTCCCTGGCACATACAAGCACACAGGATGCTTTCACTCGCTGGCCCAACCACATGGAATGCACTGGGCCTACGGCACAAAAAGAAGAGTGGTAAGAATCCTCCTCTCACAGTTTTCAGGGTATCTCTATTAACTTCTTAAATAATTATGCAAGCTAGAATATCAGCTCCATTTCATTTCCATATCCCATAAATTTGATATATGATTTCTAGCAATACAAGTATTGGGATAAAATTCAACTACTATTAAAACAGTTTGGAGATCCAATAATCCATTATAATAGACTTTGGCCAACAGGAAAGAAAAGCATCCAAAAAACTAATCCCACTACTAAAAGCGACTTTATATAAATTGACATGTCTTCTTTTGTTTGTATATTTAGTTCATATCACAATACCTAAGAAGGATAATTGTTTTGGCATAATTTTAATTTCATGACATAAGAGCTTACATTAATATTAAACATAAACACTTAATAGTACAGGTAACCTTCCTGTTGAGTCAGTATTTTACAAGCTCTTTTTCATTACAGTGTAGTAAATCAAGGACCAAAAAAGCAGAGAGCCAGAGTATATTGCATGACTGCCAGCTTTGAATCCTGAACTATTTGTGATCTCTTCAGAACTCTAAGTACATCAGGGCATTAATAAGGAATCCATGAAAAATTCTTTTAGAACCTAGGATGGATATGGCACACATTTTGGGTTATGTCTATTATTGAAAATAACCACAGAAATAAAATTCCTCCATATCATTATTTTGCAATAAACATTAAATACATATAAGAACAAATTTCATATGTGAATAAAACTAAAGTCTGAAACTTACATTTTCAAGTCATCATATTGACTTCCAGATTTCAGAGTTGTCCTTTTCAGAGTAGAAATGTTTAAGTGAACACAAGTCCAATTAAGTTTCATGTATGATTTCATTTCTTCTGTCTCACAACATCCATTAAACTTGGAGGACACAACTAAGTGCTCCAGAAAGTAGGTCAAAGCCAAACAATAGTTGACTAAGAATAGTCAGTCATCAGCAATGAAGTAAAAAAAAGTCTCCAAAAAACAAAAAATGCTACACTTCCTTCAATTGACAACCAAATATAAACTAAACAGCCACATTATGTTATATAACTTTATCATTATAATACACGGATTTAGATTTTTTTTATAGCCTCTGTTTTGAGTCTCTAAGTAATGCCAATTTTGTAGTTACTGACTGGCCACCACCCTACAATCCTGTCAAACAATCATAGTCTAAAGATGTGGTTCACAGAAGCAAGAATTAGCCTCCTAAGGGTTAAAGAAGTCAAGTCACTCACAAATAGAGGAGAAAAAGGCACAAAGGAATCCTGTTAGGGTCTGTTGAAGATTAACAGACCACCACACAAAAGCCCCAAAGCATCCTTCAACCTTCTGAAAAAAATGTACTAAAAATGTTACCATGGGAACAACCAATTAAATAAACCAATAAAAGAGGACAACTATCTACACCTCAACCAAACTACACAAACAAACAATAAAAAAAAAAGCACCATAAATCAATCAAGTTTTAAATGTTACCAGAAAGGCTGAAATGGTGGAGGGTATAGGAAAGCAAGGAAAATAAAAGTCTTTAGCTCATGATAAATAAAACAATAGTAAAGTAGCAAAAATAAAATCAACAATAGGGCCCAAGACTGAAAATAGTACCCATGTTGTTAATACAAATGCACTTTCTATTTGGTGAGGTTCATGGGCTATTTATGATTTTATCCTAAAATTGTGGGTTTGCATTTGCAATGATTGGAGGACCATTTTGCTGAGAAATAAATAAATTAGGCCCATGGCCAAATGATGAAGCCCTCTTTATGCTTCCATATACTGTCCGATGGGCCAAGAGATTTTGTTGTGTCTCAGGGACAATTCAGGGCCTCTTATCTCTGAGAACAGGGCTTGGGGCCTGGTTTTCACCTAATTGGCAAACCAGTTATCCATTGGCCAAGAAAGTAAATCCCTCCACTCGACACAATGTTTTGTGGATGCTAAAAGCCCTTTCCATCTTAAGTCATGGACTTGTGGACCAGGGAAAAAAAGTTATTTACATAAGACTAGGACCAGAAATGGATGAAGCAATTGACTGCTAGCATGACTGACCGATTTGAGGGAAACCCTTACCTAAGGATTCACTCGGTCTCTTCTGTGTTTATCAATTGCTATCTCTGTTTTTAAAGGTTATTGACGGAATTACTTAAATGCATGCCTGCACATTACTTCCAAGTTTAATTTGAGGACAGAGACACTAACAGAGGACAGTAACTGTTAAGTACCTCTGGAGAGCCAGTCTCTGGTGAGAATTTGGGAAATACTTCTCTGCTAACAGCCACTTCTCAAAGATAAAATGGAGCTCAGAAACATCTAAAGACATGTGATAACAGCTGTATACAATGCAGGAGGACCCAAATCTCCTTTGCTTCCAGGGACTTGCTATTTAATAGGCCTACATGAGGGCAGGCCAGTCTGTTTATTTTAGTTTGGATGAGCACATATTATTGGATTCCAGGAATCGTAATTGAAGATTCTTAGTGACTCTGGTTTCTGGATACAAAGCATAGCTTGATTGCACCGTTGTCATATTATCTGAATTCTTAATGGAAAATGTAATTGAGCCATTTCATTCTCTCTCCCCACAACCCCCTCGGAGTCTGTACTTGTACTTTTGCACTTAAAGATAATGCAAAATAATGCTATTTAATAACTGAAAATTTCCTTTGTGTTTCGGGTCCATTAGTACAAAAACTGTTCCAGTTGCCTATTGTGCTCGGAATGGAATGTTATATATTTAGTGGCATTGTTATTTGCCATTTCTATGTTCCCTTAATCTCTAGGGCAATGGAGATTTTCTCAGCAATCTAGAGGGAGCATCAGATGAGGGAGAGAAACCTGACACACCTGTGACTGTTTCTGTGGAGATACCAAGGTAATTGAGTGTTATCTATTTATTTGCTAGCAACCTGTGGTTCCTAACAGCCGTCATTCTGAGCTCTTTAAGCTTGCAGCATTTGTGGTCTGAGGAAAAACCATTCTCTGAAAGGGTGGAGTCTGCCTCTTTCTCTTTGTTTACCCATCGTGGGATGGGAAGCATTACTGGGGCGCTGTTGAATTAAAAAGAATGGAAAAGCCCACTTAGTTGGGAGGACAGGAAGCATGCTTTCAGAAAGGATGGAGGAACTTGTTGGGCTAATTTATTTGCAGTTCAAATTTAGGAATCAAACCTAAATTCTTTGATGTTTGAGCTTCTTGCCACTGACCAAAGTACAACTTTCTGCTTTTTAAAGAACAGACTTTAAGATTTTAAAAGTTATTTTGAGATTAAATGGCTATTAAATGATTATATCTTGATGACTGAAATGGAAATAAATCAAAAACACACGACAAATTGTGAATTTTTAAAGTAAGGTAGAAATTGTTGAAAGAAATGCATATTTCATTTAACTGGGCAACATGCATAATTGTAATTTATAATATTCAAAAAGTTCTAAACTTGGTGTCAGTCAACCTATGGGATATGAGATAATTCATGGAGTGCCTCAGAATGAGAACTCTTTGCCAAAGTGTAAAGTACAGTGATCCACATGCATCTAAAGTAGTCAATACTACAGAGATATTGTTTTCATGGACGAGAAGGTGAGAAGCAGGAAACACAAGCATCCTCTTTGTTCTGATTCCACACGATCCAGGACTGAGGTAGTAGACGGGTGAATTGTTCTGTTCTATTTTCACTAGCGCACCTGGGAAGGCCTACTTTGCTGAAATCTTCTGTGCCTATATGATCTAACAACACACGTGCACAACCACTACTACTCTGTAGAAGAAAGACAAAAATTAACCAAAAATTCGTGTTAATCCTCCAACAAAACTATAAAAGACATTGAGTGACAGTTATATCAACTCTGTTTTAATTAAAGCATTGATTTTCAAGTACCCAAGAGTCAAATAATGGAAAAAGATTTTCCCACCTCAGTCCCACTCCCAAATCTGTCTCCACAGGCCCCTTCCCCTCGACATTATAAATCACCTCTCAGACACTCCCACACTATTCATCCTTGCTTTTTTCCCCTTCTCTTTTATTCCTGGGGCTCACAGTAGAGAATACAGATTGATGAGCAATAATATCAGGACAGCAAAGTACAAAGCACATAGCAGTAGAATGTTATTCTTTTCTGTAACATTCACTGAGCCACGACCGGTGCGTGGCAGGTGGAAGTACACGCTGGGTGAACTTGGCACAAGCAGCAGAACTGGAGATCTTGTTGAATGGTCAGTGGGTGGTGCGGTATAATCTACTATGTTCTATCTGTCCAAGTAACTCCACCAACAGACTGTCTCTTTAGTTGGTTCATTCATTCTGCAAGTATAGTATTAATAGTTTATTAAATAGGTCCTACTGTTTGTAGAATGTGCCAGTGACCATCTGTGGTCAATTTCTACCCTGTGCCCATGCCACTTCACGGTCCTGGATTATACCTTTGGGGAAGTGTACTTCCTCTTTAGTATGAGAAATACTAAGGTTGGAAATAACCTACATTCTCAGGAAAGAGGACAGGTTGAATAAATCATGGTGCATTAGTAGGATACCATACTTTGTTTCCATTAAAAGTACATTTCTGTAAGTACTAACAGGTAACTATCTTCCAAAATCAGATTAAATGAAAAAAAGGTGCAGAACAATGTATGTAATATGCTACGTTTATATTTTTAAAAGGCTATATCCGCAAGCGTGTTTGTATACACACATACTTACCTACTTTTATATGCACAAAATATCTCTGTATGAGGATTAAGCAAGGAAACTATAAAATTGACAACCTATAAGTAGGGAGAATTAGGCACTGGAACCCAGTAAAAAGGAGACTTACTGTTAACCATCTACTGTGGGGCGCGGTGGCAACGCCATTCCAAGATGGCGCCCGCTTCTTGGTCAAACCCTGTTGTTAGTCTGACAAACAATTGCTCAGCGCATGTGCAGAGTTTGTCTCCTCCCTTCCAAGTGCCTTATCCAATCAGACAATGCCCAGTGTACTTACTGCCTTTATGAGCAGCCGCCGAGAACGCCTCGGCGTCTTCCGCATCATGTAAGTCTAAAGGGAACCCCATTAAAGCACGGTCAGAAGAACTCCAGTTGCCGTGTCTTCCTTGCTGGCGAGGCGGGCGCGACAAGTGGTGCCGAAACCCGGGAACTGAAACAACTTTGAGGCACCAGCGGAAGACGACCTCGGAAGAGGTAGAGTTCAGAACTGACGTGTGGGACGGCCAAAACTCCCCTGCTTCCAAAAAATGGGTAATATTCTGCTGCGGCACTTTTTGTGGCCTATTATCATGAAATGCCTGTATGATGAGACTTCAGGCCCGCGCGTAGCAGCTAGCCAAAGTGCACTGAGTGACTTGCAAGAAGCAAGCTCAGAGAGAAGCAGTAAGGGAGGTACCGCGGTAAAAGGTGGAAAAAAGGAATATAGAGCTCAAAAAAGGAAAATGCAGGGAGGGAAAGTGCAGCCCGACCTGCAAAGGGAGAGAAAGAGAAAGGAGAAAAGGGAGAGAAAGAGAAAGGAGAAAAGGGAGAGAAAGAGAAAGGAGAAAAAGGGAGAGAAAGAGAAAGGAGAAAAAGGGAGAGAAGGAGAAAAGAGAAAAAGGGAGAGAAAGGAGAAAAAGGGAGAGAAAGGAGAAAAAGGGAGAGAAAGGAGAAAAAGGGAGAGAAAGGAGAAAAAGGGAGAGAAAGGAGAAAAAGGGAGAGAAAGAAGAAAAAGGGAGAGAAAGAAAAGAGAAAAGGGAGAGAAAGAGACGTAAAGGTACCAAAAATAAAAATGACAAAGGAAAGGACAGGACAGAAGACAGAGGAGATGCCTGCTTGACTACTGATACATTCCTGTTCCTGTTGAAGCTCCTAGCTCTATGACTCTGTTTAGATCTCGCAGAGATTTCGGGATCACAGCTGCGATTCATACTGCTCAGGCTCTCAACAATCTATCTGCTGGAGTAGCCGCAGCCCTCGACACTCAAGCCTGAATCAGCGAGTGGATTTAGTACAGGACCAGGTGGACACTCTTTGGCAGCTTGCGCAGCTGGGTTGTGAGTGGAGAATGACCGGCCTCTGTGTCACTTCTGTGCTCTGAGAACTTTACCTTTGCCGCTAATCTTTCTAAACAGCTGTCTAGGCATCTAACAGGCAACTGGTCTGAACAGTTTGATTCCTCACTCAGAGACCTGAGACTGGCCATCGTGCACGTGAACTCCACTCGTGTGGATCTGAGCCTTGCCACAGGACTGACAGCATGGATTCAACAAGCCACCCATCATCTGAAGGAATGGTCCGGTCTTGCAGCCGTGGCCGTTTTGCTGATCGTTGCGGCTGTTGGCGGACTGTGGTGCATCTGTAGGCTACAGGCCCAGAGACGGAGGGACCATGTGGTATTGGCACAGGCATTTGCTGCGCTTGAACTGGGACAGTCTACACAGGTGTGGTTGACCATGCTTAAGGGTTAGCCTAGGTTTGGGTTGCACCCGCTCCTACCCCCAGGCATTTGGCAGACATGGCCTTTGCACCAGAGAAGGCATGTCCTCAGTCCCACAACCAGCCTTTGCACATCTCGGAGTTTTGCTCATTGCACGAGGTAAGGTGGTTGTTGGGTAAGTGAGGCTCTGCATCCTTGCTAAACGGTTGCTCAGTTCTCATTAAATTAATAAAACAGGGGGAGATGTGGGGCGCGGTGGCAACGCCGTTCCAAGATGGCGCCCGCTTCTTGGTCAAACCCTGTTGTTAGTCTGACAAACAATTGCTCAGTGCATGTGCAGAGTTTGTCTCCTCCCTTCCAAGTGCCTTATCCAATCAGACAATGCCCAGTGTACTTACTGCCTTTATAAGCAGCCGCCGAGAACGCCTCGGCGTCTTCCGCATCATGTAAGTCTAAAGGGAACCCCATTAAAGCACTGTCAGAAGAACTCCAGTTGCCGCGTCTTCCTTGCTGGCGAGGCGGGCGCGACAATCTACCCCTCTTTTAATGATTTCATTTTATCATGTATGTATATTATTTTTTCAAAATAAATATTTTTGAAATTTTAAAATAATATACAATTTTATTTAAATACATTTGACAATACACTGGAAGCAATAGTTTTCTGGGAAAATGAAAATTATAAAATTGACAAAAGAGAAGCATTTCAATCTAGAAGTGGTATAAAAAATCACCAAGCCCAGATTGTTTTGCATGAGCTACATCAACCTTCAGGGACTTAAAATTCCCAAAAAATGTATATATATTTATATTTCAAAGCCTAAAATATGATAGGATGCCACCTTGCTTGATTTTTTATGGCTAGCATGTCCCTAATAACAACTTGGACAAAAACAACATAAGAAAGTAAATCTATAGACCTGTCTTAGGAGAATAGATGAAAAACTCCTAAAAGACAAATCACCCAAATCAATGCAGTGGTGTATTTTTTAGAATAATAATAATGCATCACCAATTAGAGTTTACCAAGGAATGCAAAGAAAGTCCAATAGGGGAATGGAAAGTCTGCTTCTGTAATTCACAGATTAAAGGGAAAAATTTTACCTTAATAAATGTTCAAAAACATTTGCTTCTGAAGTTCAATATGTGTTTAACATTAAAAAAAGCAAACTTTGTAAAAGGGTATATACCAAAGCACTAAGCAAAAAGTAAGGAAATTTTGGATTATTCTATTACGTGGTTTTGGAACAATTTATGAAGAACATTTTTTTTTTTTTAGAAAAACAGGATCGATTACATTAATTCTATTAATCAGACATTAGGATAGAGGCTGAGAAAGAGCACATGTGCCTGAGAGGTGCTGTGGTCAACTGTCCAGGCCTATGCTGTCACTCCCGGGGTTAGCAGTGCCTGTGAGGGACAGGAGAAGAGAGAGGAAATGGGACAGGGACCAGGCCAGGAAGGGGACCCAGGCAGCACTGCCTGGCCAGTGGCAGTGAGGGCTCCCCATCTCCTCTACCTTTGTTTCCCTTCCCTTTCTATGTGGGTGGGGGAACAGCATGCTACAATCTCTTCATCAGACATTCCTAAAGCACAGGGGCCCGTGAAGGCTCTGGGAAATACATAATAAACAAATCTTCTTGCCTTTTTTAAAGCCTACATTTCCCCAGATGACTTGGTCATGGAACACTTTATGTTGTTGTTGTTGTTTCTTAGTATTTATTATTATTTCTGGTAAGAGCCTTGTTCCAGCTGAATGCCAGTTCGGGAAATGCTGTCCTAACACATAGAAAATTTCTGTTGACAAACCATGACGAAGATTCAGCCAAAAAACAAACCCTAAAGTTTCCTGGTGTCCTGGTCTCCAATACACTCACCCAAGGGGCTTCTAGAGTCACAGGGTGGACCTTGCTACCATTTGGGACCATCCTACCTCTGAAATCCTCACCGGCAATTCCCAAATTTCTGAGCAGGGGCTCTTAATTCCTCCTCCACATTTCTCACTTGTATTCTCCCTCTTCCTCTACTCCTACTTTTCAACTTGGAGTCTTATAATGTCTACCCTCAAGTTGCTTGAAGCATGGACCACAGACCACCTGACTCATTTATTAAGAATGCTATTTGCACGAATCCACTGATGAATTAACCTTTCCCAGGATGGGACTCATACCACTTCAGCAGGCTTCCCTGGGGCACTCTGTGACCCCTACAGTTTGAGACCCCCACCTCCAATTTTCCCTTCTCCTCCCTGATGGCCTCCTGTCATCATTGCACTTCCTTTCCCGCTGGCCTGACCCTGTGGGCGTCAGCTTCCTCACTCCTCCACCCACACCTGAGCCCAAACCCCCTTTAGCATGCTGTCCTCTGTTGCCCCACCAGCCGGCCACCACCCTGTCTGCAGCTTTCTGGGCTTTGCAGTGGAGACACCAGCCAGCCCTCCTTCCCTGGTGAGGGAAGCAGACGGCTGCAGTTCTTTCCACCACTCAGGAGGGACATTGGCTATTCCAGAATTTCAGCCCTAATTTGAAGGCTGAATGCTCATCCCGCCCACTTGTCTGGGATCTCCGATACCATCTACTGCTTCGCTGAGGATTTCTGGGCTATTAGACACATGCAGCCTAAACATTCTGTTTCTTTACCCAAAGAACCTGTGTCCTGGGCAACCTAGCTTCTGTCCTTATTCAAGGATGATCCCTCTGGCATGAGCCTAATTCCATCCCCTTCCACCTGCTATGATTTCAAGGTTTATGTTTAGATTCATCCATTCCTGGTGTCCTGGTTTTAGAATTTGGGGCTCTATTTAGCACAAACCTCAATATTCCCCTATCTCAAAGACACACACACATACACACATGCACACACACACACACCCCAAACAAGTAAACAAAAATCCTTTTCCTCCCCTGGTCCATATTTTCTCTCTGATTCACAACAAAGTTCTTCACAATAGAAGAAAATATTCACTCTTTTTGCAAAATCTATACAACCCCTTACAGAAAACAAAGTGAAAAAAATTACAATTTTTTTTAATTTAAAGAAGAAAAAATAATCACTAAATTCATGATCCAAATATCTTTTATTTTACTTGCGTATTATTTATTTTGAGATCATATTGTACTTAATTCTTTTTAATCATAATATTATATATTTTAAAACTATTTTAATTCCTGGAAAAGTCTATCAAATGTGTATATCATTTAATTTAACAATGCTTCCTTTACTGAACATGTAATTTTTCCCAATTTCTTACTAGTATAAATAATACTGTAATTTACTTTGAACATAAATTTTTGTTTACATCTATAATTAATTCCTTATGACAGTTTTCTTAGGAGTAGAATTCTGGGCACAATATGTACTTATTTAAAGTTCTTATGTCCTGCCAAAATATGTTCTAGAATGTAGGTACCAATTAATAATTTACTATCCACTTATTAGAGTATCCATTGCACAATGGTTGAATATTATGATTCTTTAAAAAAAACATTGCTAGCTTGGTAATTTTTTTTTACTATTACAATGTGACTGCCATGAAAACTGGGGTCATTATATCCTCTATTCATTTCTGATCTACAAGAAAATTCTGGATTTGAGGCTAATAATAAGAAAGGTATGGAAATTCTGTAGATGACCACGTTCAGGCTGTCTACTTGCTTCTGGGAAATTTATAGCTACATTGACACTTTTGGATTATGTATCAAAATTTGTGACATGAATTTATTGCACAGCTCTCACTACCAAACCCATTTAAATTGTCGTTATTTTTCTTTACTCTTTCATTGGTTTTTAAATTATTTGATTTTGTGATATCATATGCAAACTTCATAAGCCATCTTAAGTTTAGTTTTGAAATCAAGTTAAATGGATATCAAATTTGAGGTATTGAACGTTCAGCCCTTTGCTAAATTCTTTAATCTTAACACTTTTTTTTCATTTTTCTTTCATCATATTATGGGAGTTCAAATGTTTAGGTTACATCTAGACAGTGGGCACCACACTCATTAGATGTGAATATACCCATCCCCTCCTCCCCCCTCCCATCTGCCTAACATCCGATGAATGTTATTACTATATGTGCTCTTAACACCTTTCTTGATTCCAGTTACTCCTCATCATTTCAAGCCCTGCTCCCCACAAGAAACTATATTCCAAGAGCTTTGTTAGTGACCAAAAATGAGATTTACATATTAACCTATATTTTCTTCCCAGGTTTTGCTGTTGCTAGTTAAACCTTTAACCTATTTGGAATATATTTTGGCTTGATATGTAAGAGAATCTTGTTTCTGTTTCTTCCCGAAATTACCCACAAGATTTTGCCCACAAGATTATTAAATTACCCATGTCTTTCTCATTGATTGGTGAGCCTTCCTGTAATTTATACTACGATCATTGATATGCATATATGCTCTTTTAATCAATTATAATACTTCCTAGGTAAATCTCACCACATTATCTCTAAAAAAAAAAATAAAAAAAACTAGCACCAAAATTATTTTTGCCTCAATATGATTCAAGTTTAACTTTAGGTTCAATATGCCAACATATGTATATATAATTTATCTGTGTACATACTTACAAATGCAGTGCCCAATGTTTTACTGGAATTGCAATAATACTGTACTAGTAAATGTTAAGGCATAACGTTTAACCAGTGTTTTTCAAACTTGAATCATGAAATCACTGTTGTCATTGTTACCATATCTGTGTCCAAACTCTAGTATTACTTTAATGTTTTGATAGTTTGTGTAAATGAATTGTGTGAGTTAAGAAAGGAAGAAGAAAGAAAATGGAAGAAAAGATTGGACACAGCCTGCTCTCCCACAGCTGATCTTCTCACTGGTGATAAACTGAGCTTCTTTCCTTTACTGGTACTTCTTAGAATAATTTCTCATTGTTGACTAGCTGTGTTGAGCCCAGGGAGAACTCACAATGCAGTCACCTTCGGCTCCTGGGAGCCTTTCAGCTTAGATCCTCTGAAGCCAGAATTTGCCATAATTTGCCATTATGGTAACACGTTTTACACTGTGTTCGATGTTGGATCAATATTTTATTGGATCAAATGTTATTAAATTTTGAGGGTTATTGCTTTTGTATTGTGGCACTGAATTAGCGCTAAGAGAAAGGGAGGTTTTGGCTAGTGGTCTTTAGTGTTGCCTTTAAACTCATGTTGAATATGCAGCTGCCTAAGTAGAAATGGCAAGTTGGTGTCTAGGAAAGTAGCTTCTCATCTGGGATCAGTCAGCTTCAACCCATGAGGGCAAAATTACTTGGCATTTGGCCTCGGAATTCCTTCCACTTTAAAATAGAGAAGCAGCAAAGTGAATATAGATGACATTTGTTTCCTTATTATTGTGTAATTACTATAAGGAATACACACTTACAATACCTTGGAAAGATACGTAGAAAATAAATATTCTTAACACTCCATGATTAGTCACTCTTATAATTTCCTCAGATCTAGATCTCTCTTTGACCACGTTTAATCTGTTATATTAAAAGTCCACTAAGTTTTTAATTTCAGTAACTACAAGTTTTTATTTTACTCTATTTCAATTTTTAAACTGTAGACATTCATTTGTTTCTAAAACTGCTTGTTCTTGTCTCATAGTGTCACATTTTTTGTACATATTTCTTAAATCCATTTAAAAACATACTGGCTTTATGGTCTATTTTATTTATCCCAAATCCTATACTCTGTATCCCCTCACTCCTCCTCATGGCATGTTGTTTCCCTGGGTAGTTATAATGTTTTTCTCAATGAATTCTTGCACGCACACTGGCACGCAGTGTGGAAGTGGAGTCACAGAGAAATTCTGTATTTGTTACATGGAGGCATTCCCCAAGTAGCACTTATCTGGGATGGGTTTTGACATCAATTCCTTCTGAATTACATAGAAAATGAAAATCTGAACTTCGCACCTGCCTTTGTTTCCTCGGGCTGCCATAACAAACTGCTGCAGACTGGGTGGCTTAAAGCAACAGAAATTTACTTTGTCACTGTTGTGGAGGCTAGAGGTCTGAAAATCAAGGTGTGGGTGGGGTCGTGCTGACACGGAAGGCCCTGGGGAAGATCCACCCTCGCCTACACATAGCTTCCGGTAGTTGCTGGCGATCTTTGGCATCCTTTGGCTTGCAGCTGCTTCACTGCAATCTGTGCCCCCACTGTCACGTGGCCTTCTTTCTTGTGTCTCTGCACGCATCCTCTCCTCTCCTTGTAAGGGCCCCAATCACTGGATTAAGTACCCGCCCCAATCCAGCGTGACCTCAACTTGTTGACATGTGCAAAGACCCCATTTCCAAATAAGGCCACATTCACACATACCGAAAACATGGACTTCAACACATCATTTCGGAAAGTACAATTTAACCCACAACCACACTCATGCAGGCAATATCATGCTTGACAGAGATAAGGTTTGAAGCTGCTTCTCTGGGCCAGTGAGCAGGGTTTTTCAGGTGTCCATTGTATATATTTCATTCTCCAGTGTGTTTCAGTAACTTTCAGCTAAATTCCAAGTTACCAACCCCTTGCTCATGGATGGGCAAGACATATATCAATGTAACCACAATGTATGATGCTTATTCTGGTACCCTAGTGGAAGCATCAGTGAAACCTTGTAGTTCCATCCTTATAGAAATGTGCTATGACCTGGATAGAGCTGGAACGCATACTACCAAGTGAAGTATCCCAAGAATGGAAAAACAAGCACCAGATATACTCACCAGCAAACTGGTATTAACTGAGCAGCACCTAAATGGACACATAAGAAATACATTAATTGGGTATTGGGCGGGTGGGAGGGGGGCAGGTATATACATACATAATGAGTGAGATGTGCACTGTCTGGGGGATGGTCACACTCGAAACTCAGACTTGTGGGGGGAGGGGTGACAAGGGCATTATTTGAAACCTTAAAATTTGTACCCCCATAATATGCTGAAATTAAAAAAAAAGAAAGAAATGTGCTATGTCCACCTGGAAGAGCCTCTTACATGCTGACACTAAAAAAAAAAAAGAAAGAAAGACTGAATTTTCCTTGGTTGGTCCTAGGCCATTGAGGCCTTATTTGATTAAAGGCAATTTGAAAGATCACTGAAGTTGCAAAATGCATAGGCTTGCCCCAATGAAACCTAAAGCTTTTCATAGTACGCCAGTCACTAAAGGATTAATCCTTTTGGCAACATCATTAAAACTTATAGGAAAAGTGTCAGTATTCAAAGATTGTATGCAAGAAAAAATAAAACTCTTTTAAGAGACTTTAAATGTATGTTTTCAAACTTGGATGGCCATGTCTAGAAATTACATAGCATATGAAGTTGTTGAAAAACAAGAAAATGAAAGATGCAGTTTGGCCAATTACCTGTGTCTAAAATATGTTATTATGTATCAGTTAAAAGAAAAGATTTTTAAAAGCTAGTGATAAGCAATAAATCTAATAGTGCTCTGAAAGAAATGTAAATTTTATTGCAAACACTATTTCAGAAAGATCTTTGAAATTCTGATGGCCAAACCCAATTTTTCTTATAAACAGCCACTGTTGATAGCAACTTGTTTACAAGAGAGGGCAGGAAGAGGCAAGGCAGCTGATGGGTGTTGCCAGTGTCAACTTTGCCTAGAAAATAAAAGTCACCTTCTCGTATTTTCATCTCAGATACTCACGAGCACAAGAAAATTATTGCAAAATGGCCCTGTTTCTATAAGGAATAAAAGAAGCCGAATTATTAGCAAATCTATTATTTCAAGCTTAACACTTAGCTCATGCGAAAGACAGCAACTGAACAGCAGTTGAATGCTAGGAAATTCTGGAAAAGGCATATGGTGTTGTGTCAAATGCTAAAGAACTGAAGATTCCATTCTTACAGATAAATCAGAATGCCAGAAAAGCAGCCTCCCTTATATTTAAGTAGATTATATGGCAAATGTTAGGACATGGCTGAGAACTGGTTAGATAAGATCAAGACTTCTGTATGGAAGAGTTCAATGAGGGCTATTTCCAGAGATCCCTTCTAATATAATGAAACTGTGATATACTTCTATTCTAAGCAGTTCCATTAAAAACAAGACAAAACAAAACAACAACCAAAACAGCTCCAAGACCAAAAAAACTGCCTGATATATAGAACAACAGCAAAACCATCCAGACACGGAATGTGCCTGCAGTCTACCATTCAACCAGTTAAGACTCAAGAGTATAGAAAGTTCCCAGAGAAAAAGGTAGGAGGGAAGTATAGCAAGTGTTGACAAAATAACCAGTCCAGCTGAACACCCTGTGCAGGAGTAGCCAGAGGTTGAGACGGCATAGACACTGGCTAGCAAAATTGGGGCTTAACCACGAGCAAAAGTTAAGAACTCAGCCTATGGAGTCAGACTAAGTTTCAGACCTCAGCTTCTCCTCATGAGGCTTTTGGTGATGTGTGTGATAAACCAACAACTATGAGTTCTTGATAAAATTTTCAACACTACTTCAGCTTCTTTTATCTCTTCATTTATCTTTATTTACCACTTAACTACCTGCTAGTCCCTGTTCCAGTTTTACTGCATTAATGACCAAAACAAACAACTATGAGTGAATCCAGGGTTCCTTTGCAAGAAATCTGGCTCTGGGTCCCACAGCTACACCTCTTTGCAAAGTGGCCCTTGTGTCACCACTAAGGGAGAAGCCAGGAGGCCTGTGTGACCTTGGGCAAGTTTCTGAACCTCTCTGTGCCTTATTTTAATATGGGCACGGATAGTAACAGTTCTTCTCAAGTTCCTACGAGGCAAGTAAAATCATGCTCACATTGCTACCAGCACTGCACATAGTAACCCACAAAAAGATAATCATTATACATCTCTCACTAACCATAATGGTCAGCTCTAGCAGGCCCACATGTAGTGAGGATTTCTGTAGGCCTCTGCAGTTTCTAGTTGCTAACAAAGTCACCTTAGCCATACTAACAAAATCTCACAGAATCATGGCCCTTCCTTGCTGTCCATGTTGGCCCTCCAGCCCCCCCCCCCATCATTTCTTTTCATCTACTCCTAGCTCCTCTAGGGCTGCAGTCCCCAACCCCTGGGCCACAGACAGGTACCAACCATGGCCTGTTAGGAACCAGGCTGCAAAGCAGGAGGTGAGCGGCGAGTGATGGAAACTTTATCTGTATTTACGGCCCTTCTTCATCGCGCCTATAGCCACCTGAGCTCTGCCTCCAGTCAGAGCAGCTGCGGCATTAGATTCTCACAGGAGCGGGAACCCTACTGTAAACCCTACTGTAAACTGTGAGGGACCTACCTTGCGTACTCCTCATGTGACTCTAATGCCTGGTGCTCCATGGTAGAACTGAGGCGGTGATGCTGTTGTGGCAGTGTGTACAGCTAGCGTTACAGCTCTTGTCACAGCTCTTATTCGTTTGACCGGGGAAAGAACTGAGCGGCACACTCAGAGTCGGAGAACGACCTTTATTCTTCTACAGCAGGCTCAGCACACCTAGTGTTACAGCTCTCTTAGCATCTTCCAATCTTCTGACCCTTTCCTGCCCTTCTGCCCCTGCTTTTATACCCTTGGTAGGGCTCAAGAAGCGTCCAATCAACTACAAGCTTTAGCATCCAATCAACAATAAGCTTTAACATCCAATCAGAAACAGTGGGATTCAAAAATTACCCAATCAGGATCACGCAAGCCGTGTGGCCGGAAATAGGCAGAGGCACATGGGCCTGGGGGCATTCCGGCTCACGGGGGCCCCGGGGGCTCTGTGCCTCGGCCTGGCCCCAGCAGCGTGCCCTCCAACTGGCCACAGGCAGCGCTGGCCCACGGAGATGTGGAGCTATGCGGAGGTGGCAAGCGGCCACATCCTGGCGCCCAACATTTTTCGTGTCAATGCTAGCACTGGGGAGCGGCTGCAAATACAGATTATCATTAGCAGAAAGGTTTGACTGCACAATAAATGTAATATGCTTGAATCATCCGGATACCATCCCCCCAAATCCGTGGAAAAATTGTCTTCCCTGAAATAGGTTCCTGGTGCCTAAAAGATTGAGGACCACTGCTCTAGGGCTCTTGAGGGCATCTCACATGTGCTCACCAAGAGACCTCTCATGTTTTCCACCTGGTCCCATGGGCAACGCTTAGTGCTCGGAAAGCAACCTTAGGCAGTCCCAGTCGCCCCCCCCCCCCCCCCCCCCCCCGCGCTGCCCCCAGACTCTCTGAGGATGAGGATGTGGCCATGGTGTTGGCTCCCAGGGCTCACAAGCTACAGACTGGTAAAGGCTAAAAGGTTTGATCTGAATAGAAAGACAATTTGTACTTTTCTCTCCCCAGCCTTCAATGTGTCACTTTGGTGGCTCTTAATTTGTCACATTGACTCGTTGGTATAACAATCTCTCCTTTAGCCTCTGTCTGCAGCATCTCTCAGTGGGGCTTAAGACAAGTCCGTGTTGCTGTCTGCTAGACTGGGACCTTGGCTAGACAAATGTGGGGATTGCCAATGACTGCCCCAAGCCAGTAAGTCTAAAATTGCATCACCTGATCACCCAGTTTGCCTGGGATTTTCCTGGTTTGGGCACTGGAATTCCCATGTCATGAGAACTCCCTGCTGTCGTGGGTCGCCCTCACTGAGGACCACCCAGAAGACTTTGGACAGCATCACTGAAGTGGTCCAAGTGGTCCACCAGCTTGGAGGATGGCTGATGGGAGAGCAGCCTGCGTGCTGAACACAGCTCGCAGGTTACATGAACACTGCTTCCCAGGATGTGTGCCCTGCTTTATTCCCTACCAAAATGTTTGTTGTGGTGTAGACATGTGCTTTGTTTCAAGTTGCTGTGTTGTAAAAGTAAGACTATTCCATCTGGTTCAGACAAGTTAAGATTATTTGAAATGTACTTTCTCAACCACCCCCCATTCCTGTCTCTATCTATTTTCTGAGAATTTCCAATTCTCCACTTCCTTTAACATTGTCCAGAGAGTCTGCCTTCTGTGTGTGTGGCCTGACAGTGTCCCACACTGCTGTTAATTGGGGGCTGTGGTTTATTCACTCTGTATCATTTCAGCAGTGTTTCTTTTTTGGCAAGGAAGCCTTTTTACATCCCACACTTCCGATTACAAGAGTCCGAGTCTGGATCCATGTAAGCTTCCTGCTTTTCTTTCTTTCTTTCTTTCTTTCTTTCTTTCTTTCTTTCTTTCTTTCTTTCTTTCTTTCTTTCTTTCTTTCTTTCTTTCTTTCTTTCTTTCTCTCTCTCTCTCTCTCTCTCTCTCTTTCTTTCTTTCTTTCTTTCTCTCTCTCTCTCTTTCTTTCTTTCTCTTTCTTCCTTTCCTTCTTTTCTTCTTTCCTTCCTTCCTTCCTTCCTTCCTTCCTTCCTTCCTTCCTTCCTTCCTTCCTTCCTTCCTCCCTTCCTTCTTTCTTTCTATTTCTTTCCTTCCTTTCCTTCTCTCTCTCTTCTTTCTTTCTTTCTTTCTCTTTCTTTCTTTCTTTCTTTCTTTCTTTCTTTCTTTCTTTCTTTCTTTCTTTCTTTCTTTTCTTCCTTTCTTCCCTTCCTTCCTTCCTTCCTTCCTTCCTTCCTTCCTTCCTTCCTTCCTTCCTTCCTTCCTTCCTTCCTTCCTTCTTTCCTTCTCTTTCTTTCCTTCCTTTCCTTCTCTCTTCCTTCTTTCTTTCTTTCTTTTCTTTCTCTCTTTCACTTATCCTCTCTCTCTCTCTCTCTCTCTCTCTCTCTCTCTCTCTCTGTCCCTCTCTCTCTCTCTCTGTATTGCAAAATCAATAGTGTTTTGAACAGAATCAGAATAAACCTTGGTTAGCCCCAAGGTAAGCTGCCTAAAAAAGCTCTTCAGGTCTCTTAATAAGCTTAAGAGAGAGACTTCATGGTTTTGGCACTTTACAACCAGGTAAAGTAAATATACTTTACTATACAGCCTTATATCACATGGTGTCCTCTGTACATCTGCAGATGCCACTAACCATCCTGGTAAGCAAGATTGCCAACTTTTGAGAACCCTCACCTCGCCTCACCCCTCTCTTGGCCTCTATTAGCAAGAGGTCTAGGATCTGCACGATCCCCCACACTGTCCACTCCTCGCCTATCTTGCTTCTGTCACTGCCACATTTGAGGCATGGCAGTGCTTCCTCCCAGTGTAGGGAACTCTCCAGGCTGGCGTGCCCTCCCAGTGTTGTGTTCTGTATAAGGAATCCCACCCACCAGACCAGAGCCTGCTGGATGTAAAGTCTCCTGCTCCTCTGTGGCATCCCTGGCCTCGGGCAGTACTAGGCACCGTGGTCTTGCTCCTTGGGCAAAAGGTGACTCAAGGACGCTAGCAAGTTGCATCTCTCAACCTGCAGGTGCAAGGGACTCTGAGCAGGTGGTGCAGCAGCTACACTGGGCCAGGCCACCAGAAAATGAGAAACTTAACAGCCATAATGAGGTCCTGTGATTTAGGACTTGATATGATGGGAGAGCTGGAATCTTTCTCAGAAATTCTTTGGGAGAAAATAGCAAACCTTAGTAACATGATCAATCATGGGCCTCCATACTGTCCTCAGTCTGAATCCCACACCATGACAAAGTTTTCAATTTCTCACCCCCAATCACTCCCCAGGTGCAGGCCTTGCCCAGAGGGGCCAGAGGTGAGGTCAGGTCTGATTCGGGAGGCTGCCCCTCCAGATTCCCCGCCTGAGAGGGGTTACTCTTTCATCTCAAGAAGTCCCTGCTCTCCCACTGGAAGTGTGATCAGAAGCAGGGCCACCATCAGGGATCTCAAAGCACTGGACCACCCTGGGAAGGAACGCCATCCCTGGGTATTCCAAGTGGGGAGGGGGCAAAGGCTGGGGCTTTTGCTGGTTTCTCAGCAGCCTCAACATTCTTTGATATGAGCAACAGACAGCTTCTCCATCTCATGTGATGCTGTGCAAATGCAGTTTCTAGCCACCCCTCTGCCACCCAGACTGCAGCCCTAAATTCTAATTACATTGAAATTTGGAGGTTGTCATTCCTTTCAGGTGAATTCCTGTCCCCACCTTCCCTGTGACTTGAGTGATAACTCTTTTCACTACTGAAGTCCAGAACATCAAGTTCAACCCTGGTCAGCTGCCCCTGGATTCCAAATCAATTCACTATTTTTGTCTTCCAAAGTATTTTTTTACATTTAAGACCACATTTTATCTGACATGTATTAATTTCTCATGAATCAATAACACTTCTAAGACGTGGTATAACACTTATCGTATAATAAGATTTCTAGAATGACTAGTCCAAATGTTTGTTTCACTAAATTTTGACCCCCAGTAGGATAGCAAGCAAGTGCATTTTGCTCATTGCTCTATCCTTAGTTCCTCAAACATTTTTTAGAGTATAGCTTTTGTTCAATAAATATTTGTTGGATACATTTAAAAAACAAATGATATAATTTCACTACAGAAGAAACAGCTTTTTAAAGGCAACCACATCACACAATTTAAAGGCAATCTACTGATGGAGGCAGGGGAATACTTTCTGTTCTGGAGAACTGCTGAGGTTGAGGCAAAGGCATGAAGCAGCCAACCTGTGCTCTCTGGACCCAGCCAGCAGTCAGGCAGGAACTTGCTGGCAGGAGTTTTGTTACAGTGTATATAAAACCCAGACCGGTCACAACTTTGGATCTATAATTAGGCCTTTGATTTACTCTGTATATACTTCATTTCCTTTCTAAGGAAAATGAAAAGTAATAATGTGTCAATTGTTCTTTTAAGTAGAAACATTTTTGATGTTGTTGGAAAGGAAAAAGGAAATGAACAAATTTGTATAGGAAGCGTCAGTGGATTTCCAAATGGGGAGGTTCGGAAATCACTTTGCTTGTTGAGTTCCACTGGCTTCCATGCTCTTCCCAAACATGCCAAGCATACTCTTGCCTCAGGTCCTTTGCACATGCTGCTTCTTTGGCCTGGAAAGCTTTTGCCCAAGATCTGTCTGACGTTCTTATTTCTCAGTCTCCTCTTTTTGTAGCCTTTGCCTAACCCCCATATAAAAAAAGCAGAAGCTTCCTCCCTGCCCAGACCCTCTCTCCCTCTTACCAGTCTTTATATTTTCTTTGTGGCATTTATCACCAAATGACATGCAAGCTATTTTTTTTTGTAATTGTCCGTCTCTCTCCACTAGATATAAATTTCAGGAGAGTAAGAACTTTATCTCACTGACAAATTTTTACTTCCTACAACAGTGCTTGGTACATAGTAAGTGCTCAGTAAGTATCTAAGGAATGGATACTTGGATGAGGTTGAAGGGAGTGTGGCTTTCTTGCATAAACTATTTAGTTTCACCCAACTGCTGAGGAAGGTCTTCCAGTGTTGTTTGGAACTGACTCATAATAGCTCAGGAAAGCTAACTGTGCTCATTTCTTTCTAACTCTGCATTCATTAGTGTCACGCAGGCAGTTGTAAAATGGCAGTGGTAGGAGCATTTACACCATGGAAATGGGCAAACGCTAGGCATCAGGACTTCTCTTTTCTTTTACCCTGAGGAGTGGATTGTTAAACATTTTCTCATATACCATTGGTCCCACCTGGCCATCTGCCTACAAAATGATAACGTCCATATATATATAAACAACACTTAAGTATTCTGAAGCATTGTGCTGAAATGTGCTTGTTAGACACATTAACAATTCAATCCACCTAAGAGGAAGGGGACTTTTAGAGGACTCAGGAAGGAAGGCAAGCTTGGTAAACTTGATGATGAGCAGAAAACTGGGATCTAAAGAAAACTAAATTTTAATAATGTTGAAAAGAATAGTAAAATGGATTAAAAGAATAGAAAATCATTAACCACAAGTTATGAGAAACTGCATATTGTGTAAGACTATTGTTCTAAGTAAAGGATTTAAAACTGTACCTAAGAAAACAAGGAAGATATTGGAGGTGTCTTGGGCTCAGAACCCTTGCAATGTCTACCCAGGGCCTAGACAGAGAGTGTTTTATGAATAGAAAACAGATTGGGAGACGGAGTACAAATCAGACTTGCTCTGTTCACTTGCAAGCTAAAAGACTATGAATCCTCCTTCCAATGGGACATAAAAACACCCTGCTCCTGAAAGCTGGAATCACAGGTAAGCCTCTCTCAGTCTCTCCCTAACCAAATCTTCACCATCTCCTCTGAGCACCGATCCCTCAGTCTTTTACACTCTAATCACACAAAGATGCCGCTGCTCTCTGAACGTGCCTCATTATAAGGAGCCCGGCTTTGGGGTGGACACGGTGGAGCTTCTGACTCTGCCCCTTGGTGCTGTGACTGCATCCTGTCCCGGAACCCTTGGCCTCATCAGTATTGTGGCTTCCTTTAATACAGCTACTGATAGAGTAATACTTTCCAGTTCCTCTGCCTGGAGTGCAGATTGCTCTTCAACTAACAAGCACTTCCCATTCTTCAAGATCCATCCCCAGTAGTGTCTCCACTTGGAATTCTTCCCCGATTTGCTGTACTTTGGGGAATCTAAGAGAAGTAAACTTTCTCATTCTTAAAAGTTTTACAGTATATTGATAAATGCCTAAAAAAAAGAAAAACAGGAAAATAAATGAGGCAAAGAAAAGCATTTATAGTATGTGGTGTCCACAAAGCACATCAAAACAACTGCCTTTCCACGAAGACGTGGATATTAGTGTGTAATAATCTCCTTTGCTTTGTACCTGCTTCTTTGCCTGCCTGTTGCCCCACTGATACTAAAATATATGACAGGAACAGACACTTCTATTGTTTTCAGTGAAAACCATGCAAGAACACGAGTTCGAATTGATTATAATATTCAAACAATACAAAAATACATTGCACAAAAGTTGAAAGTTTTCCTTTACATCTCCTAATTCCAGTTTATTTCCCATAGGTAACCTCTCAAAATAGGGTTGGTGCATCCTTCTAATGGTATGCATGTGTGGTTTTCTGTGTGTGTGATTTCATAAACACATCAGTTTTTGTTTGTTACATAATGGAATCCTACTATATAAATGTGTTGTTTTATGAGGTATTTTTCTACCTCATAGGGTACCTTGGCATTTTTTCTGTAGGTACATAGTGCAAAGTGTTAAAGAATATGTCATGATTTATTTTCAAAGCCCCTTATTAATGGATATTTAGTTGTTTCTAATTTTTGGCAACTTCATAGAAAGTAGAAAAGACATACTTATAAACACACATTTTGGGGTACATGTGTAAGAATTCTATGGGGTTGATTTCCAACTGCGGAATCTTTGGGTCAAAACATAGGCAAGTTTCAGATTTTGTAATGTTTTGTGAAACTGCTGTCTAAATAGGGTGATCCAAATTATGTTCTCACCAGCAGAGTATGAAAGAACCCAATTCCCCTCACCCTTATTAACAAATGATGGATATTTTTAAGGCAGTAGAATGGGTTTAAGAATAGGTAACTCAACTGCCCTGTGTTTAAGACTAAAAGCTAAATCCTTCAGAGTTCTAGCTTTTGGGTTTTCCGGTGTGTCTGTGAGTGAGAGTGTGCATGCATGTGTATTTGTGAAGACTTTTTATCCACAATTTCTGTGCAACTGCAGTTGTTCTCCACTCAGCATTCGGTGGTATCTCAGGCTTTTTAGATAGAATCTGGCCAAGGTTATGCTTGTGAGACCTTCCCTGGCAAGGAGCAGGTGTCCAGGGTGCTCGGCCCGCTGCTGGGCATCTCGACCAGAAAAGGTCACTGCAGAAAGCAAAGGATCCGAGCAGGTGACAAATGGATCCGGTGGAAGCAGCCCAGCTCTCTTCGCCCGCCCAGCGTATTTAGTCTGGGAGGATGTGGATGGTGCTCGCAGACACACGGTGGCCCTTTGCATTCCTCCAAGCAAACTCATTTATGGGGACTGGGGCTGGTTAAGTGTAAATGGCAGGGGTGTCAGGGGGCCAAGTGACACGGTGTGTGTTGCCCTGCACCACCGAGGACTAAGGGTCAAGTGTCAGCCCTGGACACTGTCCAAGTGCCTTCTTAGAAGGATTGAGTGGCTTTCTTGTTTGAGAACAGAGATCTTTTGTTAACATACACACAGAGAATGCCAGTCATTCTGCGGAGAGCCTGCTAAGGCAGGGCCAGCCCTACGTGCAAATGCTTAGGATGTACAGGTACAGAGAGAGAGAGATGCAGATGATGTGGTACCCGGATAGACATGGATGACCACATGCGCAGCCCGTTCAGATATGCACATGTTCCCATCGATCCATATCCTGAGAGAGGCCACAGGTACTCTGCAACTGAAGAGTGACGTAATGGACATTCAATTCATGAATGGAGCTTAAAGTCTCCAGGTTTTTACATTTTCTTAAATTTCAAAGGTGTTTTCCTCATAGAATAGAAAGGGCAATGTTACAGTGACGTGCCTCACTTTGTACCTGTCTTTGTGAACAGAGTGCAAGAAAAGTGTATGTAAAAGATGTGATTCCAAAGTAAGTAGGCCTTATTGTTTTTAAACCTGGTTTATGAACCCAAAATGTTAACTGTATCATTTTGCCATGGGGGGAAAACGTATCTCTGTATTATTACAGGGATTCTGCTCTTGACTGAGAAAGTCAGGGCATAATTAAGAAGATGTTTATTCAAGAACTCTATATCTCTTAATATCTACACGTGCTAAGGTTAAGACCATTATCACTTTTTATAAAAGCAGAAAGAGTCTTCCAACTGAAGGAGAGGGGCACTTTGCTCTTAATAGCATCCTGTCATCAAAATTGAGGGGGACTGGGGGCTGCAGCTTCTGTTATGGATTTACACAGAGGAACTACAAGTTGGAAAACATCTCCTGAGAAATAACATGTTACAAATTCTTTTTATTCATAGACTGCTTTTTCCTTTATTAAGGTATAAATTTACATACAGTAAAATCCACAGATCTTAAAGTGTATAGTTTGATGTCTTGATATGTGTATTTTTAACATAGGGCCATACTTCATACTTTCCTGCAACTTGCTTTATTTTTTCTTCTTAATAGACCTTATTTTTGAGAGCAGTTTGAAGTTCACAGTGGAACTGATCAGAAGGCACAGAGAGTTCCCTTAAACCCCCACCCCACAGAGGCCACTGTCAGCAACCCCGGCACAGTGGCACATTTGTTGCTGCTGCTGAACCTACATTGACACATCATTATCACTGAAAGTCCTGCTGTAAATTTTTAAAAGTGCACACATACTGCATGCCATTTATTCAGGCTCTGTTGCCATGCTGAACATAAATTGCATAGATGCACACGCTTGTGTAACTTTGTGTCAATAATTGAGCAGAAGCTAGAAATTGACAGCCGGAAGGGGTGGGGCATAGGAAATATTACCTACTGTCTCAAATTGTACTGCCTCAAAGTGTGTGTGTTTGTTTCATTTTGTTTTATTTTCACCCAGTCCAAAAGTTCAAAGCATTGTTGGGGATTTTTGTGAAGATCCTCCTCACCCTTTTTTTTAAAACTGAGAACCTGAGTGAGGAGATGTCTCCATACGCTCTGTTAGAAAGCTCTGCACCGTTCGAGTTGGTTCCAAGGATCCCAAGTGGGAGAACTGATCATTCAGAGGCAAGGAAGTTGAAAGGGCTCCCATCTACAGGGTCCCCTGCGGCCGCCAGCCCCAACCACATTTTCCTAATTGCTCTTGCGTTGTCCATGCCCCTCTGCCCTGTCACTTAGTAGTAGGTTCTCCAAACCCAAATTACATCATGTTATCGCCCTGTTTGCAGATAGAAGAAAATACATTGGCCCTAGTGCCTATAAGATGAAATCTGAGGCCGGGCACGGTGGCTCACGCCTGTAATCCTAGCTCTCTGGGAGGCCGAGCCGGGCGGATCGTTTGAGTTCAGGAGTTCGAAACCAACCTGAGCAAGAGCGAGACCCCGTCTCTACTATAAATAGAAAGAAATTAATTGGCCAACTAATATATACAGAAAAAAATAGCCGGGCATGGTGGCACATGCCTGTAGTCCCAGCTACTCGGGAGGCTGAGGCAGTAGGATTGCTTGAGCCCAGGAGTTTGAGGTTGCTGTGAGCTAGGCTGATGCCATGGCAGTCACTCTAGCCTGGGCAACAAAGCGAGACTCTGTCTCAAAAAAAAAAAAAAAAGATGAAATCTGAATTCCCTGCCCAACAAGCCTTACCTCTTCTGTCACTCCCCTTACTGTCCCTTATATTGCTGCCTTGCTGAACTGTCCCATTGCTCAGCAACGCCAGGCCAGGCTTCTTCACGAATAGACAGATGTCTTGGTTCTTTTCTTTTCGCCCAACACCATCTCCTCTGGAAAATTCTTCCTCTTCACTGAAGTCTTACTCAATCACCCAAGCTGAGTTAGTTTCCAAGCTCAGCATTACTTCCTTCTGACTGTAGCAGATCACATTCTTACTTATTTTTTAATACATATGCCAAATTTCTTCACTAGGCTGCAAGTTTTCAATGGCAGGCATCACTTTTTTTCTCTTTCTTTTTTGTAACTCCATCATCTAGATATTGGCGCGTGCACAGTAGGAGCTCAACAAACGTGTTACCTAAAGGAATAAATGGCTAACCTGCAGGGTTAAGCAAACAGGAGTCTGTTGATAAAGTAAAAGAAAAACCACAGCTGTAGTGATTGTGTTAAAAACTATGAAGTGAATCCTTCTTACATGAGGTATACCTGCAGCATTAGTTAAGCACACATATTCCTAGGCCCCTCCCTGGAGACGCCAATTCAGGCTGTCTGTGGCAGGGCTCTGTGTGTTTATCACTTGGCCAAGGTTCTCATGACTATATACGTATGAGAAGCCCCAAGTCGGGACACCTCGCTGTGTTGTCAAGGCAGTTGGTATTGCTAACTCCCCTGAGCCATCTCTGGCACTTTAGGCATCTGCATCCTAAGTGCCCACAGTAGGCCTGGTGCTTGAACTTGTCCTAATCATTAGAAAGTGGGATTGCTCCTTCCAAATCAGGCAGACCAATCCTCTTACAGGGACCCCTCCCATGTGAGTGAATTCAGAACAAGGTTTACCAGATTAAACCATATTCCCTTTTCATCACATAAACATCTAATGTTTTCCTATTGTATTTATAACATTGCTGCATAAAACAGATTCTATGGTTGGTAGTCATAACTTTGAATATCCTTTATGAAACTCAACTTTCCCAGCCCACTCCCCAAAAGAACCCCTCCCGCCCCGACCAGATCAGAATGTGATGCATCCCCTCGGGGAGCACACCCTGTCGTGTTGAGTATCTCCGGTCTGATGCCAGATTCCAGCTGCATCTCACTTGCTCCATCCTGCAGGAAGTGATTATCCATGCCCTGGCATGGTTATCATGTTAATATTAATAATTTACATTGGCTTATTAACACATTTCAGACCTTCTCCTGGAAACAGGTTTGAAGGCAGAAGAGGAGTCAAGCCAACGGCAGAGATGGCAGGTGAAGTCATGAGGATCTTGGGTCGGCCCCCAAGTTTTACCCAAAGGTGGGAAGCGATGAAGAAAGAGGCAAGTTGCATCAACCTCCCTACGGGGCCTGGAGTCCTAATTATGAGAATTGTGTAATCTCAGGATATTAACAACCACTTTTGAACAGCAAAACGAATCATTCTTAAGCCCCACACCTATTCCTTCTACTGTGGAATAGTGGGATCATGCATGTCAGAGAGGCTGCGGACACCACTTTGTCCTAGTTCATAAAGAGCAAGCACAGCATTTTGTCCAATCAAGGGTTGAAGTGCCACGACAGCCCTCAGACGGTGGAGCCTAGTCTCTTGGGGCCTCATAGATGGATCTGGATGGATGTTTATTAAAACATCTACCGTGACCTCAGAGCTCAACTATTACTTAAGTAGACTTACAGTTTTTGTTTTGCAGAGGCTTTGTCCATGTGAAATTGTAGGGTCACAGCTCTCATCCCAACTCCTGTTCACTCATCTAGTTAGTTGTCATGTATTTAAAGAGAATTCTTTCAGGAATTAAAAGAAGGTAAAAGCATCTTGATCATTTTCCAGGGGAAAAGAAAAGAAAAAGTCCTTACTGAGTCTATATATAGAAGCCGCTCTTACAGGAGCCAGAGTGCTGTTCTGATGCGGTCAAGTTGCCCTGGGTCTGCAGAGGTCACAGCAACCAAATGGAAATGCATAATGGACTGGCCATGGGGTCAACTGCATCGTGGAATTTGAAGTGGAACTGATGAAATGGCCTTGCTCTTGCTTAAAGTGACATTTGGTGTGATTCAAGGGCCAAGGAGGGATTTGAACATTCTATTATTACATGGAAATTATGGTACAATGCAAAGACTACCATAAGAGGTAATCCAGTAGTATATTTGTTCAGATTAGCATTTGAGATTTGGGAACTGGCATTTAATTGATAGACAAAATCCCAAAGAAAGTAGTCATTGGCATAGAAAAATTCTGATACTGGACTGAGTGTATCAGGACAGGAACCTTTAGTGTATTATGGTCTGGGTGGATGGGGTGGTGGAAGAGGTTCTTCTGGGCAGCCAGAATGTTGCACTTGTGCTCTGGCTGCCAGAAAGAGGCATGAAAATCATGGAAGAAACCTCAGTAGCAGAAGCCAGGCTGACTTGGTCAATTCAAACATTACATCTTAGTGTGGTCTGGTCATTCCATTTAGATAACTCCAGGAAGGGCTAATGAAACTTTTAAGCAATCAGTAGCTCAAAAATACAATGAGCTGCTCCATAAAATAATTTTTTAATAATTGAAAGTATTTAAATAGGAACTGGACAATCCACTCTGAGATGTTTAAGAGGGGAAGACTGACATCAAATAAAATGGTTTTCTAAATTTACCACAGATAGTTTTCTATAGCATCTAGAGTTGTTCCTTTTTTGGTCCAAGCACAGACATTATATTCAATGTCTTATATTTCCTGTTATTCTGTCGCTGTCTATAATTTATCAAGATAATATTTAAAAATCTAATTTTGATGCTGGATATATTCTCTGACCCTCCCCATTTGATTTCTTCAGCAAATTTCATAGACCTGCTTACTTTAACAAAGTAATTAATAATATTGTTGATTGTACAGAGGTATTATATATAACCAAGAAATTGACAGCATTTTTATCAACATAATCTTTTTGGCGATGTAATACAGATGTGTAATATATAACTGAGAAATTGATAACATTGTTGAGAAAAGAAATGTTGAGTACAGAACCAATTGTCACCTCACCAGAAACCTTAAAAAGTTGTTTCCATTCATCTATTTACTGAGTCATCTTACAGAACTAGCATACATTTCATACATTGTTTTCTTAAAATTAAATACATTTCACTCATTTCTAGTCGTTTAGTAGTTTCCCCATCACCGTGATCCCTCAGAAGTTATCTAGAATAAATGAACAATCCATTCTGTAAGATTTCTTCATGCCCCTTCCATCTGTGTCTTTGTGCCTTTCAAACAGATGATAATCAAATATTTGAGCTCTACTATCTTCAACAGCTTTGTTGTTGTTTTCAGTGATTTTGGGGTTGGGGGAAAGCCCATGTTTATTTTCCACTTGGATCTTCCTAATGTAACTATCAAGAAATTACAGAAAATTGTTATTTTTGATCCTGAGCCCAACCTTAGAATAAAACTTCCTAATGTCTGAATTCGCTACATACAAATTCACATTCAACACTATTGATTTCTTGGAAGTAATAGTAACAACAAACATATCAAAGAATTGTTTTACTTATAAACATCTTTTATATATTGATTTTTCTTCACATATTTAGGGAAGCAGAAAATTCTTAAAATAATGGTGTTCTTTATAGGGAACCATGAAATATTTGCTCCTGTTAAAGTAAAAACAGTTTGGCAAAAGAATATATTTAATACTTATGAAATGTCAGGTTGTGTGCATAAACATATGAAAAAATATGTCTTATCAAGCATGTTTACCTATTTACAGATTTTTCTGTGAAAATTAATTTGCTACTTATTCCATTAAGCTAGCAATAACTTGCAGGAAAACTAGAGCAGGTATCTTACAAACGTTTCATTAAAAATATGTAAGAGAATTCCATGAAAAGGAAACTAAAATGTTTCATATAGCATCCTTATTTTATGAAGACGTTGTTTGAGTCATACTGCACAACATTACTCAATTTAGAGCTTATCATAACCTGTTAGATAATTGATATCTTTCCCAATATCCAAGTCAGAAAACCAATGAACCAAACTGTCCAATGATTTGTGGCAATCTGATACCAGAGCTGAGGGTCTTGCTACCCCACAAGACTGCTCACATTTCTTCTTCGTTGTGATCATTTGTAATCAGTCAGAGTTATGTTTCTCTGAGCTTGCTAGCAAGGATGGACACCCACCCGTGGAAGCGGTTAGGAGCACAGACTCTGCAGTCAGGCTGCTGGGGTTTCACTTCCAGCCCTGCCACTTGCTGCCTGGATGATCTTGTGCAAGTAGCTTAATTAATCTACATCTCTACCTTCCTATTAGAATCATAAAACAGTAGTAGCTACATCATAGGCTTGTTGTGACTGTCAAGTGAGGTCATGCTTGTGAAAAATTTGGCACAATCCCTGGCATACATAAAATAAGCCTTGGTTAAGTGTCACTTCTGACAATTGAGTTGCCATCATTTTCTGCATTGTACTATGGAATCCTTCTTCTTCTATTTTATTTTTTAATCTGTCTTTCTTGTGACTTAAAGGACAAGTCTCAGGATATTCAATTTTTTTCTTCTCTGGCTGTCAACCTTTCCAGTATACACAGACGAATACTCCCAGTTGTGATCCCCTTTGCTCTGCAGCGTCACCTCCCTGGGCTCCAGAGAGCAGCTCCCCTTCTAGCAGGGGCAGACGAGAGCCCAGAAAGCCAAGAGCTGCTGGATGTGATGCTTGGGCAAGACTAACCTGTCCAGGCGTCCTGAGAGGCTCTGTGTCCCTACTCAACGTATTCTCTGTGCCGATTTTGTGTCTGCATAAAAACGACATCATCCATTACTTTATTCTGTAGGTGTTGCCTATAATATTAGTCTCACAATGACACACATTTTTCTTTATTTGGATCTTGTGCATCTTTCCAACATGGAATTCTAATCTTGACTTCATCCCATGCTGATCCAGACCTATAAAGAATGCTACAAAAGAATTTCACAGTGAGTGCACATCGGCCCAGACTTTTTAGACTGTTACTCCTGGATATCTGATTCTGGGCTCTGCTTACCTTACTCCCTACGGTAAGACATTTTCCTTCTCACCGTGATGTGTATTTCCTATTAGGCAGGACTACCCTCAGCCCCCTTTTCAAATTACCGTAAAATAGTTCTCTACCCAAAATGGAACCAAAGGTCCCAGGAGGAAATGAGTTTCTGATCTTTAAAAATAGATAAACATAGAATTATCTTCAGATATGTAAGATGGAACAAATCTATACACTTATTCTATATATTTCCAAAAGGATCAATTGATTTCCTCACTCATTTGTTCATTTGTTCTTTCATCCAAACTACTCTCCCAGAAGTGAGAGAGATCATAGTTGCTGGGAAAACTAACCAGCAGGAGTATAGAATAAAAGTAGTGACTGTTCAAATATGGTGCTAGAGGACAAATTATAGAAGCCCCAGGTTGAGGAGAAGATGTAACTTCTTCAATGCCCTGCTTCCCTTTCCATTTCTCTTGCATCAATTGCCCTTCTACTACAAAACTTAAATCCTATTTTTCTGTTTTTCTTTTCAGAAGCATGGCCCAAAAGTAATCCTGAAAATGAAAAGTCATAAAATCATAGATTCTAAAAACCCAACAGATCTTGAGAGTACCTAGTCAATACACAGAAATGGAATGCTTTGTTTTTTCAGCATGATGCAATTTTTTTTATTATACTTTTGGGGAATTATTTAGAATAGGAGGTTAGAGTTTTGTGGGCATCTGTATGCTTCTCTCATCTTTATTCTGTTTTCTCCACATTTCTTTGTTTCTTTTTTGTGTGTAAAAACATTGGGCAAGGGGAAGGCCACTGTGTCTGATGTCAATGCCTCCTGTTCAACGATGTCAACCTCCCTCTTTTAAGAGGATCGAAGGAGACTATTCCTCTTAAAACACATGACTTTTGATGAGTGACAGCCATCACTGGGGTCTTCACGGGGTTGTGGGACATGAGAAGTCAACAAACAGGTACACCTGAAGGTTTGCAGGGAGATGATGCCCATCGGTGGAGGAGAGAAATGCCAAAGAAGAAGAGCCAAACATCAGTCAACTAACGAAACCTAGTCCTACTTTTCATTTAAATTTAAACCAGTTGTGCCTCATTGAAAAAAAAATAACCAATTATCTGGTTCTTTACAAGGGTAGGAAGAAGAGCCTTGAGGCCACGTTCTGATGTTCTTGTCTGAAGGGGACCCTATGGAAATCATAAATCAACAAATTTCATGGTTAAAAATATCTGATTTCATGCCTGCTTACATTTATACAAATGTCATGTTGAAACTATGAAGTGCGTGTCATAGCTGGGACACCCAGAGGCTCCCCTGAAAAGTCTCCTTTGTGCTGTTGTTGGCTTCTACTGATTTCTCAGACTGCTGGAGTCATGGCCATGGAAAATGCTGTTTTAAAATTTTCCTAGTTGTTTTTAACTTTCTATTACAGGTTTAACTATTTTAAAATTAAACCGCTACTGCTCACTTTGTGACACTGTGACAGAGAGCCAGCCAAGTGGACCACTCCCCGAGTTCTCAGCAGACTTTCTGCAGCCTGCGCCTCCCAGTCCCTGGGGTGAGACCTTAGTGATTCCTTTGCAGTGTCTCAGCCTCCTCCAGCGAAATTCCTTTAGCCCAAGGACGCTTCAGATCCCAATCCTGGGAGTCACAGGGCTCTATGGGATTTTTCACACAGCTTGATGGATGTCCAGAATATTCCAGTCTATTTCTCCCACCCCTTGGTATCCGCTATTTCTTCGTGAACCTCCAGGCACTGTTTGTCTTCTAATGAGATACGCTGCTCTGTGCCTTTGAATTTTGAGGTCTCAGGGCATTCTGGTGAGGAACTGACTCCATTTCTTCTGTGTTGTGGCCACAGTGCTATTTTGTTCTGCTGCAGATATCACAGCTGTGACCTGGGTACTAACCTGACCTGTTATCACACACGCCAGTATTAATCCAGAAAGGGAAAGCCTGCTGCCTCCGTCCCTTCTCCACTTCTCACAGAGACTCGCTCTGTTTCCAGGGCAGAGGTGGAAGGTAATCAAAGGTTCATTGTGTGTCCTGCAGCATTTAATGGTCTCTCCTCTCCAATATCCACCCCGGAAACTCTCTCTCCCCAGGGTGAGCCTCTCCTTTTAGGAATGCTGCTGGGGAAAGCAAGAGGTGGCTGTTCGCGCTGTGGTCTTCTAGAACAGGGTCTGGGGAGGAGCCTGGGAGTCTTACCTGCAAGGCCGGCTTGTAGACAGTATTGCAGGTTAGCTCCAGGCTTAGCCCTTTCTTCCAAGTACACCGGGGTGGACCTAAACGTAGAGGGCCAGAACTTGGAGAACTCTACCTGGCTTCCTGTTTGTTTGTTTGCCCACCCTGACAAATCTTCTTAGACATGGATGAAATTATTTTAATTTTTTAAAAATTCTATTTGAATGTCTTTCAATGATATTTTAATTATCTGGGAAATGTCTCATCGATTTGCCACAGGTCCCACTATTCCCTGTCGCTCACACCTTTTCTTTACTGGGCATGGCTTGCTCATTGCCGTTCTCTGGTCCTTGCAAGCACTCCATTCCATCCTCTGGCTTGGATTCCTGCCCAGAGGCCCTGCTAATCACCATCACCACCATCGGGCCATGGAAGAGCACAGCATTTGGTACGTATAAAGGACCTAATGTATATCGATTGATTGAATTCGTAAATGAATAAGACTTTTATTTTTTTAGGATATATCTGTATACATATATCAATCATCAGAAAATAAAACGTCTTCACTTTGTATTGCTAGCAAGAACCAGAAGAAAAAATGTCAGATTTTCATGCAATTTACAATGCCACATAGAGATCCAACAGAGAAGCCAAGCAACTACAGCGTGGAAAGGATTCGGAGTTTTTTAAAACATGCACACACACACACACACACATACACACACACACACACACCTCACCCCTCACCTGCATAGATTGCCTCATAGCAGAGAGCCAAGGATATTTTTATAGACCAAGAAAACAAGATCAGAGCTGCTGGGCAAACTGCGCTCATGGGTGTGGCTACAAAATCCTTTTCCCTGGTCCGCGCTGAGCTCTGCAGGTGCTCTTCGCTCCGGCCTGAAAGCCATGGGACTCTGTGCGCTACTAGAAGCTTCCTCATTGGATTGGCCACAGGATCTTCCCCAGAGCCAAGAACTTCAGTGACACTGGTGGTAGGAGGGTGAGGTTGGCCAAGAAAAAGAAGATCACATGCTAGGAGCTGCCTCATGAAGAGCCCTGAAACAATAGGGAAATTCCAAGGAAATAGACATGGTGCTGTAAAATAAGTGTAATTTATTTCTGAATTTATTGGATAGATACTCATGTAGTGCTTAATATGTGCCCGGCATGCTCTAAGCTCTTAAAAACATTAACGTTTGTCATCACAACACCCTACTGAGGTAGGTGTTATGATTATTCCCATTTTACAGATAAGGAGATCGAAGAACAGAGAGGTACGTTAACTTTCCCAAGGTCACACAGCTCTAATTGGCGGAGCCAGGAAAGGACTCAGTGCAGTCCGTGTGCTGAACCAAGTCACCACAGTATGTTCCCAGGGAAGGGCCAGATCTGGATGACAGGAAGTCAGGATAGTTATGCTGAGGAGATAGATTCCTGTCAGGCTAGGACTTGTTGCCCTTCCCCATGCTGCCCAAGTGCTGTGGCCCCCATCGCAATGAGAAAAGAATGTGAAAGAAGAAAGGGGGTGCACCCATCTTCTCCCCACCCTCCTTTGCCTGAGCCTTGGCCCCGCCTCCTCATTGGCCCCTCCCCCTTTGGCTGGGGAGGTGTGGCCATGGAGGTTGCAAGGTAAACATTTATATTTGAAATATTTCAGGAGTCCTCCAGGGAGGAGCCTGGGCTAAGAATTAGAAGCAAGGGATTCTAGCATTTACTCTGCTCCAGCCAGCTGTGTGCCCTTTGAAACATTCCTAACCTCTCTGGACTTGTGATTCTTCATCTATAGAAAGAAGAGACTGGACGAGAATAACGCTAAGCTTCCTTGGAGTTTAGATACTCCATGATTCTATGATATAAACAAGCCAAATATTTTAGCAAATGTTCCTATAATGTTGATAAAACAACTTAAAATGACTGAGCTAATTTCAACTCTGTGCATTTCAAAAACAAGATCTCTCCTCATTTTTGTTTTCACGCTTGTTTTTCTTTGTTTGCTTGTTTATGTAAATGTTCTTACTTGTTACCCCAGAAGGTGAGGAAAGCACCCTACTTCCTGACCAGGTTTTACTTTATTTTATTGTTTTACATTATTTTATCTCAGTTTAAATGTCATAATACAAATCAGAATAGTCCAAAATAGTGCAAAGCCTGTCAAGATTTTTTTGAGGAAATTCACAGGAACTTCCTGTATTTTCACAACCGTTTAGCATATGCCAGATGGGAAAAATAATGCATCGCTTCCGAGGAAGTGGGGCATTTAGTAAGACAGTTTTTCACACATGAAAATACTGCCTTTTATCTCTGAGCCACCCATGGATCCGTGAAGGGAAAAATAGCCCTGGATCCACGATGCTTTTGTGGTGAGAAGAAGTCACTGTCTGCATCAGAGAAGTAATTACAAAATTCTTACGTATAGGTGCTCTCATAGGTGTGGCAGGGATTTAAAGAAGAAACAGAGGCCTCCTGCCCAGCTCAAAGAGATTAGGCTTCTAGGAAAACAAACCCATGGCCCGTGCTACGCTGAGCAGTGAGGGGAAGTTGAGAGTGTGAGAGGGTGTGCAGCCCAGAGCAGTAGTTTTGAGGGCTCCTTCATGGCCTGTGGCCTCCTTATAAAAACTCAGGAACGGGGGAAAGGGCATTTATTGAAACCTTAAAATCTGTACCCCCATAATATGCCGAAATATAAAATATAAAAAATATATAAAATATAAAAATATATAAAAAATATAAAAAAATAAAAACCACTCAGGAACTAGACCTCTTGGCTCAGAAAATTCCTGTGGGGTTTGGCCACCTTCTGCTTCCGTTCCTGATCTTCTTGCTATCATCTCACCAGGCTATAAGAAGATGCTGCCTCCCTGCCCAGCCCTCTGCCTGGGGACCACCTGAGGTGGCCAGACCGCCACAGGGTGGCCCTGGGGCTCCTTCCGTGGAGGACCTCTCCTCATCACCCTTCCTTCCTCGTTCTCTCACAGCCCACGTCCAATCCCTCAGGAAACCCTCAACCTTCAAGGGGTCGGTGGAGTCCGACCCCTTCCCTCCACCCCTTCTCCTATGACCAAAGCCGCCTCCATGCCCAACCTGCACTCCCGAAGCGGCCTCGGCACTCGTTTCCCTGTTCTGCCTTGCCCCCGCCCCAGCGGCTTTTTGCCGTGGAATAAACCGCCCCTAAAATGAGCGTTTTAGAACAGCACTCATTGGATTGTTTCTGCAATTCTGTGGGATCAGGTGGGGCTCGGCCAGGTGGGTTCCCCTTGGGTCGCTCATGTGGCTGGGACCGGGATGGAAAGTCCCCCACAGTCGGCCCCTGAGAAGGCTCAGCTTGTCGGGCTTCAGCCAGGCTCAGCTGGGGCACCTGGGCCTCTCTTTCTCTTCATGTAACCTCAGGGCCTCTCCTCCCCGCAGGCCTCTCCACAGGATGAGCTCTCTGACAGGAACTCGCCATGTGGAGGCTCAGGGCCAAAGCGGAAGCTGCCAGGCCTTCTTAGGCACGCAGTACCTTCGCCGAGTTCTTGGTTGAAGCCAGTTCGAGGCAGCGCAGATTTGTTGGGGGGGGGAGGATAACTATCAAAGGGCGTGATGCTGGTGGGGGTCTAGTTCATGAGGGTCACTCTTGGAATCTGGAGACCATGTCCCCTACAGTCTGTTTCATGTACTACAGCAAGAAAGGTCTTGTTAAACTAGTTAAATGTGTGTCAGACCAAACCGTCTGCTCAAAGCTCCCCACTGGTCTTTCGTGCCACTCAGAAGAAAAGCCAAAATCTTGACAGCGGCATCCCAGGCTCGCACCACCTGCCCCTTAGCTCTCTGACCTCACGCCTTCCTCTCGCATCCTCTCTTGCTCTGCTCTGGCCACGCTTGTCTCCCCACCCTCTCCGGGGTTTGCCAGGCTCTGCTCAGAGCGCATCTTCCCGCTGTCTCTGTGACTTCTCCACCCCTCATCTCCTTTAGGGTGTCCTTCAAATATCCCCTTTTCCATCTCCTCTTCCCTGGCTTTCCTGTCTAGAATTGCAGTGCCAACCTCCCTATTCATTCCCTCCACCTCTTTCGAGCTTTATTTTTCTTTTATTGACCATAGCCTTTAAACAAATCATGCATGAGGGCTGTCCAGAAAGTGTCCAGCCATGTCACCATTCTCCTTATATTAACAATGGCTGGATACTTTCCAAACAGCCCTCGTATTTTACTTTTTAATCTCATTCTTTTGTTGTTCTTCCCATAATAGAATGGTAGGTAACAACAACTACGAAAAAAGTAACTCCATAACAACAGAGTTTTTGCCTGCTTTATTCACTGCTGTATCCTTAGTACCTAGAGAAAGTGCTAGCAAAGAGAAGAGGTTCGCCAAATATGTGTGTGTATGAATGGATGGATGGATGAATGGATGGATGGATCATGGATGGATGATGGTTGGATGGATGGATGATGGATAGATGATGAGTGGATGGATGATGGGTGGATGGATGGATGATGGATGGATAATGGGTGAATGGATGGATGATGGATGGATAATGAGTGGATGGATGATGGATGGATGGATGGATGGATGATGGATGGATAATGGGTGGGTGGATGGGTGGATGGATGGATGATGAGTGGATGGATGGATGATGGGTGGATGATGGGTCGATGGATAGATGAATGGATGGATAGATAGATGGGTGAATGAATGTTGGTGCCCACCCCCTCTTCAGACTCCTGCTGGCTGTTTCCCTCTCTGCTCTTGAGCTTGTTAGTCTGGGAGCATGAAATGACTGCTCCGGGAAGCCACCTGAAGCAGACCTTGAAAGATTGTGGGGTTTTCAAAAATTGAGAAGTTGGTGAGAGGACAGCTGGGGGTGCTTTGGTGCTGTTTTGTACAGTGCATGAGCAAAAGGCGGGAGCGCCATCTAGGACAGGTGAGCCTTGGCCAATGGGAACCCCAGGTTCAACTTGGGAAGATGTAGACAATGACACTGCCTAACCATGTCAGCAACTTCCCCATTACACGGAGTCTCTCAAACAGGAATAGCACTCTAAAACTGAGTTTAGGGGATGGGTTATTTACAGTAAAGGCCGTCACTTAGTGGCTGCCTATGAACCAGGCATTGTGAGATAGTTTCTGCAGATCATCACTAATCTTTACCACAATGCTCCAGAAAGATATTACTACTCCCATTTTCCAGATGGGGAAACTGAGGCTCATAAAATTTAAGTCACATAGCCAGGTCAAGATTCAGAGTAACATGGAATTCAATTCATGTCTGCCAATGTTCTTTATGCTGCACATTCTTCACCTCACTGCCTAATAGCCTCCTTATACATTTCCTAAAAGAGACTAGATCTTAACCTTTTTACACTATGGGGTAGGAGAGCATAACAAATGATTTTGGAGTGGAATAACCAAAGGATCTATTTTCCCTTAATTCATATCTGTATTAAGCTTCAGAAAATTATTATCTGAAGGTAAATCAGTGGCCTTAAATTATCAGGAAAGTAGAATTTACTTTCCATAAAGTGTTTCACCACTTGTTGCTTCACTGGCTACTGAATTTTTTCAGAGTTTTTAAATCCCAACTTCTGGTTTGAAAATGCTGCATTTGGCAAGTCAGAGAATCAGTTCTTTCATACAATAGTGAGACACCAATATTTTATTCCCTTTGGTCTGCCTGCATTCTTGATCTTTACGAGGGCAGGCCCATGGATTCCAGGAAAAGTGGTGTGCTCCGTGTAACCAAAAACATTCCCCAGCAGAGTTGGGGGTGCTCAGGATGCCTGTGTGTCACAGGTGGCCAAGCTAATTGACCTCAATTGTCACTCCCAACTCTGAGATTCCATGTTTCTTTCTCTAAGATCTTGTTCAAGTGTGCAAAGTTTGTAAAGAAAATTGTAAGTTATGTAGTTTATTTAGAGCATGAAATACATGAAGTGGAGTAGTTAAAAAAAAAAGGAGAAGGTTAGAGGCCGAGTTGGGTGGATCGCTCAAGGTTGGGAGTTCGAAACCAGCCTGAGCAAGAGTGAGACCCCATCTCTACTAAAAATAGCAAGAAATTAACCTGCCAAATAAAAATATGTATAGAAAAAATTAGCCTGGCATGGTGGCGCACGCCTGTAGTCCCAGCTACTCGGGAGGCTGAGGCAGGAGGATCGTTTGAGCCCAGGAGTTCGAGGTTGCTGTGAGCTAGGCTAGTGCTGACGCCACGGCACTCTAGCCCGGGCAAGAGATTGAGACTCTGTTTCAAACAAACAAACAAAAAAAGCAAATGGAAGGCAGTGTAAAATGGTTTCTACTATATAATTAAACAAGCAAAAGGTATTGAAGCCTTTGAACAGAAAGCAATTTTAAGCGATAAAAGCCATCGAGGAATAAGAGAGATATGATAGAATTTGGGTTGAGAAATATACTAAAAATGCCCGATAAAAAGGGAGGGCGAGTTGAAACCTAATAACTTGGAATTTGGTTTTATCGGATTTCTGAGTCTACTTCCAGTATGGGATCACATGAAAAGACTTTCAAGGCTTTAAGATCACATGTTAAATGTGCCTCTGAGAAGACATGATGTGCTAGCCAAACTTTCAATGTATCTGTTAAGGTGCTATAAAATAAGATCTTGCATTATAGCAAAAAGAAGAATTCTTACTAATTTTTCACCTTAGACTTTGTAAATATGACTGGTTAGCAAACATGTCCTGTTGCACACTGGAGTTAGACTATTGTTATGTGTTTCATCATTTTTTTTAAAAACAGCTATATTAAGGTATAATTTATACACCATAAAATTTACCCATTTTAGATCTACAGGTCAATGAGTTTAAGGAAATTTACATAGCTATACCACCCTTACCACAATCCACTTTTAGAATATTTCCATCACCCCAAAAGGTTTTTCTGTGCCTGTCTGCCATCAACCCAAGATCCACCCCCTGACCTCTGGCAACCACTCATCAGTTCTTAATATTACTGCAAATGCACTGATAGAGAGTATGGTATTTCACAAACCACGTGAGATTAATTGTGCATGTGAGAGACTAAGACACACACACACACACACACACACACACACACACACGAGAGAAGTTATAGACAGCTGAAATAAGGGTCACCAAAATAATTCTGTATATGTAACTGTTTTAGGATGTTTTTAAGATGTGTGCCTGCCCATATTTTCAAAAAAGCATCTACTTTTTCAAATGCTGTGTAAAAAGGTTCATTTGATTTTAGTTTTTAATACTTGCACTGATTTAAGTGCTTAAGGAGTGACTTTCAAAGTTTATTTGTTTTTTTTTAAATTTCAATAGAATTGGGAGTACAAGTGTTTTTTGTTACATGCATGAATTATACAATGCTGAAGTCAGTCTACCTGTCACCAGAATAGTGTCTATTGTATCTGTGAGGTAGGTTTTGTTTGCAATTAGCATTGGGGTCTCACTTTTCTAACAGAATCTTAAATTGGACCTCAGTATGTAAAATAGCTCAAGCCAAGCTGCCGTCACGAAGAAGAGAAGATCTGAAACACCACCTTCTTGGACGTTCCTTTCCAGATCCTCGGTTGTTCTTCAGATCCCCTCCTACTTGCCAGACAGCCTCTCTAGGAATGTCACTCACTCAGGTCTCCTAAAAAGTCTGCGTTCCCTCCAGAGACAGAGGCCCTGCCCCCCAGCTGGGTCTCATGGGCAGGTGGTTCACAAGTCAGGGGAGGTGTCCTGAGCACACCTGTCACCTCTAGAAAGTGCAAAATTTTCCATTTTGTTGCCGCGTTTCCCCGAAAATAAGACAGGGTCTTATATTTATTTTTCCTCAAGAAGACACCCTAGGGCTTATTTTCAGGGCATGTTATTTTCCCCTCTAAGCCTCAGCTTGCAGCACGCACAGGATGGCCAGGACCTGATGGGGAGCCAACCTTGTTGGTGGGGCTGCCCGCATCTTTCCGGTCACCTCTGGGATAGTAGCTGTCCCCATGGGACAGATGAGAAGAGCTGCTCATCTTCTTTACTGCTCTGCGATGAAATGCATGGGTTGTGCAGATACGCTGCGAAGCCACGCCTACCACTAGGTATTATTTTCAGAGTAAGGCTTATATTGTGCAAACGCTTAGAAACCCTGCTAGGGCTTATTTTATGAGTAGGTCTTATTTTCAGGGAAACACGGTAACTGTGGGTCAGTGACGTCATTACAGCCTTTATATGCACATTGCTGATAATCTCTTGCTTTACTTTCCTAAAGAGTTAACCATACTCATTATTAGATTTATTTAATCTTATTTCCTTAATACACAAATTCCTGATAAGCAACCTGCTACTCTCAAGTACTACTAACACGATATTTAATCTCTCTCTTAGCTGTGTATGTATATACACATATATACATGTATGTGTGTGTATATGATTTTGATGGCCTTTTTTCAACTTCATGATTATGAGGTTTTTCTCTTTTAACCTAATGATTAAGGAATGTTCACACATTTTTGTTTTCTGGCATAAACTCCACTGGGTCATGGAAAACTATTCATTTGATTCATTATTAAATTTTATTTCTGATATTTTCATAACTACTATGTATCTATATGCGTGTTCACATTGTCATTAGTTTGGGGAGAGTGTATGATTTCAGCTTTCAATATACATTACACTCACCAAGAACTAGAAAGCTTTCTCACACTTTTTTCCTGGAACAGTTACAAAGCATGAGAATCACCTATTCCTTGAAAATCTGAAAGAATATGCTTGTAAAACCACCAAAACCTGGAATCATTTTTGGAAATAATTTCTTGGCAAGTTCTTCTTTTATTTTTATCATTGTTATTGGCCCATCAGATGATCTGTTTCTTCGTATTTTGTTTGGTGACCTACATTTTTCCAGAAAATTATACTTTCAATAAAGTTTTCAAATATATTGTAATATATTTCACATTCTATTTTTTAAAATTATTCATAACTCTATTATATGCTCTTTTTATTTGTTATCATGGGTATATCAGTCTTTTTTCTCCCTTGATTAAATTTGTCCAAAATGTGTTTTTTGTTTTTCCTTTTTGAAGAACTAGTTCTTAGATTTATCAATTGATTGTGTTTCTATTATCTATGTCATTAAATTCTGCTTTTTATTAATTATTTTCTATATCCAATATGCTTTAGGCTTATTTTGTTATATATTTTTAAATGTCTTAAATTTAATACTTGGTTGCTTTGGTTTATTCTTTCATTTGTGTTAACGATACTATTAATTGGCCCTGAAAACAGCCTTGGCACATTCCTGTTTTTTTTAATTAAAAAATTTTGTTTTTTAGAGCAGGTTTAGATTTGCAGCAAAATGGAGTAGAAAGTACTAGGTTTCTGTATATCCCCGTACACTTCCTCCCCCATATACAGACCATTCCCCACTGTCAACAACCCCCACCAGAGTGACGTAAGTTACATTTAGTGAACCTCCATTGACACATCATTATTACCCAAAAGCCATAGTTTACACCAAGGCTCACTCTTGTGTTCTATTTTCTATGTGTTTACACAAATGTATGATGACACATATCTACCTTTATAATACCCTACAGAAGAGTTTCACTGCCCTAAAAATCCTCTGTGTTCTGACTATTCATCTCTTCCTCTCTCCTAACCACTGGAAACCACTAACATTTTTGCTGGCTGCACAGTTTTGCCCTTTCCAGAATGCCATATAGCTGAAATCATAGAGTACGTAGCCTTTCCAGATTGGATTCTTTCATTTAGTAGTATGCATTTAAATTTCCTCATGTCTTTCCCTGGATTGATAGCTCGTTTCTTTTTATCACTGAATAATATTCCATTGTCTAGATCAGGTGTCCTCAAACCATGGCCCGTGGGCCACATGCTGGCCGCCTAGCACATTTATCCTGCCCTCCCAGTATTTTTGCTGCCGCTGCCTGTCCTGCTTAGCAGCCGACTTGTCCCGGGCCCACAGTGTGCACTCTCCAACAGTCTGAGGGACAGTGAACTGGCCCCCTGTTTAAAAAGTTTGAGGACCCTTGGTCTAGATATACCACAGTTTATTTATCCATTCACCTACAGAATGACATCTAGATTCTTCCAGTTTTAACAGTTATGAATAAAGCTGCTATAAACATCCTGTGCAGGTTTTTGTGTTGGCATAAGTTTTCATTTATTTGGGTAAGTACTAAGGAGCATGTCTGCTGGATCATATGTAAAAGTTCATTTACTTTTATTTAAAACCTACCTAGCTGTCTTTCAAAGTACAGGCTGCACCATTTTGCATTCCTACCTGCAATAAATAAGAGTTCCTGTTACTCCACAACCTTGTCAATATTTGGTGTTCTCAGTGTTTGGGATTTTGGTCATTTGATAGATATTTAGTGGTATTTCATTGTTGTTTTAATGTGCAAGTCCCTAATGACATATTATATTGAGCATCTTTTTACACGCTTATTTGCCATCTGTGTATCTTTTCTGCTGAGGTGTCTGTTTAGGTCATTTGCTCATTTTTTTAATCAGGTTGTTTTAGTCATTTTTAATTGTTGAGTTTTAAGAGTAGTTCTTTTGTATATTTTGAATATTTTGGATAACAATTCTTTATCACATATGTCTTTGGCAAATACTTTCCTCAGTCTGTAGCTTGTCTTTTCATTCTCTTGATAATGTCTCTAACAGAGTAGAGCTTTTTAATTTTAATGAAGACCAGACAATCAATTATTTCTTTCATAGATCAGGCCTTTGGTATAGTATATAAAAATGTATTGCCATACTTAAGATTATGTATGTTTTCTTCCATATTATTTATGAGGATTTTGTAATTTTACATCTATATTTAGATCTATGACCCATTTTGAGTTATTTTTAAAAGGTGTAAGTTCTATGTCTAGATGGATTGTTTTGCATATGAGTGTCCAGCTGTTCCAGCACCTTTTGTTGAAAAGATTATCTTTGATCCATTGTCAAAGATCAGTTGCTATATTTATGTGGATCTATTTTAGGGTTCTCTATATACTACCTTGAGTATCATACCTTCGAAGTAAATCTTGAAGAAGTCAGTAGAATCATTTCCACCATCAACTTTGTTGATCTCCTTCATTATGATATTGCCTATTCTGAGTCTTTTGCCTCTCCACATAAATTTTATAGTCTGTTAATATCCCCAAAATAATTTGCTGGGATTTTAAGTGATATTGCATTGAATCTATACATCAACTAAGGAAGAACTGACATCTTGACAATATTAAATCCTCTTATCCATGAACATGGAATATCTCTCCATTTCTTTAGTTGGTATTGCTTTCAGATGAAGGAAAATTGTAAATGAACTCTGTCAAGGTCTCTGCTGAGACAACTTTCTACCTCTGTACAGGTTTCATGGACATTTGATGGAGACCAGAGAGAGAATTAGGACAATTAGCTAGCTGGGATCACAATCCTCAGGTCATAAAGAATCTGAAAAGGCACCTATTTAACTTGATAATCCCTTGTGCTAACTAAGCGGCTTTTATGCCCTCAGCAGTAACTCACATCATACTTTCAGAGGCTCTAACTGCCCAGGTTAACAATGATTCTCCCAAAAACTTTTCCTTAAAAATCTTGGACTGGTGAGATTGTATTCTCAATGGATTCTTCTTAATGAATTTTTTCATTTATTAAAGAGAAACATTTGGGCCAGGCATGGTGGCTCACGCCTGTAAGCCTAGGACTCTGGGATGCTAAGGCAGGTGGATGGCTTAATGTCAGGAGTTCGAAACCAGCCTGAGCAAGAGTGAGACCCTGTCTGTACTAGAAATAGAAAGAAATTAGCTGGACAACTAAAAATATATAGAAAAAACTAGCCGGGCATGGTGGCACATACCTATAGTCCCAGCTACTTGGGAAGCTGAGGCAGGAGGATCACTTGAGCCCAGGAGTTTGAGGTTGCTGTGAGCTAGGCTAATGAGCTAGGCTAGTGCCATGGCACTCTAGCCTGGGCAACAGAGTGAGACTCTGTCTCAAAAAAAAAAAAAAAGAGAGAGAAACATTTGGTCTAATATAATTTTTTTAACTTGTGGCCTATGAAACAAAATTTTTAAATTTCTCACTCACCAAGGAAACAAGTATTATGTCAAATCTTCAGTTATTTTGTAATAATACCCCCCACTACATGCTGGGATAAAAATTATCACTTCCCTTTTATTTTACTTTATTTTATTTTATTTTCCAGTAATATTTTTTTATTTTAGCGTATTATAGGGGTACAAGTGTTAAGGTTACTTATGTTCATACAATCATTCCCAGATTTATACCTGAAAGTAGAATGTTTACATCAGAAGTTTAATGAAACTGAGAAAAACAATATTTAAACTGTACCACAACTCTTTATAGTCAATTACCAAACAAAAGATGAAAAACAGACTCAAACCAATCCTGTCTGCCTAATGTTTTAAGCATCCAGGGTTCTAAGCAATGTAATTCTTGGTTTGATCAGTACAATAAGAGTTTGAGATGCATGGAGAGGTGAATGCGTGTTTATATGATTAGGGTATGGACACAAGTTGTTGAATCTGATCCATTCATTCCTTTCCGTTTATTCCTCAGTCCCTTTCACTGGGTCTCCTTACCTAATTCTACGCCTCCACCGTTTAGCCCAAGGTGATCCTTTTTTTTTTTTTTTAGAGATAAGGTGTCACTCTGTTGCCCAGGCTAGAGTGCAGTGGCCTCAGGATAGCTCACTACAACCTCAAACACTTGGGTTCAAGCGATCCTCCTGCCTCAGCCCCAGCCTAGCTGGAATTACAGACGTGCACCACCATGCCCAGCTAATTTTTTTGTAGAGACAGTGTCTCTTTGTGTTGCTCAGGCTGGTCTCGAGCTTCTGGCCTCAAGTGATCCTCCCACCTCGGCCTCCCAAAGTGCTAGGATCATAGGCATGAGATACTGTGCCCAGCCACACCACTGTGGTCTTTAATACTCTAAATTTTAATTTGATTTTTAATTTATTATTCTAAATATAGTAGCCAGATGATTGCAGTTGATAAAACTTAAGCCCAATTATGTCTTTCCTCTGCTCAAAACCCCTCCAATGGAGGACGTCAGTCAGGTGAAAGCTGAGTCCCTACAGTAACTCACGAGGCTTTGAACATATGGTCCTTTTTGTTCTATGTTCTTACTTCATGTTAGTCTCTCTGTCACTGCCTTCCTTCCAGCCTTCCAGGTCCCGTTGCCCTTTCGTGCCCGCAGTAGGTAGACACCCGCATCTCTTGCTCCGCCCTCCTGCTGAGATGCTTTGTCCATAGGAATTGGCTGATTTTGCTTCCTCACCAGTTTTGGGCCTCATTCAACGTTACCTTCTCAACAGGGTTTTTCTTGAACATTCTGTTTAAAATTGCAACTGTCATCCCTCAACACTATCCCCCTTGCTTGCGTTTTCTCCATTGCACTGAGCACTGTGTGTTGTGCTGTGCACTTTAGTCATGTACCAGTCCTAGAATGCAAACTCCATGGGAAGAGGGATTTTTGTCTTCTAACTGCTCTACTCCCAGTGCCCAAACACTGCCCGGTACACATAAATGCTGTATGCATATTTGTTGAATAAATCCCTCAAAGCGATCAAGTAATAGATAACCACATGTTTCTTTCTTATTTTGATCTAGATGGTTCCTCACAGGATTTATGGATATATAAAAGTATCACTATGCCAAATTCTATCACGCTTGTTCTTATTTTAAAAAGCAGAAGTATGGATGAATAATTTCTCCTAAAATCCAGGCTGTGCCACCTTTAGAGCCATCAGAAGTTGCCTCAGAAAGAGAGCATGACTCTCTCTTAGAGCAAAGCTCTCAGTCAGCCAGCACATCCTTCTTGGGGGATATCAAAGGAAGCCCCAGTCTTCAAGGACCTTCGAGGTAGTGTGTCTATTCCTGATGAATCAATGTGAAATTGCTACAAATTAATACGTTGTTCACTGCTAAAATATATGCTATTAACATTTCCCACTAAAGTTCACGAAAGACATTTCATAAAACATCTCAATTCCTGATCATGAAATTCCAGTGTGAAGCAAAAGCCAAAGAGGCTGGAGACAGAAGCCCTAATAACTGGTGTTAAGGTGAGGAACAGAGCTGTCAATTGATGTGAGTCAGTCAAAATTTGGCCTTCTGGCCTGCCAACCTACCAACCGCTGAAAAACACCAGTGTAAATTCCTAACACCATAGGAATTCAAGAAGAGGGGAGATAATAAGAAGTGGGGGTTGTTTAAAATGTTTTCCAGGAAAAAGCAGGCTTTGGTTGGGCATTAAAGGATGAGTAGAATTAGCAGAGAGAAGGAAAAAAGTGTATTTTAGGTAGGAAGCCTCTACATTGAAAAGTACTCCAAAAAGAATTCATAAGCATGGTCTTTCTTACACATTTGTGCATGATTGGGTACCTGTAAGGATGTTGGTTTGACTTAAGTTAAAAGTTGATATTAGGAAGTCTGGTGAAATAATTTGGAAAGGAAGCCTGGGATTACTTCAGGTGCAAGGGTAGGGTATTCAAAATAAACGGAGTCATTGAGACTTAAATTCACAGATGAGAGAGCTCTGTAGAAACTCAGAGGACAAAGGAATGCCACGATTTATACTCCAGGGAATGGAAAGAAAATTCTTTCCCATCGTGGTAACATCTAGATTGGAGGAGGAGAATAAAGTGAAGAATCAAGTTAGAAGATAGCGTCTAACATGACATACTAGACAGGAGATCATCAGATCTTAAAGACTAAAAAATTTAAAATTATAAAAAAGTAGGAGAATATGAAAAAGTGGCAGCTTTTTAAAGTTAAGAATGTTGTAAATCTGAGCTCAATCCTTCATTTTAGTAAAACAATGTGTATTTGACATGAATTAGTTTGCTCATAAACAATGATTTATTGCACATAAAATCTAAAGCATTTTTATTCATAAGTTATTTTAAAATATACTCATTGAACTTGGTTTTATATGTTATTGTTTTACAAATGGACATGCTGCTGGATTCATTTCTCCTAAATCAAATTATGGAAAACAGACATACATGGAGGAGAAAGAAAACCATCTATGTTTTTAGTAACACAGGAAAGCTATTTTGTTTTCTGTTGTTAGTGATCTCCATTGCCTCAAGCAGATAGAGAAAGCACTGGATATCAGAAAGAAGCTGGGGGGAAAGGAAGGGAAACAAAGAACAGGCCTGGATAAAACTTAGGACAAGTGGAACTTGTTTAATGAAGCTTATTTGCTGAACAATCATTATTATCGGTTCCTGTTTCTTCTGATGCTTCATTTGTGTAAACTTTGTGACCGTCTGAAAAGTCAGAGTTCATTTAGATGGCAATTCTCTTCCACCTGTTAGTTTCTTTTGAAATTTGGTGGGAATATTTGCAGGCATACACCAAGTTCTTGTAATAAATGGAGGGATCCCCAAATTGGGGAGAAACACGAGGCCTGTGATGGGAGACACACGAGGCTGGGCGTTGCTGGGCGTTGCTGGGCGTTGCTGGGCCTTGCCGGGCCTTGCCGGGCCTTGCTGGCTGCTGGGCAGTCACAGAGCAGGATGCTGGTTTAGAAGGGAAGGCCGGGATTACGGCAGCCTGGGTGAGAATTCTGTCTCCCCTTTACTTCTCAGCTCTGCGATTTTTATCTCCCCAAACTATCGTTTCCTTAACTGTCAAAGAAGAATAACATTCCATACATAGCTCATAGGGTTTTTGTGAGAATATGAGAATTAATTGAGATAATCTACGTAAACCTGTAGTACAGCACTGGTTAGGGAGAACTCCAGACCGTGTTACGCTCAGTCCTGAAGGTGTTCTCACTTTTGTATATAATATAGAAATACCTTTTCTTATGCAGCCTTTAAGTGTACCTCTTACGCTCCTATCAGCTAAAAAAAAAAAAAAATGAAAGGAAAAGAAAAGAAAGAAAATGTTATTTTTCTTTACATTTCTGCTTTTGAATCTATTTACCACCATGGAATAGCTCACAGCAAATTTCTTACCAGTTATTAATCTTCTATTTCGGTTTCTTCTTCATCCATCAATTAAAATATAGTTTAAGTCTAAAACCATTGAAAGCACAGATAGAACGATCAGTTTGCTTATTGAGGCTATCAGTAAAGAATCTCTCCTACAGAGGTCTCTCTGGCGTTTAGATGACAGATGTCATTTCATCACTTTTTACTTGGTATTATATTCTTGCTTCCAAAAGAAGAGAGCCGCTACATGTCAAGAGTGGATTTCATCTATTTTTTATAATGTTTTTCCCTCTACCATAGATCTGTTGGGAAACAAGCCCCTTTAATATCCTAGAGAAGATCCCATTGCCTTACAACGAAATGTGACTCCCTACCTATCCAGTGCTGTCTTATAAGCCACTTTAATTCTATTCTGCTATCGGTAAACACATATTTTTTTTTTCTGTGCTCCATCTCATCTTCTATTGGTGGGCTGATATACCCTGTAATGGATTTTCCCAGTCCTATTTTGTTCTTCTATTTAAAAAAAAAAAAAAAATGAGTTAAGGATCCATTCTTACAAAATTGTGTAACTCTGTTCCTCTGTGACATTGGGTGTCTAACCATAAATCTGGCATTTACAGGGGTGTTGTCCTTCTTCTTCCTTTTGCCCACATCAGCGCCCGTTCATGTTCAAATGCTCAGAGGCCCACCCTGAGCTCTCTGCAGGGACTATGGCTTTCTCGCCTGAGAACTGAAATGCTCCCTTCCAGCCTTGACAAAGACAAGCCCAGGGAAGCCAAGGCACTTGCAAGAAGTTGTTTGTTTGTTTTGTCCTGATCTTTAGGTATCATCTTGTCTGCAAATGTAGTATTTGCAGCTCTTTTTTCTGGCAGGCAGCTGCTTGCAGCATGTGGTTGCTATAGCATATTTGAGCTGGCCTTTGTGATGAGGCTGATGATACAGAAGTAGCAGCTGAGGAGGGTCCCCCTGTCTGTCTGGAACAATGGCTGTAGGACAAGCTTCTTAAACTTTTTCATCCTTCTCATTTGCAGCCATGGATGATTTTTTTTTTTAAAAAAAAAAAAACATCTGCAGGACACTTCTGAAACACAAGGATGTGTTTGAACATCGTAGTAGCATTTGGAAATGCCTGTTTCATTTGACAGAATTTGCAAATTACATTTTTCCCCCTCAGAATAACTCACAGTGTGGAAATGCTTCCATATGCTACAAGTTGTTCTCATCATTTGCCGAAGGGAAAACAAAAAGAACAGAACCGTAGTTGAGTTTGTGATTTGCAGAAAGCCCCAAGCTACAGCAGGCGTGCGCTTAGCAGTGGGCTCCCGGTGGGGCCGACACCAGGCACTGGACGCTTAGAAGCCTTAGTCTGCTCACGCCTGGTACATAGCTTCTCTTTTAAAAAAATCACCTTAGAACAAATTCATCAATAAATCAATAATTCTGCAAGTTATTATTATATGTAAATGCTAATTGGTTCACTTATCAGTGGGGAAAAAAAAAGAGCTCTTCCATGTCTCACATGGCCAGGAGGCTCTGCATTCCAACTGTGGCAGAGAAAAACACTTTTTTCATATCCTTGTAACCAGGTCCATTCCACTAGGCATCAGGAGAAGAATATAACAGCTTCTAGGTCCAGAGTCAACAAGAACCTCAGGTAAATAAAAACTCGCCCCCTTCCTTTCATTTCAGAAAATGTCTATGGCCCATTGAGGCAAGGATGTAGAAAGAGTGATAACATGCATACTAACATTTATTAAACATCATTATTTAGAAAAGTGTTTCAAAGCATAGGGAGAGGATTAAAAACATGATAAAGAATTGATTCTGCCCTCTGTGTTCAGGGTTCTAAAATACTGATGTTCATTCATTCATTTACTAATTCAACAAAGTTTGATCAAGCACCTACTATGTGATAAACCAGAGGTACCAGGTGAAGTCATAGTGCCCAAAATTAAAGAGCTTGATTTTCAAAGGAAAAAAATTAGAAAAGCAAATAGATAACAACTCATATTAAAAACGGGAGCTGTTCTATAGTACAGAGGACAAAGTGGATAATTCTACTTGGGTAGTCAAGTGGGTTCATGAAGGAATTACATCTGTGCTGAGTTGGGGGGAGAGAAAGCATTTTCCTGGAGGCACCACTGAGGATGAGTATTTTGGTCAGAGGGAAGAGCACATGTCAAGGCACAAGAAGAGCTGTCATGTTCTCAGGGAGTAGCAAAGGGTCTACGTCATTAGAGCAGAGGTCCTTGGTAGAGCCTCAGGAAGGAGGGGTCCAACCAAGAGCACTAGTGTTTGCAACAGTCCTTCTTCATCAAGACAGAGATCTTCATGAGTGTTAATCATCTAAGCAACATCATCAGGATTTTTATTGTAGAACAGTGACTATAGAAGCAATTAGAAGCAACATAAATGGGTAAAACAGTAGAAAGAAACAGTAGGCAGCTGACCAGTTAGGAGGCTGCTGTAAATCTGAACAAAGTCTCCCATAAATTAGTGTATACGGTGTATATTAGTATATATTAGTGTATATTAGCTTTATATGGTATTTGTTTTTAAAGAATGTGGCACCACTGCCAAGTGATCTAAATTCTTTATCAAATTGAAAAATGAGAATACCATCCAAGCATTTTTCAATGAAAGGTAAGAATCGTTGTTCTTTATTCAATTCTCTTCCACTGAAATAAAACAAATGAAGAAAGTATATTCTAAAAGAGCTACCTGTAGTTTTTTTAAAAAAATAAAGTCCTTTTCTACTAAATATTTAATAGAATATTTTCTACTTTCTACTTTTCTATTTTCTACTAAATAATTAGTAGAACCATTTATTTGGGGTATTTTGTTTTATTTTTTGTTTCTTAATGCTGCAGACCAGCAGTTGGGAATTTAGAAAACCCCTCCCTAGAAAGATTCTGGAATCTGACACTTTTCTCTGGAGACTTAATTCACCCTGCGGAGTCATAAGTATCATTGTGTCCCTTGGGCAGTTTAAAAGGTTTTCTTTTAGGTTTGGGCCTATTATTTATTCCTTTTTGGAGCCCTGCGTCTTTCCTATGTGCGTTGTTCTTTTTGATTTTGTGAGATAGATCACGAATGTGAGAAATTTTTAAAGGGACAAAGGAAGGATCAACTGGGTGTTTTATTTCTTAATTGAATTTCGTGAATCATATCTGGGATGATGGGTTTTAAAATCATTGAAATAAGGTGTATATCACAGGCCATTCTTGCATTTGAATAATGAGTTGTCTATTTCCCTGACTTATGCTAAAAACAAAAGCAAACCAAAGAAAAACCTTGGCTATAACTTCTGAAGCTGAGGTGAGCTTGCTGGGGAAAAGAAAAAGCATTTCAGATCCTGAGAAGGAATTTTCTACTTGTTTTCGAGCCAGGTCCCAGCATTAGTGACACGATTAAATTCTCCTAAGCTTGGTGTGCTATTGAGCAGGGGCCTTTTCCCATTGTTGCTGGCCTGGGCGTGCCCGCGGGGAAGTGCAACATGAAGCATCAGAACGATGAGAGATACAGACTTCAAGGGAAGGAGAAAGAACTAAATAGCACTCTTTGTTCTCAGAGCACATGGCACCGAGATCAGCCACTTCATAAGCGCCATCCTCAGGCCTTCCCAGGGTTCCATCCCCAGGCTGTGAATGAGGCTCTTGCAGGCGGATGGTGACTTTATTCAGTGCAGAGGGCCACACCCTTGGACCCTCCTTAATGCCCCTGAACTCTTTGACATGTCCCCAAGGCAAATCTAGTTCAGTCCCTGACAGTGATAGCAATTTAATTGTGTGCCGTCATGCAAAACCCAATCTAAATGGGTCTTCCTGTGAAAGACAACATCCTACGAGTGGCAGTGGGTCTAAGGAAGGCGACATTTGTCATCAACTTAAGTTCTCCTTCAGCCCCTTGCCCTTCCCACTCGTGGCCCACAAATAACCTGAGGGAAATAAAGTGAGATAAAAGGAAAACTGCAGGCTGCAACGGATGAAACAAAAGAACACGCACGAGGACATGGCACCCAGAAAAGAGCATGACAACCCAATCTGCTGTTTGTGAGCCCCGAAGTTTGCGAAAATGGGAACACTTAAGGCTAAGTTCTCAGCAGACGTGACAAGATTCAGCCACACGATTTTCATTAACAGTCCTGGGAATCTTGCAGTGGAAACCTCAGCCCTGTGCTGAGAATTCTCTCTATTGTTTTATATTCCCCAAAGTCATAAACGGTTGTTATGTAAATGTCATGTTGCTTAATTCCCAGTGTACCTTTACTCCTTCTAATCCTCTGTTAGACAGACACACATACAGCCAACATGTCCGGATCTTGCTCACAAGTAAAGCACACAACCCTTGCTGAGGGAGACATGAAGGTTAATATCTATATTTACCTCCCCTGTGCTTAGGGAGATGGAAAAGGCAGATTGTGTCATAAACGGCTGTGCGTGCTGCTGAGTCAGGGGTGGCCTTCCGCAGTTGCCTTATGCAGGCCAGCGTCGCTCAGAATTGCCTTTCTAATAAAACCATCATTGAAATGAGCAGAAGGAAAGAAATAAAAACCAGTTCATCAAGCTCTTTCAACACAGTGTCCCAAAGAAATAAACATACCATTGCTGAACAAAGATGTCAAACAAACAACAAACAAAAAACGGGGAAACAGACTTGCCTCAAGTTACCTGTCCTTAAACTGAGATTTTCGCCAGCAAAGATTCAAGCACTGACAGGTATTTCCAGATCACAGCCCAGCCAAATGGTTCAGCATTCGACACAGTCTTCCCTGACTTCTCCAGGTATGTGAAAGGGCAAAGGGACAAAGACGCATGTCCTGGAAGTGTCAGCTGAGACTACCCGGGAAACAGCTATTGATGAGCAGGTCATGGGCCCTCTAGTTAGAGTTGCTCCCTTTCTTTAGAGAGTTTAAGTTAGATCTTAGATGGGTGGAGTTGGTGGGGTTGGGGAACAACCTGCAAAATCTTCCCTATTTCTTGCAAAGACATAAAGCAATAAATCATGAATGGTAAACTGAACATGATCCCATCCCTTCTTATAGAATGTCCAAGTTGGATGATATAGTTCCGACTCTCATTTTTCAGGTGGGAAATAGAATCCCAGAGATGATGAGTGACTTACATGAAGTTTTACACCACAAGGGACAGAGTCAGGAATGCAACCATGATCTCTTGGTTCCCACTCCAGTGTTCCTTCCAATAACCTGGACACGAGGACTTTTTAAATATTTAAATACTAACCCACAATTGATCAATCTAATTCCCAAGTTTGTATGCAAAGTTTTTTAGTACAGCCTCAATTTTATTTACTTTTTTAACATTAAATGTGTAGATTTTTATTTTAGTCTTATTGGATTTTTTTTTCCCTTTGGCTTTTTATTTCTTACCTGAATAGATTTTAAATCTTATGAAATGAAATTATATACATGAATTTTTATGTAATAGATTTCCACTTGTGAAAAGTAATTTGAACAATTTTAAAAGAAATTTAATTCCATTACTCTGAAATAATTCCAATTTCTTATGATTAGAGTTTTTGTAACATCTGGCCTGCATTGGACCATGAGTGGTGGTGCTTATAGCTGAGAGACAAGGCTTTGGAGTCAGGCAGACTTAAGTTCCAGTCTCTGCTGTCATTTATAAATAATGTGATCTTGATTGAGTTATTTAATCACTTGGAGTTTCTGTGACTTTCTCTATAAAATGAGAATATTAATATTACCTGCCCCTCGGGCAGTTATGAAGAATAAAGAAGACACAAATAAAAGGCCTAGGCACATCTAGAATATTTAGGATCAAAGATATGTTGGTTACTTTTGAGTACTGGTAGAAATGAGCTATGTATACTTGCTCATTACTTTGCAAGTAATACATGCTTGCAAAAAGGCAAGATTTGTCCTTAGAAATTTTCTGCTTCCATCAGTTTATTATACATTAGCTACTCTTATGCCTTTCTGTAATCAGACACATGAACTCACACTCATGCAAACAGACACCATTTTCCCTAAGATCTACAAGAAGTTATACCACAATAGCCTTTGCCTCAGGAAGAAGGTGAAGACAAAGGAGGGTGATCCCAGGATGATTTAGCCTGAGACCTTTTCCTCTGCTCTTTTGTTTTTTCCTGTGTGCAACCTAAGAAATAAATAATCATATTTCTTTTGGAAGCTAAAAGGAGACAACTTCATTCCTCTCTTGTAGAAGTGATATAACAAAGTTCAAATCAGAGAGCCTCTCCCAGGCAGGAGTGCACCCATCACAAACTCTTAACAGTAGTTAACGTTAGGTCATTCATATTTGCTTATTTTGTTTGTTGGTTAGCTTTTGTCAAATCACTGCTGTCTTCAGGCATGCTAGGTTCTGGGAGCCAGGGGAGGCCAGTGTCCAGGTGGCAGGTAGGGCAGGTATTGTTTTGGCTGGTAAGATGACCGTTATTGGATTTCAACATTCTCTTTTGTTCTTTCAAATATCACACTTTGCAAGACGAGAATCACTCTCTCACTTAGGAAGATTCAGCAGCTAAGTCTACAGTAATGAAGTGATGACTTGCCCTAAGCTTGAGACGCTTACTTCATGACATAGCGCTTTTCTTTTCTTTTTTTTTTTTTTTTGTCCCTTTTTTTCTTTTTTTGTGTGTAACCTATTCGCCCAGATTTTCCTTTTCTTCATTTGTTGCCCACTCTGTGATTCGATGTGAGTCAACACTTCTAATAGACTCCAAGTTGCTGACTTTTTCATTATTGGTATTACTTGTCCTTGACTTCACAAATTGTACTCAATTAATTAAAGCATTTATAAATCCCAAAGCCACTTCAAAGGCTTACATGCTAGACAGGTTCAGCTGAAGAAGCCAATACTACACATGACCTTACCATTCTGCTCATCAGGTAAATTACTTTCTCTTGCTTTAAATCTTAGCACAATACAACTGAAAATTTATTTTTTTCTTGTTATATAACTTTTTATCACTCTGGTTAAAAATTCCATTTGTTTATATCCATATTTTAAAAACCCACTTCAATTCATACCTCCTATCAAAATGAACTCAAACTGGAACATAGACATAAATGTAAAGCTTCTAGAATAAAACATAGGAGAAAATCTTTATGACCTCAAGTTATACAAAAATTTCTTAAATACAATACCAAAATCAAAATGCATAAAAGAACAAGCTGATACATTGGACTTTATCAAAATTAAAATTTTTATTTTGCTAAACACTTTTAAGAGAATAAAAAGGCAAGTCACAGACTGTATGAAATATTTGCAAATCATAAATCTGACGAAAGACTTATATGTAGAATACATAAAAAAACTTTCAAAATTCAATGATGAGAAAATAATTCCTCCCAAAAAATAAGCAAAAATCTTGAACAGATATTTCACCACAGAAGATATCTATATGGCAAGTAAGCACATAAAAATGTTCAGCATCATTAATACTTAGAGAAATACAAATAAAATAAAAATGAGACTCCACCACACACCAATTAGGAAGTCTAAAATTAAGAAGACTGATCATACCAAGGTGAGAAAATTTGGATTAACTGAAACTTTCATATCCTGCTGGTGGGAATGTAACATGGTATAACCACTTTGGAAAACAGTTCAGCAGTTTCTTAAATAGTTGAGCATACACATACCATATTATCCAGCGGTTCCACTCCAAGGTATCTACCTGAGAGAAATGAAAGCATATGTCTAGGCAAACACTTGTATATGAATGTTCATAGTAGCTTTGTTTTGAAATAGGACAAAACTGGAAATGTTCACCAACAGATGAATAGATAAACAAATTGTGGTATATCCACAGGATGGAATGCTTCTCAGCACTAAAAACAAATAAACTCTTAATACACATAGCAGTGTGAATGAATCTCAGAATAATTCTTCTCAGTGAAAAATGCCATACCAAAAATAGTGTATAGTATAGATTCCACTTATATGCAATTCTAGAAAATGCAAAGTAATGTATGGTGACAGAAACCAGATCGGGAGTAGACTGGAGGGTGAGTGATGAGAAGGAAAGGAGGAAGGAATTACAAAGGGTCATGAGAACATTTTCAGGGAGTATTGATGTGCTCATTTTCTTAATTGTAGTGAAGGTTTTACAGATACATACAGATGTCAAAAATGTATCAAATTAATATTTTAAATGTGGGTGATTTATTATATGTCAACTATACCATATGAAAACTGAAAAATAAAAATAAAGCAAAAAAAAAATCCATCAGCTTAGATGGTGAATCTGATGAAAGGATATGTGAAGTCTTAGCCAAGCACAGGTGGCTACCCCGTGTCTTCGTGAAGCCATGCGTGAGTCTTACACAGATAGGTAAAGATTAGCGATGGGAGAATTCTCCTTGGTGCCCAGACTCTGGGATCTCCTCTAGCTCCAAGTCCAGTGAGGGGTTGGTACCTTAAAAATTTGTCAGAAGTGGTGAATAGATTGTAAGATTATAAAGTAGGGTTTTTTTTGTTTTGTTTTGTTTTTATCCCACTGTGCTTTGTGTCTCACTCTCTAGCTTCAGCCAACCGTCCTTTCTGGGGATTGCACCAACACTTCCACTCTGCTAGAGTTCCTTTCGTCACCTTGCAAGCCGTGGATTGGCTATCAGTAAATCAGTCCATATCAGGTTGGTGAGCAAACAGCCTCCTCATTGGCTCTCAAGTGCTTGCTGGCCTACCTTATCTTTAAAAGCCTTTTCAACTTCAGGTAGACACACAACCCTGAGGCAGGAGGGAAACGTTTTGGATTAAACAATCCAGCACAGTTTGTAAACATTTGCCTCATATAGTCCCTGGTATTATACATAGGGCACAGTTTGCCCTGTTGTCCTGTAAAAGGGACATGCAATACCCCTGAGATTTGAATAACTCTAAACATTCATCCATTTCTCAGTTGTTACTCTTTTTTCAAATTTAGTGCAGAAAATATTTCTTTAGGATAAACTTGATTTTTACCCTCTGTTGACTCTGAAAATATGTTTTCCTATTTTGATGTAATTTTCACTCGCCTTATCATCTTCCCTGGTGAGATACAATTTACAACGAAAACCTTTTCCATGTCTGTGAAAGGAAAATGATATCCTGAATGGTACCTGAGTATTAAGATTGCCATCAAAAGGTGTGAAAACATTTTTTTTGTTGTTGAGAACAAAGCAATCGGCAACCTCTGTGGTTGCTTGGGTAGAGAAGTATCACATGCTCTTAGTTCGAGAGAGAGAGAGAGAAACTTTGGAATTAAAGTGGTGATCATACTGCACCTTGCACATAACAGTACTGCTACTGGCTGGTGATTAGAGCAAATATACCTGGAATTTATTTCCAAGTAGTAGGAAGAACTTGGCTCCCAGAGACCAGTGACCCTATCTGAGGATCAGGAGAACTAACTGGCCTACAGTGAATCAGACCTCTGACCTTGGCCTCATTAGGTAGCAACAGGCTTTGAGCAATTGAGCTACCCATACTGGAACAGACTGAAGTGTAACAAGATCAGCTGCAATTCAGCCTTTAAGGTTATAAGGGCACATAGGAATTAATCATGTCATTGGCAGTAGCATTTATGAGCCATTTCTGACTGCAACTATGTCTGGTACTGTGCTTGATGCAATCAGAAATGCAATATTTTTTAAACATTCAGCCTATCCAAATTGGTAGTAATGAAAAGATACAATTAAGATAACCATTTTTCTTTGTTGATTTCCTAAAGCACTGGAAGAAATCTGGGGAGAATTTGATTAGCCTGATTCTGGCATGTAGCAGCAGTTCTGTGGGTCTAGACTGGTCTCAGATTTTCCTGTGTGTGGCTTTCTGAAGAGCTATGCCCTTACACTGAGTCTTTCTTGTGAAACAGTAGGATTTGGGCTTCATTCCAGGTATATGCAAGTATTTATTATTAGTTCTTGTAATCATAATCACTATAAACACTAATGCATTTTAACAATCTGGCAGCCAGTATCTTAAATCCCTAAGAATCTTAGTTAAATCCCAAAGAAAACTTTGTAACAGTTGTTTGGGGGGATTAGGGGTAGCATTTACAAGCAAGGAAAGACCAGTTTTCCAATTTTTAAAAAAGGCCTGATTGATGCTTCAGAATTGAACTAGCGTTTCGGTTCCCTTGGCCTTTGGGCTGTTGCATCATATGAGTACACAAAGAAGATGTAACTGGGGCACGTATAAGCCACAAACCTCCCAGCAGGATTTGCGATGAGGGCCATAACCTGGAAAAGAGGCATGTGATTGCACCAGTGTCAACGTGTTTGAGTTTGTTACAGAGTCTGCCAAGCCCACGGGCCATTTGAATTTCGTGGCTTCATAGTATTGGGCCTTTGCTGACTCCTTTGCTATCGTAGGTCATTCTCTCTTGCTTTAATCAACTTCCTGTTGACCAAAAAAGAAAAAGAGAGAAAAAAAAAAAAAGCCCCAAAGGCTTCTTGGACCTTAACAGCTCTTACAAAACAAATTATAATGATTTAAGTATGAATGATTCAGAAACATATGGATTAAATTTCCTTTCACATACATGTGGATTCAAATATTACAGAGGAAAATGCCTTGGAAACCTGTGTTTGGGGTTTTATCCAGTCTCATGCATTTGCATTATAGTTTTAAACATAACTGGATAGAAACAGTACACTTGAAATCACAGGACAGACACAAGCAGGCGCTTCTCAGCTTCCTTTACACATGGACATGCTTCATTATAGGAATTAGCTGTCACTTATAATTGTTTTTTTTTTTCTCTGAGACATGGGTTTCTCCAGGACAAGGACAGACTTCTTACCTTTGCATCCTTAGCACACAATACAGTGCCTGCTCCATATTAGAAAAGCATAATCTTTGTTACATGGATAAAGGGATGCATGGATTAATTCATAAATCAACTTGAGCCCACTTGTCCCTTTTGCAGCCTGGCCTTTCCATATCTGAGCTTATGCTGCAGGTGGGTGCAGTCACAATAAGCTGTAGGTGGCCAAAGGCACGGACTCATCAGGGGCATACCACAGGAGCTCCAAAACTTCCAACAAACCACACTTAGGATTGAATTCTGGGTGGGTGACTCTCACTGTGTTTTTGGTTGTCAAATGTCTGAGACTATTTTTTCCCTAAAGGTTTAGGTTTGGTAAAACTCAGAACATGTTTTCCCAAGAACATACCCCCACAATCTAAACCCATGTATATTTTAGGGGAAATTTAATCCATGTGCCCTCAGTTCATTCACACAGATCATCAACATGCTCTTTAGTAAGAGCTATTATGAGATTTTTGTGTAAATATTTGTTGTCATATAACTATGAGGTTGCATTTTCCCAGTGATATCTAGGGAAGGTGATGTTTCTTGCCTAGCCAATAGACTATTCCTCTTCTCTAATTGAATTTCAATTCTGTTCTGGTACTGGGGAGCCATATGTTTCAGGCACCTCCTTCTCGGCTGGGCTGGGCTGGGAGTGGGGTAGGGTGAGGGATTGGTACTTATTAAGCCACCCAGTTCTATAAATTTCTTCCCTCTTGCTAGTGATCAGTTTTGAGCATGGGCATGTGATCTTCTCCTGCACAGTGTGTCCCAGTGGGCAGACTTCTAGCCACATTTTTGTCACTCTTAAACAGTGACCCATCACAGACACTAGAGTCTTCCTGCCTTTGGACATTGCCTGTGAGGACATGATTCTCAGACCTCTGCAGCCATCATGAAACCACAAGGGCAAGGCCAAGAGAACTGCAGAGAAACCAATCTGGAACCCTGACACTCTGCAAACACACTACTTCTAGACATCTCTCCTGGTGAAATAACAAATCCCATATTACTTAAGCCATGATTAATTGAATATTATATAACTCACTGCCAAACACATTCCAATTAAATACAACATTGAAACAGTGATTTTAGAATTCCTGGATTGCTATAGAAAACTGTAGGATCCACTTAATATGAAATTGTTCGCTTATGGCAAACTTGAGTTTTTACCTTTTATAGTTAACGGCCTAGTGAGATTTATCAGGAATTAAAAAGTATACATAAGTATACTTATTACATAAGTAATATGTAATATGTAATTACTTATTACATAAGTATAAACATTGGTAAATCGTGTGTGTGCATGTTAATCCTTCCCTCATTTGCATGTGTTCAATTGCTATTTTGATTTTTTTTTAATTAAGCAAATTGTGAAATAGTATAAAAAAGATGATCAAAAGTACAGAATTTCAGAGCCAAGCATGGTGGCTCATACCTGTAATCCTAGCACTCTGGGAGACCAAGGCCAGAGGATCCCTTGAGGTCAGGAGTTCGAGATCAGCCTGAGCAAGAGCGAGACCCCATCTCTACTAAAAATAGGAAAAAATTAGCCGGGCGTGGGGTATGCCTGTAGTCCCAGCTACTCAGGAGGCTGAGGCAGGAGGATCACTTGAGCCCAGGAGTTTGAGGTTGCTGTGAGCTAGGCTGACACCACGACACTATAGCCCGGACAACAGAGTGAGAGTCTGTCTCAGAAAATAAAATAAAAGTACAGAATTTCTTGATACCTTATCCTTACTTTTTCTTGAACTTGAATCTGGCTGCTATAATTTATAAGCAAGCAATTGGTGAAATAAATTGAACTGTTTAAAGTATATTAAATTACTTAAAATGATAAAAAAATTAATGTGATTTAATCCTTCCTGCCTTCTTCTATGTGTTGCCTTTAAACTACATTTCCAAATTCTCTGACTTTTAAAGGATTTCTTCTACTTGCTTCTTGACTCTCAGTTTAGGCAGATTCATCTGAAACAGTGGTACCTATTTTAGGAAAACGAAAATCTTTTTCCATGATGATATTACTAGCTGCATAAAGACACAAATTTAATTGTACAATACACTTGGCCCAGGGGATTTATAGGATAGTAGTTAATGTAATTATAGATTGGCTGGTTTTCAAATGTAAAATCCTAGACTGTAAGTAGACTGACCAATAGAGATCAGCTTATCTGGTGGTTTTCAAAATATGCTTCTTGGTGCTTTAGGCCCTAAGTGGTCTCTGCTAGGTGAGCTGGCAATTATATGTATTTGTAATGTAAAATTTATATAAGCATGATCACTAGAGAATAACACCAACAAATGCTACCCTGCATGGCAAAGCAACACATGCAGCATTGGGGTTCCTTTCAAATCATGAAGCAGCCTTGAAGAGCAGGATTTGATTAGGTGGAAAAAAGGAGTAGGGAGCATTGGGCAGGGTGGAACAGCATGAGAAAAGCCTCCGTGCACAAGCAGTCCGGAGCATGAGCAGGGGCTTGCTCCACTACAGGGCGAGTTGATGCTGGGAAATAGTAAAGGTCAGAAGATCAGGCCTGGCTAGATTGAGAAGGCAGGTTAACCCTTAAGGAGCACTACTAAATGTCAGGAATCTTGAACTGCATTTAATGCGCTCATAAATCCCTTGGAGATCTTGTTAAAAGGCAGATTCTGATCCAGTGGCTCTGGGTGGGGCCAAGAGGCTGAATCTCTATAAGCAACTAGGTAAGGTCTACTGCTGCTGGTCCAAGGACACACTGAGTAGCTAAAATCAAGATATTGTTGCAGAATCTGGTCAGGAATTAGGAATGTTCTTAAATGAACAGTGACAATGGAAAAGGAGAAAAAGGATTGAGAACGAAAACCTCAGTATTACTGGAAAAAAATAAAAGATAATGGTTTGCTTTCCTACATTAGCAGCTTGTGTTCCTAAAGTGAATTTGCATTGCATGGTGTGGAGTGGAAGCCACGTGGGCCAGGGTCTGCATCCTGTTTCTGCCATTTCCAGTGGCAGAAACCACTAAGATTCTCATTTCTCTTATCTGCTGATTGCAGCTAATTATTGTATCATTGCTTGGCTGTTGGGATGATTATATAGATTTATATAGAATGTGTAGCACAGTGCCTGGTGACCATTAGGCACCCCATCAAATTATTATTTTAATTATTGTTATTATTGCTATTTATTAATCCTATAAATCACTTAAAGGAATTTCTAAATATCTCCAAAGTGAGTGGGTATCCCCAGTCTTTAAGATACCTTTATTTCCTATAGAGAGCAGATTTGCTCCTGCTAATCATATTGGGGTAAAACATTAGGTGATTATATCCAACAGCATTTCCTTGTGACTAGAAGAATCTAATTATTTCTAATCATTTCCATGTGCAGATCTGATAAGGCAAAAAAAAAAAATTATGTATCTGAACCACTTGCTAATGGTCAGGGTTGGATAATTTCCACCAGTAAACACATGGCACAAAACTTACAAGTGATGAAGCTTCAGGTAAGTTACGAAGGTCCCTTTCCTCACAAGGGACATATATGTGCTCTAGCAGTCATTTAAAAAGTTATTTGATTCCATTTTTTCTTTCTTTGAAAGCTGCATTCTCTATGCTCCTTCCCAGCCCCGTGCCACCTCCCTGCTCTCGCAATCCACACTCCCAGCCTCACAGACACACGCCCGAGGGCTTGTTCAGTGAACAGGTGGAATGGCACAGGTATTACGATCACAATGACTTAATTTCATAAACGAGAAAATGGAGGCATTTAGATTTAGAATGCTTCCCCAGCTCACACACAAGGTTCCTAGTATCCTTGTGTTTCCAAGGTAAGAAATCTGAGGAATGCTATGAAGAAAGGAAATGGCACCATCTTTTATAATTCCTCTTGGGAAAATTGTTTCTCTGGTGTGTATTGTTGGTCAGATGATCAGATAAGACAGTATGAGGCAGTGGCTAAGGATGCGAATTCTGAAGATGGCTTCACATCCATCTCTCACTCTTGATAGTCATGTAACCCAGAACAAGTTATTTAATTCCTGGTTCTCAGTTATCTCATCATTAAAATGGGATTGACATCAATGGCCCATGCTCGACAGAGTTGTTGCCCTAATCAGTCAAATTGGCTGGTAGACACAGAGTGCTTGGAGTCATACCTGGAACATCATGGTCTTTTTTTCTGAACCTAGACATTTCTTTGGTTTGGGCAAACTGAACATGTTTTTTCATTGTGGTCTGGCTATTCTAGTGATTTAATGATTCTTGTTCATTTTGTTCCAATATGTGGTTGTAATAACAAAGATGACTATATGATAGTTGTCCATGGAACATTCTTCAAATGACCAGAAAATCAAAATGCAACCATAATGTAAATAACGGGCAAACTTTTTATTTGGAAACATCTGGCCAAGGCTAGTGCTTTAAAAGGCAAATATTATATTTAGGAAAAATGGTTTGAAGTGAAAATGTTTTTAGATACTGTCAACAAAACCAACTTGTATAATCCCACTTGCCTGTGTCATTATATTCGCTATTGTTAGTCCTACATCAATAGCTAGATCTGATCTAGATTAAAAAAAAAAAAAAGTATTTCCCAAGTCTGCTTTCCATTATCCCCAGCAAAATCTGTCTCAATATTCAAAACTCATGAAAACAGTGAAAAGAAAAATGTCAGCATAATCCACTCTAGCTAGAAGTGCTTGAGGAGTTTGTGGTAAATCCTTGCTGAGAAAATTGCATAGGCACTGTGCCCCTCTATTTTGCATTTTTAGCCACCACCTGAGAAGTGTCCTGCAGTTAGCTTTGGAGCCAGTCCTGGACTGGGCGAACTTCCACGAGGGGAGATTTCCAAAGCTGAGTTCACTCGCTGCTGCTCCTCCCACTCATGCTATTGCCACGTTGTGGTAGGTGGGAAAAGGCAAGAAGTTGAGTTGATAACTATGAAAGCTGGCGATCAAAGGGCTGCATGATTATTCACAAATACTTTCTTCCTCATAAGTTTCTACCATCTGGCATTCAGTACAGTAGAACGAAAACACTTTTACCATGATATTAGAGCAAAAACTGAATAATTAGAAAAGGAAAAACTCCTTCTTCCATCCCAAGACCAGTGGAAAATCCTCTAAAAGACTGTCTAGATTTTTTTTTTCCTTTCTTTTAGAGACAAGGTCTTGCTCTGTGGCCCAGACTGGAAGGCAGTGATGTGATTATAGAACACCGCAGCCTCGAATCCCATCTCAGCTTTCTGAGTAGCTAGGACTATATGTATGAGCCACTGTGACCAGCTCTGGTACTAGTTCTTAAATTGGATTCTTAAATGTTGTTCAATAATGTGCGAAGAGCTTTTAAAAAGATAAATGAAGTCTCTTGTAATTATTTACTTTCTTCTCAACCCCAAAAAGAACAGCCACTCAGGGCTGGAGATTGATCTTACAAGATTATTCTTCTTTTAATTCAAGCAAGACCTAGCAGGTGGGAATCTAGCAATTTGGGGGAAGACATGAAGGCAGGAAATTCTGTGTCTTCTCTAAGAAGACAAGGATCTAATAATTCACAGGGAGGGAGACCATTTTTAGATTTTCCTTAATCACTAATTATTTCTGCCTTGAGGGTGAAGCAAGAGCAGTAGGCCTTGAGACCATGAGACCTACTACACAACCTCTTAATCTTTTCCTCCCAGGCTGAAATCTCTGTCCTTCATCTATGGATGCTTGAAAATAGGCATCTCATTTTTTCATTCAATCATTGGCTCTGAGCAAAAAAAAACATGTCCTTACCTCATGATGTTTCTAATCTATTGGGAAACTAGATCATCACAAAACATACAAAAATATGACAATTACAATTGGGATAATAAAAGCTGCAAAAAGAACATACATCATAATACAAAAATTTTAAGCAGTATGGATTAACTTAGGAGATGTGGCAAGTAAGGATATTGAACAGAATGTGTATTCCTGCCCTCCTTCTCCTACACTGCTACTTACAAAACTTTTTGCAATGAATCTATCTCTTTTAGAAATGCTATCTATAGGAGTGCTATAGAAATGCTCCTTATAAATAAGGTAGAGAAATACTTCTTATAAATATGCATTATGGTGTCTAGATTATAAAATAGGAAGTTTGTTCAACAAATATTCATTCATTCAACAAATCTTTTAAAAGTATTTCCTATTTTCCAGGAATGAAACAATAACCAAAACAGACACAAACTCTGTCTCTCATGGAGGTGTATTCAGGTAAGGAAACACAGAAAATGAGCAAGATAAAGAAATAAAATGTAAGGTATGTGAGAAGGTGAAACAAGCCAAGGAGAAAAATCAAGCAGAAAAGAAGACCAGAAAGGGAGGCTATAATGTGAAGGTTTATAAGCACGCCTGTAGAAAGGTGAAATGCAAAAAGTTTCTGTAAGGGCTGGAGCCGCAATGGCCACAAGATGCTCACAGCATGCAAAGCAGTAACGATCTAGAATCTCCAGCTCAGTGGGACGAGGCAGGAGGCACAAGTGTGCATATGGAAGAGCCTGCCAGTGGTTTATTGGAGTGAAAAGAACTCCTCTTTCCCCTGCCACCACTGGAACTGTTAATGTGGAGGTCTCTTCCTGTAGATTTAAGTATGTGCTAGTAAGCCTCACAAAAACAGAAAGGAAGGTTTAATTTCAGCTGCTTGATTTGGACAAAAAGTTTTTAATATTAGGAGGCCCCAAAGCTGCCATAGCCCACAGGTCCTGGGATGGAACACTGTCAGAAAGGCCATTTCTGCTGGGACAACGGCAGTTTGAATAAAGCTAAAGCTTTTGTTTCTAAGCTCAGCTGGCATGGTTATTGTTCAGTCCCAAGGGGAAAAGGTACAGAAGATCCCAGGCTTCCAGCATGAGGCCTGTGGGCCCACTGGTGCCCACAGAGATAATCTAGCAAAATGTGGGGGAGTAAATTGTCTGGCTCAACAGGGCTAGGTTGGGAAGGTCTGAGAACTGCATTGTGATGATCCTGAGGGCATTTGCTGGCAAGTTTGACCACTCAGCTGAAATTGAAGGCAAAGATTAGTCTTTATGTGATATGAGCCACTTAAAATTAACTGCACTAAAATCAAGAGAATAGGATGAATAAATTGTGACATATATGTAAGATGGGCTTTAAGACTTCCATTAAAAATAAATTTTAAAAAAAAGGACCTGGAGAAAAAAATCAGGTTAGTATCTATGGTATTGGCCCATTCAAATAAAATCACACACATACACACACACACACACACACACACACACACGCACACACACATGTAGAGTCAAAACAGAGGGACAGATAGAGATGGCAGAGTGGCACAGAGTAAGAGATAAAATGACTAAAAGAATATATATTCAAGTAGTCATTCCTGTTTTGAAAGATTTAGGTGAACTTTCTTTTTTTTAATAATCTATATTTTCTGAAGTTGTACTACCTTATAATAAGAAATAAGTACATAAAATTATACCATAAAATCAGGCCACTGTAAAAGATAACTGCAAAAGTAAAAAGAGAAAAGAAATATGCATACATGTTTCAATCCATTCAACATTCAGACCCTATCATGAACTCTCTTAACTCACTCCTTTTGTTCATAGAACATTGACATGATCCATTCATCACTGTTTTCTGTTCATGTAGTCCACCAGTGAAAAAAAAAACTTAAACACCTCTCCCTCAGAAAAGGAATCTATTGCTCCCCCAGGGCCAGTCTTCCTAGAACTTTGCCCAGAAGTTATTGTTTTTCACCTAAAACCATGGGGGAAAGTTGGCTGAGATCATAAAACCCTGAAGATAAGAGAAGAATAGCTCAGGTGGGCAAATCTCTGAAATATGAGAGTCAGCACGGACACATTCCAGCTTCCCTGAAGTGAGTCCCACCTGCCCCAGAGGCTGTTCCTGTCCCCTCCCTAGAAATGGGCTGGCTGTCTGCAGAGACTGAGGTCCCTGCACTGATCAGGGCCAGAGAAGGCAGCACAGACTCCACATTTGGAAGAATAAACTGGCAAGATCCCATATTGACTCTTTCTAACCCTGAAATGTATTTGCGTCCAGAATATAACTCACCAGACCACAGAATCAGAGAAGGGATCATAAAAATGGTCTAGTCAGACCTCTTCATTTTAATAAGAGGAGGAAATCTGAACTCGGTGAGGTTACTTCCCCACAGTCCCATTATTGTCAGTGGCAGCAGCAGCAGAGTCACAAAGTTTTATATATTGTCTATTTTTAAGTGGACTGAACCATATGTAGATGGAGTGTAAGTAGTTGCTACAGCCAACATTCTTATAAAGAGAACATTCAAGGGAATAAAAGTTCCCAAAGTTAGTAAATGAGTAGAATGCAAGGAGAGGATGGTTTAAACATGGGTTTTTTTTTTTTTTTTTTAAAAAAGAGCAAACATTAAGATGAGTCAGAGAATTACGCTCTGGCTCCCGATCATAGGAAATTCTTCGCTTCTCTTGGGAAGATTGGTGGCTACTCTAGAACACACAATAATCACTGTAATTACCTAAAGTTGTAGAATCTTTATGGGATGTTCTTGAATGTCTGGAATTTACACTAGCTCCCTAGGTGGTTCTAATGAGCACCACATATATAATATAATGCACATATAATGTTTTACTTCTTCTCATTTTACTCATTTGTATTAAAAAATGTTGAATCAAGTTTCCTGAAGATGAGAGCAGGTAGCTCAGGAATTATTTGAAGCCAACTTGCATACTAACTTACCACTTTGTCACTATACTTAATTCCTGGACAGGAGCTATCACTGATTGTATCTTCTAGACCTGCATTATACCTCTATTTTCCAGCCATGTGCATTGTTCAATGTAGTTATCAAGTTGACATATCTGTTATCTGACTTAGAGTTCCCTATCAACTTCAAAACTTTGACTCTCCCCATAGCCAGGCAACTTCCAAGACCTCTACAGCGCCTCCACTTCCATTCTCTTCTTTCCATTCTCATTGTCACCAATCTAATTCAGATCCTCAGTCTTCTCACCTAAAGGACTAACAGCCTTGTCACTGGGGTGCCTGTCTATATCTCTTTTCCAATTATGACATTTGCCAGGCCAGCCTTCCCATAGGACTATTCTAATTAGTTTTCTCCCTTTCTCGTAAGTTTCGATAGCTCATCACTATAAGAGCAGCCAAGTGAATTAAAACTCAAACCACTGACCTGGGTTTCAGGCCCTCTTTTGTATCACACCAACCTAAATTTTCTGCCTTATTTTGATCAATTCCTCACTGTATCCACACTGGACTGGACCTTGCCTGCTTATATGCCTTTGCTTATACTGTTAGAATGACAAGAACTTCTTTCCTCATTTCTACTAGTCATAATCTTAGCCATAGCTTTGGACCTTCGTCAAAAGACATCTCACCTGTAAGGCTGTTTATCATTTCCTCTGATTTAATATTCTCCTGCAAACTTCTATAAAGCCTCTGCTTTCTGTAATTTTCCTCTCTTAGGAGATTTTCACACTTATCTTTTAAAAGTTATTTGTATAATTTTCTCATCATCTATAACAACGGAGTCATCATGTTTGCTATGTAAATTTCCATGAATGAATCTTTTTGGAAAGTAGTAATTCCGGGTAAGATGTTCCCAGCATATCTGGGAATTTCTCAGATACGAGATACATTTTTCTTCCACCAAAAACATGAAGAGGTTTTATTGACAGGCAGTATATAACACACACACCAAACATTAGGGCACACTGCGTAAAATGGCCCAGCCTCTAAAACACACTCATCACACTTTTTACAAAACCTTGAGATACCTGTAGTCTTGAAATTCAAGCGACAGCATTCTGTGGAACTCTACTGGGAAGTGACTTTGATTCTCTCTAAGACCTATTTTGGACATATATCCAGATGAGTTGCTTACTCATTCTCAGAATAAGCCCTAATATTCAACATCCAGAAGAGCAGAAAACCCCGTCAAATCCAACCTGGAGCCTTGGAAGTTTCTTGGAGCTTGTCGGTGATGTGAGGAAGCTTGGCCACCTTCTGAGAACCTGGCTGGCTTTCAATCTACCCTCACTTCAGTGGAACCCTTGTCTGTTTTGTTGGGTGTGGCCTTCCTCCCTTCCTTTTCATTTTTAGATCTATTTTTTACATCATTAACATTTCTTACTTATTTTCTCCCTAGAGAGCCATGTTTAAGGATCCTTAAAGTTTCTCTACTCCCCCCACATCTAATTCTGCTCCTTCAAGGATGTATCTGTCATCTGCATTACTTGATGAAAGGCCCATACACCCCTTCTAGACAGCCATCTTTACGAAGGCAGAGACTTTTACTGAACTTCATATTCGCTCCAGTGCAGAGCAGAGTGTTGGGATATATTTGTTCTTAATACACATTTCTCAAACAAAATCTCTGAGGTTGAATGTTGATGTGAAGATTAAGTGGAGTAATTTATGTAAAGTGCCATGCCCAATAAAAGGTAAATAATGGACTCTAAAATTCAGACAGCATTGGCCCTCACCTACCCCTCCCATCCCACACAGGAGGCATATTGGTCTAACCATCTTCTCTTCTGTTTCTGGTGGCTTAAATTAAAAGCCAGCCCTGGGATTTGGCTTCACATCCTAGGAATCCTTATGACTTTAGAGTCATACTCCCACTGGCAGGCTCATGGCTTGTGGGGCGGCATGGCAGTTCTGTAGGTGAATGTACTAATAGGACACAGCTGTGAACAGCAAGTTACGGCTCCCTACAGCTTTTACTGGGCTGAATACACAGGGGCTGGGCAGAGTTGAATGCCATTAGAAAATATGTTAAGAAGAAGTTGCCTAAGGAAGCCAAATAGTTTATATTTCATCATTGTCAGACATGCCATTGGATAAAGCTTTTTTCAAAAAAGCTGTTTCCTTTCCAAGAAGTAAATTCTATAATTACTAGTGTCAAGTATTCTGACTCTTTTATATGCAGTCTTGATATTAACTAACTATGGGAGAATGTTATTTGCCCTTACAAACTTTTCTTTCCACATAAGCTTAGAAAATAAGGTAACTGCTGCCAGAAGGATTTTGAACATCCGTCCCTAAGAATTTTCATGGGAAAGTATTCAGAATTCAAATTTGAATACCTGAATCAAAATGTGTAGGCAGAAAATACTTTCTTCGATGACCCTACAATAAAATATTAATAGCAAAATTATTTCTTTTAAATAAAATGATATAAAAGCACATCAAAATCTCATGAGCTCCATTACTCCCAGGGAAAGTGACACTAACAGTCTCAGCACACACACACACACACACACACACACACACTCACACACACACACACACATACACACACACACACATACACACACACACACACACACTCACACACACACACACATACACACACACACTCACACACACACACACACACATACACACACACACACACACACTCACACACACACACACACTCACACACACACACACATACACACACACACACATACACACACACATACACACACACACACACACTCACACACACACACACACACATACACACACACACACTCACACACACACACACACATACACACACACATACACACACACACACACACACTCACACACACACATACACACACACACACACACACAGAGGAAGAATCCAAATACACTGGTGTTGTATTTAACCTTATATAATAACAAAATATAATAGTCAATCTATTTTTATAGATAATCTGAATTAGCTACGAATTATTCAGCTGGCTCAGTCTCCACTGTTGCAATGATGATACCTTCATCTGACCTAAAACTAATAGATAGTGTGACATGTTGGATAAAAACATGACCTTTGAATCTAATCTGTTTATGCTCAATTCCCAACCTAGACCCTCACTACTGGTAGGAGCCCAGCAAGTTACTTAATGTCTCTTTCCTTCCTTCCCCTAATCCCTAAAATAAAGAAGATTAATACCTATGTCATAAGGTATTATATGATAAATGTTAAGATAGAAGAATTATTAAATTATATGAGGGACATCTAACCCATTGAGGTATTTCTAGAAAATCGTCCTAGAGGAAGCAACGTAGGAACTAAACCATGGAGGAGAAGTAGTTAAGGGAAGAGTTGATCCAAGGACAGAGAACTGCACGGATCAAGGTACTTGGAGAACTGGCTGGGGAAAAGAGTGCAAGCTGTTGAGTAATGAGAGACAATGTGTTGAAGTGGATTGGCCCACAAGTCATACTAAGAACTTTTTAAAGTTTTCTGAAGACATGGAGTCATTGGGGTGCTCTGAGCAGAATGAATCCACACTGCCATGGGAACTGATGTCATTTGTAATTAATGACCATGAACTTCAAGTGAAGCCTTAACTCCCTGACTATCACACCATGCTCCTGAGTACACTTACTATCCACTTACTAGACTACTGTTCTGTGTTTCTCCTCCTCTCAAACTTCCAACTCCTGCTTCTCCATCCTCCTTGCTTTCTACTCTGTGCTATTTGTAGCCTTCTTCTCCATTTCCCTCTTGTTTCTGTAGCTGAATTGCCTGTGCTCCCGGATTGGACTATCCCCTCCATTTGTGCGCTGGAATCTACCCTCCCTTGCTTACTCAGGGACATGTCTCCAGCCTTCCTTTCCTGTCTCTCCCACATCAGCAATCTTGCCCTCTTCACAAGACCATGCCAGAGCACACGAGCAGGCTGTTCATGCTCCATCCACCATCCTATTTCTCTCTTTCTTTCACAGAGAAATTCCTTGAAGGAGTTGTTCCTTGCTGTCTCCAATTTCTCTTCTCCTATTCTCTTATAAAACTGCTCTAATCAGGTTTTCACCCCAATCACTCCTCTGAAACTTCTCTTCCCAGGGTGATCAATGACTTTCACTTTGGTAAATTCTATCCATGGTCCTCTACTATCCCCATATCACCTAGAAGCAGCATTGGACACAGCTGATAACTCTCTCCTCCCTGAAATTCTGTCTTTGCTTGGCTTTCAGAACACAGCGTATGCCTGGTTTCCCTCCTCCCTGCCAGTCTCTTTTGCCAGTTGCCCCTCATCTTTCCCAACGTCTTCATGTTGGAGTACCCTGAGTCAGCCTTGGGCTTCTTCTCTTCTCTGTGTGTATCCACACTATTGGTGACCTCACCTATGTGCCATTTACTCCAAACTTTAAATCTTCAGCCTAGTCTTCTCACCTGAATTCTAGACTCATATATCCAACTGTCTACTTGACATATTCATTGGTTTTTTTTTTTTTTGAAATTCTTTTTTTTTTATTTTAGCGTATTATGAGAGTACAAGTGTTAAGGTTACATATATTGCCCATGCTCTTCAACCACATTTCAAACCCAACATGCCCCAAAGTAAACTATTGAACCTGTTCTAAACCTACTCTCTCTCTGGACCCAGCCACCTTAGTAGAGGCAGCTGCATTATCCAGTTGCTGACCCCAAAATATTTTGTCATCCTTGATTTGTCTTTTCTTTTACACCCACATGAAAAACATCAGCATGTCTCTTTCATTTTTTAAAAAAAGTTCCCAGAACCCAACCTCTTGATATCTTATCATTCTCCACATTTGTTTTCACCTTCCCTTTCTTTATTCTTCTACAAAGCACTCAACACCTTCTTGTAGAGTACATAATGTGATTATTTTATTTACTGGCTTTCTCCCCCGCTAGTCCTAATTTGTTTTGCTATCTCCTCAAAATAGAGAGTGCTCTTTGCTTCCTTTATTACACTCTGTTTCTCCATCGGCCTGACTCTGTTGAGGGCCACCTGTGCCCTGCAGATGTTCACTGGATATTTGCAGAATGACTGCGCAGGGAGAGCACATGTTCCACTCATCTTCTTGCACTCTTCCTGGTGAAGCCTATAATTACGTTGACATTTGTATGTGGCTTCAATATACAATCCAGATCATTTAGGAAAAAGTCCATGTCTCTTAAATTCTTTCTCTGGTTTATAGCTGATAATTTGGTATCCATTATTTTACGAGTCAAGTTTAGATGACTTTTTTCTAAATTCATTTCTTTCCATTTGCCCACACTCAAGCATATCTAACTCTCTTCTTACCACCCACATAGCTTTTTAGTGTGGCCAGTGTTGGCTTATCTCAATGCATGAGCTTAATGTCATTTTCAGAACCAGAAAGCCCATTTTGTGTTCCATCATCAAGATCTTATATTAAAAAGAGAATGATTTCGGCTCTAGAGAACTCAACCACTTATACTGTAATACTCTGAATTTTTTTTTTTTTTTTTTTTGCTTCCTTGGCATTCATTTTATCCAAATAAGAGAGTTCTTTATAGGTAATGTTAATAAAACAGGTCTTTTTATATGTACTAAAGTTTCAAATATGCAAGTCCTTCATATATCTTCAGCTTAGGCTATATGTTTTATTTCTATTACAAACTGAACTGCCCTAACCCTACTACATTACTCATTGGTCCAAGAATTGGAGAGAAATCAGTAGACTGACCAGCAGTCTATAAGAATGCAACCGTTAGAAGAGCCATTGAATAAGCAGAGCATTTTTGATCCACTACATTACTGTCAAAGCCACTGAGCAAAGTGGCCATTGTGGGGAGGACTGGCTATTCTTCAATACACCCTGGTATATTTTTGCATAGGAAACAGTAGAGCTGTGATGACCAGAGGCTCTTAATTTTCCTCAAAGAATCTAAGAGACAAAATAACTGTCTCTTTCCTTTCCTTATCCTGTGAATGCTAATGTTGGTTTGTTTGTTTTTCACATTATTCTATTACATTTTCTATGTGGACAACCATACTGTCTGGGAGTAATAACACATTTGTTTTCTTCTTTATAGTATTTATAATTTTATTTGTATTTGTTGTCAAATCAAAGTGGGATGAATGGGTATCTTTATCCCCCTGACTTTAATGGTAGCATCTTGAATATTTCATTACTAATTTTTACATTGTATATGGATTTGAGACATATATTCCTTATCATATTATAAATCTATTCATGGATCCTTATTTGACAATTTTGAAAAGATTGATGTTAAATTTAACTGAATACCTTTTTAGTATCAAGATAATCTCATGATTTTTGTCTCTTGAATGAGAAATGTAATTAATTAATCAAGTTCTCAATATTAATTTCCCTTGCCATTTTGTATAAATCCTATTTGGCCTTTGGGGGTATTATGCTTTTAATAAATTTTCAGACTTGGATTTTTAATAGAAAATTCAATATCTGTGTTCATATGTAAAATTACTTTTGGGTTTTTTGTGTTTGTGCATGTTAGTTTTTCAGGTAATTGTCTCATAAGTATAACAAATGAGTCATGACTTTTTCCTCAAATTTTGTTTTCTTACACAATAAAGTATTATAATCATTTGTCCATAAAACATTTAAAAGAACTTGCCTATGGCTATATCTAATATGGATAAGCAGAGTATTATTTCAAAGCATAAGGGGAGATTATATAAAAAGATTTAGAACTTGTATTTATGTTACCAGTCTCCTAGACTTTCCACTTCTTCTTTCATGACATCTGTCCTTATATATTATGATTTTCAACTTCATTTATTACCAATGAATTGAAAATTACAACAAAAGCCACATCCACAAAATTAGAAAATATATAATATGATTATTATAGATGAATGTTTTTATAGATGAAAGTCATGTGAAATGAATAGCTATATGCAGTGCTGTGGTGGTATTAATTTTTACAATTGTTTTGAAAGCTTTTTGTAATTTTATCAACAACTCTAAAACAATATGTTTTCTAACCAAATAATTCTATTTCTTGGACTACATACCAAGGAAATCAGCAACAATAAACAAAGTGTCATTATATTAAAGACTAGACCTAAGTGAAATACCTAATACAGGAATGATGAGATAAATTATGGATTATCTATTTAATATAATGTTATGCTGACTTTTAATGTTTATGAAGAGTTTTCAATGACATGAGAAAACATCAATAATATAATGTTAAATATAAAATAAAATTATAATACATATGTAATATGATCTCAACTTTTAAAACATAAGCATGACATAAAAGAAACTTGGAAAATTTTAAATAAAATGCTAACCATGTTATTTCCAGGTGGAAAAAGTAACTTTTTTGCAAGGTTTTAATATGTTTCTAAGTTGTTAAGTAATAAATATAATGAACATATGTACTTTTTAATTTAAAAAGCTTTCTTTACTTTCCCATATAAGAATAGGTTTTGTATTTGAAAACAGTGATGATAATAACTGTCCCACATCTTTTATCCTTCAGAAGAAATAGGGTCAATTTCTTGCTCTCTTCTTCATGAGACATAGTGTCCTGTCCCCTCCCATACTCTAGAAACCCTTCAGGAGGTGCTAGCAAGGTTGGACACCTGCCCCTGGTTGATCTTGTAGAAAGCATACACTCCACTGCTGTGTTTCAGCCATGAGTCCCTGCCAACGATTCTTTGTGATTGGTCAACCTGACTTCAGTCTTAACTTACTTCATTCCTTTCCCATGCACCATGCATGGTATGCTCTGTCTTTCCACCTTTGCCATTATTAGCTAAATGTAAGTCTTGTCCTTACCCTGGGCATCAGATGGCTTGTCTGAAAATAAAAATGTTGCCCTCTCCTTAGGACCTCTTGCTACCTGTCTTGGTCTGTTTTCTGTTGCTATAACAGAATACCACAGATTGGGTAATTTATAAAAAGAAGTTTATTTGGCTCATGATTCTAGAGGCTGGGAAGTCCAAAAGCATATGTCCAGCTACTGGCGAGGGTGTTATCCTGTGGCAGGATGCAGAAGTGAGTGCATGAGACAGAGACAAAGCCTCCAGGAGCCGGGCTCACTTTATTACAACCCACTCTTTTTTTTTTTTTTTTAATTTGAATTTCAGATAAGCTAGGTATAAATTCTTTTTTTTTTTTCGGCATACAACCCACTCTTGTGATAATCCAGTCCTGAGATAATTGCATTAATCTATTCATAGGGGCTCTGTCCTCATGATCTAATTACTTCTTATTAGACCTCACTGTTGCACTGGGGATTACATTTCCAACATTTGAACTTTTGAGGGACCCATTCAAACCACAGCACCACCATATAGTTTTTCCTGAAGCCCTCACATTGCTTCTGAACACTATTACTTCTATTTTCTTCTAGCAGTGCCCATCTCGCTTACTAGTCTTCTTAGGTTAAAACATGGTACATCCAAGGGACCCTGGGTGCATTTATTTTTCCACCCTGAGCCAGCCACACTCTTCATTCCCTTGGATATCAGATAAGCCTCTAGGCCCATCCCTCTTTCCAGTCTGTGTGATCTCTGCTCCTTTCAAGAAGATGATTATTCTCTTGGTGCAAGCATTATTCTTAATGGCTTCAGAAAGCAAAACTGGAATTTGTCATATTTCATATTAACATAGGAGAAAACAATCTAAAAATTAAAGCTGTGGATAATGAAAGGAATGATTTAGCATGCAGGATTGGAGGGGACAGGAGATGTGGGAAAGGGAATTTCTGCATCAGATGAGAGGATGGAATTCACTCATCTGGGGGGTGGTTCCTCAAATGCATTCCCTTCTCTGACATCCCCATGGCTCAGGGGATGTCACATAGGGGGATCTATGAGGAAGGTGCTTAGTCATTGTGTGGTTGGTCATTGCTTTTACGATGGGGAAAGAAATGTTTGAAGGTGATCCTGCAAGGACCTAGGAGGAGGAAGAAGGGATTCTGTTACCTGTTTAGTGCCACCAAAAGGGAAGGAAGAGCAATGTGATGAGGGGCTTAGGGAAGAGGATTTGCAGGGAAGTCCAGTGATCAGAAGTATGGATGCTGGCTGGGTGTGGTGGTGCACACCTCTAGTCCCAGGAACTTGGAAGACTGAGGCAGAAAGATCAGTTGAGGCCAGGAATTTGAGGTCGCAGTGAACTATGTTGATACCATTGCATTCTAGCCTGGGCAACAGAGCAAGATCCTGTTTTTTAAAAAATAAAAGTATAAAGTATGGACGTTGACCAGGCTTTTTAAGGTTACAAAGAAGAGAGACAGTTAGGCTTTTCTAATTGTGAGGGGTGGGCAGAACTGAGGAAAATCAGAATCCAGCCACACAGGGGATTTTTAGTGTCAAAACCAGAAATATCCTGGGCACACTGGAGTGGTTGTTTACTCACCCAGGACTCGAGCAGGAGCCTGGAACCGCAGTTGCTACCCAGACAAGGAAACATGGTTTAGGAACCTGAGGAATTTTTTGGATCTACAGACTGAGGTTATCTGGTCACCATTTCCTCAGCCAATTTCAACTAACAATATATCAATATCAATATACACATATAAATTTACATATATACATATATATAAGCATATATGTGTTTATGTATTCCATGGTGGAGCAGTGGGGTGTAAGAATAATAATTTGGACTCTAGAGCCAGACTATTTGGGTTTATAGCTAGGCTTAGCCACATCTTGTTCAGTGTTATCTTGGACAAATTCCTTAACCTCTCTGTTCCCCTATTTTCTTATCTGAAGGATGGAGAAACCTCTTAGAGTTGTTGTGAGGCTTAAGTGAGTTATTAAAATGCACTTAGAATAGTGTCTGGCACATAATAAACACTTAATAAATTTTAGCTAGTATATTAATATTTACTAGTTCCTTTTTATGCTCTATTTTTATATTTTCGGCCAGCTAATCCCTGTGCCTCTGCTTTTCTCTGTGCTTCTCTGAGCCTCTCTCTGCTCTTGCTGTCAACAGTCAATTCTCTCTACAGATCAAACTCCTGTCGAGTTAATCATCACCACCTCTGCTGGGCAGAGCTTTGGCACCAGACCGCCTCACAGGGCAATGGCTTAGTTCATGGACTGGGCATACTTCTTGCCCAATCAGCACTGTTAGTAATAATTGCTAAAACTTACAAAGAGTGCAAGAGTGGCAGGGTCAGGCGGTATCAGATGGGCACCCTCAAGTTTTCTATAAAGAACCTGCATGGTATTACATTTGTAATTAAGGAAAAGGTTATTTTAAAAATAGGGTGGGTAGACTATGACCCTGCCTATGATGAAAGCCTCTGGGCCCAGAAACTGCACAAGGCACGCCCTCTGTCCCTTCGCAAGGCCATATCCACGTGCAGAAGTGGAGGCCCATTGACTGAGGACAGTCTCACTGCGGATTTGACAGCCAGGCGCTGAGCTGGGGCCCGTGGAGCCTGTTCTCTCCCTGGAGACAGTCAGGAGCTCCCTCCCATTCTTCTGCCTGGCACGAGGAAGGCACAAGACACCTATATGCTCAGTAAATCACCACAAGAGGAAGTGCCGGAAGCCTTTCTCAGTGTGGACTTTTGGAGACCTTCAATTTACTCATTCATTCATTGTCCTTCATTTCTAATGTTATTGCTTTGTGCCCATGCCTGGGCACACAAAGGTCTCTTGGGCTTTGTTCATAGGAATTCATTGTCTATCTGCCTGGGAGTCTAATTCAGAAGGGAAAAAGAAAGGTCAAAACCCAACTAACTACCCTCCTATCCAACCATCCCTGAGCACTCATCTCTAACTGTCATGGGTTATAGGTTTGATAGCAAATCTACAAAGCCGAGACCTCCAAGTAAAAGCAGAAAAATGAATGTGCTTGCCCTGCACTCACTGAAACTCAGAAAAGTTAAGGGGACACACAGGCTGCTGGAGAAGGAGCTGCAGGGGCGGGGTATGGGCAGGGCTGCCCCTGCTCCTTGGGAGTTTCACTTGCTAATAACCCCAGGGGCCACTCAAAACCCACCAGAACTTTAACTGGGATGAAAACCAAGTTGGCCAAGGCCAAGGTTTAGCTCTGCCATTTAATTACAGCAGAATTTCTCTAATAACTCAGGGTAATTGACACTTTCTCTCCTAACTGCTTGTCTATTGAAACTACTGTGTTAAGGAGAGCAAAAAAAAACTATTAACAAAAAGAAAGAAAAAGTGGCATTGCCCTTGTCAAGCTTTTGACCCAAATATTTACACTGCATTTCATACATATATATATATATATATTACTTCCATTATTCTGAAAGGGATTTTGTAGTTTTTCTGACATATGCCAAAGCAGGTTTTTACATTTTACAAGTATGCAAATAGCAAATGGAATAAGAAATTCATGCAGATGCTTTCCCAGATTTTCAAATGCAGAACATCGTGTTATGCTGGTTCCAGAAGTTATAATTTCACTTAAAAGCCCTGTCTTGGTGTGGCATTCGGGGACTTTAGGGACTGCACACTAATTCGTGTCTGACTTTGTAATCAGCCCTATTCATAAGAACTGGCTTATAGAAAACACATTTCTTCTTCTGAAGGAGAAGAAGTGATTAATGACAACTTCAAGAGCGCCTTCTGGGCCCTGTAGAAGCCCAGGAAATAGATGACCCTGTAGCAATAAACTAGAATGTCTGCCCCGGTCCCAAATTCCTGCCTCTTGCTTCCTGAGAACTCTTTCCTGCTGCTAATGTGCAGAGGACAATGTCTCCTCTGGGTCAGTAACTATTGTTCCTGTGTCCTTCTCTCCTTCTCTCTCTGGAATCTCTTAGTAATCTACCCCAAGTGGTAACCTTTCAGGAATGCCCCCTTTAGGAGTCTTACAAAATGTGTAAGCTTGTATCATTCCTTTCTTCTTAGGAATAAAGGAAAGCTTTTGTAGAACTGGAAACATTTCCTTTTAAACAAAAGCAATCACATACTCCCCAGGGCTGGGCCAGAGAGATTCATTCCCCATCCCCCTGAGACCAAAATGGTGAAAGACATGAGTGTCTCCCCTTCAAAGAGTTCTGAGAACCTCGCTCTGGAAAGACACCTCCCTCCAGAAAACGTCTGTGCACAGCCGGGCAGACAGTAGCTCCAGCTCCCGTGTCATTCTGGCTAATCCGGGACATCTGGCTGCCCCGTGTGGGAACCCGGATTCCGTGTGCCCTCCAGTGTAAGCAAGAGGGCATGTCCTATGCATGAGAGATCCGGCTGCCATGGAAATAAAGCCAGTCGGAAAAGATGGTAGTGACAGGGCTCGCTTATGGGCAGTGCTTGCTTTAGAAAATAATTATAGGCAACTGAATCATCTTCAGTCTTTGTAAAATAATTTCCAAAACAGGCATGCATTCAACTGAAACTCTTAGGTGTTTCTTTCTTGCTTTATTGTCATTATTACTATTTTTTTTTTTAGTCTAGCAGTTCCGGACAACCTGTTGTGCTGACTTACAAACCCTGTAAGTGATAGTTTTTGCAGGCAAGACATGTTCTCTTGAAGCCCTGGAGAAAGCAGTGGGCTCCAGCAATCATCACTGGGTTTTGCCCCAGGGGTGATGGGGGCTTTGTCAATGTTAAATCCCTCACCTAGGGTGGTAGTTTTAAAAGATTGGTAATCTAGATAGAAGATATGGATTTTCCTTCTTCTCCACATTAGCTAGCTCTGCAATTTTAGTTAAGTTGCTTAACTTCTCATTTTCCTAACCTTAAAATAAAATCATAGAAATTGTAGAAACTAGAAGGAAATTTATTGGGGGAGAAGGGAGTATCCTAATTCAGCTTCAATTACTTCATTTTCCAGGTGAAAAAAACCTAATCTCTGCTTTATCTAACTCCCATGCTGGCTGTGAAAGTCAACTGAAGTTTCAGCATGCTTAAAAAGTCTGAGGTTGCACAAACTGTTATTAAATGAAAGAGATAATTGTATTATTCTCAATTTAAATTAGAAAATCTTTCAAGGTTACATCCAAATACCTATCACTAAATATTAATTATGAATAGTTTTATTGCCCCTAAATTTCAAAAAGTTTGGCAAAGGGATGGTTTTCTTTTCTCTCTACTTGGTAAAACTGGTACTTGTTCTCTCAAACAAACACACTATTTCCTAAACAGTGCTCTAAACTTACACAAAGGGTTCCTTCCAAAGCTTTCAAATGATTCAGTGACTGCCTATCAGGAAGTTCAGTGAAAAACAATCACATCTATCTTCCTTTTCCATTTATCTGTACCTTGGCTTTGCAATGCACATAGGTCTTACATATCTCCTGAAGCAAAACCTTCACTTCTCAATACCCTTTTGCTTTGGGTCCCCACTTAGCCTGGATTCCCTCAAAAGCAGAGACAAAGGCTTGCCTGAGAATAATGTCCTTGAGAATGTGACCCTAGGGAGTAGATATGGGGACCAAGTGTAATGAGGAGGAAAAGCCCACTCAGGGGATGCAGGATCAAGTTGGGCACCTCGAGAGGCTGGTGCTGTCTCAGGGGACCTTCTAAGTAGCTTTATCAATGTGTGCCCAGTGACAAAAGGGGAAATGTGTAACCATTGGATCCCTGGACTTCACAGAGTTGTACAGTCATGAGTCTTGGGTGAGATCCCACAGGTGCCTCTGACAATGTGTCAAGAAGGTTTTGGCCCAGGTAAGGTGAAGTGACATCATCCTGCAGCTGAACAAAGCTGTTTGAAGCCTTCACAGAGCAGGGCACTTTGGCAATGGCTGAATTAAGAAGTGGTGCTGGGAGGATTTAAGGGGTGAACACCTATGATACCTGAAGCAGGTTAAAATCCAACCAACCTACACATGGCAATCTTTCACTGAAAACTAGTCTCTGGCAATCTCTGATTATGCATTCACCAAGCCTCACTTAATAACTCAAACAACATGAAGTCTAACACTGGGTTTCTCTTTGTACAACCTGAGAGATAGAAAAAATGTGTATTTATCCAGGCTTGGCCAAGAGTGTATTTCAGTGAAATTTTACATGGGTGACCTTTTGCATAAGGTAGGTAAATTTCACTTGGGTATATCTCTGTGTTCCTTTACATATCAGAAGAGACTAGCTGCATAGACTAGCCACATTGTGAAATCAAGCTATCTTTGCACAACTTCATTAAAATCAAAATCGAAGCATCTCTAGGCTTTAGTTCTGACCTAATAAGGCACAGATAGAGGTGAATAGATGATGAGAATGATTTACTTGAGGAAGTTCCTGGCAGTAATTCTCAATGTGGAGACATTGGACCAGCAACCTGCACACCACCTAAGAACTTGTTAAAAATGTAGTTTCTCAGTTCCTGCCCCAGAATTACTGAATCAAAACGTCTAGGGGTGGAGTGGAGCTGTCTGCATCTTAACAAATCTTTTGAGTAACTCTTATGCATGCGAATGTTTGAGAACCATAGTTCAGTATCCCTTCCAGAGCACTGGACTGTCTCAGGGGGAAAAAAATCAATGAGGTAGTAAATCAGTTGGTCATAGATGCACCAGATTGGTGGATATTGCCTAAGCACCTACTAGGGGCCAGTTACTATTATAGCTCCCAGGGATACAAAGGTGAATAAAGCACACAGTTCCTGATCCCAGGGAGCTTTCTGGTGGAAGACACAAACAAATAGGGCAACAACAATAACATACTAGCAAGAGGAACACCTACGTCAGACCCCAATCCAAACTCAGGGAGGAAGTCACAAAAGAAGCTACTTCTAAGTTAAGCTGTGAAAAAATTAAAAAATGTGTTAAAGTGGGATTGAAGGATGCTTCCAATAGATAAGACATATCATTCAGAGTCCTAGGGGAAAACAGCTAACTTAGTCAAGGGCTTGCAGGGAGCTAAACTGCCTGAAATGCAAGGTGTAGGGAGAGGGCAGGGAGAGAAGAGGTTGGAAAGGTACCGAGGGACAGATCATAGATGTTTAATATATAGAGGATCTTGCTTGGCTTTTATTCCAAAGGCTAGGAGGAGCCACTAAATCCCTTCTCAGTCTGTCAGAGGCTCCTTCTCACCCTAGACACAAATAGGCATGCACAGGACCTCAGCTGAGCTACCTCGTAAAACTCAATGGTTTTAAATACCAACCAAGTGCTGACCCCAAATCCATCCACCCAAGCCTGCCTTCCCCCGGTTTCCAGATTGGCATCTCTACTTGAAGGTATGGGTGGCATTTCAAACCTAACTCGACAGGAGTAGAGCACTTGATTATTTTTCTCCCTCGATCTTATCTCACTTAATCTTTCCTCATTTGAGTAATTGTCAATACCATCTACCTAGTTTTTCAGCCCCAAATCTAAAAATATTCAAGAGTTCTGCCTTTTGTCGTCACCTACATGTAAGCCATAAGAATATCTTGTCAACTCAGCAAGTTTTGTTGGCTCTGCCTCCAAAAATTATCCTGAAACTTTCCACTTCTTTTTAGTCCTTCTACATACTTCCTTCTTGATGGCAAAATGGCAGCTGCTTGATGCCCATAATATGGTCAATTCTATCAGCATCTTTTAATCCTGCCCACAGAAGCCCTGTGCTGGGTTTGATTTGGGTTGACTGGGTTTATGTTCATCCATGAACCAATGGCTGTGGCCAGTGGGATAAACCCTGCTTTTGCTCAATCTTGGGTCATAAGCCCATTTTTGCAGTTGGGGTGGAGATAGTTTCACTCAAACCACACTGTGGCTAAGGGTGGAAGGGGCTCTACAGAGAGCGATAGGGAAAGATTGTGGGGGTAGAGAGGCCCCTAAGGAAATGCGAGGTGTCACCAAAAGAAAGGTTGTGGATACTTGGCAAGCGGACGAGAGATTTCCACTAGAGTGGCAAACCAGAAAACCACCGAATGATGAAAAGTAAAGGAGTTTCTTTTTGAAATGTACTTGAATATCGTTTTTTTCTAAAAGTACTGACGTTTCATTACCAAGAGTTTAAATTTAAATCGAAATCATTTTACATGCCCTGGGCATTCATTTACCAACATTATAATTAGAGCTTGGCTGCTTGTGATATTGGGCTAGATAGTGCAATACCAGTGGCTGTGATTTCTACCTTCTAGTAAAATCTAAGTCTCATGCAAATTTTAAGCATCTGAACACTGATCAAGTTCATATATTGAAATGAAGGATTTATTTTCTAGTAAATATATTAACATTATATGGCAAATATAGTATGTAATGACTGTACAGGAAATATACAACAATAATTCTTAAAAATTAAGTAGTACCTTTAGCAGTTTGGGAAGAGTGTGTTGATGATGAAATAAGGGCAAAGCAAAACACTTAAAAGTACAATCCAATAGAAATTGGAGGAAAGCAGTACAGAAATACAGCATTCATTTTTTTTCTCTTTAAACATTTTGAACGCCCTTAGGAAAAGATAATTACAATCATAGCTTTGAGTAAGAATGTCAACAAGCCATGTATGTTGTCTTCTCTGAGCAACCAACATGCGTAGCCACGTCTATTTTCTAAGTAGAAGGATCCGGCATACCTTCTTTCCTTATGAGCAGGAAGAAAAGAAAATCGAAGTTCTTTCCCAAAAGAACTTCCTTCTTTCTCCATAACCCCCAACCTTGTCCCCAAATAAAGTCTTGATTTTGAGATCTCTTTATCCTTCTGCTTGTTAGCATCATGAGAGCTGACCCCTGCTGTGCTGACCTGGCAGTTTCCCCCACCCTGGCACGCCAGACACAACTCACAGGAAATACATTCTACCTGTGTGTGGTGAGAATTAAGCTAGAGGGAAGATTTTTTATTTTGAGAAGTATCCATTGCTCCCTCCACGCCCCACCCCCACCCAAAAAAAGACAGATTACAATGTTTGCAACCTGAAATACTTTTTGGGAGGAATTGAAAGGATAGAGTTACAGACTGAGGAGAGAATTAGAGGAAGACAATGGGTATTCACTTCCATACTGATCTTACCTGCTGAAATATTTAGAAACTATAACTTTATTTTCTTTCAATAATGGAAAAATGGTTATATTTATGCAAAAAAAAAAGCTAAATAATCACAACAAAAAAAGGGGCACCTAATGACTAACGGCATAAATGAATCTAAAAGCAAAAAAAAAAAAAAATGATATATCCCAACCACAAAGCACTTAATACTGAAGCCCTTTGACAGTTTTATTGGATTTTCCAGCAAAGATCACAATAGTTACGCTTGCAATTAGCTTTTAAAATTAACTCAGAGCGCTCTAGGCTTAGAAGTTGGCTTATTAAGCAAGTATCATGTTTTTCTTTTTGTTATCCTCTACTCTCTTTGCCCTTGCTCTTGTTTGGATTTCTGCTCACTTTCTTTCTTTTTTTTTTTTTTTTTCCTTTTCCTTCTTCAAGATTTCCAGCACACTGCTTTATCATATCTCAGGGTCTCAGAATCTAAAACTCTGTCTAAGATTCTACTGACAGTGGAGTTTAATAATGTCACAAAGGCATCAGTACATGGATGTTGTCTAGGATGCAGAAGAATTCCAATAGATAAATGCTTAAGCCTCTCTTTTGTTCTGTTTTGCTACTTTTCCAAGGCAAGAAGAAGCCTGGGCTCTTCTTTCACAAAAAGTGCAAGGAAAGCGGACTTGACCTTTGCAGACTCTCTTAAATTTTAGGCTCTGCTTGTCAGCTGCTAGAGACCTCACCAAAGCAGCGAACTGAGAAACAAAGAGAGTGAAACTGCAAATGCCGCCTGAGAAGGAAGCATTTATCCTATCACAATAGTTCTTTGTCTTTCTCGAATTTGGATTGGGTATCTGGTTTAGTGTCCAGATACACTAACCATGGACACCTGACTTTCTCAAGGACAAAATGTGGGGGGGAAATGCAAAAGGTGTTTTAGAGTCCAAGTGTGGTCAGATGGAATTGCTGCAATTACTTTTTGCCCGAGAAATCTGGGCTAGCTGGGACTTGTAATTACTCATCCAGAAAGCTTCCACTCCTAAGGTGACTTAGTCTCCCCTTTCAATCCAACCCAAACGATTCTTTAACTGAAACACGTACAGCAATAGATGTTTTCCCAACAACGTATGAAAAGATGCATTGTAGTAGCAAGGGCCTTGAAAAATTGTCTGTACCCAAGATTTATAGTAAAAGAAATAGGAGTTGTTCTCATTTTTCTTTTTCATTTACAACCCCTTGAAACTACAGAATCGAAACAATTGAAACAAGGATCTGCCTCCTGTTTGTCATTATACGAGCATCATCGTAATCTTTTGGCCACGCCATGACTGTCTTGTTTAGCAGTATAGCCCTGAGTGAGGCCCGAGTACTGCCCAGAAGGGCTGAAATCTGAAAACGCCTTAGAATAACATTTCAGGGCTTAGCTGCTGCTTGATCTGTTTCTTTTTAGCCTGTCCTAGAAACAGTGCGGCACAGCCACATTTTTAAGGTGGGGGTAGGGGGGCGGGGATAACATCTACATTCCTCATGTATCTCAGAAATCTAAATTAAAACATTGAGGAAGCAGTTACTAGGTTGTTCTGACAAAGATAACAAGGCTGTGAGGATTGGATTTAGAAATGAACATTGCAGGGCTCTCTCGGTTGTATCCAATCTGGAATGTCACACTCAGACATACAAGTAGTTAGGATGAACTTAAATAGCCAGACCCCATAAAAGAAAAAAAAAAAAAAGTAGCATTGCACATTATTATGGGCTGTAAGGCTTGGTACCATTATTATAGAATGCTGTACCATTTTGTTTCAATTAAGGAACACAAATAAATCACAATAAAAAAATTGTTCAATAGGTTTGGAATCACTCTATATAGTCATAACAAAGCTACCACACTGTTTAAATCGCCCGTTGAGAACCATCATTTGGTAATGACTAACAGAGAGAGGGGACTAAGGGCCTCTTTCCCAACGTCCTGAAAACCACTTGGAGTCCCATTCTCTCCTGATCCCCCTAACAGTGATGAGGACTGTGTGAGAAGGAACAGAAGGAGCCCAGGGTCACAGACAGCCTCGCAGCAGATAATGGGGAGACCAAGGCCATGGAATCCTTCCACACTGCTGCTCTGGAGACACTGTTAAGATAAAGGGTTTCAGCGCTCACGTCCTTGTGGCTCTGGTCCACTGCCCTATCTCACGGCGACGTCCGTATTTCATGGCCTGGGTTGAGTGAGAGTGCCTCGGGGGCCTTCATCTCGGCCCGAGTATCGCAGATTGGTTGGCACACAGAGGCCTTGAGCGCCAGGGGTGCCCTTTGCTTTAGAAAGCACAGTCAGGGTCCCCCCTGGAAGCCACCCAACTCTGGGCAGAGCTGATCAGACATCTCCTGCAATTTCCATTACATCAATGTCATAGTTCTTAGAACAAAGCATGGAACACTCATCTGTTTTACAGAATTTATTTGCACTACTCATTCTGCCTTTATAAAGCAAGCTGCATGGAACGGGTAAACGTATTCCCAGGAAACAGTTCTCTGATAACTTAGGAGCCTTTAAGTCTGCAGAGTGCTGCTCTACTTTTCCGCAACAAAGGCGTGAGTGTTGGTGTTTCAAATAAAAGTTATTTTTTGCCCTCTTCTAATTGAGGTTGAGTGAATTTCCTATACATTCTTTTGTTTTTCTTGAGAAGGTATTTTGCTGTTCATTTTCTTCTCTCTATTGTGACTGTGGATATTTTGGGTGGGATTCCCCTCGTTCACTTTTCTCTCTACCTTCCTGTGCGGAGGATTAAAAAATCCCACAGATTTGTTTTACTACTGTGAGCATAAAAAGCAGCAAGTTTGCATTTTGAACAGAGCAGAGATTAAGGCATTGGCAGCCTTGAAATAGCTCTTTCTCAACTTCCATTCCCATGAGGTTATCCACATAAAGTTGCTGTTAGTACAGGGTCAGTGTGATGAAATGTATTTGTTGAATCTCTTTGGTGCCAAAGCTTTTGCCAACAATCTGATCTACCTGATAGTGGTACTATTTCAGAAATGTCCAGTCAGTAGAGCAAATACAGTGCCTGTGGATTTTCAAACACAGCAGTGATAGCTGAAACTACAGCAAGCAAAAACTTTACATTTTCTCCCCTTAGAAACAGGCATGCAGGAATGGGGAAATAATCAGTTTATAAAGTGGGCATTTTTATTTTAGTAGGAAGCCTTACCTGGACCTAAATTTCAAATACCAATAGGGTGGTTATATTCCTGACATAATCCATTAGCCCTCTCTCAGATCCATATATTAGGGCTCTTTAACAAGAATATAGTATATAAAAATGTGTTTTAAAAAGGGGGGTATTGTATTAAAAGTTGTAAAAACAGGGCTTCAAGAAAAATGTACCATGTCAGAGAGTGGAAAAATAACAGAAACCACAATAATAGGGTGACTAAAGTACAAGTGTTAGGAAGGTAATCATAATTGACTTAAAAATTATTTGCTGTCTTAGGACATGGGGGAGTTACATTTTACTTTCCTTTCCATTCCCAAACTTAAAATTCCCTGATTCAGAGAGTCACGTGTACATCCCAAATCTTTCAGAATAAAATCAGCATGTATTCATATTGTTAGACCATAACCCTTCACAGCCTAACTCAGATCCCATGCCGAGCTCGTCCGGTGGAAGCATCCTATTGCAGGAGTCTTGAATTGAAATAATAGGTGTGGGAGGCAGGTTGAAAAGCTAAGGGTGGCTCAAGATTGAAACCAAGAGAGAAATGGCAACTATGCATGGATAGGGTCACGCAGGATGGGTGTGTGCGTGAGTCAGGGCAGGAGAGACTGGCAGTAGAGAGCAGGGAGGCAACTGACCAGGCCTTACCACGTGACTACCTCTCCTTGCCCAGCTAGAAATGCTGAATTCAGATATAAACTCTTCAACGAATTCACAGATGCGGATTAAAAATGACATCCCTCTACAGTTTTTCCTCCTACCTGAAATATAAAAGCAAGCTTAGAATAATTCACAGAAGCCCCTAGAGTCTTGAACAGGGAAAAGTATTGGCCTGCATGATGATCCCCCCATACGAGTGAGATTTTTTGGCCAGTGGTTTCTGGAGCTCAGAATTCCACCCAGCTTCATGAACCCCAGGGGAGTCCCATGGTGTCTTGGCCTGTCAGCTCATCTCACATCCTACTGAGAATGGGGAGAGACCAGGGACTAAAATGAGGGGACTGTATGGAAAATGGAAAGAGCCATTCAGATCATTCAGGAAGGTGAGCTATGCATCTAGAAAGTTCTGAAGAGGGAAATAATAACAACAATAATAACAATGTCTATGGAGCGTGTTTATTGGCCAGGTACTCTTGAGAGTTTTATATGGAGTATTAAATCCATGTTTAAGACTGAAACGTGAGGCTCAGAGAGCAGCTTGCTTAAATTCACACACTTGTACATTGAAAATGTGGAACTTGAAATATGAACTAGGTCTGTGTGCTGTTACCTACTACAGGGAGGGGGCCCCCAGGGTGCAGCCATTAGTTCACGTGGTCTGATGGCTGGTGCCAAAGGAAAAAGAACTCTCATTTACTGAATAGCAATGTCTTCCTGAGCACTTCATGGGTGATCTCACTTTTATTTTCATCACAACTCTATGCATTATGATTACCACCCCTTTTCTAGAGATGGATTATTTGGGACTTTAAAAAGTTGCCTTAATTGATTTATTCATCTATCTAACAAATAATTACTGAACACTTATGATTGAACACTGAACACAGCCATGTAGTGGCCACAGAATTAAGAGCCCTCAAAATTAATGTTTTATCCTCAAGGGGCTTGTTTTCTAGTAGGAAAAAGTTAATGAAATAATCATACTGATGACTGTTCAATTGCAAATGTAAAAGACTCATTGAAGGAAAACGCACATTCCTAGAAGAGCAGGCAGTAGACAAGCATGGTGACTTGCACTGGACAGAGGGAGAGATGGCTGGGCAGTCCTCAGGGAACACTGCATTGAAGATGTGATCTTGAGCTAGAATCTAAAAAACGAGAATGACCTGACTAGGCAAAGGGGTGTGTGTTAGTGTGAGTGTGTATGTGTGTGCTTGTAAGCACACACACATTTGCCATGGGGGTGATATGAAGAGGGTTTCAGTCATAAGGAAGAGCAGGTGCAGCTCCAGCATAGCTGGATTTGGAATGTAGCAGGAATGTAGACACCAAAAGGCCTAGGAGATGAAGCTGGAAACGAGGCTTGTGGACGTGCAATAGTTGTGGTTTTTGCTCTCTATTTCATGATCCACTCCCCACCCCAGATTCGAAAGCCTGTGCCTCTGACATCTTTTTCCAAACATGGGCTATAAACATGTTCCCTCATCTGGCCCAGCCCTATGTGGGTGCTCCTCCTTGATTTCCTAATAATGCAGTCCAGGTAAAACACCATGTGTACCCCTTGCCTGCAGCCACTGTCCCCAGGTTGAGTATAGCAGCTAAAAAGAAAACATCAAATCCTGGCTTGGCCATTTAACAGATCTGTGATTTTGAGTACGTTCTTTGACCATTTACAGCTTTGGTTACATTTATGGTCTATAAAAGTTTTGATGTAGAGAATAAAGGAGAAGATGCGTATGAAGGGCTCAGCCCAGTGTCTTGCACACAGAGAAGTGCTCGTGCTCAAGAAATGCCTGCCTTTATTGTGTGTGTAAATGAGCAGCCAGCATACCCTGACCCAGGACATTTGCTGCCACTTCATAAAAGCTGTCCCCTCCCTCCACTCAGGTTAGTGAGATGTATACATGCTATATACAAAATGCATTAATCTAGAAATATATTTGTTATATCCAAAATGCCCTTGGATGAAGGTATTAGTAAACTTGCTGGAATTTGCCAATTTAGCAATAAACAAATTAAACAACTGATTTGCAAAAAGCTGAATTGAGGGCTAAGCGCCTAGCCCTGTGCTAGATGGCCCTGCATGCAATAAAAAAGAAACACAAACTCTGTATGTGTCTAGGTATTCTCAGTCCCAATAGGGATAAAAGAAAATATCTGGAACTTATATTAATAGAACATAAAAGAACTATTCAAGAAAATTCAAAACAGATTATTTTCAATTGCCAAAATGTATAGATAAAACACACTTTAAATTTTCTAAAAAAGAAAGTCTACTATGGAGATGATTTCTTGGAAAAGATTAGGCCTCCAAAGATGGGTAAAGTCAAGTCTAACATAGTGAAAACATATATGGGCCTTATAATCAGGAAGAGCTGGGTTTAAGTCTTAATTCTACCATTTACTCATTGTTTGACCTTGAGTAAATTATGCAAATGACTTGAGATTCCTTAGCTGTAGAGTGGGGGAAAGTACCCATTTCATAAATGATAGAATGTAAGAATATCTGGCACATTAATAAGTGAATGTTATTATTTTATTTTATGTGAGTCACTGGTTTAAGATCAAGGTTAAACATAGGGCACAGATGAGTTACAGCAATGAATCTATGTCCAAATCCTAGCCCTACTACCAGCCATTACATGGACATGAGACAAGTTACTCAGCCTATCTGAGATTCATTTCCTTCTTCTCCAAATCTGATGGAGTCATATCTGCCATCCATGACTATTAGGAGATAGCATCTGTTAAGTGTATAGTAAATGTCCAATCATGATTTTTTTGACTGTTTTTTGTTATTGTTATTATTATTAACATTGTCATTTGTTAATTTTGGATGAGTGAAAGGAAAGCAAATAGATAGAGTAGAAAAAAAGTACAAGCAACAGCCAAGAATCTAGAATGAAATTAGTGAAGAGGCAGCTTTAAGGTAGAAGACTCTTTGAGTCTGAAAACAATGATAAAGTTGAAGAAATAGGAAGAAGACTGCTGAACAATTACTGGATCAAGAAGGAAATTAATATGGAAATCAAAAGATTCCTAGAACTAAATAACAAGGGGACACAAGTTATCAAAATCTACGAAATTCAGCAAAAGCAGTTCTAAGGGGAAAATTCATAGCCTGAAAAGTCTACATCAAAAAGTCAGAAAGATCACAAATCAACAATTTAATAAATCATCTCAAGGACCTAGAAAAGAAAGACCAAACCAAACCCAAATCCAGCAGAAGAAAATAAATAACTAAGGTCAAAGCACAACTAAATTAAGTCAAAAACAAAAAAGATAATACAGAAGATTAAAAAAAATTGAAAGTTGGTTCTTTGAAAAGATAAACAAAATTAGTAGACCACTTGCTAGATTACAAGAAATAGAAAAGAAAGGACCCAAATAAACTCAATCAAAAATGGAAAATGAGATATTACAACTAGTACCACAAAAATACAAAATATCACCTGTGAATGCTATAAAAATCTATATGTATATAAACTAAAAATATTGAGGAAATGGACAAATTCCTGGAAACATACAACCTCCCAACGCTCAATCAGAAAGAAACAGAACTCTTGAACAGACCAATAATGAGCAATGAAATTGAAGCAGCAATAAAAAATATTCCAACAACAAAAGTCCCAGACCAGATGGTTTCATAGACAAATTTTATCAGACCTACAAAGAAGAACTGGTACCCATAGTGCAGAAATTATTTCATAACCTCAGGAAGGAAGGAATCCTCCCCAATTTGTTCTATTAAGCCAATATCACCTTAATACCAAAGCTAGGAAATAAATAAAAACAGAAAACTATAGATCAATATCCCTTGTGAATATAGAGGCAAAAATTCTCAATAAAATTCTAGCAAACCAAATTCAGCAGCACATAAAAAAAATAATCCACCACGAGCAAGTAGGCTTTATCCTAGAGATGCAAGGATCATTCAACATACACAAATCTATAAGTGTGATTCACCACATAAATAGAAACAAAAACAAACATCAAATGATCATCTCAATTGATGCAGGAAAAGCATTCAACAAAATTCAGCACCCTTTTATACTAACTCTTAACAAAATAGGCATAGATGGAACAGAACTCAAAATTATAAAAGACATATACGACAAACCCACAGCCAGCATCATACTGAAAAGGGAAAAGTTAAAAGAATTGCCATTGAGAAATAGAATAAGACAAGGGTTCCCACCATCACTACTTCTATTTTACATAGTGCTGGAAGTCCTAACCAGAGAAATCAGGCAAGAGAAGGAAATTAATGATATCCTAGTGGGGAAAGAGGAGGTCAAGATATTGCTCTTTGCTGATGATATTATCTTATATCTAGAAAACCCCAAAGATTCTGTCAAAAGACTTCTGGAATTGATAAATAAATTCATAAAGTCTCAGTGTACAAAATCAATGTACACAAATCAGTAGCATTCCTATGCACCAACAACAGTCAAGCTGAGAAACAAATCAAAGACTCAATACCTTTCACAACAGCTACAAAGAAAATGCAATACCTAGGAATATATTTAACCAAGGAGGCAAAAGATCTCTACAAAGAGAACTATGAATCACTGAGGAAGGAAATTGCAGATTATGCAAACAAATGGAGAAACATATCGTGCTCATAGATCAGCAGAATCAACATTGTTAAAATGTCCATACTACCCAAAGGGATTTACAGATTCAATGCGATCCCCATCAAAATACCAACATGTTTCTTGCAGATCTAGAAAAACAATTCTATGATTTTTTTGGAACCAGAAAAGAGTCTGAATAACCAAAGCAACCTTAAGCAAAATGAACAAATCTGGAGGCATCTTCTTACCAGAGTTTAAGCTATACTACAAGACAATAGTAACCAAAACAGCATGACACTATCACAAAAATAAAAACATAGACCAATGAAATAGAACAGAGAACGCAGATATAAAACCATGCACACATACTGCCATCTGATCTTTGACCAAGCATACAACAATATGCACTAGGGAAAAGAAGCCCTATTAAACAAATGGTGCTGGGAGAATTGGATACACACATGTAGAAGATTAAAACAGAATCCATATCTCCCACCAATCACAAAAATTAATCCAGGATGGATAACAGACTTAAACCTAAGACATGAAACCATAAGAATTCTAGAAGGAAATGCTAGAAAAACTCTTCTAGATATCAGCCAAGGCAAAGAATTTATGAAGAAGACCTCAATAGCAATCACAGCAACAGCAGCAATTAATAAATGAATTGATTAAATTTAAAAAGCTCTGCACAGCCAAGGAAACAATCAACAGAGTAAATAGAAAACCTACAGAATAGGAGAAAATATTTTCATGCGATACATCCAATAAAGGGCTAATAACCATAATCTACAAAAAGCTCAAGCAAATCAGCAAGAGAAAAATCAAACAACCCCATTAAAAAGTGGCTAAAAGACATGAATAGAAACTTTTCAGAAGAAGATAGACTAATGGCCAACAGAAACATGAAAAAATGCTCAACATCTCTAATCATCAGGGAAATGTAAATTAAAATAACAATGAAATATCACCTAATCCCAGTGAGAAAGTCTTATATCAAAAAGTCTACAAACAGTAGATGCTGGCATGGATGCAGAGAGAAAAGAACACTTAGGTTTTGTTGGGGGGACTGCAAACTAGTACAACCTCTATGGAAAACAGTACAGAGATTACTCAAAGAACTAAAATGGACCTACCATTTGATCCAGCAATCCCACTACTAGGTATTTACCCAAAGGAAAAAAAGTCATTTTATCAAAAAGACATCTGCACTGAAATATTTAGAGCAGCACCATTCACAATGCAAAAATGTGGAATCAACCCAAGTGCCCATCAATTCATGAATGAGTGGATTAATAAAATGTAGTGTATATATACCATGGAGTACTACTCAGCCATAAAAAGAATCAATACCTTTTATAACAATCTGGATGGAACTAGGGACCATTCTCCTAAGTGAAGTATCACAAGAATGGAAAAACAAACACCACATGTACTCACTATTAAATTGGAACTAACCGATCGGCACTCATGTGTACAGATGGAAGTAACACTCAATGGAAATCAAGCAGCTGGAATGGGGGAAGAGGGGATGAGTGAAATCATACCTAACAGGTACAAGGGACACTATCTGGGTGATGGGCACACTTATAACTTTGACTCAAGCAGTACAAAAGCAATCCATGTAACCAAAACATTTGTACCCCTGTAATATCCTGAAATTAAAAAAAATGGAATTTCATTAGATGGATTAAACTGTCCTGTGAGACAGAGATAAAGAAAGAATATTTAAGATGGAAGGAAAAACTAAGATGCCACAGAAATCATTATAGAAAGATGAAGTTTTTGAAAACATGGAAGACAGGCAAGAGACATAGAGGATACATCAAGCAGTTCCCACTTGCTATCTGATTCAGAAAGAAATAATGGAATGATTGAGAGATAGTGTTCAAATAAATGATGGTTCAGAATTTTTCAGAACTGAAAATAAACCCTGATATTTTTCAGTGATGGATAGTTCGGAGGATTAAAAAAAAACAACTACAGAGTCATCATAGTGAAAATGCACAATCTGAGGCTGAAGAGAAGATTCTAAAATATAATAGAGAGAAAAGACAGATTACTTACAAACAAATGACAGTCACTCAATTCTTGTCAGCAGTAATACTATGTAAGACAATAGAATATTGGCTTCAAGGTATTAAGAGAAAATATAATTATATTAAATATATAATATTATGTAAAATACAGAAAACTATTATTCATAAAATAGCAGAAATTAGAAATAGTTTGAACATAAAAAAATTTACTATTCCCAATGGACAACGAATTGAGAAGGAAAGTATTAATGGTAACAAAAGCTTCCAAACTGAGGGAGCAGAGATGGGAACAAAAAAGCTAAGTAAAAAAATTAATCAACTTAACAGAATTCAGAAAAATAAAAAATAAAAAAACAAAGGGGAAAACATAAATAAAAAGCATATGATTGAAAAATAAATATATTAGCAAGCATAATAAATGTAAATAGTTTCCTTTGATTCAACGACAGAGATCTAAAGTTAGATAATTTAAAATCCAGTTATGAGTGTTTGCAAGATGTACATTTAAAACAAACTACATAAAGAGTTGAACATAAATACAAGGAAAAATAAATACAGGCCGAATGCAGTGGCTCCTGCCTATAATCCTATCACTCTGGGAGGCTGAGGCAGGAGGATGGCTTGAGCTCAGGAGTTTGAGACCAGCCTGAGCAAAAGTGAGACCCGGTCTCCAGCAAAAACAGAAAACATTATCTGGGCATGGTGGCTCATACCTGTACCTCCAGCTACTCAGAGGCTGAGGTGAGGGATCGCTTGAGCCCCGCAGTTAGAGGTTCCTGTGAACTGTGATGTGATGCTATTGCACTCTACCTGGGGCAACAGAGTGAGACTGTGTTTCAAAAAATAAAATAAAATAAAGTAAAGCAAAATAATATGAGATAAATAACTCCTCCCCCCCAAAAACAGTAACAATATTAATGTAAGTCCAAAGAGAATGTAGCTAAAATAATTACTTTGGGCAGGTCAGTTAGCAACTTTCTTCTTTAGTTTTCTCATCTGTAGATAACAATACCAACTATCTCAAAGTTTTGTGAGCAATGAGTTAACAAATGTATGGTGCTTAAAATAGTACATTATTTGATGAGTACAATGTATGTTATTGGGGTGAAGGATACCCTAAAAGGCCTGACTTCACCACTATGCAATCTATGCAGGTAACAAAATTGTACTTGCACCCCTATATTTATAAAAATTTTAAAAGAAAGGAAAGGCTTATAAAACAAAACAAAGCAAACAAAAAAACCCCATCAAAAACAAACAAACAAACTATAAAATATAATAGAGAAATTTTGTTGCCATCTCTGTCTCAGTCTACTACCTTCCCCACTGCCAACTATAGGTAACCACTTTTGTTTCTTACTTATTAAAAAAATTCTTTATTCAGAAACAAGCAAATATAATTACATGTTCATATTTCCCCTTTCTGCACTTTGCTTTTTGTAGGGTATCCTGGAGATTTTTCTATGTGAACACATTAACAATGCTCTCTCTTTTTTTTATAGCTGCATAATATTCAACTTGGTCAATATACCACAATTAATTTACCCAGTGTTCTGTTGGCGGATAATTGGGTAGTTTCCATCCTTTGATGTCAGAAATAATGCCTCTGTGAGCAATCGTGCTCATATACAAATCATATGTGTCATATTTGTAGGACAGATTCTCAGAAGTGGGATTGTGAGTCAAAGAGCAGATGCATTGGTAATTTTGGTAACTAGTAACAATTTTATTTCCGTAGCAATCATGCCATTTTGCAGTTCTATCAGCAATGTATCTCATTTACTTCTGTTGGGAGTAAAAATCAGCATACGAGATTTGGAGAAAATTTTGTGGTCATCTAATAAAAATGAAAGTGTCTATGGAATTTCAACTCCTAAATACATAATCTAAAGAAATTCTCAAATACGAGCACAAGGGGACATGTCAAGTATGATTTGGAATAATGTTTATCTCTATGGGAATAGATAAATAAAATGATATATTAATACAGATTAAACATAGCAGTTAGAAGAATTGAATTAGAGCTATTTATGTCAACAGGGCTAGATCAACCCAAAATGTTAAGTGGAAAAAGGAAGTTGCCAACTTGTGTACACAACATAATACTATTCAGGAAATTTTTAAAAGTACACACAAAAACAGTATAAATTGTTTATGGAGATATATGTTTATATATGTATACTTGTACACACACTTAAGCATTAAAAAAAAAAGACCTAAAAATCCACATCTAAAACTTATGGCAAGTCTTTCTCTCTGGATGGCATGTGGAACTATTCAGAAGTGAAAGAGAACCAGTGTATGGTAAGCACTAGATAACATTTATTATTACTGTTAATAGATCGTGTTTTTGTTGTTAGAAACAAATAAGGCAGAAATGAACGGTCGTTAATTCTGGTTATGGTAATATCATTATTTGTTATATTATTTTTGTCTTATTCTGTGTATTTTATATTATAAAATATTTATTGAAGAGAAATATGAGTGAGACCCTGAACTAATTTGCATAACTAATTGCTGTGTAGCATTGCTTGCTCAAGATGTTCCTTTCTTTCTTCCTTCCTACCTTCTCTCCTTCCTTCCTCCCTTCCTTTCTTCATTTTCTCTCTTCTTGCTTCCTTCCTTTCTTCCTTTTCTTTCTTTTTTTGTTTTGTTTTGTTTTGTGGTCAGTAAATAAACATGAGATCTCAAAACACAAATTAAATTGCCAAGTGTAGGACCAGCTAGAACATAAATATTCAAGTATATTTCTTTTTTGAACACCCCATTGCCCATTCCATTTTAGAGGAAAACCTTAGTAAGGCAGAGGCATCATGGAGCACACAGTCATGCGTGGTCTCTGGGTGACCACTTATTTTTAGATAGGAATAGGAGAGAGACATCTTGACTTGAAAGCTGATCTCTTTCCAACACATTTACTGTTCTATAAAAAGGAGATAATACAGGATTTCTTTTTGTGATGAAAATGATGAATAAATGATATGTTGTTTTTAGAACTACTAAATATTCTGTGTTTTGTTTCTGGAAACCCCCAGCAAAGGCAACACTGTATATTAGTAATAATTAATAGTCACAGTGCAGGCTGCAGAGCCAGGCAAGGAACCCAGGTGTGGCTGACATCAAGCACCTGCTCTAAGCCCTGTGCCAAGCAGAGCAAGAACTGTCCCCTCATCCGCACCGACAGCCCCTCTGCCCCACACCCTGCCTCCCTGGTACGGCTGAGCCACACCTCACTTTCCTTCATCCTGGAGAGCTACGCTCCCTGAGTTTGCAACCCAGAGAAACAAGGAATGACATTTTTTTCTGGTTTTTTATTCCCCCTTGTTTTTGATCCAGAAGTCCTAAGCAACCTTAAGGGTTGTTTTTTTTTTTTCTTCTGAAAATCTGCAAAAAGAAGGAAAACAAATCTGGGATCAGAGCATTTCTGTTCCCAGCTCCCTTCTGGCTCCTCCCCCTGCGGAACCAGACCACCTCCACCGCTACACCCAGGGTAGGTCCCTGCCTCAGGCCATGGAGTAACAAGCTGCAGTTGCAGGGACCCTTGGGAGAGGGCAGGGCCAGACAGACACGCTCAGACCCCACAGCTGCTCAGCAGGATTCGAGGAAGCCACCACCCTGCAGGGGACCTGGCCTGGCCAGAGGCGGCCTTAGCAGTGTGTGGGTTCTTAGAGGCCAGGTGCCCTGCCCAGCCAACTGAGACCAGTGGTGAGAGAAGCAGCTGCTTTAAAAAGAATAAAGGACAAAATGATGAGTCTCCAGGAGAATGTCACAACCATGTTTACTGTCTGGCTCCTTCTCTGAAGAGCATTGTCCTGAGAGCCTGCTCTTAGGCACGAGATTGCAGGCTCAACATGCGATGATGAAACAGGAAATGAGGCTTGAGACAGCAAAGAAAACTCGACTTGCCACACGCGTGTGCTGCTCCTCATGCAGCTTTCTTCCCAGGCTTGTTCTGTCTCACGTGTGGCCCCTCCTCAAGAGCAGGGCCTTGCCTTCCTCGCTCCAGCACCCCCCAGGGTGACTAGCAGAATGTATAAGGGTGGCAGGTCCTGAGTGAATAAACATCAATTAAGTGAATTCATTCTAAGCAGATGTTCTCAAATGTACAGGAGTCAAGGCCATTGAGAGCAGAGATTTGCTGAGACTTTAGAAAATGGAACTAGTATTCCTTAATGGAAAATGGGTCTCCATAGGTACAGCTGGACCAAGGATAATGGCCAAGAGATATATGAAAAGATGCTCAACTTCATGAATCCTCAGGGAAATGCAAATCAAACCCCATTAAGATATCACTTCACACTTATTAGGATGACTATTATAAAAAAAATAAAAGGTAAGTGTTGGCTAAGATTTGAAGAAATTGGTTGTACACTGTTGGTGGGAATACAAAAGGTGCAGCCACTATGGAAAACAATATGGAGGTTCTTCAAAAGATTAAGACTAGAACTGCCATATGATCCAACAACCCCACTTCTGGGTGTTTAAACAAAAGAAATGAAACCAGGATCCCAAAGAGACACCTGCATGCCCATGCTCAATGCAGCAGTATTCATAATAGCTAAGGTGCAGAATCAATGTAAATGTCTACTGAGGGATGAATGGATAAGGACAATGTAGTATATCCATACAATGGAATATTATTCAGCCTTTAAAAGGAAGGAGATCCTGCAATATGTGACATCACGTATAGACCTGGAGGATCTTACGCTAAGTGAAATGAGGCAGTCACAGAAAGACAAATATTGCATGAATCCACTTACATAAGATACCAAATATCGTCAAACTCATAGAAACAGAGAGCAGATTGTAAATTACCAGGGACTGTGGGAAGGAGGAAATGGAGAGTTAGTTGCTATTCAAAGGTATAAAATTTCACTTATGCAAGATGTATAAATTCTAGAGATCTGCTGTTCGACATTGTGCCTGTAGTTAACAATACTGTATTGTGCACTTAAAATTTAGGAAGGTAGATTTCATGTTGTGTTCTAACCACAATTTTTAAAAATGCAGCCAGGTGGGAAGTTTACTGGTCACCATTCTTTATGTGTGGTGCAAGCTATTATATACCACAGTACACACATACTTACAGAAGTATATGTATTCTCCTGTGTCTAAATTTGTAATAGCTTCAACTTGAAGAAATCTCTCACCAAAAAGATGACAAATGGCAATTATGAGTGGCCACATTTCTGTGTTTGATATCTGATGAACTCACTTTCTTTTGTACTAATGCTTCATATTTATTTAGAAATTGATAAAGCCATTGTCTCAGAAGATCATATAACATTTTACTGTGGTTATAATGTGGTTTCATTAGTTACGCAGTGAATACCGATGGGACATGAATATGCTCCATGCACTGAGTGCATGTCCAGGTGCTGGGGACATAGCTAGGGACAGGCCATATATGAAGCTGTGGTTCGAGCAGGAAAGATAAGTAGAGCCTGTCTGAAAGGGTGACATTGAGCAGAGACCTGATGAGCTGAAGTAGTGAGTCTCATGGAGCTCTGAGGGAAGATCAGACCACAGAAGGACTCATGTCCTTCTGAAATGGGATGTGCCTGTCATATCTGAGGAGCAACCAGGAGGCCAGGAGAGTTGGAGTAAAATGAATGGGGCAGGCAGAGGCAGGAGACTAGGTCTGAGGGGTGGGCAGGGATTAGAAAAGTCATTGGAGGTCATGGTAAACTATCTCTGTTTATAGCAAGAACAGTGGTAAGCCGATGGAGGGCTGTGAACAGGAAGAGATGCTATCTGGTTTATATTTTACAATGCACTAAATAAATGCAGTGGTCAAGCGTGCATTCACCATCCATTCGTTTATTCATTGAGCACTTCCTCTACACTCAATTAGCTAATGAGCGGGACTTCCCTGGGCCTGTTTCCTTACCTATAAAGTGGGCTCTTCTGTGTCATCCCTTCCAGGTGTCAAATGTCTGTCTCTGAGAAGGGTTAGGCTCTCTGGCCTCAGTCACCTACCCTCAAGGGTTGTCTGCCTGGGAGTTGTGTCATAGCAATGCAGTTTTGGGAACCTACCCATCATTCATTTGGAGATGCACTCAATGTGTCAGGTCCTGGGACCATATTTGAAGAAGATAGTATAAACGCAGAGGTCCAGGCCAGTATAGGCCCAGAAAAAAAAGGTAGTGGAGTTGTGAGGCTTATGGAGATGATAGCAGAGTGTCTGTAAGAGCAATGAGGTTTGGGAGGATTTTAAGTGAAGATAAATATTTAGCTTCTGTGAAAGGAGAGAGAGCAGCAAAATCAGAAATTGCACTGGAGAACAGTCATGATGGAAGTAGAGGTGAAACTCCACATGGCAATGACATTAGGGCTGGTGCTGAGGTAGAAGTGACAGAGCTGTGGACTGCACATGAGGCGATATTGGTATTTGCGTTCTCCCCACACGTAAGGAGCACGTCAGTCGGGATGGCAGCGTTCATTTCGCAGGCGGTGCGCGATGCTCTACCCCGGCCACAGTGAGCCGAGGAGGCCTGGGGTGCTCCCTGCGGTCACCCCACCCATCAGGCAGCCGCGCAGCCCTCTGGCATCGAGCGATTTGTCCAATTAGGTTGATCACAAGCCACTGGCTTTGACAGTAGCATTCTGTAACCAAAGACATTTAAAAAGAAAAAGGGATCATCACAACAAGAGGGTCAGCAGCACACGGTCCTGGTGAAAGGCAGCACCACTGGGGGACTTCTGGAAAGCTCTTAACTCTTCTGGGCTCTGGTCTCCTTATTTGGACAATGGGGCAACGACGTCACCCTCTCTCACCATTGTCATGAGGCATAGATGAAGTGCTGCACAGAAAGACCTTTATACGGTGGTTGGCACATGCCAAATGCTCTTTAGACACGAGCTGACAGCCCATCTAAATAGTCACAACGCTGCAGAAGAATGATGCTCTGCCGAGCCCAGGGACTGCATTAGATGGTGTCCCACGCACCAAGGCTCCAGCCCTTTACCCGAGTTAGAGGCAAAGACACTTTCGCACTTCCGTGGGCACAGTTCCACTCTCTGCTCTCGGTGCGTGAGAGTCAGCAGGCTGTCCCCTGAGCAACCTCGCGGGCAGGCGCTTGTCTTCTCAGGGAGTTCTCTGTGGTTTGAGTCTGGTCCAAACCTATAGGCAGAGACACCTGAGTCTGTAAGCACCCCGACGACCTATTCACTTCTCTCGGGCAGAGGGACGTATATACAAGCATGCAGACACACTGATTGCACGGGAGTAATCGCCACGGAAAGAGGCATTCCTGTTACCTGTGTGACTCCGTGCATGTGTCATTTACCTCGCTGTGGTAACAAAGCAACATGAAGAGAGAGTCAACACACTGATTTACAATGCAAATGGCTCTACAGGCATGTCCCTGCTCAGAGTCTGTGAGGTCAGGGGAGAGTCACTCTGCAGGCTGCGTTTCCCAGGGAGGAAGGGCAGACCCAGGGACAGGGCAGGTACCTGGGTGGATGTGGAGCCCAACCAAGAAGAGCAGTTTGAATGGGACGTTTGAAAGGGTCAGGCAAACCCACTTCACCCAGGGCTGGGCTCGCCACAGGCACAGCAGCCTTTGAATGCGTGGGTTACAAGGCCCTGCCTCTGTCCCCACACAAAGGGGACAGTCTTGCCAGTGCCGCTGGCATCCTTGAAGCCCTTTAGTCATGGTTCCTTGTCCCACTGGCTCCTCCGGCGGACGCTGGCCTTAGTCTCTAGTAACTCGTTCCTTCTCTGCAGGTCAGTCTCCCTTGTCACCCCCACTGGAATGATTTCTTTTCTTTTCTTGTCTTTTTTTTAAGCTTCATTTTTTTGTTTGTTTTTTTTTTTTTTTTTGTGCGTGTGTTTGTTTTGCTTAATTGAGGTATAATTGACAAATAAAAATTGTGTATATTCAAGGTATGCAATGTGAAGTTTTGATATACATCTACATTGTGAAATGATTTCCACAATCAAGCTAGTAACATGTCTATCACCTCATATAGTTACCTTGTTTGTGTGTGTGTGTGTGTGTGTGTGTGTGTGGTGAGAGCACTTAAGATCTATTGTCTCAGCAAATTCTAAGTATGAAATACATTATTATTAACTATGGACACCATGCTGTACAACAGAGCTCCAGAACTTAGTCATTATATAACTTGTTTGTACCCCTTGATCAACAATTTCCCATTTCCCCTATCTCCACTTCCAACCCCTGGTAACCACTCTTCTGCTATTTCTATGACTTTGACTTTTTTAGATTCCACATGTAAGTGACTTGTTTTCTCTGTTGTCATGTCAATTTCATGAGTCAGGGAATGAGTTAATGAGGAAGAGGCTGTGGTATTTCTCTTTAAGGTATTTATATCGCCTCTGAACTATTCAACACTCCTTTTTCTGATGGCAGTTTAATTTCAGTTATTTCCAAGTTATTTCAAGATCTATAGACATCTTCAAGTATTGAAAATAAAAACAAATATTTCTGGAGTTTTCCTACATTTTTCCTCTTTCATTCTCTTCCCATATCATCTTGACATCCTCTCTATTTTTTCCAAATCTCTGGTGCACTAGGTTACAGTTCTTTGCAGGGCATCTTTGGGTCACAGTTGGGTACGAAATCTTCCTCCTCCTTAAGAGCTTTCTCGCCCATGAATTCACCAATAACCCCAAGGAAGATCTGACATGGAGAAGAACAGGTAATGTTCTTCCAACCAGCCAGTGTCATTTAGAGCTTTGTTTTAGACAAGAATGTTAATTCAGGATACAGACTCTGGCCTTATGCAATCAAACTTCGCATTTTATCAAGTTAATAAATGAATTAATCACGCAAGAGTGGAGGAGCCCAACAAAGATATCCGTACGTGCCAGGAAGGGTTGGGAGAATGAGGTTCATGTTGGAGGACATGCAAAGTCATCACAAATAAAATTCATGTTTGTATTTCCAGCTTAATTGCTCATGGTTAAAAGGAAAATAATAGAAATGAGGTTTTGTTTACATAAAGCATAAAACTTTGTCCTGGGAACTTTTGTCCTCTTAATAATCCCCAGCAATGTGGACATTGGAAGGTGACTGACTGTGTGGAGTTTTCACAGGAAAAGCAATGGGAGCCAATTTAGAAGTTAAGAAAATTTTACAATGCCAGTGGATAGTAATGATTTCCTCTTTGTACCATCAAAAGTTGAGGAGCTGCAACTGCTTGGGGGATGCTGTTTTCATGTTGTCAGCATCTTTTTATTTGAAATTAGCCAAAATTTGCTCTTTTGGTAAAGCCAACCAAACATCCCTTTGTGTACCAGCTATGACTACCGTAGTATCAGGGAATACTGTGCTGCTGAAAAACAGGGTCTTCTAGAATGCTCCATTTCATAGCAATGCACTGTACCGTAGGTTCTGGAAAATGATGTCATAAATCCCCCTAAATAACACCCTCTGTCAATGCAATTGTGTCTATGAAATCATCCAGCCGTCCTGCCCACATGAAGTGAACATGAAGCTTGGGCTGTGCTCTGTAACGGTGAAGACAGCAGGTGGCCATTCAGACGGTCCCCAGATCAAACCCATGGCTGGCTGTCCTCATTATTTTCTTCTCTGACACAGTTGATCCCTTTCTTTCCCCCTTCATCCTCCACCTTTTTGGCTTTTTTTGGGGGGAGTGGGGGGTTCTGCTTCCAACTTGCTTGAAAATTCACTTAGTGTTTTCTCTTTTTGTCTTGTAGATTTTTTAGTAAGCCAGGCCTAAATTCCCCAACCCCCTGTATTTCTCTCTTTTAATCCTTTGCCCACTGTCTTCTCCCATCAGTAACTACAACCCCAAATCAACATCTACTCATTACTGGTGCACAGAAGTGCTTGCTGCAGGTTGCCAGAGACCCAACTTGGCTCTTACCTTGTTCTTGTGCTTCGCAGGCAAGCTACAGTCCTTCCCCCATCAGTTCACAAGGAGGTTTTTCAGAAAAAAATGGTGCCATAGAATGTTCATGGTCAGTCAGAGATGAGTTCCTTCATTAAAAACAAAAACAAATGCAAACGAACAAAGCAATGAGCTTGGCCCAAATGACCTCAGAATTGTTATTAGAGTTAAAGGTCACCTATAGGAACTGGTCCAGTGGGTACCTGGCACAGAGCAAGTGCTCAGCAGATATCTGTCCCCTTCTCCACTTAATGTCAATCACTCTTTGAAGCATGACCGTGTTACTTGTCATCTCTTACAACATTTCTCCCTCCTCCCACTATGGGTCCAAGTGTCTTCCACCAAATCGTTCTCTTTTCCCTCAGTGAGAGTTCTGTACCCCACATCTCCTGCTCCTGCCATCCCCCAAGTATTCCATTCATTGTGCAGCCAATGCATACCTTACGCCTTTGAAGGGCTCAGTATACAATTCATTAGTCCTACTGTGTGTTCCATGGTTCAACACGTGCACGAAAATAAGACAGTGATCCAAAGAAAGCTGTAACTTCACAGGAGAAAGCAGCAAGAGGCACTAGGCCTGGGCTGGGTGGAAATGCAGCTGGGAACACCTCACCTTGCTAGCATCTCCACCTGCAGAGCCCATGCATCTTGCTTTACTGGGAGTTGGGAGGATTAAGAGTTTCCCGGAAAATAATTTAAACCTCATCCACAGATAGGCTTCAAACAGTCGATGCAACTGACATTGGTGAGCTCCTGCTCCACGCCAGGCTCCCCTCTGATGCTTATTGATGTAGCCAACATGTAATCGCACCTCCAAACACCCTGAATATCCGACTGTTAGGTTAGGTGGCAGGGCAGGAGGGGGGAGGGCAAGGCAAGTTAGACAAGGTGCTCAAAGCTACATGGGGAGACTTGAACTCAGGCGGTCAGCTTTGAACAGCTGGGGAAGGAGGTGTAGAGAGGGCATCAGAAGCTAAATGATAATGGGATCCTGAGCTGAATGAATCTGGAGGAAAATTCTACCCTGGGCGGTGGGAAGGAGGGGTGATCAGCTAAGGCCTGGGCCTGGGGCTGGGAGGAGAACAGTGCATTGGTATTTGGGCATTTGGTATTTGCCTCCAGGCTGATCCAGCCTGCCCATCCCTCCCTCCCCACAGTGCACAGCTCTTGGGCTGAAAGGGGCACATTTAAAGGAGCCACGAATCTGCAAGGAATTTGGCAGTGGTGGCAAGGGGCTTGCTGGGCCACAGGCTGTCCTGCTTTAAAATGTGGGGGAGTGGATTTGTGCTCCTACCAGCAGTGGATAAGAAGACCTGCTGCCTGTACCCTTGCCACACTTGATAGCATCAAAGATTTTAATTTCTGTCAAATTAGTGTATGAAAGATATTCTCTCGTTGTTTGTATTCCCTGGGTTGCTAGAAAGGAACATCATTGTTCTATATATTTATTTGCCACTTTTATTTCCTCTTCTCTGAATTGTCTGTTTATACTCTCTACCCATTTTTCATTTTTTTTCTCTGTTCTTTTCTGCCTTTTCCTTGTAGATCTGTAGGAGTTCTTTATATAATTCTGGATTGCAATCCAGAACTGCAGTACAGGTTGCAGCTTGTTATATATATGTTGTATTTTCTCTCTGCTGTTCATTTATATTTCAACTTAGTTCACGGTAGCCTGTGTTGTGCACAAGTTTCCTAAAGAAGCACTCATTCATGGGAGCAAGGATATTTCCTAGCAGTGTAACTTGGAATTGGGAAAAACTGGAAACAACCTAAATCTCCTGCAGCAGGGGAATGTCTGATTAAATTACACCATAGCCATCCTGTGGCCTGTTCCACAGTAGTGTAAAAGAATGAAGTGGATCTGTTTTTGTTAATATGGAAGCATCTTCAAAATTTATTACTGAGTGACAAAATGGGTTACAAAAGGTAGCTCAATATTTAACATTTATTAAAAAGACATACACCTAGTAACAATTCTACATTTCCTATGAGTATGTGCATGTAGATAGAGAAAGAGACTGTGCATGCGTAAATATTCCTTTATTTGTATATTTATAAAAGTATAAGTATACTCCTGTGAATATCCTATGAGCACATGTCTCTGAAAAAAATTATACACAGATTGAAAACCGAAAATTGTGGTTACTTCTACAGAAACGGAAAGGGCACAACACGTGGGGCAGTAAGAGCTTTCCTCTTATCTATAACATTTAAGCGATTTACCAGGATATTGTTTCTGAACCTTTGTATACTTTAAATTAATTTAAAAAGAAAACAAGAAAGGGGAAGACATTTCCAAAACAGCCGTTGAAAAGTTGCAGAAGGAACCTGGGAACACGGGAGCACAGTCCGTGGGTGGCGAACAGCGGCCACCGGCAGCCAGCGCCCCCTGCGGAGCCTCCCGCTGCCCTAAGCGCTTCGCACACACTGTCCCTTTTCAGCCTCACAGAAGTGTCGCCGTTTCCAGTGGACGCACCCGGGCCCTGGGTTCTACCGTCGACACGAACTCTCATCGAAGGGTTTTCTCTTAGCAGGATAGTGTCTCCTTGGAGGAATTCTAGCAAATGAGATGTTCTCCGCCTTTTAGGACTAACTGCCGTTTGGCGCGTCCGGGAAGCACAGCGCGACAGGAGTCGCCTGCCAGACCCCGAGAAGGCTCTGAAGGCTGCACCCCTCCTCCTGCCTGAGTGTGGCTGCCTCCTTCCCGCTGCAGACTCCCACGCAGGCCTGCGCTTGGCTTCTGCTCTGCAGCCACCAAGCCCGCTTCCGCCCCGGGGCACACTTTCTCCCCGTCTGTGCGCCACCCTGCGCAAAAGGAGGTGGCTTCTCACGGGCTCCTGACTTAGGCCGTCTGGCACATTCTGAATTCGCTTTCTGTTGCCTCCACACACCCTCTGGGGACAATGACAGTACCAGTGTGTGCAGATGAGATCAGACTAACCAGAGGTCGTCCAACCTAATGCTTGGCCAGCAGCTGTCATGACAGAAAGCACACGGGTCCCTTCTCACTGCATGCGGCCCGGTGGCCTCGGCTGACGGGATGCAGCACCTGCTGTCTTCTGCAGGGAAGTTGTCTCCACGCTGAGGAGACCTCACTTTTCTGGGGCTGGAAGGGGCCAACCAGCGAAGGGTCTTGGGCCAGCCATTCGCTGCAGGAGGCCAAGGGTTCTTTTCTTTGAATGAAAAAAATATTTTTTTTTCCTAATGTTGTTTGCAAATTTCATAGCTCATTTATTTCTTTTTTTCCCAAACCTCTTAGTACAGATGGAAACGAAGTACCCACGATTTAGAGAGTTAGAAGGAAGGACAATTAGCATTTAATGTGCACTTACTTTGTCTCAGTCACTGTGTTGAGTAACATCATATGAGTTAAAGCTCTATGAGCTAATGAAATCGTTACTCCTGTTGAGATCTCTGAGGGTTCTAGTTTCAGAATTCCCTTTGTAGACCTCCCGTGGTTCTGAGGAGCAAAGCCACTGGACAAGAGTATAGGGCAACCTTATTTCCAACTAGGATGTCCCTGAGCACATTGTCTAGATCTGTGCAGGTAGGCAGACTCACTCTACGTGTGTCACTGCACGCTGTACACCACAGAAATCGGTGGAAGAAGAGGAGTGCCGTGATAATCGTCTTCAGGAGTTAGAGGAAAAACAAATGTGACAGTAACAAAAGGAAAAACAGGATGCAACAGAGAAAGGACAAGTCTGGCTTTGAGTCCCTGTTGCCTAGGCTGACAATGGAGGCTGAGGGCCCATGGCAGGAGAAGTCCGTGAAGTAAGGACTGTTCAGGTCCAGTCCATCACCTCTGTGGTGGGCTGTCTTGGTGTCCTTGTGATACGGAAAATGTCGGGTGCCAGGACGCAGCCGCTTGCCGCCTCCCCATCGCTCCGCATCTCCATGGGCCAGCGCTGCACGTGGCCAGTTGGAGGGCAAGCTGCTGGGGCCAGGCCCTGTGGCAGAGAGACACCAGGGACCCCGCTTGCCAGAATGTCCTCGGGCCCACATGCCACCGCCCGTTTCCGGGGACGCTGCTCCCATGATCCTGATTGGGTAATTTTTGAATCCCACTGTTTTTGATTGGATGTTAAAGCTTGATGTTGATTGGATGTTAAAGCTTGATGTTGATTGGATGTTAAAGCTTGTAGTTGATTGGATGCTTTTTGAGCCCTACCAAGGGTATAAAAGCAGGAGGAGAACAAGGAAGGAAGGGTCAGAAGATCAGAAGATGCTCGGTTCTTTCCCCAGTCAAGAGCTATAACACTAGCTGTACACATTGCCCCAACAGTACCTCCCACAATCCCCTCCCCAGTATGGTCTGAACCCTGATTTTTAAAAACGCCTGATGAATAAAGTAACCATATAATTCATTGTCCAAACCAGGATATTTTTGAGAATGAAGAGGGCCACTATTAAAAATCACATGAGGACAACACACATAAACTAAAATTGTCCCAGGAGAACAAGTCATTCTACTTATAGAGACAATTAGGGAAATTTCTGGTCCAGAAACATGAAAAGGCCTTGCTGACAAGGGTGTCCAGAAGCTTCTAAGAGTAGATTTGGATGGGAAACGAAGTCCACAAAGAAAAAGACAGGTTTCCTTAGAGGTAAACAGGGACTGAGAAAGAGAACAGTTTAGTTTGGCCTTGAGAAATAATTGAGTTAGTATTAGAAAAAGAAACTGGAGATAGGAACAAGGAAATAAAGGCCTCAAGTATCCAGATCTTGAAATGAAACTATGTGCCTACAATTTGCTCTCTGCATTTTGGAGTTCATGTTCTTACATTCCAAACAGCTGGTTATATTTTATACTCCATGGCTCATTTACAAAAGGAGGCACTGAGCAAAATATTAATAAAGAAAAGTTTACAAAGGTGGGATGGTAGGTTCAGTATTGTTAAAATAAATATACTTTTGATCTGAATCCTTTATTTGTGCTATCTGTCCTTGGTATGTGCATACACACGGGCTCGCACACGTTTTCCATTAATTTGGAGTTTTCCATCAATGGAGTTTTCCATTAATTCTTATTCACTGTTTGGTTTCCTTCTTTATATTTATTTATCGCTGCCATTCATTGTGTCCCTGCCACACCAGGCACTGTGAAAGGAAATTCACATTTACTGTCTTTAATTGTTTAAGAACACCAAAAGATACTATGAGCCATTTTCCAGTTGAGGAAATCAAATTTTCAAGATTTTCTCCAGGTTCACACAGCTGGTATGTTTTTCTTTTCCAAATTCCTGACTCACCCAATCACTAGATTCCTTCTCCTAATTGGGTCACTGCAGCCCACCCTCTCCATGGCTGCTGCCTGCTCCTGCTGGAAGCCCCACACCTGCCTGCACACCCGCAGGGACCTTCTAACCAGCCTGGGCCTCTGGTCTTACCTTCCTCCCAGCCACGCTCCTCTGCGGCCAGAGGGCCAGAGTCATATGCTTAGGACGTAAATCCTCCAGCCCTTCAGAGCCTACGAGATAACACCTGGGTGTGGTGTACAAATCCCTTCAGGGTTTGATCCCAGATTAGCACGTGGCCAATGTTTCTGCTCACGCTCATAATAACTGTATGCACCGTTCTTCCTTCCCGACACCCTCCACGTCCTCTACCTGCCTTGCTCTCGACGCTCACTCAAGACACAGTTCAGGTTGCCTCCCTCCTTGATCTTTTCAGTCTGAGGAAGAGGAAGGGTATGAGGAAGGGTCAAGAAAAGACACCTGTTTAAATTACATCCTTTCTCTTTATGGGGATAAAACTGACCCAAAATATGGTATGTGCCCTTAAGTACCATAACAATTTTTAGGAAAATATGTGGTTATATAGGTTAATTATCTTTCACTCACACTAGATGACTGGTCCCCGGAGATTAGGGCAGCAGCGGTGGTGGCCACCTCCTAAGATTGTCCCCAGTAGTCCCCACCCTCTGTGTGGTCCCCCACCCCTACCCTCCGCATGAAAGGAGGGTTGGTCTGCGGGACCAAGAGAGCACAGCAGACGTAATAGTACTAGTACGTGACGTCGTGGTGGCTGCTCTGCTCTCCCCACCCCTCTCTTCTCTCAGCTCACTTGCTCTGGAAGAAGCCAGCTGCCACGTCTTCAAAATACTCACACGGCTCCATGGAGGTCCACCTGGCATGGAGCTGAGGCCACATCGGCGAGCCATCCTGGGAGCAGGTCCTCGGGTCCCGGTGACACCTTCAGACAACAGCAGCCCAGGCTGACATCCCACTGCAGCCTCACGAGGGACCCGGAGCCAGAACCTCCCCACTCAGCTTGACCTTGACCCTCAGGTGCCGTGCGAGAGATGCGTGCTCATCGCCGTCCTCAGGCACTAAGTCTGGATGTGCTTTGAACTGGCTCAAAAACACCGCAGCCCAGAGCTGAGCAAGGTGCCTTTCACCTACTTCACACCCGGCAAATCTGTCACAAACCTATCCTGGGAAGGGGCCTCAGGTCTGAAAAAATTCGAGAATAACCGACCTAAGTATATGGACAGGGACAGCTCTTTCGTTCTGTTTGGACCTTTGCGTTATGTCCCAGCGATAGAAGCACAATTACAGATATCCTTTCAGGGTGAGAAAATTAAAAAGGAGGAAACATTTTATAGATGTCACCTCCAAAGGTCAGGTGGAGTGGTGGTCAGGTTTACAGACTGTCTGAGCTCCGGTCTCAGCAATTACTTATTTTGTGACTGTGAGTGACTCTTAAACCTCTGTTGGCTTGTCTGCGAACCGGGTATAAACAGTCAGGGCTGATGCTTTCCCTTCGATTTCACAGATTAGAAATCTGTGTCGTTGAGGGCTGAAGCAATCCCCCCAGCTCACACAGCTCATTGAGTGCAGACCTGCTCTAGAAAGGGCGGGTGTGTTATCAATTGTGCTCTACTGTCTGTCAGTAACAACACCATGTTGGGGTACGCATTAAAGAAGCTAATGCACGTTAAAAACTTAAACTGGTGTCGAGCATAATAATCATATAACCAGTGTTGGCACTTTATTCATTTAACTCAACAACTAATGCCCAGCCCCCAGCCCCATAACTCTGTGGTTCTCATTGGCTGCTGCACTCTAGGATTATTCAGAAAAGATAAGGGTTAAATGAAGTGGGGGAATGAGTAGAGACAAGCCTCTACCTTCCTCATCACACTTCCTCTCCACTTCAAGAGTTCAAGTTCTCTGACTTCTGAAGTGTCCCTGAGGTTCTATAATTTAAGGGGTACCAGTTCACCCAGAAGGAGGGCAACCAGTATCGGCTCCCAAAGAAGAAACCCTGAGAATGAGATGAGAAATTTGATTTTATGAAAATCAAAACTAGAAAGCAGAAGACAGGGTCATCTAAGCTAGACACAAAAACAGGAAATAGTCATGTTTTATACAAGTACAGTTTGGCTTTGGTTAAATTACTCAAGACATGAAGCCGTCTGTTGATAACCAACGAAGCAAAAAAATGTTTCAACATAACTTCAGAAACTTTTTCAATATTTTTACCCCCAACATTTGTTTTTCACTGATTTCGTTCCTTCTGATTTATTGTAATGTTATGGTGAAAAGTTTTAGATTTGACATACTGAAAACTAGATGTGCATTCTAAATGTTCACATTATGTTGCTCATTATACATAAAATCACAAAGTAACTTCTGCTTCAATGGGAGAGTTCCTGGCCTGACAGGAGGTGGGAGAGGAGGAGGATGGCTGGATCCACAGGAGGACTTTGGCATATTAGCCAAGCTTGCAACCGGGTTTCTTGGATTTCATTGTTTGGTGACACCCCATCTAGCCCTGCCACTCATGTAATTGTTGATTTAGAATTATGAAAACTAGATGGGAAGCAAACGGTATCACTGATGACACAGAAGAATTACATAATGACACGATTGATGGCAGCAATTTCCATTCAGAGGTTTTAAAATTACCACACAGCGTGATCCCAGAAATGGGAGACAATCGCAAAAGTGCGATGGTTTAACTGCTGCTTTTCCCACTACAGATTCTCAGGAGAAGACCCGAACTGTCACCCGAGGGGGAAAGACAGTTTAAGAATCGCCAGTTTTTGACTTGCTCTAGAAACTGTTTACTCCTTTTTTCCTTCCTTTGTGTCTCAAAACTCACAAGTCCACAGAGACCCAGGAAAGAATGCTTAAAATGAGAGTAAATATTTTTACACATGTGGGCCTTTGAATAAAAAAGCAATAACACCCTGCTCAGCTGCTACTATACTCACAAACTCTTCCAAACTGTTTAATGTAATTCCAGTGTTTGATTAGTTCAAAATATCCCCATCTGGGATGCTAAAAGGCCATTGAATGACTGTATTATGAAAGGCAAAAATCCCTAACTTGAAAATTCTAAAATATACTGATTTATTTATTTTTGATGGATCACATAACTGTGAAGAAGCTAAAACTTCTTTAAACAGATTTACGACTTTTCCACAATTCTAGCTTGATTACCAAATGTTTGGTCCCAAGCAAGGCCCCTTCAATGGTCAGTGAAAAATTTAGTGGTGGTGAAATATATTCCCTGTTTGATTACCACACAGTGAAGATTGCTAAGAACTTCCAATGTTCTTGGGCCATTGTGATAATTATCAAGGGTGCTGATAGGCAGTTTGATAGCAATTAAAATAGAAAGAAAGAGTGAAAAAGGTAAAGGAAACCCAGAAAAAAATGCAAAGTGGGCAGGTACCAAATTTTATAGCATCATCCCCCTTAAGCATGCCTTAATAATATTATTAGACTTCCCACACTTAGTAACAGATCACAGCCCCGTGTATTGTTTATTGAACCTGAAAGGGGTTCAATAAACAATAGCTCTTCAGTAAACTGAATCTGAGCTGCAGTTAGCTGTCTTACTAAATGATGTGTAAGTCCAGTTTGTGTCTTGAAATGGTTCTACTGAACATGTGTAGAGGAGACCAGATCTGGAGAGTCGGGTTCAAGACTGAGTCACAAACGTTAACAAGGATACAGTGTTAACAAACAAGTGTTGATCCCATGGAAGGTAGCTACGAGCATAGCTAGCATAATGAGGAGGTTGAAAAAGGTTGAGGAAACTAGTAATGTTTGCACTGAAGACAAGATGTAGAGGGGCCACGACAGCCATCCCCAAACAAGGGGGGGAGTAACCATGAATAACAGAGGGCAACCAACTCTGAGAGAGGTTCCATGTGACATGACTGGGCACACTGGGTCCACCCTGCATTTCCAGCCCACGTTAGGATGCATTCTCCAACAACTACAGCTGCTGAACATCAGAGTGCACTGCCTCTTTAAGGAACGAGAGAGAAGAGCAGCCAATAGGTGACGCTAGTCAAAGATGCTTCAGAAGTTATTCTTGAATTGGATAAAAGAGCAAATGAGATCAAAGTTTTCCTAACTGAGCTCTACAAATCCCCTCCCTTCAGGGCCACTAAAAACTGGGTGGCACAGGAGAAATGGGCTCCCAAATCCTCAACGCTTCCACAGAGCAATGACTACTTTTAGCTTTTGGTGCTATGCCGCTGTGTAAAGCATAACTTGAACGAGGATCCCATGGCGAAACAAAGCAGTGTGAAGAAAATCGATGGTTTCCAAACTAAGCCCTTTCGTGGAGCTGAGAAAACCAGGAAGAGAAGCTTTGGGGCTATTGCTTCAGCAGAGAAACTCTGATGTTTTCTGTTTCACACATTGCACCACTGAGTAAATTTCATTTGTATAAACGTTTATATGTTTAAAAATATTTTAACCACTGGTGTGGAACACATCCCAAATCAGGTTCAATGCTTAGATCTCTGTAATTTTATGTTGCATGACTGACTCTAATCTTATCATTTCTTAATTTCCCTTATGATTTTTTAAAATTTTCTATTTCTGAGATCAAAGCAAATTCTTTGGGGGTAAACTGCCATTTCAAGAAATTGCAGAATTGAGCTATAGGTCCACAAACTGAAATTTGGATGCAGCACAAATCTTAGGAAGATGCTAGGACAGTAATTGAAGCATAGTAAGACTATTTCATTTGTGTAGCTTTTTTTTTGTTTAATTTATAAAGGATCTTAATTTCCATTATTATATCTGATTCTGAAAACAACCCTGGTAAGAAGGCAAGACAGATAAAATTATTTCATTTATGCAAATGAGTACACTGAAATAGAGAAACATATATTTTGTAAAATTAAGCATAAGTAGTGTTTTATGAATATGAGCCTCAAAACTAGGTTTTTGAACCCTTGGTGTAGTGAATTTTCTATAGCCACAAAACCTTTTGTAAATTAATCTTGTAGTAACAGACAACTCTAGAAATCTTTTTTTCACATTTTTTTTTTTTTTTGGAAGAGAAACCAGACCTTAACTTTCTTGCTTAGAACATAGTATCTTCAGAGAACATTCTCTTTTTTGAAGGTCAGATATTGTTTGACCTTTTTGGAATCTGGATTTTCACAAGAATGCATCATATTATAATTTTTAAGAGATCTGGTATTCTGGTAGACTTTTGCTATCAGAATTTTTCTGCTTTTGGCCTTGAAGTCAAGTCCTGTTTTTAATTCCTAACAATATTCCATTAACCACAACAGTGTCAGAAACTAAACAAAGCAAAACTTTTCAGAGCTTTTTTAAGAAGGCCAGAACCATTGTATGAAGTGAATCTGCCATTGACACCTTGGTAATTTTAAAAATCTACCATTCTAAATGGACAAGAGTAAAACAAGAGAGTTCTTAGGTATAAGCCCAATATATTCTCACCCTTGGGGGAACGTGAGCCAAATAACCAGTGACCAGCATCTACTTTCTACTTGTCACCAAGCAGTAATGCTTTACAACTAGGCAATGGCCTGTGCCAATTCACTGTGAGAAGGATATTACAAGAGGGGAAAACTTTGAATTAATCTACTTTCCTATGTCTTGGCTGTAGCATTTTCTTTATAGTATCAGAAGAGTTAAAAGGAAATGTTGTACAAAGATCAAACAGATGTCTGCGAAATTTAATGGCATGAGAGGAGATATTTGACTCTTTCCTACTCAATTTTAAAAGAAATAATTTACCAAAGCACTTTTACAATGAGGGAAAAGTAAAATCATCATCATCATCATCATCATCATCATCAAACTTACCCTAGTGTTGCAAATTAGGAAAGGGTGCCTTGCCAATGAAGGAAAATTCCACAAATTTTTAGTAGATGTCTTACAGATGGAATCAAGTTTTAAAAGGACACCCGGGGATCATATAAAACTCCTCCCCAGAAAACCAAGAAAAATAAGAAGACAACAAAGGAGATACCGGACCTCAGGAATACTCCCTAGTCTGAGGGCCTAGGGCTGGCATCAACATCAGGTACTAACATATATGAGGTCTGTCCGGAAAGTATCCAGCCATTGTTAATATAATGAAAATGATTAAATGACTGGATACTTTCTGGACAGACCTCGTCTATATGCATGTACATTTGTATCTAGTAGTAATCATAGCTGCTGTAATGATACTAGTTGAAATTTTTTACCTGGATTACTAGACATCGGTATATATTTACTATTTTGCTGATAACCAGTGGGTTCTTTAAGTATCCAAATTCGGATCATCTTTTAGGACAGAAGCGTGTCCTTCTCTGTCTTTCTGTATTATTTCTATTCTATTTCATATGGTCTTCTTTCCATGGATCTCTGTTGCTTATCCTTTTAAGTAGTCAACCTTTCTCTGATTATTATTCTTTCCTTCAACATTCTGTTTCTCAACCTGGCCCTCCACAGCACTGATATATTTTCCAATTCCATGGATACTCCACGTAAATTCCAGATTCACTTGTTCAGGCCTCAAGCCTTCTAGAACACTTGCTCCTGAAATCTAGCTGGCTCTTGTCCAAGGAGTACCCCCTACCATGCCAAGGAAAGTTACAGGCTCCCCTCCTTCCTTGTTCCCTACCAAAGTCATGCTGCCAAGCCTTTCTGTTCCATGCAGTGAGTGCAGACCTCGGTCCTGACACTGCCATCAGATCCTAGTAACAAAAATATGTTTCTGTATATGTGTGTGCGCGCGTGGACGTGTGTGTATACATACAGATATTTCCTAGCTTGGTCCAATGAGAAGTCTTGGCAGCAGCAATACCTCAACAGTAATAAGCATACTCAGCACCCAGATCTTGGTTTCTGAATAGCATTCTCCACTCAAAGCTGCAGTACCCACCCCCCGGGCTGCAAACTGGTACCAGTCTACGGCCTACTAGGAACCAGGCCACACAGCAGGAGGTGAGCGGCAGACGGAGGAGCGAAGCTTCATCTGTATTTACAGCCGCTCCCCATCGCTTGCAACGCCACCTGGGCTCTGCCTCCTGTCAGATCAGCAGCGACATCAGATTCTAATAGGAACAGGAACCCTACAGTAAACTGTGCATGCGAGGGAGCTAGGTGGTGTTTGAATCATCCCCAAACCAACCCCAACCCCAGTCCATGGAAAGATGGTCTTCCTTGAAACTGGATCCTGGTGCCAAAAAGGCTGGGGACCACTGACTAAAAGGGTTTCTTGGAGAAATGGCTGATTTGGGACTAAAGCAGGGAAAATACAAGCTAAGTTGGAAACACCTTACTGTGCCAGAAATTATGGAGATATAGCGAAAGGATACAGGTGCCAGTTTAAGAACAATCTCGCACCAAATTGGGGGGACGACTTGAGCATTAAAATAAAAAATAGTAATAATATATTATAACCCACTGAATGAAATGGAAAACCATTAATCCATAGAAATATTTAAAAGTGATTAATAAATGAAGATTTTAATGAAGAATAAGATATATTCATAATTTTGAAGTATCTCCCCACAGAATATTTTTTTTTTTTTTTAGCCGTAGTTACTTCTGTATCACAGAATATTTTTTAAATACAAATGGAAAAAGTACAACTTTGCTGAGAATAAGCCTAAATGACACCACCATAATCAAGTGGACAAAATGAAGATCATTAGTAATGAGAAAAATAAAAATTTTGACCCACCTGATAGAATGAGCAGTCTGTGATATTTCTGCCCTTCCATGATAATAAACTTTATGGTGGACAGTGAGGAAAGAAATTAAATCCAGAGCATAAAGCAAGGTGGCAGATAACCAAGCTAATCAGTTATGAGAATAAATGTAAGTAGGTTAAACTTCCTTATTAAAAGGTATAAGTTGAGGAGAGAGAGAGAGAGAAAGAAAGGGATAAGAGAGAGAAGGAAGTATCAACAATATATATCTTATGCTGTGGTCAACAGTGATCCATAAACAAAGAAACTCAGGAAGATGAAAAGCAAGACTGAACAAAGCTCAACAACCTGAGAAATAGAAATGAAAATAAATCAGAGTTGCAAAATAATGTTACTGTATGAAGCAGATTTTACTTGGAGAAAAATAACAATGGAAGCAAAAACATTAGATATATCATCTTCCACAAATCATGTACACACTCATTTTTATAGCAGCTCACCTGAGGGAGAAATCTCAGAAATAACCGGTAAAAATACCATTACTAAATATTATTATTGAATAGAGTTATTTCTTAGAAAATTTGGGACTCAAGCACTGGTTTTCCATCACAGTGCACAAGTGTACCTCTTCTCGTATGCTGAGAGAAAGACATGAGGAAGAAAGAGGCAGATGAACAGAGACAGATGAAAAGGAGCTGCAAAGACAGAGATAGTCTTTCAATCCATTGGCCTCCCTAAGCATAGGAAACCAGGAAACGAAAAAAAAAAAAAAGACTTGCTTGGCCTTTACAGAGCAGAGTGATCACATAGCCACCCGGCAGCCCTGGCCATCCACACTCTGCCCCCCACAAACATATTACCCCTCCCATCTGATAAATATGGACAAAAAGAGGTTTTGTTCTCTATTCTATCAGATTATTAACTGAAGAGGAAGGAGGAGAAGATGGGGGTGAGGAAGATGAATTCACAAAGGCCTGGAATAACAATAAAGACATGAAAATGCCTATTTCTCGAGTTTACCCTTGTTCTGCCGCCCCAATGCTGGTCCTTGTACATACTCATCCTAAGCCCACATAGGGGACCAATTTCTTAGAGGTTGTTTTGGGGTCTCTGTCTGGTTGCCTCCCAAACATGAGAAAATTTTTCTGCCTTTGTTCTGAAAAATACCAATGCAAAGACCACTGTCTAGTATGATCGGGAAATAAATTGAGACATGGTAAGAAAGACAGCATTTGGTCCCAGTGCCTGAGTTTGTACAGGCCTAGGACACATGGTCTGTGGGTAGGACAGTGACTAGTGCCACATGCAAGAAAAAAGAGAAGAAAAGGGAGGGACAATTGTCCTCCCATAGTGAAGGATAACCATTATAATTATCATTCTTATTGATGTGGCTCAAAAGATATTTGATGCAATTTGCCGGGCGCGGTGGCTCATGCCTGTAATCCTAGCTCTCTGGGAGGCCGAGGCGGGGGGATTGCTCGAGGTCAGGAGTTCGAAACCAGCCTGAGCAAGAGCGAGACCCCATTTCTACTATAAATAGAAAGAAATTAATTGGCCAACTAATATATATACAAAAAATTAGCCGGGCATGGTGGCGAATGCCTGTAGTCCCAGCTACTCGGGAGGCTGAGGCAGGAGGATTGCTTGAGCCCAGGAGTTTGAGGTTGCTGTGAGCTAGGCTGACGCCACGGCACTCACTCTAGCCTGGGCAACAAAGCGAGACTCTGTCTCAAAAAAAAAAAAGATATTTGATGCAATTCAGTATCCATTCTTGATTTAAAGGAGAAAACAAAACAAAAAGTAAAACTTAACGAGGAGAATACTTCCTAGACATGACAAATAATATTTATCTATCTCAAACCAGCCTAGCAGCCAATGTTATATGAAATGGTAAAAAAGAAATACCCCCACTAAAATTAGCAATGTCAAAAGGACGCCCTTTATCAACACTTCTGGTATTTTTTATTTTCTAAGAGCTCAAGTGATTTAATGAGAGAAAAAAACAAGAATTAGGTAAAAGAATAGGATAAATACAAATTTTAAAATGTTAGCATATAATTTTTTTCCTAATATACATTCATGTATTATTGTAAAACTCTATGAGAATGAATAAGAGAGTTTATTATAGCCTCTCATTACAAATAAACATGTGAAAATTAATAGCTTTCTTATATACCAGCAACAATAATGTATTTATATGTGTGAATGTGTGTTTTTGTGTCTGCGTATAACTGTGTGTATAAGACCCTCTTGGCAATTGTAAAAAACAAGTATATAATATCTAGAGATTTATCAAGAAATGTGCCTGACTTATGGCATATTTACAGAAATTTAATGAGGGACATAAAAATATATTTGAGGAACTAGAAATATATACCACGCTCCTTGAAGGGAAAGCTTAGTATTGTAAAGATGTCAATTCTTCCCAAGTTACTTCATAAATTTAATGAAATTGAAGTGAAAGTCCCAAAGAGATGTTTTGGGGCAGGGTGGGTTTTGACAAAAAGATCTGAAGTTGAACTGGAAAAATAAATATACTAAGGTAGCCAAGAAGTCTTTAAAAAGAAGCAGGATTGAGTGTTCATAGAGTAGGATTCCATTTCCTCTGTGAAATATAATAAAATGTATAGTAACACTACAAGTATTATAATCCTGTTGCACTGGTTTTAGAAGCAATAAGTGAAGACAATTAAAAATTTAGACCCCATAATATCCTGAAATAAAACAAAATTAGAACCTAAATTCCCTCCTCTGGAGATTATATATATATATGTATATATATATACACACACACATATATACATAAATATATCTTATATATTTGCATATCTATAATACATATATGAATGGCAAAAACCTTTCCCTGGAATATCTGGGATTTGACCTTTTCCAGAATGAATAATATTTTTGAAATTTAGGTTCCTTCTCTAAAAGACTACAATGTTATTTTAAAAAATTTTTTCGTTAGCATTCAAAAAATGAAATATTTATATATAAATCTATCAAAATATGTATAAGATCTAATATAAGGGAAACTATAAAACTCTGATGAAAGAAATCAAAGAAGAACTAAATAAATGGAAAGATATTCTATGTTCATGGATAGGAAGACTCAATGTTGTCATGAAGTCAGTTTTTCCCAACTTGATAGCTTGATACATAGATTTAATGCAATCTCAATCAAAATTCCAGCATGTATTTGTGGGTATCAACACAAAGTTTATATACAGAGACAAAAGACCCATAATAGTCAGTACAACATTGAAATACAAGAACAATGAAAGGACTTATGCAACCTATCTATCTTCAAGACTTACTATAAAGCCACAGTAATCAAGATGCTCAGTGTGCTATTTGTAAAAGAATAGACAGATAGGTTCATGAAGCAGAATGTAGAACCCAGAAACAGACCATATAAGTATAGTGAATTGATCTTTGACAAAAGTTCAATACAATGAAGCAAAATTAGACTTTTTGACAAATAGTGCTAGAACAACTGGACAACCACATGAAAAAAAAAATAAAAAAGACTCTAGACACAGAACTAATGTCCTTCACAAAAATTAACTCAAACTAGATCACAAACCTAAATGTAAAATGCAAAACTTTAAAATTTCTATAAGATAATATAGGAGAAAATCTGGAAAACCTTGAGATTGGTGATACTTTTTATATACAACACCAATGGCATGATCTATGAAAAAAATAATTTATAAGCTGGACTTTATTAAAATTAAAAACTTCTGTTCTGCAAAAGTCACTATCAACAGAATGTAAAGACAAGCCACAGACTGGGAAAAAATATTTGCAAAAGTCATATTTGATAAAAGACTGTTATCCAAAATATACAAAGAACATTTAAAACTCAACAATAAGAACACAAATAACCAAATAAAAAAAATGAGCAAGGGATGTGAACAGATACTTCACTAAAGAAGATATATAAATGGCAAGTAAATATATGAAAAAATGTTCAACAGTATATATCATCAGGAAATTGTAAATTAAAACAACAACTGGATACTACTACACACACATCTGTGCAAATGATCAAAATCTCAAACTGACGACACCAAATTCTGGCAAGGATGTAGAGCAATAGGAAATCTCATTCATTGCTGGTAGGGGTGCACAATGGGACAGCCACTTTAGAAGACAGTTTTGGCAACCTCTTACAAAACTAAATATACTCTTACCATGCAATCCAGAAATTGTGATCCTTGGTATTTACCCATATGAGTTTTCCACATAAAAACTTGCACATAGATGTTTCTACCAACTTTATTCATAATTGTCAAACTTGAAAGCAACCAATATATCCTTCAGCAGGTGAATGGATACATGTAATGTGGTACAACCAGACAGTGAAATATTACTCAGTAGAGGATCTTTAGGGCAGTGAAACTATCTGCATTGATACCATAAAGTTGGATACATGTCTTTATATACTTGTCTAAACCCATAAAATATACAACATCAGGAGTGAACCCTAAGTAAACCGTGGACTTTGGCCGATAGCAATGTGTCAGTGTATGTTCATTCATTGTAACAAATGTACCACTCTGGTGGGGGGTGTTGATGGTGGGGAGGATGTCTAGGGGTTTAAAGGGAGTATATGGGAAGTCTCTGGACCTTCTACTGGATTTTGCTCTGAACCTAGAACTGCTTTAAAAATAATGTCTATTAAAAATGGTAAAAGAATGACTATACTGTGATTTATACACAATTTTTTTTTTATTTACTCAGAAGTGTTTCTGTAAGTAGATCAAAGAAGAAAGTGACACAAACTCTTTTGAGGAAAAACTAGTGGTAGCTGCTTGGTCTTTCTATAATTTTGCTTCAACGTCTTTGTTTTTTAACTGGACATTTGTAGTATCTCTTACTCAGTACTCAAAGATTTTTTCTGTTAAACTTTTGAGATTTTTTTTTCAGCCTGAGATAGCATAAGCTTTGAACAAGATCGCCTTAGGACCAGCACACTTTGTCCATGTTTGCCCGGCGGCCACTGTGGCAGCAGCAACCATCCTGCTTATTTTAGTGAACGGCATCATCACTACACATGCAATGCACCTACTTATTCTTCAAGTATTAAAGTGGAACAATGTTAAAAAGAATAATTCTTAAATAATCAGAACCATCATTTGGTTGTTTGAACATTTCTGGGGTTGAGACACCCAGATAAACTATCTCCCAATTTATGCCAAAAGTGACACTTAATTAAAATCTGGGGTTCAGAAAGAACAGGTTTCTCAACAAATAATGCCTGGTACAGTCATTAATTTTTTTTATTGCTGAATAACAAATGATCACAAGTTTAACAGCTTAAACAAATGCCCATTTCTTATCTTACATTTTTCATGCGTCAGGAGTCTGGGCACAGTTTACCTGGGTCCTTTATCAAAGTTTCACAAAGTTTCAATCAAGGTTTTGTCTGGCTTTGTTCTCATTTGGAGGCTCAACTGAAGAAGAATCCTCTTCCAAGCTGACTCGAATTGTTGGCAGAATTTACTACCTTGCAGCTGCAGGACTGAGGCCCAGCTCCTTACTGGCTCTGCCGTGGAGGCTGCTCCAGAGCTAGAGGTTACTTGCAGTTCCCCGACTTGTGGTTTCTCTAGCAGGGCTGCCTGCTCCACCAAGCCAGCCAGAGTCTCTAGGGTGAGCCAGCGAGTGTGGCAGAGTCTTATAGAACATAAAGGAAAGTACTCATGGGGTGACAGCCCGTCATCTTTGCTGTATTCTATTGGTTAGAAGCAAGTCACTCAACCCACCACACTTATGGGGACAGGATTGCACAAAGGCACGAACCCCAGGACGCAGGGGACATGGGTGCCACCTTCGAGTCTGTCCACTGCACCACACCTGCTGAGCTGCAGGAGTTATTATGGCATATCCAATGCCTAACTAAATGCCACACATATTAACAAGTATTTGTTGAATTAATCAAATTAAAATCTATCCTCAATATACCATTCGCCAAAGCAAACATAACAAATAACATAAGAAACTGAAATATAAAAAACATTAAAGAACTAATAAATATATAACAAAATGCTTATATAATTTGGGGTTTGGGAAGGTCATTATAAATGAACGCCAAAATTAGGATGCATAATGAAAAGATGGCCCGATGGATTTAAATAAAAATTTGAAATGTTTGTAAATATCAAAAATAACCTTGCAACCTATGTGACAAAGTATTAATGTCTTAAAATATAAAAGATGCCTACAAATTTATAAGAAGGAAACGCACCAATTAAAACATAAGCCATATACAAATAAATAACAAAAGAAGAAATGTAAGTGCCTAATCAACAGGATTCACGTTAAAATTCTCTAGTGTCAAGGAGAGGCACATCAGATCAAGGAGATATGCTTTTTTGCCTTTGTGATGAGCAAAGATCGAAAAGACCATTAATGCTTCATTTTGGCTCAGGGTTGGAGAAAGAGTCACTCACATGTGGGTCCTCTCAAAGGAGAAGTCATTGTTATTGCCTTTCCTGGGGATGGAGAGTAATTTCCAATTTCCTTCATTTACTAACTTGTTACAGTTATCAGCTCTGTGCCAGGCATCTCATACAGTCAGCTCTGTGGCAGAGGTAAAATTTGTCAATAGATATCAAGAAACTTTATAACATGCAAATACTTTACCCGGAAATTTCACTTCTAGGAACTTAAGGCAAAAGTCACAACTAGCCATAAAACATGTTCATCTCAGTTTGGTATTGGGAACTACCTAAGGAGTTGCTGCTTAAATACGTTAGAGTAGATATGAGGAATTTCATGCTATCATTAGTGGTATAATAGCAATATGTTTTATGACTCGTATGTATGTTTGCAATGTATTAACTGAAAAACTCAGAGCACAAAATAGTATTCATAATATATATAGTTTGTTTATAAATATTTAAATTTTTTAATATTTACAGTAATTATTCCCAGTGAATTTTTCCCAATATTTCACTTTCTCTGTATTTTAAAAATTTGCTCTGAACATATATTGTAATAAACATTATACATTTAAAACAAACCACGCATATAATAATATAAATAATTATGTTTCTGTTTATCAAGTAGATCCATAAATCAATATCTCTTTGCTTACTTCTGGATTTAGTTACGTGGCTGGTCGAAACCAGATTGGTAAATCTTGAAAGTAGGTTATGCTAAGATTAATTATTTGTCACAAGTGATAAAAGCAGGCTAATTAGAAGAGCTACCTAGATTAGCATTTATGTGTTTAACTGATCAAATCTATTTGGGGCTTGTGTATTCTGTGATGAGATTCAAATGTAAGTTTCCTACATCATCAATTTACTGATTAACCAATTAGAAGTTTTTCAAATCGACTATCTATAGCAAATAAGAGGGGTGATTGGAAATGCTGATTAATGTATGACTTATTTTCAGAAATAATTTTTCTTTATTCCAACATATCCTTTCTGGTAATATTGTGCAGAACTTCTGAAGAGCAAATCTAAAGTTACGTCACTGTTAAATGATTTTTTGGTGCTATGCTGATACCCAAGATTTGTTGCATTGTCAGACAGTAACAGAGCTACACTGAGAACATTTTGAACTTGCTCATTAACCTTTGGAGAACTTCACATATTGCAGAAACCATTTATAAGGTTTTCTTTTGTAAGTCTCAGTTTAGCTAATCTTCAAACCACAAGGAAGGAGGAATTTTTGGTAATAATGCAATATAAATGGCATTACTTATGTTCTCTATTTCAATACGGTAGGAACTAGGCGTGGGTCAGGCCAGCCTCGTCCTTGCATCCCTCAAATATCTTGAACTGCTGCTCAAATGTGTTGGGTTTGGCACAACCTGCAAGTCCCTGGGCCAGGCACTGTTTCCTCTTTGATTTTTAAGCCCCTGTGTATTTCAAGGGAAACTTAATCCATATGTTTCTGATTCATTTACACTTAACTCATCAAAATGTTGTCTTGAAGGAGCTATTTGATATCCAACAAATCTTTGGAGCCCTTTTTTAGAGGACTTTGAAAATCTTTATTTTGATCCCCATAGAAAAGAAACTTACTCTTTTAGTGTGTGTGTGCACATGTGTGTGTTTAAATGAGCAAATTCAGTCACCCTAAGGCATGAGTTCAGTCTAAAACTAACAAATAAGATGTCAGCCTGGATTTTCAACTTGGTCTAATGTCCTATGTACTAATTAGAGCCTCTTGGGGGGAGGGGGAGTGGAGGATTCTCACTCTGATCTAAACTAGTCCCAAGCCCATGAAAATGTTCACCATCTGTTAGCAATATAGGACCTAGATGTGGCTGACAGTCATTGCCCTGATTCTTTGGTCCCAATCCACACTGAACTATTTAGAATTATTTTGTTGTTACCATGTTTTTTTCTTAACCTCTGATGTTTTGGGTTAAATTGTTATGCCCTAACCTTAAAGAAGAATGAAGAAATGTAACTGCCAGAGTCTGATAGTTGTCTTGCCAATATCCTGGGTTAAGACTGCTTAACTAGCTTAATTTATACCCTCAGAATCGACCAGATTGTTGGTTTTAAATTCTCTTTCACTCAACTCTTTCACTGTTCATGGAAGTGGTTCATTTTTCCTTTCTCCAAAAATATACAGTATGACAAGTTGAGATGGTATTTTCTGCCATTCAAATCAGCGAAAGGGAAGCTGATGTCAGAAAGGAGAAAGCACTTATGTTACTATCTCCTAAGCAACAAGCACTTTATGGATTTATTCATTCAATATGCAGCAAGATTTTATTAAGGACCCATTAACCCCCAGTGCGGTAGGCACTGCGATAGGTAGGAAGAAAGAGATGCACGGGATGAAAGGCCCCCGCGTGCTGGGGCCAGCGGGCAGGACGGAGCTGCTGACAGCCATGGCGTGAGGAGAAAAGCCAGAGGGTGGTGTCCCCTGGTAACAGCAGCTAGTTGTTATCGGTACGAGATGCGCATCACACACTGTACTAGGTATTTCATAAGCATCATCTCATTGGATTCTTACAAAAACTTTACCCTCCCCTCCCATATTAAAAATTGGAAAGCTGGCAGAGCTGCCCTTTGTGGACAGGCAGGATGAGCCCAGCATGTTACACGTGACTGCTGCTCTGGTGTCGTGGACTGACGGAGTTGACTGCATGAAACGAGCCACTGTACTCTTCCATTTTCACTGAGGATACTTACAGTTTCTCAGAGCCCTCACAACCACCTGTGAACTAGGTATGCTCACCTCCATTTCTTCAGACGAAGAGGCTGAGATTCAAAAGGGAAGAAATTTGTTGAAGGTCATGTGACCAGTGGGTGGCAAAGCCAAGGTTAACCGTAGTCTGTCCCCCCGTGAATCTGGGACTCTGTTCCCACTACATCATGCTGCCTTGCATCCTGCACACAAATCACCTTCAAATGTATTAATTTTGCTCTCTAAAGGCGTGAATTCAAGACGGAATGGATTGGCACACACAACTTCCCTTTTGCTAGCCTGTTTCACAATTCACAAAATAAAAGATGAGCTGTGGCAAATGTTTTCCTCTTTTGTTTTCATTCCACTCATTTGCCAAGAACTTGAGGTGGCCTTGGACAGCCCTTTTAAAGGCCCATCCTTTCTGTGACCGTTAGTCACCCGTCTGCTGTCCCTGGTCACCCATGGTTGGATTGGGAGGTGTCTTTTTCAGTTCATTTCATTTTGCATTCCTATCACCTGAACACAGAACTTTCCAGAGTCCCTTGAAAAATGCACCAAGGGTGAGTCTTAAGACCTCATGGTGGTTATTAAATAGCACAGGCAGAATTCTGCCTTTTCAGCGTGGGGTATATAAAGAGGAGTCTGTAGGGGGAGAATAGTAAGCCTAGATACCTGAGCAAGGGTGATGACAAGCTCTGGGGAAGAGCCAAACATTTCATCCCATCCAATCTTGAGTAACACTGGGGCGCCTTGACATATTCCTGGCACAGCTTAGGGAGCCTTCCCCCCTACCTTGACATGCTTATGTGCAAATAAATTCAAGCATTGCCCAAGTATAATAATCACAGAGAGTTTTGTGTAATGAGGAAAATTGCCTGTAAATATCTGACAGCTGATTTAGGCTCCATTTGAAGTGGTATGAAAATCAACATGTTCCATGAACTTGCCCTTGCGTCAGAGTCTCCTGGAGTAACAGCTATTCCCTGGTTAGAAGCAAGGCACTTCTGGAAGCTCTGTTAACCACTTCAGAGCCCAGAGATGAACAAAAGGATGAGCTAGACGCATGGCATTCTAGTGCTATCACCAGGGCATCGCGGTAAGACAGCTCAATCGTTTCCCTTGTACTCTGGGCCGCATGCAGAGCCAATAATAAAAGTGGAGAATTCCCGGTAAAACACGTCTTACTGTAGGAACGGGTCAAGTTCATCCTTTTCCTTTTCTCTCAGGCCTTCTTGCTCAGGTCTAGAAGCTGCAAGGGATCTGCTTTAAACAGCAGTAATTAGCAATCATTGCTGCCACACCTTCGCTTTCTTGTCTCCTTGGAGTCCCTGACATCGAGCCCTTTCCGTTGAAGTTTCAGCAGAAGATGCAGGAAATTGCTGCTGTGTTGCCCCTCGGCTCCCCACCATCTTGCAGACGCTCATCCTTCCCTCTTCGCTTCTTGTCTTTGTGAAAGACCTCGCCTCTCAAGCTCCAGATTTCCCCGGGGCCTTGCTCACCTTCCTTCCCCACCTTCTTTACTGAGAAGCAACAAAAGCCATCAAGTCAACCTTTTCATCCCTCCGGCTATTCTTGCTCTAGTCTTTTCTTTCAGGCTCCATTCCTGAAATGGTCAAGACAGGAAACGCATTTTCTGCTCACCAGCCACCCCCAGCCCACTCTGCCCTGGCAAATCTGCGTTGCCCAAGTTGCCCCGCAAGACTTCCTCTTGATGAATCCCAAGAGAGGCCTTCATCTAGGGGAAGGCCAGCCTGCTTGTGACATATCCTCCTTCCGACCCCTCCCTTTGAGACAGGCCTTCTCCTGGGACATCTGCGCTTCTGTTTTCCCAGCGTTCCTCTCACCTTCCAGCCACCCTTTCCTGTCCCTTCCGTGGACCTGAGTCCGCTGCTCAAGGGCAGCCAATCATGGGCATACCTCAGGATCCTCCGGTTGCTTGTAAAGCATGCGACTTCCCGCTCTCTCCCCAGACTCTGATTGGATAGATTGGGGCCTAAGCGTTAGATACACAGTCAGAGGTATATTTGGGAAGAAATAGGCCCATACAATTTTGGAAGTTTGCCCAGGACCGTGCTTTTTAAAACAAGCACTGCAGTTCCTTGTGGCACTGGGCTAGTGACATGAGTGCCACTCTTTGACAAACTCTACTTGAAAGCTGATACCCCTCAGGTCTTCTCTGCGTGCCTCAGTCCCCTGAGGGCAACGCTCCTTATGCCCAGGTGACTTCAGCTCCTGCCTACCCACTGGTGCCTTTCCGTACTTTATTTCCAACTCAGATCTCTCTCTCTCTCTCTCTCTCTGAATTTATACAGGGTGTTCCAAAAGTCTACATACAAAGGAAAAATTTGAAATGAATATATTGTAAGTAAAGGTACCTTTAGCTACAATTTCTCATTCTTCCTAGGTATGATGACTTTAGGGACACCCTGTAGCTTCAGTTTCCTACTTGATCTCTCTAAATGGATGTTACACAAGATACTGAAACTCATCATAACCAAAAGTGATCTCATTGCCTCCCAAACCCAACAACCAAAATAAGCATGATAAATAGACATGCAGACAAATGCACAAAAGCCCATCTCTGTTTCTCTCCTAATAATTTCCAACTTTTATTAATGCCTTGGCCATGAGTTAATGATCATTACCCTATGACCTTATGACCCATGCCTGGAGCCTTCCCTTCTCCCACAACCAATCATCCCAAGACTCCTTGACTCTATTTCTGTAACAACTCTTAAATCAACCTCCTTTGCTGCCCACTAATGCTTCATTATTACACAATTCTGTGTTTGCAGTGATGTCTCCAACATCTTTCTAGTCTTTGTTCTCACCCCACAATTCACCCTCCACATTTTCATCCCAGTGACCTTTCTAAGTGGAAATCAATCACATCACACCCTTGTGGAGACCGAGGCTCCGCCTGCAGGCAGATGTCACATGCCTCCTTGGACTCGCAGGGCCCTTTTTGATGCAGTCCTTCCTCCCACCTCACTGTGCAGCCAAACCTTCCAGCTCCCAGCTCTGGTAGAGCTCTCACTGCCCTCCCTGCCTGCTCACAGGCTGCTCCCTGAAGCTGAAATGTCATTTTCTACTACTTTTTCTTCAGCCTCTCTCCTATTTGCCAATAATAATGCCGATGATGACAATAATAAGTAGCATTTAATGAATGCTTAGTGGGTACAAATCACTGTGCAACATGCATCTTATGAAACCTTCACAAACTTTGAGTTAAAAATTGTTATTATCCAGATTTTACTGAAAGGAAACAACACAGAGAAGTTAATTAATTTATCTAAGGTCACACAATCAGTAATCTGTGGAGCCACAATTCAAGCTCCCCTGGAGGAACTCTAGAACCCACGTAACCATGACATTAGAGCAACAATTGCTCTCTCCGGGGAGCTTTGCCCTATAGCCTCTCCCTCCCCTGCCTAGTATCCCTTTCTCAGGTTGCTCTGCTCCCATGGCACCCTGCCCTGGGCTCTGCCGTTGAGCTCTTCTCGCTGTGCTGGTAGCTCATCGATAAATCCACCTTCCCCCAACCAGGACTCAGATTTCCTTCAGAGCCGGGACTGTACCATTTACTTTGATATCCCCAGAATCAAATTTATGGCACACAACAGAGGCTTAATTAAATGCCTGTGACTGAATACTGACCAGGTAAGATGAAGAGAGAAAGAGAGAGAGAGAGAACTTGGAGAGAGACTCTATGTCTTATGCATCTTTACACCCTCACAGAATTTCCCGCAATATTGTATACAATATTGCCTCAGAAAGATACGTTGAAGTGAATTGAAATGTAGGTAAGGTGATGAATTCTTGGAATAAGATGATTATGATAATCTGATTATGAATCAGTGAGTCAAATGGCCAGATCTTCCTCAAGGTGAGAGAGAAGAAACAAGAGGGAGAGGGAGGAAGGGAAAGCGATCTTTGAGAGAAGTTCTGTGCCTACTGACCTTTGATCATTGCAGCATTTCTTCAAACACTGTATACGATATTTCCTCAAACTACTGGAAATAACTTAAAAAACATTATAGTTGTATTAAAATGTGTATTATATTAACTATACATAAATTTTCTCTTTAGTGAAAATTCATTCATTCATTCATGGAAACAAGACTGCTTTTTAAAAATAATATCTTTGCTTAAAACCACTGACTTAATAGATGTGTAAGAGTTTAGTCTAAAAGTTCTAAACAGATAAACATCCTTGTTCTCTTTTGCAAAATGCATGGTATTTTTTATGCTGCAGCAGCCCTACTCTTTCATTATTTTTCCCTAATTACATCTTCCTTTTTTGAACATCTCTTCTATTAATTAATTAAAGCATTCATTCATTTCCTCATTAAATGCATGCTTAGTGCCTTTTCTGTGCCAGGCATTAGGAGCACACTGCTGAGCAAACCAAACCTGGTCTCTGATCTCATTAGGTTCATCTTCCTGTATCTACTGGAGACAGACTAAAAGTTAAATAGTTAATAAATACCTAAATATATATTATTTAAAACCAAAAAAGTATATAGGATGGAGACATCAGAGTTGATACATAAACTAATTATCTGTGCCATTCATTTGAATTCATAAGCAAGTATTGCCTTAAATTATTATTTAAACTGTTTTATGTGCACCTGTTTTTCTCAACCGGATTGCACATATCTTCGTGACAGAGTGGAGCTGTGATTTCCCTGTAGCTAGTGGAATGAGTACTCATTAATAAGACTTACTGATAAGAGTAGTCTTTCAGTTGTTTCTGGAAAACTGGTAAATTTGGCTAGTGGAATTCAAGGCTAAAGACAGTCCGCACTGAGAAAATAATGTAAGTCAAGACATAGAGACAAATATTGCCAAGTGTGCTTTGAGAATGTGGCACAGGCAATGCCATGTGTTTGCCAGACTGTTTTGTTTTCCTCCTAACCTCACAGGTAGACTTCATTCCCCATCCCACCTACAGCTAAATGGGACAATGTGAGCAAATTTCGATCAGTGCAGTACAGGCAGAAGGGATGTGCAGCACCTCCATGCCTCATCATGGAACAGCCCACATTCTGACTTCCCTCCCCATTTGCCACGCAGGTGCAGAGGATCCGGGCAGACGTTCCATGTGCCCCCAGATCATGGAACCATGCAATGCGAGCGAGCCGCTTGAATGCCCATGTGGGAGGTCACTCTTTGGAGAATCAATTGGCTTGTGATGTGAGGGAAGACTAAACCTTTTATTAAGCTAAGCATTGAGATCTGTAGTTGTTAAATAATAACAACAGTTAGTCTATACTAACTGACACAGAGAACGGAGCCCTCTTTTAAGGGTGCCATGTTCTTTAATGGAGAACAGACCACTTTCATATAAATAACAGTTTTAACATTATTAGCTGCCCTGCCAAGAGGCTGATAAACTAATTTAACGTGGCAGAATAGGCTTGAACTGCTTCTCGGGTAGAGATTGGGTCTGGCTCTGTGGCACAAAAACTTGATGACAGCGATGTGACAAAATAGGTGTTGTTCTTGCATAAAAGACAGTGGACAGGGGAGGGGGGTGTCCCAGGGCTGGTGGGGTGGCTCTAGCTCTTGTCAGGGCCTCCAGCTCCCTTTATCATTTTGCGGCCTCACCCTTAGTATGTGGTCTCCATCCTCATTCTTGTTGTTCCATTTTTGCATGATAACTGCATCATGACCAGTGCACTCCAGGTAAGAAAAAGGAAAGAAAGAAAAAAAGAGAGAGAGAATGGGTGACCTTTTTCAAGAAAGCCATAACTTTCTCCCCACTATCCCATCAGACTTTAGCTTGCTTCTGATTAGCCAAGCCCGTGTTACGCGGAACCCTAGGTACAATGGGCTCTAGGAAGTTATATTTTATCTGAGCACACTGCCTACCCAAGTAAAATTGAATTTCCGTTCCTAAAAATCAAGACGACAACAGATACTGAGTAGGCAACTCAGAGAGTTTATGAGACCCATTCATTCATTCATTCATTCATTCATCCAAACTGAAACAGACATGATCCCTGTGTTCAAGGGATTAACATCTACTAGGGAAAACTGAGCATATTAATTAACACGGAATGAAATATGCTTCCCAGAGAAAGAGTTTGGTCTTATACATGTTCATAATAGAGCAACCACATCTGGAAGGAAGCATTAAGTAATGTTTCCATTAAAGAACAAATGAGTTGAAATACAAAAGAGTAGTAAAATTTAAGTATATGGCAAAGTATACAAGATGTACATATGTATGTGGAAAGAATTTTCCAGAAAAAGGAAAGGGTATGTGAAAAAATTCTTATACAGAAAAGAGAGAATGACAAATCTAAGAAACTGAAAAAAATATATATATCTATGGCTAGAGATCAGAGAAGGAATAGATAATAGTGGTATAAGAAAGGAAGCATCTCAAGACCTTGTAAGAAAAACTATCTAAGGATTTGAAGCAGGAGATTGGGATAATCATATTTTCATGGGGACCAGACTGCTCTGCTACAGGGTCAGTGGGATGTACTGATAAGAAGATTGCTGTAGCTGAATGCTTTTGTACCCCTACAAAATTCATAGGTTGAAACTGAATCCCCAATGTGATGGCATTTGCAGGTGGGGCTTTTGGGAGGTTATTAGGTCAAGAGAATGGAGCCCTCATGAGTGGGATTAGTGCCCCTATAAAGGAAACCCCAGGGGCTCCCTCACTCTTTCTATCACATAAGGACTCAGTGACACCATGGTTATCTATCCCCCCCCCACCCCCCGTGGGCCCTCACCACACACTGAATCTACCATCACCTTGTTCTTGGACTTCCCAGCCTCCAGAATGGTGAGAAACAAATGTCTGCTGTTTATAAGCCACTTGGCCTATGGTATTTTGTTATAGCAGCACAAATAGACTGAGACAGAGAAGGATTGATAATGATAATGAAAGTCCGTGTAAGAGGAAATGGTGGCTTGGACCAGGGTGCTGGCAGTGCCTAAAGAGAGAAATTAGAGCTTTATTAAAAACGAATGGAACTTGATAACTTATGAAAGAAAACTTCAATAGAATCTAATAAAAATCATATAAGACATTGAATTCATGGAACAAGAATGGAATTTATTTTGTATAAGAAAGAGAAAGATTCAGAAAACAAGAAAGCTCTTAGAACTTAAACGTGTAATGGCAGACATGAAAAAATATTCTAAGGGAGTACAGAAGATAAAATTGAGAAAATCTTCGAGAAATTGGAATAAAAAGAAAGAAAAGAAAAGAAAAAAAGTAAAGGTCCTAGCTATGTCATCTGAATAACAGAAATTCAAAAGGAGAGAATATAGAAGAAAAAGAAGAGAATTGCCAAAGAAATAATGCTTTAAAAAATGCTGGAAACCAGACATGCATTCCTAAATTTAAAGAACTAGAAAGTGCCTAGCAAAATGAATGGAATCAGAACCACACTAAGACCTGAGAAAGTTCAGCACAGTAGGTATTAAGTAAAAGAAGCTTCTGGAGATGGGGGAGGGGCAGCAGGGTGGGAGAAAGAAGAAAAGAAAAAAACCTGGTCACACACGAAGGCTCAGGGATCAAAACGACGCTGGACGTGCCAGCGGTCTCAGCGGAAACTGGAAGGCATTGGACCCATGCCTCGTAATTGCTGAAGAAATGGGTGGTGCTTTGTAGTAAAACTTGACATTTTAAACTAGACACAGGAATTGCTTTAAGAAAATATTTTTTAAAAAACAAATAAATTAAAACAATTATGTTGGCCTTCACATTGAAGAATTATATTGAAACTTAACAAAATTAGGACGGTAGATGCCACAGAGGTCCTTAGCAAGAGCTGTCTCTCCAAGTGTTGGGGCTCACTCTGGATTGGAATGGGTTGAGGAGTAAGTGGGAGGTGACAAAATGTAGCCCACAATTGTAACCAAGGGAGGGTGAATTAATTAAATGATCAGTATAACAACATCCTGAGCATATTTAATTCCAACAGAAACAGTCCAGCTGAGAAGGGCAGCAGGCCCTGCAGGACAGACTAGAGGCTGACGTAGTATCCAAGGAGAGTAAATGGCCTTGCGTAAAACAAGGCATGTGCCTGTCGCATGAGAAAGGGGGGACAAAGTGGAGATTGGAGAAGACCTTAGTAGACCAGTGTGGGAACGAGTTAAAGGCGTTCTACCAGAGTAAGCCTGAAATACTCGTGTCGAAAGCAGCAGGGCAAAAGGACTGAGACTGGATTCAGGGAGCAGACGAGTAACTCCCCAAGGGCTTTCCTTCACTCTTGAACTTGGCCTGTTACCATAAGCTATATATAATTCTCTCACACTGCCCCGTCATTAACTGGGTTTGAAGATGGAGCCTCCTTGATGGAAGTAACGGAACGAGGACTACCTAAAGAGGTGAGCCTTTCCCCATTTGGGTTCATAAAAGAGAATTTAAGCATATATGGAAAAGTGAATAATGGTGAACTCTTTCAGGGCAAGGAGCAAGTTTTGTATTTCTGTGTCTTGAACACCTAACATTCTGGAAGCGAGTAACTGCTCCATAAACTTATGTTGAGTAAATAAGAAAACTAGTAATTCAGTGAATAGTCTGTTGTGCCTTCTTTTTCCTGTCAAAATCCCAGGATCTTTCTTACTTTGGATAACTGGAAATTTGGCCAATAGTAAAGCAAAAGTAAATGGAGAGTGACAGAAAAATATCTCTAAGAATTTAAGTCAATGATGTCCAGTATGTGGACTTTGCAAAGAGAGCTTCTTTGTCCACACTAAACACGTATCAGACACACTGACCATGTTGCTGAATGTCCCAGAATCATGACTACTTATGTTTAGTCCAGTTCATTTGGTTTCCAGTCAAACGGGGAAAAAAAAAAACCATTTATTATAGTGGCTAAAGATTTAGCAAACAGAGTCAGCTTTGTATTTTTAGGCAACAGAAAAGAATAGTGGTGCAAATAAACAGAAAATTTCTCTTTTAAAAATCACTTCTATTTTTATTTAGAATGCATTACTGATTGTTCTATTTATTTGCTCCCATGTTCAAGTCAGCCTATATTTTTCCTATATTTTTTCAGACTTTCAATAGACTGAAAGTCTATTGGGTGTCAAGAAGAAAGAAGCAAGGCTGGAAGTAGAGATATCTTTTGAAATATTTATTGAAGGACTAATGTTCTTGGTTAAATCATTCCACATGCCTGAGGAATTTGATTCACTTTTTCTCTTATAATTTTCTACAACAAATTGCATCAAACATTTGACTTGAAACAAGCCAGAGCTTTGGATTCCTTCATTACAAATATAAGCGTCTTTAAAAAGTTGTAACTAAAATTAAGAAAGTGATGCGTGGGGCATGGTGGGATTGGGGGAGGGTCTGGTGGACAGGAAAGAACAGTGCTAAGATCTTTTCAAGATCACCGCATGGATCAGGAGAAGCTGCCTGATGGTCACAAGTGGAGAATGAGCAGAGATGTGGTTTATCATGGTGGCTGTTTGCATTTGACATAAAAGTCTCCTAGGATATCCCAGGTAGGGTGCCATGGTGGAGCAAGAGTACTGAAGTTCCAGGGCTGGGTGTTGACATCAGGGCGAGGCTAGTGTTGGGAGAAGATGATGTGAGCGGGTGAAGCTGAGATGGGAGGGAGGAGCATATTGGAACATGACTGTCCAGTTATTGACTTTGGGCATTTGTCTGTGGCATGCAAGATGGATGGTCACAATAAACCCAGACTAAAGAGAGTCCAGACATGAGAATGACAGAACTTGGCAGGCCTGAGGCCCACGTTGTCACAGTCAGTGCGTGGCATTGATAACCAGTCTCAAAGATGCACGTCTGCAACAGCAGCCCTGACTGTGCTCTCCTCTCCCTGAAAGGTGGGGCTGAGGCTCCGAACCAGATTCTTCTCCAAGCCTCAGAGATTTCATGTTCTTTGCTTTATTTCCTGCCAACGTAGGAGTAAGGACGTGTTGAAATGACTGTCTTGCTATGGAAAAGTGACTCTGTGAAGAGGAATTCAACATTCTCAGCCAAACCAAGGCCATTAATTTATACCATAAAACGGACAGCCAGGGAACACAAGAAGTGGCATGGCTCTGCTCAGAAGCTCCTTGCAACTGTAAACAAAAACCTTGGTTGTTGCTGGTGACTGGCTATTTCTCAGCATCTGACCACGTTTTTAGAATGGAAATAATCAAGCACTGATGTCAATGTCCCTGTGGGGTCTAAACTTCTTTTCTAACCTTGCTTCCACCCATCACTTGGCTCTATCTATGTCATGGAGTATAGCTTGATTTGGCGAAAACAAAGGAGACAGAATTCAAAGCAATGTGTACCCTAATTGACAAAGAATGGATTGAATATCTGGGGGCGGAGGGGTGTGAGGGTGTGTCTCTACTCTCTACTCTGTGGCAGGGTCCACACTTTGGTGGATATTTTTCAGAAATAATCCTTACTTTGTATCCCATGGTCTCACAAAGGTCCTCCACAGCTGCCAATATACTCCTAGAGCTTAAAGGCTCATAAACATGTGGTTTACTTCCCAGGTTTCTCTACCCTGGACTTATTATCACTGACAATGGAGCCTGTGTTACAGAAGGCTGAGGTTGTGGCTAATTCTCATGTCATTAGAAAGAAGATGGAAAAATATCCCTTGACCTTTAAATAGAAAATTGTGCACATAAACATAAAAAAAGATGATAATAATGGAAATATTCTTTAAATGGGTGGCCTCCTAGAAACTAATAACCCCTTTAAGAGCCACCAAGAAGGGCAACTTAGTGCGACTGAGTTTACTTAATGTACAAAGACTACCACTGGCTAATTTCTCTTTTTTTGATTGCTGTACTCTTCAGTGTGATGGTTTTTGGTAAACGCACATATACAGCAGGTAGAAGCAGGGAACATGCTAGACACATGAGCAGATGCACACCTGTGTATTCCATACAGAGCCAACTCAGATTGTCATGGGAGACCGGACATCTCAGTTTAACTGGTGACCCAGTGTCCCATACAACTGGAGCCTCCTTCACTTTCACATGTGTCACAATTTAGTGATACATTTCATCACCCTCTTTAGCCACCTATCTGATTTTCTATCAGATACTCAATTCTTCATGGTCTGAAGAAGGTTTTCACAAGTGAAAGACAACATGGGCTGATGGCAACAGCTGCCGTCAAACACTTGAAACATGAGAAACAGATTTCAGCTCATTACCAAAATACAGTTTTATCAGGTTGACCTGACACAAAAGTAAAAGGGCTATGCTGATAGGTAGTGAGCATCTCGCCCTGGAAAGCATTCAAGCAGAAGGCTGGAAGACCATCTCTTGGGGATGCCATTGACAGTTTGTGTTGGATCATTGGCTACCAAATCATTTTAAGATTCATAGAACCCACTGGAAAGCCAGAATAACCAGCCCTCATCTTCACAGAATCTGCTTCAATGAGCTAGTGTGGGGCCCAAGAAAATGTATTTTTCTTCTGTTAATTATAAAAATAAAATAAAATACACAAAATATGAAATAATATAAGGAAGTTAAAATCACCTGAAATCTCATCAACCATCAGCATTCAGTGGCCACTCTATCATACATTGATACGTATATATTTCACATATAAATAGTTTGACATAAACTAAATTATACCAGGAAAGTGGTTTTACTACCACTGATATTAGTATTTGTGGGTTTTTTTTCAGTTATTTGTCCTCATTCCACCTGAATGTAATCACTGAATAAAATCAGAGTTATCAACTTGATATGTATTCCTTTATAACCTTTTTTCCATTTTAATATAATCATATACAAAAGTACAAGTATTATACATGTGTATGTGAATAATAGTTTTGTCTTTATTTTTCAAAATGGAATTGTGTTATGCACACTTTCCAACATCTTGCTTTTTTTCCCCACTTAACAAATGGAAAGCTGCCAAATCAACTGGTATTGATCTCATTCATTCTCTTTAATGTCTTCAAAGTGTCCTATTAATATCCTCCAAGTTATTTATTTATTCTCCTATTTTTGAGAACTCACTCTACAGTTTTTGGCACTACTCATAATGCTGCAATTAACTTCTTTGTACTAGCATTTAAAATATCTACTTTAGTTTCTATGGAATAGATTCCCAAGAGTGAGATTATGGGTCAAAGAATGTGTGTGTTTTTTATCTTAATAGACATTTCCAGATTGTTCTTCTAGACACCAGCAATGAATGACTAGACTCTTTTCTCCACATCCCAGTCAGTAATATTGGTTCCCACTCTTTTTCATGTTTGCCAGTGTGGTGGGTTCTATGTTTTATTTTTACTTTAATTTCCATTTTACTGATGTGCAATGAAGTTGAGCATCTTTTCATGTGTTTATTGCCCTTTGGACTTGCTCTTTGTAAAGAGCCTATTCATAGCCTTTGCCCTTTTTTTGGAGGGGGGAGCGCTGTTTCTAAGAGTTCTTTGTACATAACAGCAATAAATTCTTTATCCATCATATGTGTTGAAAATATTTTTCTGAGTTAATGGTTTATATTTTAATTTTGTTTATGGTTTCTCTTGCACCATTTAAAATTTTATTCATATATAACTATGTTTATCTTTTCTTTTGTGGACTCTTGGTTTGCTATTTTAGTCTTGACTCAACTATTAATCTTGTCACCATGATGGAGAGTCTAGAAGATGTCAAAATTCCCTCCACACTGGTAA